>NC_080572.1:241726335-243078335 GCF_030247185.1 Malaya genurostris
GTCACAAGTCGATGAAAACCATGCTGAAATTGAACGAATTGGGCTTCGAATTGCTCCCTCATCCACCGTATTCTCCAGATTTGGCCCCCAGTGACTTTTTCCTGTTCTCAGACCTCAAGAGAATGCTCGCTGGTAAAAAATTTAGAAGCAATGAAGAGGTAATCGCTGAAACTGAGGCCTATTTTGAGGCAAAGGACAAACCGTACTACAAAAATGGTATCGAAAAGTTGGAAGATCGCTATAATCGCTGTATCGCCTCTGATGGCAATTATGTTGAATAATAAAAACGAATTTTGGCAAAAAAATGTGTGTTTCTATTAAACGATACGAACTTTTCAGCTGAACTGTTATATATAGTTGTGTTTTGAAGAGAAAAAATTTCATATCTACAGGTTTACATAAACGACTGTTTACAAAATCGGCTGCTACCATTCATTTTAAAGCACACGAGTAGTTGTCAATTAACCCTTCGTTGTAAGGGTTTTTTCGGCTCTTGGAATAAATACTCCTGGAAGATGTTATGTTTCACTGCGTGTATTTTTCTGGCTGGATTTTGCTGTGCCAGATTGAAACGCGCCACAATTTGTCAAAGATGGCTGTATTCATAAAATGACATGCATTTCGATTGTCATTGCTATAAATTTTCATCTGGAAACTCACAGATGTGGCTAGACCGATTCTCACAAACTGTAAACTCTAATTATTATAGTGAGATCAGTAAATCGCGCGTTGTCGAGCGAGATGCTTTAATTCTATTATTCCTCTCTAGGAAAAATTTGTATTTTTTTCTAAGGCAGTTATAAATTATAATTTGGAACGCTCTGCAATCTGCCAAGTGACTACGTACTTTTTCGGAATATCTATTAAACTGGCAGCACGGCAAGCAGAAACCTTTTATTACCATAGATGCTGTTTATTATTTATGAATAGAAAAAATGCAGAGTTTAGTTCGGATTAATTAAACAATTACAATATCGAAAATATATTATTACCAATCATGATGTTTTTTGAACAGTGCCAAGAACAATCAACTGGATGGGAAACAAATAATGAGTGGAATACGTGAATTTTACTTGCTTACGATCGTATGATCAGTGACCCAAAACAATGTTTCATAAAATAGAATAGACATTCTCTAGAAATGATGATTTCTGATTATTCGTCAACGATTCTGCAAATTGCCATTGTTTACATAATGCCACAAGGAGAAACTGTAATGATATACGACTTACAGGCAGTGCTGTCAACTGGTTTTTCCAAAAATCTGTATTTGGCGAAAAAATCTATCTGTACAATATCTTTCTCGAAAAATCAAACATCAATTTAGTGAGTGCGAAAACTGATTTTGCGACCAAAAAATAAAAAAAAAAGGTCGCTCGACCTTCTTTACCCCTATGGAATCCAACACAAAAACTGAAAATCGGTATTTATCTGTTTGAAAATTGAAATATCGGTATTTTGAGAGAGCATATCTGTATTCCTGTATCGAGTCCAAAAATCGGTATAGTTGGCAGCGCTGCTTACAGGTGATAAAAGTAATGTTTTGCTAGCATAGTTGCCAGATGACTTATTTTTTTACCATGTTCAACTTACCACTCGAAACACAAAAATAGGCTTGGATCAATTAGCGGCCCTTACACGATCATTAAAAGTGTCATTACTAAACAGTAATGACACTTTTAATGATCGTGTAAGGTCTACGAGTTCAGTAATGACACGAGTAATGATGGAATTCCGGATTTTCCATCATTACCAACATTATTTCTTCTTCTTATTTTTTTGTGGAAGTGATGAATATCTTTAGAACTATACGCGAAAAAATGACAAAGTGTAGATTTAAATTGTTAATATTTCATTAACCTTAACGTTTCAATGGCAAATCAAATTTATTTTCAGCTAAACGAAAATAAAAATATTGCTATTGCTGGAGTAGTTACAAATACTCATCATTAATAATGAACGTGTAATGCTAAAAAGTAATGATGTACAGTAATGCAGTAATGACGAGCGTTTGAGCAGAAGTGTCATTACTTAGTAATGACACTTTTAATGATCGTGTAAGGTCTGCTATTGGCGATCCGTTGGTATGGGACCTCTCCAATACTATATTTTTAAAATTTATGGTCTTGTACATAAAACCGATACTACTACCAAAATAATAATCTACTGAAACCGCTAAACCCCAAAACACTTCGCCTACTATGACGAAAAGATTCACAATCGATATGATCGTCATTGTTCCAACGATGGAAACCGCCGATGGTGCCGAAAAAGAAGCCTACTTAGTTCGTCGATCCGTTGTCAGTTCGAAATTCTCGATATAAGACGATTTATAGGTGCACTGTCATCATTCGTCTAAGCGTGGGTTTTCGACTTGCCGTAACCAAATATCGTTACTAAGAGGTGTTCATTCTTCCTCAATTTGCTATTCCGCGACAAACAGTCACCGTGCAATCTCATTAGCTGATAGTTCAAACATCTCCCACTCTCAGAAGACGAGCAAACAGAAACTCGTTCGATACTAGCGGCTATCGGACATTCTATTTGTTTGGTTCGAAAAGATGAGTCTATTACTAGCGATCGTTTGATAGTTTCAGAATGTAATCACCGTAAAATCATGCTGTTGACTGTCGTAAGTTTGTCGCTGTTCCTGGTCGGCTCCCGGGTCACGGAAGTTGTTGATGGTAAGCTTTTTTCGAGCAACGATCTCCCGAAGTCGTTAAAAGATAGATGTTCTTCTTTTGCAGCTCAATGGACAGCCGAGATGAGTAAGTTTGTTGCTGATCGTTGTTCTGGAAGCCGTGATCGATAAACGATAAATAATGCGTAATATCTCTCAGAATGCCAGGGCTATCGTAATCTGACGGTTTCGAGGACGGCCATCATTCCGTTGATCGCCCGGCCTGTGCCGGTCTTTCAGGAAATGTTCCAATGTTCCCAAACGGTTGATGTGATTGTGGGTGGCGAGGAAGCACTGGAGGGAGAATTTCCGCACCATGCACTGATCGGTTGGCCGGCTGAGGCTCAACGTGATGAGGAGTACGAGTTCCTTTGTGGTGGATCGTTGATTAGTGAACAGTTTGTGGTGACAGCGGCTCACTGTGGTGCCGACAGTGCCAGGTTCGTTAGCTATGGTCTATTCCTTTTTTTTCGAGTTAGTTTATCTTGTCCAGTTTATCTCAGAGGTCGCCCGGTCGTTGTTCGCTTGGGTGAGTACGATTTGGAGAATGAGCTGGATCACCAGGTGGATTTCGATATCGCCCAAATTGTAAGACATCCGAAGTACCGGGGCAGAACTGCCTACCATGACATTGCGCTGGTTCAGCTGAAGCGAAAGGTAAAATTTTCCGCCTTCATCCGTCCAGCCTGCCTGTGGACGTCGAATTCACTCAACTATACGACCGCAATTGCCAGTGGATTTGGACAGTTGGGATTTTGTAAGTTACGACACAGTTCCATTGGTGCAAAGATTCTGGTGTTTGTTCTCAAATCATTATCCATTTGTCGTTTCTAGTAATGAAGACTGCTCGAAAACTGAACAAGGTTTCATTGCAACTTTTCGACTCGAACGTGTGCGAGAAATCCTTTCCGAGAATCCGTAAATTGCAAAACGGAATAATTGATAGTCAGATGTGCGTTGGAAGCTTCGATGGGAGAGACACCTGCAAAGGGGATTCCGGTGGTCCACTTCAAGTCAAAACCGAACAGCAGGGGTGTTTGTTCCATCTCATTGGAATCGTTTCCTGGGGACAGGATGCCTGTGGCTACGGTCAGAGTTTAGCCATCTACACGAAGATTGCCTCCTACGTGAGTTGGATCGAACAAATTGTCTGGGAGACAGAAGTATGGATATGGGACTGAAGTATAAGTGAATATAAGGAGACCATGATTCTATTAATAAAAGTTGCCATTCATTTTCCTGACAGTCCCGTTGGGCCAGTGCACGCAGTAGTGATCAGAAAGTGGAAATTGCTGTCCGGAGTTTGTCTTTCGGTGATGTTAACATTAAGTAGCTTTAGTATAGTTTCAAAAGGTTATGTTAAACTTTCGTTTGAAGCAGGAATTTTAATAAAAAGATTCTTTAATCCACCTAGTTGGGTAATGATGACTTTCACATATTATTTACATTCTCAAAAAAGTCAATCTTGAATAAAATAAGAAACTTTATTTGGGTATGAACTAGTATAACCAAAGATAAATAATAAAGACATGTATGTGCATATAAATATTTAAAAAAAATGTGGTTCGTTCCCGGTTCCTTCTGAAATGACCGCTCTCACCGCTTGGTGGAGCGCGAGATTAATTGCATTGTTATCATTTCAACCAAAGTGTGCCATAAAATCTCAATATATACAAATGAGCTACCGAATGGAAAGGATTCTCACGGTTTGACATTTGCATTAGGAATGTATGATGGGAACTCAGCAGTGCAACCAATTTATCACCATTGGTGCCAGTTTCACGGAGGACCGTAGATGTGCGCCAAAAAAGATCGTGACTGTCATGTCTGGAAATTCGTTTGTGGTATAACCTTTTCAATTTGTAAGCAGTTATGTCAAGTTAATAAGAATTTTCCTTGTTTTGCATCGTCACACTGAATAACTAAACACACTTTACCCTGTAGTACTGGAACTGGAAGTCGGCCCCGGATGAAATTAAACATCAACCTGTGAGACTGTTGGAACTTTCATTTGAGCCTAAGTTTGTGTTCAAACGTTTCAGGGAGCGAGTGGATCAAATCAAGGTATCAAGGTAGAGATGGGCAATTCGTTCGCGAACGGCTCAAAAGAACTAGTTCTTTTGCAAGAATGAATGACCAAGAGCTCTTTTTTTTTAGAACGGTAGTTCTTTAGTTTAAAGTCGTGGACCTTTTTTGCTCGCTCAACCTTTTTCGAGACTCCGAAGCGAATGGTGTCTCTGTTATTGTCATTCACGAAACAAGAGAACGATCGAACGGCTTTCGAGAACTAGTTCTTTTAATAGAATTCTGCAACACTGAACGGTTCTTTGAAATGAACTGTTTTGCCCATCTCTACCTCAAGGTAAGCGTCGTAGTGGAACATATGACCGCAAACTGAACCAGAAGGTATTGAGAACCGTCAGAATTCTGGACTATCAGTTAATGAAAATGCACAAAAATGCGCTGCTGCTCGCAGTACCGTTTGCTAGAAGGATTTCGTCCCTAACGAACCTGCAAGCAACCAAACATAACGTTGAAGCTAAGTTTCGTCACTAAAACTCGAGCTCGGAAATTGTGCCAGCAGGTTTTGACGAAGGACCAAGGATTCCTGATGAAACCTGCGTCAAAAGTTTAAGTTTGATTTTATGGACAAATTTGCCTCAAAAAAAAAAAGCTGATGATTTGTCGAAGGATATGCAGCTGCAGAGCAAAGACGTGTTAGTGACGAATTAGACGATGGATTCGAAGCTGTACAAGAAAGAATTCCTCAAAAACCTTGCATTATCTTTCATTAAAGTCAATAAAGGTCCCGTGGAGTTTTTGCAAGATTTGGTGAGTTACTACTACAACCGGGAAGTCATCCAATGGTACCGCGATAATAACGTAGATTTCATCGGAAAAAACTTAAAACCACCCTACTGACTCCGGAGGTGTGCAGCGTTTGATTAGAAGAATCAAGAAGAAAATGTTAATTCTCATTAGGAACGAAAAGAAATGATTTATATTGATGTTTTTTCTCTTAAAGTACAGTGAATTACCTTTGTTTTGATATATTAACCTTATTTGTACGTCAATTCGTTACCGAGACACATATGATTTTATTGTTCCGAATTCTAATTGGACATAGCTTGAAACACGAATAATTCTTTGGAATAATTCTACCATTCATCAAAGAAGAGCAAAAAGCGTACTTAAATATGCAAATACAGTTCAAATTGAACTGCTGAATGCTAAACTCGATAGTTCAATTTGAATATCGATAATCGCACTTATTATACGTACGTATTGATTGTGTGAATTTTGCAAACTTTCAATGCGTCACTTTATCAATTGTAACAGTACAATTATAAGGCGGAACTCACGAGAGCAAAAAATTAAGGGGACAAGACAGATTTAATAAAAAAAAGCAATGTTCAAATTCATACATAAATTGAAATATCCACAACAAATTGTTTTTAGCCGTCTAGGATTCCTAAATTTAAGTTGGGAGTTAATATGACATTAATTTCAATAACTTACTTGTCAAACCCATCTCGAAACTACAAATTGTATAGGGATTTGAAAGACGAGAAAATCAATTTTGGTTTAAAATTTTAGTAATAAATTGTTCATAACTAGTGACAAAACATGTCAACAGCCCACTGCACTCAACTGCAGAAAATATTATGTATTCTAACAGTTCGGCTGAAAAGTTCGTATCGTTTAATAGAAACACACATTTTTTTGCCAAAATTCGTTTTTATTATTCAACATAATTGCCATCAGAGGCGAAACAGCGATTATAGCGATCTTCCAACTTTTCGATACCATTTTTGTAGTACGATTTGTCCTTTGCCTCAAAATAGGCCTCAGTTTCAGCGATTACCTCTTCATTGCTTCTAAATTTTTTACCAGCGAGCATTCTCTTGAGGTCTGAGAACAGGAAAAAGTCACTGGGGGCCAAATTTGGAGAATACGGTGGATGAGGGAGCAATTCGAAGCCCAATTCGTTCAATTTCAGCATGGTTTTCATCGACTTGTGACACGGTGCATTGTCTTGATGATACAAAACTTTTTTCTTCTTCAAATGAGGCCGTTTTTTTTAAATTTCGTCCTTCAAACGCTCTAATAACGCTATATAATAGTCACTGTTGATGGTTTTTCCCTTTTCAAGGTAGTCGATGAAAATTATACCATGCGAATCCCAAAATACAGACGCCATAACCTTACCGGCCGATTGTTGAGTCTTTCCACGCTTTGGGTTCGGTTCATCGCGTGCAGTCCACTCAGCAGACTGTCGATTGGACTCCGGAGTGAAGTGATGGAGCCATGTTCCGTCCATTGTTATATATCGACGAAAAAAATCGGTTTTATTTCGATATAACAGCTCCAAACACTGCTCAGAACCATCAATTCGTTGTTGTTTTTGATCGACTGTGAGCTCACGCGGCACCCATTTTGCACAAAGCTTTCTCATATCCAAATATTCGTGAATAATATGTCCAACACGTTCCTTTGATATCTTTAGGATGTCAGCTATCTCGATCAACTTCACTTTACGGTCATTGAAAATCATTTTGTGGATTTTTTTCACGTTTTCATCGGTAACAGCCTCTTTTGGACGTCCACTGCGTTCATCGTGCTTCGGTGCTCATATGACCAGTACGAAATTTTGCAAACCACTTACGAATTGTTGCTTTGGCCGGTGCAGAGTCTGGATAACACTCATCAAGTAGTGTTTCATCAACACACGAAATACCTTTTTTCCATTTTTTTTCACAATAACAAAAGTAGCTTCACTCGAAATGCAATATCTCACAAACTAATAATCAGACAGCTGTCAAATTTATACACGTATCTTTTGAAGGTTGGTACTAACTGAAAATGGTATGGATTTAATTCTAGTGGCGCCCTCTCATAGAAACGATACGAACTTTTCAGCCGATCTGTTATGTATCGGTCTTGCACTATACGCTTTGTGCGATGCTTCGTTCGATTCATGCGGTTGAAATTTTGCGCGCCTTACTGCGCGGTACTGAATTTCTCCTTAATGCTTGTTCATAACAAACATTTAAGAAAACTTCAATTTTAAGTTTATTGTGGTTATCTCATGCTAATGGAAATTTTCTCATAAATTGCTGACCATATTTCCGATTACATGAAGAAAAAATGGTGTTGCTGTGTTAAATATAACAAGAGATATTTACCATTAAGTTCTACTCATTCTTGTACAGGGTAAATTTTTAAAAAGCGCCCCATAGTAAAGTAAGTCGTATTAACGATATAAGAAATAAAACATCTAGACGCTAGGAAAGAGACAAAAATTTAAATCATTCGATGCATGTGATGAAAGCGTTTTCATTCGTGTGTGGCGAAGTTATTTAGTAGGGCTTATAATATAATGACTGTATTCACACTCACTATCGATCGGCTGCCATAGCCTTGTGTTGAAGCCACCGACATCCAACTCAAAATGCGTAGGTTCGAATCTGTTTCAGCAAAAGAAACATGTTCAATAAATATCGTAATTATTATTAGCCTCAAGGTGTGCGTGCAATCAAGCAGCTTCCTCCAGTTATTTTTTTAAGGTGGAACACATTTTTGTTTCTATATAGGGCTGCAAATTAGAAACTCAAGAAAAATACACGTAGAAATGTGGTCAGGTTTTGAACAATTACAGCTCAGACAATTTTGTATCAATTATCAATATTATGTCACCATTTGATTGGAAATATTTCTAAGTATTGATTTGAATGTTCATAGCCATGTATTTTTAATTGTGTATCATTGAAATGTTGATTAATAGCTAGCAGTGTCCTATTTTGCCTGTAAAAAATCTCCGGCATACAGGATTTCCCTGCCATAGTCGACGGTTTTGAAGGACCAAGCGATATATCAAAGGGAAAGCATCGCTCTGATTGGTCAATCGATGCAAAAGCGAAGCTGTTGGAAGCACGCGAATCTATAAATATAAGCAAAATTATAGCTAACGTTTCAGTCCTACGCGTAGCATGCTAGAGATAGATTGTTGCTAGACAGCAAAGCAAACAGTGCCATAAAACGATTTGAACCTTTGATTGGTATGCTCTGATCTTGTGTCATGCAAGATCGGATCTTGTGTCATGCAAGATTCGCCCGAGAAATTGACAACTACCCCAGGGTAAATTTTGAGTGCATAAGACTAATTTCTAATTTATATAAGATGAGCTCGATTGATAATGAGAAAAAGTTCGCTGCAACCGAATTCGCAGAATGGTAGTAATGGTAGAGAAACGCTATAAAAATAACTGCTTGCATACAAAACTTGAACACAAGCCTGGCGAAGAGAAGCTTAAGGTAGCGCTTCGCCGTGGTCACGGGTTTCACGCACTTTACCCAAAATTGTGAGAAAACGGGGAAGAAAACGGAAATTCCAAGAACATACGATTCTAGATAATTAATTTTACTATCGATTCGTATATAAATTGTGCCTGATAAACGTTTTTATCGAAAGATTTCGTGCGAGTTATAAAAATAAATGAGTTTTTCCTTATTCTTTCGCACGCACACAATGTCAACGCATGCATTGGGGTGTGCAAAATGCCACATGCGGTAGACGCTAACAACGTTTCTTTTGTTTTCGTTTTCCGTTCTCTCTGCGTAAACGTTGAATATAGATGAGTAGAAAATGTAAGTAATTATTATTACTTTGTAAAATGATTTCTATCCATGTTTCAGTAGAATTAGGAATTAGTAACGATTTTTATCGGTACAAATGATGTTTGCATACAATGTGTATCATGAGAAAATGAAGTATCTTTTTATTAGCCAATTTGTAAGTTCAACTCGATTCTATCAAACTGCCATGATGTGGTTATTGTTATGTGTGCTATGGTTGAATTTTCATGGAAACTGAAAATATTACTTCTTGGTACATAGAAATACATTGTTTCTTGGTACATAGAAATACATACGTCATCGCTTTGAACATAAAGAAACATGTCAAGAAAATATTTAAAAGTTCCGACCAAGCTTGAATTTGTGAAAGGGAGTTTGATCAAAATTACTACTTGATACTTGCAATTGGAAAATCTTTCAATCTGTTTCTTTGTTGGAAGATTTATCTTTACAATCATTATAAACATCAAAAATCAAAATTACAACCGTTGAGATATCGTTAGTCAAAGAGAGTTTATTTACTTGTTATGATAACTATGAAATAACTACTCTATTTAGCATTATCCATAACAGATTTTATTCTAAAGGAATGTACCTTTCTAAAGATGATAATACTTCCAATACCGGTCACAAATAAGCTAAGATACAGCTAGTCGACACGTTTTCACTTTTGTCATCCCCTTAGTTTCGTAGCGTAAAAACATTTCTCGTTATACGCTTTGACGCTTTGTTGAAAACGTAGCACATCCCTACACATGCGAGTTGTTTATAGCGAGAAAAAGAAAAAAGAAAACAAAATTTTTAACAAAACTCGCACGAAATCTCGCGAAAGAAACGCTTTTTAACTGATATTTTTCGCCAAATGCATAGTAAAATAATTTATCTACAATCGTATGTTTTTGATTTTTCGTGAATCGGGTTAGTATTGAAGAAATCTGCAATTTAGGGTGGATTTTCGGCGAAAAAGCAAGAGGAAGCATTGAATTGTCTCGCTTCGACCTGACCACGGCGAAGCGCTACCTTTAATATCGATATTCGTATTACAAGCATATACAAACATATAATTGCATACATTTGGGCTATTGATGTAATTTCGTCGGCTATAAAACGAATACAAATCATGACAAATAGAGTCTATATTCTGGGTTCGCTTGTTCGGTGTTGATTTCTAATAAAGATCAATCTAAGAAGACTCTCGTGCATTTGCGGATTCAAAAGTGTGACGATTAATTGAAAATGTCGATCGTTAGAAATATTGGTTGGCTTGTTCCACATCAAAATTACTTGTTTTCTAACAAATTCATAAGTTTTTCATATATAAATGATAATCAACATACATATGACCGAATTCACGTGAGCTTGATTATTTTCTTCTCATTTCTGAAGAGCATTTGGACTTTTCTTTTGATGTCTTCTATTAGATTTTGCACAACTATCTCCGTAACTTTTCGTGGTAGTGCAGAACAAATTTTCTTGATGCAGTTTCCATCTTTCTTAAAACACCGGTTACAGTGGTGGTAAATTGCGAACCGAATGCCGATGCTTTTTCATATTTATTCGAAAATTATTCCCTTGGCTAATGTGAAGGTGTTCTGCGAAGCAATCTGTTTCAAACCGTTCAGTCGACGACACGACCTGATACTACGAACAAAATGTGTCCCGAAATGTGTCCGTGAGTGATTCACCTCCAGTTACCACAATATTGAAAAACCCCTTGGTAATTATCAATAAAACTATTTCCAGCAACACTTTTCTGGTTGCTATGATCTCATTAGCAAAAATCATAGCAACAAAAATAAACAAAAACAAACTGTAGTTTTGCTCCATTATATCAAATTTCCGGTTCGGCTACGGAGATTTGATATATTTTTTTATCTATATAAAATACTAGTCTAAATATTTCAATTACAATTGTTGAACGGGCAAAATTCTATTGCAATTAATAGCCACCGCCGAAAATAATGTAAAACCACTGATAATTTGCAAGGGCAAGTAAGTTTATACTTTTCTTTGTTTCCAAAGACGTAACAAATGTATTTATAGTTCTCAGTTCATAAAACGATTTACCCCCGATATTGTCAGCAGGAAAAAAACTTCACCAAAGCATTCCGAAAGTCGTTGAGATAAGACGAAGATCTACTGGCTTTGAATCAGTGGATAACAAAATACACACAACTGAATGGCGATGTATCAACCAATCTCAAAAAGTTTTTTGAATAACTGAAGTGATGGCTCACCTTCAGCAGGGCATGCAACTGTTTTTATCTTCGTAACACTCGACTCAGACCCAACGATTGATTTAACGGTAACAAAATGCATATAACAGAGAGATCAGATGATCATTAAAACCTTCGAAGAGGTCTTGAAATCAATACAGAATGAAAAGAACGATATGAGACATGATTGCGATCCGACGTTGATTCAAGCTATGCGATGGTACCTGATAAAGGAACTTAACATGAGTACCCGTAATGTTGAGTAGATAATGAAATTATAGCTTTTAGCTTTGAAATATAGTTTCAATATTGTATTGCTGTATACTGTTCATTGAACTCCAAATTATTATTGATAAGTAAGAAAGATAGAAATTTTTTTGATGTCACGTAATTTTCAATGTTATTCCATTGCACTGGTTTGTTTTATAGGTTTCCTTTTATTCATATTTTATTAATTATTTCAATTGCTATTTATGTTGAAAGCAGATCAAAGATCAAGAATTTTGGACTCCTATGTGTTTCTTACCAAAATAATGATGCAACTAAAACCAAAATTTCGAGCAGTTTTGTAAGCTTTTTTTTCAATGAGAGTCCTAGCATATTAGCTCCCGTTCTAAATCTGAATTTACTATCGAAAGTCGGGCAGAAACAGTATGGATGATTAATTTTGGTGGGCTCGAAAGTTATTCAAGAACTCTCCACTTTAAAGATTTCTCCAGCATTTTATACATTTTTTACATCAAAGATTTCACCACGATTTGGCACCTTTTTTGGTAGCAGTTCAGCCAAAATATAGTGGTAGCTTCTGTAGTGCTTTCGGATTAAGAACCAGAGTGGTTGACTGGTTTTTCAATAATGAATGTGTATTTTCATTTCTACTTATCTCTAGCCGTACAATTATTCTTACCGTAACTTATCGTTTCCTACCGGACGTACCTGGAGCGGGAGAAATCGGAAAAACTATAGAGAGGGAGAGAATGTCATGCTAATGGAGAAGGACTGGTAAAAACGTTCACAGCTGTGGCCCAGCTGTGATGTCATAGATTTGGTTATCGACCTCCGCTTTATGCAGGGCAAGCAATCACGAAATATATTGCTAGCTGCCTGCTCGGTGGACTTAGGTCGAGGTAAATGCGAACGCGCATTTCTGTAAGGTGTATGACCGGGATATCCAAATACGTGGAAATGTCGTATTTGGTTTGGGATTGAATGTAAACTGTACTTAGAATGGATCATGCTAGGATGGGATAATGTGTTATATTACACCTTCACCCTTCGGGAGATGAATGTAACGAAGTGGAATTCATCTAAAACTTTCCTCCAAGTACGTCATTTTGTTATAATGATGATTAGTTACTGCCTAAGTATACAATGTTTATTGTTTAATTAGTCTATTTTTATGTACTAAATATGATTGTTTTGAGATTGTATGTTCTATTTCACAATTTGGCTCCAAAATGTTTTTAACCGGTTATTTTTGTTTGTCTTTGGTAGTGGTCCGATTGTATCGATTGCCACTATTTCGAACGGTTTTGATGGTGTAGCTGTAATTAGTGTGTTCTCTTTAGTATTTTTAGTTATTTTATTCAATTTGCACAATTCACAGGCCTTGATGAATTGTGAAATTGACTGTTTCATTTTTCTCCAGACATAAATTTCTCTTAGTTTGAGGTATAGTCTATGCTGTCCTATATGTCCACCTGTTGGCGTTTCATGGTGCCTTTTCAATATTTCATTTACCTTGCAAAGATCACTAATGAAAATTATAATTTGCATGGCTTTTAATGTTTTATTACTCACTTGTTTGAGTACTTCCATGGGAATTAGTTTAAATATTTCGTCTTCTTGAGACAGCGCAATTTTATTTATTTGAAGTTTTTTCATATCTTCTTCAATGTCTGAAAGAGCAAAGCTAATTTGACTTTCATTATTTATTTTATATTCATACTTCAGTATGCCTTTATTTAGTTTATTGTTTCTTATTTCCTTTGCTTTAATATAAATTGAAAATGTTATGCAATTTTTTTCGATTATTGTGCTGATTTTGGCTAATTTTTTTGTTTCTGATTGGTTTTCGGTGGTGTACATCGCAAGTTGATCAGGCTTGGTTTCACACTCCTCATTTTTTCCAATCGGTTTGGATCTTTGACTTCGTGTCATTGATCGCGTATTCACTATTAGAATCGACTTTTGTTTAAGTTCATCAGAGGTAACGACAACACGTGACAACGCGTCCGCTCCCACGTTATCCTTACCCTTAATATACTGTATTTCAAAATCGAATTCACTTAGATCTAGTCGCATTCTAGTCAGCTTCGACGTTGGGTCTTTCATGCCGAAAAGGTATACTAGTGGTCTATGATCCGTTTTTACTATAAATTTTGTACCGTACAAGTATGATTTGAAGTAGTTAATAGCCCAATGAATAGCTGTTAACTCCTTTAGAATTACGGCTTTATTTTTTTCGCCTGGGGTAAAAGTTTTACTGGCGAATGCAATTGGAAGTTCATCTCCATCTATGTTTTGAGATAAAACTGCTCCACAACCAATGTCTGAAGCATCAGTGGTTAAAATAAAAGTTTTCGTGAAGTCTGGGAATTGCAGTATAATTGGAGACATTAAATATTGTTTTAGAGTATAGAATGCGTTTTGACATTGTGGTGACCAAATGAATTGATGGTTCTTTTTCAGTAACTGGTGTAATGGATGAGCTATGATCGAAAAATTCGGAACAAATTTACGATAGTAGTTGCAAAATGCTACGAATCGTCGCACTTCATCACTATTTGTTGGTACTGGGTAATTTTTTATTGCTTCAAATTTTGAATCGTCTGGCAAAATGCCTTTATCGGTTATTTTATGTCCCAAGTATATTACTTCACTTCTAAAAAATTTGCATTTACTTGCATTCAATTTTAAGTTATATTTTCTAAGTCGTTCAAATACCTTTATTAAATTCGATAAATGATGTTTAATTGAGCATCCTGTTACAATGATATCATCAATGTAGACGAAAGCCATTTCTGGTGTCAGACCAGCCATAGCGATTGTCATCATCCTTTGAAAGCTATTCGGGCTGACATTTAGTCCAAATGGCAATCTTGTAAATTGAAAATGACCTGTCTGGGTCGAGAATGCAGTGTATTTTCTTGCATTTTCGCTTAGTGGTATCTGATGAAATCCGGACATCAGATCCAGTGTGCTAAAAAAATTTTGCTCTGCCAAGTTGATCTAGAATAGTATCAATTCTTGGTAGCGGAAATTTATCCGCGAGAAGTTTTTTATTTAGCTGTCTGAAGTCAACAACTAAACGCCATTTTTTTGAGTTATCCTCACCTTTCTTTGGTACTAGTAGGATGGGATTATTATAAGAAGATATGGAAGGTTCGATAATCTTTTCGTTTAGCATTTTATATACCTGCCCATCGATTTCGTTTTTCTGCGAATGAATCATTTTATAGTTAGGGATATAGACTGGTACGTTATCAGTCAGTTCTATATCCTGGGTATAAAAATTGTTGGTAGTAAGTGGCTCATTTTGTAGACAGAAAATGTCGTTGTAATTGTTTATAAGTTTTTTGAAATCGTTTGCTGCGTAGAATGGTACATCCGACTTTTCTATGCTTTTTAAAATTTCATTTGTACGTTGCTCTTTGTTGTTATCGCCTAAATTTGTTTTCAAGTGTTTATAATTTTCTAAAGGTTCTAGTTTTAGGTTGAGATTATTGGTGCTTAAATTAACGGTTGAGTCTGTGGTGTTCAAAATTTTAATAAAAGTGTTTTCTGGTGATATGATAGTACTTCCACAGAACACACCAGGGGTCAATTCCTGTGAAACTATTATCATATCTTTGTTAATTTTGAGATTGTGAAGTTGTCTTATTACTTCACACCTTGGTGGTATAATATATTTTTGGTAAATTGTATCTTCAATTGGTAATGAAATAATATTATTATAAATTTTGAAATTTAGCATCCAACATTCGTAATCAATGATGCACTTATGAGAAGACAGGAAATCTCTTCCTAAAATGCCATCAGTTAGAATTGGAAAGTTGTTATCTACTATGTGAAAAGTGTGGTTGGTAACAAGTCCATTGCCAAAATTTAATTCTGTTGTGGTTGTTGCCAAGGTTTCGGTTGAAATGTTTGTTATGCCCGTAATTTTTATTTTATTATTAGCGTCTAGTGGGTGGTTATTATTTACTTTGTTGATTTTTATGACGGAAATGTCCGCTCCGGAATCTAATAAAAAGTTGCACAATGAATTAGCCATTTGTACATAAATTTTTACAAAATTTGATGCACAGATGTTCATTGAATAAATCTTCCTAAAAAATTTTGTGGTGGTGTTTGAGCATTGTTAGAATTATTCGGAATAACAGTAATATTACCGTTAGTTTGTGCATTCGGGGCAGCATGTTGATTATTCGGTTGTTCTGGTTGTACGAGGAGCATTCGAGGGTTTCGATTATTATAAGCTCCGCGACTGTAACCTCTGTTATTGTAATTATGCCAGTTTTGTCTGTTTGAATTAAAATTGTTTCGGTATGTGTTGCGGTAGTTTTGGTGTCCTCTGGAAATAGTTCTGCTATTATTATAGTTATTGTAATGTCCGGGGTGCCCATTGCGATGTGAGTATTGTCCACCAGACGTATTTGGTCTTCCACGCCCGCGACTAGTGTGTCGTGTGGTAAAAATTTGAGCAGCGTTGCTCGTTTCTGTAGTGTTCTCTCTTACCTTTTGGGTTGCTGCATTAATGTCAGCAAAATTGCCCGCTTTTAGTATGATTTTTATTTCTTGGGACGTTACTCCTTTAATAAGAGAGTTCAGTCCGCTTTTGGTTGCTAACGAATTAGCCGTCTGCTCTGGGACTCCCTGAGCTAGATAGGTACATTTTAGCCGTAATGTAAGGTTTTCAATTTCTTCGCATAATTCACTGGTTTTAGTGCTTTTTACCTGATTCAATTTAGCTACTATGGAGTCCGGGGACTCACTTACTTTACAGCGTCTTTCGACGTCGTCTGCTAACGCTTGTAGCGTATCGCAGTTTCCTAGTCCTAGCCGCGCTTTACCGGTTAGTCTAGTTTTAACGAATTTTAATGCCGTTGCTAGTTGGTTTGCTGGTGTCAATTCAGCCAGTAAACTTACGGCGTCTGTAAACGATGATAATGAGTCTGCAGAGCCATCGTACATGGGTACGATGGCAGTCGCCTGCTTCACGTCAAATATTGCGTCGGTCATTATCTTCATTTTGTTTGATTCTATACCTAGACTACTTAATTTTTGGTTTTTCTGTTTTGTTTTTTTTTTATTTCTTTCTTTTACTGAAAGGACATTCATGAAAAGTAGCTCAATGAGAAGATAGAATATAAACAAAATAGGGATGATTGAGTGCTTTTTTTCTGAATAATGGAAGAAATTTAGGGAAAAATACAAACCATTAGCACGTTTCTTTCGATTATAAAGTATAAATAAATTATAATCACAAAACATCTACAATAATTTATAAAAAATAAAGAGACATAAAACTCTTTAATTTTTTACTTCTTTCCCTTATTGTTAAATTAGTAGTAAATCACACACATTGTTTTTTCCTTTATGATTTCGCTGTTATTCTTTCTGGTTTTTTATTATCATTGTATTATCCTTATCCTAGTGCTTTGCTTGTTTATCTCATATTATGCTTTTGTTTATACTGTCCGACAAAGAAAACGGGTTTGTTCAGCAAATCAATGATCGAAATCTGCATCGTATTTCAGCTGTTTTCTCTGAATAATGAATACAATTACGGATGATAATAATAGTAGAGTAAGTTATGCGTTTCATTTCTTCCTTTTTGCCACCAAAATGGTCTATGATTAAACCTTAATCATTCACATTGTGTTAAATTTTACACATTTTCTTGTCCGTCTTGTTTCGACATTACAACCCACATTGCTCATGCTCATATCCTATGACTTTATTTCATCTCGTGTGCCATCGAAGAGTGTGAAAGGAGTTCCCCTGTTACATACAAATTTTCAATTTTGTTGTCACGTTTCCTTCTTTAATAGTTGGAAAGATGCTCTGAAGGCTGGAAAATTTTTCTTTATTGATTTCGTCCCGTAGGACCACTGTTCCCTCATTGGGTAAGATTTTTTTTTGTATTTTGTCCCGTAGGACCACTGTTCCCTGATGGGTAGAGTTTTTTTGTTTTTTTTTTTACAGCCACACACAGTTACACACGGTCTATGTTGGCAATGGATCGTGCCGCTTTTATGGCTTGTTGCCTCATTACTCTCCTCATCAGCATATAAGCTGAGAAAAACAGTTGAATGGTAACCATTGCCAGTATTAGTGTTAACTTGAGTTCGTTTGACTCGTGAAACTCTGTGTGCATCGACAGCTCATTTAGAACATTCACCTGCGCATCTCCACTTTGATGTGTTTGTTTAGATTTACTACTTCCCATTATGGACACGTTTATTAATCACTAGCCGCTTATATTATACAATTCAATGTCTAGGGTGTTGCACATTGCAGTTGCACTAGGTTATTTTCTCTTTTAGCTGGCTTTATGGTAATGTTCCTTAAATTTCACTGTCTTTTCTGTATACAGTTTTTCACAAATGGATGGTATTCTTTGCCATCTCGTTCGATGCTATAATTTCATTTTAGCAAGCTACTACTTTCTTCACAATCACTAAAGTATGTTCACTAACTGATTTTCGTTGCTGGCCCGTGACACTTGTCAACGGTTCGCCATGTAGTGCTTTCGGATTAAGAACCAGAGTGGTTGACTGGTTTTTCAATAATGAATGTGTATTTTCATTTCTACTTATCTCTAGCCGTACAATTATTCTTACCGTAACTTATCGTTTCCTACCGGACGTACCTGGAGCGGGAGAAATCGGAAAAACTATAGAGAGGGAGAGAATGTCATGCTAATGGAGAAGGACTGGTAAAAACGTTCACAGCTGTGGCCCAGCTGTGATGTCATAGATTTGGTTATCGACCTCCGCTTTATGCAGGGCAAGCAATCACGAAATATATTGCTAGCTGCCTGCGCGGTGGACTTAGGTCGAGGTAAATGCGAACGCGCATTTCTGTAAGGTGTATGACCGGGATATCCAAATACGTGGAAATGTCGTATTTGGTTTGGGATTGAATGTAAACTGTACTTAGAATGGATCATGCTAGGATGGGATAATGTGTTATATTACACTTCATTCGTAATATACCACTTTTGATTAGCAGCAAGTCGTCATTTTTCTGTCAGTGTCCCTGCACGAGCTATAGTGGCTATCTTTAAATTATAGAAGCCGTAACTAAGGTTACGGTAACTGTTATTCGAAAAACAACAGCTTATCGGTCTGGGTTGCCAATTTAAAATATTTTTCAGAAGACTTCATTTTGACATTACGAGTTACTGAGGGGTAGTTAAATTTGCGATACAGTTTTGCAAAGCGAGTGGCAGGTCGTGTCGTCGGTTCAGTTGTCAGACCATCGGCGAAGATAGAGTAAGCTGCGTTCGATACGATGCTTTGTTGGTTTCAGTTCTCGCATCCTGGTTTTGAAATTATCAATGCACAGGTGATCAACATAAAAAAAATTTTTTGTTCGATTTATAAATCGGTGAATAGCAATTCAAATGGGATTATTTTGAACATTATTAGTGTGCGTAGGGTTGCTCGATATGGAAAATAGTACGTTTTTGAACTTTTGCAAATTAGATGGTCTTTTGGTTATTTGTCCCGGGTTGACGGTTCAATGCATAGGACGCTGGTCTTTCAAGCCAGTTGTCGTATGTTCGAGCCCCAACTTGGAAGGATTCTTAGTGTCAGTAGGATCCATAGTACTAGCCATGCAATGATTCTGTACACTAAGAATCGGCTGCGAAGTCTGTTGAAGGCCAAATTCCACAAAAGGAACGCTTCGACAGAGCTTTTCGCTCTCTGACAGCAACCTAAGCTGATAGCCAGAGTATGCGCGGAAAGCAAAGTGTCAATTTCGCGAGCCATTTATTGAAAATGACAAAAGCATGTACAAGATGTTGAGGGATAGATTGAGACGAGCACAAGATCTTTGAATTGTTGAGTTTATGTTGCAATCAAAAATACTATATATCAATATGGATCACTCTTGCGATTCACGAGGGACACCACAGTAAAGTGCGGTGGCAAAAAAGGTTACTAATAGACTACAAAATTTTTAATGCACATATGAGAGTTTTCCCAATCAGTACACTGAACTAAACAACTTCAAATGTATGGAATATTTCTCGATATACACTGCACGAAAAAAAAGAGGTTTAAATACGGTTTTCGCAATCTGATACTAACTCGGGTGAGAACACATTATTTTCATAAAAATCCCTTTTTATGTAAATATGTGTGAAATGTGCACGCATAACTAAACAAATTAATCTTAATGTTAGTTCCATAATTTTACCAACATTTCCGAATTTTGTACTACAATTTCTTAATCTGAAAAATTACGGTTACGGTGATAGAAATATACAATATCAGGTTGTTTAATAAATAAACAAATGCTTCAAAACAAAACAATTTAGTGTATGAATAAACCGTTCGCCTCAACGAGACCTATCAATTGAAGTAAACGTAATACGTATAACTTGTACTTTTGCTTACTGTATTGCACTTATCATACTATTTATTAACATTCTTTGCTTATGTGACAATTTGTGACAAAGGGGGGATGGGGAGTCAAAAGTCGTCAAAAAAAGCGTGACGTCTTTTATGGACAGCCCCCTAAAACCCCCCGCTTAGTATATGCACTTTTAATTCATACACTCCAAAAAAAATTGAATTTTACAGGTGACCTAATCCGTAACGTACGATGTAATTTATAAAGACCTAATATGTCAAATGACGGAAAATTTTATTTGTAATGACTTAATGTTAGATGAGCCTGAATTCTACTGGTTTCGACTGTAACTTGCGTTCTGTTAGCAGGTGCGACTGTATCAATTTAAATGCACCTTTTACCAGCCAAGCAGATGCATGCTTCTGTGGCTCAGTCGATTAACAGACGTACTTGCGATCCAATAATTCTTGGTTCAAGTCGCGGCGGTTTCTAACAGTATTCTTTTTTTTTATTTCAATGAATTTCATGTCATGGAGTTTTAGACACAATATTAAATATTCTTCCACATAAATTTGCGTGAACTGCGACTCTCCATTTATGTGCATCTAATAAGATGTATATATGGAAAATATATATATAAAAATGATAATTTTCGTTTAAATTTTTTACTTTCCATGAGAAAAAAGTTAATGTGCAGTTAATTTAAATTCAATATCATGAACGCCATGAAAAAAATATCGCAACCAAAGTAACTTGTAATACACCGTTCATTTCATTTTAATTTTGTTCTATACATACACACTTAAAAAATGTTACATCTTTATAGATGCACATAAAAGGAGCGTCGCGGTTTACTTACATTCACAATGCAAAGCATTTAAAGATAATCCATATCATTAACTTCACAGTTGTTTTAGCTGAAACTCACATCGATACAGACGCAAAATTTATGTTTACATGTTAGTGGATGTCATATTGTGTCATCACCGAAGAAATTACGGCACACTTGAATTTACGTCAAGCGTAAATTTCATTTTTTTCTGAGAGTGTATATCAGAAGTGATTTGCCAAACATTGCCTTCACAGCCTATAGCTTTCGTCTTTTCAGCGCTATTCATAACATTCATGAGCAAGGTTGAATACTACTTTATAACTCTTGAAAGTGAAGACGATAGGTCTAAAAAACGTGATTCTATATTATTTATAGGTAATATTTACATTCGTTAGAAAAAAACATACTAAAATATAAAGAAGTTCACACCTCAATTTGGGCACCATGCTCAGTTATTTTTGGCATTTCACTTCTGGATGCACGCTAAACGCAAACTATTGAACATGACGTAACTAATAGCCTTTTTCCGCCACGAGATGGTGTTACTTTTCGATTTTTATTGTATTTGTTATTGAATTCGTTAAAGTGAACCATATTGATATATAATATATTTGTTGCAATTCTCGGTGTCGCGAAGCGGCTCGCGCATGTTTTCCTTGAGAAATGATATCGTCCTTAGTTTCAAGAAATACACTGGCTGTCTAACTCTTAATATTTCTTTATGATTAGTTATTAGCAAAATAACGGCTATTCTCAGTTCCAAATAAAACAACAACAAAATTCAAAAATTATTTAAAAAAAAAACGATGAAATATTGGATTCGTTGCAATGCAAGCAAAACTTCAAAATGAAACAGCAAGTTCTTCATGGGAAAACTTATTACGCTACGTTTGCTAAGGTTTGGTTGCTCTCACATGCAATGCGATGTTCTCTAACGCTCGCGGTTGCTGTTAGCAACGTGAAAAGAAATGCATACTAGAATACTAGATGGTGCGATTATTGACTCGTTGGTTCGTTCTGCGGGGTTCCTACTGCTGTCCAGGTTGTAAGACGCTAAAGTAGTATAAAGTATTTGTAGCAGGCTGTAGAACTTTCACTATTTCAGTACAATCGTTCGCATTGTGCGCTCGGTATGATAGATTGACGTGATTTTTAACCAGTACACAATTTCGATTCTATGCAATTGAAATATGTGTGGAATTATTTCGTTTTGTTGTAATTAGAAAATTCTAGTGATTCGAAATAACTTTTTCTCACAGATTATATTTGATGGAGAAACAAAACGACATTGTGCTCACCACACCACATCACACCTCATTGTTCGTAAACACAAAGTCAGTTTCGATCACAAAATTTTGAGTGACACTTCAGAGATAAACACTCAGAAGAAAAACGAAAGAATAAATATTGGAACATCGAAAGAAGTATCAGCTACATCAAGTGGATTTGAACCGTCGATGAAAGTTCAGTTAGGAAAATCGCGTCTTCTAGGAGGAATAATCAGGCTGGTTAGCATCCATGGATTGTCGTTTGCAGAAACAGAATACTTTACTATAGATAGCAACGGTAACAAAATTTTACGTTTATTTCACCGCTACGTTCACTGAAAATGTCCAAAGTTAACCTATTTGAACTACTATTGATTCACTAATCAAAAGAGCATCGAGTTTGCATTAGTTCAAACGTTTACAACTTTTCATCTAGAGCCACCATACGCTCACCAAAAATTTCTAAAAAATAAATTTTGTTTACTATTGATTCATCATAGAATTTTAAATATTCAAAATATTTACAATTTTCTTTATTGAGCCAGCTGGAAATGTTCAAAATTCCCATACTCTGTTAAGGTATCCAAACACTCTAACGACCTACCGCAGCTGACAAAGTTTGGTTCATCCAAAGCAACAACCGAGAGTACTCGAATCGGATGTTCATGAACATACTAGAAACGATAGGCTCACAAACTAGAGCCTCGGTTCTTTCACCATCAAGCATTAGTTCTTGGTTCGGTGATTTTATACTCGCGATGGTGGTTCGCTCTTTGGTTCGGAATGAACACGTTTTATTGCCCAGTATTTTTAGATAGGACGACAAAATCGACTTTTTCCTTCCTGAGCATTTTCAAAGTAGAAGAGGCGTAGGGAGCAGATGCCAAATCCGGCATCAAAATAGTTCAATTTCTCTGATTTGCACCAATCATGCTACCGATAGAAGATTGGTAAAAGCCGTGCTTTGATTGATTCTTTTCAGTACTTTTTTGTTGTGCCCGTTGTGAAATGCGAAGAACTGTTCAAGCAACAAAATCAAATGGCTTGCCACACAAAAAGATTTTCCACGCATATGTCGGTTCGAATGCATTGCATATCAACGGGCACAAATTGTCGAAGAAGCTTTTTGTCTACCTTGTGTTTTGACAGCCACAATGAAAGAGAAGATTCAAAACAACTGAAAACAAAGAAAAAGAATTCAAATAAAGACTTTTTATTTTTTGTGTGTAAAACTTTTCCAACGGTACCAAAGCTCTTGACCATCACCAAAAATGAGTAAACTTAATTTTGGCCAGTTTTTTCGGTTCCTGCTCACTGTGCGACCCGGAATGGAATGTGAATTAAAAGCTGGCTTTACTCACCTGTCGCACTGCAAAGTAACAGGTCAAATTCCTCGGGTAGACACCAGGAAAATTGGGCGATTGCAACCGGCAGGCTTTCTTATCACAGTTGGTGAATATCCGGGAGCAGTACGTCCCCGGCATTAGGTCGCCTTATGAGAGAAAGAAAAAGTGCGTAACAGAATTCCAGATGAGTTTTTGATTCGTGCAAATTAAATGGATACCACATCAAAGCCCAACGAATCGTGTCCTGCTGAAAACGCATTGTGCGCTGTTGCATGTTTCGATACATTTGGCATTCGATTTGTGGCTGCGGGTTGCATGTAGTGTGCTCTGAAAAGGGACTTACCTAGGTAATACTTGGGCTCGGTGTAATTTTCCTGCTGTCCGGCCCCGCTCGGTTGAAATGCCAGCGACGTTAGATTCCTAATTGAATACGGCCGTTCCCGGCTCGGACCGTACAGACCACCGGTCGATGACTGGGCGCCACTTCGGCCCAGTCCGAACGAGGATGAGGATGCACCTTTTCCGGTTGAATTGTCGAAGCTTAGTTCGACCGCACCGCGCTGCCGGCTGCCACCGGTTGTGTCGTAGCTGCCGTACTGCTGTTCCGAGTGGGCTGTCGAGTTGGTGAAATCATCAATTAACGGATAATTGGGAATGTAGGTGATGTTGGTCCACGGTGGGATGTACTCGTGCCGGATGCCCCCGTACCGGACGACGGCACTGTTTCGCGACAGCATTTTATACTGTATCCGGAAGTCGAAGTTGTATCCGCTTTGATCTCGTGACAGTCTATCGAAAGGGAAAGAGAGAGAGAGAGAGAGAGAGAAAGAGAGAGTTTAGCTAAGCAAAGTGCGTGGATGGAGTGGGACTTACTTGAGCAATTTGACAGTCATGATGAGCGAACGGGTTTCACTGTAGAAGATTGCCGGTCCCCAGGTGGTCCCGCACCACATTCCGCCGACTGGAGTCCGATTTGCTTCTGCCACTTGCAGGTAACCATCCGGGCAGCCATTGTCGGTGTAGGAAACGAACCTGCCCAGGGTGAAGCTCTCCAGTGTGACCTGCAAACATGAAAGGAAACCATTGGATATAACTCATCGCTCGTAACAAGCAATCATTCAAAAGCAACTAATGCGATATCACCGTAATCGACAGGCCAATCTCGAAAGACGACGACGAACGGTTTGTTTGCTCCTGCTTCCTTTCTTGACACATTCATTATTACGATGTGATACTAACTGAAGGTAATCAATACGGCTAAAGGTAGGTAGGTGGTGCCTGTGTTCACGCAATAAAGTACACATTATCACAATGCCAGCACCTCGACAAGCTAACATTTACCCGCCCATATCATCAATCAGCGTTCCGCACTCGTCACCGCGTTGTCATGACGTCTTGAACAATCGGAGCCAGTGTCGTCTTTATGAGCGCAGCAGGCCGTTTTCCGAAGGCTCGTAGTTTACAGAACGAAAACGACTTTGATCTGAGTTATGATGTCAAGTAGATTGTTGGCGAAGAAGACTTTCATTACGCTGACATATTTGTGAGAGTGAGCAAAAAATCGATTCGTAGCTTTGACTGTGTTGAAATTATTCGAATTTTCATTTAAATCGAGTGTTGCTCTCAAAAACAGTCTGATTTTCAATATGTGTCAAACAACTTATTGTAAAGAAATTGGTCCAAACAGTTAGTTTGAGTGATAGTGCAGCTGTGGCAAATGTGTGTTGGTAAGTGAAAAGTGTTATTTATCGGCACAATGACGCTATTAAATTAAATGAAGAAACGTTGCTTGTTTAGAGATGATACTTTCAACAAGAGCTGTCAAATCGGCAGGAAAACTTTTAATTACTTCACCTTTTCAACGATTTCTCATAAAAATGGGCAAATTCATTTGAAAAATCATGACAGAAGTTGAAGAAAAAGTGTTTACTCTGAGGGGGTAATGTTCATCATGATTTATTGTGCGAAAACTCGTTTATTTAGAATGAAGCATTATATTATTTCAAATGCCCTGAAATAACAAATAACATATCCAAAATAAATGGTACTCGATCTCTAAACATGCTAGTAAACGAGAAATCAATACTACACTGGTTTTTTGTTTAAAACAATGTAGGTTCGAATAAACTTAACCTTACCAAATTTCACACATTTCTGAACATTTTTCATTATTTTGAAATCCATTTTCTTCTACTTCGAATTTACTTTTATTGTTGATATCTTTTTTTACTATTGAATAAACGAAAGAATCGTTGCAAATCACTACTGCCGATATGAAAATTTTCGGAAGAACCCTCCTTTGCTTGGTTTCAGTTTTCATTACCGGTAATTCAGTTTCACGGCAATGTACGAATTAAATAATGCTGATTTGGGAAACTTAAAACTGCTCAAACGACGGATACTGTGAATTTACCACACAAAATTAAACTATAACCGTTTGTTTGAAGCCAGTTTTGAACCTAATAGTTTCAACGTTGTTGAACTGAAAATCGAGTCAGTTTCGAACCTGGTTTTCATATCAGGTTTGCTCAAACCCCCGTTGCTAAGTGCGAAATCAACACCGTTTCGTAAAACGTGTTTATTTGATGAAACTACCCTGGGTCAGTTTCACTTTTCTCAAGCGAAAACGAAATATGTCAACCGATCAAAGATGGCAGATGGCGAGCCATCTGGCGTTAGTTTACAGCAACGCGAATAGGAGAAGCAGGATACTGGCGAGATCGTTCCTTAGAGATATTCCAGATTGTTTTTTACTTACAATTCCTTATTATATTTCTTCTTACTTTTTAGTACGGGCTAAACTCCGTCGAATATTCGGGGATCATTTGATCAATGGACCTATTTTTATTCGGGTTAAACGCTAAGTTTTAGACGCGCGCGTGAGGTTTATAACCGTGCAGAAATTTCTTGCGACCGTGCTTAACTAGGACGTATGTAACTATAGTTTAAACTACGAGGAGGATCCATTTGGTATTTTATTGTTTTGGCTCAGGAGTAGATATCGTCATTACTTCTTCATCGCGTAAGGCATTGTAGTTCGATTGATGATGATCGAGGGATATCTTGCCAGTATTAATGCTGTCTATTGAAAAAAATTACAAGGTTCAGCCCAATCGGGTTGTTCGCAGCCATTGATGTGGAACAAGTCAACCAAAATTTCTAATGATTTACAATCAAACAGTTCAATCAATCGTCACACTCTCAAAAACAGAACATTGAGTTATAAGGAGTGTATCGATAAGTAGTTAGCAACATTCAAACAGTTATTACTCTGAAATGGCTTAATTTTTTTGCAGCGTGTTTTGCGGTGACATGTTTGTTTACATGTCAATAACAGCTGCGCAATCGGTTGGTTTCGGTACGGTTTATCGTTTCAATGGTGAGTCGAATTGATCCGGAAACGTGAAAGAAAATTCTGCACACTTGGCGCTCAAAAAGTGGTGTCACGTACAATGAAATTGCTAAACGGGTGAAAGTGCATCACACCAGTGTCAAAAATATTATCGAGAAGTTCGGTAAGACCCTTTCCATGAAGGATTTGCCCCGTTCCGGTAGGAAAAAGGGGCCCAGCCAGCCCGACCGGGACTTAAAAGTGGTTGAGTACATCAGGGAAAACCCATCGGCGTCGACGCGGGATTTGGCCTAGCAGTTCAACACCAGCTCGGGATGATTCAACGGATCAAAGTTCGGAACTCCCTGAAAGCGTACAAGAAACAGAAGGTGCCGAAAAAGTCCCTGGTACAGCAAGTTCAGGCCAAAACAAGAGCGCGAAAACTGTATAACCGGATTCTACAGAATAAAGACGGATGCATCCTGATCGACGACGAAACCTACGCCAAGGAAGACTCTCGAGCGCTGCTCGGACCGCAATATTATACGAAATCGGTGTACCAGGACCTGGACGACGCTGACACCACGGTGGCGATGGAAAAGTTTGGGCAGAAGGTGTTGGTCTGGCAAGCAATTTGTACCTGTGGTTTGCGGTCGTCGATTTTCTTCACGATGGGCACAATTAACGCCAAGGTGTACTAGGAAGAATGTTTGAAGAAGAGAATGCTGCCACTGTACAGAAAGTATAAGGCTCCTCCTCTCTTCTGGCTGGATTTGGCTTCAGCCCACTACGCCAACTCCGATCTACAGTGGTTTGTAAAAAATAATGTACAATTCGTGGAAAAGGACATCAACCCACCGAACTGCCCGGATCTTCGGCCAATTGAAAGGTATTGGGCAATTATTAAGCGGCACTTTCGGAAGGAAGGTACAGTGTCCAGTGTCGGAAGGAAGGTACAGTGTACAGTGTCTGGACCAAAATTCTCGACAAAGTTTTTACCTGAATCTGTATTCTGGATCTGGGTTCTGAAAAATAACTCTCAATCTGGACTTGGACTTTGGTTTTAGGCCAGAATCCTGATCCCGGAATTCCAAACACAGTTTTGGAACCTGAATTATGGACCTAATTTCACAACATGGACCTGGATTCTTAGGCGAAAATCGGGTTCCGAATTCTGGGTCTGAATTTGTACCTGGGTTCTAGACTTGAACTTCGGACAGGAATTCATAGATTTCCGTGACCTGAATTCTGAACATGGGCCTGGACTTTAGTATTGGATAACCTAAATTCTGATCTGGGAAGCAGGATTCTGGACGTTAGTTCTGTATTTGAACAAGATGTTGGACTCGACTTCTGAAAACTCAACTGAGATTCGAGGCGTAGTCCTTAATCATGAATGTGGACCAGGCTGCAGAAAATAACATGTTTTAACGTAAATAATATTAAGTTGAAACCGAACTGTTCACACTTGTTCACATATTGTTTGTTATTGAGTTTGTTTAGAAGGAAACTGCAAAAATGTTTACCACGCAGAAATCAAGCACTCTTCAAGAGAGAGTTGCGGCTTATATTTACTTTTTACAGAGAAAAAAAATTAAAGATTGCATTTCCGGCTTCAAGTTTTCCACAAAACCGTAAAAAAGTACATTGACAACATCCGGAAAATAAGAAATAAGCCAGGTACTCGTGCTAGCTATGGATGATGTTAACGGTTCACGTTTATTGCCAACGTTTCGAAGGTTTATTGCTTCAAAACGTTGGCCATTCAAGAGAAAAAAATATTTTTGAGCAGCAAATGACCAAAAATGTAAGCTCTTAATGCAAAAAACAAAAATGGTTGTACCAAATACAAATAATAATACCCCTAAGTCCCATATAAACGAATCGCCAATGTTTGGTTCACAGCATGAACAAGTAAGCCTAGCAAATATCTCCCTTTCGTTGCGATAGTGTGAAAATGTGAAAGGAGATCGTTTCTGGCAACGCTTTATGCTAGTTGCTACGGTGCAAAACAAACTTGTTTGTTTATCGTTGCTGTATTAAACTGCAACAATCAGTCTTAATATCGCCGGCTAATAAACCGAGAAGCTTTCGAAATGGTGAGAAGTTGCTTAGTAGAGGGATGTGACACACGAACGGGTCGTCCGAAATTTCGCTCCATAGTTTTCCTAAGGATCAAAATATGTAAGTAATATGTTTACATATTTTTCACTATAATAAACAGTAACTATAGTGATTTTGTTCTTACCCTTTAGTGTTGCTAGTTTTAAAGGAAATTCGTTAAAGTACATTGTCACTCTGAGAGTGTATCATGACAATGTACCGCACGATGCAAAATGTGTCCTTGAAAATTTGTCGGAGTACTCCGTATTATAATTTGTATTTGGTTGTACCAGTTTCCAGTTTTGTTATATTATGATTGCACGGCTACTTTGATGAAAAACTGCTGTTGTTGAACAGCTTGTCAATCGACATAGTCGAAAAGTGACGGAAAATGCTAGCAGGGTTGTGCTTTACTGGCAAATATATCATGTTATTTAGAGAAAACATGTTTTGATGTGACGCTTCTGAATATGAAATAACGCAAAGGTAAAACATGTTATTTCGCTTAAAACATGAAATCAGAGTTAAAACTCGTTTGAACTCAATACGTTGTTTCTATGTAATAACGTGTGATTTATCTGCAATATTTCTCGAAAACAGAAAATTTTTGCATTTTAGATTCAATACGTCTAAGTTTTTTTTACATCAATTGATAATCACACCGAGATTGTTACAATTTTTTTCTGTGTATGTACTGTAGTTTCACTTTCTGTAAATTAACCACGACAATGCATGGAATAAATGACAATTGAATTGACTCGAGGAAGCACCGCAGTACCGACGACTTTTGCTTATCAGATCAGATCTGTGTTAAAGCCATTTTAAACCGATTGATTAAATTGTCTTACAAGTGTTTTCGTCGTCTTATCAGAGGCATATTGCCCACACACCAATTCGGAGGCATGTGTGAGAGCTTGGCTCTCAAGTAGTAATACCATTTTATTGGCCTACGTGACTAGTCGCTGTAGGGCTCCTCCTCCTGCAGGAATTAATCCACACCGTTTGACTGACAAGTGGCGAAACATGAGCTTGAATTGAAATACTTAGAAACGGTTTAATTGAATTAGTAACGCAACTGCGAGGGACGTCGCTTGACGCCTGTGATGGACTGGTTCGACAAATGGCACTGACAGATTAACCTGTTTTATTTGAGTTGAAAAGTTGAGTAATGTGTTCACAGTTGATTTTCGAATTTGCTAGGGGAAACAGACAGATCGATGGTTATTTTCCGACACTGGAAAAAATCTTGAAAAGAAAATTTTAATATTATTTCCACACAGCAAAAAAAATTGTAATAATCTCAGATGTAAAATCTAACGATGTGCTTAAAATGAAGACGTAATAATTAATCAGAGACAATATTTCATTTTTCCAAAGTGATAATATGCGAAACTTCTAATATTACAACCAAACATCGCACTGAACATATTACATTAATTTGTCTGACTCTTGTATGAAAAACGACATAATATCACATTCAAAATTATGTAGAAATGCTTTTCATTAAAATAATATGATAATAAGCATAAGAACGTAGATTTAATTCCATTCGTGTAAAATTGTATCCGATGACATGTGTACTGTCACACGCTTGAATGTGCTATTACATTGAAAATTATGCACATCTCTAGTTCCATCGAAATATTGTGATATTACACGACACATTGCATTTTTAAATAAAAGAATTTTTTTTCCAGTGCAGTGCTGTGAGTTTCTGTTTGTGCGCCTTTCATTATTTGTGTAGGTGGAAAACAATCTGGCGTTCTTTCCTGCAAGTAAGTAAGATGAATTGACATTATTTATTCGTTTGAATTTATATCAAGTAACTGTTTGGAAACAATAGATAAAACACCGCCATCGAGCACGACGCAGTATTTCTTGTCATCGGATAACCATTCAATTTTGGACCACCAGTGTGATGTTTTCTCACCTTCACTACAGAAATACAAACCAATCCTGTCTTATTAGTTGCTAAAAATCGTAATATAACGACATCAACTCCTCTTTCCGTATGCAGACAAATAGCTCAAGTTATTGTGAATAAGTATAATTTTTTCATTGATGTCGATGACGATGGAATAATAATTGGGAATGGTTGTAGCAGTTTAATAGAGAAATTGAAGAACAGGAATTTGAACCGTGCTCATAAAAGTGGCCATCACAACAAGAATCAGAAATTAGGAGACGATCCTATGAGACAATGCCGAATCGGCATTAGAGATAATTACTATTTCACCGGAGAACCGCATGTACCAAAAAGATGCTTGCAAAAGCTTTAAAAAAATTTAGACTGATATATGGATCTACTAACATAATCGAAATCGTATATCCGCTTCAAGATGGACTCTAGTTCAATTAATGATTTGATGGACAATTTTCCGATTTTGAGAAGAAAAGCATTTCTTGAATATCATTTTTTCGAGGCCACTGGAGTTGAAGCGGAAAATTTCAAAAACAATTTCCTAGAAAAACGAGACAGTATTATTAGTTTGTCGCAAACGTACCGAAACAAATCCCTACACATCCAGGATTCCGCTGACAATAAATGTGTGTTTTCGGGAATCGCAAGACTTCTTAAAGAAGAGTTGACTGAAATCATCCATGACATAGAGGTAAATATATTACGACCTGACCTTTAAACAGATTATGTTTACATAAAGAGATTGCTAGAAATTTTTCTATCTTTCAGGTAGATGATACTGAAGAGACGATAGTCAAACAATACCCAATAATTGTTGCAATAGGTCAGCACGACTTCTTCATCATGATTTCAAATGCTAATATTGTATGCGAATTTTAAACGTATTTACAAAATTTTTCATAAGGAATTTAATGCCAACACTTTTAATACACCGAAAAGAATTATGCACATTGATAAGGATGCAAGCAACTCTCTGCAGAAAAACAAAACTGAGATTTTGAGTCAATGTCAAACACAGTATATACACATTTTCGCATACTTGCATAAATTCTTGCACGATACTGTAATACTTTATTCCATATCTCAAGCTACGAGTAAAGGTTTATTAACACCTCCGGTCTGGTTCAGTGTCGGCACAGTTATATACACGGACGTTAATATTCTTTCACACGTTTCAGTGCGAGTATTCACACTTGTCCGGTCAGTACCGACAAAAACGGTTCCGGACAGGTGTAAATACAATAATCGAGTACGTGTGTAAGAATATTAGAATCCGTACACGGAACTATGCTGGTATTGAACCGAATCGGAGAGCTGTAAATAAACCATAAAGGGCAATTCAAATCTCTCCGATCCAGTTCAGAGTCGGCACGATTTCGTGCACGAATTCTAATATTCTTACACACGTATTTAACGCGTGTATTCACACCTGTTCGGCATCGTTTTGGTCAGTACTGAGTCGAACAAGTGTGAATACACACATTGAAACGTGTGGAAGAATATTAGCATCCGTGCACGGAGCTGTACCAGACCGGAGAGGTGTAAATGAATTATGAATATTAGTGTCCGTGCACGGAACTTTGCCGACACTGAACCGGATCGGAAAGGTGAAAATAGACCCTAATTGTATAATCATGTGTAAAATATTTAGTCACATATCAATGTTGTACTATGAGATTTAACTAATGTAAAATATTATCCCACGAAATCATCATACTTCAAATACCCTCAACAACAAGTGACATTTTCTCTTTGTTTATTTTCTCTTTCGAGTATCATGGCGCGATTTTCATATTTTTTAGTACTACTCATCATTGTTTTCCCAGTACTAACGGTTTCGTCTATCATTTGATGCGAAGAATGGTGAACTTGGAAATGGCTTAATAAATGATAGAGAGACTGGTAACTGTATATACTTTTTTCATTTATGTATCCGTTTAAATAGCTTTTGCTTAGCTAGTCTAAATAATTGATATTTGTAATTCCAGGTTCAACTCAGCAATTTTTCATACATGCACAGGGTCACAGAATTAGCGAAAATTTTTGCAGCTTTGCTTCAGCCGTTCAATTTTTAATTATAACATTTTATATTTACTGTTATTTCTATCCAACAAATTTTTCCAAAACTTTGGAATTCCTGCAGATTTACTTTTTTAAATTAGTACCAAATAAAGGGACTCGATCAAGAGCCACCATTGTAGGGCAGCAGCAGCGCATGGTCCGCACATTATTGGTGAAGCTTGCCAAACTTAAAAACTAGATACCTTGTTTTTGCAATTAAAAAAAAAATTATTTGAAATGTAAGAAAAATAAACTTAAGTTTGTTATTTATACATATGACTTCATATTTATTTCATTTTATTTATTTATTCATTGAATTTTTCTAGGCACATAGCACAATGAGACTTTAAGGTGAAATGTAGCGTCATAAAATGCGCGCAAAATTTTATCCGCTTCAGTTGAACGAACCGTCGCACAAAGCATATCAAGAAAAACGGCCACATAGAAACAAGAACTTTTTTCAATGATTGAGCGCAGTGGGTTTATCTCTCGTTATATTGACTTGTAAAAAAGACGGGACGTAATGGATTTTAGAATTCTTCACACTTTGAATATATGCTGATTCAATCATCATTGTTAGTGATTACTCTTACACTAGAGCTATAAATCATGAGTAATTATGAATGATTAACATGAGGTTATATGTATATGTATTGACTAACTTGCTAACCATGTATATGCCTGATTTTAGTAGCAAGCATCGATTCTCCTTCAAAAGAACGGTTGAAGACAAGAGAACATTCAAGTATTTTCGATATCTTTGCCAGTCGTTCACCAGACCCTTCCCGCCGATGAGATAGAATTTACGTAAAAGTATTCACCATTAACTTTTTTTCGGAAGCGACTTTCTGAATTGTATAGCATGATGAGTCTAGAAATGTCTGTTTCAACGATAACGAACCGAAGACCAAACAGTCTCTGGCCTCCGGTGCCAGAAATCATCAATAGTTTTATCATTTCTTAGATTACATTATTGGAATACATTCCAATTATAACTAATAGTTCATCATACCATGCAGTTAAAATTATTTAGTGAATCTTTTCTCAAGCACATATTTGGGGCACGGAATTTAATATAAAGTTATTTCGTAGTTCCTTATTATTCAATCGATTTTTAAAGCAAAATCAAGCGTTGATTCATTGTATTCATAATAATTGAAAAACCAATGAATTCCAATAAGTTTTCCATGCCGACTGGCTCGAAGCTGGCCCTCAATGTTTATCACATTGTTTGTATAAATGATAGCTACTTAGAAAATAAACGATTTCTTACAATACTCATTTTATTGTATTCAAGTCGATTTTATTTCAACACAAAACCCAATGCTGCATAAATACGCGTCATTATTTTATATCTATTTTTTGCTCACGATATAATGCCACCGTGCCCACCGTGCATTTCTCACACCACCTCAATACGAAACAGCAGCGCGCAAGCAATAAAAAAAATGCAGAAAAGTTTATGAAAACTTTTTCAATTTTCGGTTGTTTTCGCTAAAATTTTATAATTTTCAGATTCTTTGTGAAATTCTGCTACAAATACTAGTTTTCAGTTCTAAAATCATCCCCGTGGGACGGAACAGTGACCGTTTATACATTTCGAAAACCAATTACGGCTCGGCAAAGCAAAATTTCTAAATTCTAAGAATACTTAGTTATGATAAATTTGATTTCGAAAACTTAAGTGTTTTTGGTTTTTCGAAAATCGGTCTAGTTTTTGAATAATTGATCAAAAACGTGATTTTCGCATTCCGCTACATTTCACCTTAAGTACCTAACTATCAGTACTATAACTAATTATCTATACCTTATTTAAATATATTTCATTACTTTGTGTGTGATAAACAATGTTCTTTTGTCTAGCTTTTAATCCTAGGTTATAACTGTTCATATAATTTTGTGACCCTTAAAAATTTGAACAAATTTTCATTTTTTTGCAAGTCATTGTCTAAATTAGTAAAGTCTATTTTGAATGCTTCTCTTTCTTCTGAATATCTATTACAGTCTTTTAGAATGTGGGATATGGTAAGATTTGTATCGCAATCCTCGCATTGTGGAGGAAAAGACCTATCAAAGAGGTAACTGTGTGTTAGTTTTGAATGACCGATTCTCAATCTTGTGAGGACAACGGATTCTTTTCTAGAATTTCTGTGAGAGGTAGCCCACTCATGAGTATCCATTTTTATACTACGTAACTTATTATCCGTCGTATTTTGCCAACTTGTATTCCAAGACCTGATTGCTGCTGATTTTGCTAGCGACTTCCATTCATGGACATGTAGTCCCATGGTCAAAATATTCATGTTCACAACGTTTTTCGCCATTGCATCTGCCATCTCATTTCCTGTGATTTTCATATGTCCCGGAATCCAGAGGAACTGAATTATTTTGTTTTGGTTCTCTGATATTCTAATATTGTCCTGGATTTTTTGAATGACCGGATTATCATTGTATATATTCGCAATCGATTTCAATGCACTCAGGGAGTCAGAAGCTATTATGTATTTGAATATCGTAGTGTCATTTTTTGTAATATATTCTATTGCATTATGAATTGCTTTCAATTCGGCTGTATATACTGACGATCCATTTTCAAGACGTTCTTTATACTGGTAGTTTGAACTGTATACCCCACAACCCGTAGTTGTGTTAGTTTTTGAGCCATCGGTGTAAAGAAAGTAATAATCGTGATAATTTTCACATGCTCTGCGGAATTCTGTCTGAAACTGGGAAACCGGAGTGCTCGTCTTGTTCCATTTTGCTAATGAGAAGTCTATTTCATATCCAGCTCGCTTCCATGGAGCAATTTCATGAAATCCGCGAGGCATAACAACCCCGAGTGCTAGTTCATATTTTTCAAAAATTTCTTTGACCCTTATATAGAATGGGCGGGCTAGTCGTGGTCGGCCTTTATAGCGCTGTTCTTCTCCAGAATGGTGAATTATTCTATAGAGTGGATGATTTGGTATAGATTTTATTCTAATTCCGTATGTCATCATTAGCAGGTCTCGTCTAAGTGGTAGAGCGAGCATGCCAGAGTCCGATAATAGACTGATTACAGGACTAGTCCTAAATGCACCAGTAGCTAGGTGAATTCCAAGATGATGGATTGAGTCCAACTGTTTTAATATGGTTTTGCATGCTGAAGAATATACTATTGCCCCGTATTCTAATCTTGGTAGTACTAATGATTTGTGTAGTGTAAGTAAAGTCTGGCGATCCGAGCCCCAACTCGTGTTGGCGAGGGTTCGAATGATTTTCATACTTCCAAGAGTTCTTGCTTTCGTTTGCTTTATGTGTATATTCCATGTCAAGCGTTTGTCAAAAACTAAGCCTAGAAACTTGCATGAATCCACAACAAGTAACTTCTCTCCATTTAAATATAATTCAGGTTCAGTTGTACAGGAACTTTGACGACAGAAGTGTATTATTTTAGTTTTGGTGGGTGAGAATCGAAAGCCTGTCAATTTACTCCAGCGGTAAAGATTATCCAGTAGAGATTGCAAATTACTTTGGATTTCCCTAAGTGATCTACCTTTTAAAAATGCTACTAGGTCGTCGGCAAATATTAGTTTTCGTATGTTAGGTGGAACGAAATTCTTAAGCGAATTGATGGCAACTAGGAATAGAGTTACACTCAAGATTGCTCCTTGAGGAATTCCATTTTCTTGTTGGTATATCGACGAGTATGTATTTCCAAGGCAAACTCGAAATATTCTTTCACTGAGAAAATTCTGTATTAATCGTAACATATTTCCTCTCACTCCGTAGTCAGATAATGTTTTGATAATGAGGTGTTTCCAGGTCGTGTCATATGCTTTTTCAATGTCGAAGAAGATACAGACCACACGGAACCACCCGCGATCCCATTTCAACCAGAATATTAGTTGATTTTCTGAATTCGATTGGTTAAAATTTGGTACAACTAATCGATTGTTGTTTTAACTAAGCTGTCATTTTTGTTTTTCGAGCAGCAGAAACGATGGTTGAAACAACTAATTTAACTGTTTGAAAAAAATGCTGTCAATTAGTGAGGACACATACCTTTCAATTTCAACAAATATTTTAGTTGAAATAACTGGTCTTGTTATTGAAACAAAATTCTGTTAGTTGAAAAATAAATCAGGTTTCTTTGTTTTAGACATTGCAAATAATTAAATCAACTCGAACAATGTTATTGATTTGCGAAAATAATCAAAATATACTTACTGATACACGTCATGATCTATTTGAAATAAGTTCGGTATGTTGAGATTCATGAAATAAATATCGTTGTCAAAATATAAACAGTATTTTAGATTGACATGTAATATCATTAGGGCTGGCAAAACTACCGATCAATGCTGATTTCAAGTGATGTTAACCAAGCAATAAATTATCATAACGAAATCAGAACTGATCTGATCTCTAAGTGATTTGAATTTTTGTATGATCATGATCATGTCAAATCGAGATCAATAAAGATCTAAATTCTTAAAAAATACTTCTGATTCGATCGGAAATGATTGATGTAGAAAAACGTTTTTAATCAGCAAAAGTGCCCGGAATGGCGAGTAAATTAGCGAAATTATTAAATTTACCTAAAATGATTATTGAAAGATGATGCCTTCAAACGGTTGAACTAAAGTTATGCACTGATAATTTTAGTCAATTTATATGAGCTTGGGTGCATCAACCGCTGGGAATTGGAATTTTGCGACGGCATTCAATCGCAGCGCGTTCTGTGTGTTTGAAACCCTTCGCTCCTGTTACTTTTATAAATTAAATTCATGTCAAAAAGCGTTTCATTGCTAATGCATGAACATCATCATCGGTATCAAACAGCTGGAAGTAAAACAGTCTGCTGCAAGTAAATCAATTATCGAATTTGAAGCATACAATTTCTGCGCATACCTGAAAGATTACAAGATGATCATTCATTACCATTTTCTAATTCGTCACCAAATCTTTTTCATTTTAAACAAGGTTAACTTTATCACAACACCGCTGTTAGATAAACACTTATTATCATAAATTTCTCAAATCGAATGAACACAATTTCACCAAACGCTTTAACCATCGATGCTGTTTCCATTGACATTTTGAAGCGACGCGAACAGATTTCAACTAAAAAAGTTGTTGATTTTGCATTGCGATTATTGTTTTGCTTTTAACTGTCTCCGGCATTTGACAGCTTTCGAAACAACATATTTTTCAACTACTTGAATATATGCAAATCAAAAAAAATCAAAAATGGTTGAATCAAAAAGAAATTAGTTAAATCAACTATCGCAAAAATCAAAAACTGCGATATCGCAATTTTATGATCGAAGGGTTCTCCGTGCAGGTGTTCTTTATTGGCGAACGCTTCTTGTATAGCTGACTCCAAGGTAACGAGATTGTCCATAGTGTTTCTATATTTTCTAAAACCTGACTGGTCTGGATCCAGTAGCTGGTTTGAGTCAAGATACCATACTAGTCGTCGATTCACCATTTTCTCCATTACTTTGCAGAGACAACATGTTAAAGAGATTGGGCGGTAATTGAGTGGATTCAAAGGGCTTTTGTTGGGCTTTCGAATAGCTATGATGATAGCTTCTTTCCATTGTTTCGGAAACAATCTTTTCAACCAAAGTTCATTGTATAGCCCTAACAAATAGTATAACCCATCGTATGGTAAGTTTTTTATCATGTCATAATGCATATCATCGGGACCTGTGGATCCACCCTTGCAACTTTTTATCGCATGCTGTAACTCTCGCATTGTGAATATTTCATTTAAATCATCTGATCCCCCTATTTCATAAAAAATAGGGACATTTCGTTCCTCTGTCATTTTGTATTCTAGAAATTCCAGTGAGTAGTTTTCTGAGCTACACACCGAGGAGAATGTTTGGCCGAAAGTTTCAACAATCTTGTCGTGTTCTGTAATTAGATTGTCATCTATCTGCAGAGCAGTTACAATTTGGGGCTTCGTTTTACCGCTAATTCTATGTATTTTATTCCAGACTTCTCGAGTGGGTGTAGAAAGATTGATAGTAGGGACAAACGATGTCCAAGATTCTTTTTGGGCTTTGCGAATAGTTTTCCGAGCGTTTGCTTTTGAAATTTTGAATGCAGTCTCATTTTCAGGGGTCATACGTCTGGAAAATTTCCGCAGGGCGCGTTTTCTTTCATTGATACAGTAAGCGATATCTTGAGACCACCATGGTGGTTTGAGCGTTTTTACAATCGTTGAAGTTTTAGAAATATTACTCTCCGCAGCTTTGACTAGACAAGTCGAGAACCTATCTACTTTGGTGAGAGTATCGTAAGTGCAATTATCTCTATCATCGATTAGTACTGAAACCGCATTTTGGTATGATGGCCAGTCTGCTGAATTTATATTCCTGCGGGGACGTCTGTTTGTGTTGAGTTTTCGTTGTTGTGGTGTGAGAATTATTGGAAAATGATCACTTGAACAGAGATCGTCATGCACGTGCCAGGAGAAATGATTAGAGATGCATGGAGTACCGAAAGTTAAGTCGATCGCCGAATAGGAATTATTCGCTACAGAGTAGTGTGTAGGTGTCCCATCGTTAAATATGTTAAGGTTTCGTTCTTCAATAACTTTTTCTATGAGTTTCCCTCTAGTATTGTCTATAAGACTTCCCCATAAAGTATTGTGAGCATTGCAGTCAGTTGTTATTATATACGGCTTGGGTAGTTGATCTAGTAGTTGTTCGATTTCGGTATCGGTTACGATTTTGTTTGGTGGTAAATAGAGGTTACAAATTGTCATATTTATTGGAACACATACACTCACGGCGAGAGCTTGAAGTTCTGTGTTCAAGTTGATTTCTTTAGAGTAATAATCATCACGTATAGCAATAGCTACGCCTCCCGATGCTCTCAGATGGAATTGGTCAAGTTTGTAGTATAGTTTGAAATTTTTTAAAGTTGGTTGTTTTGCATGGTTAAAATGTGTCTCTTGAATGGCTATGATATATGGGTCATATTTACTTATCAAGAGTTTTAATTCATTAAAGTTATTGTAGAAACCATTAGAATTCCATTGAATTATTGTACTATGCATTTTGAATTGAAATTTTCAATCAAGAGACTTGGTTTACGTTAGTTGAATTAAAGGTCTGAGTCAGGTCCTTGAAGTAACATTGATGTCTTCAAAGTCTGTGAGACAATTCTAAGACTAGTTTCTTTTACTTTTACTGATTCTAGGTTTATGTTATGTTTTATCTGTTTCGGTGACATTTCCTGATTATTTTTATGCAGTGGTGTTAGTAGATTACCTTGGGCTCCTTCATCTGTAATCATAGGCTGCTGTGTTGGTGATAATGGAGAGCGTGATCTTTCTCTATCACGTTTCGTCGATGCATAGGAATTTCCATTCCAGATAGGAATGAAAGGCCACAAAAATAGGAACTCCTAAGTCAAGGTGTATTTCCGTGCCGATGGCTGAATGGCTACAGGAGGTTAAACAATGCAGTCGTGAACGGAATATCTTGGGATTTTCCCTTACTGTGTTAAGCGAAGCTCTGGCACAGTGGACGACTTCTTTCTTCGCAACTCGTGGGATTTAAATGATTAAAACATTTAAAAAAATCCTTACATGGTTCGCTATAGGCGATTATAAGCCAATATATTTGGTTTCTTGTAGTTGTTGTACGGTAAGTGCTGGAGGTGGAGTGTTCGTTACTTTAATTGATAATGGTTAGAGTAGCACAAATCAATCTCCAGCATAAACGTACAGCAACTATGAATCTATCCAGACTTCTGCAAGAAGGTAAAGCTTCTTTAGCTTTGGTTCAAGAACCATATTTCCAAAAGGGAAACTTCTACGTTGGAAAATTGTTAAACCCAGTCTTTGTTGCCTTTAACAAGACCGGAATGACTAATCCACGTGAAATGCCTCGAGCATGCATACTTGCAAATAGTGCTCTCGATGTCTCTCTCATATCGGAGCTCACAACTCGGGATATTTGTGCTGTCACAGTTGGTATGACTACTGATGGCATAGACAGGAAATATGTCTATTGTTCGGCATATTTGCCGCATAACCAACCTTCGCCAAGCGATGACTTCAAAAAGGTTGTATCATACTGCTTCAAAAGTGATTTACCGCTTGTAATCGGCAGTGACATAAATGCTCACCATATCATTTGGGGCAGCACAGATATTAATTCGAGAGGCTCTGATATGATGGAATTTGTGAGCAGTACAAACCTGCACATAGTCAATGCAGGAAACCGTCCAACTTTTGCGAGATCTGGCAGAGAGGAGGTTTTGGACGTAACTCTCTGCTCTGATAGAATTGCGCATGAGTTGGTGAATTGGCTCGTCTCCGATGAGCTCGAGCCTTCGTTGTCTGATCATAAGTACATATTCTTTGATCATTCAAACGTTAAATTTGATATTATCACATATCGTAATCCCAAATCTACAAACTGGGACCTCTATGAAGAGGGCTTGGCGACTAGATTTTACGGGTACCAACCAACAATTGAAACCCCAATTGATTTGGAAAATGTTGTCGACGAGACAAACTCACTCATAGTTGCAGCATATGAAGAGGCTTGTCCACTTCGGATTGTGCGAGCTACTAGAGGAACTCCTTGGTGGAATGCTGAACTTGCTAGACTAAGGAAACTATGCAGAAGAGCTTGGAACCACCGTCGCAGAAATGGGTCGGAGGCATTCGTGTTGGCTCGAAGGGCTTACAAAAATGCTCTTCGATCGTCTGAGCGAAGTGGTTGGAAAAGCCTCTGCACAAATGTCTCTAGTCTCAACGAGGCTAGCAGATTAAATAAGTTACTTTCGAAGTCTAAGGACTTTAATGTCAGTTTCTTAAGAACTTCAGATGGTGAACACTTGTCTGATGAAGGTGATGTACTTCACTATCTTTTTAACACTCACTTTCCAGGATGTATGGATCCATCACCGACAGCTCTTCCCGAGACTTTTTCAGGTAGTTACGATTCTTGGGCCCTTGCTCGAAGCGTTGTGACGATTGAATCGGTCAAATGGGCAGTTGAGAGTTTTGCTTCGTACAAGTCTCCTGGAAAGGATGGAGTTTTCCCAGTGTTACTGCAGAAAGGGTATGAACATTTCAAACATGTTTTGAAGAAAATACTTACTTTTAGTCTTGCGACAGGATATATTCCAAGAGCCTGGCAGGAAATAATTGTCAAATTTATTCCCAAAGGTGGTCGCGACACTTATGAGGAAGCGAAGAGTTTCAGGCCTATCAGTCTAAGCTCATTTCTTCTTAAAACAGTGGAACGCATAGTCGATCACTATATCAGAAATGTTAGTTTGGGCCTGCATCCGCTACATGGAATGCAACATGCTTACCAGCGTGGAAAGTCCACTACAACCCTGTTACATGATGTTGTGTACAACATTGAAAAAGCTTTCTCACAAAAGCAATCTTGCTTGGGAGTTTTCCTAGATATTGAAGGTGCCTTTGATAACGTGTCTTTCAATTCAATTCTGGAAGCAGCCCGTGGTCATGGCATACCTTCAAGTATCACAAATTGGATACACGCAATGCTTAGCAATCGACTTCTTTGTTCATCGCTTCGGCAAGCAGAGATTAGAAAGCTAAGTGTCTGTGGGTGTCCTCAAGGTGGTGTACTATCCCCACTTTTATGGAACCTTGTCGCTGATGGTTTGTTAAGGAAACTTAATAACCTTGGATTTCCGACTTATGGTTTTGCCGACGATTATCATATATTGATGACCGGTATAAGCATTAGCACTCTCTTTGATTTAATGCAGCAAGCCCTGCGATCTGTTCAAAAATGGTGTTGTCAGGTTGGATTATCTGTAAATCCGGGCAAAACATCAATGGTGCTTTTCACTCATCGTAGGATAATTACAGGAGCTCGTCCGTTGCAGTTCTTTGGTTCAGGGGTCACTGTGGTCGATCAAGTTAAATACGTCGGGGTTATTCTTGACTCAAAACTGAATTGGTCTGCTCACATTGATTTCAGGATTAAAAGAGCTTGCATGGCTTTCGGCCAATGCAGACGAGCTTTTGGAAAATCATGGGGACTCAAACCCAGATATATTCATTGGATCTACACAACTATTGTTAGACCAATTTTAGCATATGGATGTCTTGTATGGTGGCAGAAAGGAGAAGTCGCGACAGTTCAGTCAAAGCTAAATCATCTCCAAAGGATGGTCCTAATGGCGATGACAGGAGCATTCACGACAACTCCTACTGCTGCTCTAGAGGCGCTACTGTGCATTAAACCACTACATGTGTTCCTAAAACAAGAAGCATTATCTTGTGCATACCGTCTTAGGGTTACAGGGCTTTGGAACAGTAACCCATTAGATTATGCTACCAGCCACACTCGCTTGTGGTCTCAAATGGTTACATGGGATGAGTATTTACTCGCTCCTAGTGACCTAACTCTCACATGCAGTTTTCCTTTCAAAACATTCCATGTGAGCTATCCTCTTCGTGAGGAATGGTTGTCTGGTTGTCTGGAACGACAACTTGATGAACACATAGTTTGTTATACGGACGGTTCTCTGTTGAATGGTCGTGCTGGTGCTGGTGTCTACTGTCGTGAAATGAGGCTGGAGCAGTCCCATTCACTTGGTAGATACTGTACTGTGTTTCAAGCAGAAATCTACGCGATTCTGTGTGGAGTACAATCGGCACTTCAGCAGAGGATCTGTGGTAAGCGAATTTATTTTTGTTCCGACAGTCAGGCAGCCTTAAAAGCACTCAGTTCGAATGACTCACGGTCGAATCTAGTGATCGCATGTCGAACTCAAATTGAAGACCTCAGCATTTCAAATGCTGTTTACTTCTTATGGGTACCCGGCCATCCTGGTATTACTGGAAATGAATGGGCTGATGAGTTGGCTAGAGCTGGTGCAACGAATGATTTCGTTGGTCCTGAACCAGCTTTACCACTTTCAACTAGTTGGATAAAGCACAAGATTCGTTCTTGGGCTGTATCCAAACATGCCAGCTACTGGCGCAGCTTGCAAACTTGCGCTCAGACAAAAGTATTTCTACCAGATTTAAATCTGAAAATGTCAAAGTGTCTACTGCATTTCTCCAAGCATCATTGCAGTATTCTGGTCAGAGCTCTGACTGGACATTGCAAACTCAATTATCACATGGCTACTATTCAACGTGCTGAGTATTATTCGTGTGATTTGTGTGAATGCGATTACGGTACTTCATATCATCTGATATGTAACTGTCCCGCATTGACGCAGCTACGTATCCGGGTTTTTGGTTCTCCATACATGGTTGAGTCTGTGTATGCGGAGCTAAAATTGAAGGATATTCTCTCGTTTCTCACCCAATGTGGTAAGGAGCTATAGTCAGAAGGGTTCATCGTTCTTCCTGGAGTGAATGAATCCCTTCTGTATTCACCTTAAATAGGGTTTGGCAGATTGTTTGGCATCCTCTGGGGGGTACCGAATTTACTTCTGCTCGTACATACTGCGAATCGTTCTGCATTCTTCCGGGAGTGCAGAATGGTGTCGCTTTTGTAAGATCTCTAAATCCTCTCGGGGGTTGGAGGTTTTATTAACAGCAGACTGTTCGGGACCTCGTAGAGGTTCAGAATTTCCTTCTGCTTCCACTAAATGTGATCCTCAGCAGATTGTTCAGCATCCCTTAGGGGTGCAGAATTTACTTCTGCTTTTATGTGTTTTTGTGTCGTCAATTTTTCCCATCCTCCTAGTCCAACCCTTACCATTTCCTTTCAATCCTTCCCTCTTATATATCGGGAAAATGATGCTAAAAACAAATTGATGGCAAGGCACAAATCTCCAAATATCAAGGGGAACGTGCCATTTGAGCCAATTTGTTCTGATTCCTGATATGTTTTATCTGTTTCGGTGACATTTCCTGATTATTTTTATGCAGTGGTGTTAGTAGATTACCTTGGGCTCCTTCATCTGTAATCATAGGCTGCTGTGTTGGTGATAATGGAGAGCGTGATCTTTCTCTATCACGTTTCGTCGATGCATTTCCGGGAGAACTAATACAATGCGAGTCTTTTATGCTAGTATTTTGCGGTGTTTGTGTTGATGGGTACTTTGACAACTGGGATCTTCTTTCGGTAGTTGTATCCAAATGCGAATTAACAGTGTTGATAGTAGTAGGAGTAGTATTTGTCTGGTTCCGGATCGCGTTTCCATTGTTTTGGTGTGTTTCAGTGGTACCTGCGTCATTCGATACAACTTTGGCGAAGCTTTTGGTTAGCCTCGGCGGTTTTGGGTCCGGCGCTTGTAATCGTCGCTTCTTTATGCCTTCACGTAAAAAAATCCTCTCAGTTACGCGAATTTTCTGGATTTCACATTCATCTTCATATACTGGGCATGTTTTAGAAAAGGCATCATGGTTGCCTCTGCAGTTGACACAGACATTGTTTCCACAGCTCGTTTTATCGTGATATAGGTTTGCGCACCCCGCACAAACACGTTGTCCTCTGCAGTGATCTTTAGAATGGCCGAATTTCAGACAATTCATACATCTTAATGGGAGCGGAATGTACTGTCGGACTCGACATGGGTAGAATCCGATTTCAATTGACGTTGGTAGATATCCGAGGTTGAACGTCAGGATTACGGTAGAAGTTGGTTCAAGATCTCCATTTTGATTGCGGCGGTTGATTCGTCTGATCTCAATTACATGTTCATTCTTCAGCTCCTCTAATATTTCTTCATCTGATATAAATTTTAGATCATCGCATTTATTGACGCCTTTCGTAGTATTCAGATAGGAATGTTCCTCAATTTTGATTCCAATTCTTCCTCCCAAATTTGTTTGTTTCATTAATTTCTCAGCTTGTTGCGAATCTACTGATTTCAGTAGAAGCTTCCCGTCCTTAATTCGACTTATGGCAACGTTCTTAGTGATGGCGTCTATAGCCTTCATAATAAAAAATGGCGACACTTTTTCCATTGTATTACCTTCATCTGTCCTGGTCAGTACCAGATAGCGTGGTCCATTGTTTCCTTCTAATCTGCTTTCTTTTGCAAACGTATTTTCATGTAGCGTGTTTCTTGTAGCTCCACGTTTTTTCGATTTCGAAGTTACCTTCTTATTGTTTCCGGGATCATTATCCGTCAAAGTACAAAAACGAGATCCGAGCGGTCGTGGCGACCCTCCGCCACCAGAGTCAGAGTCCATTGCTCCTTCTCCCTTCACGTCTGAATACAATAGTACGAATTAACGATATAGATTTGATATATAACTCGACTTGAACTAAAGAGCTCCAATAAAGGTGTTTCTCGTTTGAAAGCTAAAGCCGAACTTATATTTATTTCATGATTCTACCAAATCCACATTATAATATCTGTATGATTCTTAGAATCTTCGATATCCGCATATATTTCCGATACATCGTTTTCTTTTATTTGTTACGTCGTTTGCATAACACGACGCTTGTTATCACATCGATTTCCATCACACTATTTGTCAGCACATCGTGCAACGTCCCGTAATGTTCAACACGTCTCATCTATCACACCATTTCTCGTACGTCGTTTCCATTTTACGTTCAGAGGTGTGCTATATTACAAAACTTTGCTTAAAGAGTGATGTGCAGCGATTTTGATGTAATATCACAATTTCTTTTTTTCTGTGTACTCGACACAAAATAACCGCTCAAGTGTCAGATTTCAACCAAAAGTTAAAATGACCCGGTTGGTTGGTTCACAGCCTAAAACGATTCCGATCAGCACTGATTTTATGAGAAGTGTGCACAGACTGGATTTTGGTTCGATCACAGATTTTTGAACAAATTACCTGACATCCTTGATATCAATTTCCGTAAAGGTGGAGTTTGTTCTATTGTAATTCTAAGCAAAAAACAGTGAAAATTCGATAATCTATAGAGCTAATGCGCATCACAATTTTCCAATTACCCTCCAGTGTTGGTGTTAATGCTTGCGGTTGCTTCAGTGTCAATTCGTAGCCTGCTATGAAAATTAGCATCAACTCTTCAATCATTTACCGAAATTTTCCAAGCGATAAACAGCAAGGTAATCGCAGTCGGTCGCAGAGAGACACGCAACGTTTCACCGTTTGACAGAATCGGTCGGAGGGGGAATCAAATTTTAATTAAAAGTTGATTACGCTTGCTCTTGTTCGGTGAGATCGATCTGCTGAAACTGAGCCATTTTTTTGCCCGGGTCGACCGTACCAGCTGTTGAAGTGAAAATCGCTTTTTGAATCCTGTTGGCATTCGTAGCATTTGCATTTTTCAGGTACCACTGAAATTTCTATTGTACTTTTTTTTTGCTGCGAGGAATGTGCTATGAAATACTGCTGCTGCACAGTGCGCCCAGGGGAGGAATTTCTGATCGTTAGGAAGAACAATGAAACTGGAACAAACAGGCCATACATTGACCCAATGCAAAAGCGTCCTGCGGTGTCCGAATCAGCAGGGACTGTCTTTTGCAGCCCACATGTTTTGGCGATGAGAACCATTTTACCGGAGGTTTAAAATTGAAATGATGATGATGATGTTCAGTCGGTGTTGAACAGTCGTTCGCACCGCACGCGTATAGCTCTTGGCTCCTGGAATTATTTTTCTGGCTACCTAGAGTTTCATTGATTCAAGGCTTCAGTCTTTTTCAAGGCTACCTGAATCACTAACTAAGTGACTAAGTGATACAAAGAGTGATATTAGAGTGACTAAGTGATACAAAGAGTGATATTAGAGTGACTAAGAAATTAATCAGCCTTTTTTAAGGCTAGCTAGGAGTCTAATCGAAGACTAATTTAGCCTAGTTAATTTAATTTAAAATTTCATTAATTTCAAAAATGCCTGCGTCCAACCGGAAAGGCAACAAGCCTAAGGCTAAAAATAATTCAATACGGAATAAATCACAATCCGTTATTCAACATTTTTCTAATAGCATTCACGATCTTATAGAATCTGAATGTAAAAATAGAAGACAACGGACGGATTTCCCTTCCGTTGATCCTATGCCGTCTAACAATATTTACGAGATTCTTCCTGAATCCGATTGTAGCGACATAGAAGAAAATTCTTCAAAAATTCCCAAAATGGACGCTTGTCGTTCTGGGAAGAAACATCAATCTATGCCACCAGTGACGGTGATGATTTCCGACTTCAAAGCATTCCGTACTGAGCTTTCTACTTTTCTCCCGGAAGTAAAAGTCTCATTTCAAATCGGACGAAGAGGAGAATGTCGAGTCTTGGTGGATGGATTGGAAGATTATGAACGTCTTATTCGATATTTGTCCGAGAAACTTCATAAATTTTATTCATATGATATAAAATCAGACAGACCCTTCAAGGCTGTCTTGAAAGGATTATCAAATGATCAAAGTATTGATGAAATTAAAAATGAACTAAAAGAATTGCTTGGTTTTGCCCCTTCCCAAGTAATACTTATGAAAAAAAGAGCGAATGGTACTTCTAAACCACGCTCTGGAATTTCCCATGAACTTTACCTAATACACTTCAATCGAAGTGATGTAAACAATTTGAAAACTTTAGAAAAAGTACGTTTCATTTCCCACATTAAAATTCATTGGGAACATTATAAACGGCATAATCGTATTGCAAACTTAACGCAATGTCGTCGTTGCCAAGGCTTCGGTCATGGAACCAAAAATTGTCATATGGATATACGGTGTTTGAATTGTGGTAAATCGCATTCGAAAGACGCTTGTCCAATGAATGAAACCACTGATAAATTTTCATGTTCAAATTGCAATGGAAATCATAAATCCAATTATTTGAAATGTCCTGTCAGGGAAAAAATTTTAAACGCTCGTTCGCTTAGACAACAAGTCAAATCAACGACCTTAAATTTACAGAACATACCTGAAAATTCTTCTAAGGCACCTGCCAATTCGTCTTCTAACGAAAACAATTTATTGACAGGTAGATCGACCTCGTCATCATCTTCTTCTAATGTCAGTTATGCTGGTATATTAGGTAGAAATCTATCTCCTATTTCTTCTAATGTAAATAATCAAAACACAGGACCGCCTTGCAGTTCTTCTTCTAACGAAAACAATTTATTAATAGGTAGACCGGCCAAATCATCTTCTTCTAATGGCAGTCTACCTACAAATATTCCTTCAATGCCATTCGCTTCTTTAAATGAAGTCGATTTAGGCGATATAACTGAAAATAAAATGATCTACCTACAAGATCAACTTTTTCAAATGATCATCCAAATGAATTCGACTTCATCACTTTTTGAAGCATTTCAAATCGGATGGAAATTTGCAAATAATATTATAATGAATTTAAAATTTAACAGTGATGTTAAATAATTATTTGAATATTTTAAATTGGAATGCTCGATCTTTGAAATCGAGTGAAGATGAATTTTATAATTTTCTCAAAGTTCACAAAATTCATATTGCCATTGTGACAGAAACTTTTCTTAAACCAAATGTAAAATTGAAAAGTAATCCACATTATGTGGTTCATCGATTTGACAGGTTTACTGGAATTGGTGGTGGAGTTGCCATTTTTGTCCAACGGCAAATTAAACATCGAATTTTACCTTCTTTCAATACTAAAGTTATTGAAAGCTTGGGAATCGAAGTTGAAACCATTCATGGAATTTATTTCATCGCTGGAGCATATTTGCCATTCCAATGCACCGGCGAACAATTAAATTTCTTTAAAGGCGATTTGCAAAAACTTACAAGATATCGATCGAAATTTTTCGTAATAGGGGACTTAAATGCTAAGCATGTCCAGTGGAATTGTAGGCAAAATAACAATAATGGTAAAATACTTCATAATCAACTCTCAGCTGGTTACTTTACAGTTCTTCATCCCAGTAATCCTACTTGTTTCTCTTCCGTGAAAAACCCGTCTACAATTGATCTGGTTCTAACGGATCAAAATCACATTTGTAGTGAACCGATTACTCATGCTGATTTTGACTCAGATCATCTTCCTGTAACATTCAGACTTTCCAACGAAGCTATAATTAATCCAATTAGTTCTATTTTCAACTATCATAGAGCAAATTGGTTGGATTACAGATCTCACATTGAAAATCATGTGGATCATGAAACTATTTTAGAAAATTCTGCGGATATCGACACAGCAATTGATAATTTGAATCATTATATTATCGAAGCTAGAAATCTTTCAGTTCCCAAAGCTCAAACTAAATTAAATTCTCCTATCATCGATGACAATCTTCAACTGCTCATTCGGTTGAAGAATGTTCGTCGACGTCAATAGCAACGTTCTCGTGATCCTGCTATGAAAAACATAGTTAGGGATTTACAAAAAGAAATTAAACATAGATTTACTCTTTTGCGAAATGAAAATTTCGCTAAAGAAATTGAACAAATTAAACCATATTCTAAACCCTTCTGGAAACTTTCTAAGGTTCTTAAGAAACCTCAGAAACCAATTCCTGCTCTCAAGGAAGGAAATCAAATACTTCGTACAGATGGCGAAAAAGCTGAAAAACTGGCTCAGCAGTTCGAGAGCGTCCACAATTTTAATTTGAACGTTGTGAGTCCTATTGAAAATGAAGTCTCACTGAAATATGATCATATTTCAACTCAAGCGTTATTACAAGATGACATTATTGAGATGAATTTTGATGAAATTAAATCAATTATTAGGAAACTCAAAAACATGAAGGCTCCTGGTAGTGATGGAATTTTTAATATTCTTATTAAAAATCTTCCCGATGTTGCCTTGAGACTCCTGGTTAAAATTTTCAACAAGTGTTTTTCATTAGCTTACTTCCCAAAAAGATGGAAAAATGCTAAAGTAATTCCTATCCTAAAACCTGATAAAAACCCAGCAGAAACATCAAGTTATCGCCCAATTAGCTTACTTTCTTCTATCAGTAAACTTTTTGAAAAAATTATCTTGTTAAGAATGATGACTCATATAAATGAGAATTCAATTTTTTTACCAGAGCAGTTTGGATTTCGTCATGAACATTCAACTACTCATCAACTTGTCAGAGTAACGAACATGATAAAATCAAATAAATCTTCTGGGTTATCCACTGGAGTTGCTCTTCTAGACATAGAAAAAGCATTCGACAGTGTTTGGCACAAAGGTTTAATAGCAAAAATGTCTGATTTCCAGTTTCCTATTTATTTGATCAAAATGATTCAAAATTATTTAACTGATCGTACTCTTCAGGTTAGCTATCAGAATTGTAAATCTGAATTGCTACCCGTACGTGCCGGTGTTCCGCAGGGTTCGAGTGTAGCTCCAATCTTGTATAATATTTTCACTTCTGATCTTCCAAATCTACCCGTTGGTTGTCAGAAATCGCTATTCTGTGACGACACAAGTCTGTTAGCCACAGGTAGAAATCTAAGAGTGATCTGCAGTCGCCTACAAAGAAGTTTAAATATTTTCAGTGATTATCTGTCAAAATGGAAAATTAAACCAAATGCAGCAAAAACGCAATTAATTATCTTTCCTCACAAGCCAAGAGCTTCTTTTCTTAAACCAAACAATAATCACATTCTCAAATTGAATGGCTTGGAATTGACATGGTCTGATCAAGCTAAATACTTAGGTTTAACGTATGACAAAAAACTCACTTTCAAGGATCACATTGAAGGAATCCAGGCAAAGTGTAATAAATATATTAAATGTTTATATCCTCTTATAAACAGAAATTCTAAGCTCTGTCTAAAAAACAAATTGTTAATTTATAAACAAATTTTCAGACCAGCCATGCTTTATGCGGTACCAATTTGGTCAAGCTGTTGTTCCACCAGGAAGAAAACGCTTCAAAGGATTCAGAATAAAATTCTGAAAATGATTCTGAAGCGTCCTCCCTGGTTTAGTACAAATGAGTTACACAGACTCACAAATATAGAACCATTAGATGTAATGTCACATAATATTATAAGCAAATTCCGACAAAAATCGATGCAATCTTCAATTGAATCGATTCGCTCTCTGTATTAGTTAGTAAGTTAGTATATAAGTTCCTTTTCCCCATTACACAATACAAGTAGGTTTAGAATTTTCCCTACACAAAAATCTCAGAATTGCGGAAGCAAATGATGTCTTCATGGTAATAACCAAATCATATATATATATATATAACAGGGCTGAAAAGTCACCACTTGTGGCTGAACACCCAATTTAAATCTTAATAATTTAATTTTAACTCATATTCCAATAAATAGTTATTTACAAAAAAAAAAAAATAAAAAAAAAAAATAAAAAAAAATGATGATGATGTTGCCCTCAAACAAAAAAAATGAGGTTTTAGTAGAGAGAAACTCCAGCGGGACTTAGATGTGGTGGTGGTGAAAATAAAAATTTCATGTTTGGTTTGCGAGTCTGTTGAATGTTGATAACATTGCTGAAATAAATGGCATCAAGTGCCATTCTTCACCGCAACAACCTTTCGATGACCAGGGTTGCCACATTTAAATCTGCATTTTTCAGAAGAAAAATCTGTAAATCTGTATCGGGAGCTCAAAAACCTGTATTGAAAATCTTTATATAGAAGTGATAAGAAATCGAAGCACAACGGAATGAAAAAGTCTTTAGAACCCAAATTAAAAGAAACCAAAACTTTTCTTAGTCTGAATTTTATGATTTTGTAGTTGAAAAAAACGCTGGAAGTTGTTTTTACGTTGGAGTCTTTCCGAATAATGATTTGACGAAAAACTTTCAAAATCCAATCTGAAAGTGAAACGTAATCTGATCTCTTTTTAGAATTAACACACAATCAGGATAATGTTTGCGCTTTGAAATATTAATCAATACCATCATTTAATATATACTTGATCTTTATTCAATTTTTAATCCACGCTATCGAAAATCTGTACAAATCTGTATTTTTTGCCAAAAATCTGTAATCTGCATATACAGAATCTTGCTCACAAATTTATCTGAAAAATCTGTAAAATGCAGATTAATCTGTATATGTGGCAACCCTGTGTACAACAGATTATAAAAAAATAACCTCAAAATCGTCGTCCTTGCGCGAAAAACCCAAGCGAAAGTAAAGAGTTTTCCGCGTTGTTTTCAAATTTTGAGAAAACCTAATTTTTGAGTTGTTTGTGGTTATCTCACACTGTTCAAAATTTTATCCTAAATTCCTGATCATATTTTTGATGAAATAGTGAAAGAATTATGTTGCTGCCATTAATACAAGTCGAGATATTCACGATTAAGTTCTGCCCATTCTTCCATATGGCTAATTTTGAAAAGGCACCCCATAGTAAAGTAAGTCGTATTCACGACAAAAATTACCGAACAACGGAATAAAATCTTAGTACACTGGGGTCTCTTTTTATGCGTTTTTTAATGCGGTTTCTTTTTACGCGGCTTTTTTACCCTGATTTCCGAAGTTACGCGGTTTTTTTACACGGATTTCCAAAGTTACTATGTCTCAAAGTCGATTTTCACAAAATTTTTTTTTGAGTTTACACCAGATGTGGACTTTCCATGCATTTCTAAAATATTTTGCATCAAAAATATTTTTTTTCTTTAGTTTGGAGGTTTTTTTGGGCGAATTTCCGAAGTTATGCGTTTTTTTACGCTGATTTCCGAAGTTACGCGGTACGTATCCCCCGCGTAAAAAAAGACCTCAGTGCAGTATATGTCCAGCCAAAGCTAGGACGGAATCAAATCCTAGTGTGTACATTGAATTTGGCAGATAGTTAACTGTCATTCCAATCGAACAGCTGTCGTCACTGGATCAGGGTCATTTCGCCGAAAGGGTTATTTCGCCAAAAGAGTCTTTTCGCCGAATCCTAAAATCGTCTTAAAATCGTAAATAGAAATGATTTAAAATAAAGACAAATGAAAGATGATAGCGTTAACGCCCGTTTTGTTGACCTACAATTGTACTTCTTGAATAAAAATTGATTCTTGTACTCTTGAATAAAGATTGATTCATGAACCTCAGAACGGAGTTCCCAAGAAAACTTGTTGACTATTAGCTAATAAGCAAGAAAGCAATTCCATAGATGTATCTACCAGACAAATGTATGTGGTATTTTCCGTTTATTAAGTGAGAATGGAAAAATATCTAATGCAGCTAAAGCCGACTTTCGGCGAAATGACATTCGACGAAACGACTTTCGGAGAAATGGCTCTCGGCGAAATGACCCGCTCCCGTCGTCACTTTACTAGCAAGCTATACGATTGAACAATAACGGATATAAAAATAGAGGGGTCATGATTCGCATTAAAGTGAAAATTCCTAAAATCTTGAATTGTTTAATGTATTAACTGAAATTTTCCTTGAATTATTATTACATTGTTTGCTATTTTTTATTTTAAAGTCGTGCATTTTTACATTTGTTTTGGCAGTTTGAACTATTTTTTCAAGATGCAGGTTCTATTTTTTTTCGATGCACCCTGTATTGAATTATTTGGATAATTGAATCCATGTATTTCGAGTTTTTATTTCAGGAAATCGCGGATTTTCGAGTTGGACGGATGGGTTTTTCAATTCTAAGTTTTACGGATTTTTGATTTTGAGGAACTGTTTGATTGTTGGATTTTGAACTTAAGGGTACTTGGTTCATTCTCACTTGTTTTGCAGTTTGAACTATTTTTTCTAGATGCAGGTTCTATTTTTTGCACCCTGTATTGAATTCCAGTTTTTTTTTCAAATAAACCCCTGATAATGTTAAGGAATTTTCAGCCTAAGAATTTCCGGTTTCTAATTCTTAAAGTTTTGTAGTTTTCTAATGATCTTCGATTAATGATGTTTGATCCTTGATTGACTCTCGAAAACGCTTGGATCTTTCGATTGTTGAGTTCTTGAAATTTCTTAGATTCTTATTATTTTTGGCATTAAAAATGCCTTACTCTTCACTATATGGGGCCGGGTGTCAATTAAAAGTTTCAAAATAGTCGCGTAACCTTTTTGTGTCATAATTTTGAACGTTAATAACTCGGTCATTTGTTGATGGATTGTTATAATTTAACAACCAATCGATTCGGAAACTTTTAACTTAAACATGTATGACGACGTCGTTTCAGTATTTCAATAGCATACTATTGAAAAAATGGTTGGAATCGACCTATGTTTTCATCCACCAATCCCTGTTCTACAAAATGACGTCAACTTCTTGTTCGGCATAGGAGGCTTTGCGTCATGCATTAAAAACATCGTATCGTTATGCATAGTATGAAGAGAAATCTATAAATATAGGCTGCACAATATTTCTTTGCCTAGTTGATGTTTGACTGTGAATGAAACAAGTAGCTCGTCCGGTGAGCTGACGACTGGATTGTATATGCGTTCACTTGCTGGATTGTCGCTTTTGCATTATTTGTTGGTGAAATTTCCTGTTGTCTGTGCAACACCGTGTTCGCTTGAGTATCTTATATATGATCTAACTATTGAAAAACCGAATCAGCGTGGTTACCGATTCTTTTGAAATATCCCATGTATTTAGCAAATTTTTGGTCGATTTTGCCATTAAAAATGCCTTACATTTCGCTTCCCGAGGTTCATTCATATGTTAATAACATCAAGTTTCAATATGAACAAAATTTCAGAATTTTGTTGCGTATCCATTCCGTATATTCCTAATATGCCAAAGCGAAAATCAATGTAAGGAACTAAATATTTTATACGGACTGTTCCACATGTTTTCTTCCTCGTATTGTTGCCATATTATTCACCGACACTTTCCGAAGATTATCGACGATTTTGAAGGATTAATAAAATTACACTATTACTGAGTTTACTGGCACAAAATTTTTCGTTAAAATAAATAAAATCTTCTCTTGGATCGATTAACTGTTTATAAAATTAATAAGTCCATCCAGTGAACGACCATTATTAGGTTAAAACTGGCGGTAAATAAACGATATAAATCAAATTAAATTAATAAGTTTGTACGTTTCTCGAAAATTATCATCATAAAATAATATAGATTCATTCGTTCAGGTTTAAATCTTTAGGTTGTTTGTATCTAAAATTGAGCTTTCAAGTAACTTTGAAGTGTAGTGAAGTTTAGTGTATCATCATCATTATCATCTTTATTTTTGTATTTATTATAAAGACCCTAGAAATGTTTCATTTTTAATGTTATTGTGCTCGGTCGTGTCTTGAATACAACCCTCTAATTTTTTGTATTCTAGGATTGTTGTTGGACTTCTTCTAATCTTGAGTTATTGCGATTTTCGATCGTTGAATTTACGGATTATCGAATTCTTAATTTTTTTTGAGTTCGTTTAATACAATCCATTGACAGATTTTTGAAATCCTAAGTTCTTGAATTTTTTGTCTCGTGAATCGTTTAAATAGTGGGTCTTTATTTCATGCATTTGTGAGTTCTTGAAATATCGAGCTCTTAGTCTTTCAGTTTTTTAGAATATTTTGTTTTTAAACGACATTTTACTGATTGTTCTGTAATCCACGTAATCTTTTCCGAAATTTATTAAATGAAATTGCTGATATCTTTTGCCGGAGTTTGACATAATATTATGCTTAAAGTCTGAGGCCAGTGTGTTTTAGGCTGTTTTAGAGGGCTATTTTTACGCTTCAAATCTGATTTTCTCAGAAGTGGTGACGAATATAAAAAAAAACCAACTGAAAATCTCTTAGAAAATTAGTTTAGATTATTCTGTGAAAACTTCAGAATGATTGTTTGACTTTAGCGGTCGGGAAAACCTTTTTTCTAAAAAAAGAATTGCATAGCTGAAAACGCCGTCTTTCAATTTGTTCGTTGAATATCTCGCCTTCAAAAGCATTGATCAAAAATCTATCCTGACAATGTCTAGATAATTTAATTTAGATGCGAAACATGTATGTTGTCGCGATAAAAATGAAGTGAATGTTATTTTTGTGAAGGTAAGTCGATTTCTATGTCTACGCCATTTTAGTTCCCTGGTAACGTAACGAAACATGAGAGTGAGATAAAATCGGTTCTAAAAGTCTGCCAAACAAGCGGTAGCTTTATTGGATTTTATGTGATGTAATCAAACCTGTAACCGAAAATATCAAAACTTTCTTGGCCACCCGGCCACATCGAGAGTCATTTTGCACATTTGCGAGAGAGCATGGAGGGAAATGTAATACGCAGAGCGAGCCACGTGGTTATACGCGACCTACTGGCCTCAGCCCTTAAATTGTCAGTAAACAACAAACGATTACAGTTGACGATGATTTTAGTCAATCAGTCAAGGTCATTTGACGTAACTGACAAAATGGAAGCCCTGCAGAAGACTCTGCAATTCATGATGCACCTGATCGCTTTTGCCGAACTAACGGAAAAATTCCAGCTGAAAAAATCAGCAATAATGGACAGGTCACAAATTTAGGATTGCCGAGATTCTCAGTAATTATATACATTTTGCCGAGACCGATGAACTTGACTGTGCAAATCTCGGCATTTTTTGCCGAGATCTAACATTAAAATTTAAGTGTGTACATTCCTAGATTTTTAACTCTAGAATTTTTGGATTCATGAATTCTTAAATTCATTGCTTTCCGAGTTCTAGGTGTCTTATATTGTTGGATTAATGGATCCTGGGATTTTCATTCTTTGATACTGCGATTGTTGGATTTTTAAATTGACTCAATTTTACATTGTAGAATCCGTGGATTTTCATTCCCTTTGGATTTTTGTGCTCTTGGATTCGTATATTCTCAGATTGTTGGATACATAATTCTTAGATTGTTCAATTTTTGTCGAAGAATAGGAATAATACTGAGTGCAAGGATGCGTTGGTTCATTCGTACTGGATTCTTGAATTTGTCGGCTCTTGGATTGTTAGATTCTTAGAATCCGAACCGGATTTTCGGATTCGCGTATTGTTGTGCTCTTGAATTTGTGGATTATTCGATTCTTATTTTTATGAGTACTTCATGAGTTGATGGTTTTTTTTTACTATTGGAGTTTTCGATTTCAAAAGTGTCAGATTAATGGATCTTTGCTTTCTTGGATTTTTGGTGTTTGAATTTTTGAATTTTAGATGATTGGATTCTCAGATTCTTGGGTTTTAGGATTCATTCATTCATGGATTTTTGGCTCGTTTCAGCATATATAGCGATATGCTTCATCCATGCACTGGATATTATGATTGAAAGAGCATCTTTTATTTCCGCGGAATATGAGTAAGTGACTCTGCTTACACATCCGCCCAATCCTTTTTTGTTCGCTTTTCGGTAACAGATAGAGTAAGAAGGTGAATGGATGAGTCATATCGGGGCTACTGTAAGTCTACCCGTAGCTACTGGCAAGTTCTTGATCTTACTATTGGAATTTCAGAATGTAGGAATATTTAGTTCTTGAATAATTGTATTCGCGTATTGTCAGATTATTTCCCTCTTGAATTCTTGGAGTTTCATATTTTTGAATTTTGGGTTTCTGAGTTTCTTGTATTTATGAATTCGAAGAGTCATGGTTTCATAGGTTCTTGGATTCTACGATTTCTAGGTTTCAAAATTTCTGGATTTTTCAACCGTACATTGTTCGGTTCTTGAATTAATGGATTCCCGATTCTATCTAATTCTGGGATTCCTAGAAATTTTGAATTTATGAACTGTTGGATTTTGACTACATGGGCTTATGTTTTCTCCGATTCTTGATTTCTCGGATTCACTCATTCTTGGTTTTTCGACTTGCAGATTTGTCGCACTCTTAGATTCTTGATTAGCTTCTGAAACTAAACTCATGGATTCTTTCTTTCCTAGATTCTTACTGCATGCATGGATTTTGGATTCTTAGATTTTTGATTTGAGGGATCGGCGTTTTTTCGAGTTCTTGAGTTTTTAAATTATTAGTTTTACGGATTTTCATGAATTCTTGGGTCGATTTATAGTTGGGCTCTTGGATTTTCACTTCATGAATTTTGGATCTCTTGGATTTTCAAATGTTTGGTTCACTGACTAAATTAAGTTTTTGCTTCAATCATATTCCAAATTACTCATGGAATTTAACTCTTGGATTCTTGGAGTTTCAGACTTATGATTTTTGTTTTTTTCGGGATTCTTGTATTTATGAATTCCATTCCAGGGTTTTAAAATTTCTGAATTTTTTATCCTTGCATACTGCACGAAAAAAATTCAACAATTATTAAAAATCATTTAATCATGTCTATCAAGAATAATAAGCCATGATTTCATGATCAAAACGATTGATGTCGTGAACAATAACACATCTTTAATGAAAAATTTCATGATATCAATCATTTTGCTCATGAAAGTTCACGAGTAGATATGGTTCATGATTTCATGATTAAAAAATCATGGTACCGGCAATGGATTTTTACTTTGTTGCCTCAGATTCCTAGAAACTTTGGTTTTATGAATTGTTGGAATTTTGAATGCATGGGCTCTTGTGTTCTTCGATTTTCATAATGTTCGATTCTCGATTTCTCGGGTTCACTCATTCTTGGATTTGACAGAGTTGGAGATTTGTCGAAGGCTTAGATTTTTTGTTTATTAGCTTCTTAGAATCTTTGAGTTTTGAACTTAACAACTTTTCGATTTTTGCCTTCGTGATATTTTTTTATCGCAGAATTTTTAAATTTGTGAACTCGTGGATTCCTTCATTCCTGGATTCTTAGATGATTGGATCCATGAATTTTGGATTCTCAGATGTTTGTTGAGTGCGAAGGGTTTTCCAATTCTTAGTGTTACGTATTCCTCGATTTTCGTATTATTCTTATATTTTTGAATTTTAGAATTTTTCAAATTTTTTGCCTTCGTGAATTGGAGATTGTAGAATTCTTTCATTGCTGGACATTTGGATAATTGGATCCATGCATATTTGATTCCCAGATTTTTCATTTCAAGGATTCACGAACTGTTTGGTTGTTGGATTTTGAATTCATGTGCTCTTGTATTCATTTTTGGATTATCTCATTCTTGGATTTTTTAGCTTTAGAATTTTTCTATTTTTGGATTTCTTGAATTTTTGATTTTTTTTTAAGATTTAGATTTGTGTTTGATGTTTTTAGATTTGCGATCTCGTGGATTCTCTCATTAATGGATTCTTAGATTATTGGATCCATGCATTTTGGATTCCAAGATTTTTGACTTCAGGGACTTTTCAATTCTTAGTTATACGGATTTTTGGATTCAGGAACTGTTGAATTGTTGGATTTTGAATTCGTTGGCTGTTGTATCCATAGATTTTTGTATTTTTGGAGTCTTTCGTTCTTGGATTTTCGAATTGCAGATTCTTAGGTTCATAGAATTTGGGTTTTTGAACTTTAGAATTTTTCTATGTTGGACTTCGTGATTTTTTTTATTGCAGAATTTCTAAATTTATGAACACATGGATTATTTCATTTCTGATTTTTATATGATTAGATTTTTTATTTCAGGGATTCGCGAATTTTTTAGTTGAGCGGATGGGTCTTTCAATTCTTAGTTTTGAGGACTTTCGGATTCATGAGCTGTTGGATAGTACGACTCTCGGATTTACTCATTTTTGTTCCTTAGGTTCTCAGAATTTTTCGAATTTTGCATTCGTGAGTTTTTGATTGTAGAATTTTTGGATTTGTGATCCCATGGAATTTTTTGTTGTTTCAATTATAGAGGATTTAACCTTAATGTCATTCACCTCTTCGGGCCAGCTCTCTGAACCTATGTGCGGAGTTGGGAATCGAACCCTGGTGGGTTGCGTGAAAGGCATCGACTAACACATCACGCTAAACCCGTCTCCAACTTATGGATTTTTCCAATCAAGAATTCTTGGATTTCTAGAATCCTGGTTTCTGGGATTAAAGGATTCATAGATTTTCGAGTTTCTGAATTGTTGGCTTCTCATATTTTGAATTTCAGGGATTCGCAAATTTTCGTTTTCTTGAACGCGTGGGTTATTCTATTCTCTGTTTTACGATTTTTTGGATTTATGGACTTTTGGATTTCTTACTGTAGGGGTATTCGATTCTTAAAGGTTCAGATTCATAGATTTTTGCATTCTTCGATTTTCGGGTTCATGGATTGCTGGATTTTTAAATGCTTAGATTTTTAGATCATTGAATTCTTAGATTCTGGACTGTTGCAAACAGGGATTTTTGGGTCGATAAAGGTTTCAAGGTTTCAAGGTTTCAAGGTTTCAAGCTTTCAAGGTTTCAAGGTTTCAAGGTTTCAAGGTTTCAAGGTTTCACGGTTTCAAGGTTTCAAGGTTTCAAGGTTTCAAGGTTTCAAGGTTTCAAGGTTTCAAGGTTTCAAGGTTTCAAGGTTTCAAGGTTTCAAGGTTTCAAGGTTTCAAGGTTTCAAGGTTTCAAGGTTTCAAGGTTTCAAGGTTTCAAGGTTTCAAGGTTTCAAGGTTTCAAGGTTTCAAGGTTTCAAGGTTTCAAGGTTTCAAGGTTTCATGGTTTCAAGATTTCAAGATTACAAGGTTTCAAGGTTTCAAGGTTTCAAGGTTTCAAGGTTTCAAGGTTTCAAGGTTTCAAGGTTTCAAGGTTTCAAGGTTTCAAGGTTTTAAGATTTTAAGCTTCAAGTTTCATGTTTTGCAAGTGACAAGTTTCAAGTTGCAGGTGGCGAATTATAAATTGAAATTTATGAAGTTGTTCTATGGCATTGCAACAGTTCACCGTTAAATTTATCCCGAGCTGTAAGTTTGTAAGTTGCAAAGCTGTCCAAACCAATTGTACCAAAGTTTCATCCGGCCCTTCCGTTTGCCTTCTGCCCGCATGTGGTCTACAAAATTCCGGTGACCTGTAATTTAATCCGCTTACCTGCACAATGTCGCCTTGGTTGCCACCAGCCGCCGTGAATGTCAGGAGGCACACGTACGGTATGCGATCTTCTTTCGGCCGGTGCAGTTCCAGGTCGTACGTTAGGCCAATATTGCCGTAGTAGGTTCGATTACATCCTAAACGGGGAAAGAAAGCATGGAATTCGTTAGAGCCTGTGTGTGTTCGCCGGTGAGATAAAGCAATGGGAATGAAATTCGTCCTGTGCTTTTCGTTCTGGTTTATTTTTCCTACCTTTCAAATGGGATTATTAGCTGCGATGGTCGGTGTTCGGTCGGAACAATCTTAAAGCTCAGACCGTCTAACTTTCCAAATCTCAACGGTAAACAAAGTACAAAGTGAAGTGGACATAATCTGTGAATAATCCGACAAATCGATGTCTTTCCACGTCGTGTGGAATCCGACGCTATCCGGAGACGGGCTTGCACAAGAACTCATTCATGAAGGGAAACACGAGCACGGGTGGTTGATGAATTAGTCGAAGGAAGGAAACGGCGAAAACTGCGGGAAAATGCCTATTATATTTTTTCAGTCAAAACAGCAACAGACGGTCAGTGAAAATAGAAAATAAACAACAACGAAACACTGAAAATGGTTCCTTTTATGTTGACTGCAGTCACAGTCTGTTTGGTACGAGTTCTGACTTTTGCAGTGTTGAATACAGTTGGAATTGTTACACGCGGTATTTCAAATATGTGCAGTAGCTTGAGTTCCGTTTTATTTTGTTCCTTTCATCATGCAAAAGGGCACTAGCGTTATGACAGCGTTATGAAAAAGCAAAAAGATTGAAAAAAATATTTCCTTTGTTTACAAAATGCTTAACCGACCGCGTGATGATAATGCAATATAAATAAATCGCCTTGGCAACGGAGCAAGGACCAAATTGTGAAGGTTGCTGTTTGTTGTTTTTTTTCCTTTCGACTCCAAACTGATCAGACTGGTATTTCCCACAGTCATACACTCCAAGAGGCACGTGGAAAAAGCTTGCTTTTCCAGGTGTATGATTTGAAGCAGTTGCTACTCTTTTCTATTTGCGGGGGAAGTAATTCGTTATGCTAACAGCATAACGAGATGGAAAAATTAAATTACATTCGTTCACTTGAATACGACGGCGTACCACTTTGCGTAGCAACACAAACAGCACTTCCAGACACAGTGCCAGTGTTTCACTTGACGGCCGGCTTCAGTTTTTATTTATTTACAATTTTCTCTCTAGTTTTCTTCTCCTGCAAAGGCGCCCTCCTATCTGCTGTTCTGCTGTTCTAGCCGTGCTTTGTGGTTTTTACCCGCAGGCAGTTTTGTTTCACCAGAAAATGATGATAACGATGATACTGTGAGCTTGAAAACGAATGCAGAACTCCATTCAGGCGAAGGCGATTACTAGACAGCTGTGACAGCTAGATACAATGTAGGAGAACTTAGTGACACACAGTCCTTGGTGTTCGTTCTCTGCTCACTGGGTGGCATTTTTAGACTTTCAGTAATATAGGTAGTTACTTTACTGTGCAGGCAAAATTTTGGCTTTGATTTTGATCAGGAATGTCCCACAATTATGTATGATAAATAATAATAGTTAATTGAATCACCGAACTGAGAAAAAATCCAAATGATTTCCTGAAAGTACAGATGAAATCATAAACATGTCGTGAAGACATTTTCTTCAGCGAGTCAAATAACGAAAAGATAACGTGCTTTTTGTCGTTATATCATTCGATCTAGTTTTCATTGCATCGAAGCATGGTTGATTTGACATGATTGTCGGAATAGTGTACATGCTTAGGAAAAATCACTCACAAAAAATAAGTAATATTCTACTTATTCTAGCGGTTCGAACTAGGAAATCATTTGAATTTGAAGAAGAACCTTCGCATGATCATCGATGCACGGAAAAGTCCGAAATCGCAAAATAGTTAAAATATTGATGGTTTTGTCGTGAATACGACTTACTTTACTATGGGGCGCCTTTTCAAAATTAGCCATATGGAAGAATGGGCAGAACTTAATCGTGAATATCTCGACTTGTATTAATGGTAGCAACATAATTCTTTCACCATTTCATCAAAAATATGATCAGGAATTCAGGATAATATTTTGAACAGTGTGCGATAACCACAAACAACTCAAAAATTAAGTTTTCTTAAAATTTGAAAACAACGCGGAAAACACCTTACTTTCGCTTGGGTTTTTCGCGCAAGGACGACGATTTTGAGGTAGTCAGGCACATATCTTCAACTGAATGCGTATAAAAGGGGAACCGTGGTCGAAAATCGATCATTCGTCATCTAACACTCGATGTGGATAGACGAATAACCTACTACGAGTAATTTCGATTTTTTTTTATTTTTTATTCGCAGTTGTCTACCTACCCAAGCTATGGGTAAAAACCGCCATAGATCCGAGAAGGATCCAAAGGATGCTAAGCGTCTGAAGCCAAGTGATGTACAGGTAAACGACCGTTTGCTGAGTAAAAACCAATATGCTGATCTGCCAGTAGATGTCGAAGAGGAACTGCAGAAGAAGGAAAAAATGCCGCCTTTCTACCTGAAGGGCTTCCCACCAACTCTACGCTCGGATTTCAACACACTGATCAGCAAAGGACTACAGGCAACAATCCGTTTATGTACTGAAGGCTACAAAATAACTGTTCCGGCTTTGAACCACTACAAAGGAGTGGAATGTTATCTGAAGCAGACAAAAGCGGAATACTTCACACACGATATTGCCGCCAACAAACCTATGAAGGTTGTACTTCGAGGACTACCCGACATGATGGAAGCCGAACTAAAGCAGGCACTGTCGAAGGCTGGACTAAAGCCTTTGATGGTGTTTAAAATGAAGCGACATAATACGGACAAAAAGTTTAGAGATCAACTGTACCTGATTCATCTGGAGAAGGGCTCCATCACCATGAGTCAACTGAAAACGATTAAATCGTTATTTCACATAATCATCGAATGGCAAAAGTATAAACCGGTACATCGGGATGTCACACAGTGCACGAACTGTTTGAACTACGGTCATGGAGCGAGGAATTGCCACATGAAAAGTCGGTGCGGGAAATGTGCCGAATCTCACAATACCAACGATTGCTTACTAGATGACATCGCTGTAAAATGTGTGAACTGTGATGGCGACCATCCATCTACTAGCAAATCGTGTCCCAAACGTGCTGAGTTCACAAAAATTCGACAACAGGCATCCCGTAAACAATCAACGCGCAAAAATGTTCCACAGAAGGATGAAACTAATTTTCCACGGCTTCCACCGAAGATGGATATTCCAAATTTGCCGCCACTTCCTCGCAGCAATCCAAAGACTTCAGCCGCTGGATCTCAAAAAGAATCTTCCTCAAGAATCCCTCCTGGATGGGGCAATAATCAACCACAAGCAAAGGATGACTCTGGTGATTTATTCTCTGCTGAACAACTGATCGTCATTTTTGAAACAATGACAACAAAACTACGAAACTGCAGAACGCGGTTAGATCAAATCAACGCCTTAGGCAAATTCATCATCGAATATGCAATATAATGAGTTGGTTATAGTAAATTGGAATGCTTGCTCACTCAGGAGCAAAACTGCTGAATTGTCCGACTTTCTTCAAGAGAAGAATGCCGATATTGCTATTTTAACTGAAACTCATCTTAAACCTGAAATTTCTATTTTTATTTCCAATTACAGGATTCACAGGCTCGACAGGGCAACTACCAGAGGAGGGGGAGTTGCCATTGCCATTAAACGATCCATTCAGCACAGGCTTCTGTCAGCCTTTAAATTGCAACTCATAGAAGCCATCGGAATTGAGATTACAACGACGATGGGACCCATCATCATCATTGCAGCGTACTGCCCCAAACAAACCAATCTTCGAGATGGTACGTGTGCATCATTGAAGCGAGATCTGGCTATGCTCACTCGACGACAGAACAAATTCATCATTGCTGGGGACCTGAACGCACGGCATGAGCTGTGGGGAAACAGAAGACAGAATCGAAACGGATTCGTACTTGCCGAAGACTACGAAGCTGGACAATACAACATCTTCGCTCCGGATCAACCAACGCGACTTTCCAGATCGGGAGTTCATTCCATTTTGGATATATTCATCAGCAACATCGCCATAGACAGCTCTCCGGTTGTCTTCTACGAGCTCTCTTCTGACCACTTTCCAGTAATATTGACGTTGGGATCTTCACCAGAAACAGTGCCTATTCAACCTCGGAGGAACTATTATCGCACCGATTGGGTCCAATTTCGACAAATCGCCGACCAACTTATTAATATCGATTTGCCACTTGATTCCCCGATGGAAATCGATGCAGCTCTATCTTCCTTCCAGCATTCAATCACAGTCGCTCGTGATAGGACAGTTCCAGTACAACATATGCCGAGTTCCTCTCTTCAAATCGACAGTGTCACCAAGAAACTCATCCGACTTCGAAATATCTACCGGAGGCAGTATCAACGAACTGGCATCCTAGATAGGAAGACTTCTTATAACAACTTAACTAGGATAATCCAGGAAAGGATATCTGAGCTTCGCAACAGGAACTTCCAGCAAAAGCTTCGAGAAATTCTCCCACATTCAAAGCCCTTCTGGTCCTTAACGAAGGTGCTTAAGAAAAAACCGAAGCCTATTCCTCCTCTGATGTCACCGCAGGACGCAGCTGAAGGAATACCTTTAATCACACCAGTAGAGAAGGCAAATGCGCTAGGCCAGCAGTTTGTGTGTTCTCACAATTTAGGACTTAACATTGTTAGTCCATATGAAAGAGCCGTTGCTGATAGCGTAGCTGAGGTTGACCAATCAGACAGCTTGGTTCCTGAGGAAAGTAGAGTCACTGCGAATGAGCTGATGGCTTTTGTGAAAAAATCCAAAAATATGAAGGCCCCCGGTTTCGACAACACATTCAACATTGAGCTGAAACATTTGAGTATTCGCTCATTTGTCTTCTTAGCTAAAATTTTTAACAGGTGCTGGGAGCTTGGTTACTTCCCTTCAAAGTGGAAGTTAGCTAAAGTTATCCCAGTTTTGAACCGGGGAAAGATCCTTCCCTTTCCAAGAGCTATCGGCCCATCAGCTTACTCTCTGCCCTATCCAAGCTGTTTGAAAAGTCAATACAAAGGCGAATTCTTGCTTTCGCAGATGAGCAGGATATATTTCTGGAAGAACAGTTTGGGTTCCGGAAAGGAAGATCCACCATCCACCAACTCACAAGGGTTAACAACGTCATCCAGCAAAACAAATCAGTGTCCAAAACGACTGCCATGGCAATATTGGATATTGAAAAGGCATTCGATAATGTGTGGCACGATGGACTGGTGTTCAAACTGCATCGGTATAATTTTCCCATGTATCTTATTAAAATTATCAAAAATTATCTTGCAGATAGAGCATTCCAGGTCTCTCTGAATAATGCACTTTCAGAAAGATTTACTATTCCTGCTGGTGTACCCCAGGGAAGTATCCTAGGTCCCATTCTATACAACATTTTTACATCAGACATCCCACCTCTTCCGGGTGGTGGTGTTCTGTCACAATTTGCTGATGATACTGCCATTCTTTACAAAGGTCGTGTCATTAATGCTCTGAAGAATAAACTACAGACAGGTTTGGACGCTTTAACGGAATATTTTACAAGCTGGAAAATTGTGATCAATGCAGCAAAAACTCAGGTCATCTTGTTTCCACATTCAAGATCTCCAAAACTTGTTCCATCAGACGTATGCAGAATACGATTCGGTGATGAGGTCATTCAATGGTCCGATGAAGTTATCTATCTAGGACTCACCTTTGACAGACATCTGATATTCAGGTCACATGTTGACAAAATCGTTCAAAAATGCAGCATACTCATTAGGTCTCTGTATCCGCTGATTGGTAGAACATCTAAACTGTGCCTGAAGAATCAGATGGCTGTATATAAACAAATCATCTACCCCGCAATTGAATACGCAGTCCCTGTTTGGCGGGGTTGTGCACGAACACACAAACTTAGGCTTCAACGCATTCAAAGTAAGATCTTAAAGATGATTCTAAATCTACCCCCTTGGACAAGGACTAGTGAAGTACATGAGATTGCCTCACTGGATATACTAGAACAAAAATTCGAACAATACTGCACGAAATTTGTAGAGAGGTGCTCAATCTCTGAAATACAAATAATTCAAAATTTGTACGTATTAGGTTAGGGATAGTTATAAGTAGGTAGACATTTTATAAATAATTAAAATAAATATTATGATTAAACATTAGTATGTAAAACAAGAGTAACTAAAACACCTAATATTAAGAACGAATCGTATGAACAACAAAGATGAAAGGCCAAAGGGTCAAAACACTTGTACTGTAAAATGTTGATGTAATACACAAAAATAAGATTAATAAACAGATATTTATGCATATGCGAAAATCGATCATTGCTTTTCGTGCGTTCGATGGAAGCAGACGTCGTGGGAGTGGAATCATCAACCAGCAGCGACGGACCAAATTGAGTTCCTCAATTTGGTCCTTGTGAATGCTAGAACCGAATCCCTACAGCATATTGATAGTTTCTTTCAATAAATTATGCAAATCCGAAATGAAATAATCGACAATAAAATTCTGTATGCGGCTATTTTTATAGCCGTTAGGACCGCCCATTAGTGAAAAAGCTACAAACGAAATCACATAAAAGGAAATCTCTTAACAAAAATTCAATCAGTTTGGATTCAACCGCCACTGCGAGCAGATGTGTTTTGTGTCGTCTGCACGCTTTCGACAAGAGCGATTACGTCACAGCTGCCAGTCATTAGCATTGGGAAAAACCAACGGTGGAGAGCATTGCACAATATCAGCCGTTCTAATGGCTCTAAAAGTTTTCTAAAGAACTATTAGGATTTGTTGTTCGCAAACCGTAGGGAAATATCCTCAGTTTACTGCAAATCAAGAACAGTTTGCTTAGATTTGTGCACTTTTCGCTGTGTGAAATTCACAGTAATCGAGATCAAGTGAAGCTTTCTTTGTTTTTGCGAAAAATGTGAAAAAGTGGAATGCGTGCATAATTCATACAATTTTTTTTATTCAATAATATAATATAATATTAAGGCACACTGCTTAAGCTCTAAGATGCCAAGGGTATTTACTAATCTTAATTATCGTCTAACTTAAAACTAGAGTAGTATCATTATGTAATATAGTATCTGGCGATCGGTAGTGGCCGGTGAATTGAATTTAGGATGAGATGATTCCAGATGGCGATCACCCTAATTCATACAATTGATATTCGGAAGTGTTAAGGAACATGTCAGTTGTTTTCGTATTCACGACATCCAGTTATGTCTCTGACATTACCCACCCGCCTTTTTTTTCTCTGAATTTGATTGGTTAAAATTGGGAACAACTGAACAATTTTCGCTTTGCCTTTTTCATACACGCATATATATTAGAATAAGCGTTGAGTTTTTAAATATTTGAGTGAAAAAAATACTTCTTGCAGTTCAGTGCGTTTCCATTCTTGGAATATTTTTATCGTTTTCCATTGCCGTGTCTAGATCCGGTTTTGAAAACATGAATCAACGTCAATCATTGATGTTTTGTGGTTTCAATTATGCTTAGTGAAAAGCGCAACATAAGGATATCAAAACAATTCAATTTTTACTCCAAACCGTTCAAAAGGCAACGGTTTTGAATCACTATTTTGCGCATTTAAAAGTAAGAAGAATAGCTTTGTATATGAAAGTTAACGAAGAAAAATTTCTTCATTTTGAGAGCAAGGAACTCAAATTTTGAACAAAATATTTTTTTCTTATTTTGAGTAAAAATTGCTCAAGTTTTGACAATTTCGTCCCTTAACGCAAAAATGAGTAGATAGGTGGTAACTCAAGTTTAGAGTACGTGCACTTTTTATGAATTTGAGTGATGTGTCACTCAATTTTGAGTTATGTTCAATGAGAGTGTATAGAAAGGCTATGCAATCACTGTGAAAACCAACTTTTGAACCGAGGCCTGGAGAGCCGAGTGTCATATACCGTTCGACTCAGTTCGTCGAGTACGCAAAATGTGTAACAGAAATGTGAACTCGAATTTATCGGAGATGGCTAAACCGATTTTCGTCAACTTAGATTCAAAAGATAGGTTTCTCGGTCCCCAAATCGAACTTCCAGTTCGGGAGTAAAGGGAAAAATGCACTCGATTTTTTTAAGACCATTCGATCGATTTTCTTCAACTTAGACTATTAGTTAGGCATGTATGGTTAGTTGATGACCAAATACGTTGATTTTGGAAATCATTCCGATTTCGCAGAAACGGCCGGACTGATCATTGCAAGCTCAGATTTATATGAAAAGTATTATGTAAAATTTTAGTCAGATCTGGCTTCCGGTTCTAGAAATACAGAGTAGTGTGAATGAAATTGCAACCTGTCATCTAAATTTGGTTCTAAACTGTTACAATTTATAGGTTATGCTAGTTGCTGGCCAAACTAACAGATTTTAGCTCTCGTTTTCAAAAGTACCGGAAATAGTAGTCGAGAACTCCAAAAGCAGAACTCACTTAATTTTCTCAGAAACAGCTATGTCGATTTTGACAAACTTAGACTCAAAGAAAAGGTCAACGTACATATAAACAGTGTTGGTGATTGCCGAAAATTTCACAGAAGCTGCTATATTACTATCTATATTGTATTCAACATTTTCAATCCGGTAGAAGATGCTACAAGAACTCGAGTCTCTCAATGCATGAACCGTGAGAGAATTTTGCTACATTTTTTCGCTCCACTTCATACTCTGAGTATTTCACGCCCTTAAAAAAACTTACAGTCTGAAAATGATCGTTGCTGTGTGGAATTTCCCAAGAGTGAATCGCAAGTTGACAATTATCGCAGAAAATCGAATCGATGATTCAACTTGATGATTCTCATACTAGGTTCCAATATTTCAAAATCCTTGTGTGGAGCATTCACATACATTTTCATAGACACAACTTATACAAAAGTTATATGCACATAGCTAGAATAAGCGGCAACAGTAAAATGATTCTATCGCAATTATCAACTGCCTGTACATAATCGGATAGCGAAACGAGAATAAGCGACCGTTTGTTGCTTCAGAGAGGATCCCCACAGCAGTGTGCTAACCTTTGATTCTCAGAAATGTCATCGAGAGAAATTCGCTCTCGCACTGGTGTCGATTCTATGTTAAATGAGCCATGCCGGGTTTTTGTTGTTGCGATAATTTCCGTCTCTCTTTGATGGTACTGATTCAATCATTGAAGAGTTGCCAGTGAACGTTCTTTGATAGGATAAAAGCCATCCTTGCACATAAACAAACTGATTTTGATCGTTGTTTGGATCCAACCTTCGGTTCCGGAGCAACAGGATGAGATGTGTTAAATAGTTTAAACCATAATTTAGAGCAAAAATGTAAAATACGAAAAATTTGAAGGATCCCTTAATAATATTATTTGAATTAATTTGAAGAATCTTTTTATAATATTAATGAAAACATGAGTAATTTGAGAAAGGCATTTTGACACCACCAGGTGGATTAAAACAGATTTTTTATTTTGAAATGACAACTTGAACTGCCAAGCATTGGTACCATGAACTGCAAATCAGCCGATGTATGAATTTCAAGCAGTTTCAATATTTCATTGGCGGTCATTCCACGTCATTCTGTACGACTGATGTCATTGAAAAACATTTCAATCCATTCCCAGTGGTTCGAAACTGAATTTAAAAAAGTCCACCCGAGTACGATCATGAAAAAAAAAACTAATCCAACATTCAATCATGGCATGTCGTCCCCGTCGATCTCAATTATTTCAGTTGTCAGTTGAAATCGACTTTTTGCCACGACGCCATCTTGTGTCGAGGTCTAAATCGGAACTTCAAAACCAGCTGATTGCAACGTAAATAAACAATCAGTGAGGCAATCGTTTTATGATTGTTTATTGTGCGAAAATTAGAGATTTTTGGATCGGTTCTCTCACAATAACTTGTCGGTTTACCTAAAATACAGCAGATAGTGTTTTGTGACATCTAGTGAAGGTGATTTTCACTATTTGAGTGTCGCGTTGAGTATCAAAACATCGTAGTGTTTGGGGCCCGAAACGCGAGGGATCGATCCAAAAATCTCTAATTTTCGTGCAATATACAAGGTAAACTATAAAACGATTACAATCAGCTGATTTTGAAGTTCCGATTTAGATCTCATCAAGATGGCGTCGTGACTGGGGGCCGAACTCTCCGGTGGCTGCGCTTATTTTGCTGTCTAACTTACTTCACCTTTGCTAGCAGGGTTGCCAAATATACAGATTATTCAGTATTTTACAGGGGTTTCTTATAAATTTGTATATACGGATTACAGATTTTTGAGTAGAAATACAAATTTTGCGATATTTATTGAAAAATGGATATGTTTTTTTCACGAAGTAAAACCGTTTATGATAACACTAGAGGATAAAAAATACATAAAAGAGAATGTCTAGGGCGATAAACACTGCAAATGGTCCCATCTGTTAATGAAGACTTTTTCTTTTTCTTTTTTTTGCAATGATTATAGCGTAATTCTTTATGCTTTTTGAAATCTGATCATGCATAAAAAACGGAAGTGGAAATGAACCGAAATAAGTTTATGTCATTTTCGGATTGGATTTTAAACGTTTTTCATCAAATCATCATTTCGAGATGCTCAAACGCAAAAATCACTTTCAAAGTACGTTCAACTACAACATTTTGAAATTCAGACGAGGAAAAGTTTTGGTTTCTTTAAATTCAGATTCTAATAATGTTGCTCCTGAAGGATACAGATTTAAATGAGGCAACCGTGTTTGATAATCGCAGTAGGCTTCTGGTAAGAATTAGTTCAGCACAAGGAATGAAAGGAAAAATGGAACCCTTGAAGATGACTTCGAAACAATTACATCCAAATCTCCGTTTACACTTTTTATGTTACCTCGTTTTAGATAACTCTTTTTACGAATCAAATCCCAATTAACAAGATCTTTTCCTACGAACCTACTTCGTAAAAAGATTCCATGAGAACTACTACAATATGGGTATTTTTGTAACGGCTTTGAAGTATAGATTCCGGAAAATTATGTTTGACGTATTGTGGAAATCTGAGATGGCGACGGTTTATTGATATTTCATGGAAAAAACAACGTTTAAGTTGATTTTGAATTCCAAGATGGCGACTTCCGGTTTTTTGTATGATCCTTGAATACAATTTCAATTTTGGAACGGGTTTATAACAACACTAAATGAAATAAAACGCGATGCTAATAAGCTGAAGTTTTTACTACTAAAGACTATTCCAGAAAGTATGGACGCAACCAAAAACCGCTGCCATTTCGCAATGGTTCAGAATCTGTCAATTTTTATGGCTGCGTTTACAATCTTCTCTAACCACTTGTGCAGTTGTTTATTCGTTTTCATTAGTTTGTTTCGAAATGCGTGGACTTTCAGCAGAACAACGGTGAAAAATTGTGTACAAATGGTGCACAGAACGCGGACTGTCACTGAGAAAGATAGCAAAAATGGAAGGAGTAAGTGAAAAAGCCGTGCAAAATGCAATCAGGAAGTTCGGTGAGGATAACACCTTTGAGGATAAACCGAAAACGGGTCGAAAAAAAGGTCCTGCTAACCCTCAGTTGGATAAACGTATACTGAAGGCGTTCGAGCAAAAGAAGGAGGTTTCAGTTTGGTATGTGGCCAAAAAAGTGGGCACTTCGAAGTCAAATGTTCTTCGTGCAAAAGAACGTTTCAATCTTCGAACCTATAAGAAGCAGAAACAACCAAACAAAAAGCATCGATCAGGCCGACGGTTCGAAAGCTGTACAATACGATTCTTGCTGGAAATTTGAACTGCATAATCATGGACGACGAAACCTACGTGAAAGTCGATTACAAATCCTTGCCGGGACCACAATAATAATACGGTGCGAGAAAGGCAAGTGTTAAACCAGTCCGAGACATCGATTGAAGTCGAAAAATTTGGTAAGAAAGCTATGGTCTGGCAAGCAATTTGTAGCTGCGGTAAGATTTCGAAACCCTTCATTACCACTGCTTCAATGAACAGCGAAATATACATCAAGGAATGTTTACAAAACCGACTTCTACCCATGATTCGAAGCCACAAGGATCCTGCTGTCCTCTGGCCAGATCTTGCTTCTTGCCACTACTCGAAAACAACGGTAGAATGGTATACTACCAAAAATGTCACTTTCGTCCCACAAGACATGAATCCACCAAATTGTCCACAACTTCGACCAATTGAGGAATTTTGGGCATTAATGAAGGCACATCTTAGGAAACATGTCTCGGAAGCCGAAACCATTCAACAGTTCGAAAAAGATTGGAAAAAAGTGTGAAAACTTGTCGCCAAGAAATCTGTACGGAATTTAATGAGGAACGTTCGCAAGAACGTACGCCAGCTAGTCTACAATGGCTAAGTAGCAAATGTTGAGCATAATATTCTGTTGTTGTAGTCTAATATTATCAGTATATCGAATAAAATTTGAATATCTAACACTTGTAAATTATTTACAGCGAAATCAAAGTGCGTCCTTACTTTCTGGAACAGTTTTTAACTTATATATACTAGCAAAGAAGGTAATAAACTATTTATACTAGACAAGAGCTCTCAGTGGAATATAGGATTCCTTTTAAGGAGCTCTTAATGATATTTAAAAGTTATTAATACTGAGAGTAATAATTACTTATTTATCTATTGGAGTAGTAAATGCCCCATTCAAAAGGGTGAAAAATCTTCTCTTCTTTCCACTTGATGATAAGTTTGAATGAAAAATTTTAAAGAATGAATGAATGAATGAATAAAAAAATGAATGAGTGAATGAAAGCATGACTAAATGAGTAAATACGTGAATGAATGAAAGGATGAAAGAGTAAAAACTAAAAAAACAATTTAGGTACAGGTAAAGTGATAGAAAAGAGAAATTAAATTAATAATAGTAGGACACAATTAACACACGATCACATTATTGGAACAAAGCAACGTTAGACTAGCGAAAGTTATAAGTAACAAAAAAATTAGAGGGTTGTATTCAAGACACGACCGAGCACAATAACATTAAAAATGAAACGTTTCTAGGGTCTTCATAATAAATACAAAAATAAAGATGATAATGTTGATGATACACTAAACTTTACTACACTTCAAAGTTACTTGAAAGCTCACTTTTAGATATAAAAAACCTAAAGATTTAAACCTGAACAAATGAAACTATGTTATTTTATGATGATAATTTTCGAGAAACGTACAAACTTCTTAATTTGATTTGATTTATATCGTTTATTTACCCCCAGTTTTAATCTAATAATGGTCGTTCACTGTGTGGACTTATTAATTTTATAAACAGTTAATCGATTCAAGAGAATGTTGTACCAGTAATCTCAGTAATGGTGTAATTTTATTAATCCTTTAAAATCGTCGATAATCTTCGGAAAGTGTCGGTGAATAATATGGCAACAATACGAGGAAGAAAACATGTGGAACAGTCCACATAAAATATTTGGTTACTTACATTGATTTTCGATTTGGTATATTAGGAATATACGGAATGGATACGCAACAAAATTCCGAAATTTTGTTCATATTGTAACTTTATGTTATTAACACATGAATGAACATTGTCATAGTTACAACTCGTGTAGCCATCAGACGCTTATTGTTTTGAAGCAAATGATAATTAAACTGAAACAGGCGGTTAACCAAATTCTACGAGGGTTCCTAGTCAAACGATACATGTAAAATCGTAGGTAAACTTACCTTGAGTTTATCTTTGATACTATATGATATTGCATCTAATTGTACTGTATATGTGAGCCTGTGGAACTCATTTATACTACTAAACCGAGGAGGCCGCTCTTAGATAAGTTTCAGAATTTTATTTTGAATCATTTGAAGCGTTTAATTCCTGGTGGGACAACAACTTGTTCAGTCACATTGTCACGTTTTGTTCGTATGGGAATGGAGATTCAAGTATGCAAACCGATCCGTTGACAAATTGGAAACATTTTTAAGCTTACAATATTGAAGCTTTGGAATCATTTAAATAAGGAAAATCCATTAACAAATCATCGAGGAACAAGCGCTGCAAATTAGATCCGAAAAATCTATCCCCGATAATTCTAAATTGGCCTGATAGTTACCAGAGAACCAAAATAAAATACTCAATTCAAACCAATTTTTCAATGGTATGCAATTGAAATATTCAAATGACGTTGTCTTATAAGTTTAAGTTAAATGTTTCCGAATCGATTGTTTGTTGAATTATATAAATCCTTCAACAAATGACTGAGTTATAAGCGTTCAAAATTATGACAGAAAAATGTTACGCGATTAGTTTTGCATGTTTTAAATAGACACCCAGCCTCGGGAAGCGAAGTGTAAAGCATTTTTAATGGCAAAATCGACCAAAAATTTGCTAAATACATGGGATATTTCAAAAGAATCGGTAACCACGCTGATTCGGTTTTTCAATAGTTAGATCATATATAAGATACTCAAGCGAACACGGTGTTGCACAGACAACAGGAAACCAACAAATAATGCAAAAGCGACAATCCAGCAAGTGAACGCATATACAATCCAGTCGTCAGCTCACCGGACGAGCTACTTGTTTCATTCACAGTCAAACATCAACTAGGCAAAGAAATATTGTGCAGCCTATATTTATAGATTTCTCTTCATACTATGCATAACGTTGCGGTGTTTTTTATGCATGACGCAAAGCCTCCTATGCCGAACAAAAAGTTGACGTCATTTTGTACAACAGGGATTGGTGGATGGAAACATAGGTCGATTCCAACCATTTTTTCAATAGTATGCTATTGAAATACTGAAAAGACGTCGTCATACATGTTTAAGTTAAAAGTTTCCGAATCGATTGGTTGTTAAATTATAACAATCCATCAACAAATGACCGATTTATTAACGTTCAAAATTATGACACAAAAAGGTTACGCGACTATTTTTGAAACTTTTAATTGACACCCGGCTCCATATAGTGAAGAGTAAGGCATTTTTAATGCCAAAAAAAAACAAAAAACAAGAACAGGATAAAATAACAAAATATACTGCCGATTCACCAACATATTACATTTAACTATCTTCGATTTAGATACTGTTTAAATTCAGTTTTAAATAAGATGACATTCATGGTTCGTTTGAGATCTATAGGTAGAGTATTGGTAGATGAGGTAACTTGAAAAAGCTTTTAGGTATCTATTCTGTAGGATCTGAATTTTTTCAATCTGGAATTAGGAGCATGACCCAAGGCAACTATTAGATATCGAATGTGAGAATGAATACAAGCGAAGTAAAAACTGGTTAACGCTTTTCTCGGCACAAAGTAGCTAACCTTTCTCAATGCACCGGACAATGACGTGGTTTTTTTCAATAGCCTTTATATGTGCTTCCCACTAATATGGACATGGATGAGTGTGATCTGGTAGTTTATTTCTCGCAAAACGGAACACCGTGTATTTCGTCTTTGACAAGTTCAGAGACAACAAATTCGCTTTAAAAAAATTGCCCTAGATCTGGAGATCATATTCAATCAAACACATACACCCAAACCTCCGCTTACGTAAACTCTTTTTACGTTACCTCTTTTTACGTAACTGTTTTTACGAACAAAATCCCAAATAACGTAAACTTTTTTTACGAACCTACTTCTTAAAAAGAGGTTTTTGAATACAAAGTAAATCATTTCCGGCACATTTTCGGAACGGGTTTGATGAGTAGATGTCGGAAAACGATGTTTGAGGTAGTTCTGAATTCTACTTTAGTTTCTCATATGTACGAATTTCGCTTTATTCAGAACCACCTCAAACATCGTTTTCCAACATGTACTCATCAAACCCGTTCCGAAAATACCCATTTTCTGATAGTTTGTAATGAATAGTCGCCATCTTGGAAATTGAGGCGACTTAGAACATCGTTTTCCTGCAAATACTAATAATTTGTATTCCATAGTTATCCATTGTAGTATACATATCCAATAATATACATACATAGGAAAAACTTTTTTTACGTTGGAAATTTCAAATAATGTAAACTTTTTTTACGTCATAATTCGATGTACGAAGTCCCGATTATTACTTAATTGGAGGTTTGGGTGTACTGCTTTTCAATACAAGTTTTTGCTCCCCAGATACAGATTTATAGATTTTGCTCCAGAAAGATACTGATTTAAATGAGGCAACCCTGTTTGCTAATCGCAGTAGGCTTCGGTAAGAACTAGTTCAGCACACGAAATAAGAGGTAAAATGGAACCCTTGAAGATGGTTTCGAAACAATTACGAAATTATAAATCACAGAAAGCTTCGTACGGGTAATTTCTGTTTGAGTGTCGATGATCACAAGAATCGATTGAAATAAGCTGTTAATGGTGTGGTCTTGTAGTTGAAACATGTTTTGCATACGGAACCAGTGAACTCAAGGATCAACAGATGAAAAGAAGAGATTTGCTGTTTGAAGCTCGACTTGCGAAGACCGAACAATTATCATGCAAGAATTGTTAAAGGACCTAATTTGGTATCAAAACCTGCTGAATAAACATTTCCGAAATATTCTTCAAAGTTGCCCGTAGTTCCTGCATTTAGCAATCACGAAAAGATTACATCATAGCCAGCTGAAGTCCTGTCCCGCACACAAACACCCGACCAAGGCAGTAAATAATCTTTCCCGGTAGACCCTCCACAAAAAAAAAACAGAATACTTACTGGTGCAGAATCGTGGCTCATCGCTTCCGTCCCCGCAATCGTTTACATTATTACAATATTTGTTCAGCGGCACACAGCGGCCATTGTTGCACGTATGTTCCGACACGGCACACAGGGGGCGCTGTTTTTGAGCTGCCGCTAACGGGATCTCGACCACCGGACCCGCCGCCACCACCACATCTGGACCGGTGCTTATTTGGTAACCTGATTTGGCCGTGATTGTCGTTCCCAGGACCGACGAAGTTGTGCAGCACCCGAATGCCAGCAGTAGCAATGCCACGAACGGAACTGGGCCAAAGTTGCAGCCCCATCTTCGGTGTACGTTCGCCAGCTGGCTCAACCCACTCCACCAGCCGCAACAATGTTTCCAACCGCTGGTGACCGGAGCAATGGCAGTGGCAATGCTGGCTCTAAGTGGATCCTGTCGCCACGATTGGCGATGCCGGTACGTCCCATTTCGGTCAACCTGACTCTCATCGGCCTCCGTCTTCTCGCTCTCGACTCGATTCGACTGGAGCCCGGAAAAGTGCGAGTATGAATAACCACCGTCGGTCGGGTGCAGGAAACGGATTGTTACACTTTCCGTATTACTACTACCGTTGTGCATTGTGTGTGTGCCACTGCTTCCAGCGTTGGCCGGGCCGGGGCTGCTAGAACTAGAACTGAGGTTTTGTTCCCTTTCGGCGGCGGCGGTCGGCGTTTGCTTTTTATGGCGATGTCGATGAAAGCTACTCATTCGCCGCGAGCGCTTCCGAAACGTCGCCGTGCCCCGGCGATTGCCGGTTGCCGAGTTCCGCCGAGATGATGCCGATACTAGACCGTCGAGATCGGATGATTCTGCTGACACAACAATCGGCGCTTCTGTGTGTAACGATGATGCTGATGGGCCTGTAAAAAAAAGCAAGGAAGAGAGTATTAATTTTCCGAGCCGAAACACGTACCTCGTCTGGTCATATGATGGAACTGCTTGAAACAATGGCCGACACCGACGAGTATGGTGTAGTATTTCAAGGGAAACTGCTGTCGAGTGGAAGTTATAAAAGCAAAGTCGGAGCTAGTGCATTCTTGCACGAAACTCGACTCTCTCTTTGGACTGACACAATCTAGCAAACATGCGAAAATTGCTTTGTTTGGCGAATGGATAAAATATTAAAATAATATATTTCAATATCTTAAATCCTGTTTCAGGCAATCCATCAGTAATGCTATTTTATTCAAAAACTTTTAATATAAAAACACTTCCCACAGAAATCACATCTGCCTAGGTTTGATCGTTTTATCTGGTATACCCAAAGCTTCATATTAAAAACAACGTTGGGTATCTTAGTTTGTGAATCATTTTTTGGATTAATTTTAACTTTCGGTTAAAATCTGACACTCAAGCGGTTAATTTGATGTTGTCAAAAATAAAACCCGAAATAACTTGTGGAAAATAAACCCGAATAACTTTGCGTCCGTCAAATTTCGAAATGGGCCGCAGTTTTAGTTAAATTTAACTACTCGACACAAAACAACCACTCAAGTGTCAGATTTCAACCAAAAGTTAAAATTAACCGCGAAATGGTTTACAGCCTTAAGAGCAAATTCAGCAGCTGCAAGATTTATATGGGTGGTCTATAATATAACTGAAACTGAGAAAAACGTATTCCTAGCTAACCGGTTTAGTTTTATTTGTTCGAACAGTTCTACTGTCAAATATAAAACTGGCATACGCTGCCGTTCTATTTTTTCTATATTTGAAACACAGATAAAGCGCTGCTGAGGCTACCAGTTTATTTTGTTATAAATTCTAGATTTAAATTTTAAAACTGACATAAATTATGAATCTCGATCTAGAACACTTCTGAACATGCCCTAAGAGAAACTTTAAAGTTTTAAGAACTGGAAAACTTTTACGTTTCGTTTGTATTTGAAATAGAGCAATTCCATATGAGATCGAAAGTCGATTTTGTCTAGTATTTTTTTATTTGACTCAAATTTTGCAAAACAATTTGCATCATCAGTTCGACCGTCCCACGACAAAAGGGCCTAACTGCAAATGACAGTTTCTCTTTGTTTACTTTTTCTTTCACGATTTACCGAACTGATTTTATATTTGACGCTTTACTCTTCGCAAAACTTTCAAGGTAAAATCAAATACAAATAATAATATCCCTAAGTCCCATACAAACGAGCCGCCAATGTTTGGTTCACAGCCTGAGCAAGTAAGCCTAGTAAATTACTCCCTTCCATTGCGATAGTTTGAAAATGTGGAAGGAGATCGTTTCTGGCAATGCTTTATGCTAGTTGCTACGGTGCAAAACAAACTTGTTTGTTTATGTTTATCGTTGCTGTATTAAACTGCAACAATCAGTCTAAATATCACAGGCACTAGCACAAAAGATGAAAAATGAACACAAACACCCACGAATCTACAAATATCAATACAGCTAGTAGTATATTCATGGTGGCTTAACCATTCTAGATTATTGTTTAACTTACATTTCGCTTGTGATTTTGATTATCAGATAAAAACTGTTTGTTTATTTGTTTTTCACTATAATAAACAGTAACTATGGTAAACTTGTTCTTACGCTTCAGTGTTGCTAGTTTCATAGAAAACTCGTTAAAGTACATTGTCACTCTGACAGTGTATCATGACAGTGTACCGCACGATGCAAAATGTGTCCTTAAAATTTTTTCGAAGTATTCCGTATTATAATTTGTATTTGGTAAAACTACAAGCTTTCGATTTATATTGGAAACTTTAGAGAATTTTCAACAATGCCTCCGTCAAAATCAAAATGGAAAGTAAACAAATAGAGGCTCTCACGTGCAGTTAGGCCCTTTTATCGTGGGACTATCGAGTTTGCCCTTTTTACTCTAGCCTTACTTTTGAGAAGGGATTAAGCAAAAATTGAAAAAATTCCATAGTATATGTTTCAGAAACGGTGGGTCCAATCGATTTGGTGTCTTCTGAAAAGTTTTAGCTAATTATATGGTCTATGTAAATAAAATTAGTACAATTGAAAAGAACACCTAAAATTCAAACATCATTTAAAATGTATTTTTGATTTTATATCATTTTTAGATATGTTGTAGCTGAAGTCCTAAGTAAAATACTGTCACATTTCTAGAAAGGAGAAATAATATTCGAAATAGTTACATATTTTCAAAATAAGCAAAATTTTTGAAAACGATGAAATATTTATTTGCATATATTTAAAAAAAAATTTATCAAACAACGCAAAATTTCCAATTAAAACGATGTTAATCAAAATTTTGCTATATGCTACCTTTCTCGAGATACAGCGGTTCATGGATTGACCTTCTAAGCGCGCTTGAGAGAGGACGCGGTAGAGATGACTTGGGTAAAAATCTAGTTTTAATGGATGTCTTTTACAATTTCTAAAAAGTGTCCGAATTAGCCCCGGTCTCCCCTATATTATGGAAACACCTCCAGAAATTTTTTCGCCTGGCTTAGTCCCTTCTCAATAGTAAGACTTTAGTAAAAAAGGACAAATTGATGATGTAAATTGTATCGTTTGGCCATGAAAAACGCTTATACAAAATTTGAGCCAAATAAAAATATGCAAAAATAAAATTTTTCTAAAAAAATCTGTCATTTGCGGTGGAATTGCTCAATAGTTGCTTTTTCGATTAGAAGTATAATCTTGTAAAAATCAATGTGATATCATATTGAAATAAGAAATTTGAGTTTTTAAGCGAAAAAAAACAAGGTTTTCAGTTAATTGCTAAGGTTGAAATGCAGTCCCAGAAAATGTGCGCAAAATTTAACCCGCTCAAGAAACCACGAATATTTTCAGTGATTGAGCGCAGTGGGCTTACCACACGATTTGTTGGTTTACGAGCCAGAAGACTCTTATTGATTCGTAATGTATTTGTTAATATCTCTTAATTTGAATATATCCCAAATCAATCTTTATTGGTATTGATTACTACTTCACTAGAACTATGAACCAATAGTATTTATACACCGAAACCTCCATTAACGAACTAAACGGGGGTTCGTAAAAAAAGTTAACGTTATTTGGGATTTGGTTCGTAAAAAAAGTTTTGTGTAATGAATGTGGAAACCGCCCATCAAATGGCTATTTTCGGAATGGATGTGAAGAGTAAGTGCAAAAAAAAGAAGTTTGCGCTTGTTTCAAAATCCAAGATGGCGGCTTCCGGTTTATTAATATTGCTTAAAACTAATAACAATGTGGGTATTTTCGGAACGGGATTGATGAGTAGATGTCGGAAAACGATGTTTGAGGTGGTTCAGAAATACAAGATGGCGACTTCCGGTTTCTTGATATTCCTTGAAAACCCTTACAATGTGGGTATTTTCGGAACAGGATTTGATGTGGTGCCTTAAAAACGATGTTTGTGATCGTTCTGAATCCAAGATGATCACTTCCGGTCTATTGATATTCTTCGAAAATACCCACAATATGGATATTTTCAGAACAGATTTGGTGTGTAGGTAGTACCAAAAAAGAAAGATGTTTGTGATCGTTTTGAAATCTAATTCTTTCCGAAAATATCCATATTGTAAGGGGTTTAAGAAATATCAAGAAACCGGAAGTCGTCATCTTGAATTTCAGAACCACCTCAAACATCGTTTTCCGACATCTATTCATCAATCCCGTTCTGAAAATATCCACATTGTAAGGGATTTAAAGTAATATCAAGACACCGGAAGTCGCCATCTTGAATTTCAGAACCACCTCAAACATCATTTTCCGGAGTCTACTCTTTAAACCCGTTCCAAAAATATCCATATTGTAGTAGTTTCCATGGAATAGAAATGAGCCGGAAACCGCTTTCGATGTATGCCCAAACCGCACACAAAATTAAATGGAACTTCTTTGTTGAGAAATTTCACTCATGTTAAAAATCGCCAATTGCATTTTTAATTCTTCAGAAAGACGGACCTATACTAAACACTAATGAATACCAACATAGAAAAAAAAATTTCGACGAATTAGGTTTCCGCGCGAAATATAATTCAAAAGTCCTGTTACTTTTTGCCCACAGTAATAGTATAAATTCTCGTTATTTTTTTGTATGTATTTTTTGCTCATGACATAACGCCACCGAACCCACCGTGCATTTGTCATATCACCACCATATGAAACAACAGCGCGCAAGCAATATAGAAAATGATTAAAGTTTATGAAATACACTTGAAACTTTTTCAAATTTCGGCAAAAGTTTAACAGCTTTGAGTTGCTCTTTTCAGATTCTTTGTGAAATTTTGCTTCACACACAGTTTTTCAGTGCTAAAATCGTCCCCGTGGAACGGAACAGTAACCGTTGATCCGTTTCGAAAACAAATTACGGCTCGGCAAAGCAAAATTTTAAAATTCTAAGAATATCTAGTTGTCATAAATTCAATTGCAAAAACTTGAGTGTTTTTGGTTTATTGAAATTGGTCTAGTTTTTGAATAACATTCTAAGAAGTGAGTTCGTTTTTTTTTCGAGATTTTTGCAATTATTTCCAGTATTTCCGCAACCGGAAACTGGAATTCAATCAAAGTCGATTGGTTTCGTCACTAGCTGAAAAGGTTCATACATTGGAACAGTATTAGGCAAAACTTCGTAGAGTTTGTACAGGGTCCGGCACTCGAAGTGTAACCAATTAAAAAGGCCATAAATTCAGTTTGGAAAATTACTTTTACTTAATTCAAAGTACAAAATGTGTAAAAATAATACAAAATTCGGAATCAATTCACTTTTGCTCGATATGACCACCTTTTGCCTTGACTTGATGACTTGAGAGAGCGAAGGAGTTGCTTCGTTTGGCCGAAAGCGGTCAATTTCCGAACATTGTATTTTCTGACGAGAAAATTTTTCCAATTGAGCAATTCGTAAACTCTCAAAACGATAGGGTTTACTTGACCGACCGTTCATACGAGAATTTGAGTCATCGATTGGCCACCAGGAGGCAGCACCCGCAACAGATAATGGTTTGAGCCGCTGTAACCGCAGATGGGCGCTCTCCAATCGTTTTCATCGAGCCTGGCGTCAAGGTAAATGCGACATATTATCGGGAAAGTATTCTGGAGGTTGCTTTGAAGCCGTGGGCAGACAAACATTTCGGTGGCAGACCATGGACGTTTCAGCAGGACTCGGCACCGTCTCACAAAGCTCGAGTGAACCAAGAATGACTGAAAAACAACGTTCCGAAACTTCATCACGTCCACACAATGGCTCTCGAATTCACCAGATGCGAATCCAATGGATTATTTTCTTTGGGCCATTTTGGAGAGCAAAGTCCGAACTAAAAGATACACCAGTCTCGAGGCGCTGAAAAAAGTTATTGTCCGCGAGTGGGCCAAAATACCTGCAAGTCACATTCGGCCAAACGAAGCAACTCCTTCGCTCTCTCAAGTCATCAAGTCAAGGCAAAAGGTAGTCATATCGAGCAAAAGTGAATTGATTCTGAATTTTGTATTATTTTTACACATTTTGTACATTGAATTAAGTAAAAGTTATTTTCCAAACTGAATTTATGGCTTTTTTAATTGGTTACACTTCGAGTGCCGGACCCTGTATGGTCTTTGTATCAGCCCTTCAATGGCGGTTTGAATTTTTGAGCACTCTCCATTTTATATTCCTGGAGTCAGAAATCAGATCAAAGTTCGCAAAAATTCATTCAGCGGTGTCCGAAAATAGGCACTTTTCTCAGTACATTGCCCACTTAATCCGGAACGGGAAGCCGTTTAATTTGAATCTTAGTACATGAAAATTGTTCCAGCGGATTCCGAGCAAAACATATGCACTACTTTTCAACTAATTTACACATTCTACACAGTATTTCTGTTTATCCGGAACTGGAAGTCGGATTCGGATTAAATTTCTTAGCAGGCTGTGTGACCATAAGACCTAATCAAAGTTTGCAATAATCGCCTTTATTCTGAATAACGTCGTATCGATTTTACGATCGTATTTCATTTGTATTCCTAATAACGCTTGCAAAATCAAAGGTAGCTAGGATTCAACCGAACCATATTCGATCGAAAAACCAATACGTCGTTATTCAGAATAAGGGCGAATATGCGGTGTTCAGGAAAATCGAGTGCACTTTTTTTATTCTTTTGTGCATTTTATCCCGTCCATCCAGATATTATATGTTTTTAAGTTCGTGATTATTGGTCCAGAGGCTTAGGAAAAAATCAAGTACACTTTTATATGAACATTGTACTGTGCAAGCGGATGTCGGATCAGGAGAAAATTTGATAGCAAGTTAGGGTACTATGGAATCTTTCATTTGAAATTTAGTTTAAATTGGTTCAGTGGTCTGAAGGTGCTAAAAAAAATTTCCTACAACATTGCGATTGAGTGCAAGCATTTTCAAATTCAATTAAGAAAGTTTGAATCCAGATATCAGGCCAAACATGAACCACCCTAATGACGTTTAACGTAATATTTGATATAGAAAATATTTTTTCCTCGTTAATTTCCCGTTTCTGACTACTGTGCATCGGCGGACGCGTTCCGTGTCGGTAGAAATCCTAATGGAAAACAATAATGACAACATTTTCTCGAAATAAGCTCAAACGCATTTGAGTAAAACATGTTGAAAGTTTTTAATTACTTTATGATACAGTCTTCCTATCTGTTGTCGACAAACAGAGTATAGATGAATTCATTTGGTAATTAAACCTCAAACGGATACGTGCAAATCCGGACGTAGTAGGCAATGTGGGCTCCGAGTGTCATCGCAACCGGACACCCAAATCCCTGTATTTCGGAAGAACGTTTTTATTTTGTTTTGAGCACTTGTTTTTGTGTGGATCGCACAGAGATTCACCAGCAAAAAAGCGTTACTCAGGCAAATTTCAACCAGTGATTTTGTTGTTGTTTGTGCTGTTTTTATTGCTGTATGCTCGTCATCCGGAATCTGACCGGTCAGGACGATTTAAGGGCTAAATTGTTTGCGAATGAATGCACAAGGATTTAATTTTGTTTGCAGCGCTGAAAATTTAATATGCTGTGGGCTTTTGGTGCTCTTCCAGTGAATAATAATGATGATAAGGGGGGAAATAAACAACAAACGGGTTGAAGCTTAAATGGGATAGATAGGGGATTTTAGTTCTGTCACATTAACATCCGGTTTGATGTTTGTCGTGTTTGCTTTTGGATTTTTGCTGGATGAAATCAATGCATGAAATGCAATTGTATTGAAAGAGTATCACATAGTTTAGATTCGAAACCAGATAATTTTTATGGCTGCATCCTGTTGTTCACACTCTTCTCTAACCACTTGTGCAGTTGTTTATTCGTTTTCAATAGTTTGTTTCGAAATGCGTGGGCTTTCGGCAGAACAACGTCGAAAAATTGTGTACAAATGATGCACAGAACGCGGACTGTCACTGAGAAAGATAGCAAAAATGGAAGGAGTAAGTGAAAAAGCCGTACGAAATGCAATCAGGAAGTTCGGTGAGGACCTTTGAGGATAAACCGAAAACGGGTCGAAAATTAGGTGCTGCTAACACTCAGTTGTATAAACGTATACTGAAGGCGTTCGGACAAAAGAAGGAGGTTTCAGTTCGGGATGTGGCCAAAAAAGTGGGCACTTCGAAGTCAAATGTTCTTCGTGCTAAAGAACGTTTGAATCTTCAAATCTATAAGAAACAGAAACAATCAAAACGTAGTCCGAAACAAGAAGCATCGATCAGACCAAGGGTTCGAAAGCTGTACAATACGATTCTTGCTGGAAATTTGAACTGCATAATTATGGACGACGAAACCTACGTGAAACTCGATTACAAATCCTTGCCGGGACCACAATATTATACGGTGCGAGAAGAACAAGTATTAAACCAGTCCGAGACATGGATTGAAGTCGAAAATTTGGTAAGAAAGCTATGGTCTGGCAAGCAATTTGTAGCTGCGGTAAAATTTCGAAACCCTTTATCACCACTGCTTCAATGAACAGCGAAATATACATAAAGGAATGTTTACAAAAACGACTTCTACCCATGATTCGAAGCCACAAGGATCCTGTTGTCTTCTGGCCAGATCTTGCTTCTTGCCACTACTCGAAAACAACGGTAGAATGGTATACTACCAAAAATGTCATTTTCGTCCCAAAAGATATGAATCCACCAAATTGTCCACAATTTCGACCAATTGAGGAATTTTGGGCATTAACGAAGGCACATCTTAGGAAACATGTCTGGGCAGCCGAAACCATTCAACAGTTCGAAAAAGATTTTTACGGAATATAATGAGCAACGTTCGCAAGAAAATGCGCCTGCTAGTCTACAATGGCTAAGTAGCAAATGCTGAGAATAATATTCTGTTGTTGTAGTCTAATATTATCAGTATATCGAATAAAATTTAAATATCTGACACTTGTGAATTATTTACAGCAAAGTCAAAGTGCGTCCATACTTTCTGGGACTGTCTTTAATCAATTGCTGGATCAGTGGTTTCCAAACTTTTTTGGTCGAATGCCCATTTTCGATGCAATAATATTTGCACTACCCACCAAGGCATAACCTTCAAAATTCATTGACATTCAGGCTTTCTGCAATGATTTCATTTGATTTTTCAATACAAAATAAAGCGAAAAGGAGATAAAACTGGATTCCGATATCTATCCCGTATCCCACAAAAATAAAAGAAAAGCAACCCGTTATTGTCATATACATCTAGAAAAAATCGTGTAAATTTACGTCTTCTGAGACCGACATATATGAGCGTCTAAAATGACTCAATTTTACAGTAAATCTACTGATATTTAATTCATTCTGACATATTTTTAAGTACTAAAACATGTAAATTTACACGTTTGCCTAAACGGCGAGGTTTGTTTGACGTTTACATCATTCTTGTAAAATTCAGTCGTTTCACGAATTACGTTCTTATGAATTGTGCCATATGTGGATTTGCGTCACCTGTAAATTTTCTTAATTTTTTGCTGTGTAGCATTCAGTTAGAAAAAAGATAGCGAAAGAGACAAATAAAATCTCACATATCATTACCCAGTCCCAATCCCAATCCCAATCCCAATCCCAATCCCAATCCCAATCCCAATCCCAATCCCAATCCCAATCCCAATCCCAATCCCAATCCCAATCCCAATCCCAATCCCAATCCCAATCCCAATCCCAATCCCAATCCCAATCCCAATCCCAATCCCAATCCCAATTCCAATCCCAATCCCGATCCCAATCCCAATCCCAATCCCAATCCCAATCCCAATCCCAATTCATCTAGTTGGCAAATATTGTTAGTTGGTGAATATAAAAACCTAATTTGGGGCTACTTCCGCTTCCGAAAGCACCTAGGGTAAGGGCTCCCTATTTCATCTTATTTGTAAGAACGTCGCCTCAAAACCCCGATTTAGACACTAAAATCACTGTAACTTTTTCATATTACTACTTCATTCGCCTTGCTCCACGTTGAGAATTGATTCACATTTCTTGAAAATTCAACTAATATTCATGAAACAGCTAAAAACACTTATGATGTGTTCACTACTCTGCTCCTAATTTCATCTCAATGGATTTTTATCCATCCTATCGTTGGTCTTCTATTCATCCTATAAATTTGTAATGGCGACAGTAATGAAAACAAAAAATTCCACTTTTACACTCTCAGGTTCAAAATGTCAGAATTTTTCTTAAAAACGGCCTAATGCCAACTATGAGACAACACACGATATTTTTAGAACCAGTTTGAAATCATTTCAACGTTTAAAAATTTTTCGGTCGTTTCCGTTACCTTTCGTTTTAAATTTAAAATTCAATTGCAAAGTTGATTTGGTGAACTTTAAATAAAACCAAAAACGGAATTGTTACTATTTAGGCATTAGCCCTTCTTAAAACAAAATGCAGAGTCAGAGATGCCATTTATTCAGATTTGTCTGTATTGTATAGATTTTTGCGTTCGCATACTGACTTAAATCAATGTACAGATTTTATACAGATTTCCCAAATTTAATACATAAAAAGTGAGAAGTAAAAAATTAGACTTTTCGCTCTGAGTATCTATTAGTATTTGATTGCAGTGATTCTTTAAAAGTTAATTAATCAATAGACAAATCACATGTTAAAGTGGAAATCTTTTATGCAGATAATTGATTATGATTAACAACATTTTATTGGTGAAAAAAGATAGAGCAGATATAGACTTTCTATGCAAAGTAATACATATTTTCTATGAAAATATCTGGCATCTCTGTGCACAGCCGATGACACACACACACACTTCACAGCGTTATGTTGACGTATAGCGGAATGAAACCAGTGCTACTAGATTTGTACCATTGTGACAATTTTGACAATTTCAATAGTATTTAACACGCTCTTTCTGTTAATATTCGAAGCCGAAACAGTTTTATTGAAATATTAATATCAATAATAAAGGGTGATTTTTTAAGAGCTTGAGAACTTTCTTAAACAATAAAACGCATAAAATTTGCAAAATCTCATCGGTTCTTTATTTTAAACGTTAGATTGGTACATGACATTTACTTTTTGAAGATAATTTCATTTAAATGTTGACCGCGGCTGCGTCTTAGGTGGTCCATTCGGAAAGTCCAATTTTGGGCAACTTTTTCGAGCATTTCGGCCGGAATAGCCCGAATTTCTTCGGAAATGTTGTCTTCCAAAGCTGGAATAGTTACTGGCTTATTTCTGTAGACTTTAGACTTGACGTAGCCCCACAAAAAATAGTCTAAAGGCGTCAAATCGCATGATCTTGGTGGCCAACTTACCGGTCCATTTCTTGAGATGAATTGTTCTCCGAAGTTTTCCCTCAAAATGGCCATAGAATCGCGAGCTGTGTGGCATGTAGCGCCATCTTGTTGAAACCACATGTCAACCAAGTTCAGTTCTTCCATTTTTGGCAACAAAAAGTTTGTTAGCATCGAACGATAGCGATCGCCATTCACTGTAACGTTGCGTCCAACAGCATCTTTGAAAAAATACGGTCCAATGATTCCACCAGCGTACAAACCACACCAAACAGTGCATTTTTCGGGATGCATGGGCAGTTCTTGAACGGCTTCTGGTTGCTCTTCACTCCAAATGCGGCAATTTTGCTTATTTACGTAGCCATTCAACCAGAAATGAGCCTCATCGCTGAACAAAATTTGTCGATAAAAAAGCGGATTTTCCGAATGGACCACCTAAGACGCAGCCGCGGTCAACATTTAAATGAAATTATCTTCAAAAAGTAAATGTCATGTACCAATCTAACGTTTAAAATAAAGAACCGATGAGATTTTGCAAATTTTATGCGTTTTATTGTTTAAAAAAGTTCTCAAGCTCTTAAAAAATCACCCTTTACAATTAAACTAATGTCACGGATACCAAAAACATACTTTTTGATGATAATTTGAATAAGAAAAACAATTTTTGTTTTGTAACATTACGAGATAACTTGGTAACTTTGCGAAACCAAATGAGATGAAAACCAAACGCAATCAAGTGAACTAATTGAAAAACTTTCATCTCATATTTTTGAAGACTTTTATTGTTTGTCGGGTAGTTTTTGAAGTTTAAAATCGTTAACTAAACAAGTGGCAAGTGAACATTACTAATTATGAAGTCATCCAGTATTCAATGGAAGTGTAATTGTGCGAAATAGTGATCATGTTTTGAGACGAATCGATTAGTAGACAATCAGAAACATGACGAACTGTAAATCTTGAGACGAAAATGTGTCCTAAATTGAAAAGTGAGTTTGTTTCATATGAAAAAAAAAACGTTCACCGAAGAATTTAAAACCATTTCTCTCAATGGAAAAGTGTGACAATAGCTTTTATGGTCATTTTCAAACATTTCACAGTTTGGTTCAGGTAGGTTGTAAAATATTATTCATGTTCAAAGTAATGAGGTGACGGGATGAGATGGAAATAGGAGCTCAGATGAAATAGGGAGCCGTTACCCTATAATAGTTCTGATAGAAGGTAAAAGTTAAGTTACTTAAAGATTTCTGCTTGCTTAAATGACCCTCTGTCACGTCTCACCTTTTTGTTCTATATTTTCACATCCTTGCTCTCCCTCAGAGATGTCTATCTCCTCTGTGTGACGAAGAGCAAGCAAAATTTCTCCCCTCGCACTGACAACTTCAACGAGAGCTCTTCTCTTTCACATTTATACACCACTGTTGTGTAAAGTGTGCACGCATCATGAGTGCGTTTGTTTATTTCCTTTTACCTCTTCCACTGAATCGCACCAAAGTGCTAGAGCATTAGCTAATAAATTCTCTGAGGTGGATGCAGATACTTTCACAGAGGTGTACACGCCGGTGAGCACTCTGCTGCATGGTTTTCGTAGATGAAGCGTGGACACGCAAAATCAGCAAAATAAAACAATTTATCGTAAAATTTTCGGTTTTCCTTGCAAATTTTTCATAGCAAGGCCAGATCTACTCTCTATTAATTGAAGTTCGCTCACAATCACGCGCCAGTGGTCACTTGGGTGTATTTAGACGAGAGCGCGTGTGAGCGATTCATGCGAAGAGAATGTGTTTCACTCGCGCCAGCTGCTTTAACCACAAGCACACACTCAAATGCTGTCTATTCGACACTGAGAAGAAGTGCGCTTTCCTCTTTGTGCGGTGCTTCGTTTTTTTCATCCTCGGTGTGGCAGAAATCTGACTCTAGCGTTTATCACTGTGGTGAAATGCCATCTCTGCTCTCCCTTGAGTTATACCGGTGAATATCGCATAAACGGAAAAAAGAAATATTGACTACTATACTTAGTCGTTAAAAAACAGAAATAGTGAAATAGTGAAGAAAAAAGTACGGGTGTGTAATGTCAGAGACATAACTGGATGTCGTGAATACGAATAAAACTGACACGATTTCTTTACACTTTCGAATTCGAATTGATAGTTGATCGATTGTGTGAATTGCGAAACTTTCCCCCTTTTCACTACTAAACTTTTCAACGAGTTTTGACGTCGATTATCTCATTTCGGATTTGCATATTTCATCGAAAGAAACTATTAAGATGCTGTACAGGATTCATTTCTGCCTTTTAGAAGGACCAATATGTGGAATTCTGTCGATGTCTGCTTGCATCCAACGCACAAGAAGAAATGATCGAATTTCGACCACGGTTCCCCTTTTATACGCAGTCAGTTGAAGATATGTGCCTGACTACCTCAAAATCGTCGTCCTTGCGCGAAAAAGTCAAGCATAAGTAAAGAGTTTTCCGCGTTGTTTTCAAAGTTTGAGAAAACTTGATATTTGAGTTGTTTGTGGTTATCTCACACTGTTCAAAATATTATCCAAAATTCCTGATGATATTATTGATGAAATGGTGAAAGAAGCATGTTGCTGCCTTTAATACGAATCGAGATATTCACGATTAAGTTCTGCCCATTCTTCCATATGGCTAATTTTGAAAAGGCACCCCATAGTAAAGTAAGTCGTATTCACGACAAAATTCCAAAAACGGAACTCACTTCGATTTCTCAACAACGGTTAATCCGATTTTCACAAATTGATTCAAATTGTCTTAAAACATTGTGCAATTTCATGCATATCCGACTTCCGCTTCCAAAATTATAGGGCGATGAGTGTCAAAACTTTGAAACCGTCATACAAAATGACGATGCAAAATTGGTACGTGTTGGTAAGGAATAAACAAACACCACCACCCCGCGAACGAAGCACACAGCGTGCTTCATTCGATTTCGTATAGCGTGTACTTACAACGTTTTCGAAACACAACCGATTACATCGGCTGTGATTGCAATGATAATAATAACAAAAATAAAGATCCAATCACAAAGCATGTTTCGTTGTGCTGCTTGGAAAGTAGTACTACCCATTTAACTTGAATTTTTTTATACAGCAGTAACAGGAGCACAGGTTTTCGATTGGTTTCATTTTCGTTCAATCGACTTAATCTAAACAGTGCATGAATAGAGGTGAATCAACCAGTTTTGAATTCAAACAATAGTTTTTTGGCTGAACTTATTCGTCATAAAATTTACGGCACAGATAAGAACTAAATTTTTAAAACAGATTTTATAACTTTTTAAATTAAGTAAGCCTGGCTATTTGATGGCCGCAAAAAACTGTATACGACTGTGACGGTCTCCAAGTTTCGGCTCTGGAAAAAGATTGACAAAAACTCCGTCGGATTTTGCATCGAACTTCTAATGAAAAGTTAATGAGAAAGGCATCGTTATACCACTAGGTGGAGTTAAGTTATTCGATTTTTATGCACAAAAAAGACTTGATTGTACTTCTCCAGCATTATGCACAACCGTACTTAAGGTTTATTTTCCGCGAAGGTTCGTTAGTTAAATCATGAAAATATTTGAAATACTGCATGATAAATATTACATTATTCTGAAACACTCCTCCTACTTTGATTTGCTCCTGTATTAGATTATATTATTTTATTGGAAACGTTTGTGCAACCCAAATTGGTCGGTTTGTTTGGCTAATAGTATTCTCCTTTTTATTTATTTATTTCAAATGATTGACAGGTTAGTGTTTTCATGCCATTTTTAACCCGAGGAAGTGTGTTGACATAATATACAGTAGATTTCCTGTTTTGAATTTCTTCAAAAATATATCGTTACGGAGTTTCAACACGAAGCTGATCTTGTTCCGAAATGAATAAATTTAGAGAACATATTTGTACACACAAAATAATATTTCCACTGAAATCAAAATAACGCCTTTTTGAAATGTAAAACTGTAATAATTTGACAGAATCAGAGAATCACGTGGCTCGCTGTGCATATTACATTTCTCTCCATGCTCTCTCGCAAATGTGCAATTTGACTCGATGTGGCCGGGTTGCCAAGAAAGTTTTGATATTTTCGGTTACAAGTTTGACTACATCACATAAAATCCAAAAAAGCTAAACAAGCGGTAGCCTTGCTGAGCCGATTTTATGTCTCTCTCATGTTTCGTTACGTTACCAGGTAACAAGAGCAGAAAAAATGGTGCGTCTCTGGAAATCGACTTACCTTCACAAAAATAACATTCACTTCATTTTTTTCGCGACAACCCCTACGTTTCATGCACTAATCGCATCTAAATTAGACATTGTCAGGATAGATTTTTGATCCATGCTTTTGAAGGTGAGATATTCAATGAACAAGTTGAAAGACGGCGTTTTCAGCTATGCAATTATTCCTTCAGAAAAAAGACTTTCCCGACCGCTAAAGTCAATGAATCATTCTGAAATTTTCACAGAATAATCTAAACTAATTTTCTAAGAGATTGTCAGTTGGGTTTTTGATATTCGTCACCGGCTCTGAGAAAATCAAATTTGTAGCGTGAAAATAGCTCTCTAAAAGCTGATCTATTACCTCACTTTCGGTAACTCAGTAGGCCGGAGAAAAAGAGAATAACTGTTCATGCGGTCATTCGTCTCCCGGACAGTAGCGATTGTTTGACACTTTGTTCAGGGTTGAGATTCAAGTGTGACATCTTTCATTAACAATTTCCAATGTTTTTGTGATGATGCAAATTGTATGTGGGATGAATATGCAAGATGCACATAATAAAAAGTTGCTTGTCTACAGAATGAATTGACAGGAACCAGAAACAACCAGCGAAAAAAAAAACCTTTCGAAGGTTTCCAACCGCCCTCGGAGCGTGTCACTCTAGACCAGCAGCTCGGTTGTTCGACACAAAAAGTTCCAATTTGTTTCTCATCTCAACTGTCTGTTAACTACGTGGGTTTAGAAAACACCACCGCAAGTTTGAGGGTGGAATATGGCACAGTTGATAAAATCAACTTTGCCTCATTGTCAGTTGTAAATACCACGCATTTCCATCAGGGTGGAGCACAGTTGTGTGGGTGAAATGTGCACGCTTAGAAGAAATGAAAGCTTGATATAGTGTAAATCAAAGCATGCCGTGTTTTTCGTTACATCTATTAAACCGTAAAATTAAGTTTTTGAACAGTATTTTTTCACAAATAGGAGATTCAAACTTAGAATATTTATTTGGCGATCCAAATGAAAAGTAAAATCCTGATAGGATCTGAAATCTAATTTTCGGTCCACCCTAGCGGACACCGAGCCTCCCACATCGGAAAGTCATTTTGCCAATGCTAGAGGGTAAAAAAAGTGCCTAGAATGGGGGCGATGCGATGAGTGGGATTTGAAATGAGTTTTAATTAAATTTTGAAACTTTGTGTATTTTGTCCTCTACCGAATGCAGGTTGCCTTCGATGTGCCAGCTCTCGTTTGTCCACGCGGTGACGGTCCATTACCTTCGGTGTTTTGAGTATTTTTTTGACACATTCGAAGCACAGAGGATGGTAAACTCGTGTATGGAATTTTTAATCTACTTGAGGCTGTATAGAGGGAGATGCTGGTTACGTAAATTGGCGGTAACATCACCACCGATCGATTTAATGTCTATCAATGTTTCCCATTAACCTAAAAGGCATGTTGGCTATATTTAAAATTAAATTACATATTTAATAAAATTTTTCATGAATAATTTTACAAGCAGTTGTACAGAGCAGTGATGCAAAACACTGACTTCCGGTTCCGATTGAAGGTCCATAGTTTCAAACCTTCAAACCGCGCCGATACGTACATGCAGTGGTACGGAAGAAGAAAACACAACGCCACCTCTACGAACGAAGCATGCTGTGTGTGGTGTTCGATTTCGTACACGCGATAAAGAAAACGAAAACCAACACCGAAGTTCGATTTTGAAAACATAAGCGAGTCTGTCGGCACCGAGCACACATTGAGTCCGAGTTTTCAACCGTTTCGAAGATCAGTCGGTGTTGAACAGTCGTTCGTACCGCACACGAATAGCTCTTGGCTCTTGGAAATTTTTCCTGGCTACCTAGAGTTTCACTGATTCAAGGCTTCAGTCTTTTTCAAGGCTACCTGAATCACTAACAGTCTTTTTAAAGACTAACAATTAGTCAGCCTTTCTCAAGTGTATAGCCTGATAAAAGTGATATTCTAATATAATCAGTATTTTCCAACACTACGAAATTAATCAGACTTTTTTAAGGCTAGCCATTCAAAGAATTATTCTTCGAACTAATCAGTCTTTATTAGGACTACCACGAAATCAATCTTTATCAAGACGTAGTTAATTAAATTTCAAATTTCATTCACTTCAAAAATGCTTGCGTCCAACCAAAAAGGCTACAAGCCTAAGGCTAAAAATAATTCAATACGGAATAAATCACAATCCGTTATTCAAAATTTTTTTAATAACATTCACGATCTTATAGAATCTGAGTGTAAAAATAAAAGACAACGGACGGACTCCTCTTCCGGTAATCCTATGCCGTCTAACAATATTTACGATATTCTTCCTGAATCTGATTGTAGCGACATAGTAGAAAATTCTTCAAAAATTCCCAAAATGGACGCTTGTCGTTCTGGGAAGAAACAACAATTTTTGCCACCAGTGACGGCGACTTCAAAGCATTCCGTACTGAGCTTTCTACTTTTCTCCCGGAAGTAAAAGTCTCATTTCAAATCGGACGAAGAGGAGAATGTCGAGTCTTGGTTGGTGGATTGGAAGATTACGAACGTCTTATTCGATATTTGTCCGAGAAACTTCATAAATTTTATTCATATGATATAAAATCAGACAGACCCTTCAAATGATCTAAAAGAATTTTTTGGTTTTGACCCTTCCCAAGTAATACTCATGAAAAAAGAGCGAATGGTACTTCTAATCCACGCTCTGGAATTTCCCATGAACTTTACCTAATACACTTCAATCGAAGTGACGTAAACAATTTGAAAACTTTAGAAAAAGTACGTTTCATTTCCCACATTAAAATTCATTGGGAACATTATAAACGGCATAATCGTATTGCAAACTTAACGCAATGTCGTCGTTGCCAAGGCTTCAGCCGTGGAACCAAAAATTGTCATATGGATATACGGTGTTTGAATTGTGGTAAATCGCATTCGAAAGACGTTTGTCCAATGAATGAAACCACTGATAAATTTTCATGTTCAAATTGCGATGGAAATCATAAATCCAATTATTTGAAATGTCCTGTCAGGGAAAAAATTTTAAACGCTCGTTCGCTTAGACAACAACAAGTCAAATAACCTAGCTCAAATTTACAGAACATACCCAAAAATCAAAAAAACGATTCAAATGCCACGCCTAATTCTTCTAAGGCACTTATTTCTACGAATGTAAAACAAAACCAGGTACATCTTCCAATTCGTCTTCTAACGAAAACAATTTGTTGACAGGTAGATCGACCATGTCATCATCTTCTTCTAATGAGAGTTACGCTTTGGTGACAGGTAGAAAAGTACCACTTAATTCTTCTAATGTAAATAATTAAAACACAGCCTTCCAGTTCATCTTCTAACGAAAACAATTTATTAATAGGTAGACCGGCCAAATCACCTTCTTCTAATGGCAGTTACACTAGTCTACCTACCAATATTCCTTCAATGTCATTCGCTTCTTTAAATGAAGTCGATTTAGGCGATATAACGGAACATAAAATGATCTACCTACAAGATCACCTCTTTTCAAATGATCATATGAATGAATTCGACTTCATCACTCTTCAAAGCATTTCAAGTTGGATGGCAATTTGCAAATAATTTTATCATGAATTTAAAACTTAACAGTGATGTTAAATAATTATTTGAATATTTTAAATTGGAATGCTCGATCTTTGAAATCGAGTGAAGATGAATTTTATAATTTTCTCAAAGTTCACAAAATCCATATTGCCATTGTGACAGAAACTTTTCTTAAACCAAATGTCAAATTGAAAAGTAATCCACATTATGTGGTTCATCGATTTGACAGGTTTACTGGAATGGGTGGTGGAGTTGCCATTTTTGTCCAACGGCAAATTAAACATCGAATTTTACCTTCTTTCAATACTAAAGTTATTGATTGCTTGGGAATCGAAGTTGAAACCATTCATGGAATTTATTTCATCGTTGGAGCATATTTGACATTCCAATGCACCGGCGAACAATTAAATTTCTTTAAAGGCGATTTGCAAAAACTCACAAAATATCGACCGAAATTTTTCCTAATAAGGGACTTAAATGCAAAGCATGTCCAGTGGAATTGTAGGCAAAATAACAGTAATGGTAAAATACTTCATAATCAACTCTCAGCTGGTTACTTCACAGTTCTTCATCCCAGTAATCCGACTTGTTTCTCTTCCGTAAGAAACCCCTCCGCAATTGATCTGTTTCTAACAGATAAAAGTTACATTTGTAGTGAACCGATTACACATGCTGACTTTGACTCAGATCATCTTCCTGTAACATTCAGACTTTCCAACGAAGCTATAATAAATCCAATTAGTTCTATATTCAACTATCATAGATCTAATTGGTTGGATTACAGATCTCACACTGAAACTCATGTGGATCATGAAACTATTTTAGAAAATTCTGCGGACATCGACACAGCAATTGATAATTTGAATCATTTTATTATCGAAGCTAGAAATCTTTCAGTTCCCAAAGCTCAAACTAAATTAAATTCTCCTATCATCGATGACAATCTTCAACTGCTCATTCGGTTGAAGAATGTTTGTCGACGTCAATAGCAACGTTCTCGTGATCCTGCTATGAAAAACATAGTTAAGGATTTACAAAAAAAAATTAAACATAGATTTACTCTTTTGCGAAATGAAAATTTCGCTAAAGAAGTTGAACAAATTAAACCATATTCTAAACCCTTCTGGAAACTTTCTAAGGTTCTTAAGAAACCTCAGAAACCAATTCCTGCTCTCAAGGAAGGAAATCAAATACTTCTTACAAATGGCGAAAAAGCTCAAAAACTTGCTCAGCAGTTCGAGAGTGTCCACAATTTTAATTTGAACGTTGTGAGTCCTATTGAAAATGAAGTCTCACTGAAATATGATCATATTTCAACCCAAGTGTTATCACACGATGACATTATTGAGACGAATTCTGACGAAACTAAATCAATTATTAGGAAACTCAAAAACATGAAGGCTCCTGGTAATGATGGAATTTTTAATATTCTTATTAAAAATCTTCCCGATGTTGCCTTGAGACTCCTGGTTAAAATTTTCAACAAGTGTTTTTCATTAGCTTACTTCCCAAAAAGATGGAAAAATGCTAAAGTAATTCCTATCCTCAAACCTGATAAAAATCCAGCAGAAACATCAAGTTATCGACCAATTAGCTTACTTTCTTCTATCAGTAAACTTTTTGAAAAAATTATCTTGTTGAGAATGATGTCTCATATAAATGAGAATTCAATTTTTTTACCAGAGCAGTTTGGATTTCGTCATGAATATTCTTACTCAATTACCGGAACCGGAAGTCGGACCTGTATAAAATTTCACAGTAAGCTATGTATCCACTTTCTTGTGGTAAAATTTTGAAAATGCACCCATGTGACCTTACCTAACAGCTATAGGCCTGGGGTGTCCTTTGCTGTATCAAGAATACGTCTCCACAAAACTCGGTCCATGGCTGCTCGTCGTCAGCCACTCAAGGCACGGATGCTTCTGAGATCACCCTCCACTTGATCGATCCACCTTGCTCGCTGCGCTCCTCTTCTTCTTGTACCAGTCGGATTAGATTCAAGAACCATTTTCAATGGGCTGTCGTCCGACATCCTTATGACATGCCCAGCTCATCGTAGACGTCCGATTTTAGCTGTCCGTACGATCGGTGGTTCTCCTAGCAGCTGTTGCAATTCGTGATTCATACGCCGTCTCCACGTTTCGTCTTCCATCTACACTCCGCCATAGATGGTCCTCAGTACCTTTCTTTCGAAAACACTGGGGGCGCGTTGGTCCTCTGCCAACATAGTCCAGGTCTCGTGGCCAAAGAGAACAACCGGTCTAATTAGCGTTTTGTAGATGGTCAATTTCGGTGGCGTACTTTTCTCGATCGGAGGGTTTTGCTGAGTCCAAAGTACGCACGATTCCCTGCCAAAATACGTCTCTGTATTTCTCTGCTGGTGTCATTATCGGCGGTCACCAGTGAGCCCAAATACACAAACTCATTAACCACCTCGATATCGTCACCGTCTATCAATATTTGTGGTGGGAGGCGTGGTGTTTCTTCTCTAGAGCCTCTTCCTCTCATGTATTTTGTTTTCGACGCATTTTACGTGTCACAATATCAATATCGTCAGCGAAGCCAAAAATTGTACGGACTTTCGGAAGACCGTGCCACTCGTGTCGATCCTCGCTCTTCGAATCACACCTTCCAGGGCAATATTGAACAAGATACAAGAGAGTCCATCACCTTGACGTAGCCCTCTCCGAGATTCGAAGGGACTCGAGAGCGTCCCAGATACTCGGACGCAGCACATCACTCTATCCACCTGTATAAATCGGCTTTGACCAATCGCGTCACTTTATCCGGGGAACCGTATTCGTGCATGATCTGCCATAGCTGTTCTCGATCGATTGTGTCGTATGCCGCTTGCCTTATCGCGAATATGTGATCCGTAGTGGCGCGGGCTCCAGTAAATCCCGCTTGGTACGGCCCTACGAATTCCTTAGCTATTGGTGATAGTTTATCACCCTTTTTGTAGACGCGGCATACCACTCCTTCCATCCATTCCTGCGGTAGAACCTCCTCCTCCCAAATCTTAGAAATCATCCAGTACAGCACTTTAGCCAGTGCCTCTCCTCCTTGTTTGAGCAGCTCGCCTGGCAACTGGTCATTGCCCGCGGCTTTGTTGTTCCACAGCTTGCCGATCTCCTCACTTATCTCCGTCAGATCAGGTGCTGGGAATCTGTCGTCGGCTGAGCGTGCACCCAGATTTATTCCTGTGTCGTTCTCTGTATCTTGTGCTTCGCCATTCAGATGCTCGTCATAGTACTGCTTCCACCTGTCGATCACCTCACGTTCGTTCGTGAGAAGGTTACCACTGGTATCTCTGCACATTTCGGCCTGTGGCGTGTAGCCTCTACGTGAGCTGCTTACAGCTGTTCCATCGCTTCGCGATCTTGGTCTTGCTGGTGGCGCTTTTTCTTCCGGAAAACCGTGTTCTGTCTGTTCCGCGCCTGTTTGTATCGTTCCTCGTTCGCTCTAGTGCGGTGTTGCAGCATCCTCGCCCTTGCTGCATTCTTCTCTTCGACCAACTGCTGACATTCGCCGTCAAACCAGTCATTTCCTCGATTCGATAACCTCGTGCCTAGAACGGTTGCAGCAGTGCTACTCACGGCGGACCTTATGTTCCTCCAGCTGTCTTCAAGAGTCACCGCGCCAAACTGCTCTTCCGTTGGTAGCACTAGCTCCAGTTGTTGCGCGTATTCCTCTGCAGTACGAATGCTACGTAGCTGCTCGAGATTGAGTCCTGGCGTTCCAGTGCGACGAGTATTGTGCACCGTCGATAGTTTTGAGCGCATACGAACCGCGACAAGGTAGTGGTCAGAATCAATGTTGGCACTGCCGTGGGCAGCTGTCGTAGGTTTGTTCCAGCTGCGCGTAGAATGCTTCCTTCTCGTCATCGGGTCTCGTCTCATGTGGGCAGTGCACGTTGATGATGCTGTAATTGAAGAAACGGCCCTTGATCTTCAATACGCACATTCTATCACTGATTGGCTGCCACCCAATCACGCGCTAGCGCATCTTGTCCAACACTACAAATCCCGTTCCTAGAACGTTGGTTGTCCCACAGCTCTGGTAGAAGGTAGCCGCTCGATGTCCACTTTTCCACACCTTCTGTCCCGTCCAACAAAGTTCCTGCAGTGCTACGACATCGAAGCCGCGGATTTGAAGTTCATCATGCAGCATTCGGTCGTATCCTGGGAAGCTAAGCGATTTGCAGTTCCATGTGCCAAGCTTCAAATCGTAGTCCTTATTTCGTCGCGTAGGTCTTTGCCGATTATTCCGAGTCGTATTTATATCCTGATTATTCGTAACAAGTGTTTTCCGGGCGGCTTGTTAGGCCTGCACCAACCTCCTGTCTCGCCGGAGGGTCATCGTGTCAGCACTGTTTAGAGTCCCACACTGACACAAGGACGGTAATCAGCCGCCCCAACATGGGGAACAGACGCTCGGGTAGGCTCGCTCTCTGTAAAGAGTGGGCAAGCCCCCCCCCCCCCCCCTTCCCTGTCAGCATACGACCAAGGTCCCACCGGGGTTGGTTACCCGATCTTTCCTATGGTTGCTCGAACCCCAGCCGGTACCGCGGGTAGGTAGGGATAGGAGTTACTGGACAAGAGGCTAAGAACCACATTGGGGCCTGAATTGCGCATTGTCCAGTCGTTTACCAACCAACACGAAAGACGAACAGTGCATTAAAACCTACAGAAACCTGATGAGCCTATGCTCCTTTTCCTCGACACAAACGAACCGCATAGAATGCAAGTCGATTCAATACTAATTTGGTGGTCGGAGGAGGGCCTCAGTTTAAATGATCGCGTCCATTCTATGCGCACTGTAAAGAGATTTAATCCATACGAAACTGTCGTCTTAATTAAAGTTTCGACAACCAATTATCTCATATATAAAGTTTTATCTCTTCGAATCGATGCGACTTGACCACTTTTTCGCATTCCTATATAGAATTCAAAGCGTAGTACAACGTCAAAACGTCCGACTGAACTGATAGTGAACAGTAGTAGAGATATCTACGTACCTGCACATTTGATTAATAGTCAATTTTCGGGAATGGTAATTCCTTTCAGGGAACTTTGAGGAAATCTAATTTTTGCTTTTTAAGGGCTTCGTAGGTTGGCTCTCGGTTATTCTTTGGGCATCAGGAGCTATACAGGTTGAAATAAACGAGCTCTGGCAAATAAACAAGTTTGATAGACGGAAAAACCGTACTTCCGTACATTTGCTTATTTGCTTTAGAGTCTCAATTACAACAAATGGAATTCTGCGAAATCTGAAACACACCTAATTCAATTTTGTTCCCGGCAGTGCTACCAAATTAGAAATATCAAATTCATGCTTTTCAACCAGAGTTTACATGCGAGTGACGGATGGGTTCATGGCGGCTCCAAACCTCACTGAGATCCGGTCATTTGGGAATGTGTGCAGCATACGATATGCTTTTAGTGGTGAACCCTTTTCGAAAAAAAAAGAATATCTGCCAGAACTTATTACTCAACTTACATCAGTAGCAATCCAACTGAGGCTGAAGTGAAAAAAAAAACTTTTTTGCCCATTTATTACTTCACCAAAAACCATCAGCATAGAAAGCACAGCCACTCTCTCGCCTTCGCCACTGTTGCACTAGTTTGAATGGAAGAAGGCAAAACAGAAAAAAAGAAAACTAGGACTGGTAGGTAAATGGAAATTTATCTCGCAACCACCAGGACGGACGCCTCTCTCTGACAGTCTCTGAAATTTAAACTGTTTGCCTGCCACCATGCCGGGATCCGTTCGCGTTCGGGCATTCCGTTTTATTTTGTTTCCTGCCACCGACCGTAGATTTTTCGCACGTCCTGCCAGTCAAGCACACATTTGCGCAGATTTGCAAGCTCTTTTTTATTTTTTTCTTTCGCCATCATCATTCCGAAGGCAGTTTGGACAGTTAGTTACTGGTGATGCGAATTAGAGAAATCTGTTTGCACAATTTTTTTTTCTGTTCATAGTTCCCGGCGACATGCCAGCTGGTCGCAACTGGGAGCGTTGTTTTTTTATTTAATGTATATTTGAAGAGGATGTCAGTCAGATCAGTGAGAAAACGAAAAAAAAGTTAATGCCAATCCAACGGTTGAAATTCATCACAGAATCACCAATCACATCATTAAAATGAAAATATTTATCCCGTCAGCCATTTTCGATTGGATAAACCGTTGACGATTATGTCACAAAAGACTAAAGCCAGTTAATTGGACTGAAATTAAACATTTATGCCTGCAATTTGTGTGCACATAAAAAATGGATAAAATTGGAATTTCACCAATGCAAGCTCAATGCAAAAACTGGCGTTAAGATTTTCCGATTTTCCGTGTAATCGAATATAAAATTTATTTTTCAAAATTCTCAGTTATTTTATCGCAGGATTTTTTCAAATTTTATATCACAAAAAACGTCAAGTTACAAGAAAACTAATGAATGTTTTAGTAAGTTTAAGATATGATAAATAAAACAGTTTCTCGAGAAAAAACAATTTTCGGAAAACGATGTTTTTTAAGGAATAAATATATCTGAGAAATCGAATATTATTCTTCAAGCTATATTCAGTGAAAAAGTTCATAAGAATGTTACCTCCTAAGGAGTGTATCGAAAATAAGCTATCCACAAATTTTTCTTTCAAATTACGATACAAAACGATATTTTATTCAAACAAAAAATTGATTCTTTATTGTACGAGGTTAAACTTGAGCATAATGAAAACCAGATGAAATTTAAGTTATTCATTCACGAATTTTCTAACTTTTGATCGAACGCTCTTCGTCAAGTTCCGGACAAGTGTTGCATCGCATTTTTGGGATGCTTGAGCCCAATTTTTGTTGAACTCCTACATGTCCCCTGCTGCCTTACCAGTCTTCTTGAAGACCCTCTTCACGATTGCCCAGTAACGTTCGATGGGTCGAAGCTGAGGGCAATGTGGTGGATTGATATTTTTCTCAGCGAAATTTATACCCTTTTCCGCATGCAAATTGAGAGTGGTTTTTGGTATAGTGAGCCGACGCTAAATCCGGCCAAAACAGTGAAGGTCTACTATGCTGGTTATATAAAGGCTGCTGCCTCTCTTCTGGAAACACTCAGAACGATAGATTTCTGCATTTATAGTTCCGGTAGTGTAAAAAATGGTTGACTTCAAACCACAGGAACATATTGCTTGCCATACCAGTACCTTTCGACCGAATTTCTCCACTTGAATCGACCTGTCCGCATCGCTCACATCTTCCCCAACGACGACAGTATAGTTATTGTGGACCTGGAAGGGTTTTTGAGTCCTCCTTTACATAAGTCCTATATATCGTCCATCAAAACGCATGAATCCGGACACTGCAAAAGACGCGAATACATTTTCCGGGCCCTTGTTGCTGCACGCTTCTTCTATTCTACACTTTGTTTCGAGATTTTCTGCTTCTTGTGGGTCTTCAGGTGATTTCGCCTCTTGAAACGCTTGTCATTCCGACACTCGTTCCTGCTTTTTTGCCAAACCACGTATTGACATTGATTTGTTCTTCATGATTAGAGATAACACTTGCTGGTCTAGTTTCGGTTTGGAAGAACCGGGTTTTCTTCCTTCTCCTGGTAACTCATCCAAAGAATAGTGTTCCCCAAACTTATTATTGATGGTTTTTAACACTAGCATGATGAATTCCAAATCGCTTCGTAATACCCTTCTCACTTAGCCATGTGTCCAGAACCTTAATTTTCACTTCCTATTCAATACGCGACATTTTGAAAACGCAGAATTTCAACCGCACAAACATGTAAACAAACGAAAGCTGACAGCCAAACGCACAGCATGCTGTGATCTGAGCATAAAAAATCATCACAAATACATGCGTACAACACAAATGTATGTGGATAGCTTATTTTACGATATACTACTTAATGTGGCCTCTTTTCTCTCGGTTTTCCTCTTCAGCTTCCTTTGGATCTTCTCCACTTGAAAAAAAATCCTCTCCTGTAAAATTTTATCTACTGACTCATGGGTTACTATGATTGTCCATTTCATTCAATGCAAATGTTACTTAATTTAGCTATATTTTAAGGACTAATTTTTGATCCATCATTTCTCCATCGTAAAAAAAAGGCGGGTGAGTAATGTCAGAGACATAACCGAGTGACGTGAATACGAATGCGAAGGATTGTTTACATTCGCTGTTGAGTTCAAAAATTCTTTGGTTTGTGGAACTAACTGAATGCCTTAAAAAAAAAATTTTTTTTTCATTCAATTCCACTATAAAATTTTTACTATTTCGCCATCGATGTCACGAGATAGTAATAGATGTAGATACTAGTTTTTCGTTGTTCTATTTGCAACTTTTATCAGTGTATCAGTTCCGTTGAGTTAATTTACTTCGCATGCGAAAGAGTAGTCGAATCTGGACCTACCATATTACTGCACTGAATTCTTAAACTGAATTCTAGACGAATTTAATTTGAAAATCGAGTTCTGGAATTCTACCTTTCATTCTGAAAACGAACACTGGACCTGTATTTTAGAACTGGATCTAAATACTGGATCTGTTTCCTGAATTCTTAACCTAGCTTCTGGTACTCAATTTCGGTACTGACTTCAGGAACTGAGATTTGTGCCTGGAATCGAGTTCTAAGCCAGCATCCAGGAACCGAATTCTAGGATAGAACAAGAACCTAGATTCTGGAATCTATTTTGGAACTGATTTTTGGATTCTGAATAGGACTTGGATCTAGTTTCTGAAATTGAATTCTGTATCCGGATTCTGAGTCTAGATTCGGTAGCCTGAATTCTTGCCTTGGTTTCTGCAACAATGTTCTGGAGCTGGACTGGAATTCTGGATCTGAATTCGGAAACTAAATTCTTGAATTGTGATATACCAAATTCGAGTTGTGGACCTGCAATTCAGAATCGAATACAGTGACCCTTATTATCGGTATCCTTTCACGGTGAAAATCGAGTGAAGTAAATTTAGGTCCTTATTACGGAAGCCGCTTCAGAGACAAAATCTGGATTCTGGACCTCATTTCGGTACTTAATTCTGGAATTGAGTCAAGGACCAGGATTCTAAACCAGATAATGCAACCAAAATCTGGAGCTGGATTCCGGAACGTTTCTTTAAAACATAATAATTCTAACGATTTTTTAATTTTAGTTGTTTGACGTAAAGCCGCCATAACTAAGTTCAGTTTTTGCAATGACTGAGCGGAAACATATATTGGAGAAGCCAAATGAATTAAAAACTAACAGAAAAGATTAATTTAAAAACAATTGCGGTTTGCTTTTCCGTAACAATCTGCTTCTGGTAGGAAAGGGCAGACAATCAATACTACCTTTATAGGGGTCTGTCGCTGAGGATGTCCAGCCAGCGACTGGCACCATTAAAGAAGGTGACAAGCGATTATAAATACACTCTCCTACTCAATGCTTGATCGGAGAAATAGGTATAAAGCGAGAGGACTAGTGTTTGATGGACAGAGAAGTTGTTTGGATAGAAGGTATCGGTCGGGTGACGGCCAGGATGTAGACCATGTTCGATGTACGTTGCTACTATGTCTGTTTCGCGTTTTAGAGTGACTAAAACAAGATCAGAGTGGCGAAATGGTAGCGCGTATGCACGAAATGCATAAGAACGCAGGTTCGAGTCCTGTCTCTGAGCGTATCTTTTTCCAAAAATTCATCTTTTCTGTTAGTTTTTCATTCATTTGGCTTCTCCAATATATGTTTCCGCTCAGTCATTGCAAAAACATAATAAATCTAGTTTAGTTCTAAATTCTGGAACTGGATTCAGAAACTGCATTTTGGAGATGGATTCAGGAACTCAGTTCGGTGCGTGGATTCTGTAGCTGAAAGCTGGAATCGAGTTCTAAGCAAACATCCAGGATTCTGATTCTGAGATTGAAATATGAACCTAGATTCTGGAACTCAATTTTCTACTAAATTATGGAGTGGGATTCTTGGCCTGGGTTCTGAACCAGAAAATAGAATATAGTGTCCGAAACTGAACTCTGTAACTGATTTCTGAAACCGAATTCGGGATCTGACACTTCAAAGCATCCAATTATGAATATTACGGGTTGATGTTAATAAAACAAGTTGTCTTGCTTGGGTGGCGAATGGCGCACAAAGCTAAAATGAAATTTTACTTCCCCAGCATACTGAAATCTGAAATTGAATGCTTGATTCGGGAGGTGGATTCTATATTCGCAGCTGATTTCTGAACCTGGAACTGTAATTGAATGTATCGAGTGTTGACCTTTTATTTATATATCCAGTGAATAACGCAGAAATGAGATGTCGTTTACTACCTCAAAACCGTCGTCGCGGGTACGAGAAAGGCAAAACAAGCGTCATGAGTTTTCTTCTTAAATACTCGTTGATTCTAAAAATTTAAAAAATCTTCAATTTCAAATTATTTGTGGTTAGGTCATACAACCAAAACTTTCACCATAAATTGTTGATCATATTTCCGATGGCATGTAGGAAGAAATTAGTTGATACGTTAAATACAACAAGAGATATTCACGCTCAAAAACTTATCACTCTCCCAGAGGGTATATTTTGAAAAGGCGCCCCATAATAAAGTAAGACCCCAAGTAGCATGTTAAGTTGCTGTCCTGTATTTTTCTACTGATTGTGCAATTTATCAAGTTAGTTTATATCACTATTCTAGTAACTGTTGTGTTATGGAAAAAGCGCAATTTTTCTGTGTTGTGCAACATATTTTTAAGTCCATCCGTTATTACGAACATTTATTCACAACGATTGTGCAACTGATACAAAAACTCATGCCTTGTAATGTAAACAAAAAATGGAATGACGTTTACAAAAACATACAAACTTAATTTCGAATGAATAAGTTTCATATTTGATTTTCAATACAACGGCTCTTAACACAAACTTGGATCTCGTAAAATAATCTGCACATGAAAAATGATAATCCTACATATTGAAGAATTGATATTTTGTGTTTGTGTAAATGAAAAATCGACAACGAACTGCATTTTTATGGTGTAACATGTATTCGTACGGCCGAAATTTTCAAGCGCCTTTGAATTAACGCGTTTTTAATGATTGTGTACCAATTACTGTGAAAATAACAGTCTATTATTTTGAATGAGAATCATCGGAATGGTGTTTGAACTACATGTATTCAAACATTTTTCAAATTTTCAGTCGATTTTAATCAAACTAATGTGCAATTAAATCTGAAAAATCTCGAAATGAATTTTGCTTGAGTATTTTCCAATATTGTTAAATGGCATCGATGATAACAGTGAGTTGAATAGAAAATGATTCACCCAACGTAATGACATATATTATCTAAATAACAGTAAACATTAATATGTTAATATTTCGGAAAGAAATGCTCTACGTTTTGTTTTTTTTTTTATCAGTTTCAACCTTCTAGTTGAATTAAACAACAATACAATATAGTCATTCATCTTAGCGGGTCCGACTTTTGTGATACCCACTGTAGGTATTATTTTGTTGAGTCCGTGTGCTGGAGTTGCAAAAACAAGTTGCACAAGCGGTAATATATAACTGTGGGAGTAACTATGATGAAATTAACTTTTCGTTCAATATCTTTAAAAAGTGATGTCAGGTTTGCTTTTTTTTCGCGAGATGAAAACCGAATACAAATTATCTGATTGATTTTTGTTTTCATTGCGTATATAACACTGTATTCCTGCAACTTTTATGATAATAATCTCATGTCTGCAAGTTTTGCGTTCAAATCAAACAGATAAATCTTGCACAACTTTTTTGCAAGTTTTGAATTTTATATCAATGTTGTTCTAAAACTGAAGAAATCAGGGCACACTGATCTAAAAATTCATGAGGCAGCCAAAACAATGCGGGCTCTGCAGAAATATATTTTTTACAGCAACGTTATCAATTCGGATTAGCCTTTTTTACCTTGCGGAGAGCATCAATCATTTCCCTAATTTTTCTTCCACAAGAGATTTATAGCAATTTCGACGTATATTGTGTCCAGTACAATTATGACAGCCGTTTGGAAAGTTTTTGATAAGTTGCACAATTGTTATAGTTACTCCCGTTTTACATGACGATGTAAATTTTTTTGTAGAGCTTCTAGTGAAACATTAACAAGTTGGTTATTTACTGCACAATTGTTTTAGATGTACTTAAAGTTGTTCTACAGTGATTTTTTCTGTAGTATTGTGAAACTTAACAGTGATAAGTTGCAAAACCAATTGTAAAATATATTTCTAAACATATCTAACAAAAATATCATTTCTAAATCAATTGTAAAACATCTTGAAAGTCCAATAAGTTACATTTGCTACTTGGGACGTATTCACGTCAAAATAGAATGAAAGAAAACGGCGGGCATTTCCGGCAGTAGGCTTTGACACAAACGACGTTGAAACCGTGTAGGCTTCAGTGTCGTACAGAATACACAGAGTTGACAATACAATTTAAGTACCTCATTTAAACGATTTCGATCGGCTGAACCGTTTAGACGGAGAGTGATGATTTATGTTAATCATTTTCCCATCACTCGATAAACGTATTCTGCACCTACGTAAGCATGTATCTAAACCTAATCAACATACTCAGATTACATTTCATCACGCCTGCAGCCCTAATGAACGTCAAAGGAGCAGCCATGCTCCTGTTGGATAAATGCGTGCAAATACATCGTGTGCCACTCGTGTGGTACTTTTCAATAGGAAATAAAAACCTATTTTTTATGCTAACTCCAGCGGTCCGTCGGTACAGAATCGTGGGGAAGCCCGGGCGGAATGCTTGGCCGACCGTGAAACACAGCTCACCCGGGAACCGTGACAGCGAATCCCACGTGAGGTCACGTATGATGACGTTGGGGGGTGTGAGGGTGACCGGCAACGATTCGGATTTACTCACGTGAAGGGGTATCAAGACAAAGAACGACGGAGGAAAAAAAAAGTACAACCTGTGACTGAGTGAGCCCTTTTTTTGTTTTGTTCTGCACTGCAGGGCGCATCTATTGCATAACTATGGCGTAAAAATATGTTGATGGATTTAAAACTGTAGCCAGTAATCACGAAAGCCCTTCGGCCAGGGGACGGGGAAGAAGGCAACAGACGGAGCAGCTTTTAGTTGAGCGTTACACCGTTTCACCCTGAAGAGGATTTGCACGGGTTGCAGCAGAAACTGGCAGTTAATGGAGTCACCGTGGCATCGAAGCTGCTAGTGGCAACGCCAAATTGTGTAGGCGTGCTAATAGGATCTAGTGGCAGTTCATCCTCACGGTTTACGGCGGAGGGAAGGGTCGGGGCGAAGGTGGGCACATGGTAGATTTAATTCAACCTGGCGGATGCAACTTGAACCGAGCTGTTTAATCAGGATCAGTGTTGCCGGCGAAACGAAACGGTGATGAGCTACCTGAAAATGAAGTGGTTCGTAGCAAGCCATGACACAGAAACATTTTCCGGGCACATTCGAGACGGGACCTGTGTGTGTGCGCAGTGAATACATAGTTACGGAACTGCAAACAAAACAACATTATTCCGGCAGCACTTTCCAGTTCCAGTTGGAAAATTATAATCATCGCCAATTGTTGTGGGAAAATTTGCGCAGTCTGCTGCCAAGAGACGGCACAGCGCCAAGATTTCCGTGGGAACCAGTGCACCTGTGTTTCCAGCAGGATGCTAGGACTTCCCAGGTGAACCGACGGACGACGGTCAAAACCGAAACGGTCAGATACAGAGATAGACACAATGTAACCGATGGCCTGAGCACTGGGGAAAACATAATGTATATGCAAACACTTTAATTGCCTGAGTAATTTATTCATTGAATTTACCCACCGGGAGATGCGACTCGGATGCCAGTTGTCTGGCAGCGGGGAGATCGTGTTGAGTGGTTTTGTGTTCTATCACTAAACTAAAGTGAGGAGGGAAGAGGGAGAAGGGAGTTGTTGGCAGATCTGAAGGAAATTTTGTCGAGTAGGTGATGTGCATTGTAGGTTATGTACGACCAGTTGAGTTTTAATTGACATGGATTCAAGGATGGATGAGACTTGTTTCGCTATAATTGAACCCTTGAATTGATTCACTCAAGCGTGTAGTGAGCTGTTGGTGACATTCTACAGTTGTAAATTTGTTTCGTAGTAAGGGTAGGGGTTTCCAACAAAGAAATACAAATTTACAGATATGGAGTTGAAGTTGATGTTAGCACATTTTCTAAATTCATTCATTCATTCTTCGTTTTTTTAAGCGGAAGCCTTTTCGGGTGTGGTTTCCACGGTTCAAAATTGTTCAAGTTTGAAGATGAAGAACTGGAGAAATTACTCGTTCAAAAGTTTGTCGCAATCGCAACAAGAACAAGTAAAATCACTTGGAGTTACTCAGCCAGCCATTTGCTAACGTTTAAAAGCAAGGGGGATGATCCGGAAGGTAGGCAATTGGGTGCCGTATGAATTGAAGCCAAGCATAAGCATTGGAAGACTACTGTCATACAAATTGAGCTGCCGAGTGTTGCATTAAGCAGTTCAATTTGAACTGCTCTGCACAGACGAGTCTAAGACGAAACGTACAGAAATGTTACTGTCATATAGTTTCAGAGTCAGTAGGGGAGTTCTTTATTAATTCAATAAAAAGAAAGTCGCCGCCGACAGTTACCGTACTTTGAAAAAAGTATATGGAAAAACTTTTCCCAAGCTGAGCGAATGTTTCGGAAGTGATTTGCCGGTGCGCATTTTTAGTTTGAATATGAAGAATTGGAGAAATTACTCATTTAAAAGTCACCACAATCGCAACAAGAGCAAGTAAAATCACTTTAGATTTTCCGAAAGGTAGGCAATTGGGTGCCATATGAATTGAAACTAAGGGACGTCGAACACCGTTTCGTCACGTGTGAACAACTTCTCCAACGGCAATAAAGAAAACGTTTTTTGTATCGATTTGTTACTGGCGATGAAAAGTAGGTCACTCACGATAATCCAAAACGTTACTTTTCGAGTTATTCAATTCCAGCTATTTGACAATATCTGTCACAGCTGATCCTGAAAACAAAATATGTTTCAAAACATAGATACAATGTTGTAATACCCATCAAACAAAACGAAGCCGAAGTTGAAATCCGTCTAGTTTTAATGGAGATATCGACATTTTTGTATATTCGACTTTTCTTTCTCACCTTAAGGGCTGAGGACAGTACCGTAAAGTGGTAGGTTTTTTTGCTATTTTTCCGTTTCAAATTAAATTTTCTTGGAAACGGTGCAGAATATAGAAAAGCCCACCTGACAATGTCTTCGAAATTTAGTTGAGAATATTCTGTGAAATTTTCAGAATGATTCATTGAGTTTAGCGGTCGTGTTGTATTTTTTTCTGACTGAAGAACTGCTGAAAATTGGAACGCTCGGAAATGCATAGCTCTACTTGTTCATCGAATATCTCGCCTTTGAAGGCTTGTATCATAAATCTACCGTGACAAAGTCTAGATAATTTAGTTAAGATTCGATTAGTACATAAAAACATATATGTTGTGAAATAAAGTCAGTTTCAATGCATCCGCCATTTTTTTCGCTTTGGTTTCCTGATAGCATTCTGAAAAAGGAGAGAGAAATGAAATTGGCTCGACAAGGCTGCCAAACAAACAGACATTCAATCTTTGTGAAAGTTGAATATTTATTCATTGTTCATTGGAATCCATGTAATGTCCAACCCATACGAGAGATTAAAGTGATAAAACTTCTCATCAAAATAATAAAATGTATGCTGGCAACCCAGCACAGTTTGCCCATATACGAGAGAATACAAGAGAAATACGATGCGCAAAGGGTATTCAACGAGCCACGTGGTCGATTTAAAACTCAACACGCGACCCTCTGTCCTCAAACCTTAAGGAGTGCATCAAAAATAAGCTATCCACATACATTTGTGCTGTATGCATGTATTTGTGATGCTTTTTTATGCTCAGATCACAGCATGCTGTTCGTTTGGCTGTCAGCTTTTGTTTGTTTACTTACTTGTGCGGTTGAAATTCTGCGCTTTTAAAATGTCGTGTATTGAAAAGCAAGTGAAAATTAAGGTTCTGGACACATGGCTAAGTGAGAAGGGTATTACTATGCGAAAATTGGCGAAGTGGTTTAGAATTCATCATGCCATTGTTTAAACCATCATTGATAGGTTGGGGAACACTATTCTTTAGATGAACTACCAGGAAAAGGACAGAAAACCCGGTTCTTTCAACCCGAAACTGGACCAGCAATTGTTATCTCTAATTATGAAGAACCAATCAATGTCAATACGTGAGTTGACCAAAAAAGCAGGAACGAGTGTCGGAATGATCCAGCGTATCAAGAGGCAAAATCATCTGAAGACCCACAAAAAGCAGAAAATCTCGAAACAAAGTGTAGAACAGAAGAAGCGAGCAGCAACAAGGGCCCGAAAATTGTATTCGCGTCTTTTGCAGTGTTCGAATGCAAACGGATTGAAGTCAACAAGTTTTACACTACCGAAACTATAAATTCAGAAATCTATCGATCTGAGTGTCTCCAGAAGAGATTGCTGCCTTTATATAAGAAGCATAGTACACCTCCTCTGTTTTGGCTGGATTTAGCGTCGGCTAACTATGCCAAAACCACTCTCAATTGGTTTGCGGAAAACGGTATAAATTTCATTGAGAAAAATATCAATCCACCAAATTGGCCTCAGCTTCGACCCATCGAACGTTACTGGTCAATCGTGAAAAGGGTCTTTAAGAAGACTGGTAAAGCAGCTGGGAATATGCAGGAGTTCGAAAAAAATTGGGCTCAAGCATCCCAAAAATGCGATGCAACACTTGTCCGGAACTTGATGAAGAGCGTTCGATCAAAAGTTAGAAAATTCGTGAAGGAATAACTTAAATTTAATCCGTTTTCCATTATGCTCAAGTTTAACCTCGTACAATAAAGGATCAATTTTTAGTTTGAATAAAATATCGTTTGTTATCATAATTTGAAAGAAAAAGTTGTGGATAGCTTTTTTTCGATACATTCCTTAGTGTTAGGTAGCCTACAATGATACAAAGTATGATTTTCACAAAATTAGTCGAATTTTCCAATGAAAATAATGAAAAACTTTCATACCGTGTCCCACACTGGAAAAATATTGACTTTAAAAATTTAAAATCAATTTTTAAAAATAAACATTTTTTGTGTCTTTTTATCGAAAACTAAACTAAACTGAAAGTCGTTATCATTTAAGAATTAAATGAATCTCAATTTGCGAGGAGATTTCAAAGAATACTGGATGTCCGATATTTGCAAAAAGTATCAGTAATGGACAAGAAAAAGTTTAAGTTTCCTCAAACTGCCCGCCCGAACATAATAACCTACCTTGGGACAAAATTTCATTGAATTCGAATGTACTGTTCTATTTTTGTAAATTGACTTCAATTTTTGAATACCGATTTTTTGTTTCAGTGTAGGATTCGAATATAAGAATTTCGTGTGAAATCGTATTCGAAGTTAGCAAAACACAAAAAGTCACTTTGATCAGTTTATTTTTTCAAAATTTATCTAGACTATCTATTGAAAAAGACTAGACATTTTAACCAATTTTTTGCAATTAATTCCGGCAGAAAAACGACAAATCCTGCAGAAAATTTTTCTGTTTATGATGTTTTCAAAATAAGTTTAATTTTTGAATGAAAATACTGAAAAACTTACTAATCGAATTTACACTGAAAAGTATCGCAAAAAAAATCGCCTTAAAAATGACCGCATAAAAAAAGACCTCAGCGTATTTTTTTCAATTATGCATAATTTATTTCAATATTTTTACTAAGAAATTTAACTGATTGTTTAAAAACACTAGTGTAACACTTTTTTTTGTATTTAACTCAGCACCTTAGTTTTTTCCCTACTCCATGAGAAATTATAATAAATTTATGATAAAAATTTCAGTGGAACGAGATAACCACATATACACTAAGGTCTCTTTTTACACGGGGGTTACGTACCGTTGTAAAAAAAATCGTGTAAAAGAAAACCGTGTTAATTGCGGAAACCATGCAAAAAAAAAAAACCGCGTGGAAAATTTGACGTTATAATTCCAAAAACCGTAGATTTGATTATTTGTTTGTTTTGTTTTGGATAAAATGTAACTCTTGATAAATTGAAGGGGAAAAAAGCTTATTTTTTAACTTTTAAATTTATACAAGGTGCACATAACTGTGAAAATGTAACTGTTGTTTCACAATAACAACGGAAATCCAAAAAACAGCCAGAGGTTACGAGAAGGGTCCAGTCATACTTGATAAAACACATTGGATGATAAATTAAAATTAGAACACTTAGAAAAATCAAGCTTGAGAATCAGTTCTTTTCAATTCCGAAGGTGCGATGTGTAGTAAACACTAACGATCTTAACAGTCATTTTCAACTAAACTGAGTGGGAAGACATGGGTATTGAATGAAGGTTTATGCACGCAGAGAAAGAATTAAAGAGGAAGAATTCATAGAGATGAATATAAATCAAATTATAAAAGGAATTACTATGTGTAACGCTCGTTTTTTTTTAAGAAAAACAGTACATTTGGCGTAAAAATCAAGGAAATACAGTACATCGGCTTTGAAAATACAGTACATTTTACAGTACGTTTTTTTTAAATAGTGAATAAAAAACGTGATTAATCCACCTAGCAGTGAGATGATACCTTTTTTTATCAATACGCATGTGTTTTTGCATGGATATTCTTAGGTGTTTTATTTCTCATGACATTATTTCATTTAAACGTCGTTTTAAACGGCAAATTGAGATTTTAATCACTCATTACCCTGTAATGCCGAAAGTAAAAAACATATCGAATTTCAATCTTAGCGTGTGACAATCGATTGAACATTCCATGAGATGTCGAAGTGAGTTCCACTTTAGAGTTTTTCGTCATTATTTATGGTACTTCCAGAGCCGGTATTCAGGAATTAGCATAGCCCAAAACGATTCGAATGGCCATAAATTATTACGCTAAACAATTTACATGAAATTTATAAACTCATCATCTGTAATTCCAGAATCGGATAAAATTCACCAATTTTGTATGGGACCTTAAGTCCTGTAATATTTGTTTTTGAAGTTCGATTTGGTCTTTTTTGAGAAAATGATTGAGCTTTGAGAATCGATTCGATACTGGAACCGGAATTCTAAAATCGGTGTAGCCGAAATCAATTAAATTCACCTGAAGAGTGTGTAGACATCTTTGAGAAATTCTAGTGCGATTTAAAATTTGGGGGTACATTCCGAATCCAAAAACGAATACCGCTCAAACTGAAATAAATTTATTTGGTAATCGACTATACAAATCTGCAAACCCGATAAACCTGATTAATTTATGTGAAATGGACATTTTTATACTAATCACCCTGCATTTTCTAAACCAGAAGTCGGATCTGACTAAAAAGTAAGAGGTTTTATAGGATTTTAAGACCTCTCATTTGAATCATAGATGATTCTTAGATTTCATTTGAATCTTAGATCGGTTCAGCCATCTACGAGAAAAATGAATTGCATTTTTTTTAATTTCGTTTCACATATCATCCTGTGGTTCCGCAATCAGAAGTCGTATCCAAACGTAATTCAGGAACCTTGTTTGGGAGTATACGACTTTTCATATGAATCTGAGTTTGTAGAAAACGGTTTAACCATCTCCGAGAAAAATGAGTGAAATTATTTGTCACACACGCATTTGCTGATCTCGACGAACTGAGTCGTATGGTATATGGAAGTCATGTTCTTCCAGCATTTATTGCTGTAAATAGTTTAAATCAATATAAATATGGAATTACTTCCAACTCGATAATGCTGGTATCATCTGGTTTACATATGCCATATTCGAAAGATTATGTTGCCAAAACTAAACCGTGCTAAAATTGGTCCGAGGCAAATTGTCATAAAAAAGGACATACACAATCTTTTTGGTACTTAAAACAATTATATGTAACAGTATAAAAAATCGTGTTTCTTGTTGCTCCCAAGCATTGCTTTTTCATACAGCGCTCAAAATTCCTTCTACTGGAATAAGGCTTACACAAAAATATCGATATCTCCGTTAAAAATGGACGGATTTTAACAATCTAAGAATCATCTATGATTCAAATTTTAGTCAGATCCGACTTCTGGTTTAGAAAATGCAGGGTGATTAGTATAAAAATGTCCATTTCACATAAATTAATCAGGTTCCATCTATGGCTTGTTGGATAGCTATGACCGTGCGGAATCTAAGTCTAAAAACATATTATGTTTTCAAGATCAAATGTGACAGATACTGTCAAAAAACTGAAAATTTTGACATAAAACTTCGAATAACTCAAAAAGTAAACATCCGATCTCAAAACCATTCAATAGCGTTCTGGGTGACGGGAGACCTTTCATTTGCGACTAGTTTGATCAAAATCGGTCCAACCATCTCTGAGATCTCGACCTCTTAGTTGTCAATACACATACAGACATTTGCTCAGTTCGTCGAGCTGAATCGATTGGTATATGACATTCGGCCCTCCGGGCCTCGGAAAAGTTTTCGAAAGTTTGAGCGAATTCTATACCTATTTTTATATATATAAAAAAAGGTTAAACAAAAGCAAATAAATTTGATCAGCATCTTACGAGGAAAACAGATTGAAAAAATGACATGCGAATACAACTATGTAATGAAACCCGCGAAAAAGCCATCTCAGAGATGGGACTCGAACCCGTAGCGAGCCAAATACGGTTAAATCGTTTTGCCTATTAAACTATCCTGCATGTGAGACACACATACAAACAGCCTAATTGAACATAAAAAACTTACTCAATACGGCTCTACGTCTTAACAAGACTAAACAAATTGTTCAAAGGAAGTTCATAAACCCAATTATTTTTTGTTTCCTTTTTAGGGCATTTTAAAATTCGTCAAAAACTGAAAAATGTGCGAAAGTAATAATAACATTTTTTGAGAAGCGGATGTTTTTTGGTTGAGACATTTTTCTTTTTTTTAATCATAAAAGTTTCGCTTGATTTTTGTGACGCGCTCTGAACAAAAATTATTAATGAAAAAAATTGCTTGTGTTCTCATTCACATTCGCTACGTGTTGTTACTGTTCTTGTACTGCCACAGAACGAAATTCGATGCGTTGAAGATTTAAAATTTTGTATTAAAAATACAGAATATTAATATATGTGTGAAAAATACAGTACATTTCAGTGTAAAAATACAGTACAAATTAAAATACAGTAGATTTGAGGGTAAAAAACAGTACACAGTATTTGAGTCGAAACTACAGTACAATACTGTAAAATACAGTACGGACACGAGCGTTAACTATGTGTCATGCTGAAGCAACTCATTTAATTTCAAATGGGTATGAAATACTGTACTGCTCGATATGATGAAAAGTTGAAGTAAATTTGACTAGTTCTTCAATGCTTCGAAATTCTCGATGATATCAATGACGATGCTGACATCATACACCACAACTGAGCGGAAGAGACGTTGTCGTGTAATTTACGACAGGGGTTCAAGATCTGAAGACTGATTATACATTTTATGGAACGACAGTCAATACTCCCGTGAATTGTTGAATGAATGATTTTAGTTAACTTTCAAACTTTAAATTAACTCTCATAATCGTTTTCTTAAAGACAACCTGTTCCTTTTTTTAAAATTTTTCTCAAAAAAATAAATGACAGTTCTTTTTAAACTCTCATCAGAAACCGTGTTAATTGCGAAAACCGTGTAAATAAAAACCGTGTTAATTCCGGAATCCGTGTAAAAAAAGCCGTGTATAAAAAAACCGTGCGAAAAAAAAACGTATAAAAAGATACCTTAGTGTAACTCCAAGTTGAAATCTTCTATGTTTGGTATAAACGAGCATTGAGGTAAACTTCAGTGCCAAACTAAGGCGCGCAAAATTTTAAACGCATGAATTTAGGTCTAAGGACAGAGGGTCGCGTGTTGAGTTTTAAATCGACCACGTGGTTCGCTCAATTCCCTTTACGCATCGTATTTCTCTTGTACTCTCTCGTATATGAGCAAACTGTACCGGGTTACCAGCATACATTTTATTATTTTAATGAGAAGTTTTATCACATTAATCTATCGTATGGGTTGGACATTACATGGATTCCAATGAACAATGAAAAAATATTCAACTTTCACAAAGATTGAATATCTGTGTGTTTGGCAGCCTTGTCGAGCCAATTTCATTTCTCTCTTCTTTTTCAGAATGCTATCAGGAAACCAAAGTGATGAAAAAATGGCGGATGCATTGAAACTGACTTTGTTTCACAGAAAAATACAAGACTTTATTTTTATCGCGATAACATACCTTATGATCAAAAAAGAGCTGGAATTTTCATTTTAAAATTCTCGCGCTTGTCTAATCGGTCAACTTTTATTCTCTCAACGTTGGCAACACTTTTATACACATTCTGTCAAATTTTGACGCATATCGTACGATTAGTTTTTGTTTGGCGTCTATACAAAGAAGTTGAAAAATTTTCGTGTGGCGATTTTTATAATGGATGAAAATTTAGAACAAATTTTGTGTTGCAAATGGATTTAAAGGTTCCGAAACGTTGAAAATGTTAGAAAAGGCTTTTGGTGGATCGTGTCTAGGAAAAAACACAGGCATACGAGTGGTATAAACGCTTCAAAGGTGGTCGTACAAGCTTGGATCCTGATGAGATCCCTGGCCGCCCAATAACATCTGTTACTGAAGAAAACATTGAATCGGCGAAGCAAATCGTGTTGCAAAATCGTTCTGTACCGATTAGAGAGATTACTGTGTTTTTGGGCATCTCTTATGGATCAGCCGAACACATTTTAACTGATGTTTTGGGTTTAAAACGGGTCGCTTCTCGGCTGGTGCCAAAAAAGCTGAATTTAATTCAAAAAAAGCGTCGTGTTGATGTGGCCAAAGAGATGATTTCCAACGCAGATAGTGACCCCACATTCATCGAATGCATCATAACTGGTGATGAGGTGTGGATCTATGAATATGACGTCGAAACAGCACAACAATCGACCGAATGGCAAACGCATGACCCTGAACCCGTGACTTTCCGTAGATCTACAGGGTCCGCCATGTCACTTTTTTTTTAAATGCAATAAAACACAAACGGTTCATCCGATTTCAAAATTTATATTTTCATATTGAGGTACAATCCTACCGGTTAATTGTGGAATATAATTTCATTCAAATGGCTGCTTCGGCTGGCCTTGCAGTACGCCAACGGTCGGTCCAGTTTTTTTTAGTGCATTTTTGATTGTATGCAGCTTTATTTCAGCTATGGCTGCACGAATGTTGTCCTTAAAGACTTGAATTGTCTCTGGATTGTCCACATAACACTTATTTTTGACAGCCCCCCAAAGATAATAGTCTAACGGCGTCAAATCACAGCTTCGAGGCGGCCAAACGACATCCGAATTTCGACTGATAATTCGATTTTCGAAGACTGTGCGCAGAAGATCGATCGTAGCGTTGGCTGTGTGGCACGGAGCGCCGTCTTGTTGGAACCAAATGGTTTCCAAGTCTTCCTCTTCAAGTAACGGGAAGAACCAATCGCTAATCATGGCGCGGTAGCGCTCGCCATTGACCGTGGTGGCGGCTCCTGCCTCATTTTCGAAGAAAAATTGCCCAATGATGCCGCCAGACCAAAATCCGCACCAAACCGTCACTCTCTGAGGATGCATCGGCTTCTCCATGATAACGTGCGGGTTTTCCGTCCCCCAGATGCGACAATTTTGCTTATTAACATACCCACCGAGATGAAAATGTGCCTCATCCGAGAAGATGATTTTTTGGCAAAAATCGGCGTCTTCTTCAAAGTAAAACTGCACTATTTTCACACGTTCCTCCAGCGTATACACAACCATTTTCGTTCAGCGGAAGGATAAAACTAAGTTTCTGTCAAATCAGAAGTGACATTAAGGTTACCAATGTCGAAATAACCCCTAGTTCAAAAAAAAAATTAGATGGCGGACCCTGTATAAGGACATGCAAACTGAGATAGTGTAAATTGATTTGCGTGCCCAGAACTCAAAATATTTCTTTCACCCGCACCTGAACACACGTACACAAACACACAAAAGGCAATAGCGATTTCAAGCATAATCTTCAAGATGGCTTCGAGAACATGCAGATCTTACGAAACGAGTTTTCTTAGATATATTGCTAGTTAAATATTGAATTGAACATAGCCGAAAAATCAAAACGATCGGAAGTAGCAAACCCCCCATTCCCCAAACCCCCCTTCCTCCTACTCCCCGGGCTAAGCTAGTCCTCTAACAACATCCCAATACGTACATGTAAACCAAACCAAAGGACAAATCGATTTTCTTGTCCCCGCCATGCCACATTCCCATTCGTCACTCTTCAACAGCCCAAAAAAAAAAAGAAATATAAAATAAAATCGCAAACCGAATTGTGACAATTGGCCAGCGTTTAAATGTACACCGATCCTGACACGCTTTGCCGGGTTTCCCGCCATTCGGGCGAAACGGGATGCATATCGGGCCGGGCTTGCTATAGGCCGTACCGCATGACTGCCGGTCGACAAACGTGGCGCTCGGTTCGGTTCGTTGCCAGGACGATTGACTGTACACTTGACTGCACCAGCACAGCCCAGCACAGCCTGCTTCTTTTCCATTCTTCCATCAACCAGGAAAATTTATACCGAAAAATTTCGTGAGCTGGGGGCAACTGATAAACAAAAATAAAATCGAAAATAGATTCATTTCATTCTGACATTACGGAAGGGAGGTTCCGCGGAACTGAACCCAAAAAAAAACCGCGACAATCGTTGTTGTGCAAGCTACAGGAAAAGGTTGATGGTTTTTTTTGTCTCGATTTGAAAATTGAAATTGATTTTTACTGGCGGCTGCTAAGCTGTCACTGTCAAACAGGAATAAACGGCTTCCTTCTCGCTTTGGATGAACGTTATCGGATCGGATGAAAAACGCGAAGGATCGCTTCATTTACGATCCGTTCAAATTTAAAACAGCTTCGTCCGCCTGACGCCCGAAGTCGATGCATTGAACGCTTCCGGGCTCAAACATCCTTCGACGGACGGACGGACGGACGAAAGGACGGCATGCCAATGGCATCAAATTGCGATAATTGCTTTGAATCGTGCTAATTAATTAAATTAAATGAAACCGTTTATTTACGGCTTCTTCTTTGCATTCTGCCGTACTTTCACTGTCAGTTTAAATGAGGTTTGTGTGAATATTAAAAACCGCCCCATCACAGACTTCGACGATGGTGTTGTGTACGGATGCATGGTCGTATTTCGTGATGGTGGTAAATTAAATACGGATGTAATTTATGGCAATGGAAGTGATTTGATACTGAGACAAACGACGGACCGAAAAGAATTAATTGAAAACATTCGGATCCAATTCCTTGAGAACAACGAATCAAAGAAGCTGTAAATTATCTGGTAAATTGTAAATTAGCTCAATAATTAACTAGACACTGACTGCTACTTACTGTTTTAATGTAATTAAAGGACTATTCACACATTTCAGTTCCGTGACGGTTCAGTGAAAGTGCCTTCAGTGCGCCGTCAGTGTTCTTTTTTATCGGAGCCCTTCCGTTCCGTTTCCGTACTGTTTCCGTTCCGGCACAGCCAATGTAATAACATACCGACTTCAGTGAAAATAAAAAATATCGGTGACGACGAATTTGAGTTTGCCGGATGGACACTACACTGACGGCGAGCTGCACTGAAACGGCACGGTGCCGGATAGGTGTAAATGCGCGTATAGAAAACGAATGAAATAATATCTGTATCCGTGCACGGTGTCGTGCCGGCACTGAACCGGACCGGATATGTGTGAATAGTCCTTAAAACGAGTTTTGCACTTTTTGATGGAAAGCGAAAATTAAGGTATCAGGCAAAATCAGTTTTGTGGCTTGTCACGTTATATTATTCTTAATTTTAAGTTCAATTAGGTCTTCAATAATATTGTTTAAAGTGAGTGAGAATTTGAGACAAATGTCATTTCCTTACTCTCTTCAATCAGACTAATTTCATCGTGTTTTCACATTCACTGAATTAATCCACTTAATATCGTTAGATGTAAAATAACTAAGCACTTGGGCAATGCAAAACATGAGTTGCCCGCTTTGCCATCATGAGACAGAGACGAATCATCAGAAAGAGTGTAAAAATTTTTATGTACTTCGCTGATTGCTGTTTTTCGATTGCGCAATTTCGGTTTCACAGTTTACGTACCTTATTTGTTTAATAAGTGTTAATAAACAAAATTATTCCTTATTCCTTATTCCTTATTCCTTATTCCTTATTCCTTATTCCTTATTCCTTATTCCTTATTCCTTATTCCTTATTCCTTATTCCTTATTCCTTATTCCTTATTCCTTATTCCTTATTCCTTATTCCTTATTCCTTATTCCTTATTCCTTATTCCTTATTCCTTATTCCTTATTCCTTATTCCTTATTCCTTATTCCTTATTCCTTATTCCTTATTCCTTATTCCTTATTCCTTATTCCTTATTCCTTATTCCTTATTCCTTATTCCTTATTCCTTATTCCTTATTCCTTATTCCTTATTCCTTATTCCTTATTCCTTATTCCTTATTCCTTATTCCTTATTCCTTATTCCTTATTCCTTATTCCTTATTCCTTATTCCTTATTCCTTATTCCTTATTCCTTATTCCTTATTCCTTATTCCTTATTCCTTATTCCTTATTCCTTATTCCTTATTCCTTATTCCTTATTCCTTATTCCTTATTCCTTATTCCTTATTCCTTATTCCTTATTCCTTATTCCTTATTCCTTATTCCTTATTCCTTATTCCTTATTCCTTATTCCTTATTCCTTATTCCTTATTCCTTATTCCTTATTCCTTATTCCTTATTCCTTATTCCTTATTCCTTATTCCTTATTCCTTATTCCTTATTCCTTATTCCTTATTCCTTATTCCTTATTCCTTATTCCTTATTCCTTATTCCTTATTCCTTATTCCTTATTCCTTATTCCTTATTCCTTATTCCTTATTCCTTATTCCTTATTCCTTATTCCTTATTCCTTATTCCTTATTCCTTATTCCTTATTCCTTATTCCTTATTCCTTATTCCTTATTCCTTATTCCTTATTCCTTATTCCTTATTCCTTATTCCTTATTCCTTATTCCTTATTCCTTATTCCTTATTCCTTATTCCTTATTCCTTATTCCTTATTCCTTATTCCTTATTCCTTATTCCTTATTCCTTATTCCTTATTCCTTATTCCTTATTCCTTATTCCTTATTCCTTATTCCTTATTCCTTATTCCTTATTCCTTATTCCTTATTCCTTATTCCTTATTCCTTATTCCTTATTCCTTATTCCTTATTCCTTATTCCTTATTCCTTATTCCTTATTCCTTATTCCTTATTCCTTATTCCTTATTCCTTATTCCTTATTCCTTATTCCTTATTCCTTATTCCTTATTCCTTATTCCTTATTCCTTATTCCTTATTCCTTATTCCTTATTCCTTATTCCTTATTCCTTATTCCTTATTCCTTATTCCTTATTCCTTATTCCTTATTCCTTATTCCTTATTCCTTATTCCTTATTCCTTATTCCTTATTCCTTATTCCTTATTCCTTATTCCTTATTCCTTATTCCTTATTCCTTATTCCTTATTCCTTATTCCTTATTCCTTATTCCTTATTCCTTATTCCTTATTCCTTATTCCTTATTCCTTATTCCTTATTCCTTATTCCTTATTCCTTATTCCTTATTCCTTATTCCTTATTCCTTATTCCTTATTCCTTATTCCTTATTCCTTATTCCTTATTCCTTATTCCTTATTCCTTATTCCTTATTCCTTATTCCTTATTCCTTATTCCTTATTCCTTATTCCTTATTCCTTATTCCTTATTCCTTATTCCTTATTCCTTATTCCTTATCATTCAATAATTAAATTTGCTCTTTATCTCTGATTGTATTTTTCTTTTCATCATATTTTTGTGTCTACTTTTGTTTCATTTTTCTACTCTCTATAGTTTCACATACTTTTCCTTACTCCTATTCTTTTATTACTTTTTTATTTCTTCTTTTCGCCCAATCCTTGGAGGTTTTCCTTTCGCTATTATTCTCAATTTCCATCCCCGCATTCAAAGTCACTTTTTTTTCGAGCCCATGAGGTGAATGATTTCAAGGTAAAAACGTCTTCAATTGAAAAAGGTATTTTTCTCCTGCTTTTTTCCAAATGATGCTTTTCTTCCTCTCCATCATTTATTTGTACTTTAAATTTGAAAAAAGAAATAGAATAGGATTTGATTATTTTTCTTTTCGACTATTCATCTAATTTGTTAGTTATGTTTTCATTACATTTCTTTTTTTTTCATTTAATTTATCCTGTTATAGTTTTTTATTCTTCCACTTCTTTCCTGTTCGTTTTTATCCTTAATTCTTTGATGTTCTTCGTTTATTTTTCAGTCTTTCTTATTTGTTCCAGTTTTTCTCTTCCGCCTTACTGTTATGGGAAATAGAAAAATGATTCACCTGCCCAGCGAAAAGGTTAACATATAAAATAAAATCTTGGAGAGAATATAGAAAATTTAAAATATTAAGAAAACAATGATGAAAAACATAAACAATTGAAATAACTCATTTCACTAACCACTCAAAAAAATTATTTTTTTATTTACAATTTTAAAAAATCATTAAAAATTGAATATAAGTGAAAGTGTGGAAAGCAAATTGAATATGTTACAAAAGATACAAAAGAAATTAGGAAATAAGAATATGGAAATAGAGATGAAAGAATATTTAGAGTGGAAAGAAAAAAATTACAAACAGAGAAATTCAAAAAACCTAAAGCAGCGAAAAAGACATCAGAATACCTAAGATAATGTCAAACCTAAGTTACAAACAGAATTCAGCAATGCAACGAAAAGATTAAAGAATGGTATCATATTCTTTCCTCTTTCCAAAAAGAAAAAAAATGAAGAGAGGTAGATAAAACAACATGTATATAGGCAGGAACTTCACCCCCCTAATAATTTTGTGGGATGACCACGCCACCCCAATATTTTGGCAACTGGAATATTTGAAAATTTAGTGAAGATAATTAATGATATCACAATTTTTTTCCGCAATCCCCACCATAATTCATCTCCGTAGTCGTAAATATTTAGTCGGAAATTTTGTGTGCTGAATAAAATGATAGATGATAGTTTTTTTACCCCCCTCCCCATAGTTCTTTCGCCGTGGGAAATGAAAAATAATACTTCGGCATTATTACCGTTTCCATTTTCTTTGTTTTCACATATCTGTTCTCTACTATTTTATTCTGCTTTATTTTTTTCTAATTTCCATTTTTCTATGAACAACTTTCAATCGATAATTTCATCAACCTGGAATTTTTTTTGCATATTTTACATCTTTTTGTTTTCAATAAATTTTATTTTTCGCAGTACTCTGTATGACGTCTCCAATATCAGTTATACTCTCGTGTTTCTTTTTCTCTTTCTTTGTTTTTGCCATTATTCTTTTTCTATTCCAAGAATAGATGAAACGAGAACATAATAAGTTAACCCTTGTCTGGTTTATCATTTATATTTTGTTTAAAATGTTTTGTTACTTTTCTACTATTTTGTTCATTCCGCTTTTTTTTCATTTATGTCTTTCAAATTTTTCAATCCATTTTCCTTCTATTTTCAACACATTTTAATTCTACCATTTCTTCTACTCTTTTGTATTCCTCATTTGTTCTTTTCTTATTCCTTATTTTCGTTTCTACAAAAGGAGACTATCGCTCGGAAATAATTCATTCCGCATCCTCGTCTTATCTTAGGAAAAATACATAGATTAGGCCTACGAAACAGAACAGGGAAATGAACAAAACACCATAAATCGATAATTTATGAACCGGGGAAACAAATTATTCCCCCATGGCATAAATAATCCGGTATCCTTTGCCGCCATCAAGCAATAACTCAGTCCGCGCGACCAACAGTGTGCCCAGTAGCCACCAGAAGTAATAATTTCCTATCGACAAAACACACCCGCACTGGGTCGCAGTCACGTCATTGCCCAGGAATCGACGTCAATTAGCCGACCGACACCGATGGAAGTTGCCTGCAGCCTATTAGCAGTCAGACGATGGCTCGATGATGAAGAAGTTTTGTTTCCGATTGTTTTTATTTATTTTTTTTGCTGTTTTTATCGGCGGAAAGTTTCGGTCATAAGTAAGAAGCTTGACTTGAATTAGTTTCGATTACTGTCGAGCACGCAACGCCGGAATAAATTCGACGGACTGATGTTCGGTTTGGCACGGAGTTAATTAATGACGGAACGAGCATCTGAAACTACTCATAAATGTGCATTATATCGATCAAATATGTTAGCTCGGTTCATGTTAATTGATAGGAAGTGGTTTTCGTGAAAGTATGCAACACCAGTCGCCTCCATCGAAAACAAACGGCTTGAAGGAGAACAGATCATTTCACGTCAGCGCAATTCAATCGACGCCATTAGCCTCCATATCGCAGTGAAAGTCAAACCCAGCAGGCCGGTCGGTCCTCGTGAAGGTGTAACAAGAAGCTAGTGGATTGCGTTCATTAAGGCTGTAATAGTCAGCTCAAAACAGACACGCTTGGTGACGACAGGCTCCGTGAAGCTCCCCCTCGACGATGACGGACTGAGACTAGTTTTACCACTAAATTACATTTGCTTTCCACAGATTGTCCAACTACACGACCGCCTGCTTGTGTTTGTGATTGCCTAGCAACGACGACGGCGGCGGCGGTTGCTTCCTAATCGAAAACGTTGGTATTTGGACTAACTCGATGAAAACATGCCTGCGGCTGCTGCTCCGCAGGTCCTGTAATGTAATGTGCTTCCGACATATTAGCCAATCTAGTCTAGAGAAGCAGTATTATTCAGATGATTACATAGCTCTGTCCGGACGTCCTGTCCGATGGCAGGACGAAACGCAACAGGGGATAGAGATATTGAGTAAAAACAAACATTTGCTCGTCGGCGCTGTTTGTCCGATGTTTGTTTGTTTGTCTTTGAGCTTGTTCCGACTGGGACGCCTCCAATCCCGAAGAAGAAGAAGAAGAAGAAGTCGGATTCTCGACAAGTCTCGGAAAACAGCGGAGCAGCCCCGAGCGGTTTGCTGCCTTCGGGTCCTGTTGATATTAAGTTGATGTCGCAGCATCAGCAAATAGTTAGTGTTTTCGATAGCAAATAAGAGCTTGATCCGAGCGAGAATCGAAACCGATGTCGTGGGTAGTCCAAATGTTCGAAAGATGTCACCGTTTTATGCTAGAAACTTGTTTTTTTTTTGGTTTCCGTTCACCACGAGTTCGTCGCGCTCAAATAAATTTTCCGACACCGACAGCATCCTGGGGGCAGGAAACCCGGCAAATAGTGACTTTTTACGGGAACCAGTAAACACGACCCAATTTCACCCCGGGGGAGTACACTTTCGTGTCCTATTCTTTTTCTCCGTGTTTTTTTTTATGGCTGTCTGGCACAATTCAACGCGGTCGACGAATGTTTTTCCCGTAACCCTGGAAACCATAGACGGCAAATCAAATGAATTCAGTTGAGTGTCATTGGCATTCAATTCAGAGAAAATGAACCAATTTTCATAACATTTTTCCCCTCTTCTTGAGGTACCCCCAAAACATGATTCTTCAGGAGTATTGAATTGTTCTCCACGCAGTTTATTCTTCACGGGAGAGATCAAATAGAAGTCGTTAGGTGCCAAGTCAGGACTATACGGAGGGTGGCCCACCAATTCGACGTTTTGGGTGCTCAAATATTCGGTTGTTTAAGCCGGTTTTTTTTTGCTTTGTAGTGTTTCGCCACCATTTTCTTCGAAGAGTTTCGAGCGCGAACAACTTTTGTTGGATTTGGTTCTGCTTGGAACATCCATACAGTCAGACTGCAGTTTAGTTTCGGTCTCATATGAGTAAATACATGGTTCGTCACCTGTGTAGATGTCATACACCCAATTTGAAGCACCACGATGGAATTTTTTCAGCATTTCTTTCCAGCAATCGACACGAGACTCTTTCTTTTTTGAGCGATTGTCAAATTATGCGGGAGATGCAATAAACTTCACTCTCTGACACACACAATGTTTGCTGACGGCCCGAACGGGCAGCATTCAGTTCATCACTCGTTTCTCTTCAATCGAGGCTCAGTTTAACTACCGTCAGTTGATCTCTTGAAGTAACAAAATATCTCTTTCAATAGTGTGAGAGCGGCCTTCAAACGAGGTTCATGTAAACATTCGAATTGGTTCAAGATAATAGATGAAAGATAAACCAGATAGATGAAATATCAATAACAAAATACACATAAATTAATAATTTCCTCCTTCAGTTTTCATTTTCAATACTTTACTCCATTTAGAACTCTATAAATTCGAACTTGCTCACTACCAAGAGCGAAGACAATGAAGCAGCTAGACTACTTGGCACTTGAAACTGAGCAAGCAAAGCTTCAAATGACTAGGTACGATTATTCAACTGTCGATGAATTCCGGGAGCTTCACTTGAAAATGGCAGCAAAAGTCAAATGAATTAGTAGGGATATGCTGACGGTCAGTGGCCATAAATTTCATTTTCATCTTATATTATTCGATTGAAAATGAAATTTTACCGCACTGGTTCTGAAGATGGTGATGGTTAAAAAATGTCAAACTGTATGATGGAAACGTAAAATCCACAACAACGTATGTATTGAAAAACTTAGCTGAGCTAAATTGTGCGCAATAATTAGCTTGACAACTTTTCGGAAGACAACTTTCTCGTAATATTGCTCACAAAAATGCTAGAACAATAGAAAGCGGGTGGGTAATGTCAGAGACATAACTGCATGTCGTGAATATGAAAACAACTGACATGTTCCTTAACACTTCCGAATATCAATTAGTTGATCAATTGTATGAATTATGCAAGCATTCCCATTTTTCACATTTTTCGCAAAAACAAGGAAGGCTTCACTTGATCTCGATTACTGTAAATTTCATACAGCGAAAAGTGCACAAATCTAATCAAACTGTTCTAGATTTGCACTAAACTGAGGATTTTACGAAGAAGAAATCATAATAGTGCTTTAGAAAACTTTTAGAGCCATTAGAACGGCTGATGTTATGTGATGCTCTCCACCGTTGTCACCTTTTCGTTGTTTTTTCACCAATGCAAACGACTAGCGGCTGTGACGTAATCGCTCTTGTCGGAAGCGAAACTAGCTTTGCAAACGACACACAATACATCTGCTCGCAGTGGCGATAGAATCCAAACTGATCCAATTTTTGTTAGGAGCTTTCTTTTCGTTTGTAGCTTTTTCACTAATGGGCGGTCCTAACGGCTATAAAAATAGCCGCATACAGAATTTTAATGTCGATTTTTTCATTTCGGATTTGCATAATTTATTGGAAGAAATTATCAATATGCTGTAGGGATTCGTTTCTAGCATTCAGAAGGACCAAAGTGAGGAACTCACTACGATATTCACCACTTTTCGGAACATTTTTCTCGAACGATTTGTTGTACATAAGCAGATATTTTGTTCTCTTCCTCAGAACGCGTTGGCTGGTGTTGACGTGGGTCAAATGAGACAGGTTTTTCAATAGTGTACTATTGAAATACTTCAATGCTGTTGCTATACACGTTTAAGTTGAAAAATTTCGATTCTATTGGTAGTTAGATTATATAAATCCTTTCACAGATCACTGAGCTATGAGCTTTAAAAGTACGAGAAAGGCAAACGCGCCTTATGAATTATCCTCTTTGATACTCGTTTAAACCAAACATTTCAGAAAAGTTTAATTTTGAATTATTTGAGATTATGTCACACAACTGAAAATTTTATCATAAAATTGTGATCATATTTCCGATGGCATGTAGCAAAAATTATGTTGATTCGTTAGATACAACAATAGATATTCACGATTAAAAACTCATCATCTCAGAGGGTACATTTTGAAAAGGCGCCCCATAGTAAAGTAAGTCGTATTCACGACAAAAAAAAGTGATTTTTCAAGAGCCACCCTACTTGTATTTCGTAAAAATGATGTAACTCGCTCAAATGAAGAGCTAGGAAGGATCGTTGCTTCTTCAGCAAAATGGTTTAAAATTCTACAACTTTGCTGTAAAGTGCAACAATTTTCAAATTCTATTGAGAAAGTTAGATTCCAGATTTCAATCCAAACATGGAACCACCCTAATGACTTTTTACATCGAAAGATGCACCATTTGAGATGCACAAACAACTTTTGTGAAGACACCAACTTCCAAAAAAAAATTCGATAACGAAAATGTGTTTTTCTCGCTAATTTTTCGGACCAGTGTGCATTGATTTTGCGTACAAAACAAAAAAACGATTTCACCATCGAAAAGTGAGCAAAACAGCGGATGGGTAATGTCAAAGGTACAACTGGATGACTGATTAGGAATAAAACTAACATGTTTTGATGTGGAACAGGTTTTCTATATAGGTGTGAAAATTAGAAACTCAAGGGAAAAAAAAACACGTAGAAATGTGGTCAGGTTTTAAACACTCACAGCTCAGCTCAGTATATTTTGTATCAATTATTAATATTATTTCATTATTCGATTGGAAATATTTCTGCGATTCGATTTGAATGTATCAAGCCACGTATTTTCAATTACTAATGATTGAAATTTTGATTAGTAGCGAGCAGTGTCCAATTTTGTCTGCTAAAAATCTCCGGCATACCGGATTTCCTTGCCATAGACGACGGTTTTGAAGGAGTAAGCGATGTATCAAAGAGAGAGCATCGCTCTGATTGGTCAATCGATGCAAAAGCGAAGCTGCGATGCAAAAGCGAAGTCAAATTTGAAACGGAATCCAAAGCAATTTTGGTCTTTTGTGAATGGCTTCCTGTATGTTCCTTGAAAACGAAACTTCAAACACCATAAGTGACACATGTAATCTATTTGCAAAACAGTTCTCGAGTGTGTTCAACTCCGATTCTATTCAGGTTGAATGTTGCCTACAAAACGTACCCCGAGGTGTTATACATGTCGACAATATTCGTTTTTCTGATGAGGATATTATGGTGGCAATTAAGAAGTTGAAATCCTCTACATCGGCAGGGCCAGATGGGATTCCATCTATAACATAATCCTGAAAAGATGTTCAAGGGTATTGTGTGCACCTCTGAGAATAATTTTCAACCTATCTGTTGATGATACTTAACTTGTACATATTTAAAACCTAAACTTACAGTTAAGTGAATTAAACCGAAACCTAAAATAATTAAACCTATAATTAAATGAACTTAATCTAAGCTCCGTGAATTTATAACAAATCTACATACTATAAATTATCATATCTTAAATTCTACTTATTATAACCCAAATATATAACATGAACCACCCTACGAATGCGCGCATAAAATGTGTAAACAATGATACATTAAACGAATTCGATATCCGAACCAACAAAGGCAAGTGATCGCGCTAACGATCGTACACCGAAGTAACTACTACACAGACACAATAGACTGCCTGTCGTGTGAGGAAGATTGTGCAATAGGCATCCTTCGGTAGTAGTAAACCAAGTCCCGTATAGTGCGCATATTCTCTGTCGAGCGATATTTTCGGTAGTAATTCTAAGGTGCAGTAGTTCAACCCCGCACAAAGTGCAGTGAAAAAGATCATTGCTAGTAGTGCTAATTAGACTAGCCAAGAAAAAGGGCCCTTAAAAGTGAATTCAACCCTACTGAAGAAGGGCAAAAAGGACTTAAGTGTAGTGCAAGCCGGGTAAAAGAATACGGCATTGAATCGACGGTTATCACCGGTGTAAGCCATCTGGGCCGTCAACTGAAGACGGAAGAAAACCCTTCGGATACCGGACAGCAAGTAAGTCGCCCCAACACTATCATTGTCGCAGTCACGATTTCCTTTGAACTGGAAAAAATCATTTATGTTTCCTGTCTTCAAAAAAGGAGGCAAACAAGATGTTACAAATTACCGAGGTATAACTTCACTCTGTGCCGGATCTAAGCTTCTTGAGATTTTAGTTGGAGACGTCCTATTTCGTGAAACAAAGTCGTATATCTCGAAGGATCAGCATGGTTTTTTCCCAAACAGATCGACTATCACCAATCTGACACAATTCTGTTCTTATTGTACTAAAAATATGGAAACTGGATCACAAGTAGACACAATATACACGGACCTCAAAGCTGCGTTTGATCGTGTAGATCATACACTATTACTAGCAAAACTTGAGCGTTTAGGAGTATCATCAAACTTCTCTGCGTGGCTTAAATCATACCTCGTAGGCCGAGTTCTGTCTGTAAAGCTTGGAAACGTTGAGTCATACAACTTCATCAATATGTCGGGTGTTCCTCAAGGAAGCAACCTCGGACCATTACTATTTTTGCTATTTTTCAATGACGTTTCTCTCGTCATACCACCAGGATACAGACTTATGTATGCGGATGATTTGAAATTATTTCTTGTGGTACGATCAACAGCAGATTGCGAGGAACTTCAGCGGTACTTAAACAATTTCTGTAATTGGTGCAATCTCAACCTCTTGACTATAAGTGTGTCTAAATGCTCGGTAATTTCTTTTACACGTAAGAAAAGCCCAATACTTTGGAACTACAGCATCTCTGGTGAAACACTTGAAAGATCTCGGCGTGCATCTTGATTCCCAACTTTCATTTAGACATCATTACGCTCATATAATAGCTCAGGCAAACAGAAATCTTGGTTTCATTGTAAGGGTCGCCAAAGAGTTTAACGATCCGTACTGCTTGCGAGCATTATATTATTCGCTAGTTCGGTCTGTCCTCGAAGCATCAGTACATACTTGGAGCCCATACGTGAGCGTCTGGATCAATAGAATCGAAGCAGTATAAGCACGATTTCTCCGATTTGCTCTTAGATCTCTGCCTTGGCGTAATCCGTTAGAACTGCCACCATATACCGGTCGCTGTTGTTTGCTCGGTATGGACACACTAGCCAAACGAAGGACCATATTCAGAGCGGTATTTATAGCAAAATTACTAAGTGGACAAATCGATGCTCCGGAGATTCTCTCTCAAATACATATCAATGTTCCTCCGAGAAGCCTTAGAGCGTGGAATTTCTTGAGGCTCGATTTCCAACGTACAGAGTATGGTCAGAATGAACCGATCAGGGCAATGTGTTATGTATTTAATAGTGTGTATGACCATTTTGATTTCTCCGTGTCTAGTACCGTTTTCAAAAATAGGCTTAAGAGACTTCAATAGATAATAACCTTTTTAGACCTAACGAATTTTAAAACACGTATATGTTATTTAGTTAGTTATTATTTTTTTTAAAATGGGAAAATGTATTTATGTAAGCATGTATGTTTGTGAAAAAGTAAAAAAGATGATGGGTTTTTGCGCGCATTTGAAGATTGCTGATTTTCAAATGGGCTTTTCCCATCCATACACTATTTCATGAAGACCAACATAGGTCAGATGGAAAATAAATAAATAAATAAATAAATAAATAAATAAATAAATAAATAAATAAATAAATAAATAAATAAATAAATAAATAAATAAATAAATAAATAAATAAATAAATAAATAAATAAATAAATAAATAAATAAATAAATAAATAATTGGTGTAACAAACAATGTTCGGTGTTGGTTCCTAATCAAGATCAATCTAGGCAGACTCTCGTGCAATTGCGGATTCAAAAGTATGACGATTGATTGAACTGTTCGATTGTAGGTCATTAGAAATTTTTGTTACCTTGTTCCACATCAATCACTCCAAACAACCCCATGGGGCTGATCCTTGTAGATTTTCCACACATCCGAATTTCGATGATCGCGCGTACTAGTTGAATGATTGTGTGAATTTTGAAATTTTTTAATGCTTCACTTGCATAGTAATAAAGGTGCAAATATAAGACGGAACACAGGACCGATTACATAAAAAAAATGCCAAGTTTAAATTCACTTTTGGTCATTTAAAGTTTTTAAATTTAAGTTGGGAGTTATTCCTACATTAAGTTTAATAACTTAATTGTCAAACCCGTCTCGAAAATAAATATTATATAGCGATTTGAAAGAATATCCACATATCGAAAGCCGTCATCTTCGATTTCAAGAATTCTGAAACTAAGGAGTGTATCGAAAATAAGCTATCCACATACATTTGTGTTGTACGAATGTATTTGTAATGGTTTTTTATGCTCAGATCACAGCATGCTGTGCGTTTGGCTGTCAGCTTTCGTTTGTTTACATGTTTGTGCGGTTGAAATTCTGCGTTTTCAAAATGTCGCGTATTGAAAAGGAAGTGAAAACTAAGGTTCTGGACACATGGCTAAGTGAGAAGGGTATTATTCTGCGAAAATTTGCGAAGCGGTTTGGAACTCATCATGCCGGTGTTAAAACCATCATTAATAAGTTTAGGTGACACTATTCTTTGGATGAGCTACCAGGAAGGGACAGAAAACCCGGTTTTTCCAACCCGAAACTGACCCGAAAGTGGTATCTCTAATCATGAAGACCAAATCAATGTCAAAACCGTGATTTGGCCAAAAAAGCAGGAACGAGTGTAAGAATGATCCTGCGTATCAAGAGGCGAAATCACCTGAAGACCTACAGGAAGCAGAAAATCTCGAAACAAAGTGTAGAACAGTTAGACCTCCAGAATGATCATCGTGGCAACCATATGCTTGAAATCAAATATAAATGTTAAATGCCGCGTCTTATTTTGGCACTGAATTTCACCTTAATGCTCGTTTATACCAAACATTCTAGAAAACTTCAATTTTGAGGTAGTTTGGTTATCTCATTCTACTGAAGATTGTATTATAAATTGCTGATCATATTTCCGATGCTATGGAGCAAAATTTGCTGAGTTGTTTACTACGAGAGATATTCACTTCTTGTCCAGAGTGAATTTTGAAAATGTGCCTCATAATAAAATGGGATGTATTCACGTAAAAAAAAGATCGGAAACGACTGGCTTCCCGAATCAAACGCTCTTTATTCATAGTTGTTATAGAATCCTTCAGTGATGAAATAGTGTCCAATCTTGTGTCGTCATGGCTTTATCTGTGCTGGAGAGGAAGTCTTGCTGGAATGTTGCTTTTTACAAGAGTTTCTAAATTGCCAACTGATGCTTCCAATTCAAGACGAAATTTGCGATTTTCAAATTGGTGCTACAGGGTGTCCCACGTAAAATTTTGGATTAAAAAAAGCAATTATAAAAAAAGCAGTGAGATGATACCTTTTTTTATCAATCCGCATGTATTTTTTGCATTGATATTCTTCGGTGTTTTAGTTCTCACGACATTATTTTAATGACCGTCGTTTTAAGCGACAATTTGTGATTTTAATCACTCATTAGTATGTAATGTCGAAACTGCAAATCGTAACGAATTTCAATCTAAATGTGTGACAATCGATTGAACATTTCATGAGATGTCGAAATGAGTTCCACTTTATAGTTTTTCGTCATTATTTATGGTATTTTCAGAGCCGGTATTCAGGAACTAGCATAACCCAAAATGATTCGTATGGCCATAAATTAATACACCAAACAATTTATTTCTTCTATATCGGTATGAGTTTTAAAAACTTATCACCCTGTAATTCCAGAATCAGATAAAATTCAACAATTTTGTATTGGACCATAAGTCCTTTAATTTGAATTTTTGTTTTTGAAGTTCGATTTGGCCTTTTTGAGAAAATGATTGAGCTTTGAGAAACGATTCGATACTGGAACCGAAATTCTAAAATCGATGTAGCCGTAAATCAGTTAAATTCGCCGGAGGAGTGTGTAGACATCTTTGAGAAATGGTAGTGCGAATTAAATTTGTACCTTCCGAATCGAAAACTGAAATAAGTTTTTTTGGTTAACGAGTATCCAAATCTGCAAACCCGATAAACCTGATTAATTTATGTGAAATAGACATTTTTATACTAATCACTCTGTATCTCCTAAACCGGAAGTAGGATCTGACTAATAAGTAAGATGTTTTTTAGGATTTTAAGACCTCTCATTCGAATCATAGATGGTTCTTAAATTTAGAGAAAAATGAGTTGCATTATTTTAATTTCGTTTCACTTATCATCCTGTGGTTCCGCAATCAAAAGTCGGATCCAAACGTAATTCAGGAACCCTGTTTGGGATTATACTATTTTCATATGAATCTGTGTTTGTAGAAAACGGTTGAGTCATCTCCGAGAAAACTGAGTGGAATTATTTGTCACACATGCATTTGCTGATCTCGACGAACTGAGTCGAATGGTATGTGGGAGTTAAGTTCTTCCAGCATTTATTACTGTAAGCAGTTTATATCAATATAATTATGGAATTACTTTCAAATTGAAAATGTTGCCATCATCTAGTTTACATGTCATACTCGAACGATTATGTTGCCAAAAACGAACCGTGCTAAAATCGGCTGAGGCAAAGTGCCATGAAAAAAGCTGCTGTACACAGTCTTTTTGGTACTTGGAAACAATTGTATGTAAAAAATCGTGTTTCATCGCTTTATCATCAAATGCGCAAAACTCCTCCAACTGGAATAAGGGGAAAAGTCGTTTACACAAAAATATCAATATCTGCGTTAAAAATGGACGGATTTTGAAAATCTATGGCATGTTGGATAGCTATTACCGTGCGGAATCTATGTCTGGAAACATATTCTGTTTTCAAGGTCAATTGGGACAGATATTGTCAAAAAACTAAAAATTTTGACATAAAACTTTTTATAACTCGAAAAATAAACATCCGATCTCAAAACCATTCAATAGCGTTTAGGGTGATGGGAAGACACACACACACACGGACATTTGCTCAGTTCGTCGAGCTGAATCGATTGGTATATGACATTCGGCCCTCCGGGCCTCGGAAAATTTTTCTTAAGTTTGAGCGAATTCTATACCTATTTTTTATATTATTCAAAAAGGTAAAAAGAAATCAGCAGAAATGGTGATGTAATTGGCCTCCGAGAAGCTGAGATTTGATGCCGCTGGTTGAAGATAAATTTTACGCCGACCATCCAGAAGCAATTGAAGATTTCAAGAACCAAATTTAAGTTTCCATTAATGACATAAGGCCAGAAACAATTGGAAATGTACTCAAAATTGGGTGGATCGGATTGGCTACTGCCAAGCCACTCGTGAACGAAATTAATTTTCATAAAAATTCCATTAATCAAATGCAAAATGAAACCTATCAAACCGTTTTTTTATTATAGCATTTTTGGTTTAGAAATTTTTCGTGCGACACCCTGTATTTCATCGAATGTGTTTTCATTGGAAGCAATTTTGGTCATGCCACTAACCGCTTAGGGCATGTTCAGGAGTGTTCTAGTTCTAGATGCATAATTTATGTCAGTTTTAAAATTTAAATCTAGAAATTATAACAAAAAAATTAGCAGCCCCAGCAGCGTTTTATCTGTGTTTCAAATATATAAAAAAAAAACAGAACGGCAGCGTATACCAGTTTTAAATTTGACAGTAGAACTGTTCGAATAAATAAAACTAACACGGCTTGCTGGGGATACGTTTGTTGCAGTTTAAGTTATATTATAGACCACCCATATGAATCTTGCAGCTGCTGATTTTGCTCTTAAAGAAACTAATTTTTGACCTTCAATTTGTTCCACAAATCTTAAATTTTGTTTATCTTTAATTTCATGACTGAACATTTCAACATTCATGTGTATTTAAATATAATGAAAGATGCATTTTGATGTAGTGCCCTAGCTCATTCATTATTTACGTTAGCTGAAAATAAATTATCATGCTGACATTCTCCAGCAAAAGCGGTTAAGCACACTTCGTCAAACTGCTTTAAATTAAAATGTGTTAAACAAGCGCCCGATGAATCGTTGCCTAACGAACATTTTCCGCACCTCAACCCACGTCTGCGGTAGGCCGAGAAAGAGAGAGAAAGAGTGTCTACAATCAGCCGAGCATAATGTTGAATCTTAATGGAAAATAGTGCGATGAGTTCGAGTGTGTGTGTGTGTTCGTGTGTGGATACCTTTTTCCCACCCACAAGTAGTATCAGCTCATATCGTAACAAAAAAACACTCACACATTTTTATGTGTTTTTGCTTCCACCTCCAACAGTCTACAGCATATCATTCACACCTTTCCCGACAGCGCTCCGTTACGAGAAGCTTTATTCGTTCCGCCTCAGGAAGCGAAGAAGATACCTGCCGGGATCTCGGAGATAGAGAGTTCAATGGTCCGTGCCAGTCTGTGATGAAGAGTGATTTGTTATTTTCACTTTTTTTCACGCCTGATTTTGCTTTCTCGGTATTGTGCTGCAGGAAGGATACTCAACCGTGTCGGTGCGATGGGCCATGGGATGATGGTGTGGTGAGAGTTGGAGAGGAACTTCCGATGGGTTCTCCGCCAATGCAATGGGTCTTATTCTGTTTCGACCAAAAAAAAAACAACCGCGGAAAAACGAGACGACCAGACCGTGCGATGGTGCGTGACGGTTGGCAAGTAGCACGGAATGCATCCGGGGCTGGTGCACGGAGCACTTTACAGGACAGGTGTTGGATTTGTTGGATTCACGGTTGAAGAGGCTATAACTTTTACGGCGATGAGCAAATTTTGTATGAATTGGGTTTATGTTCGCACTTTTGAAGTTTCACACACAGATGTGTGGTGTTTTCTAGCGAAGCCTACTCAGTTGTTCGTGTTTTGACAGACATTGCTGTTAGAATGAGAAATGGTCTATTAAACATTAATTTTCATCGTCAGAATATTTTGAACCTTTACTGAAATATGTAATTGAAAATTATTTCTATGAAATTCATGGACTGCAACGATGAAAATTTCATGTTTGAAAATGAAAACGGTTCCATTCAACCCAGGCTATCTTAAAACCATTGTCAAAGACAAATTAAAAAGACCTGAACGTAAAGAAGAACAATTGAAAACGAAACCTGAACTGAACAAATGTCCGTGTGTGTGTCTGTATGTGTGTTGTCAACTGAGAGGTCGAGATCTCGGAGATGGCTGGACCGATTTTGATCAAACTAGTCGCAAATGAAAGGTCTCCCCGTCACCCTGAACGCTATTGAATGGCTTTGAGATCGGATGTTTACTTTTTGAGTTATACGAAGTTTTATGTCAAAATTTTTAGTTTTTCGACAATATCTGTCACACTTGACCTTGAAAACAGAATATGTTTTTATACTTAGATTCCACACGGTAATAGTTATCCAACAAGCCATAGATTATTGAAATCCGTCCATTTTCATCGGTGATACCGACATTTTTGTATAAGCGACCTTTTTCCCTATTCCAGCAGTAGGAGTTTTGAGCGCTGTATGACAAAGCAATGCTTGGGAGCAACGTGAAATACGATTTTTTATACTGTTACATACAATTGTTTCTAAGTACCAAAAAGACTGTGTACAGCATCCTTTTTCATGACAATTTGCCCCGGATCGATTCGGTTTTGGCAACATAATCGTTCGAATATGGCATATGTAAACCAGATGATATCAGCATTTTCGAGTTGAAAGTAATTCCATAATTATATTGATTTAAACTATTTACAGCAATGAATGCTGGAAGAACATGACTTCCATATACCATACGACTCAGTTCGTCGAGATCAGCAAATGCGTGTGTGACAAATAATTTCACTCAATTCTCTCGGAGATGGCTAAACCGACGACACGACCAGGCACTTCGAAGAGAAATCTACATGAAAATTGTCCGTTAACGATTCACCACCAGTTACCATAAATATAGTGACCCCTTGAGAATGATTGAAATAATCTTCTCGAGCAACACTGTTCAATTTACTAAGAACAAGTTGCTATGGAGTCCAAGAATAAATAAACAAACAATTTGAGAACGTAGATACGTGCAAGCGTGCATAACAGGTTTGAAATGTGAATCAATTTGCCTTTTGGAATAGTTTAAAAAATTATTAGTGGTTCAATAATAGATGTAATGGCTCCCAATAAAGGTTTACTATCACCAGTAATCTTTCCAATATATTTTAACCAGTCGACATCTCCTTGTTTCAGGCGGTACTGGAGCCTCGAAGAAGGTAGTTGCAAACTGTTTTGTAATACATTAAATTCATTATTTAGAAATAAGAACAATTACAAAGCCAAATTGCAAGATATATTTGTGTGTTTTCTAATGTCTACAATATATGGAAATATATGAGATATACAACAATTGCCAATTGACATAAGTTGGAAATGTCATCCGAAAAAAATGCCACTGTTAGTTCATTCTCTTTGGATTCAGTTCTTCATCGAATAACCTCGAGATTTTTCCATCAATATATTTTATCCTGCCGTAAACTGTTTAGTGCAGTTTTCAATAATTTTTTTAAAATTAAATCATCCTTGAGTAGATAAGCTTTTGATTTTGATTCGGGATTTGTTTTGTTTACATTCATTTATTCTATAATATACAGTAACCAAGGTTACAATAACTATTATTCAAAATCAATATTCTATCAATTTGTGTTGCCAGTTTTAAAAATTTCTTAAGCAATGTCGTTTTGACATTACCAGTTACTGAGGGGTAGTTAAATTTGCGATACAGTTTTTAATAGCGAGTGGCAGGTCGTGTCGTCGGCTAAACCGTTTTCTACAAACTCAGATTCATATGAAAAGTAGTATTCTCCCAAACAAGGTTCCTGAATTACGTTTGGATCCGACTTCTGATTGCGATACATACGTAGTGAGCATAATTTCCTATTGCATTTGAGAAGATTTTTAGAATTCGTTTTTGTGCTGTGCAGAAATATGTTTTTCCACCAGTATATACGCATATTCCTTGCCACATAGTTGGCACTTCACCTTTCGCGACTTTTGGTCCACGTCAAAGAATTTCCGCACGCCACTTTGGGTTGATTTCACATTTCACTTATTTTCTCGAAAATTCACCTTTATGTCGATACACGAATACTACACTAAAAGCCAATTCATATTGCTATTATTCCATCGCTATTAGGCGCTCTAAAAGAGAGTGCAATGAGTGTGATAAATTGAAATGATTGAATCTTTTGAGAGTATGACTATTATGTGCGTGTTTTGCACATTGCATTCTCTTTCAGCGCACCTGTTGGACAAAGTGAAATTATCGAGAACGAATTTCAACGACGGCTAGTCCACGTCATACCAATACATGTGCGAGCTTGGCGCTTCGTCGGAGTCAAAGAAATAAAAATGTTCCATTGGGGACGGGTATAGCGTCAAAAGCTTAAAATTGTCACGCATTCTGAATGAAAGAATTCAATCCAAAAGCCTCATTTTCAATATTTTAATTAATGAATATTTTACTGTCACATTCGTAAATGATCGACACCAGAACAAATGAAGAGAAACGAATCATTCTCGATTCTCATTGAAAAAAGAAAGAGTATAATTGCCAATGTCACTCTTTCCTCTATTACAAGACGAAACTAAACTAACGTTTTCAGGGAGCATCAGCAGAATTTCAATTCTCATTCTTTCATCGATGTATCGACAATGTGTTATGTTTGGTTATAAAGAGGGACAAATCGAGTTAATTACATCTCAGAACCTCTACGGCACCTAAAACTACTACAAATTCGAGCAGTAACAGGTAAAAGTCATTGTGAAACCTTTTTCTGTCATTTTCGATTCTCAAAGCGTCGGTTGAATATCGACACTGCATACTATGGTATTTTCACTGAAACCCACAAATGATTGAAAGAGCAAATGAAAGAAAGAACACAACTTTGTAGCTACTGTCCTGCTTATGTCATTGACTGGACATGGATTTCGTTCTCATAGTTTGCAAGCGAAGCTGAGAGTGACAGTAGTTTATTGACGTTTTCGTCAAGTTTTGGTCAATGAAAATGACTTTTATTAGCTCTAATAGCGTCACTTTCACGCAGCTCACTTGGGTTCGATTCCCAACCCCGCACATTGAGTTAGAAAGTTCTTCTGGCTCGAAGAGGCGAATGACCTCAAGGTTAAAGCGTCTATAATTGAATTGTCTTCAATCTGTTGCGATACCGTAAGTATCGAGACCAAAAGTATCGATACTAACAGTATCGCTCTGATGGGATATCGATACCAAAAATACCCGATTCCTGAGAGAAAGTATCGATACCTCAAAGTATCGACTTGGTATCGGACATCCCTAATGGCTATGAACATTCAAATCAATACGTAGAAATAGTTCCAATCAAATGGTGACATGATATTAATAATTGATATAAAATTGACTGAGCTGTAATTGTTCAAAACCTGATCACATTTCTACGTGTATTTTTCTTGAGTTTCTAATTTGCACCCCTATATAGAAAACAAAAATGTGTTCCACATTAAAAAAAAACCGAACACCGTGTATTAAAAAATTGGAAAATAAAACTAAAATTGCGACTATGTTTTGAATGGTGGGAAATGAAATTGAAGACCTTTGTCAATTCTAATAAACAAGAATTTATCTTATCAAAAATCATTCGTTTGAAAATTCATTATAATATCTACAATAAGTGTGTGATATGAAAAGATAACACTGACTATTTTTATTAACTGTGAATAAAAAAAATTGCTTATTTCCACCCCTGGTTTGAAGCTTACGAAATCAATTTTATCCTCTTTTTTTGGGGTAGAAGATAGAAGCGCAAGTTTTTGAAAAGTGCGATACAAACTTTCTAGGATTGGCTGTTAATATTCATCCCCGGAACAGCTCTAAGTGTCAGTTGAAATCGATACTGACATTTATGCACTGAAATAAGGCATTCTTTTTTTTACTTTTACCCCAATAATGATTTATCGTTTTAACAATAAATTCATATCTAGCAAGTTCCGTTTGTTTTACGAAAGCACTACTTCTAGAAAAGCAAAAAAAAAAGTTAAATGTGAGAGACTATAAACAGCAACATTTATCAACCTTGTTTTTTCTCCATTACTGCTGGCACTAGACGCTTCAAGATTCCAGAACGAAATGGGGAAAAACACATTCTCATCTGCAAACTCTCCGAAGCAATATATTTCTTACACGAGTGAAACTATTTTTCTTCGTTAGCTGAGGAAGCCACTCTGCCCGAGACACTTGATGCAGTATAAATGAATACATATATATTTTCCAACGAATCCCAGCGCGAGTACCCGGAATGTGAGCACCGACTGTCAGCTGAACCGATAATAAAATTCCCACCGAAGTAGGCCGTTGTAGCCGTGTTGCGGATTTCCCTACTAGTAGGTGGTGAAAAGTTTGCCATTTATTCAGAAGCAAGCCACAGTAGCAGCAGCTGCTGCTGCTACTGCTGTCGAGGATGCGGGGTAAATATTTGAAAATTCCATATCCGGCTTGTTTACGGCGCAGATAACATTTGTACAAAAGCGTTGAGCCATTTTTTTTTTTGCTCGTGCCACAGCACGATGCACCGAACGGAAGATGCCCGCGGGTCACCGCACGCATGGGGAAATAGGATTTTTGTACATTTCCTCGACTGGCGGCAGCCAATTTGCTCGGGTTTGTGTAAACATACAAGAGTATAATTCCGGCCTAACGACCGACCGCCCAGGATGGGGTTGAGAGCCGGTGAGCAAGGGAAGCACATGGACAGACCAGACTAAGCATGGAAGCTCATGAAGATACATTCGTTTTGGGCTTTCTCTGTTTTGTGTAACAGACCCGGGGAAAAAACCGTTCGTGCCGTTTTGAGACATTGTGAACGAAACTCTGTATGATTCAGAAAGTGCCAATAGTGATTGGATTTGATGCGAAAAAAATTCAATAAGGACAGTTTTGAACAGGTTTCGGTACGTATTTTGGTAGGGATTCTTTGAAATGGGTTGGAAACAGAGTGCCATCTGAGTCTGGTGTATGAAAACATTAAAAACCTTTGGTAAGCAGAGCCTCAAATGGTCACGCATTCTCAGAATTTCAATTCGCCTTCTTTCATCGATGTATTGAAAATCTGTGACGCTTGGCTATAAAGAGTGACTAAAATATGACAAATCGAAATGATTACACCCCAGAACTTCTTTGGACACCAAAACTACTACAGATTCGAGCACCAACGGGTAAAAGTCATTGGGAAACCTTTTCCTGCCATTTTCGATTCTTGTTATCAATGAAACGTTCGTGCCACTGATCAACGACAGTTTTCTTCAGAGTATCGTTACCGAAACACTCTTCTAACATTTGCAATTTCGGCACACCATTGAAACCATTTTAACGCATTATTTAATACAAACTCGTCCAGGTATCAAGTTGAAAATTTGATAGAATATCAATGACAGATGTGGCAACCTAAAAAAAATAATAAAAAATAATCGGGTGACTGAGAGCGCCACACGGTGGTCACTTCGGGAACATTTTGATCGAGGTAGTAAAGTGCTGTGTAAAAAAATTTCCGATCAACACATGCGCTTTCTGAGAAGCAAAGCCCCTCAAATGTTCACTTTTATATTCAACGATTATGTTTCCCAACCAGACACGCTTTACTCGTACTCTCGCTTAAAAAGTTTCTTTTTGCAGAAATTTAGAAACAATTCAAGTTTTAGATGACTCACAGTCAAGCTTTTTTCAACATATTCCCAGCTGCCTTACCAGTCTTCTTGAAGACCCTCTTCACGATTGCCCAGGTTCGAAGCTGAGTGCAATTTTGTGGATTGATATATTTCTCAACGAAATTTATACCCTTTTCCGCAAGCCAATTGAGAGTGGTTTTGACATAGTGAGCCGACGCTAAATCCGGCCAAAACAGGGGAGGTGTACTATGCTTTTTATATAAAGGCAGCAATCTCTTCTGGAGACACTCGGATCGATAGATTTCTGCATTTATAGTTCCGGTAGTGTAAAAAATGGTTGACTTCAACCCACAGGAACATATTGCTTGCCATACCAGTACCTTTCGACCGAATTTCTCCACTTGAATCGACCTGCCCGCATAGCTTACATCCTCCCCAACGACGACAGTAAAGTATTGTGGACCTGGAAGGGTTTTTGAGTCCTCCTTTACATAAGTCTCATCGTCCATCAAAACGCATGCATCCGGACACTGCAAAAGACGCGAAAACAATTTCCGGGCCCTTGTAGCTGCTCGCTTCATCTGTGCTACACTGTTTCGAGATTTTCTGCTTCTTGTAGGTCTTCAGGTGATTTCGCCTCTTGATATGCTGGATCATTCCGACACTCGGTCCTTCTTTTTTGGCTAAATCACGTATTGACATGGATTTGTTCTTCATGATAAGAGATACCAATTTCTGGTCCAGTTTCGGGTTGGGAGAATCGGGTTTTCTGCCTCTTCTTGGTAGCTCATCCAAAGAAGAACAAACTTATTAATGATGGTTTTAACAATGGCATGATGAATTCCAAGCCGCTTCGCCAATTTTCGCATAGTAATACCCTTCTCACTTAGCCATGTGTCCAGAACCTTAATTGTCACTTCCTTTTCAATACGCGACATTTTAAAAACGCAGGATTTCAACCACACAAACAAGTAAACAAAAGAAAGCTGACAGCCAAACACACAGCATGCTGTGATCTGAGCATAAAAAAGTACGGGTGTTTAATGTCAGAGACATAACTGGATGTCGTGAATACGAATAAAACTGACACGATACTTTTGAATTCGAATTGATAGTTGATCGATTGTGTGAACTGTGAAACATTCCCCCTTTTTACTTGATTTCGTTTGTAGCTTTTTTACAAATGGGCGGTTCCAACGGCCACACATATTGGCAGAATTTTGACGTCGATTATGTCATTTCGGATTTGCACAATTCAATGAAAAAAACTATAAAGATGCTGTACAGGATTCATTTCTATCTTTTAGAAGGATCAAATTGTGGAATTCTCTACGATATTTAGCACAGTTCGAAACATTTTCCTCGAACGAATTTCGCACAACGAAAAGTGCACGAAGCAAATCAAATTATTTTGAATTTTCACTAAACTGATGATTTTTACCTTCGATTTGCAAAGAAGTAATCTTAATAGTACTTTAGATAACATTTCGAGCCATTAGAACGGGTGATTTAATATAATGTTGTCCACTTTTCGTTTTCTTTCTCTCCAATGCAAATGACCAGCAGCTCTGCTGTCGGATGCAATCGCTCTTGCTTGAATTAAAACTAGCTTTGCGAACAAACCAACACATCCGCTCGCAGTGCCAAAACTGGTGATGCAAAACTGGTTTAATGCGTCTTCTCGCCTTGACGACCGGAAGGCAAATGAGAACTACGACCTGTGCGTTGCTTTTTTCAACCACGCAGACGTCTGCTCGCCCTTACTCCTGCTTCCATTCAACGCACAAGAAAAAATGATCGATTTTCGACCACGGTTTCCCTTTTATAACGTTCAGTTGAAGATATGTACCTCAAAATCGTCGTGCTTGCGCAAAAAACTCAAGCAAAAGTAAAGAGTTTTCCGCGTTGTTTTGAAATTTAGAGAAAATTAAATTTTTGAGTTGTTTGTGGTTATCTCACACTGTTCAAAATACTATCCTAAATTCCTGATCATATTTTTGATGAAATAGTGAAAGAATTATGTTACTATCGTTAATACAAGTCGAGATATTCACGATTGAGTTCTGCCCATTTTTTCTTATGGTTAATTTTGAAAAGGCACCCCATAGTAAAGTAAGTCGTATTTTTTTCGATTATAGAGGTTTTAACCTTAAGGTCATTCGCCTCTTCGGGCTAGAAAAACTTTCTGACCCTATGTGCGGGGTTGAGAATCGAACCCAGGTGGGCTGCGTGAAAGGCATCGACTTACCCATTACGCTACACCCGTCCCCTTGGTAAAGTAAGTCGTATTCACGACAAAAACCACCACAAATACATGCGTATAACACAAATGTATGTGGATAGCTTATTTTCGATACACTTCTTAGGGAAGGTAATCACCAATTTTGGGACAAAAGTTTTTCAAAATCAATAATGGTTTTGTTTTGTAAGTCGGTTTTAAATTTTGAAGTGTAGTTGTTTCAGTGTAGGAGATAAGATTTTTTTTTCTATAAGATTTTTTTTCAGTATTTTTTATTGAAACATTGGACTGATTTTGAGAAAATCACTAGTATAGTTCATCATTTTCAACAATAGTTTTTTGAAAACAAAAAATTTCAAAATGTTTAAATTTTTTGACACAAAATCTACATGTCTAGAAAGTTTCATTCAAACCAGAGTGGCTTACATATTTATAGAGAAGAGTTTTCATAACATTATTTTGTTTTAAGTTACGAGAGGGGTTTGAACCTCTAAGACTTCGCCTTATATACGCGTCTAGCTGGAGCTTCGTTGAAAAATTGTAAAAACATGTATGAATCAATTCAAAATTTGAAAAGCAGAGTTGTTAGCTTTGTCAGATTGTGGATTTTTTTTATCAACATGTTACCTATAAACATCGTCAATCTGAGTTTTTAACTTTTGTTATCAGATTATAGCATCTTTTCGACTACTTTCATAAGTGTTATGTATAAAAAATTCTTGACTAACAAATCCGCTTTCTGCGAAGCGAAGCCCCGCGAATTCAAACGAAATCGATTTTGTTTCCCAACTAGACACGCTTTACTCGTACTCTCGCTCTAAAAGTTGTGAAGAAAAAACAAAAAAAAATATAAAATTTTGTCCCAAATTTTGAATTTTTGAAACGTATTCCTTTGAGAGACGAAGTAGAAATTACTTGCTTCAAGCAATTTGCAGGAAGTTTCAGATGAATCACAGTTAAGCTTTTTTCAACGGCCCTGCACATGAGCCAAATCAAGCTAGATTAGACGGATCATGGCGAATGAAATATTTTGATCATTCTATCAGATTAAACTTCGTTTTTTTCGGTCCCCTTTTTTTACCTACTGCTCGTAACAGCATTCGTTCAACTTTTACCAACAATCCGGACTAACTTTCACCGAAATAAAAGTTCTCCACGGGAGGCAATCAAATCGCAACACGCCACCCACCGAACAAGCGAACCATTTTCTTCCGAAGTAATTTTCTAATGAAAATATTTTCCATACTCCATGCTTTTATCTGCTCTCTGGCTCGTGTCTGGTGCGATGAAAAGTAAGTCCCGCGCGTCCCGTGGTTCACTGGGGAAGCGAAAACCGCTCCAACCAGTAAAGAAAGAGGGGGGGGGGGGTAAATGGCGGGGCACCTGCATGTATAGTCGCAGTACTTCGCAGTTACGGACGGAACTAGCTGCTAAGCCGGATACAATGCAAACACACTTTAGCTCGGCTGGTGCCGCATTGAATTTCATTTCTTTAATGCATAAATGTTCGGTTGGGTTGAATCGCATCGGGGCAGCTTTTTTTCTGCTTCTTTTTTTGTCCTCCTCCATTCTATTTCCTGCTGCCCCTCGTCCATCCTCGGCAGCCAGCGAGCTGACACGTTTTGGTGGTGGATGGGACGATTTTGCCTCCGACACCGTTTGGAATTAGCTCAAACTCACATCGCCTTGTACATACTCGGGGAATGTGCTTAATATAAATGCGAAAAGGATTGCTGATGATAGTGGGCTCGGGAGTGGGGAAGGAGGGGGCCTTCTCGCTTCTCGTAGCTTTGAATTTTGTGGTGTAAGAGTGGCGCAGCAGATGTGGGTTCTGTCGGTGGAATCTCTCGGGAAATGAGATCTGTTTGAGGTGATTTCGGAAATAAGTTGTACAACCTATTTGAACATACGGACTCTATTCCCTTTGATGGAGATCTGTGCAATAGAAGTGCTGTAGCTGTTACGTGCATGTACGATACGTGGCACAAAAAAAAAGAGTACGTATGTCTGTTTCATCATCGGAAAACTACATACCCGGAGCTTTTTCAGTAGCTTTCTACATTTCATAAAGCGTGGAGAGAATTGAAAAGTGATTTAAATCGAAATTTGTAATTACCGACGTTTTCGTTTGAATGCAGCGTTATTAGATTAAAACGAAAGGTTCTAGTGTTCTACAAAAGATGGCGCCATCCGGAGATTTCGGGTAGGAATTCCAGGTTTTAGTTTTCATATGAAAATTCATTTCTATCTGCGTAATGGACTTTTTTTAAACAAAATTTCCGAGGAATTCGAAGAACTGTGTAATAACATCGACATAATATCTGGTACTCAGAAATTCAACAGTGTTGTGCCTATTGCTGATGGCAAAGTAGAGGCGAAACGTTATTCTAATTCAGAAGACGAACCATTATTATTTTCCTTGCGTAGAAACAATAAATAATAATAATCACCTATCTAGTAACAAAAATTTATCCAAATCAGAAAATGTTGTTTATTTTTGAAAATCGACTTTTAATTTTCGAAATCGATTTTTATCGTGAATACGACTTACTTTACTGTGGGGCGCCTTTTCAAAATTTACCCTCTGAGAGAGTGATAAGTTTTTGATCGTGAATATCTCTTGTTGTATCTAACGAATCAACATAATTTTTGCTACATGCCATCGGAAATATGATCACAATTTTATGATAAAATTTTTTTAGTTGTGTGACATAATATCAAATAATTCAAAATTAAACTCTTCTGAAATGTTTGGTATAAACGAAAGTCAAAGAGGCGCGTTTGCTTTTCTCGTATTTTGAAAGCTCATAGTGATCCGTAGTAGGATTTATATAATCTAACTACCAATAGAATCGAAAATTTTCAACTTAAACGTGTATAGCAACAGCATTGAAGTATTTCAATAGTACACTATTGAAAAACCTGTCTCATTTGACCCATGTCAACACCAGCCAATCAGAACGCGTTCTGAGGAAGAGAACAAAATATCTGCTGCTGTACAACAAATCGATCGAGAAAAATGTCCCGAAAAGTGTTGAATATCGTAGTGAGCTCCTCAATTTGGTCCTTCTGAATGCTAGAAACGAATCCCTACAGCATATTGATAGTTTCTTTCAATAAATTATGCAAATCCGAAATGAAATAATCAACATTGAAATTCTGTATGCGGCTATTTTTATAGCCGTTAGAACCGCCCATTAGTGAAGAAGCTACAAACGAAATCACGTAAAAAGAAAGCTCTTAACAAAAATTGGATCAGTTTGGATTCTATCGCCACTGCGAGCAGATGTATTTTGTGTCGTTTGCAAAGCTAGTTTCGCTTCCGACAAGAGCGATTACGTCATAGCTACCAGTCATTTGCATTGATGAGAAAACAACGGTGGAGAGCATTACACAAAATCAGCCGTTCTAATGGCTCAAAAGGTTTCTAAAGATTTGTTGTTCGCAAATCGAAGCTAAATATCCCCAGTGTAGTGCAAATTTAGAACAGCTTACTTAGATTTGTGCACTTTTCGCTGTGTGAAATTCACAGTAATCGAGATCAAGTGAAGCCTTCTTTGTTTTTGCGAAAAATGTTCCAGAGTTTAATGTCGTAGGGAATTATGCAATTTGACCCTCCTGAATGCTACAAATCCCTATAGCATATTGATAGTACGACAGCTCAGCCTGGAATTAGATGACGGAAGTCAGCGGCATCCATCGGAATTCGAATTCAACTCATCACTCTCCATCACAAACGCTTTCATAAAAGGTTCTTTTTAGAGCCACTATTATTTTATTATAAAGAACTATACTGGTTATTTCATAATATTTGTGTTTCAGAATGTTAAATGTAACTAATCTGTACTTTAGTTTAGGTGCATCGTTTCAAATTCTACATACAATTTCATACAAATGATCAACTAATTGATATTCGGAAGTGTTAAGGAACATGTCAGTTGTTTTCGTATTCACGACATCCAGTTATGTCTCTGACATTACCCACCCGCTTTTTTTAAACAGTCGTAAATCACGAGGTGGAGGAGTTTTAATTGCTGTTTCCAAAAATCTCAATTGCTACATCGAACATGCATCGATCTCCAACACCCTAGAACAGCTTTGAGTTGTCGTTAAGTTTGCTGAGATAAATGTTAGTATAGGTGTTATTTATTTACCACCCGATCGAAAAAATAAACAAATAAACAAATAAACAAATAAACAAATAAACAAATAAACAAATAAACAAATAAACAAATAAACAAATAAACAAATAAACAAATAAACAAATAAACAAATAAACAAATAAACAAATAAACAAATAAACAAATAAACAAATAAACAAATAAACAAATAAACAAATAAACAAATAAACAAATAAACAAATAAACAAATAAACAAATAAACAAATAAACAAATAAACAAATAAACAAATAAACAAATAAACAAATAAACAAATAAACAAATAAACAAATAAACAAATAAACAAATAAACAAATAAACAAATAAACAAATAAACAAATAAACAAATAAACAAATAAACAAATAAACAAATAAACAAATAAACAAATAAACAAATAAACAAATAAACAAATAAACAAATAAAAAAATAAACAAATAAACAAATAAACAAATAAACAAATAAACAAATAAACAAATAAACAAATAAACAAATAAACAAATAAACAAATAAACAAATAAACAAATAAACAAATAAACAAATAAACAAATAAACAAATAAACAAATAAACAAATAAACAAATAAACAAATAAACAAATAAACAAATAAACAAATAAACAAATAAACAAATAAACAAATAAACAAATAAACAAATAAACAAATAAACAAATAAACAAATAAACAAATAAACAAATAAACAAATAAACAAATAAACAAATAAACAAATAAACAAATAAACAAATAAACAAATAAACAAATAAACAAATAAACAAATAAACAAATAAACAAATAAACAAATAAACAAATAAACAAATAAACAAATAAACAAATAAACAAATAAACAAATAAACAAATTAACAAATCAACAAATAAACAAATAAACAAATAAACAAATAAACAAATAAACAAATAAACAAATAAACAAATAAACAAATAAACAAATAAACAAATAAACAAATAAACAAATAAACAAATAAACAAATAAACAAATAAACAAATAAACAAATAAACAAATAAACAAATAAACAAATAAACAAATAAACAAATAAACAAATAAACAAATAAACAAATAAACAAATAAACAAATAAACAAATAAACAAATAAACAAATAAACAAATAAACAAATAAACAAATAAACAAATAAACAAATAAACAAATAAACAAATAAACAAATAAACAAATAAACAAATAAACAAATAAACAAATAAACAAATAAACAAATAAACAAATAAACAAATAAACAAATAAACAAATAAACAAATAAACATATAAACAAATAAACAAATAAACAAATAAACAAATAAACAAATAAACAAATAAACAAATAAACAAATAAACAAATAAACAAATAAACAAATAAACAAATAAACAAATAAACAAATAAACAAATAAACAAATAAACAAATAAACAAATAAACAAATAAACAAATAAACAAATAAACAAATAAACAAATAAACAAATAAACAAATAAACAAATAAACAAATAAACAAATAAACAAATAAACAAATAAACAAATAAACAAATAAACAAATAAACAAATAAACAAATAAACAAATAAACAAATAAACAAATAAACAAATAAACAAATAAACAAATAAACAAATAAACAAATAAACAAATAAACAAATAAACAAATAAACAAATAAACAAATAAACAAATAAACAAATAAACAAATAAACAAATAAACAAATAAACAAATAAACAGATAAACAAATAAACAAATAAACAAATAAACAAATAAACAAATAAACAAATAAACAAATAAACAAATAAACAAATAAACAAATAAACAAATAAACAAATAAACAAATAAACAAATAAACAAATAAACAAATAAACAAATAAACAAATAAACAAAATGTATGTATCTATCAAAAGTCACAGAGAATTGGCAGGAATCGAACTGAAACCAAAAAAGTTGGTGCACCGAGAAAGATGCACCAAATGTACACCACACAAGCGTCAACAATATCACCAAAAACTTTGGTAATGTACTTTGCTTGAAGGTTTAGCAACAGTATTGTACGAAATCGTCGTTCGACGGCGCTGAAAATATTTTAACAGAAAGTACTGGTAGGGCAAGCTATTTGTACCTGTGGTTTACGGTCAACTCGAAAGATACAATCAACACTCAATGGAATGAAGGTGCAATGCAAATTTACAATGGACGGGAGATGCACGGAGAGAAGATTGTCGTCACTGCACAAGCAGTATGAGTCTCCTCTTCTCTTCAGGTTGCATTTGGCAACGGCAGCGGATAGCATAGTTCCTAAATGTGTTGAATTCACTAATAATATATAAAGGGTGATTTTTTAAGAGCTTGAGAACTTTTTTAAACAATAAAACGCATAAAATTTGCAAAATCTCATCGGTTCTTTATTTTAAACGTTAGATTGGTACATGACATTTACTTTTTGAAGATAATTTCATTTAAATGTTGACCGCGGCTGCGTCTTAGGTGGTCCATTCGGAAAGTCCAATTTTGGGCAACTTTTTCGAGCATTTCGGCCGGAATAGCCCGAATTTCTTCGGAAATGTTGTCTTCCAAAGCTGGAATAGTTACTGGCTTATTTCTGTAGACTTTAGACTTGACGTAGCCCCACAAAAAATAGTCTAAAGGCGTCAAATCGCATGATCTTGGTGGCCAACTTACCGGTCCATTTCTTGTGATGAATTGTTCTCCGAAGTTTTCCCTCAAAATGGCCACAGAATCGCGAGCTGTGTGGCATGTAGCGCCATCTTGTTGAAACCACATGTCAACCAAGTTCAGTTCTTCCATTTTTGGCAACAAAAAGTTTGTTAGCATCGAACGATAGCGATCGCCATTCACTGTAACGTTGCGTCCAACAGCATCTTTGAAAAAATACGGTCCAATGATTCCACCAGCGTACAAACCACACCAAACAGTGCATTTTTCGGGATGCATGGGCAGTTCTTGAACGGCTTCTGGTTGCTCTTCACTCCAAATGCGGCAATTTTGCTTATTTACGTAGCCATTCAACCAGAAATGAGCCTCATCGCTGAACAAAATTTGTCGATAAAAAAGCGGACTTTCCGAATGGACCACCTAAGACGCAGCCGCGGTCAACATTTAAATGAAATTATCTTCAAAAAGTAAATGTCATGTACCAATCTAACGTTTAAAATAAAGAACCGATGAGATTTTGCAAATTTTATGCGTTTTATTGTTTAAAAAAGTTCTCAAGCTCTTAAAAAATCACCCTTTATATATATATATATATATATATATATATATATATATATATATATATATATATATATATATATATATATATATATATATATATATATATATATATATATATATATATATATATATATATATAAATTTCAAGAAACGGTTTCATCTGATCGCATACTGGACAGGTCTACCACCTCGCACTTCATCGTGAACATTTGTTCGTCTGTTCAAGAAATTTTAAGTCACGGCATCATTGGCTAACCACTCTGTTGCCTATTACAGTAAGTAAAAAAACTAGGCATTACTTTCGATAAATTTCAGTCGAAGATCATTTTGCATGTAAAAACCGTATTATAGTTGGTGGAAGCAATGACTAACATTGTTTACTGCTCGCACAGATTGGCAAATGACTGCTGAATCAAAATTTCACATGAAATAACTACACTTAAATTCTAAAAATTTTCAATAATGTTCGTAAACCGTAAAACATCATCTCTAATTTTATGCATTTCTGGGGCAACACCACGGCATAGAAGAATGAGTGAACAAGAGTTCTTTATAAAAGAATGATAGTTATCTCTTCTTACACAGTAACTGCGTATTGTGGAACAGATCACTTTTGTTGATTGAATTGAAAGAAGGTTTTTTGTCATTTGTTGCTTAAAATATATATTTATTTCACGTTTACGGCCAACGTTTCGAAGGTTTATTCCTTCATCTTCAGGGCAAACAAAACGACTACAAATATTTTTCGTGTATAACGTTTTGTAGTCGTTTTGCCCTGAAGATGAAGGAATAAACCTTCGAAACGTTGGCCGTTATCGTGAAATAAATATTTTAAAAGCAACAAATGACCAAAAAAGTCATCTTTTAATTCCATTTCTGATAACGACACCATGTGACACTTGGATTTTCTGGTAGTTTAGGTAATTTCTTCTAAGAAGATAAAGAATTTGTGTTAATGAAAGCTTTTTTCAGTATCTGACAAAAAAGCACATACAGTGACTTCTCACAGAGTAAGTTTTTGTTTCTAACCTGATGTTGAAGTTCAATATTGATGTCCGTGGAAACCAGAAAGCGCACCTCTTCCACTTACCTGAAAAGAAATGAAAAATGACAAATTAATATAGTTCAAATCATCGTCAACAATAAATTATGGCAAATTAAACAACGACAACCTAATTAATTTTGTTTCTTTTTTTTCATATTCACTCATCTTCCACATTACCTTGTTTTGATTTTTCATTGATATTTATTTATTTTTTTCGATATTTCTTCAATGTTACCTTCATTTTTCCTTAACAGTTTTTCATTTTAATTTATTCGTACTTCTTCATTTATTACATTTTTTATCACTTTCCTGCATTGATTTAATTTTTCTCGTCCCCTTTACTGTCTTGCAATTTCATTAGTGTTATTCAATTTTTTTTTCATATGTTTCACTTGTTAATCCTTCTTTTTATATTTATTTCGTCTAATTTTCTTACATCTTCTTTTAACTTCGGTTGCCATATTTCATTTTCTTCCATTCCTGTGCATCTGTTTTCTTTCATCACACCATCTGCCATCGCTTTTCATTAAAAATGTTTCTGATTCTTTCGTCTTCTTAAAATATTTTTTTATATCGATTATAAAGGCTTTGATCTTATAATCTGTAATTCTCGGGTCGGAAAAATTTACTAATTCTATTCTAGGCAGCAGGGTAAGGCAACGACTTACCCGTCCCCATCGTTTTCACTTCCTTTGACCTTCGTCCATCTTGCTCTAATTTTATCATCTTTTTTTCGCTTTGTTTCTTACAACTTTTTCGATCGAATTTCATTCGTAACATGTTTCATATTTTTGTTTCTACTTTTTATCGTTTACCACATTGTTTTAGTCTTATCTGTTATTTCATATTCATTTATTTTTTGAAATACTTTTTATTTTTCCACCTTCTATAATGTTCCTAAATAATTCGAGAAATGAGAAACGGGAAACGAGAAACGAGAAACGAGAAACGAGAAACGAGAAACGAGAAACGAGAAACGAGAAACGAGAAACGAGAAACGAGAAACGAGAAACGAGAAACGAGAAACGAGAAACGAGAAACGAGAAACGAGAAACGAGAAACGAGAAACGAGAAACGAGAAACGAGAAACGAGAAACGAGAAACGAGAAACGAGAAACGAGAAACGAGAAACGAGAAACGAGAAACGAGAAACGAGAAACGAGAAACGAGAAACGAGAAACGAGAAACGAGAAACGAGAAACGAGAAACGAGAAACGAGAAACGAGAAACGAGAAACGAGAAACGAGAAACGAGAAACGAGAAACGAGAAACGAGAAACGAGAAACGAGAAACGAGAAACGAGAAACGAGAAACGAGAAACGAGAAACGATAAACGAAAAACGTTATGTCAGATTTTTGCCCCAAATGCAAGAACGATTTGTTAACAAACCGCAAAAAAATCAACTATCTTAGCCAATCGATTGATACGTGATCATAATTTCGCCGATAATGTTTGGTTTTTTTTGTATTCATGGATTTTTGGATTCGAAAATCGTGCATTTTTCCGTTCCAGTTTTCTCGGCTTTAAACTGTTGTATGCGATACGTTAAGCTAGTATGTATTTTGATTTATTTTGGTTTTGTTTCGACGTTTTCGTTTAATTTTGTTTTTGTATCGTCGCGTTTTGCCATTTAGAAAGCAAAACTGTCAATTTTGAAACCCGTGTTTTCTTCATCGAAAGCACCTCAGCAAGACGGAAAAAAAGTTTTAACATCGCTTTGAGAAACTTTTCTTTTTTTTAATATATTCATAAATGTGCGTTGAAAGTGCCCTTTTCAAATCAGTTAGCATTCTCATCTCTTTCACACCCTCGACATTCACGACACTACTAAGCCATAAATCAAACCATCCAAGTAACCCAACGAACAATTCATATCCATGGCAACGGAAGCGGACTGCTCCTCAGTCTTTCGCCATCGAACTCTGTTATGGCAGAAACCAAAACTACTCTGCGCCGTAACTTTATTATCTTTATCGCTTTGACTAACTGAAATACACCTGATAAAAAAAATTGCTTCGCTATGTGATAAAAATGCAAATTTTATATCCTGCAACACTTTTACGGTGCTTGCTGACTACGTAAAAGCTTCCGCCCGATTCCGGGTTCTTTTCCCTCTGCTTTCCTCCTCTTTCTTTCGGTTTTCCGAACGAAACTTGATTTTCCCCCACCCACCACTTTCACCGATGGGGCAACAAAATGGAACACTTTGCAGTCCCGAACATCGTCTCGGAGCAGTGTCCTTTCGAATGGAAGGACCCAAAGCTATTTAACGGTTTAGTAATGGCATTCGGATTTAGCTCAATAAACAAGAACCCATAGGTGATCAGTCCACGGTGTCACGCAACTTGCGGCATTAGCGTAATTAATGGGAGTATTTAAACATGCAAGAAAACAACAACCGATGCGATCGGCCGTCGTTAGTATTCAGCTTAGCTCGATACAGCGATGCCAGATTTGCAGAAATTTCGAGTAACTGCGTAGAAATCCATGTAGGAGAGAAAAACCAGCCTACTTGATTGAAATATATTTTTGACGTGAATAAATGTGAATCATGGCGGAGAGAAATATTTTGTTAACCAGCAAACATATCGAATTGTACTAAACGTAAAAACATCAATCTTTCTTCTTACCATAGGAAATTTAATTCCTAATTTATGATCAAATTTTCAATAGTGTAAGTTTGCTAGTAGTTTCCTCAAACGGTTGGAAACAACGTAGGCCGAAGAGGATAATTTATCACGTTTGCTTATGTTTCTCAGACTTCGGAATATCAATAACAGTCAAGTTTGTAAATATCGATTGGTAATCTCTAATAATTCGATGTAAATTCCATTCCCGGGTTTTTCGGCCATTACTTGTGGCACTTCCGAAACCGGAATTCGGAGATCTGAATAATCAAAGTGAAGTTGTTCGATAAACAACTCACAAATGGAAATAGTTTTGAGATAACTTTTTTCTTAAATTTCGTACTACTGCGGACAGAAAATAGTCATTGTCTCAGAACGAAGCGTTTCCTAGAAGCGGTTGTTAGAGCTTGCTGAATAGCCAGAAGTCATACGGAGCTAAATCAGGCGAATACGGTGGTTGCGGAACGATAATGGTTGAATTGTACCAATCAAAACCACTTGGTCGTGACATACAATTATCACCGAAGGCCGTTTCGCAACACTCTGAACGTTTCGGTACCAGAAATTTGATACCACACATGAACAAATTCAATGGAATTTCTTCGTTGAAAATTTCACTCATTGTAAAAATCGTCGGTTGCACTTTTAATACTTCAGAAAGACAGACGCATACTAAACAGTAATGAATATTTTGACGTGACACTTGGCACAGATGTCACTGACAGTCATACCAACCTAGAAAATAAAATATTTCGAAGAATAACGTTTCCGCGCGAAATATAATTCAAAAGTCTTGCTACTTTTTGCCCGCAGCTGTACGTATTTTGCTTCGTCTGTTATATGATGGTTTAACATTTCCAACAATCATCGATCGACCTGTAACTCTGGAAACAGAAATCCAATCTGAACAAAAACAAACAGATGCAAATGGGACTATTAGGCCCACATATGAATTGAAGTTTGACAATATCGGACTAGCTATCACAGAAAATCAAAATCAGTTCCATTTTACAGGCTTCTGTTTATCATTTTCGGTACTTCGAAGCCGGAAACCGTTGACCGGTGTAGCGAAAGTGCCACATAATATAATTCTAATCTGCGCAGTTCATCGAGAATGTGCATCATAACAACGTCATTTCGGTCGGTTCAGGTCTCGGTACAGATCCAGAATTCAGAACTATAATTTGACTCCAGAATGCAGGTCAAGAATTCGAGTTCAGAATTGTGGTTCAGAGTCCCAATCCAAATCCAGAATTTTGGTCTAAAAATTCATCTCCAGGGTTCAGAAACAGAATCTAGGGAAAGCATCCTTGTGCGGAATCTGCCCAAAATTCCGTTCAGAATTCCGGTGAAAAATTCAGGCCTCAAACCCCGGTCCGAAATTCACGTTCAGACTAAGAATACAGCTCCAGGCCCAGGTATAGAATACAGGCCCAGAATCCTGGTCAATATTCTGGTCCAGGATCTTGCTTCGGAATCCCAATGCAAATCCAGAATCCAGCTCAAAAATTCGGGTTCACAATTTTGGTTCAAACTTATTATTTAAATAAAAAATTCAGGTCCTTTATTCAGTTCTATAATTTAGGTCCAAGTCTAAAATCCAGATTCTAAATTCTGGTCCAAAAATTCTGCTTCTGATCCAGGTTAAAAGTTCATATCCAGAATCCTGGTCAAAATTCGGGTCGAGAATTTAAGTTCAGACTCCCAATCCAAATCCGGATTCCAGGTCCAAAGATTCAGATTTAGATCCAGGTTCAGAATCCTGGTCCGAGGACAAGAATTCTGGTGTAGAATCTCTGTCCCAAACTCAGATCCAGAATCCAGGTCGAAAATTCGCGTTCAGAGTTTTGGTTCAGAATCCAGGGCTAAACTGTAGGTTCAAAGCCATAATCAGAATTCAGATACAGAATCTAGGACAAGAATCCGGATGCAGAAACCAGGCCCAGAAGTTAGGTAAAAAATTCGGATCCAGACTCCCAATCCAAATCCAGAATTCAGGTCTAGAATCCTAGTCTAAAATTCAGGTCCAGGTACAGGTTTAGAATTCAGGTACAAAATCTAGAATAATAATCCAGGTGTAGAATCCGTGTCCTAAATTCATATTTTAAATTAACGTTCAGAATCCAGATCCGAAATTCAGATCCAGGATCTATGACCAAAACTGGGGTTCTAACCCAAAATTTAGGTCTAGAATCCAGGTCTAGAATTCGAGACTGAGATCCAGGTTCAGAACCTATGACAAAAATCCTAGTGCAGAATCTCTGTCCCAAATTCGGATCCAGAATCCAGGTCGAAAATTCGCGTTCAGAGTCTTGGTTTAGACTCCTAATCCAAATCCAGAATCTAGGCCTAAAATTCAGGTTTACGTCAATAATTCTGGTCCAAAATTTAGCACAAGGTCTACAGAATTTAGGTAAAAAATTCGGGTTCAGAATCTTGGTTCAGACTTCCAATCCAAATCTAGAATTCAGGTCCAGAATCCAGGTCTAAAATTCAACTCCAGGTCCCGAGCTCTGCTCCAAAAATTCAACTCAGTGCAGAATCCCTGTCCGAAGTTCTGATATTATATTTTTGTCCAGAATCCAGATCCGGAATTCAGATCCAGAATCTGTGACAAAAACAGAGGTTCAACTCCACAATTTAGGATTAGAGTTCGAGACTCAGACCCAGGTTCAGAATTCAGGTCCAGAATCTAGGACAAGAACCCTGGTGCAGAATCTCAGTCTTACATTCAGATCCGGAAACTAGGTCGAAAAGTCGCGTTCCGAGTCTTGGAATTAGGTGTCTGTAATTCAAATTCAGAATTTAGGTTCAGAATCCAGATCTAAAATCAAGATTCAGATACAGAGTTTAGGACAAGAATCTGGATGCAGAAACTCTGACCAAAATTCAGGTCCAGAACTCAGGTTCTGAATTCAAACCCAGAGTTCAGGTTCAGAATTCAAACCCAGAGTTCAGGTCCAGAATACAGATCCATCAACCAGGCCCAGAAGCTAGACAACAAACTTGGCTTCCAAGTCCAATCGAGAATTCAGGTCCAGAATCCAGGTTTGAAATTCAGGCACAGAATTTGAAATAATAATCCTGGTACAAAATCTCTGTCCTGAATTCTAGCCCAGAATCCAGATCCGCAATTCATGTCCAGAATCTATGACGAAAACTGGTCTTCAACTCCAGAATTTAGGTCTAGAATGCAGGTTTAGAACTTGGGTCCAGGTTGAGAGTTCAGGTCGAAAAATTCAGCTCCAGGATTCAGGAACAGAAGCTTGGACAAGAATCCTGGTGCGGAATCTCTGTCCAAATTTCAGGTTCAGAACTCAGGTTCTGAACACAGGTTCAGAATTCAGGCCCAGAGTTCAGGTCTCGAATCCCGGTCCAACATTCACATTTGGGCTAAGAATACAGCTCTACACGGATAAAAATATTTTGTGAACTTACATTGGAAATTGAATGGAAAGTTACTCTACAGTTCTTTATTTTCCAATACACTTTGAAAGCAATACTAAGAGTTTTCTGAATTATACAGTTTTATTCATTGAAAAATCAATGCATTTCAATTTAATTTCACATCATAGTTTTAAATCAGCTTTTCGATTCAGCTGATGTCTATTTCATTGTACTATTGATTTACATTTCGTGTAAATTTAAATATTTTTTTCTGTGCAGGTCTAGATACAGAATTCAGGCACAAAACTTTGGTCAAGAATCCTGGTACAGAATCATTGTCCTAAATTCAAGAATGGCTGGCAACTCTTTACACGATTGAATCAGTGTCATCAAAGAGAAACGGAAATCATCGCAACAACAAAAACCCGGCATGGCTCATTTAACATAGAATAGACCAGTGCGAGAGCGAGTTTCTCTCGATGATCTGTCTGAGAATCAAAGGTTAGCACGCTGCTGTGGGGATCCGCTCTGATGCCACAAACGGTCGCTTATTCTCATTTCGCGATCCGATTCTATACAGGCAGTTGATAATTGCGATAGAATCATTTTACTATTGCCGCTTATTCTAACTATGTACATATAACCTTTGTATCAGTTGTGTCTATGAAAATGTCTGTGAATGCTCCACACAAGGGTTTTGAAATATTGCAACCTAGTATGAGAATCATCAAGTCGAATCATCCATTCGATTTTCTGCGATAATTGTCAACTTGCGATTCTCTCTTGGTAATTTCCAGCCAGCAACGATAATTATCAGGCTGTAAATTTTTTTAAGGGCGTGAAATACTCAGAGTATGAAGTGGAGCGAAGAAATGTAGCAAAATTCTCTCACGGTTCATGCATTGAGAGACTCGAGTTCTAGTAGCATCTTCTACCGGATTGAAAATGTTGTATACAATATAGATAGCAATGTAGCAGCTTCTGTCAAATTTTCGGCAATCACCAACACTGCCTGAATTTAAATCCATGTCCAGAACTCATATTCAGAATCCAGGACAAAAATTCAGTTTCCAAATCTTAATCCAGAATCAATGTTTAAAATTCAAGCTCCAGGATTTAGGAATAGAGGCTTGAACAAGAATCCTGTGTAGAATCTTTGTCCGAAATTTAGGTTCAGAATCCAAGTCCGGAATTTTGGTCCAAAGATTTAGCTCCAGGTCCTGGTTCAAAATTCAGTGAAGAATTCAGGTCCAGGGCCAGAAAAAAAGTGCATAATTTGATGAGGGAGCGACCAAATAATGTTGTTTCAAATTAAAAGATGGTTTTTTGATCAATAGGTTTCTCGTCAAAACATTTATTTTTCGACGGCCGTTAACGAAAAATAAATGTTTTGACAAGAAATCAATTGACCAAAAACGCCACTCGTCTGTGTGAACCGAAGAGCTTCAGCGGTCCTTTTTATTCGTAGCCACGTTATGATTTATAAATTCTTCTGGTAGTGGAAAAAATTGTAGTTTTTGGTAGACACTCTTTCACAATGAAAGTTAGTTTTTGTTTCAAACATTTAGGTACCAGTTTTTTAGAGTGATTCTAGTTTCCCCTATTGGAATCTAAGCGAATTTTGGTTGCTCTGTTAACCCTTAACAGAGCCGTTTAGTTGTTTAGGTGTTGGTGCTGATCACAATCATCCAGCACTGGATGGTCAATCTAGTATTTGCTTCGAATGCGCAAAATCAGAAGAATTCCATTGAAAATGATTGCCATTCGTGCGAGGCGAACGGCGCACAAAATAAATCCACAAATGGTCAATTTCACTGTTCTTTTTTTTTCTCAATATATTTGAAAAGCAAAACTAAGCGTAAAAATATAAATATAGTGATATCCTTTTCATAGTACTATTTATTTACGAGTCGTGTAGATTGCAATACTTTTTTTCCGTGTATGCCTGAATTAATAAAAATCGTAATTCGAAAAATGACCAAATTTTACAAAAACTATTCTGCCTTCCAATCAGGGGTGTGAACTTACACATTTCAACTGTTTAAAATAAGTCTCAGGAGACATAAATTTGAATGATTTTTTGAGGTGCTAAAAAGATTGAAATCCAGATGTGAAAAAAAAACTACAAGGATCAGCCCCATGGGGTTGTTCGAGCCATTGATGTGGAACAAGGCAACCACAATTTCTAATGATCTACAATCAAACAGTTCAATCAATCGTCACACTTTTGAATCCGCAATTGCAAGAGAGCCTGCCTAGATTTATCTTTATTAGGAACCAACACCGAACACGCGAACCCAGAATATAGACTCTGTTTGTCTTGATTTGTATTTGTTTTATAGCCGACGAAATTACACCAATATCCCAAATGTATGCAATTATATCTTTGTTGCGATACGGATTTCGATATTTAAACTTCTCTTCGTCAAGCTTGTGTTAAGGTTTTGTATGCAAGCAATTATTTTTATAGCGTTAAGTTTCTCTACCATTCTGCGGTATCAGTTGAAGCGGTAACCTATTTCTCATTATCAATCGAGTTCATCTTATATAAATTTGAAATTAATCTTACACACTCAACATTTACCCTGAGGTAGTTGTCAATTTCTCAAGCGAAACGACATAACATGGAATTTCATCCGAGCTTGCATGACACAAGATCAGAGCATACCAATTAAAGCTTCAAATCGTTTTATGGCACTTTTTGTCTTAGCAACAACCAACCTCTAGCGTGCTACGCGTAGGACTGAAACGTTAGCTATAATTTCGCTTCTATTTATAGATTCGCGTGCTTCCAACAGTTTCGCTTTTGCATCGAGTGACCAAACAAAGCGATGCTTTCTCTTTAATATATCGCTTACCGATATAATCCGATATACCGGAGATTTTTAGCAGACAAAATTGGACACTGCTCGCTACTAATCAAAATTTCAATCATTTATAATTGAAAATACGTGGCTTGATACATTCAAATCGAATCTTAGAAATATTTCCAATCAAATAATGAAATAATACTATTAATTGATACAAAATATACTGAGCTGTAAGTGTTTAAAACTTGACCACATTTCTACGTGTATTTTTCTTTGAGTTTTTAATTTCACCCCTATATAGAAAGTAAAGATGTGTTCCACATCAAAATTGAAATCCAGGCTTTTATAATAATTAGGCTGTAATCCTAAAACCATAGCAAATAATAATTAGAAGAACCTATAAGAAAAAATCTATTGAAGGAGCAAGTCAAATTTTTTGGAGTTTAATGAGCGCGTTAACATGCTTCCTTAGTTTGATTAATTGCATACAAGAATGCATCACAAAAATATATTTTCAGTCATAACACCATTGCACCAAAATTCCACTTATTCTTGATTCCAATTTTTTAACGTTTGCTACAAAAATCTATTTAATAAACCTAGAAATAGTCGTTTTGGTACACGTTGTTCTAAAGAAAAATTAAAGAAACACCTTATTTCGTTGTCTTATTTACACAATTTAAAAGGGCCACTCTACGCACTTCGTAACCTCATATTACTTGATTTAAGCTTTCCAAAAAGTATATGTACGTGCATTTTGGTTTGCAAACCTGCTTCCCATAGGTAGTTAAAATTAATGTATATAAAAGTAAAAATGTTGAATTACTTTGTAAGTAATTGTCTCGAATGGAGTAGACAATAAAAACAATTGGGAAAAAGGTTATTTACAAAAGAATAAAATGATGTCAAAGGATTTCAAACGAAAATGCTTCATATATCCGAAATTTTTTGTGTTAGACCTAGAATGTTTTCGGCAAAGTTTTTTCTCGTTAGAAGTCGTGTTGTATTTTTTTCTGACTGAAGAACTGATGAAAATTAGAACGCTCGGAAATGCATACCTCTACTTGTTCATCGAATATCTCGGCTTTGAAGGCTTGTATCATAAATCTACCGTGACAAAGCCCGGAAAAAACTAAACCATTAATTTTACAGCATAAACAATTGATTCACAATTAGATCTATTGGTTACAATACATTTTATTGTATCTTGACAAGATTTTTTTCGTTCCCAACGATTCAATATATTGTTTCTTCGATTCTACAATTGAATTTATTGTACACGTTGTGTTCCAAACAATATGCAAACTGTACATTTAATTATTTTTCAAGAAAACATGTTTGAGAAAATTTTAGGATTTCAATTGTTACGATACTTAACAACCTATACATTCTATTGTAAAAAGCATGTTCACAATTAATTGAATAGTGTATAACAATACATTAAAATATTTTTCAACGGTCAAATCAAAATTGTGGCAGGTTTTGTAACAGCAAATCGTATTGTTTTTCTACAATATTTTCTATTCGGGAATGCATCCACCATTTTTTTCGCTTTAGTTTCCTGATAGCATTCTGCCAAACAAACAGACGTTTCATTTTATGTAAACACATTTTTTGTTTCGCATTCAATTTTTGTGAAAGTTGAATATTTTTTCATTATTCATTGGAATCCATGTAATACGATAGATTTATGTGATAAAACTTCTCATCAAAATAATAATATAAATGCTGGCAACCCTGTATAGTTTACTCATATACGTATATGTTTGTGTGTGTGTGTATGTTATAAATTTTGTTACTCACTTTTCTCGGAGATGGCTGAACCGATTTTCACAAACTTAGAATCAAATTAAAGGTCTTTTGTTCCTGAATATCATTTGGATCCGACTTCCGCTGCCGGAATTACAGGATGATATGCACCAAAAATGCGAAATTATTGCATTATAAAAATGTGAAAAAATGTCTCTCACTTTTCTCGGAGATGGCCAAACCGATTTTAATAGACTTAGATTCAAATGAAAGGTTTCTGGGTCTCACACAAAGTTCCGGATTTTCATTTGGATTCGACTTCCAGTTCCGTAATTACAGGGCGATATGCAACAAAATTGTGGAAATATTGCACCGAATCTGTGAAAATAATGTCACTCACTTTCCCAGGGGATGGCTGAATCGATTTTCACAAACTCGAATTCAAAAGACAGGCTTTACGATCCCAATCAAAGTTCCTGAATTTCAATTGAATCCGATTTCAGGTTCCGAAATTACAGGGTGATATGCACCAAAATGTGAAATAATGTCACTCACTTTTCTCGGAGATGGCTGAACCGATTTTCACAAATTTAGATTCAAATGAAAGGTTTTAAGTATCTTGTTATATTTGCTAGTAAATTACTCTAGTTTGCAGACCATCAGAGTCTGTAACCAAATAAACCATTGATAATCCCATAAAAGAGCTGCTGAACTTTATTCAAGTCCGACTACCGGTACAATTTTTTCCAAAACTCATAGAAAATCGTAAATAAAAGCCGCTATCCAGCTTTTGTTTGCGGAAGTACCAAAAATAGTAATAAAATGTAATAGGATAACAGGTATTTTGGCCCACCTAACAAGCTCTATGGATTCAATCGGTGTTAAGTAAACCATGTTGCATCAATTTTAAGCTAATGCGTAAGGGTTTTTTCGAAGATATTACAACATTTGATGGATATTTTTACAAAGTGGGCCAAAATAAAATCAATCCTAAATTGGGCCAAAATACCTCTGTTACCCTAATTATCAAATCACCCAATTTTACATGTTCTTGAATATAAATTTATGCGAAATAATACGCTCCATTTATATCCACCTTATAATATGTAAAACTACATATTTCGCTAAATTTTGAGACGAAAAACTACCATAATACGAAAATGAAAAAAAAAATCAAATCGTTGGGGGAGCCATTTTATACTAAGAAAGTATGTTTCAAGTTTAACAAGAATCGGTTCAGTAGATGTTTCAGAATCGTGTTCAAGGACTACGAAAAATTGGTTTTCAGAAAAACGCGTAGAATTTTTTTTCTCAAAAAGTGGGCAAAAAAATATTAAACATTTTATTAGATCGACTACAGATGCCAGAGTAATATCAAGTTTAAAGCTTGTACAGAATTATCAAAAAGTCAACCTGGCATCACTGGTTCGGCTGTCATATAGCCCCACACACAGTCATTTGCATCGGAGACACCGTCGGAACGATTGGGGTTTTGCATCACCGGCACGAGACATGAGAAGCTCTAGGTATATACCGTTTTGGGGGGTTGGGGCATTAATTGAAAAGGATCGCCGTGTCTCGTGCAGAGGAAATCGGTTATTTATCGCACGTCATTAATCATGGTGCTTTTTTTTTTTCTAGTTATAGGCCACCGGTCGGTCGTCGGTCGGTCGGTTTTTGTCGAACAGCAGGCGAAAGATATTTGGAATAGAATGGGTTTTTTTTTATCCGATTGAAAGTTATCGGGTGATGAAATCATGCGGGATGAGTTTTTTTCCGTTTGGATTCCAAATTATTTTTTTTTAAATTATGCGACAATTCCGAAAATAGGTCACACGTTGGTCAGTGAGAAAAGTTCATTTCGGTATTTTACTGCTGAGGTCATCAGCTGCTAGACTGTTTGTCGTCTCGGAAGAAACCGCAGAACCGATCCCGGGAGGGTGCTTTGAATGGGAATCACGTTTCCATAGTTGTTGCCAAAGTTTACGAGCATGCCAGGGAGAACATTGAATTAGCAAACCAACTTTGTGGCACCGTTTCTCACAACGAATCCCATTCTTCTTAATGCCTTTCTCCGGGATTGTGTCCGTCTCGGGTCTTACAGGAGCTCGGGAAAAATTAAAAGTTTGCCTTTCTTTCGAATGCCAAAGGCGAAAATCGTGAGAGCGCGAGACGTCGGGTCAATTATGTCAGATTAAAACTTGGCATAATCGATCGGGTCGGTTTGGGTTTCAGCCCACCAAAATGAACTTCGTGACACACGTACGAAACTCATCCCGGGTGCTGGCCCCGATAGGAAAAGAGTAACTTCACTAATTTGATTCGTTCATTCGTTGCCAGTTTTAAACCAAGGTATCGGAAAAGTTTTTTTTGAATTTTTTATACACGTTGGTAAAATTAGCACATTCGTTTCAATTTCAGTACCGCTTCGGATTTTCCCGCCCGGTTTGCAAAAGCAACGAAAAGACGTAAATCCTTAGAACGGCACTGGTATCATCACCACGAACTCTTTTTTTTCGTAGTTAGTTAAAATAGGCCAATCCCGTTCTAAGGAAAAACTTTTTCCTCACAATCGGATTTTGTTGCCTACATGGGCTGGAAAACTTTGCCACTGAATGTAGGCTTTCCACGTTCCGTTCATGGAAATTCCTTTAGGAAAAAATTTAAAAATATGAAATGTACTTCCAACTTCGGTAACTTCCACCAAGATCCTTCCAGCGGATTCGATTCTTGCGATTTATGTGATAAATCGAGCATTTTAACCGGCAACCGAAAAGGCACCAGCGAAAAAAAGCCATAGAAGCAAAATGGTGTTCTTCATTTAAGGAGGATAGTCAAATACTCTGATGGTGCTTTCGGCAAGCAAGCCGCAAAAAAATGGAATATTTCCTTTAAAAAGGTATCGCAGATTGTAGAAAAAAAAAGCTGCTGGTTCGACCCCCAGCACGATGGAAGTAGAACTTTTCGTTCCCTTATCTGTGCTAACCACTTTTATGAACGTAATTTTTGTACACCGCAAACGGTTTGCAAACCGTGATAAGCAACGACGAGCAGACGAAGGTCTTGGCGGATTGCAGCGCTGATTTTATCCGGTTTCCTGGGCTGATTAGCAGGCAAGAGTTGCTGGAGAAATAATATTTTGATGTTGGTACTGTCAGTGGGGAGTTTGCTTTTGTCATTCGTTTTAACGTTCCTTCTTCTGTCAACTTTCTGTTTGATTCGTGACATTTGTCAATGATAAAAATGCTCGATGTAATTCGTTATTCCATCATGAATTAATAAGTTGCAATTTATTACCAAAATTCCCGCTCTGTACAAGATGGAACGATCAGAGTAGGCGTTCGCGTCGGACGCGAAAATTTTTCGCTCGCGTCAAATATTCGAAAATATCTTTTTGTCATTTAAATAAACAATGTAATAAATTATGTCTTTGTGATTGTGATTCTATGCTAAGTAGAAGTAAATTTTAGTAGGTTTTTTCCGTGCGAAGACGTGTGACTTCAATTACGAAACCTATTCATATAGACTAACTCATGAAGTCTTTTAATCATCTGTTCACGAAGTCGAGTCGAGTCCCGACCTGGAAGGATTGTTAGTGTCAGTAGGATCGTAGTATTAGCCATGCAATGACTGTGTACGCTAAAAATTGGCTGCGAAGTCGGTTGAAACAGGAAGGTCAAATTCTACAAAGGGAATGTGTTTGCCGGAACTTTGCTTTGCTTTGCTCGGTGTGCAATCTGCCAAGACCATCGTCACAAAAAGCAAAGTCCTGGCATTACATTCCTTGTGTGGAATTTGGCCTTTCTGTTTCAACCGACTTCGCAGCCAATTTTTTGCGTACACAATCACTGCATGGCTAATACTAGCTTTGAGAACCGAAAATGACAGAAAAAGGTTTCACAATGACTTTTACCTGTTGGTGCTCGAATCTGTAGTAGTTTTGGTGTCCAAAGAAGTTCTGGGGTGTAATTACTTTGATTTATTAAAATGAGAAAAAATTGAAATCTAATTATGATAGCAACATCAGATTGAAATCCTTATATGATATCGACTCATCAAATTTTGAATTAATATCACATTGTTTTATCATTTTGCTGTCTAAAGGCAATAGTTTTGTGAAACTCAAAAAATGAAAATATTAAAATCAACAACTTAGTGAATCCATTGAAATTGAGCAAATTTCAAATGGCAACACAAAAATACAAAGTTAAGTTTCAATGGGAGAATTATTCCTTCAATCCTATGTTGCCTTTTACAAAAATGCTTTGACATCCTGCCGAGATCCTGCAGTTGACCGCAACCATAACCGCTAAGAAACGATTTTTTCAACATTTTTTAAATTTTACGCAAATAATGCACCTTCTTTTTCACCACGAGAATATTGGTGTCAAACCATACGTCTGGGATGCATTAGGTAAATTGGTGATCATCGGTACCACTTTTATCTGAAGCAGATCAATCTGAATAGTGGATTAGACATTCTCATCTCGCTGATCGTCTGCTATAGAAGGAGCTTATTCCAGAATTTGATATGATAGATATATTTGACGTCATCGATTTCTTTCTAGATACGTTAAGTATCCGATCCTGTAACAATTTTTGCGTTCAGTTAAAAAAATGTTTCGATATTTGTAATCATACGACGTCGCGAAGTTCATTCCAAAGTTTTTAGACCATTATTTATTATGGCGAAAATAATCTACTCGCCAAACCCGTTCTGAAAATACCCTTAACTTTATATCAAACAGTATGGAAAAAATCATTGTTTAGGAGGTTCGAACATCGAACATTGAATGTCTCAGATTTCAGAACCTAGAGCTAATTATTCATGACAGAGCTTAAAATTGTCACGCATTCTCAATGAAAGAAACCATTCCAGCAGTCTCATTTTCAATGTTTTACTGTCTCATTCGTAAATGACCGATACCACAACAAACGAAGAGAGACGAAGCATTTTCGTTTCTCATCGAAAAAATGAGAGAGTATAATTGCCAACGTCACTCTTTCCTCTGTGACAAGACGAAACCAAACCAACGTCTTCAGGTAGCAACAGCAGAATTTCAATTCTCATTCTTTCATCGATGTATTGAAAATCTGTGACGCTTGGCTATAAAAAGTGACTAAAATATGGCAAATCGAAGTAATTACATCCCAGAACTTCTTTGGAAACCAAACCTACTACAAATTCGAAGTTAAAACTTATTGTGAAACCTTTTTCTGTCGTTTTCAATTCTCACAGCTTTGGTTGAATATCGACACTGCATACTATGGGATTTTCACTGAAAACTGCAAATGACTGAAAGGGCAAATGAAAGAGAGAACACAATTTTGAAACTACTGTCCCGCTTATGTCATTGACTGGACATGGATTTCGTTCTCATAGTTTGCAAGCGAAGCTGAAAGTGACAGTAATTTCTTGTCATTTTCGTCTATTTTTCAGTCAATGAAAAAGACTTTTATTAGCTCTGATTCATGATACTCTAGTGGCTTAGAGGAGCCACCAAGAAAATATATGTTTAATTTGTATATTCCTAAGTAGTCAACAAACTGTGTCGAAGACACTCTGCAAAACAATTCTCATTCCTAGTTATAAATGCTTAGAACTTCATACAGGAGTGTATACGCTAGATACTATGAGAAGTATTTTATCAATCATCTAATAGATCTTGGAACTTCAATACACTTTTCTAAAGAAACCGTCTAACTAAATCGTCATAATTTTGAGTCACAGGACTTATTCTGCAACAAATGATCGTAAATTAACAGTTCGGCTGAAAAGTTCGTATCGTTTAATAGAAACACCCATTTTTTTGCCAAAATTCGTTTTTATTATTCAACTTAATTGCTATCAGAGGCGATACAGCGATTATAGCGATCTTCCAACTTTTCGATACCATTTTTGTAGTGCGATTTGTCCTTTGCCTCAAAATAGGCCTCAGTTTCAGCGATTACCTCTTCATTGCCTCTAAATTTTTTACCAGCGAGCATTCTCTTGAGGTCTGAGAACAGGAAAAAAGTCACTGGGGGCCAAATCTGGAGAATACGGTGGATGAGGGAGCAATTCGAAGCCCAATTCGTTCAATTTCAGCATGGTTTTCATCGACTTGTGACACGGTGCATTGTCTTGATGAAACAAAACTTTTTTCTTCTTCAAATGAGGCCGTTTTTTTTTAATTTCGTCCTTCAAACGATCTAATAACGCTATATAATACTCACTGTTGATGGTTTCTCCCTTTTCAAGGTAGTCGATGAAAATTATACCATGCGAATCCCAAAATACAGACGCCATAACCTTACCGGCCGATTGTTGAGTCTTTCTACGCTTTGGGTTCGGTTCATCGCGTTTAGTCCACTCAGCTGACTGTCGATTGGACTCCGGAGTGAAGTGATGGAGCCATGTTTCGTCCATTGTTATATATCGACGAAAAAATCGGTTTTATTCCGATATAACAGCTCCAAACACTGCTCAGAATCATCAATTCGTTGTTGTTTTTGATCGATTGTGAGCTCCCGCGGCACCCATTTTGCACAAAGCTTTCTCATATCCAAATATTCGTGAATAATATGTCCAACACGTTCCTTTGATATCTTTAGGGTGTCAGCTATCCCGATCAACTTCACTTTACGGTCATTGAAAATCATTTAGTGGATTTTTTTCACGTTTTCATCGGTAGCAGCCTCTTTTGGACGTCCACTGCGTTCATCGTCTTCGGTGCTCATATGACCAGTACGAAATTTTGCAAACCACTTACGAATTGTTGCTTCGCCCGGTGCAGAGTCTGGATAACACTCATCAAGCCATTTTTTGGTATCGGCGGCACTTTTTTTCATCAAAAAGTAGTGTTTCATCAACACACGAAATTCCTTTTTTTTCCATTTTTTTACTACTGCAACCGAACATTTTCCATTTCCTGATAGCTAGCACTTGCAGTCCATAACAATCGCAAAAAGTTCGCATTCCAAAACACCTTAGTTCGAAACCGGATTCTCTCCGCGGTAGTGTGGAGATTGCATAAAATCTTTTTTTCTTGCTTGCGAGTAATATCGCCTAGATGTATACTATCCCGGACCTTTTATGGCTGTTCTATTTTTAGATTATTTTAGATTATGATTCGAGAAAATCTACATCATATTAAGTTTTCAATGTGCTTTCACTGAGAGCAAAACTAGTTTCCAATTTGATGTCACACAGCATTTTTTTTGCTTTCAATTTTGATCTTTTAACCGTTAAAACGACCAAAACGATAGCAAATTAAGTAATCGATATATACGAACAGCACAACATCAAATTGAGTTTTCTTTTTGATCTCACACTCTACTCGGGTTTCCTGTCGTCGTTGGGGAGGATGTAAGCTATGCGGGCAGGTCGATTCAAGTGGAGAAATTCGGTCGAAAGGTATTGGTATGGCCAGCAATATGTTCCTGTGGTTTGAAGTCAACCATTTTTTACACTACCAGAACTATAAATGCAGAAATCTATCGATCCGAGTGTCTCCAGAAGAGATTGCTGCCTTTATATAAGAAGCATAATACACCTCCCCTGTTTTGGCCGGATTTAGCGTCGGCTCACTATGCCAAAATCACTCTCAATTGGCTTGCGGAAAAGGGAATAAATTTCGTTGAGAAAAATATCAATCCACCAAATTACCCTCGGCTTCGACCGATCGAACGCTACTGGGCAATCGTGAAGAGGGTCTTCAAGAAGACTGGTTAGACAGCTGGAAACATGCAGGAGTTAAAAAAAATGAGCTTAAACATAAAAAAAATGCGATGCAACACTTGTCCGGAACTTGATGAAGAGCGTTCGATCAAAAGTTCGAATCGAATTTCAAACACAAGTTAACAGGATAGTGTTGTGCTTTTGAATACATAAAAATGTGATCAATTCTCTTCTACAAAAGTTTAAAATGTTGAACATTCTATTTAGATCATTTTAAACTCAACTTATCTAATGCTATTTTATTTGCATTATATGCAAATGATGAAAAAAGCTCGAAACGAATCAGCTTCATTCTCTCTAACGAACAAAATGTTTGGGTTGGCAAAAAAAAAATCATGGACATACGAATTCACCGTATGTCCAATTCACTGCACTAGCGTGACTAATCTTCCAATCCCCGGAGGGGGTCTCCAGAAGAGTTATTATCCTTCCGACACGACCTTGAACAAGTAGCTTGGCAGTGCTCTTGGCCATGGAATTTCCTTCGTCAGTCAACTGGTCTCTTCACAGCGGGGCTCACGGCGTTCTGATGTTGGACTGTGTAGTGACAGACTGGAGTAAAAAAAATCAATACTTCACTATTTGGTTAAAAAATCTCAACCAGTGTCGTCGTCAAAAGTCGTGCATTTTACTACTGTCTGGAAGAAGTGCCTCTTCACTCGGTAACTAGCTAAGAAAATGCAACAAACAAGTCCTTGTCCGTCTCAAGCATCTCACGACGATGACGACGACGACGATGACGACGAGTCGAGTCCAAATTATGTTACTGCACAGTCCGGAAAGTGCACCAGGGCTAAGGACAGGCACATTTTTATTTTTCCACTCGGTGCTTTCTACCTTCGAAAGTACAACCCGTTCTCTTATTTTCCCTTGCTTTAGAGTGAGCATGTGTGCGTGTGTGTGTATGTGTGGTTTTGGTAGGTGCCCTTGTCCGATTGTGTGAAGCGGAATTGTTTAACCCCATTTCTAGGTTAGGCTTAGGCATGCCAATTCCGGCTGTGGCACAAGGAAACAGAGAAGGAAAAATTCAAATAAATTCAAGAGTAACTGTAAATATGCCAAGCAACTGTTGGCAGCGACCCGGCAGAAGGAAATAAAAATGCATCGGGGATTTTTCACAAGGACGAAGAAAATTAATTGTGAAAAACCAGCAACAAAAACAACATCGGAATGGATTGAAAGAGGTTTCACTTGTTAGTTCATGTTTTCGAGCCTTTGGATGGAGTTACAAAATTTAGGTTTTCAAATGATTAACTAAATGAAAAAAAATCGGATAAGTGCAAATCGAGCGCGAAAAATCGGAAACTGATTTTGCAATGCAAAAATTTTTTAAAAACATCTATTTTTGCTAGAACCGGACAGAACATTTTGAATAAATCGACCCTGCTGCTACTTCTACACTGAAAATCAAGTCTATCGAGTTTGTTCAGGAGAAATCGCTCATTCTCCAGCTTTTCTATAGAGCTACTCAAATTAGGTAGAGAAAAATTGCACTATCATAATGAGTAGTAACTGAATCATTATCTACTCAAACTTTGACTTGATCGTAAAAAATAGGTAGCGAACATTGCCGAAGTTGTCATGACAACACTTTGGGTAACCTTCCATTTACCTAAATATTGAGGTCGTCACTCCTTTGTCTGGTTTATGTAATACGCCGATTGTTTAAAAATGCGGAGAAGCACTTTAGTAGATTTTGGGTAGGTTTCTACCCAAAACTAGATAGCGGCTGGTCAGAGTGTATGTCCTGACTTTGGCAGGCGACGCCCGTGCAAGTGGCAACCGAGTGGCTAAACTTGTAAATCTCAATCAATCATGATAGAAAATACATCTGATAGACAGAAAATTCCTTTTTTTTGTTTTAAACATTATGCTGTATAGAAAATTCATTGGAAATAAGGATAATATTAGTATGCGAATAAGTTTTCGAAAATTTTGGTTTTAATCAAACTCTGACTTCACTGTTTGGATCAGAATAGAAATTCTGAGTTGTACAGATTTAAAATGTTTTCACTGTGTACAATACCCTGGTATAAACATTTTCTCAGAAAACCCAGGCTGAATCTTTACCCGATCATTACCGTCGATATTCACTCGTCCGACTCGGTAACTAAAGATGTTTTTAAACTACTTTTTGCATTGAAGAAACCAAATTTGGGTTTTGGCGCACTCTGTTTTTGCCTTTCTCATATAGAAAGGCTATGCAATCACTGTGAACTGTATGTATATGTGACAAATAATGTCACTCGATTTTCTCTGAGATGGCTGAACCGATTTTCACAAACTCAGGTTCAAATGAATGGTCCCACAGATCGCTATTGAATTTTATCCCGATCCGACTTTCGGTTCCGGAATTACAAGGCAATATGTGCAAATCCATAAGAAAATGCGCACTCAATTTTCTCGGAAATTTCTTTACCGATTTACTTTACAAACTAAATGCAAATGAAAGGTCTTGAAATTCTTTAAAAAGTTCTTGAAAAGTTGATTCAGATCTGACTTCCGGTTCCGGTATTACAGAGTGGTTAGTGAATATTTGAAATTTCATGAGTATTTTTTCACAAGCGATGACGAAACGAGGTGCACATTTTTATGAAACTTACTGCTAAGTTCATCTAGTTGGCAGATCTTGTTAGTTAGTGGATATATAAATCTACTTTGGGACTACTTGTTTCCGGTTTCCGCTTTCGGAAGCACCGATAATAGTGAAGAAAAGCTTCAAAAACCGAACCTACTTGGACTTCTCAGCCACGGTTAAACCGATTTTCACAAATCATGATTTAAATTAAAGTTCTCAGTGGCTTAAAAGATACTGTGCAATTTCATTCAGATCCGACTCCGGTTTCGAAATTATAAGGCAATGGGTACAAAAAAAATCAAACTGTCATATAAAATGATGCAAATCGGTAAGCATCGGTACAAGCTGGTAAGGAAGAAGAAAACACCATCGTCTAGCACACAGCGTGCTTAGTTCAATGTTGTATAACGGTTGCAAGGTTGCCACGTTTAAACCTTTATTAACTTGACATAACAGTTTACAAATTGACAAGATGATGGCAGTTTATTCCAGAGAAAGTTTTTGATTTTATTCAAGTTTGAATAAAAATTTTGACAGAATCTTCTAGAGATGTTCTCGAAAATATAGGTAATATGAGAAAGGCATCATTACACCACTAGGTGGATTAAATTTTTTTTTCTTTCTCTATAGAAAGGTATTTGAATTGCTGGAAAAACCGACTTTCGAACGGAGCCTCGGAGACCCATAGTGTTATATACCATTCGACTCAGTTCGACGAGATCGGAAAATGTCTGTGTATGTGTGTGTTTGTATGTGTGTGTGCACTTTTCGAAGATATTTATACGCGCTCAATTTTCTCAGAGATGGCTGAACCGATTCTAACAAACCTCTGCTCATTTGAAAACTACTGTCGGGCCATTAATCAAGTTCAAGATCAAATGGCTGTGACTTTTGGTTCCGGAGATATAATGGTTTTCATTTATTTATTTATTTGGAGCAGGGAAAAGTCCGCTGGAGATGAAATTAAGCAATCTCTCTCTCCAGCAGGCATAAAACCTCCTCATCATTTGTATCAACAGATTACAATGATCCAACAGATACATTTAGGCCTAACACTACAATTAAAACTAACAGTTAAAACTAAATTTATAACACTATAACTAGTTGATGACACCAAGCATAACAGTATTAGTATTCTTACTTAGAAGGTGAGAGAGAGGAGAAAATTTGTTAAGTAAATTGAAAACAAGGGTTGGTGGAGAAGGTGCTAAACGAGCGAAAACGAACGACAAGGTTGGAATCAGCATGTAGATCTAATTAGTTATCAAAAAGATGGTGGAAGACAGAAAAAAAGAGGAAATAACGACCAGGTTAATTAAGGCGAGCGAAATCATGTTTCAATCGTTTAATCATGTTTCGAGATAAATGAAAGTCGAAGACATTGGAACAGTTGTTGAATGTTCGGCACATATTGGAGAACGGCTCATTATAACCATAATTTGTTCTTGCAACAGGTAATCTCAAAAAGGGGTGGGAACGAAGATTGCGTCGATGAATGTCGAGATTAATCAATTGCAAGAGTTCGGGACAATCGATACGTGATTGGAGCAAATCAGCAACGAAAGTTGCCTTGGAGACATTCCGATGAACGAATAACCGATCAAGATCAATAAGCTTACAGCGATCTATGTAACTAGGAAGATTAGTAGGATCTCTCCATGGTAGGTTACGCAGGGCAAATCTAATAAATTTATGTTGAATAGCTTCGATCCGATCTATGTCGATTTGATAATAGGGTGACCAGAAAACAGGTGAATATTCAAGCGTCGAGCGGACTAGAACACAATATAATGCTTTAAGACAATGTACATTGACAAAGCTCTTAGTAATGCGAAAGACGAAATCTAAAAGCTTGGAGGCCTTATCTTAATCGATATGACTTTTGAAATTCAACTTGGTATCAAGAATGATACCTAAATCTTTGACGGTAGACTCTCGTTTCAGTACAATCTGCGAAATGTTATAGTCGTAGCTAAAAAGCCAGTGTTTGCGAGTAAACGACATAACGGAACATTTCGAGGCATTTAAGACCATTCTATTGTCGTTACACCAATGATCACGAATGATTCAAGCTGTGACTGTAAAAATATAGTGTCGTCGGGCGATCTTACTAGATGATATAGCTTAAAATCATCTGCGAAAGCTAGTTTGTGGCATTTCAATAGAAAGTTGAGATCATTGAGGTAGAGCAAGAATAAAAATGGTCCCAAGTGACTGCCTTGAGGGACTCCAGAACCTACAGCAAACGGTATTGTAGTGCATTCACCGATTTTCACTAACATTTCCCGACCAATAAGATATGATTGAAGTCAGTTGAGTAAAGATCCACTGAATCCAAGTTTTTCGAGTTTAGCAATTGCCATTTGGTGGTTTATCTTATCGAAGGCTGCGGAGAAATCCGTATAGATAGCGTCAACTTGAAGGCGCGCTTGTTGGGATCGAATTATAGAAGATGTATAAGACAATAAGTTCGTTGTAATTGATCGTTTTTGGCATAAAACCGTGTTGTGTTTCCGAGATGTAGTTATTGCAGTTATGCTTGATGAAGTCCAGAACTATATTCTCAAGTAACTTAGACACAGCGCATAGTCCCACGATAATTAGATACATCAGCTTTATTTCCCTTCTTGAAAATCGGAAAAATATATGATGTTTTCCAAATATCCGGAAAAGCTCCTGAATTGAGTGAGATATTAAACAGCATCGACAGTGGAATCAGAAGGCTGTTCGAGCACTTTTTCGATATCAGCAGGGTTTGGAATATTCATTCACCGGTGAATGAATATATAGTTTCCATTGCATTGTGAACGAACAATTCCACCGCTCACAAAGAGAACACCTTTACAGCCAAAAAGAACCACACAAACAAAACGCTAGTGGAAGCAATTATATTCCAAATATGCACAGATGGTACAGTGTGCTGGTGTTAGAGTCTTCATGAAGCACAGAAGCCGCGAACATAATTTTCTCTCTTGTTGGTCTGAGCGTCGTTCTTCTCACAAAATAGTTAACTGCAAGCTAACAATCTTCACGGGGCTAGGAAGTGATGAAGATTATATATTCAGTTTTCGCTAACAGACTGATGACTGGCTCTCCGAGCGCGAACGGATGTTATTTATGACCTTATGCCACGGAAACTGTTGCATATCACTTATTTAATTCGTGTCAAGTTAATAGAGGGTGAGAATTCTTAGTTATACTTGAATATTATAAACAGAAGTAGCAGGAGTGCAGCAATTAGCAATGGCGATCTGGTGATCCCAGCAAATACTGCAAACAAACAAACGCTTCGTTTGCTGGGTGTTATAGAGATATGTTATATTCATGAAAATCATACGCCGTGAAGCATGTATACTCACCTTCACTGCTTTATTCATCCAAACCCTGATTACCAGAGAAGGAATACCATCGGGCCCAGCGCTACAAGATAGTTTCATGTTTCATTTTAGAACACGTTTTATCAATCATAGCTGTCGTTATGATTGGATGGGGGCCAATCGGGGAACGGCGAGGAACATTAATGATAGCTTTGGAGATCTGATATCTGGAGATCTGGAGATAAGTGACGTAACCGACAAAACACGTTGTTTTTAATCGCTCTAATGTATATGAGGGCTCCAATATTTTGCGATCATCTCTAATTTCGTAAAGCGTTATTGTTCAGAAGTTTAAGCATCTTGAGAAAAGTCCTCATGCAAAATTTGAGCTAAATCGGACATGGGTAAGGTGCTACCCAGCGGTTAAAGTTTGAAAATTTTCGATCTTGAAAAAAGCACCATAGATGACACTAAATCTCGACGTTTCACGCAATTCTAAAACATTTGGCATCAAATTTTTTTTTCGATTTCGGAAATTTCATGTACCCCCCCTCCTATGGTGACTTTTCAAGATATGTATATGAAAATTCTACTAAGTGGACTAAAAAGGTTTTTTTTTAGATTAGCATCCCTCTTCTCATACTAATAGGCAACGCAAATGTCAAGCACTAGTTTGGGAAAATGATGCTGACTGTGTGACATAAACACTGAAGAATGCTTTTGTGAATCAGGAATCAGAACAAGTTGGCTCAAATGGCACGTTCCCCTTGATATTTGGAGATTTGTGCCTTGCCATCAATTTGTTTTTAGCATCATTTTCCCGATATATAAGAGGGAAGGATTGAAAGGAAATGGTAAGATTTGGACTAAGAGGATAGGGAAAATTGACGACACAAAAACACAAAAAAGCCGAAGTAAACCCCTAAGCGATGCTGAACAATCTGCTGGGGATCACATTTAGTGGAAGCAGAAGTAAATTCTGAACCTCTACGAGGTCCAGAACAGTCTGCTGTTAATAAAACCTCCAACCCCCGAGAGGATTTAGAGATCTTACAAAAGCGACACCATTCTGCACTCCCGGAAGAATGCAGAACGATTCGCAGTATGTACGAGCAGAAGTAAATTCGGTACCCCCTAAAGGATGCCAAACAATCTGCTAAACCCTATTTAAGGTGAATACAGAAAGGATTCATTCACTCCAGGAAGAACGATGAACCCTTCTGACTACAGCTCCTTACCACATTGGGTCAGAAACAAGAGAATATCCTTCAATTTTAGTTCCGCATACACAGACTCAACCATGTATGGAGAACCAAAAACCCGGATACGTAGTTGCTTCAATGCGGGACAGTTACATATCAGATGATATGAAGTACCGTAATCGCATTCACACAAATCACACGAATAATAGTCAACACACTGAATAGTAGCCATGTGATAATTGAGTTTGCAATGTCCAGTCAGAGCTCTGACCAGAATACTGCAATGATGCTTGGAGAAATGCAGTAGACACTTTGACATTTTCAGATTTAAATCTGGTAGAAATGCTTTTGCCTGAGCGCAAGTTTGCAAGCTGCGCAAGTAGCTGGCATGTTTGGATGTAGCCCAAGAACGAATCTTGTGCTTTATCCAACTAGTTGAAAGTGGTAAAGCTGGTTCCGGACCAACGAAATCATTCGGTGCACCAGCTCTAGCCAACTCATCAGCCCATTCATTTCCAGTAATACCAGAATGGCCGGGTACCCATAAGAAGTAAACAGCATTTGAAATGCTGAGGTCTTCAATTTGAGTTCGACATGCGATCACTAGATTCGACCGTGAGTCATTCGAACTGAGTGCTTTCAAGGCTGCCTGACTGTCGGAACAAAAATGAATACGTTTACCACAGATCCTCTGCTGAAGTGCCGATTGTACTTCACACAGAATTGCGTAGATTTCTGCTTGGAACACAGTACAGTATCTACCAAGTGAATGAGACTGCTCCAGCCTCATTTCACGACAGTAGACACCAGCACCAGCACGACCATTCAACAGAGAACCGTCCGTATAAGAAACTATGTGTTCATCAAGTTGTCGTTCCAGACAACCAGACAACCATTCCATCGAATGTTTTGAAAGGAAAACTGCATGTGAGAGTTATGTCACTAGGAGCGAGTAAATACTCATCCCACGTAACCATTTGAGACCACAAGCGAGAGTGGCTGGTAGCATAATCTAATGGGTTACTGTTCCAAAGCCCTGTAACCCTAAGACGGTATGCACAAGATAATGCTTCTTGTTTTAGGAACACATGTAGTGGTTTAATACAAAGTAGCGCCTCTAGAGCAGCAGTAGGAGTTGTCGTGAATGCTCCTGTCATCGCCATTAGGACCATCCTTTGGAGATGATTTAGCTTTGACTGAACTGTCGCGACTTCTCCTTTCTGCCACCATACAAGACATCCATATGCTAAAATTGGTCTAACAATAGTTGTGTAGATCCAATGAATATATCTGGGTTTGAGTCCCCATGACTTTCCCAAAGCTCGTCTGCATTGGCCGAAAGCCATGCAAGCTCTTTTAATCCTGAAATCAATGTGAGCAGACCAATTCAGTTTTGAGTCAAGAATAACCCCGACGTATTTAACTTGATCGACCACAGTGACCTCTGAACCGAAGAACTGTAACGAACGAGCTCCTGTGATTATCCTACGATGAGTAAAAAGCACCATTGATGTTTTGCCCGGATTTACAGATAATCCAACCTGACAACACCATTTTTGAACAGATCGCAGGGCTTGCTGCATTAAATCAAAGAGAGCGTTAATGCTTATACCGGTCATCAATATATGATAATCGTTGGCAAAACCATAAGTCGGAAATCCAAGGTTATTAAGTTTCCTTAACAAACCATCAGCGACTAGGTTCCATAAAAGTGGGGATAGTACACCACCTTGAGGACACCCACAGACACTCAGCTTTCTAATCTCTGCTTGCCGAAGCGATGAACAAAGAAGTCGATTGCTAAGCATTGCGTGTATCCAATTTGTGATACTTGAAGGTATGCCATGACCACGGGCTGCTTCCAGAATTGAAATGAAAGACACGTTATCAAAGGCACCTTCAATATCTAGGAAAACTCCCAAGCAAGATTGCTTTTGTGAGAAAGCTTTTTCAATTTTGTACACAACATCAGGGTTGTAGTGGACTTTCCACGCTGGTAAGCATGTTGCATTCCATGTAGCGGAATGATAGATGACACTAAATCTCGACGTTTCATGCAATTCTAAGACTTTTGGCATCAAAATTTTTTTTTCGATTTCGGAAATTTCATGTACCCACCCACCCCCCACCCGCCCTCTCCTATAGTGATTTTTCAAGATATGTATATGAAAATTCCACAAAGTGGACTAAAAAGGGTTTTTTTTAGATTAGCATCCCTCTTCTCATACTAATAGCGTATCGTACCAAACCGACACATAGAAATGCGGATTATGTTCAGTGATTGAGTGCAGTGGGCTTGCGACATATCTTGTTCGCTACTGAAAAAGACACTTACTATGCATGGTCGTAAACCGTGAGTAGTTCTAATTGACTAATGACTGAGGAAAACACATTTGTGCATGTTGGTCAAGACGGTTAATTCAGTCAATTTATAACCGAACGGCTCTTATAAACGATATTTTCGTATATAGCGCAATTATTCGTTCTGTAACTAGAGCTGTGCGCCGATCAAAATTGTCAACATCGGCGGCTGAAACGTCTTTTTGACCAGCGGCGGCGGCGAATCGGCGTGACGCCATTTCCTGAAAACATCGGCGGCGGAGGCGGCGCGATTCGGCGTAATCAATTATAAACATATTAAAAATTTTAATATTGATTCACACAGGACAATTTCTCTATCTTATTGTTTTGTCGACCTACAATCAAGATCCTAATGTTTATGTGATCCATTAAAGCCAACGTAGTGAATAGAGATGGTAAATGGTTTCGAATGCATCGAATTAGAAGAGAAATTGAGATGAGTATAAGTGCGATTATTTGGAGATGGTTGACTATCTATATATAAAAATGCAGAGGCCATCCTTTGTAATCGCATCACGTAAGAACGGATGGACGGATTTACATGATTCTTTTTTTGTTAGATCAGCTTCTACCCCCACCGGGTTCGTACATAAAAAAATTTTGGAAAATTTGCCGAAAACGTTGAAAAAATCCATAAAGTTGTTTTGTAAGGAGAATGGAATTTTCCGTTGAAAAAGTCGCCAATGATTCCTAGATCTACGATTGATGTTTGGCGCGCAACGAGTTGCATAAGTGCTTGGTCGTCGAAGGAAAGAATACTAGATCGGTGAAAGAATCTTTTGGCGCGCAACGAGTTGTTTTGTGTTAAGTTTACGCATGCATACTAGATTAAAGTTATTCGTCATTCCGAGCCACGTGCTTAATTGGGTATCAACATTATTGCTTACTAATATCGTTTTCGCCTTAGAAAACTGAAACTGACCCAGGGTAGTTTCATCAAACACTTTTTAACTAAATTGTGTTGGTTTCGCACTTAGCAACGAGGATCTGAACAAACCTTATATAGAAATCAGGTTCGAAACTGATTCGATGTTTAGTTCAACAATGTTGAAACTAGGTTCGAAACTAGCTTTAAACAAACGGTTTGACAGCAGTTAGGGAGGAAACTGGGTAAAATTTAGAATTAAACGAAAACGAAATAAATGACTGGCGGAATGTATACTGTTCTAGAAATAGGCAAGAGAAAAAGTTCTGATATCGTTCACCAGTTGATAGATTGTGTGTAATGGAGTCAGATGAATAATATTGGTCATTGTGAGTGTAAGTTTACCAAATCAGAAAATTTTTGAAGTGCGTGGAATCCCGGATCATCTACGCTCGACGGAAATCCCAAAAATATTTTCAAGTAAGTTCAGGCATATTGACTCTGAGAAAATGTTTTACACGGACGGATCGCGAATTGAAGAAGCGACAGGGTTTGGTATGTTCAACAATAATGTTTCGGCCTCATTTAGGCTTCAAGAACCTGCATCTGTTTATATAGCAGAGCTAGCAGCAGTTCATTATAGTTTGAGTGTAATCGTCACATTATCTCCAAACCATTATTTCCTCTTCACAGATAGTCTGAGTGCAATTGAAGCCATTCGCTCAATCGCTGCTGGCAAAAATGAACCGTTTTTCTTGGGTAAAATAAAACAGTGTCTGAACGACATATTGAATAATAATTATCTAATCACTATAGTCTGGGTCCCGGCTCATTGCTCCATTCCAGGCAATGAAAGAGCCGATAATTTAGCCAAACGTGGTGCTATTGAGGGTGAAATTTATGAGCGACCGATTGCTTTCAACGAATTCTATAGTTCGTCTCGCCAAAGAACACTTGCCAGCTGGCAAGCTTCTTGGGATAAAGATGATCTGGGTCGGTGGATGCACTCAATTATTCCGAAAATATCGACAAAGGCATGGTTCAGGGGACTGGATGTGAGTAGGGATTTCATTCGTGTGATGTCCAGACTCATGTCCAATCACTACACGTTAGATGCACATCTCCTTCGAATTGGGCTCTCCGAGACTAATCATTGTGCTTGCGGAGAAGGTTATCGGGATATTGATCATGTCGTTTGGACATGCGTGGAGTATCGTGATGTCAGATCTCAACTAATAAATTCTTTGCGTACCCAAGGTAGACTATCCAATGTCCCAGTTCGAGACATTCTTGCTTGTCGTGACCTTTCATACATGAAACTTATTTATCATTTCATAAAGAAAATTGGAGTTTCAATTTAATAAAGGCCCCTTTTAAGACTTAGTTCTGATCCCAGCTGCGTCCATGAGTTCAACCAATAGCTAAATTAGAATAAAAATTATGTAATGATACAAACAAACTCGAAACATGAAATTATCAACAAAATGTCTGAAAATAACAGCTTATTTTATAATTTATAGAAGTTAATCGTTTGGTTCAAATAATATGTCCGAGTAGATTTCATAATTAATGACGAGTTACCTAAGATGATATTTAAGCTATAAGAGAATATGTTTTAATAAATTCAAAACGTTGTGACTATGTTAGAATTAAATTAGGATAAGAATATTATGTAAAAGTGATGCTACGGCGAAGAAAAACTTATGTAAACTGCCTTAAGAAATAAACGTATTTATGGAAAAAAAAAAATCAGAAAATTTTGGAATTAATCAATGAAAAGATTATGCTGTAGAAGCGCTAAGGTCAAACTAAGAGATTTTCCTTGAATTTTGCTGATTAGATCAATGATCAAGAGGATTACCATAATGGATTGAGACTGACATTTTTTATGCATTATTCTGTGAAGAATGTTCAAATTTGTAAGATCAATATCAAATTAAAATTTAAGCGTCGTCTCACCAAGCAACAAAAAGTTCCACAGTACCTGAAAAATATCCACTTTAATAGAGCTATAGAGTATGCGTGGCACTTTTTGGTAACTTAAACGCATTTCTGAGAAAGCTTTGTCGCTACTTAAAAGCTTTACAAGGAACTGTTCAAAGTTAGTTCTGTTGTGTTGGGTGAATTCAAGTATGGGTAATTCCCTAAAAACGGACTGTTCAGAATACTTTGTAATTTTGGTTACTTTGGCTAAATAGAAATTGTAAATATATCCTTTTCTACCAAATGAAGAACTCTAGAAAATAAACTTTTCAACATATTGTTAAGTTTGTCAATACAAAACTCTGGTTAGTGAGCTTTTTCATCGATTTCCGAAAGCAAGAATCATATCTGGAAGATGAAACGTGGCACCTTATATCCTTTATGTCGAAGCCATTAGAGAGAGATCTCTGTTCAGTGCTTTGATACAAAGTATGAGATGATAATCTGTACCTTTGTTCAATTTTTGCTTAACAGAAGTATTTCACAATTTCATATTAATTTTTGGTGATATTTCTGTTTTGGGCTGAAGCGAATGTGTGTCGAATTCCGTTGATTGTAGGTTAATTAGAAAAATAATGGAGAGAAACGTTAACCACTTAGTCGACAATTCTGCTATCCGAAAACATAAATTCGAACACATAATTTTTGGGCGAGACGAAGTTCGAAAGGTCAGCTAGTTGTTTAAATAAATATTTCTTTCATATACAAAGGGTTTCTTTCTATTATGAGCAAGATATTTTTCAAATCGTTTTTTACATAGTTGATAATTATCATGTATAAAAATCGTTTTATCAACTCAAAAAATAAGTATATCTCTTTCGTACGTATGTAATTAACATAAAATCGATTTGGCGCTCAAATTCATTCAGATATCAAAAATAATATCAAATTAACAAATTCAAATTTTAATTACTTCACATTTGTAACGATTTCTTATAAAAACGGGTAAATTCATTTGAATAGTCATAGTAGAAGTAGAAGAAAATGTTTTTACTTTGAGTTAGTAACGTTGATCTTAATTTATTGTGCGAAAACTAACGTTTATTTAGAATGGAGCATGAAACTTTGTTCAATACCATTTTTCAAATGCCCGGAAATAACAAATAAAGTATCCAAAATAAATGGTACTCGATCGCTAAACATTCTAGTACCCGAGAAATTAACACTACACTGGTTTCTAAAAAAAATGTTAATCCGAAAAAACCTAACATTATTTATTTTTTGCGGAAGAACCCTCCTTTCCTTGGTTCCATTTTTCATTTTCAGATATCGCGATAATGTTGCGATAATGTGCCAATAGCTCAAAACCTTTTAAATAAAGACAGAAAATAGACTTTGAATCAAATGACATTGGCTTCGGTTGACATCGGTACTACTGATTTTCAGTATAAGTAGGAGGAAAGTGACTGTACTGTAATTTTCAATGAATTTTCATTTTCACATTGATAAAATCATTTTTTCGGCTGATGTAATATTATCGGCGGCGCACAGCTCTAGTGTCATGCAAGATTGGATGAAATCCCATGTTATGTCGTTTCGCCTGAGAAATTGACAACTACCCCAGGGCAAATTTTGAGTGCATAAGACTAATTTCTAATTTATATAAGATGAACTCGATTGATAATGAGAAATATTTTATCGCTTCAACCGAAATCGCAAAATGGTAGTAATGGTAGAGAAACGCTATAAAAATAACTGCTTGCTTACAAAACTTGAACACAAGTTTGGCGAAGAAAAGCTTGAATATCGATATCCATATCGCAAGCTTAAACATCGATAACTGTATCGTGTACAAACATATAATTGCATACATTTGGGCTATTGATGTAATTTCGTCGGCTACGAAACAAATACAAATCACGATAAATAGAGTCTATATTCTGGGTTCGCGTGTTCGGTGTTGATTCCTAATAAGGATCAATCTAAGCAGACTCTTGTGCATTTGCGGATTCAAAAGTGTGACGATTAATTGAAAATGTCAATCATTGGAAATTTTGATTGCCTTGTTCCACATCAACGGTTCGAACAACCCCATGGGGCTGATCCTTGTAGTTTTTAAATATTTATAAGCACATACATGTCTTTATTATTTATCTTTGATACTACTTTCGGAACCGGAACTACAGGGTAAACAGGTTTTATAGAGTTTATGAGATTAGATCCGAACAAATTATCCTATTTCTATTCAATAAACAGTTGTTTTTGCGAATTTCACGATTATATTTATGATGTAATGAGTAATATGAGAAAGGCATCATTACACCACTAGGTGGATTAAAATAGGTTTTTTTTTGCAGAAACAACTCGCAGTTTTGGTTAATTGGATTTGCTGGATGATTGGATGATTTTTCTTCACTTTTCATTACTAATACCTCTTGTTGTATTTAACGCAGCAACATAATGTTTTCTTCATATCATCGGAAATATGGTCAGTAATTTATGAGTTTTTTTTGTTTGGTATGAACGAGCGTTGAGGTGAAATTCAGTGCCAAACCAAGGCGCGCAAAACTTTCAACCGCATGAATTGAACGAATCATCGCACAAAGCGTATGGTACCAAACCGACACATAGAAATACGGATTATGTTCAGTGATAGAGTGCAGTGGGCTTGCGAAATATCTTGTTCGCTACTGAAAAAGACACTAACTATGTATGGTCGTAAACCGTGAGTATTAGTTCTAATTGACTAATGACTGAGGGATTCAGTCAATTTATAACCGAACGGCTCTTATAAACGATATTTTCGTATATAGCGCAATTATTCGTTTTGTAACAAACCAAAATCTCTTTGACGAGCTGAATAATATTGAAACAAGATCATTTTTATATGGAATTACAACTGGTTTGTAAAATGAACACTAAACAAAGTTATAATTTTTGAAGTGCATATCATATCAGTATGCAAGTGAATAATATTTTGGCATTTCTCCCGAATTTTTGGAGGAATTATACATACTGTTTGCCCACGCTTGGCGAGTGGATATAAGTAATTCATAGTTTTAGAATTCTTATTGCGCATTGCATACTTGATTAGACATCTGCGAAAAAAATATTTGCACAGTCCGTTTCCCGCAGTACGCACCTACTAATAAGTCCTTTCATATAAATTTCCAACTTAAATTTGGGAATCCTAAATAGCTAAAAACGATTTGTTGTGGATTTTTCAATTTATGAATGAATTAGAACATTGCATTATTAATTTAATCGGTCTTGTCCCTTGAACAACCCTGTAATTTTTTACTCTAGTATGTTTCGCCTTTTAATTGTACCGTTACAATTATACAAGTGGAGTATTGAAAGTTGTCAAAAGTCATATAAACAATCAAATAGCAAGTGCGATTATCGATGTTTGTGTGTGTGGACAAAGCTTGTCAGTTTTATTCGTATTCCAGTTATGTCTCTGATATTACCCTCCATTTTTTGCTCCGGTTTGTTGCCTTCAAAAAAAAAAAACACTTCACGAGTTTCGCAAAGCAAAGTAACTGAAATTCAATCAATTTTTGCATTTAGCAGTTAAGCCTCAAGCTAGAAAATATGTTCGGTTCGAGAAGAACTGCTTCAATTTGCTGGTATTTATTCAGATAATTTGAACAAAAGTTAAAGCAAATTCAACAAACATAAAATAATACCTAGCTCCGTAGCCTACGGGATAATTTGCTTCCCACTAAAGCAGTTAATTATTATTCATATTGCCATCGATAGCTAACAGTTATCTTTGAACGTAAATAATGGTTATTTATGGCAAAATCAATTGCATCGAGATCAGATCCCCTATCGGCCTTGTCATCACGTTCGTAATCGGTAGGCAGCCAAACATCCACTACGGCACGAATGAAGCCGCAGCTCATAATTCGGCAATCGATTATCGGATAATTCGCGCAAGCGGGTATTCCCCCGGACCCCGAAGAACAAAGCAGTCCAAGTTTATTGAACCGAAAAATAAACAACCCACAAACGAAATCAAGGCTTGCTGGGACTCGTTCAATCCAATCCAATGTGGTTGGCATCGTTACGAAAAACATTGTAGTGATAATAATTAATGGCTGGAACACCATTCCGCTAATCGACCGTCGAGAAAATTTCGGACATTATTCTGTTCTGACGTTTGCGAGGAAAACATAGCCGCAGATGTTGCATGAGAACGAAACCGTGCTCAGCATGTCGAGTAGTTTCAAATGGTCCTAATTACTCCGTAAGAAAAAAAAAACGTCATCCGTTTCTGGTGGTCAGTTCATTATTCAGAATTACGTAGATCAACGCGGAACAAATCTAGGAATTATACCGCTAGCCTAAGATTTGCTCACCGCCTGCCGGAACACTCGAACATGACACGCATAATTCAGGATAATCACAAACGTGACAGCGCAACCGATATCGCGCGAGAAACCTACCGTCCGGGACAAACTTTTGTCAGTTGTCTCGGCACTTCAACCAGTTCTCCATCCGCGGTCGGTGACAACCAGCGTCACAAATGGTTCAACACGTCCGCTATATGGAAAACTCCGCCCCGTGGCATGTTGGACATGCTACTTTTTTTTTCTTACTGTTTCTAGCGTTCGCAGAAAGAACAATTCCGAGTCTCGTTCCACGCGACACCCATCGAAATTGATGCTTTAATTCTGCGTGCGTGATACCGTGACAAAGTACTATTCGTGATGGCCGCCGACCTGATGAGAGTCCTCTGCCGGCCGACGACGGAAGAATTATACTAATTCCGTATGCATGAGAGGGTCCCGTCTAATTAGTAGTCCTGGTGGAATTGCTTCAATGACGGCTGAGTGGCGTCATCTTCCTTTGCTGTGCCGAGTCCAGGACGACTGGATGATTTGAAAAATCACGGAAGCTAACGGAAATGGATGACCGGTTTTGTTGTTCCAACACACATCGGTCGATGTTAAGTTCTTAATTCTGACAAATAGTCATTCTCACCGAAAATGCTTCTCCGTGTCGTGCAATGAACTTGTTTTCACAGAAGAACGCTTCACTCACGCTCGATGGTAATGATGATATATATAGTCTCATGGTTTCGCCGCTACTCACGTGACAGTTTGCTAGGAAACAACTTCATCAAGCTGGAACATAACTTGATTCATTTGTAAGTGAATTCATATCTAGTTCTACTGTTTCCGCGTGGTGGTGAAATTAAGCCGTCAGACCAACATCCGAGCTTGTGAACGATTTTCGATGTCACGTGATTTTTTTATGCTGTTGTTACAACGTTACAATGAATTTTCATCAGCGTAATTCTTAAATATCGTTTGCCGACAAGATTGAAGATTGTTCTTCATCGTCGATCCCTAAACGTACAAATTGGACTCGTTTGATATATGATTCCATCAAAACGGTACCACATGTCACACTACACGCGAGACCATGCATGAATCGGAAGAGATCGTCGGTAAAAGCATGACCACAAGTAACATTTAGGTGGAATCGTTTTAAAAAACGGGAATGACACGAACTAATTGTAAAAAGAGAAAATTGTTTATATACATCAAATAATTAAAAAAAAAACATCATATAAAATCATGTTAAAAATGTCGAAATTTGTACCTTAAGGTCTGAAGACAGAGGGCCAAGTGTTGAGTTTTAAATCGACCACGTGGCTCGCTCAATTCCCTTTGCGCATCGTATTTCTCTTGTACTCTCTCGTATATGAGCAAACTGTGCTGGGTTGCCAGCATACATTTTATTATTTTGATGAGAAGTTTTATCACATTAATCTATCGTATGGGTTGGACATTACATGGATTCCGATGGACAATGAAAAAATATTCAACTTTCACAAATATTGAATGTCTGTGTGTTTGGCAGCCTTGTCGAGCCAATTTTATTTCTCTCTCCTTTTTCAGAATGTTATCAGGAAACCAAAGCAAAAAAAAATGGTGTATGCATTGAAACTGACTTTGTTTCACAGAAAAAGACAAGACTTTATTTTTATCGCGATGACATATATGTTTTCATGTACTAATCGCATCTAAACTAAATTATCTAGACTTTGTCACGGTAGATTTATGATATAAGCCTTCAAAGCCGAGATATTCGATGAACAAGTTTGAATTTGTTGATTGCAAGCATTATAAGCTGAAGACGATACTTCTAGTCAAAATCGAATGGCAGCGAAGTTAAAAGTTTCACAACAAACAAATTCTGATCGCTTGATAGCTATGTGAAAAGTTCAAAAGGGTGGAAAAATGGGTGCCATATGAATTGAACGAAAGACAAATCGAAAGTCGTACTAACTCTTGTAAAAATTTCGCTTCAAAGACACACAAGAAAACCAGTATTGCATCGAATTGTTTCTAGCGATGGAAAATGGATTTGTTTTCAGAATCCTAAGCGGAAAAAAATTATGGATTAATCCGGGACAACTGAGACTGAGACTGAGACCTGAGACCTGAGACCTGAGACTGAGACTGAGACTGAGACCTGAGACCTGAGACCTGAGACCTGAGACCTGAGAATGAGACTGAGACTGAGACTGAGACTGAGACTGAGACTGAGACTGAGACTGAGACTGAGACTGAGACTGAGACTGAGACTGAGACCTGAGACTGAGACTGAGACTGAGACTGAGACCTGAGACCTGAGACCTGAGACCTGAGACCTGAGACCTGAGACCTGAGACCTGAGACCTGAGACCTGAGATCTGAGATCTGAGACCTGAGACCTGAGACCTGAGACCTGAGACCTGAGACCTGAGACCTGAGACCTGAGACCTGAGACCTGAGACCTGAGACCTGAGACCTGAGACCTGAGACCTGAGACCTGAGACCTGAGACCTGAGACCTGAGACCTTAGACCTGAGACCTGAGACCTGAGACCTGAGACCTGAGACCTGAGACCTGAGACCTGAGACCTGAGACCTGAGACCTGAGACCTGAGACCTGAGACCTGAGACCTGAGACCTGAGACCTGAGACCTGAGACCTGAGACCTGAGACCTGAGACCTGAGACCTGAGACCTGAGACCTGAGACCTGAGACCTGAGACCTGAGACCTGAGACCTGAGACCTGAGACCTGAGACCTGAGACCTGAGACCTGAGACCTGAGACCTGAGACCTGAGACCTGAGACCTGAGACCTGAGACCTGAGACCTGAGACCTGAGACCTGAGACCTGAGACCTGAGACCTGAGACCTGAGACCTGAGACCTGAGACCTGAGACCTGAGACCTGAGACCTGAGACCTGAGACCTGAGACCTGAGACCTGAGACCTGAGACCTGAGACCTGAGACCTGAGACCTGAGACCTGAGACCTGAGACCTGAGACCTGAGACCTGAGACCTGAGACCTGAGACCTGAGACCTGAGACCTGAGACCTGAGACCTGAGACCTGAGACCTGAGACCTGATACCTGAGACCTGAGACCTGAGACCTGAGACCTGAGACCTGAGACCTGAGACCTGAGACCTGAGACCTGAGACCTGAGACCTGAGACCTGAGACCTGAGACCTGAGACCTGAGACCTGAGACCTGAGACCTGAGACCTGAGACCTGAGACCTGAGACCTGAGACCTGAGACCTGAGACCTGAGACCTGAGACCTGAGACCTGAGACCTGAGACCTGAGACCTGAGACCTGAGACCTGAGACCTGAGACCTGAGACCTGAGACCTGAGACCTGAGACCTGAGACCTGAGACCTGAGACCTGAGACCTGAGACCTGAGACCTGAGACCTGAGACCTGAGACCTGAGACCTGAGACCTGAGACCTGAGACCTGAGACCTGAGACCTGAGAATGAGACTGAGACTGAGACTGAGACTGAGACTGAGACTGAGACTGAGACTGAGACTGAGACTGAGACCTGAGACTGAGACTGAGACTGAGACTGAGACCTGAGACCTGAGACCTGAGACCTGAGACCTGAGACCTGAGACCTGAGACCTGAGACCTGAGATCTGAGATCTGAGATCTGAGACCTGAGACCTGAGACCTGAGACCTGAGACCTGAGACCTGAGACCTGAGACCTGAGACCTGAGACCTGATACCTGAGACCTGAGACCTGAGACCTGAGACCTGAGACCTGAGACCTGAGACCTGAGACCTGAGACCTGAGACCTGAGACCTGAGACCTGAGACCTGAGACCTGAGACCTGAGACCTGAGACCTGAGACCTTAGACCTGAGACCTGAGACCTGAGACCTGAGACCTGAGACCTGAGACCTGAGACCTGAGACCTGAGACCTGAGACCTGAGACCTGAGACCTGAGACCTGAGACCTGAGACCTGAGACCTGAGACCTGAGACCTGAGACCTGAGACCTGAGACCTGAGACCTGAGACCTGAGACCTGAGACCTGAGACCTGAGACCTGAGACCTGAGACCTGAGACCTGAGACCTGAGACCTGAGACCTGAGACCTGAGACCTGAGACCTGAGACCTGAGACCTGAGACCTGAGACCTGAGACCTGAGACCTGAGACCTGAGACCTGAGACCTGAGACCTGAGACCTGAGACCTGAGACCTGAGACCTGAGACCTGAGACCTGAGACCTGAGACCTGAGACCTGAGACCTGAGACCTGAGACCTGAGACCTGAGACCTGAGACCTGAGACCTGAGACCTGAGACCTGAGACCTGAGACCTGAGACCTGAGACCTGAGACCTGAGACCTGAGACCTGAGACCTGAGACCTGAGACCTGAGACCTGAGACCTGAGACCTGAGACCTGAGACCTGAGACCTGAGACCTGAGACCTGAGACCTGAGACCTGAGACCTGAGACCTGAGACCTGAGACCTGAGACCTGAGACCTGAGACCTGAGACCTGAGACCTGAGACCTGAGACCTGAGACCTGAGACCTGAGACCTGAGACCTGAGACCTGAGACCTGAGACCTGAGACCTGAGACCTGAGACCTGAGACCTGAGACCTGAGACCTGAGACCTGAGACCTGAGACCTGAGACCTGAGACCTGAGACCTGAGACCTGAGACCTGAGACCTGAGACCTGAGACCTGAGACCTGAGACCTGAGACCTGAGACCTGAGACCTGAGACCTGAGACCTGAGACCTGAGACCTGAGACCTGAGACCTGAGACCTGAGACCTGAGACCTGAGACCTTAGACCTGAGACCTGAGACCTGAGACCTGAGACCTGAGACCTGAGACCTGAGACCTGAGACCTGAGACCTGAGACCTGAGACCTGAGACCTGAGACCTGAGACCTGAGACCTGAGACCTGAGACCTGAGACCTGAGACCTGAGACCTGAGACCTGAGACCTGAGACCTGAGACCTGAGACCTGAGACCTGAGACCTGAGACCTGAGACCTGAGACCTGAGACCTGAGACCTGAGACCTGAGACCTGAGACCTGAGACCTGAGACCTGAGACCTGAGACCTGAGACCTGAGACCTGAGACCTGAGACCTGAGACCTGAGACCTGAGACCTGAGACCTGAGACCTGAGACCTGAGACCTGAGACCTGAGACCTGAGACCTGAGACCTGAGACCTGAGACCTGAGACCTGAGACCTGAGACCTGAGACCTGAGACCTGAGACCTGAGACCTGAGACCTGAGACCTGAGACCTGATACCTGAGACCTGAGACCTGAGACCTGAGACCTGAGACCTGAGACCTGAGACCTGAGACCTGAGACCTGAGACCTGAGACCTGAGACCTGAGACCTGAGACCTGAGACCTGAGACCTGAGACCTGAGACCTGAGACCTGAGACCTGAGACCTGAGACCTGAGACCTGAGACCTGAGACCTGAGACCTGATACCTGAGACCTGAGACCTGAGACCTGAGACCTGAGACCTGAGACCTGAGACCTGAGACCTGAGACCTGAGACCTGAGACCTGAGACCTGAGACCTGAGACCTGAGACCTGAGACCTGAGACCTGAGACCTGAGACCTGAGACCTGAGACCTGAGACCTGAGACCTGAGACCTGAGACCTGAGACCTGAGACCTGAGACCTGAGACCTGAGACCTGAGACCTGAGACCTGAGACTGAGACTGAGACTGAGACTGAGACTGAGGCTGATAAATATTCAACCACATTCTGTTAAGATGATGTCTTCTAATGGAAAACGTTTTAAAAATCCAATTTTAAAGAAAAGGGAAAAAATTTCACAAGACGCTGCACGATTTGTTCGTTATAAGCGAAAATATGTCCGCTGAGATTGAGCAGCTGATCCTGCAGGAATTGCAACTTACACTAGCTTGAACTGAACTGATCATCATTGTAATAATTTTACAATTATTCCAAGTTAAAACAAAAAAAGGCTAATTTTGACTTATTTTTTTTGTTTATTTTTTACTTTAAACTGATGAGTAGCGTGGAATTTTACCATAAATTTCATGTTTTGTCGAAAAAGGAACGTACAAAAATTAAAATATGTGATCGTAGAATTATAATATGAAAAATTAGGATATTGTAAATACGAAACTAGTTCCCAAAATTAAGAAAAATATAGTAAAGTTGAAAATTACGTTCACGAAAAAAGAAACAGAATTCGAAAATGGAAAGAAAAAGCAAAATGAAGAAAATAAGTCAAATGAAGCGTAGGGAAGATCGGAAAATCAACGAATTGAAAGTTAGGGAATTAGGAAAGATATAAAAAGTAAAGAAATATTGTAATTTTGTTCTAAATGACTTTGAAAAAACGGATAGAAAAAATTGGATTTAAAGTTAAAAAGGTGAACAGATTAACAAGTGCAAACAAACTGGCATCAATTTAGCTCACGAAACCCAGAAAGTGAAGGGAGTGTTGATTGAATTGTGAATGGAAACAGATAAAGACTGTCCCAGAAAGTATGGACGCAACCAAAAACCGCTGCCATTTCGCAATGGTTCAGAATCTGTCAATTTTTATGGTTGCGTCCTGTTCTTTACACTCTTCTCTAACCACTTGTGCAGTTGTTTATTCGTTTTCATCAGTTTGTTTCGAAATGCGTGGACTTTTAGCAGAACAACGTCGAAAAATTGTGTACAAATGGTGCACAGAACGCGGACTGTCACTGAGAAAGATAGCAAAAATGGAAGGAGTAAGTGAAAAAACCGTGCGAAATGCAATCAGGAAGTTCGGTGAGGACAACACCTTTGAGGATAAACCGAAAACGGGTCGAAAAAAAGGTCCTGCTAACCCTCAATTAAATAAACGTATACTGAAGGCGTTCGAGTAAAAGAAGGAAGTTTCAGTTCGGGATGTAGCCAAAAAAGTGGGCACTTCGAAGTCGAATGTTATTCGTGCTAAAGAACGTTTGAATTTTCGAACCTATAAGAAGCAGAAACAACCAAAACGTAGTCCGAAACAAGAAGCATCGATCAGGCCGAGGGTTCGAAAGCTGTACAATACGATTCTTGCTGGAAATTTGAACTGCATAATCATGGATGACGAAACCTACGTGAAACTTGATTACAAATCCTTGCCGGGACCACAATTTTTATACGGTGCGAGAAGGGCAAGTGTTAAACCAGTCCGAGACATCGATTGAAGTCGAAAAATTTGGTAAGAAAGCTATGGTCTGGCAAGCAATTTGTAGCTGCGGTAAGATTTCGAAACCCTTCATCACCACTGCTTCAATGAACAGCGAAATATACATCAAGGAATGTTTACAAAAACAACTTCTACCCAAGAGCCACAAGGATCCTGTTGTCTTCTGGCCAGATCTTGCTTCTTGCCACTACTCGAAATCAACGGTAGATTGTTATACTACCAAAAATGTCACTTTCGTCCCAATTGAGGAATTTTGGGCATTTACGAAGGCACATCTTAGGAAACATGTCTCGGCAGCCGAAATCATTCAACAGTTCGAAAAAGATTGGAAAAAAGTGTCAAAACTTGTCGCCAAGAAGTCTGTACGGAATTTAATGAGGAACGTTCGCAAGAAGGTGCGCCAGCTAGCCTACAATGGCTAAGAGAATAATATTCTGTTGTTGTAGTCTAATATTATCAGTATATCGAAAAAAATATAAATAAAAAATGAATATCTTACACTCGTAAATTATCTATAGCGAAATCAAAGTGCGTGCATACTTTCTGGGACAGTCTTTATAAAATATCGAGCAAAATGAAGAAAAATGTTATAATCGCTCAGAAAGCGTTGTATGCAAAATAAAAAGTTCAGAAAAATAAAATTGGTTGGAAAAGCAAAATGAAGTGCATGAAACGAGTATAGCGTGATGGTTTAGTAGATGCCTTTCATGCAGCCCTCCTGGATTCGATTCCCCTCTCCGCACATAGACGCGAATGATCTTGAGGTTAAATCCTTTAAAATCGTAAACAAACGTAAGTTCAGAATCAGAAAACTCATTAAATTACGAGCATAAAGACAAGAAGATAAAAAAAGCAAGTACCATATAATAAATTAACAAAAAAAAATCGAAATGACATATGTAAAACAAAAACAAATGAGAAAATTATTAGAAGTGGAATTTGAAAAGATAGAGAAGTATGTAGAAGGTCAGGATATGGAAAAATATAAATGAAACTAAAATGTAAAAGACATGAAAATTAGATGAAAGTAAGCCACTGAATAAAATTAGTAAAATAAAACACATACCGACGGAAAGTTAATGAGAAGTAAACGAAGTACTCAAATAAGAAAAATGGAGAGAAGTAAATCCAATATTTGAATAGAGAGCTTATAGAGAACAAAATGACAATTAAAAAAAACGGAAGGTGAAATTGGTGGAATAATACATTCCAAAGTAAAAATTAAAACAGTAAAAATCATCAAAAACGAAAGAAAGTATGAAACATTTCAGAAATGGCTTATAAACGTGCTGAGAATTGGAAGCAAAAATCAATGGAAATTTGAATTTAAAAAGTAGTTAAAAAATTAGCAAAAAGTAGTCAAATGGACTACAACCCAGGAACAGAAATGAGTCAAAATGATAGAAACGCGAAAAAACACAATAATAATAATATCATCATTATAATCATTAATAATAATAATAATAATAATAATAATAATAATAATAATAATAATAATAATAATAGTAATAATAATAATAATAATAATAATAATAATAATAATAATAAAAATAGTAATAAATAATTCGGTAGAGTTATGAATTTATACGGAAGAAATGCGGCTTTCTCAATCAAATGGAAATAGGCAAACGATTTGTTTATGAAATTGACCGACGTTTCGGCCGTTTTTGATGGCCTTTTTCAAGGGAACTTAAAAATATGCGTTTATTATGAGACATTGTATAGACGTTTATGGTATATGGATTATCATAAGGTACATTGTGAACTCATTTTGGTCTAATCGTAAAATCAAAAAGTACCTTAGGATAATCCATATATCATAAACGGCTATACAATATCTCAATAGAAACGCATATTTTTAAGTTCCCTTGAAAAAGGCCATCAAAAACGGCCGAAACGTCGGGCAATTTCATAAACAAACCGTTTACCTATTTCCATTTGATTGAGAAAGCCGCACTTCTTCCGACAAAACTCCAAATCAGTCGATATGTACAACCTTGAGGTTATGAATTTAAAAGTTAGGGGATTTGTTAGAAATTTGATGGAAGTAAATTTAATAAAATTTGTAAAATACCAAAACAAACACTCGGGAAAGTAATGAGTGAAGGTTAAAGTTGGAATTACTAAAATAAGCAAAATTAAGTGAAGCGAAACGATGTTTTAATTTGTTTTAAACGACATATTTGATAAGGGACACTACCTTAGCTCCAAGATGCCGAGGATAAATAATGCTTTAATATGACGTATTCAAAAAAAGGCAAATGAAGTGTAGAAACGGAATTTAAGATAGGTACAATAATGCATTACAAATTACAGATTGGAATAGTATAAATAAAAAAATCTAAGAAAGTAACATTCTGAAAGAAACATTGAAAAAGAGCCCAGAAATTGAAGCGTTTAATTTTGAAAGTAACAAAAAAAAAAGCAAAATCAAGAAAATTGAGCTTATAAAACCCTGAAACAGAATAATTTCTATTTCCTGTAATGTTAGAAAATCGAAAAAAAGGTGATCACAATAATAAACAATTTAATAGAGTTATGAATTTAAAAGTTAGGGGAATGAAAAGGGTAAACAAAACGAATGAAACTAGGAAATAGTCTCGTGCATTTAATGTGAGCCGGTTACTTGTAGTTAATAACCCTAGATAAATAAACAATTAAAATTAAAACTTGAAAGATTCTTCGGTAACTTTCATAATACAGGGTGATTTTTTAAGAGCTTGAGAACTTTTTTAAACAATAAAACGCATAAAATTTGCAAAATCTCATCGGTTCTTTATTTTAAACGTTAGATTGGTACATGACATTTACTTTTTGAAGATAATTTCATTTAAATGTTGACCGCGGCTGCGTCTTAGGTGGTCCATTCGGAAAATCCGCTTTTTTATCGACAAATTTTGTTCAACGATGAGGCTCATTTCTGGTTGAATGGCTACGTAAATAAGCAAAATTGCCGCATTTGGAGTGAAGAGCAACCAGAAGCCGTTCAAGAACTGCCCATGCATCCCGAAAAATGCACTGTTTGGTGTGGTTTGTACGCTGGTGGAATCATTGGACCGTATTTTTTCAAAGATGCTGTTGGACGCAACGTTACAGTGAATGGCGATCGCTATCGTTCGATGCTAACAAACTTTTTGTTGCCAAAAATGGAAGAACTGAACTTGGTTGACATGTGGTTTCAACAAGATGGCGCTACATGCCACACAGCTCGCGATTCTATGGCCATTTTGAGGGAAAACTTCGGAGAACAATTCATCTCAAGAAATGGACCGGTAAGTTGGCCACCAAGATCATGCGATTTGACGCCTTTAGACTATTTTTTGTGGGGCTACGTCAAGTCTAAAGTCTACAGAAATAAGCCAGTAACTATTCCAGCTTTGGAAGACAACATTTCCGAAGAAATTCGGGCTATTCCGGCCGAAATGCTCGAAAAAGTTGCCCAAAATTGGACTTTCCGAATGGACCACCTAAGACGCAGCCGCGGTCAACATTTAAATGAAATTATCTTCAAAAATTAAATGTCATGTACCAATCTAACGTTTAAAATAAAGAACCGATGAGATTTTGCAAATTTTATGCGTTTTATTGTTTAAAAAAGTTCTCAAGCTCTTAAAAAATCACCCTATACAAATATATTCGTTGATTTTGTTTGATTTTTATCACTCACATGAAACCGAAAATTTGAACAAAAGAAAATTATTTGTCAAATTACAAATGCCAAGAATTGAGGTGGTTGTAAAGTTTTCCGAGATCATAACCGACCATTCGGCTGTTCGAATCTCGGCAAAGTTGAAACAAGTGATTCGGGTAAAATATCTTGTTAAAACCGAGTAAACTTTTAATGTTTCGATGGAATATGTTCGGCGGTAAAAAGATAACTTCACAAGAAAGAATACTAGCACTGTATCACCACAAGTAGGTGGTTGAAAATAATGACATCCACCAAATGATACTCCAATCCACTTATCCTGTTATTTCAATCCGAACTCCTTCAGCGTCCTCTTCACCGGTCGGTTCAGGGGCGGAACCTTTCGTTTGGCACCTGTGTTTTCTTTTTGCTTGAACAGTTCTTTTATGCTTCTTCACGCTTGCTGTGGTTGTTTGTTTTTCGGCACGTTTGAATGGTTTCAAAGTTTTTTTTCTTTCGGCGGTGTTGTTAGAAGAAAGGTAAACATTTATAGCGAATCCAAGTAGGCGGCTACAGCGCTCGAGTGGGGTTTTTCCTATCATGCGTGAGAGGTGAAAAGAATAAACAGGGTTGCTGTTTAATCGCTTTCAAGTTCCCTCTCCCCAAAGGGGTGACGGTTTGACAGTCAAGCAGAGTGAAATTTCGATGTAAATTTATTTCGTTTGTTCTGGTTTTGATGGTAGCGATATCACGGTTTCCGGTGAACATGTTGCTTTATAACTTGTTAGGTTTGGGAGGGAAGCATATGAATTATGTGAGAAGTTCAATGTCAAGGCTGGAAGAAATAATAGTTCATAGGATTTTTAGCGTGTTCTAAAATGAAGATGCTTTTCGTTCACTCTCATTGAACATAACTCAAAATTGAGTGACACATCACTCAAATTCATGAAAAGAGCACGTACTCTAAACTTGAGTTACCGCTTATCTACTCATTTTTGCGTTAAGGGACGAAATTGTCAATTCTTGAGTAATTTTTACTCAAAAAAAGAAAAAAATATTTGGTTCAAAATTTGAGTAAGTTCAACTCAAAATTTGAGTTCCTTGCTCTCAAAATGAAGAAATTTTTCTTCGTTAATTTTCATATACAAGGTTATTCTTCTTACTTTTGAAAGCGCAAATAGTGATTCAAAACCGTTTCCTTTTCAACGGTTTGGAGTAAAAATTAAATGGTTTTGATATCCTTATGTTGCGCTTTTCACTAAGCATAATTGAAACCACAAAATATCTATGATTGACGTTGATCCATGTTTTCAAAACCGGATCTAGAAACGGCAATGGAAAACGACGTATTCTTGCATTCTTTATTTCGATAAGAATATTCCAAGAATGAAAACGCACTGAACTGCAAGAAGTATTTTTTTCACTCAAGTGTTTAAAAACTCACCGCTTACACTAATATATGAATAAATGCGAGAGAACTCATGGCGACGAGTTTATTTTACTCAAATCCATACTCAAATTTTGACATATTGTTCCAGTTTATGAATTTGAGTAATCGCAACTCAAACCATGAGTTATGTTCAAAAAGCGTGTTGGAATCATTTCGAATATGTACGTAAAATTATCCGCCATTAGACTCCAATTTCAAGCATGATGAAATTCTGTTTCGATCTTAGCAAGCGTCTGATTCAGAGTTGTCAGGTAGATTCATTAATGTATGTCTAGGGATGCCGGATTTTTCGAATTACTCGATTATTCAATAATCGAGTACATTTCTTTAAACCAATCGATTAATTTTTAATCGATCGTAAACTCGCTTCATTATTCAATTATTGCTATTGAATTTTTCAAATTATTCGATTAGTTTAAAAATCGAATATTAGTTTCAAAATAATCGATTAAATATTACTAAGTGTCCAGCATAACTGCTGTTAAACTGTTTATTTGTTTCGAACCTAGTTTTCACTTAATCGAACTGCAAATCGAGTCAGTTTTGAACTTGATTCTTACATTGGGTTTGCTTGTTTGATTACTACCCTGGGTCAGCTTCAGTTTTCTCAAGTGAAAAAGATATTATTGTCTGTATTCTAAATTGAAACCTGTTACTGATCGGTATAACTTAAAATATATGTACAAAAATATTCAAAGTTTATTTTTATAAATCTTTAAATCTCTTTCAGGAAAATATCAGATTAGCTCTATGATGAACAACTTTTTTTCCTTTTGTTCCATTTTCGGTAAAAATATATAAAACGTTTCAGGCAACATACAATGCGAAAAAACTACATACGAAAAATAAAAACTACCCGTTATTTGACTTCTTTTTACTTAATTTTGAGTTCTTTTGAATCTTTTTCCTTCATTCGCACCTTCAACTGTGGTCGAAATACAAAAATACAGATTTCTTGAAATTCTTTGAACGGATATATAATTTTGGTCGTCAATACATAGTTTCTGGTAATGATTCCAATATTCTGAATCAAAAAAATGTACATGTCATCGCTTTAATTTTTGAGTTACATACAAACATGTGAAAAAAAATGAAAAATTCATATATATTTATAAATTCATCGATTGTTTAATGTTTTCTTTTGATTGTGCAGGAATGGTAGTTGAGCGAAAATTGTAGCTGGTATCACTAGCAATCGAATGATGTATAAAAATATATAGGTCATCGCTTTGAATTTCGAGATATTTACGATCATAGTAAAAAGTCTCACCTTCTCTTAGGTCATCTATCTACAGTTTTCATTATAATTTTGGGTAGACAAACCTATTTTTAGTTTTTTTTCAGTGCATTTTATTTTTGAAAGTAGTACCTTTCCATTGGTGAACAAATTTTGAAGATCGGTTGACTAACAACAAAGTTATGACTCGGTAAAGTTGAAGTTCTCAATATCCGATTCACGATGCAGGTGCCGCATGAATGCAGATAGGGCACGTTTTGAGCTTGAAAAAAAGCTTGGAACGGGAAAAATCTGATTTTCATTAGTTTTTCCAAAATGATCGTCAATAGTGATATACTTAAAATAATCTACAAAATTCGAGGGTGTAAAATTTATCGAAATTGGTCAATTAACAACTGAGTTATGATAGCTCAAAGTTACCGTTCCAAATTTTTTTAAGGTTTGGTATTAGGATTGTTAATATATCTAGCACCACTGCTGCTAGTGGTCGTAATATGATTTTGCTTTCTTTTATTATGCCATAACGATTGATCTGAGTTGTTTTATATTAACAGATCGGCTGAAAAGTTCGTATCGTTTCTATGAGAGGGCGCCACTAGAATTAAATCCATACCATTTTCAGTTAGTACCAACCTTCAAAAGATACGTGTATAAATTTGACAGCTGTCTGATTATTAGTTTGTGAGATATTGCATTTTGAGTGAAGCTACTTTTGTTATTGTGGAAAAAATGGAAAAAAGGAATTTCGTGTGTTGATGAAACACTACTTTTTGATGAAAAAAAAGTGCCGCCGATACCAAAAAATGGCTTGATGAGTGTTATCCAGACTCTGCACCGGGCGAAGCAACAATTCGTAAGTGGTTTGCAAAATTTCGTACTGGTCATATGAGCACCGAAGACGATGAACGCAGTGGACGTCCAAAAGAGGCTGTTACCGATGAAAACGTGAAAAAAATCCACAAAATGATTTTCAATGACCGTAAAGTGAAGTTGATCGAGATAGCTGACACCCTAAAGATATCAAAGGAACGTGTAGGACATATTATTCACGAATATTTGGATATGAGAAAGCTTTGTGCAAAATGGGTGCCGCGTGAGCTCACAATCGATCAAAAACAACAACGAATTGATGATTCTGAGCAGTGTTTGGAGCTGTTATATCGAAATAAAACCGATTTTTTTCGTCGATATATAACAATGGACGAAACATGGCTCCATCACTTCACTCCGGAGTCCTATCGACGGTCAGCTGAGTGGACTGCACGCGATGAACCGAACCCAAAGCGTGGAAAGACTCAACAATCGGCCGGTAAAGTTATGGCGTCTGTATTTTGGGATTCTATATAGCTCTATTAATAGAGCGTTCGAAGGACCAAATTTCAAAAAAACGGCCTCATTTGAAGAAGAAAAAAGTTTTGTTTCATCAAGACAATGCATCGTGTCACAAGTCGATAAAAACCATGCTGAAATTGAACGAATTGGGCTTCGAATTGCTCCCTCATCCACCGTATTCTCCAGATTTGGCCCCCAGTGACTTTTTCCTGTTATCAGACCTCAAGAGAATGCTCGCTGGTAAAAAATTTAGAAGCAATGAAGAGCTAATCGCTGAAACTGAGGCCTATTTTGAGGCAAAGGACAAATCGTACTTCAAAAATGGTATCGAAAAGTTGGAAGATCGCTATAATCGCTGTATCGCCTCTGATGGCAATTATGTTGAATAATAAAAACGAATTTTGGCAAAAAAATGTGTGTTTCTATTAAACGATACAAACTTTTCAGCCGAACTGTTATCACAAAAGTTTCTCAGCTTATTATGAAGATTTTTTGAAGTGACAAACCATGTTCCAAAACTCACTGTAAAGACACAAAAGTCAAACTTTTTAATTTGAAGAAATAGGTTTTTGGAATCTTCTACAATATTGTAGAAAAATTCAAATCCAATAACTTTGCCGAAGATATGATCTCTCTATCTCTTATAGTTTAGAAGATATAGACGATACTGTTTTATGCAAACAAAAACATAATTTACATAACTTTTTGTGTCTTTACAATAAAGTTTGGAGCATGGTTTGTCACTTCAAAAAAATCTTCATTCTAAGCTGAGTAACTATCGTGAAAACATCAAATAACTCAGATCAACCGTTTTAGCATATTGAAAGAAAGTTAAATCATATTACGACCACTAGCAGCAGTGGTGCTAGATATATTAAGGAATGAGCCATCGTTCGGACCTTGTGTCGGTTTTCCTTTAATAACTTTTTTTTTTCAAATTTCGGATTGCTGCTGAAGTCTTCAAAGCTTTTCTTCCTTGTTAAACTTCATACAAAAATAACATAAGCACTGATTTTTAGAGTTCATAGGTTTATCTCCAGCCGATTTTTTTTTGTTAAAAGTGAATTTTTCCATACTAAATCCCATACAAACTTTAAACCTCGGGCACGAAAATATAGTTTCTCCGATCGAGGTAAAATTTTGCATGGAGCTTATGAAACCCAGAATGAATACGAAAAGTTCGATGAAGTCAGAAAATAAACCTGTTTCTGCACCTTCTACATTTGTTCTTTTGCATTCTGCACTTGTTCGTTTTATCTATGTACCTGTAGCTGTTTCGGCGAATTTCGAACAGCTCACAAATTATATTTGGATGGAAATTATTCCGACTATTCATTCGAGTAAATTATTTCGAGTATTCGCTAAACCAGAATAATAAACGACCTATGTAAAAGTCAGTTTCAGAAAAGCGTGGTCATAATTGCTCGAGATCGGTAAAGTTGAATTGTGTCAGTATTTTTCTCGCACAGTCAGAAGTATTGTCCTTCATGTTCCGTCAAAATGGCTCGAAATTGGTTTTGATTCGATCGCAGCAATTTTTTCGTGCTCGTATTTTAAAGGTCCCAAAATGATACAAGCGAAATACATTCAACAGTCGAAACATTTTGTTAGCAAAGGGGTGAATCGTTTCGAAGAGGAAAAAGGCGGGTGGGTAATGTCAGAGACATAACTGGATGTCGTGAATACGAAAAAACTGACACGCTCCCATCACTTTTCCGAATATCAGATAGTTGATTGATTGTATGAATTGTGCAAGCTTTCCCCTTTTTCACTAATAGAGTTTGAAGCGATGCACCTACATTAAAGTACAGATTAGTTACATTGAACAGCTACTATTCTACAACTATATATTCCAAACTTGAAACAATTCCTTTTTAATTTGCCAATATAGGAGGCTAGGTACGACAAATTTGTAGTTTATTTTTATAGAAGCTATGAAGTTCGAAGATATCTGATTCTTCTCGAAATTTCAGTACGAGACAATTGCAATGGCCTGATCTGAAATGTATCGACAATCTTCGGTATGCAAGAGTAATTTTAAAAATAATAATGATAATAATAATAATAATAATAATAATAATAATAATAATAATAATAATAATAATAATAATAATAATAATAATAATAATAATAATAATAATAATAATAATAATTATTATTATTATTATTATTATAAAGATTAATCTGTATATATGGCAACCCTGTTTCGCATGGCATATTTTCACACGACCCAATACTTATATAAAGATGTATTCAACATCATCACTTCCACTTTCGCATTGCCGTTCGTAATTGAATGTGTTAGTGACGGTGCAAATTATTTTAAGTTCCATTTTGGTAGGAAATATTGAGATCTGAGATGGTTCTCGTGTGTGTCTTGTTTCGGCAACAGTTGCTCAGAAAATGGTAGGAAAGCGACAAAATTCAACTAGTTCATTATTATGATCTTTAGCACTGAAAAGTGCTTTGAATGGGTCTTGCTGGACTTTTTGGCTGCCTTTCTACCAGATTTCGGTGCCATCGTGCTGACAGTGTCTCGTGCGTTCAGAGTAGCTGCTTTAACTTAAATGACGCTATTTCTCACATCACATTTCATTTTTTACCTGCTACTGGCAGCGGTGTACGGACAGCCCCTTTGCCAAAATTCCTTTTCTTGTTCGCAGACGACAGTTCCTCGATGTTACTCTCGTGTGTCTTGTTTCGGGAACAGTTGCTCAGCAAATGGTAGGAAAAATGAACCACTCAACTTTTATATGGATGCTCTTGTATAGATGCAGACATCTCGCGTTCTGATTGGCTGGTGCTGTCATGGGTTAAATCAAACAGGTTTTTCAATAGTGTTCCTTTCAAAAACCTTCAATATTGTTGCAATACACGTTCAAGTTGAAAATTTTCGATTCTATTGGTAGTTAGATTATATAAATCCTTTCACAGATCACTGAGCTATGAGCTTTCAAAATACGAGAAAGGCAAACGCGCCTTACGAATTATCCTCTTTGATACTCGTTTATACCAAATATTTCAGAAAAGTGTAATTTTGAACTATTTGAGATTATGTCACACAACTGAAAATTTTACCATAAAATTGTGATCATATTTCCGATGGTATGTCGGAAGAATTATGTTGATTCATTAGATACAACAGGAGATATTCACGATCAAAAACTTATCACTCTCGCAGAGGGTAAATTTTGAAAAGGCGCCCCACAGTAAAGTAAGTCACGACAAAAGTTCGCACAATGAATGTATCTGATACGATTCTCGAACAGAAGATTGTTGGGAAATGCATTTTCATAGCCATTGTATTCTCAACCCTAAGCAGAATACATGATAAATAAATTAGCCGATAAACAAAAACTGAAGCTTTCTGGAAATGTTCAGTGTGTAAGGTGGTAGATAAATGAATCAATAGTGGTGTTGTATTTAAAATTTATTCGGTACCACCGTGGTGGTGGAGTAATATAATATTAGTCGATTCAGCTTTAAAATCAAACGCAGAAGTTACAGGAGCGCAGGTTATCGCTACACCAATTCAAACGCGCCTACGTGATTGAATCATACAAAATTCTGCGCTCCTGTTACTTCTATAAATCAAATTTAAGCTAAATAGCGTTTCATTCGGTTTAATCTAAACATGGTAGTGCAATCAACTAGCTGGAATTGAAACAGCCTTTCGTCGCTACAGTCACTGTTTGGAATGTGGAAAAAACTATTGTTGTTCACATTGACCACCCTACGTGCATCGGCATTATCGCAGTTATTATTTCTCAGAAGAGATTTTTTTTTATTGTTGAAAATATAATAATCAAATCTTGCACGGATCACTTCGGTGTCGAACAGAAGCGTAGTGGAAATTCAGTATCGAAATATCATCGGAGACTCTACTCCTTTTCGATTAGTTGTTAGCGATATTTCTTTGGGTGAAAATTCGTCATCAGGATTCGCTGAGACAAAACATCATTTGTGAACTTCGAGGTACAGAGTTTTGTGGATATTTGTTTCATGAATGAATATCTCGGCAGTGATTTTTTCAGTGATTTTCACAAGTGATAATGCAATGAACTTCTTCTGTTAAAAATTTTCCCAACACTGCCACTAGATACACTTTTTCCTACATTATTTTATATATTTTTAGTATATGAATTGGTAATCTTTCCATTTTTTACTGCTCTACATTATTGCCAATGACGTCATAGTGCTATATTAAAAATATGCCAGTTTGGCAGTTTTCCGTAGATCCAATTTCAGCTAGTTCAAGTAGTTTCGTAAAACTCATCAATCTACATTCGGTAGAGATATTACCTGCAACTGTATCTGGAGTCTGCATGTTAACTAATCTCAATAAACGAAACTGTATTTCTACACCTGCTTTTCAGATCAAATAACGGTTTGTAATTTGTAGCAGCAAGTTTCTTTCTTTTACATTTCAGAGAACTCAGCATTCCCTCGAGTCACTTCCAAAAGTAATTACCTTGTTACGTTCTGCGAAACGTACGTCAAACTACTGCTAGTAAATTCATTGCAAACACTCGAAAAGCGTACCGAAAAGAGCAGTTTGAGAACTCTGAAGTAAGGAACACAAACACACACACACAGATCCATCGCAAACAGCTCATCTATGGGCTCGTATACCAGCAGCAGCATCCATTAGTCAATGCCAAAGGATCTTTTCGGGGTTGCCAGTAGTCTTCTCTAGTGTGAGGCAATCTGCTTCGAGGCTCCGATGCCAGTCGCATCTCGCACGTCTCATCTGGCTGTCGATTTTCATTTCGGCTGTAGTGGATGTAGTAGAGCTTCTTCCTCCTCCCTTTTCTCTCCCTCCGGTAAATTCGCCCCTAAACACTTTTACGCCCCTTCGAAGTGTTCTTGTGTAGATTTACGACTAAGTTTTCAACCACTCCAGTAACCGGGTGCCGCACCGCAACCCGCGATGCTCGCGTGCTGTTGCGGGATAAAGGATACATAAAAGGAAGCAGGACAAAACCTAACCGTGGCAAACCGGACCATCGGAATTACGTTCGACAGTGTTTGAGAAATGTTTCCGGGTGGTTCCTGCGGGGAATGCTTCACTGCCATGGAATGAAAGAAAAACGGAAAAGTTTTGTCTTTTATTTGACGGCTGAGCTGCCTCATCGAGCCGGGTTAACCCAAATGCAAATGGTTTGCAGTTTGCCGTTCCCATTCCGTAATGTGATTGTAATACAGTCGGGTTTAAATTACATTCGTTAAATGAGTTTCTTCTGTTCGAAGGGGTGTCGTCGACTGTAACGACTGATCATGATTATAAATTGTTTCAATTGTGGTTGGCAATTACCGTTACTACCGTTACTCACTCGAATCTTCCGTAGGATTCTCACCTGCAAATGTAAAAAAGAAGAATGTCAATGTTTTATTTATTTGCATATTTTAATTCATTCATTTATTCAATGGTAAGCGAAAACGGAACTGAAATCACTAAAATTTGTTCTCCAATAGGCATAAAACCCCTCAACGAAGTTCCAGTTTGCTTTCACATCTCATCCGTAACGGTCGATACAATTATTCTCTTACTTTTTTCCGGTTTTTAATGATATCAAACTAACTAGAGATTATAAGAAGAGAAAGAATATAAAATTATAGACCCATAGTACTCAAGGAAGGATGTGAAGAATAAAGTGCGGAAAAGTGAGACGTGACAAGGGTCATTTTAGGTAAGCAGAAGGCTTCTCGTAACTAAACTTTTACTTTCTACCAGAGGAGTCGAACTTAGGCATTTTAGCGATACGAGTCATCCGAGTCTCTGATATGTCAGAAAGTAAAGGCAAAGGTCGTTAGCCATTTACTATCCGAACTGTAAAAAAAAATCTCTTACGGCCAAACCGACAGAAACAAAAACAATGGGGTGTCAAATTTCAACCACTGTTGATTTGAAGCAATGTGAAATTCGATTTTCGAACTTGAAGTTTTTTTTAAGGAGCAAAGGCATTGTGATCTAATGCAATGGTACTATCTTTAACTGAATAAAACTAATAATGTTGTATTCATTCAATTCTTTAAGAACTGCAAAGCAATTGTATTTATGAAGTTTATAGTTCCATAGAAGTTGATGCGAATCCTTTATACGCCAGACATGATTTTGTCCGAAGAACTATGTCGCAGGAGAGAGGGTTTCAGTCTGAAAAACCTAGTGGTTTATTGATGCTTTTGCCATATCAATCATACTATCACATATAATACTGTGGTATTCTTCAAAATAGTTTTCTTCGATTCTTGAAAAAATAACCGGGTTCACGTTGTTTGGCCGTTTACTGATAATGACTACCGGTTGAAGTAGTTTTAAGGCCGATTTAGAAATTATTTTACGTGTTTTGTTTGACCCTCTAGAAGATGGTATAAAATTTTGAAACACTAAGCCCTAAAGCTCCGGAACCGGAAGTCGGATTCAGGTGAAAGGTTCATAAGACCTTTTATTTTTTGTGAAGGTTCATAAGACCTTTTATTTGAATCAAAGTTTGTAAAAATCGGTCGCGCCGTCTCTGAGAAAATTTAGTCAGCATATTTTCATACTTTCGCACGTTTTACCCTATAACTCCAGAACCAGAAGCCGGACCCAAACAAAATTCAGGAATTTAGTATGAGATCATAGAACCTATCATTTGAATTTTAGTTTGTGAAAATCGGTTACACTTATTTTATAAATTTGTTGTACATTTTACCAAATATTTCCGGAACCGGAAGTCGGATCCAAAAAATATTGAAGAAATTTTGTGTGGGACCATTCAGAAGTTTTGCAAAGAACCACTTGTTGTAATCAATCTTAATCGAGGATCAACTTGTAGGAAGACGATGACCAATGATTTAAACACTCGCGTTAATTTCAAAGACCAAAATATATTTGTAGTGGTTTAGAACGAACTGTATTTTCTTTCAACCCAACATCAAGTGAACGCAGCAATGATAGCAATGATCAGTGGCTCCTATCACGCTATTCTTTAAATTTGCATGTGTGAGTTATCAGAACTGCACGAAAAATTCTAAAGTGGGTTCGACCTTCTCACCCTACAGTTCATCTAAATCTAAGTTTGTGGAAATCGGCTAACCCATTTATGAGAAAAGTTAGTACACTTATTTTGCACAATTTTTTGCACATTTTACCCCATATTTCTGGAATCGGAAGTCGGATCCAAATAATATTTTTAAAGAAATTTTGTGAAGAAAACCATAAGACCAGAAGTTTTGTAAAGAAACCCGTAAGACCATTTATTTGAATCTAAGTTTGTGAAAATCGGTTCGATCTCCGAGAATAGTTAGTACAAAAAAAATGTTATATAAACACATAGACATTTTGCGTACTCGACGAGCTGAGTCGAATGGTATGTGACACTCGGCGCTCCGGGCCTTGGTTCAAAAGTCGGATTTCACAGCGATTTCGTAACCTTTCCATATGAGAAAGGCAAACAAGAGTGAACATATTTTTCTCCTGATATCCTTGTTAAACGCTTGTCACCTACGACAACCAGCTGGCTCAACATTGTCAACATTGTCCGGAATCAGTTCACTGTGGTAAGTTCTGTAAAAAAAACTGGGCTAGAAGACCTCTATAACAACGGACAATTTAGCTGTTTTTCCACCGGTCCCATGCTAATTCCGTTCGCTTGAAAAAGTGTTTAGCAACAATAAAACAATCTCTTCAAAGAAACCATTAACTGAAAATTCCATTCGCTGGATAGCAATGAGGGCGCCACTACTCCACGGTCAAGACCATGTTCGATGTACGTTCTACTATGTCTGACTGGCGTTTTAGAGTGTCTAAAACAAGATTCAGAGTGGCGAAATGAAAGCGTGTATGCATAAGAACGCAGGTTCGAGTCCTGTCTCTGAGCGTATTTTTTTCCAATAAATCATCTTTTATTTAAAGGTTTTCATTCATTTGGCTTCTCCAATATATGTTTTCGCTCAGTCATTGCAAAAACTGAACCTGTAATAAAATACACTGAAGTCTTTTTGTCATAAATACGACTTACTTTACTATGGGGCGCCTTTTCAAAATTTACCCTCTGGGAGAGTGATAAGTTTTTGATCGTGAATATCTCTTGCTATACTTAACGTAACAACATAATTTTTCCTCCACGCTATCAGAAATATAATCAGGAATTTACGATTAAATTGTCAACAGTGTAAATGTATAACTCAAAATCTATATTTCCTCAAACTTTTGGAAATAACGAGGAAAACTCATCACGTTTGCTTGACTTTTTCGCACCAGGACGACGGTTTTGAGGTAGTCAGACACAGATCAGTTCCAATGTTCTACTGACCGAGTGTAATAGGTAAATCTTAACCGAAAATTGTTCATTTTTTCTAGTACGTTAGTACGTTAGATGGAACTGGATATCGTAACATCAGTAATATTGAGGTGGTAAAAACCAGGCTTCCCAAATGTACCGCCGCGCGACATTATTATTGAGGATGTCATGCTACTCTTTCCATGACAGCCTTGTGATAGGTTTCATCACGACAGCCCTTAGACAAATAGTTCTGTACAGCCAACGTTGCCGTCATTCACTTCGTTCGACAGTTCATTCCATCGTAAGACATTTTGTCATGGTCCACGACAGCCGAAGAAGCATGAAGTTCTCGCTGTTGCGACAGTAAGCTTCGGGTATCAATCACTGCGTTGTTTCTGTCAAGAGCAAAATATTACTCTCCCTTGACCACGTCTGCGACAGTAGCCGGTGCGGTTCAAATTTCTTGCTCTTGGTTTGCTATGAAGATTCGATGCAAGCATGTGAGTTTTAGTTTTGCCTTTGGTGATTGCTTTGCGCAGCGGTCGATCATTGCGCATAGCAATCACCGTTGGTAGGGCATTGATAACAATATAATTGATAATTAAGAATATACGAAACGGATTGAAGAACGGACTTTGGTTTTAATGAATAGTTAATTTTTATATTTTGGTCAATCTTCTATGAATCGATCGATCAATGAAATTCTATAGAAAGAAAAGTTATTATTTATTAGTTAGTTATTATTTAAAGCTATTATTTGTTTTCAAGAAATTATATTCATAATTAAAGAGCTGAGACAGCTCGGCGTGCTCGTTTCAGGCAGTTTACGTTCGGTTTGTGAGCTGTAACATTCATAGTGTAGGCGCGTACTGATGTGCGTGGAGCATTATTTTCATCCTCTTTATCTCTTCCTTCAGGATATCAAAGGCGCAATCGTTTCTTATACAAGAGTGAATAAGTCAATTGAATCAGATTTTAGATGTAAACGGTGAATGAATGTTTGTAGCAAAAGATATATTCAAATTAAAGATTCTGTATTCGATACTAGTTAGCGTGATTCTGAATAGCATTCAACTTTGCAGTCGACTTGTAAGTCTACGGGACTATTGCATGGAATCTTTCCAAGTCAGAACTGAAACATACAAAATCTGGCTCGTTAAGTTCGTTATATGTACATTGAACCACCAATCGAATAAAAACCTTGAGTGCAAAATTTGGAGTCGGAATTAGCAATGCAAAAATCATGTAGAAACTTATTGGCAGGTACCGTACAACAAAGCTTTGAATGCAAAAACTGAATGAAAAATTCCGGTTCTTCCAAAAAACATGTTTCCAAGCGTGGAATGCAGCATGGTTGCCCGTAACAGGTTCGAATGTTTATTTCGTTTTATTTAGAAAAAAAGTTTTAGTTCACCAAGTTATTTCATAATGTCTTTCGTGAGTAATATGGTCTCAAGCTTTCCAGACATATCAAGTTATCTTCTATATATGAATAGTATAGTGTTTCTATTAACCTGAAATATATTCCAAAATACATATGTGCTGATAATCTGGAATGCATTTTCTTCCTGTTATGCATTGAATTATCTTATCTCTAGAAACGGCATATTAACTATTATATTATTTTGGTCATAGCTACCAGAAGTTCGCGACTTTTACACACGTTGAAACTGTCACATGTTCGATGTTTGGAAGCATTGGGAAAACCGAAAAGACTCCCATCCAGAAATTTCGGAAGTTGCTTTAATCCTCATGACTGTGCCTGCAACGCAAGTTTCTTTTGAAAGAGCGTTTAGCGCTCTGGCGTTAGTGTTGTCGCCAGCTCGGACAAAATTGTGCGTACAAAACCTGTCGAACATTTTAATAGTAAAATTAAACCAAGACCTACTCCATCATATTATTCCACACATGTACAATTGGAAAGACTACAAATCGATGGGAAAAAATGAATAAAAAAATATTTTTGATTAATTTAGAGCTAAAATCTTATCATTTGCGGTTTCAAAATCACTATAGATTCATCGTATTGAATTTCATTGCCGGTTCTGGTTGGGAAATTTGGGGAGTACGATTACCTATAAAGTACACTTATATTTCCAAAAATGGTAAGTAACAAAAACTACCTAAACATGAATTCAAGCTCAATTTGGCTTTAAAGAATTTTATATCTGCCATTGGAATTATAAAAATTTCATAGTGTCTATACATAGATTTTGATTTTGTCATAAAAAAGGTTTTGAAATTACTTGAAAATTCGACTAGTGAAAGTTGACATTCGACTAAGATAAGTTAATCAATTTCTCAGGCATGACACTCAATTTCTCAGGCATGACTGCACCTATTTTCCCAAATCAGGCTGAAATGACCCACCTGCACCTATTTTCCCAAATCAGGCATGACTGCATAGGTTACTATTGAATTTAATTCGGATCCTACTTCCGCAGTTACAAGTCTAAGAATGTCGAAAATTTTCTACCGTCTAATTGGCTAAGTATTTAAAAAAATTAAACGTTTGGAACTTTAAATATTGTAAATGAATAGTGAAACATTCTGATAGCCGAGTTCATTGCATATATTTAACAGTTTTCTTTCTTAAAAGATTGTCTGAGCGCAAGTTTGCAAGCTGCGCCAGTAGCTGTCATGTTTGGATGCAGCCCAAGAACGAATCTTGTGCTTTATCCAACTAGTTGAAAGTGGTAAAGCTGGTTCAGGACCAACGAAATCATTCGTTGCACCAGCTCTAGCCAACTTTTCAAATAATAATAATAATAATAATAATAATAATAATAATAATAATAATAATAATAATAATAATAATAATAATAATAATAATAATAATAATAATATTGTGGCTGTCATTTTCGATCCTAAAAAATTCATTGGTTTAGTTAGGAGAAACAGAAAAATCAAAACGTCGTTATTCAGAATAAGGGTGCATAAGATATTTTCGGAGTATTATCAATGAATGCTAGTGTATCTGTTTCTTTAGGAATAATAAGGAAGCACTAAGGATGAATACTTCAGTAATTCAGATATATGAGCCGTTACACAAAACTCTGTGTTTATCTTTTAATATTCGTTAGTTATTAAAATTCATTGCCTTCGCCGACAGTATATATAAATCTAAAACAATTTCTTTATTCCACAATGGTAATGTAATGAAACCCTTAAATTTCCTGCAAAGGCAATCCCAACAACGCAATCGTATGTACTAGTACCATTTCATTGAGGCAGCTGAAATAGTGCGAGCGCACTATAAACCACAGCTCGTCTCCAGAAACTGCCGGTTTATTGCTTCAAGAGACATTGATGAGACAGCCGGCTGGCGACAGCCCTTCGTAACAGTAATTCCCTAAAAATCAAAGGATGTCTTCGATTTTCTAAGGCTGTCCCCGTAACATTTTAAGCGAATGAGCGAACAGAATGAAACAGAATACAAACAGCCCGTTCGGTTTGACTACTCTCCGGATAGAATACTCTCATCAAACTGGTGAGTAGAAACTGTCTCAGCGACAGCATTCATTTAGGCATGCGAGCGCTGTTGCCATTACAGTTCGGCATATGCTGCACACATATTGTAGACTGGGCTTTCGACTTTGCACTCAGACAGTTCATGCTATCTCGTGGCGGATGTCATTGAAAAGCAGTACTGCTGGGAAGCCTGGTAAAAACCTCAAACACTCAGGTGGAATCAATGTAGCTCTTCTTCACATTCGGACGTCGTGGCTAGCAGTAAACCAGCAGTAGCAAAGAACTGAATTTTTAGTTAAATTCAAGAACTAATCTCAGACACTAGATTCTGGTCCACCTGAATTCTGAAGTTAATTTTAAGTTCATACTTCTATTTAAAAATTTAGTTCCAGATTACAGGTTCAGAATTTAAAACTATGACTCTAAAACTGAATCCTATTTCTGCGTTTGGAAAATGGTTTCAAATTCAGTTCCTTATTTAGGAACTCGAATCCAGAGATATGATTTAGGATTTTTCAGAATTCATGAACAAAATTCAGGATATGAATTTTAGATCTGGATTCTGAAACTAAATATTAGGTCTGAACACAGAACCTTGATTTAAAAACTGAATTGAAAATTGCTAAAAATAACTTCAGTTCCTTACTTCTAGAACTAAATTTATGACCTGAGTTTTTTTATCTAGATTCCGAAAATTTGCAGCTGAAATCGGAGTGTGTCCCAGATTTATATATTAGTTCTTTAATTTTAACAGTTATAACCATTTAACAAATTACACAAAGCGGTCTTTTAGAACCACTAAAATTTTTCCAAAGGATTTTAGGAAGTTTATTTCTACTAGTATCTAAATCTACGAAATTATTTGTTCCGTGTAATTTAATTGTGTGGTAGAATATGTTTGCCGTCAATTAGTCGTACTGTAGTATAGATGCATCGTTAAAATTCTGGAAGCGAAGCAATGAAAGTTGAAAAATACACACAATCTAATATGAATGATGATCTTTATCCAGAAGTGAGAAAAAAACATGGCAGTTTTATTCGTATTCACGTCCTCCAGTTATGTCTGTGACATTACCCACCCGCCTTTTTTTATGCGAATTTACGTACCGCATAAAAAAAAAACCGCATAACTCTGAAAATTCGCATAAAAAAGTCGCGTAAAAAAACCGCATAAAAAAAGACCTCAGTGTATATTTTTTTCATTCTTTTTTGATGGAAATGCCTAGCGTTGGGAGTTCTGGAATCACTGAAAGATGAGGATTATGTCTCCTAGGCTGTGAACCATTTCGCGGTTAATTTTTAACTTTTGGTTGAAATCTGACACTTGAGTGGTTATTTTGTGTCGAGTAGTTTAATTCAACTAAAACTGCGGCACATTTCAAATTTTGACGGATGAAAAGTTATTTGGGTTTATTTTGCACTGGAAATAATTTGGCTGAAGAATTGATACTAGAATTTTCTTAGCAAGATTTTTTTCAGTGTCGGAAAATAACCATCGATCTGTCAAAAATAACCATGCTTTCGAGCAGGCTTTTGGATATTTTTAATGATAAAAGTGGAGTTTTATCTTTTTTTATAAATATAAAAATAGGTATAGAATTCCCTCAAACTTTAGAAAAATTTTCCGAGGCCCGGAGGGCCGAGTGTTATATACCAATCGATTCAGCTCGATGAACTGAGCAAATGTCTGTGTGTGTGTGTGTGTGTGTTGTCAACTAAGAGGTCGAGATCTCAGAGATGGCTGGACCGATTTTGATCAAACTAGTCGCAAATGAAGGGTCTTCCCGTCACTCTGAACGCTATTGAATGGTTGTGAGATCGGACTTTTTGAGTTATACGAAGTTTCATGTCAAAATTTTCAGTTTTTTGCCAATATCTTTCACAATTGATCCTGAAAACAGAATATGTTTTTATAATTAGATTTCGCTCGAAAATAGCTATCCAAAAATCCATAGATTGTTAAAATCCGTCCATTTTTAACGGAGATATCGATATTATTGTGTAAGCGACTTTTCCCCTTAATTCCAGTAGTAGGAATTTTGAGCGCTGTATGACAAAGCAATGCTTGGGAGCAACGTGAAACACGATTTTTTTACTGTTACATAAAATTGTTCCTAAGTACCAAAAAGACTGTGTACAGCATCCTTTTTCATAACAATTTGCTTTGGTCCGATTTTAGCACGGTTAGTTTTTGGTAACATAATTGTTCGAATATGACATGTAAATCAGATGATGGCGATGATGAGTTAAAAACAATTACATAGTTATATTGATTTAAACTACTGATATATAGTTATATTGATTTAAACTACTGCTGGGAGAACATAACACCCATATACCATTCGAATCAGTTCGTCGAGATCAGCAAATGCGTGTGTGGAAAATAATTTCACTCAATTTTCTAGGAGATGATTCAACCATTTTCTACAAACTCAGATTCATACGAGAAGTGCTTCCAAACAAGGTTCCTGAATTACGTCTGGATCTGACTTCCGGGTTCCTGAGCTACAGGTCAAACGAAAATAAAATAGTGTAACTCATTTTTCTCATAGATGGCTGTACCGATCTAAGGTTCAAATGAAATCTAAGAACCATCTAAGAATCAAAAGAAAGGTCTTAAGATTCTATAATACATCTAGATTTTTAGTCAGTCTACACTGATTTTCGAACATTTTGAATCAAATCTCTCTATCTAAAACTCCTCAGGTGAATTTAACTGGCTTCAGCTACACCGATTTTCAGATTCCGGTTCCAGTATCGAATCGTTTCTCAAAAAATCGAATGAAACACCGAAGAATATTCATGCAAAAAACTTATGCGGATTGATAAAGAAAAGGTATCATCTCACTGCTAAGTGGATTAAGCACGTTTTTCGAGTTGTTTTTGAGCAGTTTTCGGAGCAGTTGCCGAGCAGTTATTTTATCATTTGATTGGAAATATTTCTAAGTTTCGATTTGAATGTATGAAGCTACGTATTTTCAATTATATAGGATTGAAATTTTGATTAGTAGCGAGCAGTGTCCTATTTTGTCTGCTAAAAATCTCCGGCATATCGGATTTCCCTGCCATAGACGACAGTTTTGAAGGAGTAAGCGATGTATCAAAGAGAGAGCATCGCTCTGATTGGTCACTCGATGCAAAAGCGAGGCTGTTTTGAAGCACGCGAATCTATAAATATAAGCGAAACTATAGCTAACGTTTCAGTCCTACATGGCATCGCTGAACTTCTGACAGCTGACTACCGTAGAGCTAAGAGTGCTGCCAGCATCAACAAAATAACTTCTCTCATATTCTGTGCAACCCATTAGTTGTTCGTATGAAAACTATAATAGTGATTTCATGTTAATCTTTTGAAATGGTGATTTTGGTGAGTTTTGATTCATCATAAGAAGGATAGGATGTTTGAGGTGGTTCTGAATTCCAAGATGACAAATTCCGGTTTGTTTTATTTAAAAGATATTTTATTCAGACTAATTTGGTTGGTTGGTTAGATGGTAAGCTGTTAATTGCAGCTGGTGTACTTTGTTCTATAGGGGATACGTTGGACGGTTTCGTTGAAGGGAATGCTTCACTGTTGTTGGTGACTGTCACATGTGTACTGAGGTTGCTTGGAGTTGGTGTGACGAAAGCACCGTTGTCCTTTGGTGTGGTTGTCTCCTTGTCCAGTTTATCACATGGCTTACCGTAGTGAACAGCTTTTTGGCAATATTGACATGTGGCCATCTGATTGTCATAGGTAACAAGTGATTTGCACGGGATTCTTGTATCCTGACCGAATGTCACATAAGAAGGTATAGGCCTCCTCAAGCGCATGCGTAACAACGTACGTCATTTAGAATACCGGGGAAAAAATTCTTCCACTTTTCTTTTGCGATAGAGAGAATCTCTCCGTATTGGGACATAGTTTTGCGAATATAAGAATCGATGACGCTTGAGGAAAGATCATGCACACGCACTTCTACAGCACTATCTTCCATATATACTGGAATGTTGTACTTGATATTTTAATGCTCCACATAGTGCACATTGTTATTGTCTTTTGCGAATTGAATTGCATCCAACTCTTTATAGAACTGGATATAAACAACATTATTGGTCTTATTGAATTGAAGTAGATGTACACGTTTAATGTCAAGATGCATTTGCTCCTTAAGCAAACCTTCAAGTTCTCGTATCGAAGGTCGAATTTAGCACTGCCTGAAGTCAACAATAATTGTATTCTTTCGTACCTTTTGTTTTTGTTCGTTTGGTTCACTCATTTCGAGATCGTTCTATTGTTCACTACACAATACTGTAATAATAATTTTTATTCAGGCCAATTTGCGTTTAGCTTTACGTGGCCGATTTACCCATGTTTTGGTTACATAATATTATTTTTTTATTGTTGGATCTCGTTGTCACCCTTCTTCTAGGGGAAGAGGAGCTTCCATTTCCTTCTAGCGAATATTGTAGGTCATTTTGTCCGTTGCTCATATCATCCATTGCTACATCGTTGGAGTTGTGAGTGGTTTCCGTTTCCTTGTTTTCATTGTTGATCGTAGTCTAGGGTTTGTAACCCACCGGTTCCAATCCGTTTCTCAAAAGTAGATTTTTTCCATTTTCTTATGTACATTTTTTTTTAATCACTGTAAAACGTTTGAAAGTATCATGCTAGTTGAGTCAATATACTGCAAACAATGTTGCAGCTTACTATCAAGGTACGTTTCCAATGGGTACCTAATTTGAATAAACGAGCTTTGGTAGCGAGATGGGGTTGACTTAGCAAGTAGTGATGCTGTGAGAAGTGACTCAGTAGGAGTTTCAAATATAATCAAATGACCAACTGACGGGCAACTTAAAATTTTTATATTGATTTATAAAACTTTTAGTTTTAACTACATTCAATGAACTTAAACAAAATTAGATAAATTGCGCCAAGTCACTTCTCTCCATTTAACACTCATTAAAGATAGGTTACTAATAATTTAATCTAAAATTGTGTACACCGGAAAACATCTTTTTACTCATCCCAATTTTGAGATGAGTTCTGCTTGACATCCATCGCTGGTTATTGCCCAGTGGTACCACAGTATCCGTTCTTCGAGATGAGCTTGAGACGAGCCCGAGCCGAGCTATAAAAGAGGTCAGTGTAAAGGCGAGGGCTCTCTTGTATAATTTTGACACTAGTACGGTTCGGAACGTGGTGATACGACGCGCGGGTGATCAAAGGATCACCAAAAAGTTACGATCGGGCTAACAAAGTGCGGAGGTGAAGTCGCAGAGTGGTGGACTCAGGTCCCAGTGTCGCCAAAAGAAGATCGGAAAAGTGAACGTTAGAGATCGACTTTTAGTGCGAATGCCCGATGTGTGTTAAGTGACTTTCACCTCCTCTAAAAAAAACCCACTCTAAAGTGCACAATGAAACAAAATCTAGTGTCGCGTGTCGTATAAGTTCAGACCGTCCATCAACATACGGTCCCCGTTCCGGCCACAAATTTAGAATACACCAGTGATATTGGCCTAAAGTGTGTAGTACCCTCCCAGGATACGGGTGCTAGTGATATCGACGGAGACAGCCTCAACGAAAGGGACCGCGGCCATAGCGCTGGCCGGCTAACGAACGGTGCGACAGCCATAGTACGTGTACACGTGCTCACTCACCAAGGTATGTCTCTTTCGCCATCTTTCTCGCTCGGAGTGCTCTGATCTCGTGCATCGGGATCGCCAGCAGCAGTTGTTCGGATATCGTCGAAGGCGCCCCACCGTCCGACGGCCGCAACGATTATGCATGCCAACGTTTTTTTTTGTGCGCAAATATTTAATTTACTTAAATAGTTAAATAAATTAAGCCTTGTTACATTATTTCCTGATTTTCACAAATGAAATGCTTTTGATAATAATTTTTTTATGCTTACCTTAAATAAAATTACCATGAGTTTTGAACTTCTAATAGATTTGTTTAATTATATATAGTAAAAGAAAATTGTGAGACCTTTGAGATCCGGGTAAGTGTTATTTTGTTGATCGCTCCCCTGTTGCCCTGAGAGTTTTATGCAGGTTAATATTAGTTCAAATAAGAAATTTCAAAGAAATGAACCTAAGTGTGTTACAGGTTCATTTGCAGTTGTTGTAGATGCGCTTTGTACATTGATTGCAGTTGATAGTTGGTTATATGGTGAAGGTGTTTTTGAAACAGGAGTACTGCATTCACTAGTTTCCGTTGTTGAGCGGTTGTCCTTGTTTTTGTTTGTTTTCGCAGTTTCAGTGCAAGGTTTACCGTAGTGTGCAGGTTGTTCACCAAACTGACATGTAACTAGCTGATTTTCATAGGTAATCAGCGTTTTACACGGATGTATCCCGTCTTGATCACAAATGTTGTAAGATGGAATTGCTTTACGTAGTTGCATACGTACCACTCGCACGCCATTCCGGATACCCGGGAAAAAATTCCGCCATACTTCCCTTTCGATGGAAAGGATTTCACCGTACTGCGACATATTATCCCGAACGAACTTATCGCTGGCCTGCGGGGGAAGGTCATGCGCAGGGTTGCCACATATACAGATTAATCTGCATTTTACAGATTTTTCAGATAAATTTGTGACCAAGATTCTGTATATGCAGATTACAGATTTTTGGCAAAAAATACAGATTTGTACAGATTTTTGATAGCGTGGATTGAAAATTGAATAAATATCAAGTTAAAATATATTAAATGATGGTATTGATTATTATTTCAAAGCGAAAACATTATCCTGATTGTGTGTTAATTCTAAAAAGAGACCAGATTAAGTTTCACTTTCAGATTGGATTTTGAAAGTTTTTCGTCAAATCATTATTTGGAACGGCTCCAACGCAAAAACAACTTCCAGCGTTTTTTCAACTACAAAATCATGAAATTCAGACTAGACTGGTTTCTTTAAATTTGGGTTCCAAAGACTTTTTCATTCCGTTGTGCTTCGATTTCTTATCACTTCTATATACAGATTTTCAATACAGGTTTTTGAGCTCCCGATACAGATTTACAGATTTTTCTTCTGAAAAATGCAGATTTAAATGTGGCAACCCTGGTCATGCACGCGTACTTCTATGGCATTGTCCACCATGTGCACAGGGATTTTGTATTTAATGTTGTCACACTCAACACTGTGCACCTCGTTGTTAACCGAAGCGAATGCAATTGCATCGCTTTCACGTTTAAACATAATGTACACACAGTTAGACGCCTTGTTGAATTGAATCTCACTTACATCATTAACGTTCAGATGCATTCGTTCTTTAAGTAAGATTTCAATTTCAGTTGCTGCTGGTCTAACTTTGCAGCGCTTGAAATCAATACAAATTGAATTTTGCCTTGTAGGCCAAGTTTCAGGCTTTGTTAAATCGTATTTGCTCATTTCGCACACTCTATTGTTCACTGCACTGTATTGTCTTTGGTTCTGTCGTCGCGACCGTAAGAAAGTTTCGACTGTGTCGGATGCGATGCGAACACGAACTGCAAAAGATTTATGTTTTAGGTCGCTCTTAAATATTAGATTAAAACTTTCAGTTGTTCAATTAAGTATTGAAATCATACAATACAACTATATAAATTCGTAATGCAAGGCACTCGAACAAGCTTTTTAGGCGTCTACTTGTTTCTAAATTGTTCATATATCAGGTGTACAACTTTGCTTCCGCCGTTTTCCGATAGGTGGCTGTACCGGCAGAGGCTGGTCAAAATACATAGATGATAATGCCTATAAAGTGAGTGTGTACAGTGCCTAACGAATTGTCATCGCCGTTTCAGTGACAATTGTTCTTGTTTTCGTATTATTCACGCTCGAAAATGTCTGTTTATGTGCCCAATTCTCGCCATTTGCGGGAAGTTTTACTTTTCTGTTACAATTCGAAAAAAATACAGCTGAAGCGCATCGAATGCTCTCAGAAACTTACGGTGATGCTGCTCTGAGTAAAAGAACGTGTCGGGAGTGGTTTCAACGTTTCAAAAATGGTGATTTCGATGTCGAAGACAAACATGATGGTGGAAGAGAAAAAACCTTCAAAGATGAATAACAAACCATCACAGGAGATCGCTACCGAACGCAACTGATGCGCCTTAGTCGCGCGCTAAAAGAAAACCGGCCAAAATATCAAAAGCGACATGGCAAAGTCATCCTCCAACACGACAATGCTCGGCCTCACGTCGCAAAAGTGGTCAAAAAGTACCAGGAAACGCTAAAATGGGAAGTCTTGCCCCACACGTCGTATTCCCCGGATGTCGCCCCTTCTGACTTCCACCTATTCCGTTCGATGGCACACGCCCTGGCAGATCAACATTTTCAATCCTTCGAAGAGTTGGAAAATGGATTGCTTCATGGATAGCGTCAAAAGAGGACTCCTTTTTTCTTGTCGGGATCCGAAAAATGCCGGAAAGATGGGAGAAAGTTGTCGCTAGCGAAGAACAATACTTTGAATAATTCATCTGTATGCACTTTTTCGCAATAAAGCTTTTGATTTTGGAAAAAACGGCGGAAGCAAAGTTGTACACCTGATAGTACAATATTCAAACATTATCGATGAACTGGTAGTCTTCATCTAGAGTAAAAACCGGTTGCAAACACCGTTTTCTGAAACACATCTACTTTTCAAATGCCAAATCGAAATTGCCTTCAAAATTTATCGATACACCTGAACTCGCCATTTCCGGTATCTAATTGTCAAATCAGATCCAAAAATACCCATATTGTAAGAGGTTCAAAGAATATCGATAAACCGGAAGTCGCCATGTTGGATTTCCAAAATTCCATCCTTGGGGTTTGGTTCGTAAAAAGAGTTACGTAAAAAGAGGCAACGTAAAAAAATGTTCGTAAACGGAGGTTTGGGTGTATACAATAAAGAGCTTTCAAATGCCGAAAGTTAACGAAAAGAAATGAAAATGAAAATTACAAGCGTTTAAATCGTCAAAATTGACTAATAAACGTAATTCTTGAAATCATGTTTGTAATCAAAAATAAGTCGAATGGTATTTGTATAGTTCTATTACAAAAATGCCACATTTAGAATTTATATTCTTGCTATAAATAGTCCTCTTTTTTGTTCGGTGAGTAAAAATAACTGATGACTGTTCCCCATTCACCAACCACCAACTTCAGCCAACAGATGATGAATGCAGAGTAACAAAACGCAATCCCATACCTGTATTCCAATGCTATCCTGCCAGCAAAACGAGGGGCTCCAACAACAAATAGAAAAGAAAAACTACAACCCAAAGCCCGTGAGGTCTCGGTCCAATGCTTCGAAAATCGATCGATCGCAATCAAAGTCTCCTCACCGCGCGCCATCGACCGCTAGTTTTGTAGTACTTTAGGCACACTCCATCATACCAACCTTCACCGTGTGCTCCGATTCCGGATGTAATCTTCCAGATAGCACGGTACTCCCGCCAACATCGGAACACAAACTGTTGTGGCCAATTTTCGATTATCCAAATCCAAACAGAAATAGTATCCAGTTCCTATCAGATCCGACCGCTCCGCCCTGGGGGGGTGTTCGAACAAAAGTTGTCCCACGGAATGACGCGTTTTCCGAGCGTTCGAGTTTCAACAGAACAAAACAAAAAAAAAACAAGGAGTGTGAAAAGTTAAAAGTTGTGCTGGTGAATCAATTTTGTTGGGAATGTTCCCTAGCCCCGGCGGGCGGCACAACTGAATAAAAAGGGAAAACTTTTTGCGATTCGTTTTGCACGCGGAACTACGGGGAGTTTTTTTTTTGCTAGCAGTAACTTTTTTGCTCCGGTGTATTTTAGAGTAGGAAAAATCTACTGGAATTTACCCAATGGTAGGTACTATTCATGTATTCACAAGAATAATATAATCAATTTTAAAGTATGGCTTTGAGCATCCATATGGTTAAATTTACCTTATGGAGAAAAATTCAATCGATGTCTCGAACGAAAAGCGAAGCAATTTTGGAACAATGACAATTCAAACCGAAAACGTAACTTTCTATCAAACGATCTGTGAGAATTTTACACATTTTTTTGCGTCGCTGATTCTAGATTAGGTAATGACAAAGACATAGCCGAATAATGTCAGTACGAATAAAAAGAACGTGTTGACGTTTAACACTGTTGAGAGAATTTACCTTAAATGCGAAAAGCATTTGTAGCCGGATTTACCATATTACTGGTCCAGGCCCAGATCTGGAATCCCAAATTCTGAACATGGGTGCTGGAGCTGGATTCAGGACCAGATTTGGGGATCTAGGACCTGGATTTTGGACCGGAGTTTCAGACCCGGATTCTGGTCTTGAATTCTGATCCTTGATTCTGAACCAGGGTTCTGGTGCTGTTTAAAATTCTGAATAATGACTTTCAGTTAACTGACTTTCGGTGAATTGATCTTGTATGAAGTGATTTTTGGGAAAACGGCTTTTTTTTTAACTTTTTTTTCAGAGAATTCGATTTTAACAAACATAGATTCAAATGAAAGCTCTTTAGGTCCCATACTGAATTCCTGAATTTTGTTTAGGTCTGACTTCTGGCTCCGGAGTTATGAGGAAAAGTGTGCCGAAATAATGAAAATTTGTGCACTAACTTTTCTTAGAGATGGCGAGGTCGAATTCTACAAAGTTATATTCAAATGAATGGTCTTATGATCCTTTATTAATCTTCTGAATTCCTTCTGGAACCGACTTCCGATACCGAAATCATAAGGTAAAGTATGTTTAAAATGGTATACCGTCACTTAGGTTGTGAACCCTTTCGCGGTTGATTTTAACTTTTGGTTGATATCTGACACTCGAGTGGTTATTTCGATGTTGTCAAAAATAACCCTGCTCGAAAGCATGGTTATTTTTGACAGATCGATGGTTATTTTTCGACACTGAAAAAATCTTGCAAAGAAAATTCTAATATCAATTCTTTAGCCAAAATTATTTCTAAAATGGTTAGTATTTGCCTTTCTCATAGAGAAAGCTTGACTTTTGAATCTGTATTCTGTACTTAAAATCTTGCCCTGGATTCTGGAGCTATGATTGAGATTCTTAACCAGACCTCTGGGTCTGCATCTGAATTTTAGGTGGAGTCCCGACCTGAATTCTAACCTTGAATTCTGGATTTCAGATCCGAGTTCTGAACCTGAATTCACTGCGTGTTTTAAGCTGGAATTCCGATCGTAGAATCTGAACCAGGATTATGGATCGTGATTCTAGATTAGGATTCTGGAACTTTGAACCTTGATTGGTCATCAGAAATCTGTACCTGAATCCTACTACTGAATTCTGGATCTGTATTCTGGACCTGGATTCTGCTACTGAATCGAGATTTTGAATCTACATTCAGAACTTGAATTCTAGGTCTGGACCGGACCATTCTTCACAGCATGATTTCTGGACCGAAATTTTGATCCTGGATTGTATACCAGAGATCTGAATCTGGAATCAGAACACAGATTCTGGGTCTGGATTCACGGCAAGGACCAGGATTCTTAACTCGGTTTCTGGACTGGATCGGGAATCTTGACCTGGATTCTGGGCCTAATCCGGGATTCTGGACCAGGATATTGAAACTGGATTCTGTACTTGAAATCTGGATTCTGGAAATAAATTCTGAACATAGATTCTAGATCAGCATTCATGATCGAGATTCTTAACCAGCCCTTTGGATCTGAATTCCAGACCTGGACCGGGAATCTCGACCTCTGAAACAACGGGGTTCTGAATCAGGATTCTGGACCGCAATTATGAACAAAAATACCCGACATCTGGATCTTAATTTTAGGCTTGATTTCATAACTTGGATTCTGCACCAGAACCTGATCTTTACTCTAGATCCAAATTCAGAACATGGATTCTAGTTCTGGATTCAGGTCTCTTAATATGAATTCTAGACCTGTTCCGGAAATCCCGACTTGAATTCTCAATCCGGATTCTGGATCTGAATTCTTCACTGGGTTTCTTTGGGACGTGGAATTCTGATCGCGAAATCTGAACCAAAATTCTGGATCGAGATTATGGATCAGAATTCTGGACCTATACAGTAATTCTGGGTTTTGGACCAGGATTGGTCACCAGAAATCTGAACCTGAATCCTACTACTGAACTCTGGATCTGGATTCTGGACCTGGACTGTGATCGAGATATTGGATCTGGATTCAGAACTTGAATTCTAGGTTTGGACCGGACTCAGAAACATGCTTCTAGGCCTGATTTCTGAAGTGCAATTTTGATCCTAAGTTGTACACCTGAAATCTGGATCTGTAATCGGAACATGGATTCTGGGCTTGGAATCAGGGCAAGGACTAGGTTTCTTAACTCGGTTTCTGGGCTGACCTGAATTCTATACCTGGACCGGTAATTTCGACCTCTGAACCTGAATTTTGGACTAGGATTTTGGACTGAGGTTCTGGACTTGAATACTTCACAGCATTTTTGGACCTGAAGTTCTGATCGTGTAGTCGGAATCAAGATTCTGGATCGGGTTTCGGGATCAGAATTCCTGGATTTACTGCCAGAAACTTGAAGCTGAATTCTGAGTCTGAATTTTTGATTTGGGTTTGATTTCGACCCGAATTCTGAACTTGGATTCTGGAACTGGAACAGGGTTCAGGACCGCGATTGTGGACCAAGATATTGAACCCGAATTCTGAGCTTGGCTTCTGAACCTGATCTGGATTCTGGATCTGAATTCAGAACATGGATTCTAGATCTGGATTGAGCTCCATCAATCTTATTTTTAGACCTGTTCCGGGAATCTTTACCTAAATTCTTAGCCCGGATTCTGGATCTAAATTCTTCACTGGATTTCTGGACATGGAATTCTGGATGTAAAATTCGAACCAGAATTGTGAATCGGGACTTTGTATCAGGGTTCTGGACCATGACCGGGATTCTGGACCTTGATTCGTCACCAGAAATCTGGATCTGAGTACACCAACTAAATTCTGAACCTGGATTCTACTTCTGGACCAAGATTTTTTATCTGGATTCTGGACATGAATTCTAGGCCTGGGCAGGGATTCTGGGGTGGAATCATGTAAGGTGATAATCACCAAGTTCTGTCACCACTGATGAGAGGCTAACATCACTATCAAACGTTGGCATTACGTAAGGTGATAGTCACCACGATTTAATCACCTTCATGTCAAAATAGAGGTGATAGCAATTTAGTTATCACTTTCAGTAGTGATTTGATTTTTTGAGAAGTGGCTTTATAAATTATTGTCCGTTAGGTGAATTTTAAGCCACTGATATAAAAATAACTTACCAATATTGGTCGGAGAGGATAATTTTTTTAATGAAATTCGTACTGATATTGTGTCAAAATTAAATACCAAAATGAAAAGTAACTTAGTTTATATAGTTTAAAGAATTCATAGAATGAACGGTAGTATTTATCAATTAAATCAATTCATTTATGTTCTAATTATTATTTGAAGGAATATCATTGGGGTATTCGTAAAGTCAAAGATAAATTGCTTTCTGGAAAAGTGATAAGTTTATGAATGTAGACATCTCCTGTTGCACATAACGTAATATAAAAAAAAATCTATGCTAACATTTTCAGTAGAATTAGATGGCCGTGACTTAGTAAGCGACATATCAGTCTCGTTCAACTGAACGAGTAAATAAGATTAAACTGCGTTCTTAATTTTCTTCTTGTGAGTTGAACTAAATAAGGCAATATTTTTGGACAATTAGCTGCTGCTAATCATAGTGGATATTCGTAGTACCGGTGGGTAAAATTTCCAAAATGGAGGTAGCATTTGAAAGCTCTGTGAAATGCCATAATCGTAAAGTGAATGAAAACTATACAAGAAATTATTTAACGGATCTTTCTCATTCGAGAGGAATGCCATCCGTTGTGGAACATCAAGAAGATCTAACAATTCGTGTCATTTCAAAGCTAGCAAATTTATCCCAAAGAATTGACTGTGACATTGATTTCCATTGAACAATAAAAATCGGCGCTAAATTAAACCAACAAGTGATTTTTTTTATTTGTTTGTGCGCAGGTAATTTTTTTCAACGTTACTCTTCGATCCATACAAATCATCATTGATAAACATGACTCGAATTGATGAAAAAAATTGAAAACTAAAGGAATAAAACTTTAGATTTTAAAATATTATATGGGTATACGCCACATTCATATTTTACTCCTGAAAAATTGACGTTTCTTGACAGGTGATAAATGGAGTGAAGTTGACTCAATCACCGGTGATGGTGATAGGAAAAGTGATCACCTTCGGTGATTCCAAACATTCTGGTGATCACCTCGTTATCACCAGGAGGTGATAGTCACTTATCACCTTACATGATTCCACCCCTGAATTTTGTTTCTTGGCCTCATTTTTGATCCAGAATTCCAATCCTGCATTTTGCACCTGAAATCTGGATCTGAATCCAGAACCGGGACCGGGACTTTGGGCTTGGTTTCTCGACCTGAATTCTAAGCCCCGATTATAGATCTGGACCGGGATTCTGCACAGTAAAAAAATATGAAATTTACTGATTTTGCAAATCCACATATGACAAAATTTATGAGAACGTGATTAGAAGAAAGCCTAATTTTACAAAATGTTTCAAAATATATCAAACTTAACCCTTTCGAGCAGGCGTGTAAACTCACATGTTTCAGCTTTGAAAGTTTGTCAGAATGCCTTAAATATGCGTTCGAACAACTGTAAAAATGAGTCATTTTTGACGTTCGAAGAAGTAAATGTTTATAGGTATATAAAACTGAATTTTAAACGTGGATTCTGCACCGAAAATTAAGACTTAGAATCTGAATCTGAGCTTTAGACTAGAGCTAGGAATCTCCATCTGAATTCTGAATTAGGAACTAGCTTCTGGATCAAGATTCTGTACCTTTTGTGCCTGAACCGGGATTCTGGACCTGATTTTCTGAGTATGGAATTTGAACCAGAATTATCGACCAGGATTCGAAGCCTCTAAACCTGGATTCTGCACTTGAAATCTTAACTGAGATTCTATACCTGAATTATTCACAGGGTTTCGGGATTTAGAGTTCTGAGCCTGGAATCTGAACCAGGATTTTGAACAAGAATTTTGAACCGAATGTTGGAACTGAATTCGTAACCAGGACCGGGATTTTGAACCGGAAATCGGATCCTAGTTTTATGACCAAGCTTCTGGACTGGAGTTCTGGATCTGAACCTGGATTTTGGATCTGAGTTCAAGACAGTTGAGTGGATTGATGATTTTTTTTGTCTGGATACATCTATAAAACTTTTCCGTTGTAGTGACAGCTTGCTAAAGGGGGGGACGGGTATAGTGTGATGGGTAAGTCCATGCCTTTCACGCAGCCCACCTGGGTTCGATTCCCAACTCCGCACATAGGGTCAGAAAGTTTTTCTGATCCGAAGAGGCGAATGACCATAATGTTCAAACCTCTATAATCAAAACAAAAAAAAAACTTCTGTTTATACATTTGGGAATCCGTAGTTTGACTTGTTGGATTTTAGTCCACAGCTGCAAATACCTTGCCAGATCATAAGCTGTCTAGTGAATTTATCGGAAAAAAACGGAATCAAACTTGCTAAGAACATCAACTTTACTAAAGGTTTCAATTTTATAAAGCATTAGTCCGCTCATAATCCATCTTCACGTACGTTTCGCCATCCGCGAGGATGCATGTTTCGTATTTTGTAAGAATCTCATTATACAACATCCAGGCATGTTTTTTTGTCACAGGTATCTGTGTTTGTATTGTACGCAGTGCGTCCAGATAATAATGAAAGCGAGTACTTGTCGTTTTGACTGGCTATGGCCATAGTAGCAGAGTTTTCAGGTCAAATCTGTATTCGGAGCAAAAATCCATCTGTACCAGAATCGTGAATTATCGGTATTTTAGGAGAACGTACCTGTAATACGGTAAAGAGGTCAAAAGTCGGTATGAATATCGATAAATCAGTACACCTGGCAACGTTGCATAGTAGGAATTCTATTTTTTTTATTGACAAAAGTACACACTGCCTCGAGGATTCATGTTAGAGCAAGTGTTTCCAGTTTACTAACTTCGATAATGGCTGGAGAAGTACATGAATTCATGGCTATTATTAAATGATTCTAGACACAAATAGAGCATCTGACCTTTTGAATATACCACTTCATATTATCAAACTGTTTCAAAATTATCCATCCGATAAGTCATCAGCAGTAGCAGTTGTCCAACTCCCAAACGCCAGCATCAATAATCCGCAGGTGTTTATGTCAGCATTGCATTCAACTCCCGATCCCGACCGACGGCACCTCAGCGGTACAATTCTAGAATGGGGCAACGTTACATTTCAATTTGACAGGATGTGCCAGATTACGAGGTGCAACTGCACTCCATGCACTGGGGACCGGAATTGTCACCTGTCATCTGCTTACAGAAACTGACCTGGACCGAAAGTGAATGCGAACTTTCTGTGACGAGCGAAAGGCTGGCGGTTTGCGATTAATGGCCTGCTGCTCCCATTTCGGTACCCAACTGGGACTCGGTGACAGTAGCCCTGCAGCATCCCATGTTTTGTTGGAGGAAAAGAAGAAAGGATGAGGGGGCGCGAGGCGTGCTTTTGCACTGATTGTGCAATGTGTAGTTGGCATAGAAACCTCGTTTCCACCCGATTGCTTGGTTCGTTGGTGGCTTAGTTTGACACAGAAAATTCATATGTATTCAATTCAACATAATTTTAAGGGCGAAACTAAATTTTCACAGGCATAAGCTGAATGGAACCAAGGGGTCAGTTTGGATGTTTTCGAAGTGGAGAAATTAGAACATTAATCGTTTGTTTGGCTGTGTTTGTAGATCGGAAACCCCACCCAACAAGGTTGAAGAAAATTTTGAAGCGGATTTCCCCGGTACGAATGTGAAGCTATTCTATAATGACTACAGGCGAGAGAGAGGGAAAGTGAAGACAGGGGATATTGAGAGTGCGGAAGCTGTTATGCTTTATGGGATGTGGCATGTGGGAATGCCAGTGCTTTTTCAATATAAATTGTGGTGCTTCATAGTTCAGTTTGAATGTGTAGGAATTTCGATCAAGAAGTGGGAATTTTATGGGCGAAGTCAGTCTGGCAAACGCTTCGGCAAGGGAGATAATCACAGATATGAATATTTATTGGCAGAGGATACTGCTATCGAAGGAATTCGCTTGCGCTCGCTGGAATCGGATCCGAGCCCGAACGCTGGCTGGTAGGAGCAGACGTTGTGGAAAAGTATTAAGCATTCTATTTTTCCACGTCATACTGAAACACTTCGTATTATCGATCCAAAACAGTGCCACAATTCATAGTTCACTTAAAGAAATCATTTCATGGGACTTGTTGAAAATGCTCTTATTTGCACTTTATCATGATTTTCCACACGGAAAGAAAGACATTAGTTCTGCGCCTTTCGGTTTCGGCTTCGTGTTTTATTGATCGTCGTTTTAAATTAATTGTCATTGAAAATTTGGAACTCGAATCGAAGATGGAAATATTATGAAACCTTAATATTATACCCTTCAATCGAAACATGTAACAATCGATTTAGCATTCCATGAGTTGTAAAAGTGAGTTCTTCTTTAAAGTTTCTGTCATTATTTAGGGTACCTCCAGAAACGGTATTCAGAGACCAGCATAACCAAAAATAGTTCGTATGCCCATCAATTAGTATGACGAATAAATTGAAATAGTTTTGGGCTCAAATGTGAAGATTTTTTGGTATCGTCATCTTCTATGACGGTTTGAATTTTAAAAACTCATCACCCTCTAATTTCGTAATTTGAAGTCGGAATCGGATAAAAGTTTTTTCACTAATCACCCTGTATCTCTTGAACCGGAAGTCGGATCTGATTAAAATACAAGCAGTTTTCTACGGAGCATTAAGACCTTTTATTTGAATGTTAGATGACCTAAATCAGATTAGTCATCGACGAGCAAAATGAGTGACATTATTTTAATTTCATTATATATACATCATTCTGTAGTTCCGGAACAAGAAGTCGGATACAAATCAGAAACCTTATAACCTATGCGCCATAGGACTGTGCCAATGAAAATATTTTCCACACACAAATTTGCTTGTCTCGACGAACTTCTTCGGATGGTGTAAGGATGTAAAAAATTGTGTTCTTTCAGCAATTATTGTTGCAAGCAGTATAAATCAATACAAATATTGAATATGGTTTCGAGACTTAGATTTAACACGGTAATTCTCGGAGACTGCTAAACCGATACCTACAAATTTCGACTCATATGAAAGGTCCTATGCTCACATACAAGCTTTCTGAATTTCATTATGTCCCGATCCCTGGTTCTGGAACTACAGGATGATATGTGTAACAAAATTATAACTATGCCATTCATTTTTCTCGTAGATGAGTGAACCGATTTCCTTCATCCAAGATTCAAATGAAAGTTCTAAAAGTCCCATAAAAACTTGATGATTATTAAAAAAATATCAATTTCACATGAATTATTCAGGGTTTATCGGGTGTGCAGATTTGAATAGGCGATGACCAAATAAACTTATTCCAGTGGCTACAATAATTTTCAAAAATTTCTAATGAAATAAAATGGCTTACAATCCCTTAGATGGATTTAATTGACCTCTCGTAACGTGATTATGGAATACTGAAGAAATGTGATTGATTGATTTTATGTGACAGGTGACGTGGCGGGAACGAACCCCTATGAACTGGTGAGATGGCAATATATGAAAGCAGTTTCGAGCGAATCAGATCGCGGAAAACATCTCGGGTGAATCCATCGGTGAATGGCTCTTGGTTGATTGTCTTCCCATCCTCTGCCGAGGTTTGGCTGGCGGAGGTCAAACAGGCTCGACTGATGTGTTGGTCCGCAGCAATTTTCACATTCGCAAAGGATTTAACCCTAAGGAAAGCTACAAGTAATTGTCCGCGTGAGAATACCGGATTTTTTGTCTGCTTGTTTAAATAACTGCCCGAAAACCGCTCAAAAACTGCTCGAGAAAACTACTCGAAGACTGCTCTAAAACTACTCGAAAAACTGTTTAAAAACTATTCTAAAAACTGTTTTAAAAGCTGCTCTTAAAACTGCTGGAGAAAATGCTCAAAAACTGCTCCAAAACCTGCTCCAAAAACTGCCAAAAAACTCCTTGCAAACTGTTTGAAAAATTTTCAGGAAAATGCTCGAAAATACTCTATAAACTGTGAACAACTGCTCGAAAACTGATAGAAAACTACACTAAAAACTGTTTAAAAGTTATCGAAAAATGCTTGAAAAATTGCTCGGAAACTGCTCCAAAAACCACTCAAAAAAAAAACGAAAAACTGCTTAAAATCCACTCTAAAAACTAATTATATAACTGCTCGAAAACTGCTTGAAAACCGCTCTAAATACTAATTAAATAACTGCTCGGAAGCTGCTTGAAAACTGCTCCAGAAACTACTAAAAAATCTACTAAAAAACAGCTCGAAAACTGCTAAAAAACTGTTTGAAAACTACTCTAAAAACTGTTTTAAAAGCTGCTCTTAAAACTGCTGGAGAAAATGCTCAAAAACTGCTCCAAAAACTGTCTAAAAACTCATTGCAAACTGTTTGAAAAAATTTCTGGAAAATGCTCGAAAATACTCTAAAAACTGGGAACAACTGCTGGAAAACTGCTAGAAAACTTTACTAAAATCTGTTTAAATAACTATTCGAAAAGTTCTCGAAAACTGCTTGAAAAATCGCTTACAAACTGCTTCAAAAACTGATCGAAAAATTTGAAAGAAAAACTGCTTGAAAACCATTCTAAAAACTAATTAAATAACTGCTCGAAACCTGCTCCAAAACGTGCTAAAAACACCTCTAAAGTTGCTAAAAAACTGCTTGAAAACTACTCTGAACTGTTTAAATAACTGCTCGAAAACTGTTAAAAACTGCTCGAAAACTACTCGAAACACTGTTTGAAAACGACTCTAAAAACTGTATTTAAACAGTTTTTAGAGTCATAAGGCAGCTCATAAAAATTGCTCAAGAAAATGCTCAAAAACTGCTCCAAAACCTGCTCAAAACACTGTCTTTGCAAACTCTTTGCAAACTGTTTGGAAAACTTTCTAAAAATGCTCGAAAATACTATATAAACCTTGTACAACTGCTTGAAAACTGCCAGAAAAACTGCTCAAAAATTGATCCAAAAACTACTTGAAAACTACACTAAAAACTGTTAAAATAACTATTCGAAAACTGCTAAAAAACTGTCAAAAAACTCCTTGCAAAAACTTTCAGGAAAATGCTCGAAAATACTCTATAAACTGTGAACAACTGCTCAAAGTCTGCCAGAAAAACTGTTCGAAAACTACTCTAAAAACTGTTTAAGTAACTACTCGAAAACTGTTCGAATAGCTGCTCTTAAAACTGTCCGAGAAAATACTCAAAAACTACTTCAAAACCTGCTAAAAAGCCGTCTAAAAATTCCTTGCAAACTGTTTGAAAAACTTTCTGAAAAATGCACGAAAATACTCTATAAACTGTGAACAACCGCTCGAAAACTGCCATAAAAACTGCTCGAAAATTGCTTCAAAAACTTTTCAAAAACAACTTGAACACTACACTAAAAACTGTTTTAATAACTATTCTAAAACTGCTAGAAAAGTTGCTCGAAAACTGCTCCAAAAACTACTCGAAAATATATAGCTCGAAAAACTGCTTGAAAACCACTCTAAAACTAATTAAATAACTGCTCAAAATCTGCTCGAAAACTGCTCTGAAATCTGCTCAAAAACAGCTCGAAAACTGCTGAAAAACTGCTTGAAAACTACTCTAAAATCTGTTTAAATAACTGCTCGAAAATTGTCCAAAAAACTGCTCGGCAACTGCTCCGAAAACTGCCTGAAAAAATTACTCGAAAACAACAATATCCAAAGCGCCCTTCAATGCTACTTTTTAATCGAGCGACTAAAAGGCATAATTCTCATCCTCCAGTGATGCCAGAACTGCCAATGCTAGTCATTTCTCAAAAAAAACACGAAAAATATATTTTATTACTGGATCTAGTTGTTGCTCTTGACCCTGGAGTAGTGGCGCCCTCATTGCTATCCAGCGAAGTAAGAGGAAAAGGGGGCACTGTTTTAGGGGGCTTAAGCAAATTTATTCAACCTTTTTTACATTAGAAAGCATCATTTAAAGAATATTTAGTTAAATTTGCGTATATTAATATTGAAAACCAAGGCGGTAACAGAGCATTCCCCTAAACCGCTTTTGAGAATCACGTTGCGCGGTGAACACGATAACTCGGCGTAGAATTTCTGGCGTAGAATTATCTGAAATCAAAAATGTTCTTAAATTTCTTGACATATCGTTTTCATCAAAAAACAAAAAAACACTTTGCATGTTTTCAAAAATTTTATCTAGACAGTCTTCTGAAACTTTTTTTGACCAATTTCATGCAAACGATTACAGTCGACTAATGACAAAGCTTTCCAAAAATAGTGGCGTCTAAAGAAAAAAAAAAATATTCAGAAGTGTTCAATATCATACAAGGGTGAAATTGGCAGGTTCAGAAGACTGAAGATTTGGAAGGTTTCGATACGGTAAGAAATGGAACATTAAATGCAAACTCGAGTATTGGTAAGATTGGAAAATGGTAATTATCCATACAAAACTGAAGAACATAAACTAAATACGCATTGATTGCTTGCCAATCACAAGAGATCGAAAACCTATCTGGAATCCATTTGATGCAAACATTTCATTTAGGCGGGGATGGTCAATGGAAGGGTGACCTCAGAACATGATTTGCTCTGTATACGAAATGGGTCATCAGAATTCGATTGAGTCAACATCTCCCAATAGTCCTGGACTAAAGTTATTTGGTTGACTTGTACAAAGCAGCCAGACCTAGCAACAGTATAATATTGTTTTATTATTCTTATTATACTTCTTATTGAATTTTTATGATCTTCTTTAGGGAGTTAGGATGGACTGTTTTTCTGTAAATTTAAGGCAGAAAAAGATTTTGGGTAAAACAGAATACAGTTATTTGCGGTCGTTATGATTTATAACGATCCACACGTATAAAAATCTATTACCGGTACCATGATTTTTTAATCATGAAATCATGAACCATGCCTTCTCATGAAATTTCATTAGCAAAATGATTGATATCATGAAAATAACAAAAGTAAAGAAAAAAAGTAACAAAATATCTCTTACAATTCAAAGATAGAGTGGCTTCCAAGTGAGGTTCATATAAACATTCGAAATGGTTCAAGAAAATGGATGAAAGGTAAACCAGTCACGATAACTGAAATATCAATTACAAAATAGAAATAAATTATTTGTTCCCTCTTTCGGTTTTCATTTTTAATATTTCGAAACACATCTCAATACATTTCAAACAGTCGTAATTATCGATTTTAACTTGCTAGTGATAATTGAAAACTCAAATGAGAGCCGCCACCCTCTATTCATCATTATGGTCGGAGAGTTGAATTAATGAGAAGGGATATGCTGACAGTCAATGGCCATAAATTTCATTTTCATCTAACAATATTCGATTGAAATGAAGTTTTACCGCACTGATCTGGAGTGTTATATATTTTTTGCAGAGTTTTATAGTCAGTTGGTGGCTATACTAATCATCATCAATCGTTTCTACGGTCATTTTTACATAAGAAATACCTACTTCGAAAATATTTACAAAGATTTTTATGAAATTATTTAGTAAAGACGCGTTTTCATCCTTGTTTCCCCACTGTGCATTTGGTTCACTATTCGTTCCATCGTCCATCTTTCCCAGTTTTTTTGTCGTCGCAGTTGTTGTTTTTTTCTTGCTTCCGTTTTGTTGTACATTGCTAGCGGTTAATGAAAATGTTTGTTTGTTTTTTTGGGGGGTTCTGCCTCTGAAATACTGGGATTACTTGTTACTGGAGTAATGGAGAAATGGCTCAGAATTCGTAAAATGACAAAAAAAAACTAATATTATCTTAAGATCAAGTGTTGATAATTTGGTTCTTTCTGATCATTAAGGTGACTTTCTGAAAAAAAAATTGTTTTTGAAAGTTATAGTAAAATGAAATTTCGCGTCAATTTTTTTATACAGTCATGTCATTCTTAACCAACATCTTTTTAACTTATTTGAATGAAACTTTCACAGATCGTAGAATAAACTTAAATGCGTTATAGTTGACGATTTGCTGATGGTATTGGCAAGTGGCTTGCTGGTTTTCATAGGTGCCCAGCGTTCTACATGTTCACCTTCCATCGAGTTAGAAGCTCACAAAAGATGAAATTTTCTTCGTTAAGTGCATACAAAGACCACGATTAGAACATCAGGAGTCAATTGTTTCGAACTAAACCAATCATTTTAATGACCCGAAAGTAATAATGGTTTTGTTGATTCAAATTAAAACATAGTCGAATGAAGACGGAGTAAGTCCCTGGTAAAACATTTGTAAATTTAACCAATATTTTAGTTGTATTTAGAATTAGAAAATCAACAAATTCCAGCTTCGCCACTTTAAAATTCGGAATGAATTTATAATACTGTTTCGCCTCGTACTCCATTGTCCATTGATGTGTCTCGTGTTCCTCAGCGTCGGATCGTGCAAAGATCAACTTTCTGACAGTTGGTTGTAGGGTCTTTAAGATCCTTCGGCTTGCTCGGCTCACAAAACGGGTGGAATAATAAAATTTTATGAGCCATTCAAACTTTCCCGAAGGAGACCAGACCAGGAGCCCGTTTCTGCCCGGGGATAATCAGCTGGCAAAGCAAAACGGAATGAATGAAAGGGTGTAAAGATTTTGTGTCCCTTAAAATCCCCAGAAGGTCGCTTTGTCACGTCGTCCCGTGGGCCTGGGATCCGATGCTGGGCCATTGCTGCAAAGTGGTTTGCCTAGAAGTTTACCACCAAGTTTTCAATTGTGCTTCGTTCCGTTGATTGCCTGTCTGGGACAGCTTACCGAGAGTCATTCCGATGCTTGGGGTTTCTTTGAGTTGTTCCGTTTGTTTAAGGCTTAACTCTAGGCTCGTTCACACAAACACAGACACACGGAGACAACTTTTATGTTTGAACACTGGGAGCAAATTAGCACGACCCAAGAATGCCGACATTTCTTTAAAACTCATTACAAAGTTTCATTTTGGTTGCATCATGTATTATTCTGGCGCCCCGAGAAGTGAGAAATACTATTCTGAAGGTTGTTAATATTCTAACATGAGATAAAATTGGTCTGCAGCTGTGCTCCTACTTTTCAATAAATGAACCTTTCTGTTTCGTATTCCGGATCGCACTACTCAATTCAAGCAATTCCCGGCGAAGAACCGGTCGTAAAAAGGATAATCAACCCTCAAGTATTTTGATTACCTAGCATTACTAGCTAATGTACCTTCTCTCGGCAGGACCCTCAAGGCTCTTTTCCCCTCAGCTCATCAATGGCTATCTCATTAATCTATCCTCCATTGCTTGTAAGCAGTCATTAGTTGGTTGAGTAAATGCAGGCGAATTATACCGGTCTCAAACTTTCGAGCGAAGCGGGAAAAACCCGGATCCGTAGTACAGATAATTTCGGTGATTACAACTAGGAAAAGTTTTTCTATGTTATCATTTCCGGGGTTTGGCACAATAGTGGCAAAAATTGGGTAAGTATTGTCGGGAACGGCGCGGTGCTGGCTGTCCAGTGACCGACTTTTTAGTTTTTTGGAAAGCGGGAAACGAGTAGTTGTCGTTTTTCATCTTGCGAGCTTCGTGCCCTTTTGTTCTGGACAGTTCACCACAAATACGTGGTTTGTTGTGTTAGAGTATATTTAATTATTCAGTTATTCGGCAAGGAGCTATAATCAATTGAAACTTGTTGAGTTGTTAATGAATCTCATTGCTACTTACGTTTTTTACGATCCAACAAAGTTCAGTTCAGATTCAAAGAAGATTTGAAGAAAATTCAAAGAAGATTCAAAGAAGATTCAAAAAAGATTCAAAGAAGATTCAAAGAAGATTCAAAGAAGATTCAAAGAAGATTCAAAGAAGATTCAAAGAAGATTCAAAGAAGATTCAAAGAAGATTCAAAGAAGATTCAAAGAAGATTCAAAGAAGATTCAAAGAAGATTCAAAGAAGATTCAAAGAAGATTCAAAGAAGATTCAAAGAAGACTCAAAGAAGATTCAAAGAAGATTCAAAAAAGATTCAAAGAAGATTCAAATAAGATTCAAAGAAGATTCAAAGAAGATTCAAAGAAGATTCAAAGAAGATTCAAAGAAGATTCAAAGAAGATTCAAAGAAGATTCAAAGAAGATTCAAAGAAGATTTAAAGAAGATTCAAAGAAGATTCAAAGAATATTCAAAGAAGATTCAAAGAAGATTCAAAGAAGATTCAAAGAAGATTCAAAGAAGATTTAAAGAAGATTCAAAGAAGATTCAAAGAAGATTCAAAGAAGATTTAAAGAAGATTCAAATAAGATTCAAAGAAGATTCAAAGAAGATTCAAAGAAGATTCAGAGAAGATTCAAAGAAGATTCAAAGAAGATTCACAGAAGATTCAAAGAAGATTCAAAGAAGATTCAAAGAAGATTCAAAGAAGATTCAAAGAAGATTCAAAGAAGATTCAAAGAAGATTCAAAGAAGATTCAAAGAAGATTCAAAGAAGATTCAAAGAAGATTCAAAGAAGATTCAAAGAAGATTCAAAGCATATTCAAAGAAGATTCAAAGAAGATTCAAAGAAGATTCAAAGAAGATTCAAAGAAGATTCAAAGAAGATTCAAAGAAGATTCAAAGAAGATTCAAAGAAGATTCAAAGAAGATTCAAAGAAGATTCAAAGAAGATTCAAAGAAGATTCAAAGAAGATTCAAAGAAGATTCAAAGAATACTCAAAGAAGATTCAAAGAATACTCAAAGAAGATTCAAAGAAGATTCAGAAAAGATTCAAAGAAGATTCAAAGAAGATTCAAGGAAGATTCTAAGAAGATTCAAAGAAGATTCAAAGAAGATTCAAAGAAGATTCAAAGAAGATTCAAAGAAGATTCAAAGAAGATTCAAAGAAGATTCAAAGAAGATTCAAAGAAGATTCAATGAAGATTCAAAGAAGATTAAAAGAAGATTCAAAGAAGATTCAAAGAAGATTCAAAGAAGATTTAAAGAAGATTCAAAGAAGATTCAAAGAAGATTCAAAGAAGATTCAGAGAAGATTCAAAGAAGATTCAAAGAAGATTCAAAGAAGATTCAAAGAAGATTCAAAGAAGATTCAAAGAAGATTCAAACAAGAATCAAAGAAGATTCAAAGAAGATTCAAAGAAGATTCGAAAAAGAATCAAAGAAGATGAAAAGGAGAGTTAAAGGAGATTCAAAGAAGATTCAGAAAAGATTCAAATAAAATTTGAAGAAGATTCAGAGAAGATTCAGAGAAGATTCTTATAAAATGAAAAAAACATTAAGAGAATATTCGAATAAAATTTGAATCAGAATCATCGCAGTTTGAAATAAGATTCAAAGAAGTTTAGAGAAGATTCGAAGAAGACTCAAAGAAGATGAAATATTTACCATGCGTGGTACTGGTAATAGGTAAAATCAAGTAAAGTGAATGTGAAAGTGGAAGTAAGAACGGTAATAAGGGCCAAAATTTCAAAACAGATTTAAAGAAGATTAAAAGAATGTTTCGTGTAAAATTAATGGAAAACTCACCCAGCGAGAGATCAAGCCGGGTATAAATAAACGACATTAATAATAATAATTCATAGAAAACACAAAAAAAATCGAAAATACGGAATTCACTTATATTTGTAAGGAATAATTAAAGTAATGTTCACAAACTCAGTCTCAAATGGAAGATCGTATGGTCTCGAAGGTTGTTTTGAAATACGGATTCAATTTCCGATGCCGGTATTATAAGCTCATTGGCTTAATGACCACTTTCATTCTTTCTTTTCCCTAGTCGTTCTTGAAAACCTTTCCTGTTGTCTGAAGCTGGCCTTTCATGACCGCCCAAAATTTTTCCCTTTGGCAAAGTTCTGACGAAATGGGTCAAATTGCCTCCTTCGGCATAGAAACGACATCGTTGGCTTCGTTTCACTCCATCACCGCGTAATGGTGCGATGTCAAATCTAGCCAATACAGAGCGCTGTATTGTCTGTGGGATGAACCAGACAGTACGAGGCACCTTCTCGGTCACGTGTCGATTCCCAACTGTTTCGCGATCTAATTGAGGGTCTAGTTTCGTCTCGTTTGGAAGCCATCTCGATAATTACTTGATAGATTGTGACGAAATTTTGTGAACATTCCACTTTTAATTAAATGCACCCAAAATGTCATCCATTTTTATCCGTGCAAGAATTGTTTTTCTCGTACAATCTTTATTAGATGAGAGGCCTTAATCTCGTATTCGAAACGATATTCCAAACAAGTTTTAAATGTTTATTAATTGCAACTAAATCGTCAGACCATTCTTACACTTTATTTCAAATTGTTTTGAACTTGCCCTACTTTTACATTGAAAATCGTTATATCAAATTTTCCTCATATGTCTGTGATCGAAGCAAAGTTCAGCAGAATGGAAATGTTTTCGGTAAACGTTGGCTCCTGTGTCCTGACAATACCTCTATGTGAAACGTCTTGCGGCTTTTCGGAACTCAGTTTTGATTTTAATTGCATTTTTTTATTGAAATAGTAGAAAAGCTTCAACAAAAGCTGAAATATTCTACGAAAACTGAACACTTTTATTAGAACACAGTTGTATTTCCCATCGACAAACAGGACTACTACGATTGAATGAATTAGTTTCTATATAAAGCTTCCTAGGTCAGTTTACACTGAGACAAAAATACAAAACGTTTTCATATGTAACAGTTTATGAATCATAGTCATTTGGACATGGAATAAAACCTGTGCATCTTTGGATGTCATGGTCGATTTTTTCATTTAAAAATTTCGATTCAGCTTCGTTCTTTTTGACTGATATCGTTATCATCGATTTCTTTTCTAGATACGGGAATGAAATAATTAACAGACACTCGTTTGAAATAACGTTATCAACGAGCATGTTTAGATCATACCACTAGATACAATGTTTGAACTCTATTAAAAATTGTCATTATTGGATAACACAACGAGAAACTGCAACAGGATCACTTCTCACTTCCCGGTACAGTCTGAGCAGTAATTTAAAACACACAGCTCATCTAACCCTAATCAAATGCGAAGCTTACAGTTTGCTAAACAAAACCATCACTGCTCAAACATGCAGCAACGCTTCCTCATTCTCAGCCAGTATTGTAATCTAATTTTGCCCATATAGACACATCCTGCTTGGCACAACCTCCTCGGTAACAATTCGAACGAAATTCTCCTTCCAAAGGGGCCGCCAGTCATCTCAACGTGGCGCACGGCTGCTCAGTTCCGAGTGTGCCGAAGCTGCTAACTCAACAAAGGAGCCGGTATTTAGCTGGGAACAAAAGCATCGGAATAATCCGCTTCTCCCGTGTGTCCCGCGTTCCGTCGTCGCGCGTCGTCGGTTGAAATACACAAGCTTATTATCACAGTCACTTCCAGTTAACATCTTCATCACCGTGTGCCGGCAGGACACGACTGGCTCCCGGTTCCGACGGCGGTAAATCCTTTCCAGAGCACTGCAATTAAACACGAACGCAGCAATTTCAGCAAAAGGGAAGCTTCCTCGTCGGTGCCAATTCGGTCATGCAGTGGAGTGAATTCCACTCGAAAGGCTCCATTACCGTCTGTAATTCTGTCGCGTCGGTCCATATTCTGTTCCCGGAATAAATGGCAACGGATATGCTGCAGTTTGCTAAAGGTATTGCAAGTGAATCTTACTGTTTTCTCAGCTCGCCAAGCTGGATGCTGGATTTGCATTTATTAGGCTTAGTCTATTGAAATTTTGTATCCACGTAACAAAGTGGCACTGCATAATTCGGCTCAGTTTTGAACGCTGTTCACCAAAGCTCGGAAAGCTGGAAAAACACATTCATCGTGTGAGGCTTAAAATTTATAGTAATTGTTTTTGTTAAGAGTTTAATCTTTGAAAAAGGATTTTTAATCCAGTTAAGTATAGAAAAATATAGCAACAATATCTTTTTTCATGCGACTATTTCTAATTCCTAACTAATCACTATTCCAGAGTTAAATTTTTACCGTTATTTTGGTTTCGAAAAGACTGTCCCAGTAAGTATGAACGCACTTTCATTTCGCTGTAAGTAATTCACAAGTGTTAGATATTCAAATTTTATTCGATATACTGATAATATTAGACTACAATAGCAGAATATTATTCTCAACATTTGCTACTTAGCCATTGTAGAATAGCTGGCGCACTTTCTTGCGAACGTTCCTCATTAAATTCCGTAAAAATCTTTTTCGAACTGTTGAATGGTTTCGGCTGCCCAGACATGTTTCCTAAGATGTTCCTGCGTTCATGCTCAAAATTCCTCAATTGGTCGAAGTTGTGGGCAATTTGGTGGATTCATGTCTTTTGGGACGAAAGTGACATTTTTGGTAGTATATCATTCTACCGTTGATTTCGAGCAGTGGCAAGAAGCAAGATCTGGCCAGAAGACAACAGGATCCTGGTGGCTTCGAATCATGGGTAGAAGTCGTTTTTGTAAACATTCCTTGATGTATATTTCGCTGTTCATTGAAGCAGTGGTGATGAAGGGTTACGAAATCTTACCGCGGCTACAAATTGCTTGCCAGACCATAGCTTTCTTACCAAATTTGTTCGACTTCAATCGATGTCTCGGACTGGTTTAACACTTGCCCTTCTCGCACCGTATAATATTGTGGTCCCGGCAATGATTTGTAATTGAGTTTCACGTAGGTTTCGTCGTCCATGATTATGCAGTTCAAATTTCCAGCAAGAATCGTATTGTACAGCTTTCGAACTCTCGGCCTGATCGATGCTTCTTGTTTCGGACTACGTTTTGGTTATTTCTGCTTCTTATAGGTTCGAAGATTCAAACGTTCTTTAGCACGAAGAACATTTGACTTCGAAGTGCCCACATTTTTGGCCACATCCCAAACTGAAACCTCCTTCTTTTGCTCGAACGCCTTCAGTATACGTTTATCCAACTGAGTGTTAGCAGGACCTTTTTTTCGACCCGTTTTTAGTTTATCCTCACCGAACTTCCTGATTGCATTTCGCACGGCTTTTTCACTTACTCCTTCCATTTTTGCTATCTTTCTTAGTGACAGTCCGCGTTCTGTGCACCATTTGTACACAATTTTTCGACGTTGTTCTGCTGAAAGTCCACGTATTTCGAAACAAACTAATGGAAACGAATAAACAACTGCAAAAGTGGTTAGAGAAAAATGTAAACAACAGGACGCAGCCATAAAAATTGACAGATTCAGAACCATTGTGAAATGGCAGCGGTTTTTGGTTGCGTCCATACTTTCTGGGACAGTCTTTATGTTGATCAGATCGGATCTCTCAGGAAAAAAATCGTGTATGAGTTTTTCATTAAAAGAATGGTGCAGAAAATAAATCCGTGGAACTGATTTCTACTTGTTGATTATATATTCGAAACTATCGTTTCTGTTAGAGGAAACCATGACAATGGCATGGAAGACAGGGAGAGTTAGACATTGCTCATTGAAGTTTAAATTTCTAAAAAAATTATTCTACTGGAATTCATGCGTGGTAATATTTAGTGTATTGATATCAAAAATCTGTTCCAATGCTGTGTCAATATTCAAAATCTGGACGCTGTTTGCACGGTTTTATTCATATTTTGAATTCACACCCCTATTTAAAATAACAAAGACGTAGTCCTACGCCAAAAAAATCTTTGTTTGTATGTAATCCACACCAGAGATTGGTTTCGAACTTAGGTGACTTGGATTGCGACTTTACACTGCGAAAGCAACATACTTTGACAGGCGACTCAAGAACCACAGCGCACTTGCCATGGTTTGAGTAAGATTCTGTAGATAAAAAAGATACTCAGGACTAGAATGACGAACGCGAGCGCATTTTGGAAACATGCTTGGCTATGCTGATGCAGATTCGGTTGGACTAGTAAAACGAAAACTAAACCATCGACACTGGGTATTAGTGTGCATTATTGAAGCGATTGAGGACTCCCCATTCACATTTATCACCCAATTTGGCTTCCCCGAACTATCACGATCTCTTTGCGCTTTGCGCTCTTTGTTCCAAAATATCAAGAAATCGATGTGAGTTTAATTGTAGAGTTTTCGACCGACGACCAGCCACTCCGAAGAAAAAGGCGGGTGGGTAATACCAAAGCCATAACTGGAAAACCTGAGCACGAATAAAACTGACATACTTTTTTTTTAAATAACTATTTATTGGAATATGAGATAAAATTAAATTATTACGATTTAAATTGGGTGTTCAGCCACAAGTGATGACTTTTCAGCCCTATTATATACATGATTTGGTTATTACAATGAGGCCATCATTTGCTTCCGCAATTCTGAGATTTTTGTGTAGGGAAAATTCTAAACCTACTTGTATTGTGTAATGGGGAAAAGGAACTTATATACTAACTTACTAACTAATACAGAGAGCGAATCGATTAAATTGAAGATTGCATCGATTTTTGTCGGAATTTGCTTATAATATTATGTGACATTACAACTAATGGTTCTATATTTGTGAGTCTGTATAACTCATTTGTACTAAACCAGGGAGAACGCTTCAAAATCATTTTCAGAATTTTATTCTGAATCCTTTGAAGCGTTTTCTTCCTGGTGGAACAACAACTTGACCAAATTGGTACTGCATAAAACACGGCTGGTCTGAAAATTTGTTTATAAATATAATTATATTTATAAATATATAAATATATAAAATATTTAAACTTCTTTGTAGGCGACTGCAGATCACTCTTAGATTTCTACCAGTGGCTAACAGACTTGTGGCATCACAGAATAGCGATTTCTGACAACCAACGGGTAGATTTGGAAGATCAGAAGTGAAAATATTATACAAGATTGGAGCTACGCTCGAACCCTGCGGAACACCGGCTCGTAAGGGGAGGAATTCAGATTTACAATTCTGATAGCTAACCTGAAGAGTACGATCAGTTAAATAATTTCGAACCATTTTGATCAAATAAATAGGAAACTGGAAGTCGCACATTTTTGCAATTAAACCTTTGTGCCAAACACTGTCGAATGCTTTTTCTATGTCTAGAAGAGCAACTTCAGTGGATAACCCAGAAGATTTATTTGATTTTATTATGAGGTCTGTTCAAAAAGTTCCCGGAATTTTTTAATTGCGCGCGTCTGGAGAGTCCGGTGGTCAAATTTTTTTTTTACTGTGTTGGTACATACGTCCCTAATGTATGGTGAAGTTTTCAGCTGTATTCATTGTTTACATTCTGTCTTGTAGCGGCTGGTGTAGACGTGTTTTTTTGAACTCGGCGATTTTTGTTAGTTTAAACAATGGAAGAATTGAAGTGTCAAAGAATTTGTATTAAATTTTGCGTGAAAAAAGAAATAAAGTGTAACCAAGTGTGCGAAATGTTACAGAGAGCCAACGGTGAGTCTGCTATGAAAAAAACAAGTGTTTACGAGTGGTATAAGCGTTTCCAAGATGGCCGCGAAGACGTTGAAGACGACGAACGCTCCGGTCGACCCAGCACGTCAATAATCGATGAAAATGTGGGAAAAGTGGAAAAAATGATTATGGATGTTCGCCGAATCACTATTAGAGAAGTTGCTGATGAAGTTGGCATTTCAGTTGGCTCATGCCATCATATGTTTTCAAATGTTTTGGGCATGAAACGAGTGGCAGCAAAATTCGTTCCAAAACTGCTGAATTTTGATCAAAAAAACAAACGCATTACCATCGCTCAGGAGCTGTTAAACCTCCTTATTCACCAGATATCGCTCCGTGTGATTTTTTCCTGTTCCCAAAGTTGAAGAGACCCATGAAAGGACAGCGTTTTTCATCGATTGACGAGATAAAGGCAGAATCGCTGAGAGTGCTACAGAGCATTACAAAAAGTGACTATCAGGGGTGTTTCGAAGACTGGAAAAAACGCTGGCATAAGTGTATTATATCTAGGGGGGATTACTTTGAAGGGGACCATATAGATGTAGACGAATAAATAAATATTTTTTTAGAAAAATGAGAATTCCGGGTACTTTTTGAACATACCTCGTATGTTCGTTACTCTGACAAGTTGATGAGTAGTTGAATGTTCATGACGAAATCCAAACTGCTCTGGTAAAAAAATTGAATTCTCATTTATATGAGTCATCATTCTCAACAAGATAATTTTTTCGAAAAGTTTACTGATAGAAGAAAGTAAGCTAATTGGTCGATAACTTGATGTTTCTGCTGGGTTTTTATCAGGTTTGAGGATAGGAATTCCTTTAGCGTTTTTCCATCTTTTAGGGAAGTAAGCTTGTTGAAAATTTTAACCAAGAGTCAAGGCAACATCGGGAAGATTTTTAATAAGAATATTAAAAATTCCATCACTACCAGGAGTCTTCATGTTTTTGAGTTTCCTAATAATTGATTTAATTTCGTCAAAATTCGTCTCAATAATATCATCTTGTGATAACACTTGGTTTAAAATATGCTCATATTTCAGTGAGACTTTATTTTCAATAGGACTCACAACGTTCAAATTAAAATTGTGGACACTCTCGAACTGCTGAGCAAGTTTTTGAGCATTTTCGCCATTTGTAAGAAGTATTTGATTTCCTTCCTTGAAAGCAGGAATTGGTTTCTGAGGTTTCTTAAGAACTTTAGAAAGTTTCCAGAAAGGTTTAGAATATGGTTTAATTTGTTCAACTTCTTTAGCGAAATTTTCATTTCGCAAAAGAGTAAATCTATGTTTAATTTCTTTTTGTAAATCCCTAACTATGTTTTTCATAGCAGGATCACGAGAACGTTGATATTGTCGTCGACGAACATTCTTCAGCCGAATGAGCAGTTGAAGATTGTCATCGATGATAGGAGAATTTAATTTAGTTTAAGCTTTGAGAACTGAAAGATTTCTAGCTTCGATAATATAATGATTCAAATTATCAATTGCTGTGTCGATGTCCGCAGAATTTTCTAAAATAGTTTCATGATCCACATGATTTTCAATGTGAGATCTGTAATCCAACCAATTATCTCTATGATAGTTGAATATAGAACTAATTGGATTAATTAAAGCTTCGTAGGAAAGTCTGAATGTTACTGGAAGATGATCTGAGTCAAAGTCAGCATGTGTAATTGGTTCGCTACAAATGTGATTTCATTGAACAGTTGTTTTTTGCGAATTCCACAGTAATATTTTTGATGTTATGAGTAATATGAGAAAGGTATCACTACACTACTAGGTGGATTAAAAAAGGTTTTTATGTCTGGAAATGATATCGAAATGATTGGTATACTAATACTAACTTTTCTAATCTGCTCTGATTGTTTCTATCTTTGTCGATTTTTTTGTATTTTTTCGCACCCTCATAATAGGATATGTAGTGATAATGATGAGTGAGTGTAGCGTCCCAAGTTGCAAATGTAACTTATTGTAGTTTCAAGAGGTTTTACAATTGTTTTAGAATTGTTTTCTTATGTTAGATAAGTTCAGGAAGATTTAAAAATATATTAAAATCGGTTTTGAAACTTATCACTGTTAAGTTTTACAATACTACCGAAAAAATCACTACAGAACAATTTAAGGTACATCAAAAACAATTGTGCAGCAAATCACCAACTTGCCCACATTGCACTAGAAGTTATAGAAGTTCTGCAACAATTTTCACATCGTCATGTAAAAACGAAGTAACTAAAACAATTGTTCAACTTATCAAAAACTTTCCAAATGGCTGTCATAATTGTATCCGACTCAATATATGTCGAAATGGCTGTTTATCTCTTGTGAAGAAAAAAATAGTGAAATTATGCTATCCGCAAGGCAAAAAATGGTAAGCCAAATTGAAAACCTCGCAGTAAAAACTATGTTGCTGCCGAGTCCGCATAGTCTTGGCTACCTCATGAAATTTTAGGTCAGTGTGTGCAGTTTTCTTCATTTTTAGAAAAACAATTCGAAACTTGCAAATAAGTTGTACCAGATTTATCTGCTTGAAATGAACGCAAAACTTCCCGACATGAGAATATTATCATAAAAGTTTCAGAATTACAGCATTACTTATGCAATGAAAACAAAAATAATAACAGATAATTTGTATTCGGTTTTCATCTCGCGAAAAAATGAACAGACCTGACAACACTTTTCAAAGATATTTAACGAAAAGTTAAGTTCATCAAAGTTACTCTTATTGTTATATATTACTACTTGAGCAACTTGTTTTTGCAACTCCAGCACATGGACTTACCAAAATAATACCTACAGTGCGTATCACAAAAGTCGAGCCCGCTAAGATATATGACTAAACTGTATTGTTGTTTAAGTCAACTAGTTTGTTAAAAAAAAAACAACTAGTTTGATAGAAATAGAAACAAAATTTTCTCTTTTCAATATTTACATGTTCATATTTCCTTTTATTTGCATAAAATAAATCATTACGTCGGGTGACCATTTTCTTCTCAACACACTGTTACCCTCGATGCCATAATGGAAAATGTTGAAGATTTTTAATATTAATTGAATCACCAATATGATTAAAATATTCTGAAAAGGTGTATGCATGTTTGACAGCTTTCTTATACATATTTCAAACACTATCTCGATCATATTCATTGAAAAGAATTATTGTTATTTCCATAGAAATTGATGTGCAATCATCAGAACACGTACATTCAAAGGCGCTTGAAAATTTCAGGCGTGTTTCACCATAAAAATGCAGTTCGTTGTCGATTTTCTATTTACTAAAACATGAAAGATCAATTCTACCATATGTAGTATTACCATTTATTTATGTGCAGAATATTTTTAAAGTTCCATGTTACGGGCAGTTGTATTGAAAATCAAATGTGAAACTTATTCATTAGAGATTTTGTTTGCTATGTTTTTGTAAACATCAATTCAATTCTTGTTTACATTACGTAGTAGTTCCCATGAGTTTCACAATTGTTTTTTCGCTGATTTAATTGCAGCATTTGTAATGAGATCGTTGCATGAGTTTTTGTATCGGTTGCACAATAATTGTGAATAAATGTTCGTAACAACGGAAGAACTTGATGATATATTGCACAACAAAGAAAAATTGCGCTTTTTCCATAACAGTCACTAGAATAGTGATATAAACTAATTTGATAAATTGCACAATCAGTAGAAAAATACAGGACAGCAACTTAACGTGCTACTTGGGATTAGTGAGGAACTGAGTGAAAGTATCGAATGCCAGAGAAAGTACCAAGTATTCTACAACGCAATCTATTAGAGAGTTACATTCAACATGCAATCAAACTACTAGGTGTGCAGACTTTGGACAATATTGTCCAAGTTGTTTGCGGCTTCCAGAGGTGATAAAGAGGGAATGATTCCATTCTCCTTCCTCTGAGCCAAAGGACAGGGGAAACAGAAATGTTGAGTTAACACACATTGCAATCTATGCACACATACGTACCACCAATCATGTGAGATTTGATTAGCATATTTCATTTCTTCCACAGATCATTGGGCAGTATCGGTTCTGTCCTAATCATTGCAATGTGCTGAGGCCTATGAGCAGTTGTCTAGTCGTTTGAGAAATAAATTTCGATTATTTTATTAAAACCAAAATGCTCGGGTAGGGATTTTCATCGAATTTATTTTTTCAAAAATTCATAACTCTTGATACAGTTGATCAATTTTGATGCGTCCAGTGTAAAAAAAAAACAGATTTTCTTCTAGTCCATGCTGACTCATACGGAATCGCAGCGGTCCAAAAACACCGGAGTTATTTCAGATCGCGTTGGGATATGTCTGTTCTGCCGTTAGAAGTATTTGGTACCAAAAATTTTATATAGGTATGGGACTAATCCAGAAATTGTATAAAGTGTGAACGACTTACTAGAACTCATAAAATCACAAAACCTCATAAATGTTTTTGTGGGAAATTCAGCAAAACTATTCTCAAGAACAATGAATATACCAATGGTCAAAATGCTTTGTAAATCTGCACAGGAATCATAGAACCACTCATGGAAATGATCTGACTATAATGTCGAATTCCGGTAAATCCGGATTATGATTCTATTGAATTGATGTGGCATACGACGTATCAAAAAACATCTACAGGGCTTCACAAGTTATTGGGAGACCTTCAAAACTGATTGGAGAACGATCTGGTCACGATGTCCAATTCCGGTTAAACCAGATTGTGGTCCCATAGAATTGTGCTTGAAATTTGACATGGTATTTCATCTCTCAAGTTGTTGAAGACTGTCCCAGAAAGTATGGACGCAACCAAAAACCGCTGCCATTTTGCAATGGTTCAGAATCTGTCAATTTTTATGGCTGCGTCCTGTTGTTTACACTCTTCTCTTACCACTTGTGCAGTTGTTTATTTGTTTTCATTAGTTTGTTTCGAAATGTGTGGACTTTCAGCAGAACAACGTCGAAAAATTGTGCACAGAACGCGGATTGTAACTAAGAAAGATACCAAAAATGGAAGGAGTAAGTGAAAAAGCCGTGCGAAATCAGAAAATTCGGTGAGGATAACACCTTTGAGGATAAACCGAAAACGGTTCGAAAAAATGGTCCTGCTAACCCTCAGTTGGATAAACGTATACTGAAGGCGTTCGAGCAAAAGAAGAAGGTTTCAGTTCGGGATGTGGCCAAAAATGTGGGTACTTCGAAGTCAAATGTTCTTCGTGCTAAAGAACGTTTGAATCTTCGAACCTATAAGAAGCAGAAACAACCAAAACGTTGTCCGAAACAAGAAGCATCGATCAGACCGAGGGTTCGAAAGCTGTACAATACGATTCTTGCTGGAAATTTGAACTGCATAAACATGGAGGACGAAACCTACGTGAAACTCGATTACAATTCCTTACCGGGACCACAATATTATACGGTGCGAGCCATTCTCGTGTTAAACCAGTCCGAGACATCGATTGAAGTCGAAAAATTTGGTAAGAAAGCTATGGTCTGGCAAGCAATTTGTAGCTGCGGCAAAATTTCGAAACCCTTCATCACCACTGCTTCAATGAACAGCGAAATATACATCAAGGAATGTTTACAAAAACGACTTCTACCCATGATTCGAAGCCACCAGGATCCTGTTGTCTTCTGGCAAGATCTTGCTTCTTGCCACTACTCGAAATGAACGGTAGAATCGTATACTACCAAAAATGTCACTTTCGTCCCAAAAGACATGAATCCACCAAATTGCCCACAACTTCGACCAATTGAGGAATTTTGGGCATTAACGAAGGCACATCTTAGGAAACATGTCTCGGAAGCCGAAACCATTCAACAGTTCGAAAAAAGATTGGAAAAAAGTGTCAAAACTTGTCGCCAAGAAGTCTGTACAGAATTTAATGAGGAACGTTCGCAAGAAGGTGCGCCAGCTAGTCTACAATGGCTAAGTAGCAAATGTTGAGAATAATATTCTGTTGTTGTAGTCTAATATTATCAGTATATCGAATAAAATTTAAATACCTAACACTTGTGAATTACTTACAGCGAAATCAAAGTGCGTCCATACTTTCTGGGACAGTCTTTAACTCCGGTGTTTTTAGACCGCTGCGGTCCTGTATGAGTCAGCAGTATTTACACCTGTTCGAATCAATTTCGTCGTCATTGCAATGTGTCATAACATCAGTGCCGGCACCGAACCGGATCGGAAAGGTTTGAGACCTCCTTCACGGTTCATAAGATGTCAATTCACTCTTATTCCTGAAAGGCCTCCTTTTCGAATTAAACTCACCAGTTCAGGACGAATGTGATATATTAATATTCATCCCAATTGTAGCAAGTTAATTCGAAGCGATGTAATTTAAGTCCGCACTCTCTTTATTAATTAATAAATTGATAAGTTGAAATCAAATTCGGTTTTTAATTTGGAGATGCTTTCATAATCGGATTTTGATGTTTTAATGTTTGACTTTACTCGACGACGAGTCGTGCGTTGCGCGATGAAATGATTTCATGCGTGTTAATTTCTAAATCATTTCATTGCTAAAAAAAACCGTCTTTCGAACGGAGCCTCAGAGACTCATAGTGTTATATACTATTCGACTCAGCTCTACGGGATCGGAAAATGTTTGTATTTGATATTTTTTTACCACTCAATTTTCTCAAAGTTGGATAAGCCTATTTCAATGAACTTAGGCTCGTTCGAAAGCTACTGCTACGGATTTTTGTGGACTACCCAAACCAATCTGAATAAAATGGTGTAGATAAATTAGTGTCAGAAATTATTTTCATAATAAGGCTACAAATATTTCAATGAGACTGTGTCGAAGAAAGAGAAAAGCATTATGACACTAATATTAGGAATGGGTTTTTAGATTCATTACAGCAAGACGGTGCGTTATTCTATTTATTGTACTAGAAGATTCAATACGAAGATTCAGTTCTCAAAGAATCGTAACCCCTATGAGCAACTGTAGGATTAAGCATGCATTCTATCAGGACAAATTTCAAAGTTGGAGACAAAGTTAGTTGTAGAATGAGGCATTGCATTCTAGACCATGAGTCTATTCATCATGCAATAGCGGAGTGAGGCGCAAGTCGGAAAGACTTTCGCCAGTCCCGTAGCTTGCAGACACGATCAAAATATTCTTCATACAAGTGGTTGATACTTCCAGTTGTTCTGTCTGGCCCAAAAGACATTAGAGTATGCCGATTTTCTGGACCTCTGAACTGATCCTGAATGCTGAGATGATCAGAACAAGCTGACATATGGAGACAAGTCTCAGTGAGTTGAGCATAAAGCACGAATACCAGAAGACGAATGATCTTCAAAAGGGGCCGTCAGGAATGTCATGAAAATGCAGTATATTTATACCATAATCAAGTAGGCTTAGGAATACTCTTTGGTAATAAACGAGCATTACGTTGATAACCAGCCATCTGACACCGGTATGTGAGCACCAGCCATTTGAAAGTATACCGATTACGTTGAGCCCCTCGCGTTTCGAGCCCCAAAAACACTGCGATGTTTTGATATTCATCGCGACTCTCAATTTGTGAAAATTATCTCCACTTGATGTCCCAAAACACTGTCTGTTGTATTTTAGGTAAACCGACAAATAATTGTGAGAGAGTCAACACAAAATTCACTAATTTTCGTGCACTAAACAAAGTAAACGCGTTAAACAAATGCATTACTATTTGTTTATTTACGTTGCAATCAGCTGATTTTGAAGTTCCGATTTTGATCTCATCAAGATGGCGTCATGACAGGAGGCCGTTGATAACCATCAACTGACAAAGGAAGTCACTGTTTTTTTTGGGATGTTACAAGGTCAAATGACTATTACTTGTCAAACTTTTATCAGAATTTCATTGGCCGGATTGGAGGGCCCTCCTTGTATTTATTTCATACTAATTGATAGAATGATAAAAGAATTTGTTTTTTTTTCCACTGTCAAGCCTCAAGAACTTAATCACGTGTTTTGTTGATGACGTGTTTATCAGTTTCAACCCCATCTTTTGTACTGACGATTACATTCCGCGTGTATAAATAAACGTCATTAATTCAAAAATTGCTTCATCTTTAAAACGCAGTACTGTATGTGATAATGATAATACTTATTGACATAAATAAATCACAACAGTCCATACAACTTGTGGGAAGCAATCTCTCCGCTAGTTGATCATCCAATCAGTCTAGTTAAACGTTCAAGTGGCCATTGAACGGGACGGATCAGATTCGTTAGACCCACCGGCAAACGGATGTGATAATTACTTATTTTGAAAAGATCCTGAAAGCCTCAAAACAGCGATGAGACTTGAATATCTGCTTGTCTATGGCAGTGCTCTGTCTCTCTCTCTTTCTCTGTCCGTCGCCGGGCAGACTGATAAGCTCCGATTCGCAGAATTGAAGATCACCGAAATTCCCCAAATGAGAATGTGTGTGTGAGAAGACGGGGCCAAAGTTTGAGCGCCACTTATCGTCAATCAAGATTTTTCGGTGGGAGCCGGTCCGGTCCGGCCTACCATTGCCAAATTTGGTTTTCGAGTCAGTCGGATCGTGATGTTCGCCGTTTTCGCACTGCTGTCGTACTGCGGCGTCGTCGTCGTCCTGCTGACGAATGCTGCTGCTGCCGCCATTGTCGGTTCCGGCTGTGATCCGTTGTTTTCGCCGATTCGGTGTGGTGTTCCGAAGTTGCAACCGGGCGCGTTACCATCGCGACCATCGGAAGCCATTCGTGGCGAGTTTCCATGGCATGCTGCGTTGTATCAGAATGTGGACGGGAATTTCAGTTACAGCTGCGGTGGATCACTCGTTAACGAGCGGTTCGTGATAACGGCGGCCCATTGTGTGATCAATCCGAACAATGGTTATCGGATTACGAGCAAGCGGTTGAAGGTGCTGTTGGGTGGTCACGAACTGGGTGCGGAAGACGAATGCGTTCAGGAGATGACCGTACAGAATATTTACGTTCATGACGAGTACCGGTTGGGTGACTACAGGCACGATATTGCAGCGGTGGAGTTAACGGAACGGGTTAGTTTTACGCAAAGAATTTTGCCGGTTTGTGTGGATCTGAGCGAACGCGAGGACAGTAGTTTTTTCAAACTGCATGGCAAGGTAGCCGGTTGGGGTTATACCGAGTATGATTCCGTGTCGAATTGGTTGAGAATGACGGAGCTTCCGTTTGTGAACTACACCACTTGCCTAGCCAGTAATCCGCCGGTATTTTCCCAAACCATCTACGAAGGTATGTTCTGTGCTGGATACGCCAATGGGACCAGTGTTTGCAATGGAGATTCGGGTGGTGGTTTGGTATCTTTCAGTCGGGACCACTGGGTTTTACGGGGTATAGTTTCATTCACTGCGCTTCGTGATGGGGAAAAGACCATTTGTGATAGTGAAGAATTTGCCGGATTCACCAAGGTACGCTTCTATCGGGACTGGCTGGGCGGTATTCTCAACGCAACGGATTCAACCGATCGTTCTGTGCTTCCAATAGCGAAGAAAACACCCGAAGCGGTTCCGGAAGAGGATGACGACGAAACCTGGCGGATACCGTGCGGTGAACGTAAGATCAACAAACTTCCCCTGATCGTAAACGGAGTTCGAAGTTATTCCGGTGAGTGGCCTTGGCATGTGGCAATATTTGAAGTCAATGGTCGTCAAAAGCGCTATATTTGCGGAGGAACACTCATCAGCGATCAGTTCGTTATGACGGCCGCCCATTGTACGTTGGATGATGCTTTGAAACCACGACCAGGAACTATGGTAGTGCAGCTGGGACAGAATGATCTATTCGAAAGTTCCGTCAATATGCGAGAGGTTCGTGTGGACAAGATCACCACTCATCCACTGTTCGATCCTGTCAGCAAGACGAACGATATAGCACTGCTGGAGCTTTCGTCGAACGTTCAGTTCAACGACTACATCCAGCCGGCCTGTCTACCGAAGAAGCAGGACAGCGAAAGGCTCAATTTGTTCGGCATGCTCGGATCTATCATCGGTTGGGGCTATCAGCAGCCATGGTCGTTTATGGTTTCCAATACGTTGCAAAGCACTAAACTTCCGGTGGTCGATCAGTCCCTGTGTGTGGTTGGAGGAAATTTCGGTCGGGAAATGGAGGGCGTTTTCTGCGTAGGATCCGGCAATGGTAGTAATGGCAGAAGGTGTTTGTTTTTGGGTACAATGTTTTCTAAAAAGGCATTATTTTCTAGGCTCCAATGCTTGCACCGGAGACTCCGGTGGAGGAATGTTCTTCGAAGAAGGCGGACTCTGGACGGCGAGAGGAGTGATCTCAGCACTGGATACCGTGAATGGTTTCTGCAATCCCGATGGCTATCTGAAAGTTGCTAGCACCGGTCACTTTTTGAAATGGATCAAACGTCAGGTATGGGCTAATGGTGTTTTCGCTTGAGAACCTTGAACTGACCCAGGATAGTTTGTTCATACCAATAATTTGCACGGAATTCAGATTGGTTCGCACAAAGCAACTCGTATGTTTTGAAACTGATTTGACGAATAGTAACCGGAAAACGATGTTTGAGCTCGATTCAGAATCAAAGATGGCGACTTCATTGAACATCAATGAATTGGAAGACGCCAACTTGGATTATGAACGGATTTGGTAAGTAGATACCGGAACGTCATTTTCCGGCACATACTTATCAAATCCGTTCCGGAAATGCTCATTTTGCAAGGTTCTGCAAATAATATCAAAGATTGTAACTTGAAGGAACAGCAATGAACCGTAAGTCGTAATTATGTGAAAATTTTCACGATTGGGTTTTAGAAAATTCATTACACAGAACTTTTTTCACGAACTAATATTTAACATTGATATTAAATACTAGCTGACCCGTCGAACTTCGTCTCGCCTGAAATTATTTTTTTAAATTTGTGTTTTCGAACAGCAGAGTTGCCAAACGTTAATGTTTCTTTCCATTATTTTACTGATTACTTGGCTTACAATAAACGAATTACGTCAAATTCATATCCAACACAATAACTTCGTCCCGAAGAAGAAATATCATCAAGAATTATTGTGGATATCTTCAATGCTTTTGTTACGCAAAAACTAAACAAATGCACCGTTTGCCATCTCATCCTTCGAGTCAGTGTATTAAACAGAGATTGTAGATATCTCTCAAACTAAAGATTTGGCATGTGGGATGATGGATTGGATTGAATCATATCTGACTGGTTGTAGTATGACCGTGAGAATTGGCGACTGCGTTACTCCATCATTCATCGTGAGCTCTGGTGTTCCTCAGGGAAGCCATCTAGGACCATTCATATTTCTGCCATATCTAAATGATCTTAATTTCGCATTGCAATGCATGAAGCTATCATTCGCCGACGATTTCAAACTGTTTCATCTCATTATCATATCTGAAAGACTCAAACTTCTTGCAGTCACAGTTGGATGTATTTTCTAACTGGTGCAAAGTCAACAGAATGGTTATTAACGCCTTCAAATACTTCGTTATCTCCTTCTCTCGTAAACGAACCACGATCATGTATGATTACACTATTTCGCAAGCTGTACTAAAATGGGAGACATCAATTAGGGATCTAGGAGCGTTATTGGATTCAAAAGTTAGTTTCAAAGATCACATAGAATATACCCTCTCTAAAGCATTAAAGATTCATCTTTCGTATCTCAAAAAATTTCAATAACATATACTGCCTGAAATCGTTATATTGCGCTCTAGTTCGCGAGTATGTTGTTGTTGTTTGGGCACCATATGATCAAACAGAAAAGCTACGCATTAAAACTGTTCAGTGCAAGTTCATTCGTTTTGCTTTGCGTCGCCTGCCCTGGAGAGATCCATTGAATCTCCCAAGCTACGAAAATCGTTGTAGACATACACTTCGATTTGCTATCTGTCCGCCGTGATACACAAAAAGCTGTTTTCGTCGCGGACCTCATCCAATCTCGAATTGATAGTGCAGATCTCCTACAACAGCTAAGTTTTGACATTCTTCGGCGTAGTTTGCGGTTTAATCCCTTTCTCAGAATTCCTCGTGCTAGAACTAACTAAGGGTTCATTGAACCGTTTTCGAGTATATGTCGCGTATTCAATACTTGCTCTGATGGATTTAATTTCAATTTGTCTCGTAACACCATTAAAACCCGTTTTCTCCAAATATTTTCCCGCTAGTTTTATTAGGATAATTAGTAAATATGAATAGTTGTTAGTTAGCTTTGTAGTTTAAATAAGGGTAATTTAATATTTCGTTATGTATCATTTGGTCAAATGTTATTTGTTGATACGAAAGATGAGAAGGTTTTATGCCTGCTGGAGAAGGAGAATAAAAATCTCAGCTCCAGCGGGCTTTTCCCTTGTTCCTAAATAAACAAATAAACAGATGGATGAAAAAGAGATGACCAAGATAAATACTTTAAATTGACCCCACAAATTTCCAAAAGCAGCCCTCGGGGATTGTTATTTATCATTGAATATTAAGACTTATTTGTACTGAAGACGTTTATAATTTAATAGCAAATCCTTAGGGATTATCGAAAGTAATAAACTAATTTTGAACGGTTGTCCATAACCTACTTCACCGCTAGTGATATTACTTAGTCGTGTTTGATGAATGTTCGTAGCAGGATAATGACAGGATCAATTTTCGATTAACGAATTAGCGATAAAATGAAAAATACTTGGACATTCGAAAGTTCAAATTACCCTTTTATTAAATATTGTATCCATTAACTTTGACATGAACGCTATATTCGTTCAAGAATTGTATCAAAAGGCCTCTCATTCGTCGAGCCACCACATCGTTTTGTTTAGTATTCAGTCCTGAGAATCAATATTCTGTTCTAGCGGAGTGAACATGAGGAGTGATTATACCAGTATTCTTCTTATCGTTAAAGCCAATGTATAAAACAGCAGATCTCACAACTAATGGTTCTTACATGCCACGATTTCTCCTTCAGATATGATATTCACGATTCCCATATGGTAATTCGTCAAAAAATCCAAAGTTCGGAAAATGAAATGATTTGGCTTAAGCAGCTTACAAATGTCATGAATACCATCCGTTTTGAAGTAAACCACTCTTGAAAACTCACCCGAATCGGCTGAACAAACTTCAGCATGCTAAATGCAAAGAAAATATTTTCATCTGAACTCATTATTTCAACAGCAGAATCCTATCATTGATACGTAAAAAAATCGTTACATAATTTTATTTGTTCAACTCACGCCCACGATGGCCAACATAATTCATCTAACTTCATCTACTGGTAAATGACATTAGAACTTGTATTTCTGTTTACGGTATAGCTAAAACAGTCATTTGGCAAGTAATGATTTTGATACCCTATTAAGCACGTGTTTCCAAATGACGAATCAATCATGCATGTAAAATCTCCACCCAAATCTACTCGTTGTGCGCCAAACGATTTTCCAAAGATCTAGTATTCTTTTCTTCAACGGCGAAATACTGAGCATCTCCTTGCGCGCCAAACATCAATTGTAGATCTAGTAATCATTGCCGTCTTTTTCAGTGGAAAATTCCATTGTCCATACAAAATAACTTTATTGGTTTTTCCCACTTTTCCGGTAAGTTTTCCTAATTTTTTTGATGTACGAACCCGGTGGGGGTAAAAACTGATCAAACAAAAAAAAAGCATCTCAATCCGTCCATCCGTTCTTACGTGATGCGATTACAAAGAATGATCTCTGCATTTTTATATATATAGATTAACGAACCCTCGCTCAGTTCATAAATGTAGGTTTTGGTGTAGATGGATACATTGTTATAGACATATTATGAGCGGGTTTGGTGAGTAGCTGCCAGTAGGTGATGTTTGGAATCGATTTGGATTACAAAAAGGTGACATCCCGGTTTCGACATATCCTCACGGAAAGACCGAAATCAGCATTTTGGCGAAAAAATGAGTTGATTTTCTGATTTTAGTTAGTTATTTTTTGAGACAACTAAAAAAATCCTACTTTTGCTAATTTAGATTTTTTAATTCTAATTCTCTTAATAATAATAAAATATTTGTTGAAATGGCTATTTTTTTAGTTGAATTCACCAATTAAACGTGCTGTCATTTCTTAGCTAAGGCACACTTCATTTCCATTCAACTAATTTTTCAGTTGAATTTGTGAAATAGAACGTTGTTTTCAATCAACATAATTGGTTGAATTGGCTTCTGCAATTTGCAGCTATATGGCGCTCTGTCACCGAAAAAACGTTAACACCGTAATGACTACTAGCCACTAGATGACACACTACTATCGAAGAAAATTCCAGTCGCGGTAGTCTTTTCTATATTGGCAAATATAAATACGATGTATTGGAGAAAAAGACATAAGCGAAACATAAACTTCTTTTTGAAAATTTTTCTTCTAAATCGCTGCTTCGACTTCGCGAAATCGTTTCTTTCACTGAAAACTTTGAGCACTCGGAAAACAAAAACCGAATACAAGTAATACACCGGACGGTGTAGCCCGGAAGGTTGGAAGATACAAAAAACATCAATTGACATGTACAATTCGAGTGCAACATTCGAAACTCACTTCACTGTTCCACGTAAAACGTTATTACGCCCAATCGCTTCAAACGCGCACAAATTCTGAATAAATAAACTTTCCACTAAGAGTCTACAGCATTTTTACATATCGTTTGAGAAATTTATATATCGTAACACATGCGAAAAACATCTAAACAATTTGCAGGCAGTTTCAATAAGGCTGTCATTTTTAGCTTTTTAATGGATTGTTTGCACTTTTCATGAGTTTTTGGCTAATAAACTGGTTAATAATGTTTTTTTTTGTACTGTCCTTCAGTAATGATGGTGCTAGATAAATAGAAACAAATTTTCTGATTTTAATAACAAAATTAGTTGTCAATGAGAAGTTCGCGTTGGATTGAAATATTGCTGGTCCAGGATATTCGCCAACTAAACACATTCCTAAAAATAAGAGTTTTTTTTTCAGCAAAGTGAATTCTCAATTTTAACTAATTTTATGGTTATTTTGGAAATTTTGTTGTTGAAATCAACTAATTCAAAAACAGTAATACGAAATGGGCGCAGAGCTAATTTCGGTCGTTCCGTGCTGAAAACTCTTACAAAATTAATATTTTCGAAACAGGTTTGACGATTAGACTTCAGAGCTGCCAACTCTACGGATTTATCCGTAGATCCACGGATTTCTGTCTTTTCTACGGATCTACGGATAAACCTTCAAAAATCCACGGATTTTGCTTTCTTTATCCAGAAATATTCTGATTTCGTATTATGTCTCGAAATATTTACGGAAAATGATAAAACCTCGCATTTTTTCTGACAACCGTTAATAAGTAATTTGTCCTAATTCACTTTGAAGAAAGATTTTGAATGATTTAGCGCTCATTCAGAGTCATTCATAACAGTAATCGATAAGGAAATACTCTACAAAGTGGATGTGTATAGAAGGCTTATTGGACATTATTCGTCAAAATGCGTAAAATATTGCTAAATCATCTCCATAAATATGTTTGGCATATGCAGTTATATAAGTAATTATACATCTATTTGCCAACGATCACTCATTATTGAGAGCACGTCTTTATGGCTTAGAGTTCTAACTGTTAATTTTATGTAACTGTACAAGTATGAGTACACTTGAAACGCAATCTACGGATTTGACCTCAGGGAAGAGTGGCATCACTGCTTCAGCAAACGATGGTTGGAGTCGTTCAAAAATCTTAGATGGCGTCTTCCGGATTAACGATATTTTTTAAAAACCTAAAAACCGAGTGTTTTCGACACAGATTTAATGAGAAGAAATCGAAAAATGGCGTTTGAAACCGATTATATTCCGAAATTTTCGCATCGAATTTGGAGAATAATTGCTAGGAATGTTGTTTCGAAGGTGTTTCGAAAACCAAGACTTCCGGTTTTGATGCATGGAAATCAATCATCTAAAACATCGTTTCTATACCTTCTTCCACCTAGTGGTGTAATGATGCATTTCTCATATTGCTTATATCTCCAAAAATATCTCAAGAAAATTCTGTCAAATTGTTTTTTTTCAATCTTGAATAAAATAAGAAGTTTTCTTTGGGTATGAACTAACATCCGTCTTCCACCATCTTTTTCGACCACTAATAAGATCTACATGCCGAACCTAACCTCGTTTCGTTCGCCAACTCTCATTCACCACTCCCTCCTTCTACCTCCCCTTTTATAGCATATTTCTTTTCTTCTCTAGTTTTAATGCAAAATCACCATCATTTACCCGATGGGTTTAGTGTCATCTAATTACTATAGAGTTAGTTAGCTAGGGTTAGTCTTAATTGATAGTATTAAGTACATACACGTATCTGTTGGACTATTGTAATCTGTTGATACAAACGATGAGGAGGCTTTATGCCTGCTGGAGTGAGAGATTAATATTTCAGCTCCATTGGGCTTCTTCCTGCTCCAAATAACAACAACAGTAAACAGTTATGTCAAGTTGTAGAAAAATTTTCTTTATTTTGCATCGTCGCACTAAATGAATAAAACACACCTTGCCCTATAATTCTAGAACCGGAAGTCGGACCCGGATGAAATTAAACAGCAACCTATGAGACTATATGCAATGATTCTGTACACTCTGAATCGTCTATGTCTATGTCTGTTTAATGGTTTGAACTACTAGATGGCAATTCGAACTATTTTAAGTAATGATAAGACGAAACGGGAAAAAATTTACACCAGATATCTTTTGAAAAAATATTGACATAATCAGAGGTCTTGGGTATTAAAAGAATTTCAAATATCATTTTCCGGTATCAACGCTTCTAGTTCATTTCCAAAAAAAACAGTATTATTGTACGGGATTCCAAAGAAGTCGCCATGTTGGATTTTGAAACGACTCAAATCTTCTGGAGCCTAGTTGAGAACTATCTAATTCAAAAACGCTCATTTTTTGTTTTTTTTTTCGCCTGTCGTTTTTTTTCGTTTGCTAACTGGCAGCATAGCTGATCTGTTGATCCTCCAATCGGAACCTCGCATCGGCCGTTGCCAAGGTAACCTATTGCTTACTCGCTAGTAGAGTGCCTAAAACCAGAGTAACGGCATCTCATCCGTAATGTTGGTACCAACTCAGAACATGTAATTCGAAATGTTGGCAGTTTCGTTAGCTTTATATTGTATTCAACAGGTCGTTTGTTTGTTTGGAACGATACTGTCAAAGAGGTGTCTTCCAGAAGAACACCTATTATCACTCAGGTTTTAGGTGCTCTACCCACGCGACAATCGAGGCCTACTGCCATCGGGGAAATTTCGGTATTGGTTTCGGAGCAGAGAAATTTGCTTCTGATTCTGATGCTTGTCCGTTGAGCTGTTAATTAATGTGAAAATTTTTGTTACTGCAGCTTATTTGTGGCCAGTTTGGAAATCAGTTAAAAATAAGTTCAAAACTAGTGTGTCGCTTTGTCGCAAGAACAAACTAGAATAACTACAGAAAATGTTAAAGTTAATGTTAAAGACGGTCCCAGAAAGTATGGACGCAACCAAAAACTGCTGCCATTTCGCAATGGTTCAAAATCTGTCAACTTTTATGGCTGCGTCCTGTTGTTTACACTCTTCTCTAACCACTTGTGCAGTTGTTTATTCGTTTCAGCAGGACATTCAGCAGAACAACGTCGAAAAATTGTGTACAAATGGTGCACAGAACGCGGACTGTCACTGAGAAAGATTGCAAAAATGGAAGGAGTAAGTGAAAAAGCCGTGCGAAATGCAATCAGAAAGTTCGGTGAGAATAACACCTTTGAGGATAAACCGAAAACGGGTCGAAAAAAAGGTCCTGCTAACCCTCAATTAAATAAACGTATACTGAAGGCGTTCGAGTAAAAGAAGGAAGTTTCAGTTCGGGATGTGGCCAAAAAAGTGGGCACTTCGAAGTCAAATGTTCTTCGTGCTAAAGAACGTTTGAATCTTCGAACCTATAAGAAGCAAAAACAACCAAAACGTAGTCCGAAACAATAAGCATCGATCAGGCCGAGGGTTCGAAAGCTGTACAATACGATTCTTGCTGGAAATTTGAACTGCATAATCATGGACGACGAAACCTACGTGAAACTCGATTACAAATCCTTGCCGGGACCACAATAATAATACGGTGCGAGAAGAGCAAGTGTTAAACCAGTCCGAGACATCGATTGAAGTCGAACAAATTTGGTAAGAAAGCTATGGTCTGGCAAGCAATTTGTAGCTGCGGTAAAATTTCGAAACCCTTCATCACCACTGCTTCAATGAACAGCGAAATATATATCAAGGACTGTTTACAAAAACGACTTCTACCCATGGTTCGAAGCCAAAAGGATCCTGTTGTCTTCTGGCCAGATCTTGCTTCTTGCCACTACTCGAAATCAACGGTAGAATGGTTTACTACCAAAAATGTCACTTTCGTCCCAAAAGACATGAATCCACCAAATTGCCCACAACTTCGACCAATTGAGGAATTTTGGGCATTAACGAAGGCACATCTTAAGAAACATGTCTCGGCAGCCGAAACCAAAAAGATTGGAAAAAAGTATCAAAACTTGTCGCCAAGAAGTCTGTACGGAATTTAATGAGAAACGTTCGCAAGAAGATGCGCCAGCTAATATTTTGTTGTTGTAGTCTAACAGTATCAGTATATCGAATAAAATTTGAATATCTAACACTTGTGAATTATTTACAGCGAAATCAAAGTGCGTCCATACTTTCTGGGACAGTTTTTAACACTGATCACACGATTTCCCTTAGTGTTAACGGCAACTTTTTTCCATGTCGTATAAATCACACGAGAATTCGATCAGAATAAAACAAAAACAAACTTGTCATTTTAACCAATAGCAAAACAAAAATCTAGCGTGAAGTGAATGTTGCACCCAAAATTGTGGCTCATGTGAAAGCGGCACCCAAATCGTGGTGGCGCCTCGTGTCGATCGTGGTGACATCTGCAAGTGTTCCTGTTGTATAACTGATTTTAACGCGCTTCCCCGGTGAACGACCAAAATGGTTACAGCCGGGGTAAAATAAATGATATAAAAAGAACAAAAAAAAACAAGATTCTTACGCAACATAGAAATAGCTTATATCAATTCAATTTGTTGTTAACAACAATGTTAAACATATATGGATTAAAGAAGCTTTTACAACCATAAATAAAAAAGCATGTTAATTGGAATTACCAATTGATGCGGAAAAAAATTATTAAATCAACAAACCTTCTAAATGCCTTAAAATTATCCAACTAGGCTAAATTAACATTCATTAATCTTTTTGTTTTTTCATGAGAGTGTAATATTGATACTTGAAAGAGCTCTAGCACTATCTGATAGAGGAACTCCGAAACAATATTACCACCATTTGGCAAGCTTTGTTCTTTGACAACTTGTCTGAAACGCGTATTCTTCCAAATGCTAAAATTCAAGTAAAAATAAAAGAATCGTTTCATTCCTCTTTCAAAGCGCTTCTGGTGAAGTGATTCCCAACTAACTGCCTATCAACTGGCTATGATTTATGGATGTAAGTAACTACAAGTGGGCTGAAAACTGTACGTTGCCATATTTTGACAGAAGCTGAAGTCCGTCGAAATCCCATAGGCTGTCCCGGGTCTTTTTATATTTAGACATCTTTATCACGCTTCCGGTAAACTGCGTTGTAAGTGCAAAACTGGGTTAGGTTCTGAATCAAGCAAAAACGATCGAAATCGTAAAATCTTGTGTTAGAATCATTGACAACACTCATCTGTCATTACCCTCATTTCAGATCAAAGCGGCGCTCGAGTTAATCAAAGGAGGCGGCGAACGAAAGATGACATTCCTGCAGACCGCCACCGATTATACAACGCCTCAGTCGTCCGAAATGGGTACCGTCGTCTAATGTCGTTTTCGTTTTTAAATTGCACTACACCGGTGTAGCGAAAGCTGCACCTAAACCGTTCGTTTTTACCAATTGCACTACACCAGTGCTACACTTTTTCTGCACCGATACCACTGGTGTAGCACTCATCAAAAGTTTGGTGTAGCTCTGTGCAATGGAATCGTTAATTGTAGTCAATGGTTACTGTTTATGTTTTCGTCATTTTTGTTCGTTTATTCATGCCTCAGTGTAGCACTGCACCGGTGTAGTGCAAATTAAAAACGAAAACGCCATAAGCTGAGGATAGTTTAAAGTGTATTGTTTTTATTTCCGATTTCTGTCATTTCAGCAACTTCGAACCATTCGCACATCCATCATCATTATCATCATCACCATTATCATGGCAGCGATGGTCAGGGCCGACCGCCGCGGAAGCGTTGCCAGGACAGTAGTTCGGAGGAAAGCGGCGAAAGTGGTCTGAAGAGATTAATCAAGAAGAAAAAGTGTTTTATCAAAGATATCACAAGCGGACTGCTGTCCAAACTATTCTGAGTGATAAATCGAGTGGAAAAGGAAGAGAAGAAGTTTTTATCAACATGATGTCGCCTGTAAGCTTACTCGTACTGTGCACTGAATGCATGACCCAAATTCGAATAATTACAAGCTCTCGACCGAACTCTCTGCGTCCGGCCACGTGTGTCTGTGCACGCGTATGTTTCCCTCGGTGTAACTTTATCCTTGCAACACAGCCCGCATCCGGTCGGCAAGCTCCAGAGTGTGCCTGGACGCGATGTGTGTCCTTTGCCTTGCGATGGTGCGATTCTTGAGCATCGCTTAACGGCACTTGTGAACGACAATTTCCTCGGGATTCACTCCCATTGACAGAATTTATGGCGACTGGTGACCGGACAAAACGCTGATGTACCGGCGACGAACGGACGGACGGACGGACGGAGGATGGTGCAGTGACTTTCTTAGCGGAGTTGGATCCTTTTCCGACCAAATGGCAAACGGTGTTAGTTAGTTAGTTAGTATGCCGACAGAATATTTTGCGCTCGGTTCCGAACTTATTCCGCCGGCGACACATACACATTTCGACCGAAGGAGGAAAACATCCTTTCCGCCGTGTCCTGTCCTGTCCTAATCGAGCTAATGTCGAGTCGAGTTTTACATGGCTTGAAGGAAACTAAGATGATAACAAACATGTTTTTGGCAGCTGATGGTGACATGAAAATACTGACGGCTGTTCCTGGGTCCGTATGGGAGGCAAATAACCTTCACCTTCAGCAGGGTTCATTTGGTTGAATGGTTCTGTTTCAACAGACTTGCAAAACTTTTCTATTTATAGGCTTCGATGCGCAAAAAAGAATATCATTTATTGTGACAGTTTCCATGGTAACGAATATATACTGATATCTGTTCGGATACATAATGAACCTTATCATTGCGAATGTCAAGGACAACGATAGTTGAAAAGAACATATTTTTCCCGCAGATGAATAATTACAGACGAGTAATTCAATCACGGTATGAGAGTTCTTTTGAAGTAGTTCTGTATAAGTATATATATGAGTGGTTGCATCTGCACTTTTCTGTGCCTTTCGATGATAAACAAGTTTAGATTATTTGAAAAAAAAGGCGGGTGGGTAATGTCAGAGACATAACGGGAGAACGTGAATACGAACAAAACAAACATGCTTCGTTCACTTCTCCGAATATCAATAATCGTTCATAACAGTTGATTATTTGTGTGAATTGTACAACTTTTACTGCTTTGCTTCTAGAATTCTATATTGAAGTATGACTGGAACTGAATTCGGAACGTTAGGACTAGTTCCGAAATCTGTTGCAAAACTCAGGTTCGGAGTCCAAGTCAAGAATTCAGTTCATTAATTTAGTTCTAGAATTCTAGAACTGTACTCATTTTCGCAATTCAGGATCCATATATAAATCTAGAATTGAATACTGAACTTGAATTCCGAACCTGACTTGAAGAGTACTGAATCCAGTTCCAAAATCTTGTTCCAGAACTCAAGTTCCTGAATTCAATTCCAGTATGCTTGATCTGAATAAGGGTAATAAACTCAGAAACTGGAATCAGGAGATTAATTCAGTCAGTTCAAGAAATCTGGTTCAGATCTAAAATTTGCACCCAAAAATTCAGATATAAAATTCATATCATGAATTTTGTTTCGGAATTCTGAATTTTTGTTCAAGAATAAGTATTCTGGATATGAATTCTGAACTGAAATTAAGGCACTAAATTTAGTTCGAGATTTAGTCAAGGAACCAGTTAAAAAAAATCGAGATCCATAGTCTAGAATTTAGAATCCGGAATAATAAAACCATCTGCATCTTAGTAAATAATTGACGTACAAATAAGGGTAACATATCAAAACAAAGGTACTGTACTTTAAGGAAAACATATCAATACAAATCATTTCTCTTCGTTTCTAATGAAAATTTGCACTTTTTTCTTGATTCCTCCCGTCAAACGCTGCACACCTCCGGAGTCAACTTCCTTGGCACATTTGTTCCACATTTTGCTCATGAAAATGTGAAATACTTCTGTTAAGCAAAAATTGAGCAATTGTACAGATTATCATCTCATCCTTTGAATCAAAATACTGAACAGAGATCTCTCACTAATGACTTCGACATAAAGGATATAAGGTGCTACGTTTTCTCTTCCAGATGTGATTCTTGCTTTAGGTAATCGATGAAGAAGCTCACTAACCAGAATTTTATATTGATAAACCTAACAAAATGCTGGAGAGTTTCTCTTCTAGAGTTGTTCATTCGGTAGAGTAGGATATGTTTACAGTTTTTCTTTAGCCCAAGTAACTAAAAGTTCTTAAAAAAAGATTTCTGAAGAACAATCTGAAGAGCAATCCGAACAATCCGTTTTTAAGGAATTACTTATACTTGAATGTTCACCCGACGGAACAGAACAAACTTTGAAGCTTTTACATCTTTTAAGTAGTGAGAAAGTTTTCTCAGAACTTGTTCTATACGTTCAATTTGCCAAAAAGTGCCACGCGTACTTTAGAGCTCTAATAAAGTGGATATTTTTCAGGTACTGTGGAACTTCTGGTTGTTTGGAGAGACGACGCTTAAATTTTAATTTGATATTCATCTTACCAATTTGAACATTCTTCACAGAATATGAAATATAAAATGACGGTCTCGTTCCATTATGGTAATCGTCTTGAACATTGATCTAAATGCAACTTAGTATATGCGCTTAGTGTAATCTAAATCATAAGAAAGCAAAATGCAGTGAAAATCTCTTAGTTTGACCATAGCGTTTCTACAGTACAATCTTTCCATTAATTCACTCAAAAATATTCTGATTAGTTAAATTCACACTCGCGATGACCAATACTATTTATCTGACTCCATTGAACACAATTCATCAACTGGTAAATGATATCAGAACTTTTTGTTCTGACTGAGCATTCCGTCATTGAGTCATTTGGCAAGCAATAATTTCGATACCCAATTAAGCACGTGGCTCGAAATGAAGAATCACATGAATCATGAATCGTTGCGCGCCGAACAATTTTTTCAACGATCTAGTATTCCTTTCTTCGACGGCCAAACTCTTATGCAATTCGTTATGCGCCAAACACCTATCGATGATCTAGCAATCATTGGCGACTTTTTCAGTGGAAAATTCCATTGTCCATACAGAACAACTTTTTTTCCCAATTTTCCGGCAAGTTTTCCTAATTTTTTTGATGTACGAACCCGGTGGGGGTAAAAACTGATCGAACAAAAAAAAAAGAATCATGTAAATCCGTCCATCTGTTCTTACGTGATGCGATTACAAAGAATGATCTCTGCATTTATATATATATATATATATATATATATATATATATATATATATATATATATATATATATATATATATATATATATATATATATATATATATATATATATATATATATATATATATATATATATATATATATATATATAGATTAATGAAATTTATGTTATTATCGCGGTACCACTAGATGATTTCCCGGCTGTAGTGGCAACTCGCCATATCTAGCCAATACTTCGGTCTTTGTTCCGCAGCTGCATATTCCTTGCCAAATCATCAGTTTTTTTCGGCAAATTTGTGCATAATAGCAAACTTAAGCTACGCGGGAACATCTCCTCGTGCCGTCGCCATATAGAATTTTTAACCAGAAAGCTGTCGGAATTCCTTTTTGACGCAGGTTTCAGCATCGATGAACTTGCTGATACAAATTTTCGAGCTCAAGTTTTGGTGACGTGAGTTTGCTTCAACGTTCTGTTTGGTTGCTTGCTGACTGGATAAGAACGATATCGTGCTCATAAGCGAGTTCTTCGAACGGTTATGCGAACAGCAGCGCACTTTGTGCGATTTCATTATCTGACAGTCCACGGTTCTTAACACTTCTGGTTCAGCTTGCGGTCATATGTCTCACTACGACGCAGGGCTTCCAGGTTGCCAGATTTGTCTGGCAAATGCCAGATTTTTCTCGCTTCGCCAGACACTCAAACTAACCAGATCTTTTGCTTTCCCAGATTTTCCAAATTTTCATAGATTTTGTCAGATCTCGCTAGATCTTTACGGTTTTGGCCTCTATACGATAGGTTGGGAGACCTTTTTTTGTTCACTGAAAATGCCCGGCAATAAATTTCCTTGTATATAGTAGACCCAGACAAATTCAGATAAATTTTTGAGTTCGATAGATTTTTGAAAAAATAACCTGGCAACTCTGCTACGACGCTTACCTTGAGGCACTCGCTTGGTAGGTGCGGTACTAGAGGTCATTTTTTGATTCGAGCTGTTTTTTTTTTTTTCTAGCAAACGCAATTAGTCATAACTTTTTTTCTAGTTGTCGTAAAAATATCGGTCCGACGCATCGTTACGAAGCTAGGAGCAATTTTCCATTCTGATGTCTTAAATGTGAACTTTTTGCGACCTCGTTAAATGCGACCGAACCCAAAACCCCCAAATCGGACCCGGAGTGAAACAGAGTGAGTCAAAATGACATATCTTCGGCCCTATTGGTCCGATTTACACGGTTGATTTGGCGATTTTCAACGTTTTAGCAATTTTTCTTGCGCACCACGTTTGATTATCACGGTCGGTGTGCAGATTTTTTTCTCTCCTATAAAACACACAAAAGACTTTGGTTTCGGCTGCTACTGATTAAAGGTGACTACTCGCTTCTCCTGAGACTACCTCAAAACCGTCGTCTGGGTTCGGAAAAGCAAACAAGCGTAATGAGTTTTCCTTATTATTTTTCTAAAAGTTTTTGAAAACTTTGTTTTTAAGTTTTCCATGGTTATCTCACACTGTTGAAAATTTAATCACAAATTCCTGATCATATTTTCGATAGCTTGTAGAAAAATATAGGTTGTTGGGTTCGGTACAACTAGAGATATTCACAATTAAGTTCGACCCATTCTTGTACGAGGTAAATTTGGAAAAGTATTCACGACAAAAAAAAACATGAAAAATGTCTCTCTTTCAATAAACTAAAATGATAGGGGAATATTATATTCGTGAAAAATATGGCGTTTTTAATGATGAATAACTTTGTTTAACACAAAAAAATTATAAAAAATTAAACTATATTATAAGTTTTCTTAAAAAAAACTGGTTTTAGGACGAGCTTTCCCGGAAATAATTTAAATCATAATTTCTTTTTAAGTTACGGGAATAGTACCTTCTAAGTAATTCCACGCAAAATCGTTCAGAAATGGCAAAATTCTGACACGGCTCCCTTGGATATGCATGAGACTGTACATGTGTAACCGGTATAGCAAATGAAGTATTCTTCACTGGTCTAGAGATTTTTTTTATTTAAGAATATTTGTTGAAAAGGGCGTATGTATTTTTAGCCACATTATTTTCAGATAACTCTAACTAGAAATCTATAACTTCTACAAAAAATATGTCCAAGAAGAAGTTGTAAATTGAACTTTCTACAGAAATATACACAGTGGAAAAAAAATTTCCCTTTTTTTTTTAATTTATTTTTCAAAACTTTCAGTTATTTTACCGAACAATTTTTTTTTTAATTTTATATCACTAAAAACGTCACGTTACAAGAAAAATAATGAATGTTTTAGATAGTTGGAGAGATGATAAATAAAACAGTTTTCCGAGAAAAAACTTTCTAACAACTTTCGAAAAACGATGTTTCTATAGGAATAAATGTATCTGAGCAATCGAATATTATTCTCCAAGCTACGTTTAATGAAAATGCTTATAAAAAGCTACTTCCTAAATGCAGTCAGTTTCGAGATATATGAGGAACTAAATCGAGAAAATTGCTCTTTCATGAGAATACGCCCTTTTTGCCTTTCTCTATAGAAAGGTATTAGAATTGCTGGAAAACCCGACTTTCGAACGGAGCCTCGGAGACCCATAGTGTTATATACCATTCGACTCAGTTCGACGAGATCGGCAAATGTCTGTGTGTGTGCACTTTTCGAAGATATTTGAACGCGCTCAATTTTCTCAGAGATGGCTGAACCAATTTTAACAAACTTATGCTCGTTTGAAAGCTACTGTCGGGCCATTGATCAAGTTCAAAGATCAAACGGCTGTGACTTTTGGTTCCGGAGATATGATTGTATAAGTGACGTAACCGACAAAAAGTGTTTTTTTTTTTGAAAAAATCAACTTTCTGGGACTTAGAAAAATTGAAAAATCAATGTTGCCCTTTGAGTAATTCCATTTTTTTATTCGACTGAACAGTTCGTCATTAGCTATCGCTCCGAAGAGCTTCGGATCGCATGAAAGAATAGCAAACGCCCGATAGTTACACGTGTCTACTTTTATTTTCTCTTTTGTACTTTGTTTGTTTATGATTTGCTCGTTATACCAAACAAGATACTTTGAATTATTTTGTCGTCTAATTTTCTTCAATGGAACATCTTCAATTATTATATCATACAACAGTGTGTAGATAATATCGACAGAAGTTTCGACTCGACTCGACTAGCTTACGACTAATACTATCATAATTTGCTGAGTGATAATTGAGAATCTCCTGCTACTCGTAGTCGTCGGGTCTATTAATCGATGAGCATGAACATAGCGAGGCACCTCTCGCCGATGATAACGGAAATAGGTAAATAATTTGTTGCTAATTAGTTACGATAATTCTGTATTTATTGCTAAATTGTTTTTTTAATTTTTTTGAGTACTTCTAAGTTCATATGAAGTTAGCGACGTACTCAAGAAAATAAAAACAAAAATTGAGCAACAAATTCAAAATTACCGTAACTAATAAGCAACAAATTATTCACTGGGCTTCGATCTGTTTTGAAGCATATTTGAAAGAGAGATTTCGCTAACTTCATATGAACTCAGCAAAGTACTCGAAAAAAACAAAAAAATAACTGAGCTACAAATTCAAAATTACTGTAACTGATTAGCAACAAATTAATAACAAATTATTCACTGGGCTTCGATCTGTTTTGAAGCATATTTGAAAGGGGGCCTTCGTCTACTTCATATGAACTTAGCGAAGTATTCAAAAAAATAAAAAATAAATTGAGCAACAAATTCGAATTTATCGTAACTAATTAGCAACAAATTTTTCACTGGGCTAAGGTTTGTTTTGAAGCATATTAGGAAGGGGGCTTTGCTAGCTTCATATGAACTTAGCGAAGTACTCAAAAAAAAATTAAAATTTGAGCAACAGATTCAAAATTATTGTAACTAATTAGCAACAAATAAGCAACAAATTATTTACCTATTTGCGTTATCATCGGTGAGAGGTGTTTCGCTGAGTTCATGTTCATCTATCAATCTGATGTATAAGTATAGAGAACTGAATTGCTACATTTTGTGAACTCGACAAGCTGAGTCGAATGGTACATGACAAAGTTGGTTTTTGCAGTGTTTGCATAGCCTTGTTATAGGAGAAAGGTAAAACATGCGAAAGATCCCGAAATGAAGCTCACTGTTACATACAAAGTTAGATTACAATGCTAGTCTTTATAAGTGGCTATTAAATTTAACCAGTATCTTAGCTCCAGTTCCGGAGTCAATTATTTTTATTGTTCGTGCGGCAGAAATACGCATTGTTATAGTAAAGTGTTTCGGAAGATAAGTTGAAGCAGTACAAAAAACAAGTCCTTTATCTGAAACAACTATATAGAGTTTCTGAAAAAAACAGATTTTAGATCGGTGCCTCCAAGGCCCACAGTGTTATATACCATACGACTCAGCTCGACGAGATCATTAAATATCTATCTGTGTATGTGTTGTGTATAACCTTCTACACTTTTTCTAACCGTTAAATTTGCTCATCAATCTTATGCTCGTTTGAAAACAAGCTATTGTTTTCAAGGGACTGTTATGAAAGAAGAACCTTAGTTTGTAAAAATGGGCTAAGAAATTTCCAAGAAAATTGAGTGCACACTTTGTCATAGATTTGCACATATTGCCTTGTGATTCCGGAACTGGGAGTCAGATAAGGATACAATTGAATAGCGATCTATTGGACCATGATACCTTTTGTTTGAATCTTAGTTTGTGAAAATCGGTCACGCCTTCTCTGAGAAAATCGAGTGGAATTATTTATCACACACACACATACACACACACACACACACACACACACACACACACACACACACACACACACACCACATACACACACAGACATCAATATTTCAATAAAGTTAGGCTCTTTTTAATGCTACTCTGTGTTCACCAAACAGGTTTGAAGTTCAAGTTCAAGTGACGTAAACACCAAAACTGATTGAGCGGTAATTTTCTCGGATATGGATTATCCGATTTCAATAATTTTAGGCTCGTTAGGTGAGTTTATTTCGTCGCTCGCATCGAATTCCATGCGTCGTGATGTATGTATCATTTATTTAGCAATACCATCGTGGTGGAGTATTATCATCAATAAAAACAGCTAGTAATATTAACATACATGCTGCGATGCATAATAATTATAGTGATAAGAAAAACATGTACAATCACAAGGCGTACTATGCAGCTGATAAATATTACCCTATTTAGACTGAATATCATTCACAGAAGTAACAGGAGTGCAGGATTTTGCTACGCCAATTCAAGCGCAGCACTTCTGTCACTTCTATAAATCTAATTCACGTCAAATAGCGTTTTTTTGGGTTTAATCTAATCGATGCATGAACATCATCATCGGCATCAACCAACTGGAAGTGAAACAAAGTCTTATGTCGCTAAAATCACTATTTGGTGCAGTATATCGTTTAACTAACTTTGCATTGCGTATTGCTTATTCGCAGTGAAAACTGTAAAATGGCATTATAGCGAATTCAATATTCTTACAACATTGTGTAAAAGTTATATTGTGATCGGGAACTGATCGGAGAGTTAATTAGCACAGGTTGCGACACCTATTCTAATACGACTAGAGCACTCGAACCTCGTTCTTGGCTAAATGCGCAGAGAACGTACGTACGAAGCGTCGTACATTCATTTCAGCCGCAGTACATAAATGCACGAAAGAGTTTTTGTGATGAGCTCTTCGCCTGCGCTTGGTTGTCTTCTAAGAAAAAGAATAAATTTGTCTGAACGCAACAAAAAGAGCGCGAATGCATAAGGTTTTCTGCTACTCTGTGCAATATAATATATAATATTGGGTAACACCCAATTTTTTAATTCACGGTGCTCGGTTTTTTTATTCACAGTCTGAAATCTTGATTCACGATACCGTGCGCAAAAGCGGCTTATTTCCACCTCTGATTTGAATCCACCCTAATGATCTTTTACAGCAAAAAAAAAACGACCGTTGAATACAAACAATTTTTGTGAAGACACCAACTACGAAAAAAAATAATATTTATTAGCGAACATTTTGTCGTGAATACGACTTACTTTACTATGGGGCGCCTTTTCAAAATGTATCCTCTGAGAGAGTGATAAGTTTTTGATCGAGTATATCTCTTGTTGTATTTAACGTATCAACATCATTTTCGCTACATGCCATCTGAAATATGATCATCAATTTATGATAGCATTTTCAGTGCTTTGACATAATCACAAATTATTCAAAACTAAAGTTTTCTAAAATGTTTGGTATTAAGGAGTATCAAAGCAGAAAACTTATGACGCGTGTTAGCCTTTTTCGTACCCGAGCCGACGGTTTAGATGTAGTAAGCGACATTTCATCCCTGCGTTACCTACTGAACAGGTCTGAAAAGATTAACACTTGATATATTTCGTCCATTCTTGTTTGCGCAGTTGACTGAACAGGAAGTGAAGCAAGTGCATCATTTCGGTTGGTTGAGATCCACAGCTCAGTTTTAGTTCCTGTATCCAGAATTTAGTTCCAGATACAGAATCATGCATTCAACTCTGCTGCGTGGTGGTTTTTTTTTTGGGCATCGTTCGCAGTGTAAGTTTCACTTCAAACAAGAGCGATTGCGTCATCCAGCTGCTGGTCGTTTGCATTGCAATCAGCCCTTCAAAGGGCTCTAAATGTTATCTGAAGAACTTTTAGAATTACTTATCTGTTAAAATATGCAAAACGGAAGTGCAAAAAATAAGTTTAGTGAAGGTTGACAGTCTGATAGATTCTAATTAGAAAAATTTCGCATACTTTTCTCGGATTTTTGACGTCAATGCGCCTTTTAAGAGCTTATCTCTTGTCCCATTTAACATAGTTTTCTCTCAACAGAATTTTCAGTAGCATGAGATAACCACAAGCAATTCGAATTGCATTTTTTCTAAATATTTCAGAAGTGAATAAGCTAACAAATTGATACTTCATTCATTCTAGCCTACGTAGTTGACTCCTTCAGTTCAGACCAGAATCCATTTCTAGAGTTCAGTTCTGGATTTCAGATTAAGATTTCCACAATCCAGATCTTAAATTCAGCTCCTCGTCCAGAATCCAAGGCCAGAATCGAGTTCCAGAATTCGGAATCTGTAGTTGAAACCGAATTTTAGAACTTGATTCTACGCCTGGATTCTGGAACTGAGGTCTCGATTCTAAACCTGGGCTCTCGAACTAAATTTCAGAAATGAATTCTGGACTATTCCATGAGTTCAACCAATAGCCAACTATAGGATATTGAATATAAGTGGTGAACTGATACAAACAATCCTGAAATAGTTATAAGATCATGTACAAAATAAATGTATTTTATTTAATGTAATTTAAAATAGCAACTCGCTTGATAAAAACAGTGTTTAGATTAACTAATGAGTACCAACATACTAATATGATATTCGAAATGTATTAGGTATAAACTACTATGTATTGTGGATGCCACGGCGAAGAAAAACTTATGTATATTGCCTATGAAATAAACGTATTTATGAAAAAAAAAAATTCTGGACTAAGATCTGAATTTTTAAACTGAATTCTGGAACTGAAGATGCGTATCAGACCAGAATTCAGTTCAAAAGTTCCTGTCCGGAGTTCAGAATTCAGTATCAGAATCCTGAAACTGAGTTCTGAACCTGAAGCTCTGGAACTTCAGACCGAAATCTAGGATTATAAATCAGATTCAAAATTCAATTGTATTTCCAGAATTCAGTTCTAAAATACACTACAGAATCCATGTTCAGAATACAGTTCAGTGCAGAATTAGAATTTGGTGAAAGAATTCAGTTCTACAGAAGAATAACGGAAATCAGGAAATAGAATCTGAAGATTTTTGAACTAAATCAATTTGAATTTCGGGGCTGAGTTCGGAATCCGAATTTTAAAACTGAATCCTGAACCGGAATTCTGTAGCTAACACTCAGCGGTAGAATGTAGATGCAGAGTACGTTACTAGGCTTCAGGTTAAGAATTCAGTGCCGAGTCAGAATCCTGGTCTCGAATTTAGTTCCACAACGCAGATTCAGTAATCAGTTCAGCAATCCAGAATTAAGTTTTAGAATTCAGCTTCAGAATTTAGTTCCAGAATCTAGCATTAAAATTGAGAATTCAGATTCTAAATTCAGTTCTAGTTCAGTCGGCTTCAACATTTGGTTCCAGAAATCCAGGTTCAAAGATCAGATTCTTCTATATAAAAAAACTGAACCATTCATTTTATTCGTATTCACGTCATCCGGTTATGTCTCTGACTTTACTCACCCGTCTTTTTTGGCTCACTAATTTCTCATTTCGGACCAAGTCTTGCAAGTAGGATCGCCTAAATGCATGCTATCCAGGGAACATGTTTTGCCATTCTGTTTTAGCTTAGCTCTCAGATTTTAACACTCCTAATACCAAGCCTAAAAAAGTTGGAACGGTAACTTTGAGCTATCATAGCTCAGTTGTTACTTGACCAATTGCGATAAATTTTACACCCTCGAATTTTGTGAAGTTTGTAGATTATTTTAAGTATATCATTATTGACGATCGTTCAGGAAAAACTAATGAAAATATGATTTTTTCCGTTCCAAGTTTTTTTTCAAGCTCAAAACGTGCCCTATCGGCATTCATGCGGTACCTGCATCGCGAATCGGATATTGAGAACTTCAACTTTACCGAGTCATAACTTTGTTGTTAGTCAACCGATCTTCAAAATTTGTTCACCATTGGAAAGGTACTACTTCCACAAATAGAATGCACTTAAAAAAACCAAAAATAGGGTTGTCTACCCAAAGTTATAATGAAAACTGTACATAGAAGACCTAAGAAAAGATGAGACTTTTTACAATGATCGTAAATATCTCGAAATTCAAAGCGATGACCTATAGATTTTTACACATCATTCGATTGCTAGTGACACCAGCTACAATTTTCGCTGAACTACCATTTCTGCACAATCAAAAGAAAACATTAAAAAATCGATGAATTTATAAATATATATGAATTTTTCATTTTCTTTTACATGTTTGTATATAACTCAAAAATTAAAGCGATGACATATACATTTTTTTTAATCAAAATATTAAAATCATTACCAGAAACAATGTATTGATGATCAAAATTATATATCCGTTCAAAGAAGCTCAAGAAATTTGGTACAAATACAGAGAATTTCTATTATTGGGAAAATTTTGCCAAACAAAATCAAATCAAAACTTTGAAATTTTATGACATATATTTTTTTATTATTTTAGTTCAAAATTTATTGTAAACAAAATTTACAAAAAAAAACTGAAACTTGGATTGCACTGAAAATTTTCAAAATTTTAGTAAATAACCTAAAACTCTAAGAATAGTTATATTTTTATATTGGACAAACGATCCAAACAATTTTTATGCACAACCCAAACGCAATTGATAACTACTAAAATTCTGATTTTGTTGTAGGTACGGCAGGTACGGACTCTACGGCAAGAGTCTCAAAAAATAGGTAAAAGATCGGAAATTTTAAAGTTCCCGAGTTTAATTGCATTGCATAGTGGTCCGGATCCACAATTTAGAGGGACAAAAACATTTGTGGCTTAACTTTATACTTTAGAGCTATGATGTCTTCAAAACAAATTATCAGTGAAGATAAGCCATATGTCGATGTACATGGTATTAGGGTGGCTCTTATTACTAAGGTGATCCAAAACTTATTTTCCGGATGTATTGAGATATAGGACTGCATTCTTCGGCAAAATTGTAGATAAACTTATATCGAGCAGCTTTGCTGAGGACACCATAGAAGTATCTGCAACGGTTTTAGTGTTACAGCTATTTTTAAAGAGCAACTTAGGGTGTTCCTAAAAAAATCCGGTTTTTTGCTCTAGCATTTATATTTTTCTCTTTTCGTATAGGTATCTTTGAACATCTTTTAGGATTTGTTAAAACCATTTTTTAATGACTGGCGTATTCAGGTAGCGTTTTCTGAACCGAAGTTATGAGCAAAACTAGTTCAAAAACAGGTTATTTTTAAACTGCTATATCTAACATTGAGGCAAACGAAATAAAGTCCGTTTCTTGTATTTGAAACAAAATATTTTCGAGCATGTTTATAAAAAAAGGCGGAGGAGATATTTTTTAAAAAATTTTAAATTATGTTCAAACATTGGGTTTTTTCATTGAAAAATATTCGTATCATGTAAGTCATTTATTAACTATATATGAAAAAAAGATATTTTGGTTCTAAGGTGTTAAATTAATATTCCCAATTCCCTTCCATGTTCTTTTCATCCTTCCCTTCCCATCCCTGAGAAGCTACGGCAAGGCACGAATCTCCAAATAACTAGCGGAACATGCCACTTGAGCCAATTAGTTCTGATAACATAGGCGCAGGGTTTCATTCAGTAAAAAGCATTCAAACGGAGAGGTTGTTTTTCGAGACGAAGACAACTGTAAGCTGCAAATAGATTGGTTGGTTGGTGCTAATCGCAAAGGCTGCTGCAAAGCCAATATTCGGGACGATTCCAGTTTCATAAGTACCTGAAATAGTGGAACTCACTTCACTGAGAAAGATGGCCTAACCGATTTGAGAACTGTTTCATTTTGTAGGTTACACTAGTTCATGCACTAGCTTTCATGTTTTTCAAAAATCAAACAAAACTGTTTGAAGAATTCATTTTTTATATATGAATAAGAGAGATATGAGAAAGGTATCATTACACAACTAGGTGGATAAAAACAAGTTTTACTTAATTTCGTGTGATTTTTTGTGCGACATTCGGATTTTTACTTTCGAATTCTAGGGTAACAGAGGTATTTTGGCCCACTTTAGGATTGATTTTATTTTGGCCCACTTTATAAAAATATCCCCCAAATATTGTAATATCTTTAAAAACCCCTTCCGCAATAGGTAATTTAATGTGATTAGCTTCAAATTGAAGCAAAATGAGTTACTTAACATCGATAAAATCCGATGAAATCGATAAAGTTTGTTAGGTGGGCCAAAATACCTCTGTTACCCTATACATTCCGAAATAATTCTTAGTTTGTGATATTTAAATTTTAATATTCTATCGATTATAATTGATGTCGTTTAGGATAGCGTAAAATTAAAGATTTATGTTTTTGTTCTTAATTGCTTGTAAAACAAAAATCAAGTAATAATTTTTTTTTAAATTGTAGTTGGTTTCTTTTACCATGGGTTAGTATATGAAATTCATATAGTTTTACGTTCTATTTCTTATTGTACAAAGCCATTAGAATAATTTAAAATTTTTGTGTTGTCACAAAATTTATTTTATTAATGAAAAACAAATTCTACGTCTCTTTAAAGCAGATGAAATCAAAACGGATTCCAATATTTTCACTTTGATTTGCAGAAACGTTGGAAAGCAATATATATCAGAAATTTTGAAATTTCCGATCTTCTACCGATTTTTTGAGATTTTACGGAAAATCTAAAACAAAAAAACCTAATTTTAGTAGTTATCAATTTCGTTTGGGTTGTGCATGAAAATTGTTTAGATCTTTTGTCCAATTCCTTTATTATTTTTAGAGTTCAGGTATATTTATCAAAATTTTTAAGATTATCAGTGAAATCCAAGTTTTCTTGTAAATTTTGTTCATAATAAATTCCCAACTAAAATAATAAAAAAAATATATGTCATAAAATTTCAAAGTTTTTATTTGTTTTTTTTTTTGATAAATTTTCCCAATAATAGAAATTCTCTGTATTTGTAGCAAATTTCTTGAGATTTTTTGAACGGATATATAATTTTGGTCATCACTACATTGTTTCTGGTAATGATTCCAATATTTTGGAGTAGAAAAATGTACATGTCATCGCTTTAATTCTTGAGGTATATACAAACATGCGAAAAAAATGAAAAATTCATATATATTTATAAATTCATCGAATTTTTAATGTTTTCTTTTGATTGTGCAGGAATGGTAGTTGAGCGAAAATTGTAGCTGGTATCACTAGCAATCGAATGATGTATAAAAATATATAGGTCATCGCTTTGAATTTCGAGATATTTACGATCATTGTAAAAAGTCTCATATTTTCTTAGGTCATCTATGTACAGTTTTCATTATAACTTTGGGTAGACAACCCTATTTCTAGTTTTTTTTTCAGTGCATTCTATTTGTGGAAGTAGTACCTTTCCAATGGTGAACAAATTTTGAAGATCGGTTGACTAACAAAAAAATTATGACTCGGTAAAGTTGAAGTATTCAATATTTTCTATGCGACGTTTATGCCAAAGGAAAGAAAATTGGATAGCAGATAGGGCATATTGGGCGCGTGAAAAAAACTTGGAACGGGAAAAATCAAATTTTCATTGGTTTTTCTTTACCAATCAACTCCTACAAAGTTTTTGAATCAATCTACGAACTTCACAAAATTCGAGGGTGTAAAATTTATTGAGATTCGTTGAAAAACAGCTGGGCTATGACAGCTCAAAGTTACCGTTCCAACTTTTTTTGAGGCTTGGTATTTGGAGTGTTAATGAAACTTGCTGTACATTGTCACAAAAAATAAGCACTTTGCATACTTCGTTTTTCCAAATATCACCTAGACTTTCTTTTGAAGAGGGCCAAACTTGGTTTTACCATTTTTTTTTTCAAATGGCTGTAGTCAAATATTTTATGACAAATACTCCAAAAAAGTGTATGTGTGATTTTTACAAAATTAGTTAAGTTTTTGAATAAAAATATTGACTCCTACACTGAAAAACAAACCGATTTTGAACATTTGAAGTCGATTTGCAAAAAAAAAAAAAATATTTCAGATTGTATAGAAACAATACAAAAAAGCATGCATGAAGACAACTATAAGACAAATGTCATACATAAAAATAAAGAAATATTTGTGTAAAATTGAATGCATAGTGATGTGGCGATTAATTCTTTCCCCGATCTTTCCTCAGAACTAAACAAGAAAATAAAGAAGTAATAATGCAATATTTGTTTAATGACATAAACTTTTTTCAGTATTCTTGACTAATAATAATATATTAGACAATTCCTTCTCACAAACTGAGTTTCATTGAATTCTGAGATAATTATGACTTTCGTTGGTTTAGTATTCGATAAAATTACACTGAAGAAAAAAATCAGTTTGGACAAGGAAGTGTTTTTTTCTTCAAATAACTTTTTTTTCCCTAAAAGTGTCCAACCTGAATTTTGACTGTAGGTAGGGAACATAATCACCCATCTTGTAACAAAATTTCATCCAAATCAAAGATGTTTTTGTTGAATCGATTTTAAATTTTTTTTAAATCGATTTTTTTCAGTGTAGGGGTCGATTAGTATTTTTTGCCATATTTTTATTCGAAAACTTGACTAATTTTTTAAAATTCACTTATACAACACTTTTTGAAGGATTGGTCATTTTCGGCCAAAACCCGTAAAAAAAGTGGTAAAAAGGTTTCGCCCTTTTCAAAAGACAAAAGTCTTTTTTTTTATTGAAACCTTAGTGGATAGATAGAAAATTGAGTAATCAATAATTGGGCACACTTGATTTTTCCTTTTGATCTCACGCAACTTTATATTCTTTTACTTGAAAAATTATCAAAAATTTAGATGGATCAGGGTCATTTCGCCGAAAGCCATTTCGCCGAAAGGGTCATTTCGCCGAATCCTGAAAGCGTCTTGAAATCGTAATTAGAATTGATTTAAATTAAAGACAAACGAAAGATGATAGCGTTAACGCCCGTTTTGTAGACCTACCATTGTAGTTCTCAAGAAAACTTGTTGACTATGAGCTACTAAGCATCAAAGCAATTGCATAGGTTAAGTGAAAATGAAAAAATATCTAATGTGGCTACGCCACATCGTTTTGGTTCATGTGCTGTCCGACCTCGCTACCGCTCGTTCAGACCTAACTAAAGCAAAGAAACCTAGCTTTGAGTAGACCGGGCAAACGAGGCGGTTACAGGTTTATATGCAAGAGGCCATCTTGGCTTCGGTTATGTGGCTGCGCCACATCAGTTATACAGAAGACATAACATGCATGAGATATGACCCTTTTGGCGAAATGACCTATTCGGTGAAATGACCTATTCGGCGAAACGACTTTCGGCGAAACGACTTTCGACGATATGACCTATTCGGCGAAACGACTTTCGGCGAAATGGCATTCGGCGAAACGACTTTCGGCGAAATGGCTTTCGGCGATATGACCCGCTACCGTAATCAATAATTAGGCACATGATTTTTCCTTTTGATCTCACGCAACTTTATATTCTTTTACTTGAAATATTATCAAAAATTTAGATAATGACTTTATCCCAAACGGAGAAGCAGTTCAACGAAAAGACGTGCTCTCATCTGCAGTTACGTTCTTTGACAATTTTGCACTCGATTTGTGTGGTTATGGTTTCTGTCCCTTCCCTCAGGAGGTAGCTCAATATTAATTTATGGTGCAAACTCGGTGTAAAACAGGGGGTGGGAAAAAACAGCCTACCGTCGGAGGTCAAAGTCTCCGGACAGTTGCCTTTTTGCTCCTTGGCAAGGTTATTATGCGAACGACAAAAGCCGTATCCAGTCGAAGAAAATGATGGTCGATGGAGAAAAGTGGACGTGCTGTGGAATAAATCTCTCGACTCCGACGGTACTTGACGTGAAGGACAATTACTTCGTTCTATCCGGCAGGCTTTTCTGGTTGATTAAAATGTAACGGGGGTCTGTCTGGGTTTGAGGTTTGAGATAGGCGAAGATCTCGGGCACCAATGCCCACCAATGGTCGAACAAGTTCCCAACAAGTAAAGCATCCGACCTGGATAAAAAAAGCAGAAGAAAATAGCTCACATTGTTCTCTGTTTTCTCTCGTTTGGTTTGGATTTATGAGTTTGCTTATCCTGCTCAATTCAACGTTATTTTCAGAAATTGCAACTATGGCCGAGAAGTTCCAATCCTTTCTCGACTCGTACCGACCGACATTCGAAACAAAGAAAACACAGGAACTGGAGCCCGAATCCGAATAAAGTTTCTTCGTTTCTATCCGCCAGAAAGGAATCGAGGACAATTTGGGTGAAAACTTTCACGTATGGACCCCGTTTCTCTCTCTCCTCTCGGCACCTGATCCGGCTCCGGGTTCCTTCGTTCCCATCCGGTATGCTAAGTAAATGCAATGGCGTGGCAAATTGGAAAACATTTGGTCCAAACTGTACGTCGTTCGGAACAAAGTTAGGGAAAATGCACAACTCCTCCGGTTTCGCCGGAACGTGCATGCGATGTCCAATTTGTGTCCGAGGGTTGTTTGCCTTTCGCCCGTGCTATCTTCGGGGCCGGTCTAACTAACCGGAAAATCCGATCCGGTGTAGCACACATAATAAACTCGAGTCGAGATCGTAGTGTGCCCCTCCCTCCGGGGCTTGTCCGATAGTTGCCATGGGAATTTGGAGGTAGTTCGCTCTGAAATATTTTAATTGTTTCCCTCTGCCGGCTAGTCGGGTTACTTGGATTGCCCGCAAAGCTGCTTCGTTAAGCGTCAGTGGAAATTAGTTTGTGAAGTCTTCAACTCAAACGTAAATTCTGTTAATTGAAAGCATTTTCGTTAGGGGCGAAAGTAAATAAATAATTACCATCCGTTTTAAGGGTTACATTGCCATTATCGTATTAGTCATTCTGAGTTTTTCGTAAAATTGAAAACCATGACCTCGGTCGAATATAACCATAGGTTTAACATTATTTGGTTATTGATCTCTGGAATTGTCCCATGTAAAGTTAAAATACGGTGTAGCCCGGGTCGGAACAGTTGTAGAAGAAATCCGAAAGTCCTATTATGCGGTGGCATGCCGAACTGCCACACCTTCAAAGTGATTTCATGACGAATTTACTAGTAAGTTGCGCATCTGTCATTAGATTGTAGATTTTCAAGCAGCGTACCTACCATTCAATAAAACGCAACGAATTAAGACAATTCTTGTTTGAATATGGCCAATTAGACGTGTTCATATGACACTCGACAGATCGATATCTAGTATCAAAATAGTTGGTATTACTTTCGACACCCCTTGCTTTGATGGTTCAATGCATAGAGCACTGGTCTAACAATCTAGATGTCGTATGTTCGTGTCTCGATCTTGAAGTATTTCTATTTTCAGTAGGATTTTTATTGGACTGATGCAACGAAAATCCTATTAGAAATAGAAATACTTCAAGATCGAAACACGAACATCTGGCTGGTTAGACCAGTGCTCTATGCATTGAACCACCAAAGCAAGGGGTGTCGAAAAAAAATACCAACTATTTCGATACTAGATGTCAATCAGTGTAATTTTTCTGAACGTTAACGTCTACTAGGTCTGTTGCAAGAGGTTGGTCAAGTTCTACAAAAGGAATGTTTACCCAAACCTCCACACAGTTCGAAAATATCTCATTTGATTTTACATCTTAAAAGATGCACATAATTGGAGCAACATATTTCAAACAAATATATATTCAAGAATATGTAAAATTGAGTGATTTGAAAATCAGATGGCTTGAAATTGGATGAAATGAAAAAAAGTCGATGACGACAGCGCGGCTTGAACCGAGAAACGTTAGATCATAAAGCACGTCCATTTAGCGACTGAACCACAGAAGCACATACATGTTTGAAGAATAATTGACACATATATGCCCATACAGCGGCACTTGATAGTCACTCGGAGACCATAAAATTCTGCACGAATGGAATATTGCGCCATTTGATGAGTTGAGTTTTTCTGAATTGTATTGTTTGTAGAATTCTGTCACCTGTAAAATTCTTAATTTTTTTTCCTGTTCATTTCCGAAGTCTTTTTGCCTTTCTCATATAGAAAGGTTATGTAATCACTGTAAAACTGACTTTCATTTTGATGACTTTTATATCACACACCATTCGACTCAGTTCGTCGAGTACGCAAAATGTATGTGTGTGTGTCTTTTGTATCCCTTTAAGGCGCTACTCGGGCCCAGGGTGTAAATTTCTGTGCCCTTAAAAATCAGTGATTGTCAGTACAGACTTTTGACCGTCTTTTTCCAGTTTTGAACCACTGTGCGGAAACCTCGGCGGCTTAGTGCCGCCTCGGTTCCTTGCCCTCGTGTATGCGGCTCTGCCGCATAAGCATGTATCACCATTTCCTTTTTGTATTTCATGACAGTATTTCTACTACAAACTTTCTCACCATTCACCATTTTGTCGTATTCGACTTTTCTTCGTATTCAACCTTTAGTGGCATTCGACCTTCTGTTACATTCGACGTTTTGTTGTATTCGACGTTTTGGTATCTCGACTATCTGGTACTTCGACTTTTTGTTATATTCTACCTTCTGTCGCAGTCGACCTTTTGATACATTCGACGTTTTGTGACTTTCGATATTTCGTCATTCGACCTTTTGTCTTTCGACGTTTTAGTATAAAACCAAGATCGCACCGCCAGCAATGTTCATCCGTCCTCCCACTACCACCTTTGATCGTCGAGCATTGGTTCGATTATTGTCCGTTGCCACCAAAATCGGACCCCAGAGCGTCACCACGTGGTATCAGCGGCCATCATCATTTCGCCGCTAGTTGGACTCCGCTCCGTTTTTGTTGCTGGTATGCTGTCTCGAGGTCCGACACTACCTGCAGTTACTCTTCAACCGGAGGACCTCACCCGAAGTATTTGCGCTAGGAAGCGCAAATATCGACAGCGACGCATCTGCGCCGAATTAGCACCGTGCGCAGCAATACAACGTACCAGGTAGCAGAAAGAAGGCAGGTCGACTGTAAGAGTGAGTGAACGCCTAAATCTCTACGTAGGGTGATTCAAAAGCTCAAAATTTAAAGTCAATATTAGTTTCTCCACCCGCACTTGCTAGGGCCCTGAACCGCGAATAAAAAAATATAAATTCTGTAAATATGTGAAATAGATGTAGATTTAGATTAGAAAAATAGTGAAATGTTTGTAGATGACGAATTAATGTTCGAATATGACTTAGGTAATTTAGTGATTAGGAACTTCAAATAAATGTTCGAATTACAATAGAAATGGTTAGGAGTTTATTGGTCAAATAAATATTCGATAGTAATTCACGTTTTCTAAAATTTTGTATTGTTATTTGAAGTGATATTCCGGCAGTTTTGTTTACTTTAAAAAAATCTCTGGTTTCGCGGTCGTCTCGTTTGTATCAGGTGTACAACTTTGCTTCCGCCGTTTTCCGATAGGTGGCCGTACCGGCTGAGGCTGGTCAAAATACATAGATGATAATGCCTTTAAAGTGAGTGTGTACAGTGCCTAACCAATTGTCATCGCCGTTTCAGTGACAGTTGTTTTTGGTTTTCGTATTATTTACGCTCGAAAATGTCTGTTTATATGCCCAACTCTCGCCATTTGCGGGAAGTTTTACTTTTCTGTTACAATTCGAAAAAATGCAACTGAAGCGCTTCGAATGCTCTCAGCAATTTTCGGTGATGCTGCTCTGGGTAAAAGAACGTGTCGGGAGTGGCTTCAACGTTTTAAAAATGGTGATTTCGATGTCGAAGACAAACATGGTGGTGGAAGAGAAAAAACTTCAAAGATGAACAACTAGAAGCATTGCTTGATGAAGATTCGTGCCAAACCCAAGAAGAGCTTGCCGAATCGTTGGGAGTGAGTCAGCAAGCCATTTCAAAACGTCTCAAGGCCCTGGATATGATTCAGAAAGAAGGAAACTGGGTGCCGTACGAGTTGAAACCGAGGGACATCGAGCGCCGTCTGCAACTGCTTCAAAGACAAAATCGTAAGGGGTTTTTACATCGAATTGTAACCGGTGATGAAAAGTGTGTTCGATACGATAATCCTAAACGCAGAAAATCATGGGGAAAGCCCGGGCATGCTACTTCGTCGAAGGCAAAACCGAATATTCACAGCGCCAAGGTTATGATTTGTATTTGGTGGGATCAGCTCGGTATGATTCACTACGAAAAGCGGCCACAGTATCAAGAGCGACATGACAAAGTCATCCTCCAACACGACAATGCTCGGCCTCACGTCGCAAAAGTGGTCAAAAAGTATCAGGAAACGCTGAAATGGGAAGTCTTGCCCCACCCGTCGTATTCCCCACATATCGGCCCTTCTGACTTCCACCTATTCCGTTCGATGGCACACGGCCTGGCAGATCAACATTTTCAATCCTTCGAAAAGTTGAAAAAATGGATTGCTTCATGGATAGCGTCAAAAGTGGACTCCTTTTTTCGAGCCGGGATCCAAAAATTACCGGAAAGATGGGAGAAAGTTGTCGCTAGCGACGGACACTACTTTTAATAATACATCTGTAAGCACTTTTTCGCAATGAAGCTTTTAACTTTGGAAAAAACGGCGGAAGCAAGGTTGTACACCTGATTGTTTTGTGTGTTGGTACTCAGGGTTGGACTGCTTGAGAAAACATTCCCTAATCTGGTTTCTTCGCTGGCTTATTATTTGGTTTCCGATTTGCAGTTTCAACATTACAGAGTAATGAGTGATTAAAATCTCAAATTGCCACTGAAAACGACAGACATTAGAATAATGTCATGAAAACTGAAACACCGTAGAATATTCATGCAAAAAATCACATGCGGATTGATAAAAAATGTATCATCTCACTGATAGGTGGATGAAGCACTTTTTTCTAATCTATTAGGTTGCTTATAATAACAAATAATGCTTTATTTCACTTTCCATTGCTCTGAGCATTTTATGATTGTCGAGAACATATTTTTTCATCAGCTTTTATGATTTGAAAAGCTTTTGGTACGTGCACTTGTGGTACAAAAGCCAAGCTTCAACTTTCTTGAATGTCATAATGTGAAATCCAGTGCACTGTACTCTTTTGAAAAAAAAAATTGTGAGAGACGAAAAAACATTATTTTTGCTGCGAATCGGATTCGCAGATTTTGACAAACTATTGATTGTTGCCTTTTCAAAATCTGTGAGTGTTGTGAAAGGCGATTACGTATAGTGAGAGTAATTACCAACAACAATTTAAAATTTAGGAATAAACACTTTGCATCATTTTGCTACCATATTCCATTATCGACTTTTAGAGCCGCATACTTTACCTCGGTTTAACTCGGGCGATTAATTTGGTTTAACAGTTGATATGCAGCAGATGTATGCCATTCAACACACGCAGAATTCACCCTTACATTGTATTCGACTTACAGTTATATTCTATCTTCCGTTATATTCGATTTTTTGTCCCTTTCGACTTTATGATGTATTCGACCTTATAGTTATTCGACTTTTTGTTACGTTCTACCTTTCGTTATATTCGACGTTTTGTTATTTCTACTTTTGGTCGTATTCGACCATTTGACGCATTCGGCCTTTTGTTCTTTCGACCTTTTGGTGTTTCGATCTTTTGTTCATCGATGTTTTGTCATTCGACCTTCTGTCATTCGACGTTTTAGTATATATTCGCAAAGTCTCCGCACTTGTAACTTCTAACTCTCCTCTCCTAACTGCGCTAACACCTATTTCGAACACGAAGTACCCAAATTTAACCACTCTGATCTCTTCCACTGATCAAAGATCAGATCAGAGAAACTGTAAATCCTCAGATACGAAATTTTCAATTTAAGAAACCAGAAACTGCATTACGAATAAATATCAAAGGTTGCCTGACTAGAAACTCCGCCTCAGAACGAGTTAGATAAGACTAATCTTGGAGAAATGAAACAGAAGACGCAAACGTCAAAGGGTATTTCGTCTCAAAGGTCGATCCCTGATAATCACCTAACGAATTCGCGAACAGATATCCGATTTCTCCATCCACCCGGAATCGAACCGAATTCTCGTTCCCCCTTTAGTCAATATTTGAATATCAAAAACATGACAAGTAAGTCGCCCCGTCGTTTCGCGAGTCCATAGGTCACGATACAGCAAAGAGAACACAGAATTGGAGAGAACAGGTAATCGGCTTCTACGTGAGCGGCGCATGCTGAATGCTGAATTCGCCCAATATTCGAAATTTCATCCGGATCCAAAATTTCAAAACGTCTTAAGAAGAAAACACAACACCGCCTCTGCGAACGAAGCATACTGTGTTTGGTGTTCGATTTTGTACACGCGATAAAAAACAAAAAACCAACCTCGAAGCTCGATTTTGAGAAAACACAAGCGGCACCGAGCACACAATGAGTCCATGTTTTCAACGGTTTTGAAGAAAACAGAATCAAGGTACACAGGCACGAATGTCTGTTACCGGTGTGTGATTTTTGTTGAATACAGTGCTGTGGTAAAGACAGGGTAGTGAAAGATAGAAATATCTAATCTTCATATAGTTGACGACACATAAAGGGACGAAATGTTCGAAACAGATTGCTAAACCGGAATCTCCCGACTACGGTTCCGTAGCTGCGGGTTGTAGAGAAACGGAAGCTATCAATACAACTCATACAATTCTCACAATCCAACTAAGAAAGGGTATTTTTTTTATTCTTTTCCAACCTATAGTTCCATAAACACACGAACTATTGGGGCGGAAAAATTGTATAAATTTGTCAAAATTGAATAATATGACACAACTTGCAATAACGTGTTTCTTTTCCCTTCCGAAGCCTACTGCGACCGGTCGTGCCAAAAAAAAAAAACAAACAAATATTTTTCTCACGATCAGAAGAAAAAAAAACATTTTCCTCGGTACTAAATTATTTTGTTCGTTCAAAGATTTAATCTCTGCAAAGAAAAAAAAAGCGTAACTCAATTTCTTGGCACATTCTCCTGCAGAACCCGTTGTCCAGCTAGCCCGAATTTGATGCACAATCTCAAGAATAATGAACTGTTGACGCGTTAAATGAATGCAACCGTCCGCCGAAATTTACGAGCAGGCCGAAAATTTCCCAACCAACAACAACAACAAACAACTAACTGATAATCTGTGCCCATAAGCAGATCTGGGCTGTCTCCAAAGGCTCGAGGATATGCAACACACAAATTATCACCATCCACCGGAAGGCGGCAAAAACGTATTTGGCACCGGAGTGAAGTAACGGCGGTGGAAGAAGAAATTTACTGACCTGTTTACTCCGAAAGCAATTGCCATCAGCTCTCCTGGGGATTGTTGCAAATAAAACGTACTCAACAGTTCTTTGGAGAGGGGGGGGGGGGGGTCTGAACACGAGGGGTTCTCTGTTTCGGGATGGTGACAAAAAAAGGCAAAGGTGGCAAAGGTGCGACGAAGGGAGGGGAATAGTTGGGAATACGAACAAAGTTTTTCATCCTTTTTGGTGAGCAAAAATGATTCCTACAGCAGCAGCATCGGCAGGCTTGGTGCCAAATGGGTCACAAAGCCTACTAATTCGAAAATGTGTAACTTTCGTTTTTTTTTCCCAACGACTGCTCGGGTTCTTTTTTCCTGGAAAATTATTCACAGTTCAAAAGTTCTTTTTTTTCAGCTATCCAAACAATCGAATAAATATTCACATTACGGAGAGCAGTCCCATTCCGTGGGTTACCTTTCGTTTTACCCATCTTGGACCGTGCCCCCCAATCCCCCCCCCCCCCCCCCCCCCGCCCCGAAGCTGACCTAATGATTCTGCTAATGATAATGAACCGTGGTGCACTGAAAATGGGCAATGTTAGTCGAGCGGAGAAAAAGTGTTTTCCCAGTGTTGGAAGGCTGGTTTCCATTTCGGAATGGCGAGAATCACAAGAAATCTGGCACAGCTCGTGAAAGGTTATCGTGCATGGTCTTTTTTAGTATTTTTCGTTGTTGTTGTTGCTCCCTGGCCTGGGGTGTCCAGGGACGCTCTCGACAAAGAGTCCCATTTCGCCAACAAGCACTGAGTGGTGAGCTGAAAACGAGAAACGTAACGACCTGTGGAAATACTGTGTATTCAGTCTTCTGACTGTACGAAATCAGCTTTCAAAGAACTGAAAACATGTTCCAAGGAGAACTGCTGCCAGAGGACTTAGCCCGAGCTAGATCAGAGTAGGTGAGTAGCAAAATAGCGAAAAATAAGACAACAAGTAGACAATGTTACCAAACAAGCAGGCATGGAGTTTTTAAATCGAACTGACAGTACTTGGACGGGAAGTAAAATGGAATTGATTCAATAGCTTAAACGGATTTTTTTTCTAATATAAAGTTTTATTGTGGAATCGTTCTTCCGTGCTAAAAAATAACTTTACACAACTTCTTAGAGCAAACAACAAACCCTTGAGCTCGTTTAACGTCTCAACAATCACTTCTCTGATTTTCCGGGTTTGCCCACATTTCACCCGAGAAAATGGGAAATCTATCTCTTACAAATGCGACTACCAACGAAACCGAATGCTTTCTCCGGGGAACGAAAAAGGAAATTCCAGCTGCCGTCTGACATTTCGCTGTCTTGTGTGTTGCAGTGAAAATTCGTGCAATGCGCACTCCGCACGGTGATGTGTCAGCAGTAGCAGCAGTTGGCTGGGGACATTCGAGGGAAATAGCAAAAATGCACGAGAAAAAAAATGCTCGCTTCGGGACTTGACTGGATCAGAGGGAATCGAATCGGGTTGGGATTCCTTTTCCAAATGTTTGCACCGAAAGTGCTGACTAAATGTGCTGGCGGAATTCAATCTGTTGGCTGAGCTCGGTTACTGTCTGACAGTACAGTATGCGCCGTGAAGAATTAAAACAATATCTTTGCAAGAGCCGATGTGATGCCCACTTCCACATTATCGAAATGACGGAATGAGCAATGAATTCTTACTCGACTGCATGATTTTTTAGTGCTCGATCGGTTCAGTGCTAGAATTTTCGCCTGAGTTGGCTGCTCGATCAACCTGATTGACAGTGACATTATAAATGTCATTGAATATTCGCTCATTTTATGAATGTGTTAGTGTGAAATTTAAGCGACTTAAGCCATTTCACTACACTCCAGCTAGAGGAATGGATGATGCTGACTAAGGTAAGCCGTTTTGTTACTTTCCAGCGAATTTCAATAGTTTATGTTGGGATTCTAAGAAGAACTGGTTATTTACTAGTTCTGTATATCCGAAACACATGAAGATTTAAACTTGTATATTCAGTTATATAATGTTTTCGTTTAAAAATAAACTGAAAATCAGCACGAAAGCGTGCAAAATCAGGAAAGAAGAAGAAGAAGAAGACGAATGGACAATTCAGTCCGCATCTTCTCACTCAATTCCGAATGATTTCCGAATCAACCGGTTGTAGGCGAACCGGTTCATTCGGAATCGGTTGTTGCACTGGAGTTGGAATTGATTCGGAATCCATTATGATTTCCACATGAAATTCCGAATGAAAATTTCTCGCCGATTCGGAATTGATTCGGAATCCATTCGGATCTGATAATGTGGGATGTTGCATTGAGTATAATTCTCAGCTTGAACGCGTACAGAGTCAGATAGTTCACTGATCCAAGTAACCAATTACAAATGTAAATGAAATTTCAATAACGCTTTATATTACACTGAACGGAAATCCGTAAGAGATATTCCATGATTCAAGAATTACTTGGAATATTGTCCTTAGATAATTCACTGTGCCGCAGCATGAACTAAAACGGTAGTATCTATTTTTTGTTTACTGTTCATATTGTTAGATCTCCACATTGCTTACTTGTCTTTTTTTAGCTGTTCCAGGTATGTTCTCAGTAATCCAAGAACTTCAGTGAAAACAGGTCTGAAGATCTTCACGAGCATTCAGCAAACTTATGCATAATTTTTCATTACTATCATAGTCATAGACGCGGTGCTACATAGCACCTACTTGCCTATTTTGGTTGGATCCAGGAACATTCACAGTCATCCAAGAACTTCAGTGAAAACAGATTCTTAGATCTACACAAACAATCCGCAGCTTTTGTATAGTTTTTCAATGCTGCTCATAGTCAAGGACGAGCTACAAATTGCTTTCTTGTCTGTTCTGATCTGTTTCGGGAATATGTGCAGTCATCCAGAGACTTAAACTGCAACACTGGAATGTGAAGTGTTAAGTTTTTCAATGCACTTTGTTATTTAGGTGGATCTTAAAGATTAACAATTAAAATTAGCATATTACAAGACATTATACAATAAGACAATATAATTGTATGATTAATTAAATCATCTCAATAAAGATCAAAGAATCAAATTTTGTGATAATTCGCAATACTCAAACAAGACTTCGAGACATCCAGTCGGTGTTGAACAGTCGTTCGCTCTATAGCTTTTATAGCTCTTGGCTCCTGGACATTTTTTCTGGCTACCTAGAGTTTCATTGATTCAAGGCTTCAGTCTTTTTCAAGGCAACCTGAATCACTAACAGTCTATTTAAGGACTAACAATTAGTCAGCCTTTCTCAAGGCTATACAAAGAGTGATATTCTAATATAATCAGCCTTTTTTAAGGCTAGCTATTCAAAGAACTATTCTTCGAACTAATCAGTCTTTATTAAGACTACCACAAAATCAGTCTTTATCAAGACTTTTACAAACTAGAAGTCTAATCGAAGACTAATTTAGCCTAGTTAATTTAATTTAAAATTTCTTTTATTTCAAAAATGCCTGCGTCCAACCGGAAAGGCAACAAACCTAAGGCTAAAAATAACTCAATACGGAATAAATCACAATCCGTTATTCAACATTTTTCTAATAACATTCACGATCTTATAGAATCTGAATGTAAAAATAAAAGACAACGGACGGATTTCCCTTCCGTTGATTCTGTGCCGTCTAACAATATTTACGAGATTCTTCCTGAATCCGATTGTAGCGACATAGAAGAAAATTCTTCAAAAATTCCCAAAATCGACGCTTGTCGTTCTGGGAAGTAACATCAATCTATGCCATAAGTGACGGTGATGATCTCCGACTTCAAAGCATTCCGTACTGAGCTTTCTACTTTTCTCCCGGAAGTAAAAGTCTCATTTCAAATCGGACGAAGAGAAGAATGTCGAGTCTTGGTTGATGGATTGGAAGATTACGAACGTCTCATCCGAAATTTGTCCGAGAAACTTCATAAATGTTATTCATATGATATAAAATCACACAGACCCTTCAAGGCTGTCAAATGATCAAAGTACTGATGAAATTAAAAATGAACTCAAAGAATTGCTTGGTTTTGCCCCTTCTCAAGTAATACTTATGAAAAAAAGAGCGAATGGTACTTTTAAACCACGCTCTGGAATTTCCCATGAACTTTACTTAATACACTTCAATCGAAGTGACGTATAGGATTTGAAAACTAGAAAAAGTACGTTTCATTTCCCACATTAAAATTCATTGGGAACATTATAAACGGCATAATCGTGTTGCAAACTTAACGCAATGTCGTCGTTGCCAAGGCTTCGGCCATGGAACCAAAAATTGTCATATGAATATACGGTGCTTGAATTGTGGTAAATCGCATTCGAAAGACGTTTGTCCAATCAATGAAACCACTGATAAATTTTCATGTTCAAATTGCGATGGAAATCATAAATCCAATTATTTGAAATGTCCTGTCAGGGAAAAATTTTTAAACGCTCGTTTGCTTAGACAACAAGTCAAATCAACGACCTTAAATTTACAGAACATACCTGAAAATCAAAAAACCGTTACAAATGCCACGCCTAATTTTTCTAAGGCACTTATTTGATCGAGTTTAAAACAAAAAACAGGCACGAAAATGAAAACAATTTATTGACAGGTAGATCAACCTCGTCTTCATCTTCTTCTAATGTCAGTTATGCTAGTATAACAGGTAGAAAACTACCATTTAATTCTTCCTATATAAATAATCAAAACACAGGAACGCCTTCCAGTTCATCTTCTAACGAACCCAATTTATTAATAGGTAGATCGGCCAAATCATCTTCTTCTAATGGCAGTTCTAATGGCAGTCTACCTACAAATATTCCTTCAGTGCTATTCGCTTCTTTAAATGAAGTTAATTTAGGCGATATAACTGAAAATAAAATGATCTACCTACAAGATCAACATTTTCAAATGATCATCCGAATGAATTCGACTTCATCACTTTTTGAAGTATTTCGAATCGGATGGCAATTTGTAAATAATATTATAATGAATTTAAAATTTAACAGTGATGTTCAATAATTATTTGAATATTACAAATTGGAATGGTCGATCTTTAAAATCGAGTGAAGATTAATTTTATAATTTTCTCAAAGCTCACGATATTCATAGTGCCATTGTGACAAAAACTTTTCTTAAACCAAATGTCAAATTGAAAAGCAATCCAAATTAGGTGGTTCATCGATTTGACAGGTTTACTGGAATGGGTGGTGGAGTTGCCATTTTTGTCCAACGGCAAATTAAACATCGAATTTTACCTTCTTTCAATACTAAAGTTATTGAAAGCTTGGGAATCGAAGTTGAAACCATTCGTGGAATTTATTTCATCGCTGGAGCATATTTGTCATTCCAATGCAATGCAATGGCGAACAATTAAATTTCTTTAAAGGCGATTTGCAAAAACTCACAAGATATCGACTGAAATTTTTCGTAATAATGTCCAGTGGAATTGTAGGCAAAATAACATTAATGGTAAAATACTTCCTTATCAACTCTCAGCTGGTTACTTCACAGTTCTTCATCCCAGTAATCCGACTTGTTTCTCTTCCGTGAAAAACCCGTCTACAATTGATCTGGTTCTAACGGATCAAAATCACATTTGTAGTGAACCGATTACACATGCTGACTTTGACTCAGATCATCTTCCTGTAACATTCAGACTTTCCAACGAAGCTATAATTAATCCAATTAGTTCTATTTTCAACTATCATAGAGCTAATTGGTTGGATTACAGATCTCACATTGAAAATCATGTGGATCATGAAACTATTTTAGAAAATTCTGCGGACATCGACACAGCAATTGATCATTTGAATCATTTCATTATCGAAGCTAGAAATCTTTCAGTTCCCAAAGCTCCAACTAAATTAAATTCTCCTATCATCGATGACAATCTTCAACTGCTCATTCGGCTGAAGAATGTTCGTCGACGACAATATCAACGTTCTCGTGATCCTGCTATGAAAAACATAGTTAAGGATTTACAAAAAGAAATTAAACATAGATTTACTCTTTTGCGAAATGAAAATTTCGCTAAAGAAGTTGAACAAATCAAACCATGAACCTGAAAATCGGATTTTACTTGAAATCTCAAATTATTTATGACAAAATAAATGCTCAGTACGCTTTCACATCTCATCCAAGTCAGTCGATAATACAAAACCGCTTACGTTCGGGACGGAAGAAACCAAGTAGAGTATTGTGTAGTGAACAATAGAACGATCTGGAAATGAGTGAACCAAACGAACAAAATCTACCGCCGGTACGAAAGAATACAATTATTGTTGACTTCAGATAGTGCAAAATTCGACCTTCGATACGAGAACTTGAAGGTTTGCTTAAAGAGCAAATGCATCTGGATATTAAACGTGTGCATTTACTTCAATGTAATAAGACAAATAACGTTGTTTACATCCAGTTTTATAAAGAGTTGGATGCAATTCAATTCGCAAAAGACAATAACAATGTGCACTATGTGGAGCACGAAAACATTAGGTACAACATTGCAGTACCCAAGACCTCCTGCACGTCCAAGTGCATTAGATCTATCTCTTTGCTCGACTTCAATTCGACTAGATTGCACCTGGAAAGTATTTCCTGATTTACATGGTAGCGATCATTTACCAATCATCATCTCAATTAGCAGTGACAAAGGCATTGCTAATTCAGTTAATATTCCATATGATTTGACAAAAAATATTGACTGGATTAAATACCAAAGTAATATTTCAAGTACTTTGAACTCAATGAAAGAGCTTCCCCCACTTGAAGAATATGAATTCCTCGTTTGTTCGATTCTGGAGGCCGCTGAACAAGCCCAAACCAAACGATTTCTTGGTCCATCGTCTAACAGAAGGCCCCCAAATCCTTGGTGGGACAAAGAGGGCTTAGAAGCTAAACACGCGAAACAAAATGCTTTCAAGACCTTTTTTTAAAACGAGGAGAAGGAATTCTTGACTTTAGAAACCAAGTAACCAAGAAATGTAGCAATTGGAAACATTTTGTCGAAGGTTTGTCAAGAGAAACCTCAATGAGCACTCTTTGGAATACGGCCAGACGAATGAGGAATCGTAACGTGGGCAATGAGAGTGATGAATACTCGAACCGATGGATATTTGACTTTGCTAGGAAAGTTTGCCCAGATTCTGTTCCTACGCAGAGCATTATACGGGAATCTCCTCCAAATAATGGTTTTATTAATAACCCATTTTCAATGATGGAATTTTCTATAGCACTCTTGTCTTGTAACAATAACGCTCCAGGGTTGGAAAGAATTAAATTCAACTTGGTGAAGAATCTGCCCGACCTCGCAAAAAGACGTTTGTTGGAATTGTTCAACAAGTTTCTTGAGCAAAATATTGTCCCACCTGACTGGAGGTAAGTGAATGTTATCGCCATTCAAAAGCCGGGGAAACCAGCTTCCAATCACAACTCATATAGACCCATTGCAATGTTGTCCTGCATCAGAAAATTGTTCGAAAAAATTATTCTACGACGTCTCGACACTTGGGTCAAGACGAACGGTTTGTTGTCAGATACTCAGTTTGGTTTCCGTAGACATAAAGGGACGAATGATTGCCTTGCATTACTTTAGTCTCACATCCAAATTGCCTTCGCTCAAAAACAACAAATGGAATCTGTATTTTTAGACATTAAAGGAGCATTTGATTCAGTTTACATTGATGTTCTTTCAGACAAGCTCCACCAACATGGACTTCCAACGGTTATATATAATTATTTGCAAAACCTTTTGTCAGAGAAACGCATGCATTTTTCACATGGCGATTTGGCAACATTCAGAATTAGTTTAGTCCGCTCATCTATAATTTTTACGTGAATGACATTGCTGTCTAGTAATTCCATGTACTCTAAGACAATTGGCAGATGATGGCGTGATTTCAGTTACTGGACCCAAAGCTATTGATCTGCTGCAAAAACCATTGCAAGATACCTTAGATAACTTGTCCGTTTGGGCTGTTCATCTGGGTATCGAATTCTCTGCGGAGAAAACAGAGCTGGTCGTCTTTTCAAGAAAGCATGATCCCGCGCAGCTTCAGCTTCATATGATGGGAAGAATGATCCAACAGGTTTTAACTTTTAAATACCTTGGGGTGTGGTTTGAATTCAAATGCACGTGGGGAGGACACATTAGGTATCTAATAACAAAATGCCTTCAAAGAGTAAATTTTCTTCGAACAATAACTTAGCAGCAGTTCATTATAGCTTGAGTATAATCGTCACATTATCTCCAAAGCATTATTTCCTCTTCACAGATAGTCTGGGTGCAATGGAAGTCATTCGTTCAAACGCTGCTGACAAAAAAGAACCGTTTTTCTTGGGCAAAATAAAACAGTGCCTGAACGTCATATTGAATAATAATTATCAAATCACAATGGTTGGGGCCCGGCTCATTGCTCCATTCCAGGCAATGAAAGAGCCGATAGTTTTGCCAAACGTGGTGCTATTGAAGGTGAAATTTATGAGCGACCGATTGCTTTCAACGAATTTTATAGCGCGACTCGCCAAAGAACACTTACCAGCTGGCAAGCTTCTTGGGATAAAGATGATCTGGGTCGGTGGATGCACTCAATTATTCCTAAAATTTCGACAAAGGCATGGTTCAAGGGACTGAATGTGAGTAGGGACTTCATTCGTGTGATGTCCAGACTCATGTCCAATCACTACACGTTAGATGCACATCTCCTTCGAATTGGACTTTCCGAGACTAATCATTGTGCTTGTGGCGAAGGTTATCGTGGTATGCGTGGAGTATCGTGATGTCAGATCTCAACTAATAAATTCCTTGCGTATTCAAGGTAGACTATCCAATGCCCCAGTTCGCGACATTCTTGCGTGTCGTGACGTTCTTTACATGAAACTTCTTTATTATTTCATTAAGTCCATTGGAGTTGCAATATAAATTTTATTTTATGTTAGATTGTTTTCTCTTCCATGAGTTCAACCAATAGCCAGCTATCTTATATTAAATAAAAGTGATGAACTGATACAAACAAACCTGAAATAGTTATAAGATCATGTACAAAATAAATGTATTTCATTTAATGTAATTTATAATAGCAACTCGCTTAATAAAAACAGTGTTTAGATTAACTAATGAATACCAACATACTAATATGATATTCGAAATGTATTAGGTTCAAAGTACTATGTATTGTGGATGCCACGGCGAAGAAAAGCTTATGTATATTGCCTATGAAATAAACGTATTTATGAGAAATAAAATCAAGTTACAATATGAACAATATTTCGGAATTTTTTTGCGTATCCATTCCGTATATTCCTAATGTGCCAAAGCGAAAATAAATGTAAGTAACTAAATATTTTATGCGGACTGTTTCTCATGTTTTCTTCCTCGTATTGTTGCCATATTATTTACCGACACTTTCCGAAGATTGTGGTCGATTTTGATGAAGGATTAAAAAAATTACACTATCACTGAGTTTAATGGTACAACATTTTTCGATAAAATAAATAGAATCTTCTTTTTAATTGATTCACTGTTCATGAAATTAATAAGTTTGGACGTTTCTCGAAAATTATTATCATAAAATAAATTAGTTTCATTTGTTCAAGGTTTAAATCTTTAGGTTGTTTGTATCTAAAATTGAGCTTTCAAGTAACTTTGAATGCATCATAATTGACTTCTATTTAAAGGACGTTATTTAAAAACTTAACAATGTGAAAATTTGGCCGAAATAAAAATATCGGGTGAGGGCTCCCTATTTCATCTCATTTGTAAGGACGTTTCCTTAAAAACCTGATTCAGACACCAAAATCACTACGATTTTTTCATATTTCTGCTTAATTCGTCTTGCTCCACATTGGGAATTGATTCGCATTCCTTGGAAATTAAAATAATAATTAAAAAATCAGCTAAAAACACTTCTGATATGTTCACTACTGTGCTCCTAATTTCATCTCAAAGGTTTTATATTCATCCTATCGTTGATACTTCATTCATCCCATAAATTGACGACAGCAATCGAAACCAAAATATTGCACTATTACACTCTCAGGTTCAAAATGTCAGAATTTTCTTTGAAATGGGCCTAATGCCAACTGTGACACAACACACGATATTTAAAAAAAAACAGTTTGGAATCATTTCGACGTTTAAAATTTTTTGGATCGTTTTTATTACCTTTCGTTTCAAATTTAAAATTTTACTCTGCAGTTAATTTGGAGAACTTAAAAAAAATCAAAAAAAGAATTGTTACTATTTAGGCCTTAGCCCATCTTAAAACAAAATGCACAATCAGAGATGCCATTCATACAGATTTATCTGTATTGTATAGATTTTTACGTTCGCGTTCGTTAAATCAGATTACAGATTTTCTAAACTTAATACAAATTTGTAAAGGTTCATAAAAAGTAAGAAGTAAAACGTTAGACTTTTCTCTCTGAGTATCTTTTAGTATTTGATTACAGTACTTCTTTAAAAGTTTATTAAACAACAGACAAATCACATGTTAAAATGGGAAGTGCAAATATTTGATGATGAACACTGATAAACATTTATATTAAAATTTAGAACCAATTTGAATTTGATTTGAATTTGATTCATTTTATTAGTGAAAACAGATAGATCAGATATAGACTTTCTATGCAAAGTAATACATATTTTCTATGAAAATATCTGGCATCTCTGTGCACAGCCGATGAAACACACACATTTAACAGTGTAATGTGACGTATAGCGGAAAGAAACCAGTGCTACTAGAATTGCCACAATGGTTATTTGATAAGTATTTAACACGCTCTATTTGGTAATATTAGAATCCGAAACAGTTTTATTTATATATAAATATCAATGATATAATTGAACTAATGTCACGGATACCAAAAAATACTTGTTGATGATAGTTTAAAGAAGAAAAAATAATTTTTTTTATTTAACATTATGAGAAAACTTGGCAACCTTGCGATACGAAATGAGATGAAAACAAATCGCAATCAAGTGAATTTTGTGCATGTGCATTTTCATTGCTTTTATTGCTCATCAGGTAATTTCAGAAATCTTTAATCGTTGAATAAACAAGTGGAAAGTGAACATTACTAATTATAAAGTCATCCAGAATTGAATAGTGGTGTAATTAAGTGAAATAGTGATCATGTTTTGAGACGAATCGATTAGTAAATATTCATAAACATGATGAATTGTAAATCTTCAGACGAAAGTGGTTCCTAAATCAAAAAGTGAGTTTATTTTAAATGAAAAAAAAGCGATCGTTGAAGGTTTTTTAACTTTTTTTTTAATTGGAAAGTGTGGCAAAACCTAGAATAAATGTTTTAAAACATTCCACAGTTTTGTTCAGGTACGTTTAAAGATATGATTAATGCTCAAAGTTAGGAGGTGAAGGAATGAGATGGAAATCGGAGCTGAGATGAAATAGGGAGCCCTTACCCTCTTCTAAATAAAAAAAATAAATGCAACATTCAACGAAACACAGGGAGTCGTATAAATAACAATATTGAAGATTGAAAAAAATGTGTTGAAAGGGATAAGGGAAATTTATGTTCAAATTAAGCTGAAAGATAAATCTAAGTCTGTTTTTAGATCAATATAGCACGCCGAAGACACATCTCAGTAAGTAAGATAAAAAAAACCGGTTTTAGACCCAAAACATAAAAACCGGGTTGGAGGTTTTTTCCCCGACGGTACATCACTGCATGTGACTCAATTCATACGAATTTAATTTGTAAAATAACTGAATTTTTCAAAATTGATCTGATTACGTGTCACGAATCGATCCAAATCTTTATGAGTGAATCCAGACAAGTTTCCATCGAAAGAGTTATTAGTAGAATCATTGCAAAGGACTTAGTAGGCCGTATCATGAAACCTTTTTGACGTCTCTCGGCAACATGGATTTTAATGATAGATGATTGTACTTACAAAGTGTTGAGATAACAGCTACAGTGTGATGATTGTAGTTTTATTTCCATTTTATTACCTGAAACGAGAACACCAATTCCGAATTAACTTATGGTTTGTAAAGACAAGCTGATCAACAAAATAGGCATGGCTTCTTGCTATGCACTGATTATTACACTCTAACAAAAACACAATCTGATTATACCGGAGCGATAAAAGTTTTTTCACAGTTTTATGGTAGAAAAATTATAATGGAAAAAAAATTCCAATGGCCCACCTGTGGCTAGGAAGTTGAAACTTTATAAACACCACAGGACCACAACTTGTTCAGAAGACGGTTTTGGCACCTTTTCACCAGACAGAACCGTATGTTGCCCGGATCCTGGCCAAAGAACACCCAAAACGAATTGAATCTTGTTGAATCTGCCGAAGCAAGAGCGATGACAAAAAAAAACAAACTTTTCTCCTTTGCGGCATCGGCTAGCGACTCGTGCGCAGCAACTTTTAAACAAAGTTAATGATTGGAACAATATCCGCGTAAGCCCATTTCACAAATTTATGTCGAACCGAAGTTTTTCGCCGGTTTGCCAATTTTTAATAATCCTTCGTCACACAGATGGACCCGTAGGTTGTTGAATTTTCAGAAAAAAATTTGCTCGCGCCACTTGGTCAGAAAGTTCGCATAGATGACCGATGGGCCTGCGGCAATCCACAAACCGTACGTCAGTTTTACGAATTTGCGTGAAGTCTGAAAAAAATCACAGGCAAACGCAAACATTTTTCTTTGTTTTATTTTGCTTGAACTTCTTGATTTTTTCTATCGTCTAGTTGTTGTTGTCGCGTACAGTTTTCCGTGCGGCGAGAAAAAATGCAGAATTGAAAAAGTGAAATACGACGAGAAAAATGGGTTTTTTCGCCATCGGTTTCCCCACCCGTCCCGAATCCAGCGCCAGACTACTGTCAACGGTGGCTTCCAGAGAACTTTGCTACCAGCAGGTTTTTCAACGGGAGGAAAAGATCTAAGATGAATGATTTTTTTTTTCCAGCTCTTGCTTGAGTTGGGCCGGCAAACTTTGGTGAAATGAAAAGAAAAACAAAGAAATAAAATTTAATCCGATGCCAGAAAATTGTCTCCGGCAAATGGAAACACGGGAACGAAGCAAGAGTGTGACAAAGTAGGCGAGGTAAAAACGCTAATGCAGCAACTCTGAAAGCCGGCGTCGCTTTTTTAAATTTTGTTTTAAATTTTGTTAGTCAAAGCTCTAAGTGTAAAATTGGTACTCAGGTCGGCGCTTCAATTGATTTGAAAATTTGATAAAACATTCTAGAAATGTTTTATTGTAACAAAATACAAATAAAAAACTTTGTTTACAATGTTGGCGACCATCGTTTAGGCATGTATCTGATGAATACCTCCAAAGATTTTGGACGTACTTCAAACGTTCTATAATTTCTGTGCATGATTTTTCGAAAGACACACTGAAGTTGACAACAAAATTGTTATCTACCAACTGCTTACTCAATAAAAAAAAATGTTTAGATAAATAGTTAATCCATAATATTGTCAAAAAACAGCCCTCTTAGAAACAGAAAATTACCATGCGACGTACGATATAATCTAAGCACAACACACAATCAAACGGACATTTTTTTATCCCATCGAGCCGAGTCGAATGGTATATAACACTAGCTGTCTTCGAAGCTTCGCTCAAACGTTGATTTCTCCACCAATTATTCTGTTGATGCAAAAGATGAGCAACTATTGGATAGCAAGTTTGACAGAAACTTAATCTAGAGAGTATTTTATCTGCTTCTCAATATATAAATAAGTCAATAAATAAATGAACGACTGAAAAAGTCGGTATATGAATAAATGAATAAATGAATAAATGAATAAATGAATAAATGAATAAATGAATAAATGAATAAATGAATAAATGAATAAATGAATAAATGAATAAATGAATAAATGAATAAATGAATAAATGAATAAATGAATAAATGAATAAATGAATAAATGAATAAATGAATAAATGAATAAATGAATAAATGAATAAATGAATAAATGAATAAATGAATAAATGAATAAATGAATAAATGAATAAATGAATAAATGAATAAATGAATAAATGAATAAATGAATAAATGAATAAATGAATAAATGAATAAATGAATAAATGAATAAATGAATAAATGAATAAATGAATAAATGAATAAATGAATAAATGAATAAATGAATAAATGAATAAATGAATAAATGAATAAATGAATAAATGAATAAATGAATAAATGAATAAATGAATAAATGAATAAATGAATAAATGAATAAATGAATAAATGAATAAATGAATAAATGAATAAATGAATAAATGAATAAATGAATAAATGAATAAATGAATAAATGAATAAATGAATAAATGAATAAATGAATAAATGAATAAATGAATAAATGAATAAATGAATAAATGAATAAATGAATAAATGAATAAATGAATAAATGAATAAATGAATAAATGAATAAATGAATAAATGAATAAATGAATAAATGAATAAATGAATAAATGAATAAATGAATAAATGAATAAATGAATAAATGAATAAATGAATAAATGAATAAATGAATAAATGAATAAATGAATAAATGAATAAATGAATAAATGAATAAATGAATAAATGAATAAATGAATAAATGAATAAATGAATAAATGAATAAATGAATAAATGAATAAATGAATAAATGAATAAATGAATAAATGAATAAATGAATAAATGAATAAATGAATAAATGAATAAATGAATAAATGAATAAATGAATAAATGAATAAATGAATAAATGAATAAATGAATAAATGAATAAATGAATAAATGAATAAATGAATAAATGAATAAATGAATAAATGAATAAATGAATAAATGAATAAATGAATAAATGAATAAATGAATAAATGAATAAATGAATAAATGAATAAATGAATAAATGAATAAATGAATAAATGAATAAATGAATAAATGAATAAATGAATAAATGAATAAATGAATAAATGAATAAATGAATAAATGAATAAATGAATAAATGAATAAATGAATAAATGAATAAATGAATAAATGAATAAATGAATAAATGAATAAATGAATAAATGAATAAATGAATAAATGAATAAATGAATAAATGAATAAATGAATAAATGAATAAATGAATAAATGAATAAATGAATAAATGAATAAATGAATAAATGAATAAATGAATAAATGAATAAATGAATAAATGAATAAATGAATAAATGAATAAATGAATAAATGAATAAATGAATAAATGAATAAATGAATAAATGAATAAATGAATAAATGAATAAATGAATAAATGAATAAATGAATAAATGAATAAATGAATAAATGAATAAATGAATAAATGAATAAATGAATAAATGAATAAATGAATAAATGAATAAATGAATAAATGAATAAATGAATAAATGAATAAATGAATAAATGAATAAATGAATAAATGAATAAATGAATAAATGAATAAATGAATAAATGAATAAATGAATAAATGAATAAATGAATAAATGAATAAATGAATAAATGAATAAATGAATAAATGAATAAATGAATAAATGAATAAATGAATAAATGAATAAATGAATAAATGAATAAATGAATAAATGAATAAATGAATAAATGAATAAATGAATAAATGAATAAATGAATAAATGAATAAATGAATAAATGAATAAATGAATAAATGAATAAATGAATAAATGAATAAATGAATAAATGAATAAATGAATAAATGAATAAATGAATAAATGAATAAATGAATAAATGAATAAATGAATAAATGAATAAATGAATAAATGAATAAATGAATAAATGAATAAATGAATAAATGAATAAATGAATAAATGAATAAATGAATAAATGAATAAATGAATAAATGAATAAATGAATAAATGAATAAATGAATAAATGAATAAATGAATAAATGAATAAATGAATAAATGAATAAATGAATAAATGAATAAATGAATAAATGAATAAATGAATAAATGAATAAATGAATAAATGAATAAATGAATAAATGAATAAATGAATAAATGAATAAATGAATAAATGAATAAATGAATAAATGAATAAATGAATAAATGAATAAATGAATAAATGAATAAATGAATAAATGAATAAATGAATAAATGAATAAATGAATAAATGAATAAATGAATAAATGAATAAATGAATAAATGAATAAATGAATAAATGAATAAATGAATAAATGAATAAATGAATAAATGAATAAATGAATAAATGAATAAATGAATAAATGAATAAATGAATAAATGAATAAATGAATAAATGAATAAATGAATAAATGAATAAATGAATAAATGAATAAATGAATAAATGAATAAATGAATAAATGAATAAATGAATAAATGAATAAATGAATAAATGAATAAATGAATAAATGAATAAATGAATAAATGAATAAATGAATAAATGAATAAATGAATAAATGAATAAATGAATAAATGAATAAATGAATAAATGAATAAATGAATAAATGAATAAATGAATAAATGAATAAATGAATAAATGAATAAATGAATAAATGAATAAATGAATAAATGAATAAATGAATAAATGAATAAATGAATAAATGAATAAATGAATAAATGAATAAATGAATAAATGAATAAATGAATAAATGAATAAATGAATAAATGAATAAATGAATAAATGAATAAATGAATAAATGAATAAATGAATAAATGAATAAATGAATAAATGAATAAATGAATAAATGAATAAATGAATAAATGAATAAATGAATAAATGAATAAATGAATAAATGAATAAATGAATAAATGAATAAATGAATAAATGAATAAATGAATAAATGAATAAATGAATAAATGAATAAATGAATAAATGAATAAATGAATAAATGAATAAATGAATAAATGAATAAATGAATAAATGAATAAATGAATAAATGAATAAATGAATAAATGAATAAATGAATAAATGAATAAATGAATAAATGAATAAATGAATAAATGAATAAATGAATAAATGAATAAATGAATAAATGAATAAATGAATAAATGAATAAATGAATAAATGAATAAATGAATAAATGAATAAATGAATAAATGAATAAATGAATAAATGAATAAATGAATAAATGAATAAATGAATAAATGAATAAATGAATAAATGAATAAATGAATAAATGAATAAATGAATAAATGAATAAATGAATAAATGAATAAATGAATAAATGAATAAATGAATAAATGAATAAATGAATAAATGAATAAATGAATAAATGAATAAATGAATAAATGAATAAATGAATAAATGAATAAATGAATAAATGAATAAATGAATAAATGAATAAATGAATAAATGAATAAATGAATAAATGAATAAATGAATAAATGAATAAATGAATAAATGAATAAATGAATAAATGAATAAATGAATAAATGAATAAATGAATAAATGAATAAATGAATAAATGAATAAATGAATAAATGAATAAATGAATAAATGAATAAATGAATAAATGAATAAATGAATAAATGAATAAATGAATAAATGAATAAATGAATAAATGAATAAATGAATAAATGAATAAATGAATAAATGAATAAATGAATAAATGAATAAATGAATAAATGAATAAATGAATAAATGAATAAATGAATAAATGAATAAATGAATAAATGAATAAATGAATAAATGAATAAATGAATAAATGAATAAATGAATAAATGAATAAATGAATAAATGAATAAATGAATAAATGAATAAATGAATAAATGAATAAATGAATAAATGAATAAATGAATAAATGAATAAATGAATAAATGAATAAATGAATAAATGAATAAATGAATAAATGAATAAATGAATAAATGAATAAATGAATAAATGAATAAATGAATAAATGAATAAATGAATAAATGAATAAATGAATAAATGAATAAATGAATAAATGAATAAATGAATAAATGAATAAATGAATAAATGAATAAATGAATAAATGAATAAATGAATAAATGAATAAATGAATAAATGAATAAATGAATAAATGAATAAATGAATAAATGAATAAATGAATAAATGAATAAATGAATAAATGAATAAATGAATAAATGAATAAATGAATAAATGAATAAATGAATAAATGAATAAATGAATAAATGAATAAATGAATAAATGAATAAATGAATAAATGAATAAATGAATAAATGAATAAATGAATAAATGAATAAATGAATAAATGAATAAATGAATAAATGAATAAATGAATAAATGAATAAATGAATAAATGAATAAATGAATAAATGAATAAATGAATAAATGAATAAATGAATAAATGAATAAATGAATAAATGAATAAATGAATAAATGAATAAATGAATAAATGAATAAATGAATAAATGAATAAATGAATAAATGAATAAATGAATAAATGAATAAATGAATAAATGAATAAATGAATAAATGAATAAATGAATAAATGAATAAATGAATAAATGAATAAATGAATAAATGAATAAATGAATAAATGAATAAATGAATAAATGAATAAATGAATAAATGAATAAATGAATAAATGAATAAATGAATAAATGAATAAATGAATAAATGAATAAATGAATAAATGAATAAATGAATAAATGAATAAATGAATAAATGAATAAATGAATAAATGAATAAATGAATAAATGAATAAATGAATAAATGAATAAATGAATAAATGAATAAATGAATAAATGAATAAATGAATAAATGAATAAATGAATAAATGAATAAATGAATAAATGAATAAATGAATAAATGAATAAATGAATAAATGAATAAATGAATAAATGAATAAATGAATAAATGAATAAATGAATAAATGAATAAATGAATAAATGAATAAATGAATAAATGAATAAATGAATAAATGAATAAATGAATAAATGAATAAATGAATAAATGAATAAATGAATAAATGAATAAATGAATAAATGAATAAATGAATAAATGAATAAATGAATAAATGAATAAATGAATAAATGAATAAATGAATAAATGAATAAATGAATAAATGAATAAATGAATAAATGAATAAATGAATAAATGAATAAATGAATAAATGAATAAATGAATAAATGAATAAATGAATAAATGAATAAATGAATAAATGAATAAATGAATAAATGAATAAATGAATAAATGAATAAATGAATAAATGAATAAATGAATAAATGAATAAATGAATAAATGAATAAATGAATAAATGAATAAATGAATAAATGAATAAATGAATAAATGAATAAATGAATAAATGAATAAATGAATAAATGAATAAATGAATAAATGAATAAATGAATAAATGAATAAATGAATAAATGAATAAATGAATAAATGAATAAATGAATAAATGAATAAATGAATAAATGAATAAATGAATAAATGAATAAATGAATAAATGAATAAATGAATAAATGAATAAATGAATAAATGAATAAATGAATAAATGAATAAATGAATAAATGAATAAATGAATAAATGAATAAATGAATAAATGAATAAATGAATAAATGAATAAATGAATAAATGAATAAATGAATAAATGAATAAATGAATAAATGAATAAATGAATAAATGAATAAATGAATAAATGAATAAATGAATAAATGAATAAATGAATAAATGAATAAATGAATAAATGAATAAATGAATAAATGAATAAATGAATAAATGAATAAATGAATAAATGAATAAATGAATAAATGAATAAATGAATAAATGAATAAATGAATAAATGAATAAATGAATAAATGAATAAATGAATAAATGAATAAATGAATAAATGAATAAATGAATAAATGAATAAATGAATAAATGAATAAATGAATAAATGAATAAATGAATAAATGAATAAATGAATAAATGAATAAATGAATAAATGAATAAATGAATAAATGAATAAATGAATAAATGAATAAATGAATAAATGAATAAATGAATAAATGAATAAATGAATAAATGAATAAATGAATAAATGAATAAATGAATAAATGAATAAATGAATAAATGAATAAATGAATAAATGAATAAATGAATAAATGAATAAATGAATAAATGAATAAATGAATAAATGAATAAATGAATAAATGAATAAATGAATAAATGAATAAATGAATAAATGAATAAATGAATAAATGAATAAATGAATAAATGAATAAATGAATAAATGAATAAATGAATAAATGAATAAATGAATAAATGAATAAATGAATAAATGAATAAATGAATAAATGAATAAATGAATAAATGAATAAATGAATAAATGAATAAATGAATAAATGAATAAATGAATAAATGAATAAATGAATAAATGAATAAATGAATAAATGAATAAATGAATAAATGAATAAATGAATAAATGAATAAATGAATAAATGAATAAATGAATAAATGAATAAATGAATAAATGAATAAATGAATAAATGAATAAATGAATAAATGAATAAATGAATAAATGAATAAATGAATAAATGAATAAATGAATAAATGAATAAATGAATAAATGAATAAATGAATAAATGAATAAATGAATAAATGAATAAATGAATAAATGAATAAATGAATAAATGAATAAATGAATAAATGAATAAATGAATAAATGAATAAATGAATAAATGAATAAATGAATAAATGAATAAATGAATAAATGAATAAATGAATAAATGAATAAATGAATAAATGAATAAATGAATAAATGAATAAATGAATAAATGAATAAATGAATAAATGAATAAATGAATAAATGAATAAATGAATAAATGAATAAATGAATAAATGAATAAATGAATAAATGAATAAATGAATAAATGAATAAATGAATAAATGAATAAATGAATAAATGAATAAATGAATAAATGAATAAATGAATAAATGAATAAATGAATAAATGAATAAATGAATAAATGAATAAATGAATAAATGAATAAATGAATAAATGAATAAATGAATAAATGAATAAATGAATAAATGAATAAATGAATAAATGAATAAATGAATAAATGAATAAATGAATAAATGAATAAATGAATAAATGAATAAATGAATAAATGAATAAATGAATAAATGAATAAATGAATAAATGAATAAATGAATAAATGAATAAATGAATAAATGAATAAATGAATAAATGAATAAATGAATAAATGAATAAATGAATAAATGAATAAATGAATAAATGAATAAATGAATAAATGAATAAATGAATAAATGAATAAATGAATAAATGAATAAATGAATAAATGAATAAATGAATAAATGAATAAATGAATAAATGAATAAATGAATAAATGAATAAATGAATAAATGAATAAATGAATAAATGAATAAATGAATAAATGAATAAATGAATAAATGAATAAATGAATAAATGAATAAATGAATAAATGAATAAATGAATAAATGAATAAATGAATAAATGAATAAATGAATAAATGAATAAATGAATAAATGAATAAATGAATAAATGAATAAATGAATAAATGAATAAATGAATAAATGAATAAATGAATAAATGAATAAATGAATAAATGAATAAATGAATAAATGAATAAATGAATAAATGAATAAATGAATAAATGAATAAATGAATAAATGAATAAATGAATAAATGAATAAATGAATAAATGAATAAATGAATAAATGAATAAATGAATAAATGAATAAATGAATAAATGAATAAATGAATAAATGAATAAATGAATAAATGAATAAATGAATAAATGAATAAATGAATAAATGAATAAATGAATAAATGAATAAATGAATAAATGAATAAATGAATAAATGAATAAATGAATAAATGAATAAATGAATAAATGAATAAATGAATAAATGAATAAATGAATAAATGAATAAATGAATAAATGAATAAATGAATAAATGAATAAATGAATAAATGAATAAATGAATAAATGAATAAATGAATAAATGAATAAATGAATAAATGAATAAATGAATAAATGAATAAATGAATAAATGAATAAATGAATAAATGAATAAATGAATAAATGAATAAATGAATAAATGAATAAATGAATAAATGAATAAATGAATAAATGAATAAATGAATAAATGAATAAATGAATAAATGAATAAATGAATAAATGAATAAATGAATAAATGAATAAATGAATAAATGAATAAATGAATAAATGAATAAATGAATAAATGAATAAATGAATAAATGAATAAATGAATAAATGAATAAATGAATAAATGAATAAATGAATAAATGAATAAATGAATAAATGAATAAATGAATAAATGAATAAATGAATAAATGAATAAATGAATAAATGAATAAATGAATAAATGAATAAATGAATAAATGAATAAATGAATAAATGAATAAATGAATAAATGAATAAATGAATAAATGAATAAATGAATAAATGAATAAATGAATAAATGAATAAATGAATAAATGAATAAATGAATAAATGAATAAATGAATAAATGAATAAATGAATAAATGAATAAATGAATAAATGAATAAATGAATAAATGAATAAATGAATAAATGAATAAATGAATAAATGAATAAATGAATAAATGAATAAATGAATAAATGAATAAATGAATAAATGAATAAATGAATAAATGAATAAATGAATAAATGAATAAATGAATAAATGAATAAATGAATAAATGAATAAATGAATAAATGAATAAATGAATAAATGAATAAATGAATAAATGAATAAATGAATAAATGAATAAATGAATAAATGAATAAATGAATAAATGAATAAATGAATAAATGAATAAATGAATAAATGAATAAATGAATAAATGAATAAATGAATAAATGAATAAATGAATAAATGAATAAATGAATAAATGAATAAATGAATAAATGAATAAATGAATAAATGAATAAATGAATAAATGAATAAATGAATAAATGAATAAATGAATAAATGAATAAATGAATAAATGAATAAATGAATAAATGAATAAATGAATAAATGAATAAATGAATAAATGAATAAATGAATAAATGAATAAATGAATAAATGAATAAATGAATAAATGAATAAATGAATAAATGAATAAATGAATAAATGAATAAATGAATAAATGAATAAATGAATAAATGAATAAATGAATAAATGAATAAATGAATAAATGAATAAATGAATAAATGAATAAATGAATAAATGAATAAATGAATAAATGAATAAATGAATAAATGAATAAATGAATAAATGAATAAATGAATAAATGAATAAATGAATAAATGAATAAATGAATAAATGAATAAATGAATAAATGAATAAATGAATAAATGAATAAATGAATAAATGAATAAATGAATAAATGAATAAATGAATAAATGAATAAATGAATAAATGAATAAATGAATAAATGAATAAATGAATAAATGAATAAATGAATAAATGAATAAATGAATAAATGAATAAATGAATAAATGAATAAATGAATAAATGAATAAATGAATAAATGAATAAATGAATAAATGAATAAATGAATAAATGAATAAATGAATAAATGAATAAATGAATAAATGAATAAATGAATAAATGAATAAATGAATAAATGAATAAATGAATAAATGAATAAATGAATAAATGAATAAATGAATAAATGAATAAATGAATAAATGAATAAATGAATAAATGAATAAATGAATAAATGAATAAATGAATAAATGAATAAATGAATAAATGAATAAATGAATAAATGAATAAATGAATAAATGAATAAATGAATAAATGAATAAATGAATAAATGAATAAATGAATAAATGAATAAATGAATAAATGAATAAATGAATAAATGAATAAATGAATAAATGAATAAATGAATAAATGAATAAATGAATAAATGAATAAATGAATAAATGAATAAATGAATAAATGAATAAATGAATAAATGAATAAATGAATAAATGAATAAATGAATAAATGAATAAATGAATAAATGAATAAATGAATAAATGAATAAATGAATAAATGAATAAATGAATAAATGAATAAATGAATAAATGAATAAATGAATAAATGAATAAATGAATAAATGAATAAATGAATAAATGAATAAATGAATAAATGAATAAATGAATAAATGAATAAATGAATAAATGAATAAATGAATAAATGAATAAATGAATAAATGAATAAATGAATAAATGAATAAATGAATAAATGAATAAATGAATAAATGAATAAATGAATAAATGAATAAATGAATAAATGAATAAATGAATAAATGAATAAATGAATAAATGAATAAATGAATAAATGAATAAATGAATAAATGAATAAATGAATAAATGAATAAATGAATAAATGAATAAATGAATAAATGAATAAATGAATAAATGAATAAATGAATAAATGAATAAATGAATAAATGAATAAATGAATAAATGAATAAATGAATAAATGAATAAATGAATAAATGAATAAATGAATAAATGAATAAATGAATAAATGAATAAATGAATAAATGAATAAATGAATAAATGAATAAATGAATAAATGAATAAATGAATAAATGAATAAATGAATAAATGAATAAATGAATAAATGAATAAATGAATAAATGAATAAATGAATAAATGAATAAATGAATAAATGAATAAATGAATAAATGAATAAATGAATAAATGAATAAATGAATAAATGAATAAATGAATAAATGAATAAATGAATAAATGAATAAATGAATAAATGAATAAATGAATAAATGAATAAATGAATAAATGAATAAATGAATAAATGAATAAATGAATAAATGAATAAATGAATAAATGAATAAATGAATAAATGAATAAATGAATAAATGAATAAATGAATAAATGAATAAATGAATAAATGAATAAATGAATAAATGAATAAATGAATAAATGAATAAATGAATAAATGAATAAATGAATAAATGAATAAATGAATAAATGAATAAATGAATAAATGAATAAATGAATAAATGAATAAATGAATAAATGAATAAATGAATAAATGAATAAATGAATAAATGAATAAATGAATAAATGAATAAATGAATAAATGAATAAATGAATAAATGAATAAATGAATAAATGAATAAATGAATAAATGAATAAATGAATAAATGAATAAATGAATAAATGAATAAATGAATAAATGAATAAATGAATAAATGAATAAATGAATAAATGAATAAATGAATAAATGAATAAATGAATAAATGAATAAATGAATAAATGAATAAATGAATAAATGAATAAATGAATAAATGAATAAATGAATAAATGAATAAATGAATAAATGAATAAATGAATAAATGAATAAATGAATAAATGAATAAATGAATAAATGAATAAATGAATAAATGAATAAATGAATAAATGAATAAATGAATAAATGAATAAATGAATAAATGAATAAATGAATAAATGAATAAATGAATAAATGAATAAATGAATAAATGAATAAATGAATAAATGAATAAATGAATAAATGAATAAATGAATAAATGAATAAATGAATAAATGAATAAATGAATAAATGAATAAATGAATAAATGAATAAATGAATAAATGAATAAATGAATAAATGAATAAATGAATAAATGAATAAATGAATAAATGAATAAATGAATAAATGAATAAATGAATAAATGAATAAATGAATAAATGAATAAATGAATAAATGAATAAATGAATAAATGAATAAATGAATAAATGAATAAATGAATAAATGAATAAATGAATAAATGAATAAATGAATAAATGAATAAATGAATAAATGAATAAATGAATAAATGAATAAATGAATAAATGAATAAATGAATAAATGAATAAATGAATAAATGAATAAATGAATAAATGAATAAATGAATAAATGAATAAATGAATAAATGAATAAATGAATAAATGAATAAATGAATAAATGAATAAATGAATAAATGAATAAATGAATAAATGAATAAATGAATAAATGAATAAATGAATAAATGAATAAATGAATAAATGAATAAATGAATAAATGAATAAATGAATAAATGAATAAATGAATAAATGAATAAATGAATAAATGAATAAATGAATAAATGAATAAATGAATAAATGAATAAATGAATAAATGAATAAATGAATAAATGAATAAATGAATAAATGAATAAATGAATAAATGAATAAATGAATAAATGAATAAATGAATAAATGAATAAATGAATAAATGAATAAATGAATAAATGAATAAATGAATAAATGAATAAATGAATAAATGAATAAATGAATAAATGAATAAATGAATAAATGAATAAATGAATAAATGAATAAATGAATAAATGAATAAATGAATAAATGAATAAATGAATAAATGAATAAATGAATAAATGAATAAATGAATAAATGAATAAATGAATAAATGAATAAATGAATAAATGAATAAATGAATAAATGAATAAATGAATAAATGAATAAATGAATAAATGAATAAATGAATAAATGAATAAATGAATAAATGAATAAATGAATAAATGAATAAATGAATAAATGAATAAATGAATAAATGAATAAATGAATAAATGAATAAATGAATAAATGAATAAATGAATAAATGAATAAATGAATAAATGAATAAATGAATAAATGAATAAATGAATAAATGAATAAATGAATAAATGAATAAATGAATAAATGAATAAATGAATAAATGAATAAATGAATAAATGAATAAATGAATAAATGAATAAATGAATAAATGAATAAATGAATAAATGAATAAATGAATAAATGAATAAATGAATAAATGAATAAATGAATAAATGAATAAATGAATAAATGAATAAATGAATAAATGAATAAATGAATAAATGAATAAATGAATAAATGAATAAATGAATAAATGAATAAATGAATAAATGAATAAATGAATAAATGAATAAATGAATAAATGAATAAATGAATAAATGAATAAATGAATAAATGAATAAATGAATAAATGAATAAATGAATAAATGAATAAATGAATAAATGAATAAATGAATAAATGAATAAATGAATAAATGAATAAATGAATAAATGAATAAATGAATAAATGAATAAATGAATAAATGAATAAATGAATAAATGAATAAATGAATAAATGAATAAATGAATAAATGAATAAATGAATAAATGAATAAATGAATAAATGAATAAATGAATAAATGAATAAATGAATAAATGAATAAATGAATAAATGAATAAATGAATAAATGAATAAATGAATAAATGAATAAATGAATAAATGAATAAATGAATAAATGAATAAATGAATAAATGAATAAATGAATAAATGAATAAATGAATAAATGAATAAATGAATAAATGAATAAATGAATAAATGAATAAATGAATAAATGAATAAATGAATAAATGAATAAATGAATAAATGAATAAATGAATAAATGAATAAATGAATAAATGAATAAATGAATAAATGAATAAATGAATAAATGAATAAATGAATAAATGAATAAATGAATAAATGAATAAATGAATAAATGAATAAATGAATAAATGAATAAATGAATAAATGAATAAATGAATAAATGAATAAATGAATAAATGAATAAATGAATAAATGAATAAATGAATAAATGAATAAATGAATAAATGAATAAATGAATAAATGAATAAATGAATAAATGAATAAATGAATAAATGAATAAATGAATAAATGAATAAATGAATAAATGAATAAATGAATAAATGAATAAATGAATAAATGAATAAATGAATAAATGAATAAATGAATAAATGAATAAATGAATAAATGAATAAATGAATAAATGAATAAATGAATAAATGAATAAATGAATAAATGAATAAATGAATAAATGAATAAATGAATAAATGAATAAATGAATAAATGAATAAATGAATAAATGAATAAATGAATAAATGAATAAATGAATAAATGAATAAATGAATAAATGAATAAATGAATAAATGAATAAATGAATAAATGAATAAATGAATAAATGAATAAATGAATAAATGAATAAATGAATAAATGAATAAATGAATAAATGAATAAATGAATAAATGAATAAATGAATAAATGAATAAATGAATAAATGAATAAATGAATAAATGAATAAATGAATAAATGAATAAATGAATAAATGAATAAATGAATAAATGAATAAATGAATAAATGAATAAATGAATAAATGAATAAATGAATAAATGAATAAATGAATAAATGAATAAATGAATAAATGAATAAATGAATAAATGAATAAATGAATAAATGAATAAATGAATAAATGAATAAATGAATAAATGAATAAATGAATAAATGAATAAATGAATAAATGAATAAATGAATAAATGAATAAATGAATAAATGAATAAATGAATAAATGAATAAATGAATAAATGAATAAATGAATAAATGAATAAATGAATAAATGAATAAATGAATAAATGAATAAATGAATAAATGAATAAATGAATAAATGAATAAATGAATAAATGAATAAATGAATAAATGAATAAATGAATAAATGAATAAATGAATAAATGAATAAATGAATAAATGAATAAATGAATAAATGAATAAATGAATAAATGAATAAATGAATAAATGAATAAATGAATAAATGAATAAATGAATAAATGAATAAATGAATAAATGAATAAATGAATAAATGAATAAATGAATAAATGAATAAATGAATAAATGAATAAATGAATAAATGAATAAATGAATAAATGAATAAATGAATAAATGAATAAATGAATAAATGAATAAATGAATAAATGAATAAATGAATAAATGAATAAATGAATAAATGAATAAATGAATAAATGAATAAATGAATAAATGAATAAATGAATAAATGAATAAATGAATAAATGAATAAATGAATAAATGAATAAATGAATAAATGAATAAATGAATAAATGAATAAATGAATAAATGAATAAATGAATAAATGAATAAATGAATAAATGAATAAATGAATAAATGAATAAATGAATAAATGAATAAATGAATAAATGAATAAATGAATAAATGAATAAATGAATAAATGAATAAATGAATAAATGAATAAATGAATAAATGAATAAATGAATAAATGAATAAATGAATAAATGAATAAATGAATAAATGAATAAATGAATAAATGAATAAATGAATAAATGAATAAATGAATAAATGAATAAATGAATAAATGAATAAATGAATAAATGAATAAATGAATAAATGAATAAATGAATAAATGAATAAATGAATAAATGAATAAATGAATAAATGAATAAATGAATAAATGAATAAATGAATAAATGAATAAATGAATAAATGAATAAATGAATAAATGAATAAATGAATAAATGAATAAATGAATAAATGAATAAATGAATAAATGAATAAATGAATAAATGAATAAATGAATAAATGAATAAATGAATAAATGAATAAATGAATAAATGAATAAATGAATAAATGAATAAATGAATAAATGAATAAATGAATAAATGAATAAATGAATAAATGAATAAATGAATAAATGAATAAATGAATAAATGAATAAATGAATAAATGAATAAATGAATAAATGAATAAATGAATAAATGAATAAATGAATAAATGAATAAATGAATAAATGAATAAATGAATAAATGAATAAATGAATAAATGAATAAATGAATAAATGAATAAATGAATAAATGAATAAATGAATAAATGAATAAATGAATAAATGAATAAATGAATAAATGAATAAATGAATAAATGAATAAATGAATAAATGAATAAATGAATAAATGAATAAATGAATAAATGAATAAATGAATAAATGAATAAATGAATAAATGAATAAATGAATAAATGAATAAATGAATAAATGAATAAATGAATAAATGAATAAATGAATAAATGAATAAATGAATAAATGAATAAATGAATAAATGAATAAATGAATAAATGAATAAATGAATAAATGAATAAATGAATAAATGAATAAATGAATAAATGAATAAATGAATAAATGAATAAATGAATAAATGAATAAATGAATAAATGAATAAATGAATAAATGAATAAATGAATAAATGAATAAATGAATAAATGAATAAATGAATAAATGAATAAATGAATAAATGAATAAATGAATAAATAGAAAACTTAATCAATCCTCTCTTAGATCAATAAACAAAAAAATAATTCAATAAATACATAGATGAATAAATAAATAAATATAGGAAGAACGATATTTAAAAAATCTGAATAAATAAACACATAAATTAATTATTGAATAACTGACTGTTTAAATTAATAAATATATGAAAGAAATAATAAATTAATATAATATCTAAATAAAAGAAAAACAAATAAATAATTATATTTATGTACACATTATTTCATTTTCGGGTAATTAAATGAATTGATGAACAAATGAATTAGTGCATAAACTAATATATCATTATATAAGTAAATAAACAAACAAAATTAAACGAATAAATACGTCAATAAACAAAAATATATTAGAAGCAAATATAATAAATTATAAATGAAATAAATAAAATAAATAAACAAATGAACGAATAAATAATCAAAGAAATAGACAAACAAATGAGTAAATTAAAAAAATCCATAAATAAACACATAAGTAAATCAATAAATTAGTAAATGTTATTAAAAATCAATAAGTGAATAAACAGATCAATAAGTAAATGAGTAGTTTTATAGATGAATAGTGAAATAAATGGATGAATGAATAAATGAAAATTTATTGAATAAATGAATAAATGAAATCAATTTCTGATTAGAAAAAAAACAAAAACATAATTTGATAAATACATAGATAAATAAATAAATAAATTGATGAATAGATAAATGAATAAAAAAATAAAGAAAGAAAGATATTTTGAAAATTCTAAATAAATAAACAAATGAATAAATAAATGGATAAATTAATCAATTTATGAGTTATTATTTTATGCTCAGGTTATTAAATGAATCGATGAAAAAATGTATTATTAAAATATCAATAAATGAATGAATATATAAATAAATAATGGGAGAATCAAAAAAATGAAGAAATGCATAAACTAATATATCAACAAATAAATAAATAAATAAAAGAGAGTAAATAAGTGAATAATTAAATAAATAGATGAATAATACAATAAATAAATAGAAAGAGGGTCAAACATGAAAATTTTTTCGGGCGTAAACTAGCATAATATACAAATTGAAGCACGAAAATTGAGATTCAGACCAGAGTTCAGTTGCGAAACTTCTGTTTGGTTTTCAGATTTTTAATTCAGTTTCAGAATTTTGAAAATGAGTTTTGAACCTGAAATTTCGGAAATTCAAACCGAAATCCAGGACCAGCACTCCGACCCAAACTTAAGTTGTATATCTAGAATTCAATTTCAAAATGCACTTTAGAATCTAGATTTAGAATTCCGTTCCAAAATGTAGGTCTAGAATTTGGTTCCAAAATTCAGTTCCACAAATGTAATTGAACTCAGAAACTAGGTTCTGAAAATTTTTGAACTAATCTTCGAAGCTGAGTTTTGGATCCGAATTTAAATACTGAATCCTGAATCGGAATTCTGTAAATAAAATTCTACTGCAGATCGGAATCCAGGTCCAGAGTTCAAAGCTAGGATTCAGGTTTGTAATTCATTACCGAACCAGAAATCCGATCTCGAGTTCAGTTAAGAACACAGCTTTAAAGATCAGCTCTATAACCCAGAGTTCAGTTCCCGAGTTTAGGTTCATAATTCAGTTCGCAAATCTAGCATCCACTGAGCTTCAAAATTCAGGTCCCCTTTGATACTCGTTTATACCAAACATTCAAGAAAAGTTTAATTTTGAATTATTTGAGATTATGTCACACAACTGAAAATTTTATCATAAAATTGTGATCATATTTCCGATGGCATGTGGCAAAAATTATGTTGATTCGTTAGATACAGCAAGAGATATTCACGATCAAAAACTTATCACTCTCTCAGAGGGTAAATTTTGAAAAGGCACCCCATAGTAAAGTAAGTCGACAGAAAACAGATTTTTATAACTTTAACGTATCACATTTCGATTTGCCGCAATACAAAATGTCAGAAAAAACTGTGACACTTGGAAATACACTACCTTTAACGCTCTTCACAGAAAGCTAACCAGCTCATTCGTTCAGCCCCCCGATGACCTTTTGCTGCTGATCTCACCCCACCTACCCGAAGGATCAAAAGGTTTCCCAGAATCAGCTCATGCAAATCGGAGTCGACTCCCACCAACAACCAAAAAAATCGGTCGGTCGTTGGGTTTGCTGTTCGGGGATTTCACAATTCTCTGACATTTCGTTAAATTTTGATAACCGCTCCCACCCCAAAAAAAGGGGCGCACTTGTGCTCCGTTCGTTTTAAGTACCGTGTACCCTTTGGCCGTAATGTCGTTGAAATAACATGTGTCCTGCCCGAAATGTGCCATCCCCAGTCGTTTCGTTTGTTTGTTTGTTCGTTAGATTTAACTTTATTGGTACGTCGTTTTTTTTTGTGTGTTTCGGCTCCTGTCTCTGTCAAAACCGGAGTGACACACACACGCACCGCCTCGTCAAAAAAAAAGCTGCTGAAAGTTGCTCCGAACGTCGTTTGTCATCATTAGAATCATCGCTTCGACGCCCGTCATCAACTTTTGACTTTTGACTGGTTGGTTGGAGGATGGAGGCATCCCACAGAAGACAATGGCCTCGAACGGTTCGCCTGCTTTGATGAATAATGAAAAACGATAGACAATAGCGCTCGCGCACACACACATCGTATACGGGTATGTACAAGTCGGCAGACCGAAATGTTTTCCCTCAGTGCAGCTCGGATGAAATTTTGGTTCGTCAACTGCGGTGAGTTCTCCTGTCCCGATTAGAAAAGAAGCGCAAACTGATATCTGTCTAACTACCTCAAAACCGTCGTCCGGGTGCGAAAAAGACCTGCAAGCGTGATGAAATCTCCTCATAATTTCCAAATGTTTGAGAAAACTTTGTTTTTCAGTTATTTATTGTTTTCTCACACTGTTGAAAATTTAATCACAAATTGCTGATCATATTTCCGATAGCTTGTAGAATAAATTATGTTGTTTGGTTAAGTACATCAAGGAATATTCGCGATAAAGTTCTGCCCATTCTTGTAGAGGGTAAATTTTGAAAAGGCGCCCCATAGTAAAGTAAGTCGTATTCACGACAAAAATGTTCAAACCACGGAAACAGATAATTCACCGCTCAAAATTAAACGATGTTAACTGATTGAAGTGCCATCTGCATATCATTGTCGGTATTATCAGATTCAAGCATAACGAAACTAGATTGTGGTCGTTGTGCAAAGACAGTAAAATATGAAAAAGATTTAATAAAAAGCTCATATGAAATGGGTGAAAATTTACAAGTTACTCGTGTGATTCGAGGTAGGTGCATCGCTTCAAACTCTATTAGTGAAAAAGGAGAAAGCTTGCACAATTCATACAATCAATCAACTAACTGATATTCGGAAAAGTGATGGGAGCGTGTCAGTTTTTTTCGTATTCACGACATCCAGTTATGTCTCTGACATTACCCACCCGCTTTTTCCATAATGTAATGATAGAATCAGGAATCAGAATAAAATGGCTCAAACGGCACGTTCTCCGAGCCATGCGCAAGTTGAACTCGGTAGCACTAATTAACTATTGAACTATTCCAGAATGCACCCAAAGTTTGTAGTACGTGTCATAATTTTGAACGATGATAACTCAGTCATTTGTTGCGAGATTGATATAATTTAATAACCAATCGATACAGAAACATTTAACATAAACATGAATGGCAACATCGTTCCAGTATTTCAGTAGCGTACTATTGAAAAATTGGTTTGTATGGATCTATGTTTTCACGTGCCAATCACAGCATGCCATAATGATGTCATCCGTTAGTCACTTTTGTCACTGGTTGCCTGCGAACGAAACATGTAGCTTGTCTAGTCAATGGGTGAAAAAAACAGAGTCCATTCGCTCGCTGAATAGACACTTTTACGCGGTGTATGGATACTTTTTTTTGCCTGCTGCATAGCGTGTTCGCTTGATTATATTGAATACCGATCAGCTGTTGATTCTCCTGTAACTAGCAGGCCAGTTTAGAACTATCGGCGATAGATTTTTCGTATCTAATTTAAAGCGCTTGTATCTCGGTGATTTGTTGATGGGTTCGCCACATCTAACTTGATTCGAAAGTATTACTTGAATATTGTAACTTAAAGATGAATTGATTTGTCGATAGGGTCGTATAAGGGAAAACTCAAATTTCGAGCGAAACGGTGGCTTGCTAATGTATTCAGGTCAAAGTTGTGTAATGAAAATAATCATAGATACTTCTTTTTCATAAAAATGTGCAATTAACGATGATATATTAGCAACTGAAGGTTCTAACTTTCTAAAATTAGCTATAGTTCAATCTCATTTAGTAGAAAACCATGTCTCCTTCTTTTGATATATATATTTACGAAACCAATCAAAAGAAAAATGTAAAATTATTAGAGACCTAGGTGTAATTTTATACTCAAAACTTACTTTCGTGGAACATTATAATACATTTGTCAATAAAGTAAATAGTATGTTAGGCTTAATTGAACGTTTCAGTCATAAATTTCAGTACTCTTACAGAATAAAATTATTATATACAACTTATGTCATGCCAATTTTGGAATATTACTGCATAGTATGGAACCCATGTACTTCCGTACATGAAGAATGCTTTTCATCAAGTTCCGGACAAGTGTTGCATCGCATTTTTTGGACGATTGAGCCCAATTTTTTTGAACTCCTGCATGTCCCCAGCTGCCTAACCAGTTTTCTTGAAGACCCTCTTCCCGATTGCCCAGTAACGTTCGATGGGTCGAAGCTGAGGGCACTTGGTGGATTGATATTTTTCTCAACGAAATTTATATCCTTTTCCGCAAGCCAATTGAGAGTGGTTTTGGCTTAGTGAGCCGACGCTAAATCCGGCCAAAACAGTGGACGTGTACTATGCTTCTTATATAAAGGCAGCAATCTCTTCTGGAGACACTCAGATCGATAGATCTCTGCATTTATAGTTGCGGTAGTGTAAAAAATGGTTGACTTTAAACCACAGGAACATATTGCTTGCCATACCAGTACCTTTCGATCGAATTTCTCCACTTGTATCGACCTGTCCGCATCGCTCACATCCTCTTCAACGACGACAGTAAAGTATTGTGTACCTGGAAGGGTTGTTTAGTCCTTCTTTACAGAAGTCCTATACAACGTCCATCAAAACGCAAGAATCCGGACACTGCAAAAGACGCGAATACAATTTCCGGGCCCTTGTTGCTGCTCGCTTCTTCTGTTCTACACTTTGTTTCGAGATTTTCTGCTTCTTGTACGTCTTCAGCTGATTTCACCTCTTGATACGCTGGATCATCCCGACACTCGGTCCTGCTTTTTTGGACAAATCATGTATTGATATTGATTTGTTCTTCATGATTAGAGATACCACTTTCTGGTTCAGTTTCGGGTTGGAAGAACCGGGTTTTCTACCTCTTCCTGGTAGCTCATCCAAAGAATAATGTTCCCCAAACTTATTAATGATGGTTTCAAAACTGGCATGATGAGTTCCAAACCGCTTCGCCAATTTTCGCATAGTATTACCCTTCTCACTTAGTCATGTGTCCATAAGCTTAATTTTAACTTCATTTTCAATACGCGACATTTTGTAAACGCAGAATTTCAACCGCACAAACAAGTAAACAAACGAAAGCTGACAGCCAAACGCACAGTACGCTGTGATCTGAGCATAAAAAATCATCACAAATACATGCGTACAACACAAATGTATGTGGATAGCTTATTTTCAATACACCCCTTAAATCTACAGACACTCGAAGACCGCCGCAAAGCTACAACAACGAAAACAGCTACAAAATTGATCTAATTATATCCAGGAAACAAATAAAAGAAAAATTCAGATCAAATCGTAGAAATAATGAATAGTAGATAAGAAACCTTTTGTTACTTTTATTTGAAAATTTGAAAAAATGCCTTAACTGGTTGTTCCATAATTATTTGCCTATTTTTTTCATTTAAATCTGTTAATAAGAGAGTTGGAAAATTACATTTTAATGTCATCATGATCGGTTGTGTATCCTACACAACCCTGTAATTTTTTCATATTAAATAAAAAATTGTTCAAAAACCAAAAAACGCGCCTAAATAAATTACGCAATTATTTATATAAAATCCTGTTTTAATCCACCTATTGGTTTAATGATGCCTTTCTCATATTGCTTATGTTTTCAAAAATATCACCAGAAGATTTTGTGAATAATTTTTTTTTCAATCTTGAATAAAATAAGAAACTTTCTTTGGGTATGAACTAGCATAACCTTTTCAAATTCTAAACAGTTGTGTCAAGTTGATAAGAATTTTTCTTTATTTTGCATCGTCGCACTAAATGATTAAACACACTTTACCCTATAGTTTTTGGAACCGAAAATCGGACCCGGATGAAATTAAACAGCAACCTATGAGACTATAGGAATTTTCATTTGAGCCCAATATTGTGGAAATCGATCAAATCATCTCTGAGAAAATTGAGTGAGTATCGTTTCGAGCTTTTTGACCAATACTTCTGGTACTTCTGGAACCAGGAACATGGAACCAGTATAGCCAAAGTCGGTTCGTTTAGTAAGTAACTAATAGAGTCTACGAATTGAATCAGTTTTAAGCCAAATCTAGAAGAATTTTATCCTTCATCCCCCTAAATGACGGTGTGAAATTCAATAGCAACCTACAGGACTAAGAAAGTGCCATTATTTGACATATACTCACACACATACACACACAGCCACATACTTTGCTCAGCTCGATGAACTGTGTCGAATGATATAGAACACTTAGCCCTCATGGCCAATATTCACTAGTCAATTTCTCAAGTGATCGAATAAACTTTCTATACAAGAAAGGCAATAAGTGCACTTTTATCGAAAACCATCGTTATCATGATCTTGTAATAACACTAACAAGTAGGTACAAATTGAATAAAAGGATTAGAAATTTACATATTTTTCACCTGAAAAATATAAACTTTAATGTGCCAACCCTGCACGCTATACAAAATTGAACAAAGCACGCTGTGAATGGAGCAAAGCCGCACGTACCGTCGCGTACCAGTTTTGCATCGTCATTTTTTTTCGATTATAGAGGTTTTAACATTGTTGTCATTCCAGAAAAGTTTCCTGACCCTATGTGCGCGGGGATGGGAATCGAACCCAGGTGGGCAGCGTGAAAGGCATCGACTTACCCATCACGCTATACCCGTTCCCTTGCATCGTCATTTTGAATTTGAATGTTATGCCGGAAATCGGATCAGGATGAAATTGCACAGTATGTTTAAAGACAATGAGAGCTTCCATTTGAATAATAAATCGTGAAAACGGCTTAACCGTTGCTGTGAAATCGACGGGAGTTCCGTTTCTGGAGATTTTCTGCACTATTATCGGTGCTTTCGGAAGCGGAAACCGGGTACTAGTAGTTTCAAAGTAGTTTTATATACTCACTAACCAATAAGATCCGTCAACTAGATCAATTTAGCAGTAAGTTTTATGAAAATGTGCACCTCGTTTCGCCATTGATTGTGAAAAAATACTCATGAAATAGAGAAATTTTCACTAATCGCACAGAATTTCAAGACCTGTATTTTGCTTCTTAGTTTGTGAAAATCGGTTAAGAAATTTCCAAAAAAATTTATTGCATGGTTTTTAATAAATTTTCACATATTTCCTTGTAATTACGGAACCGGAAGTCGGATCCAAATGAAACTCAGGAAAATTGTATGGCACCTCAAGACCTTTCATTTGGATCCAAGTTTGTGAAAATCGGTTCAGCCATCTCTGAGAAAATTGAGTGACATTATTTGTCACACACACACACACACACACACACACACACACACACACACACACACACACACACACACAGACAGTTTGTGATCTCGACGAACTAAGTCCAATGGTATATGCTACTCGGCCCTCCGGGCCTCGGTTCAAAAGTCGGTTTTCACAGTGATTGCATAACCTTTCTATATGAGAAAGGCAAAGAGATATAATGGATGTAAACAAGTTATACGGATTTATTTAGATTTTTTTTCCTCTGCCACCACTTCGACTCAAGAGGCGCCATGAATTGAACTTCGAATTGCTCCCACATCCACCGTATTCGCCAGATTTGGCTCCCAGCGACTACTGGCTGTTCGCAGATCTGAAAAAAATGCTCGTCGGTAAGAAATTTCGCACGAACCAAGAGGTTGTCGCTGAAACGGAGGCCTATGTTGAGGCAAAAGTCAAATCGTTCTATAAAAGTGGTATTGAAATGTTGGTGCGGCGCTGGAATGATTGCGTTGCTCTTGAGGGAGATTACGTTGATGAATAGAGTAAAAAAAATCGTATTCTCTTTGTTGGGCCCGGGACTTTTCAGTCCATGTGTTATAATATCGAAATTTTAAATTACTATGCAAATTCCTCACATAGGAAAATAAATAGTTATCCAGAAATAGTTCAACTTGTCATAATTCTGGTGTGAATGGTGTTATTTTGTGGTATTCAATTTGGTATGTTATTTTGCAATTCTGGAAAGAATATGGACGAAATATGGTTCTCTTTAGACACTCACTTATGATCGGTTTTTTTTTATATTACTTAGCTTTTTTTCGCTGCTGCAGTGACGGTATATCTTTTTGTTTTCTGGAAAATGTCAATCCATTTCGATGGCACTTTTGGATGACGACTTCAACGATTTCAACAGCATGCAGTTTATTTGCGAGAAAATCCAAAACGAAAACGGAATGAGGTTGCCGCATTCGGCTCGGGGTATCGAAATACCGAGAGCCTCAAAGACTGACGGACAACCCTCGTGCCATCGACCACAGCGCGCAAAACACGATTGCAGCCCACACTTCGAGTGGAAAAATTTTCAATTGAATTGTATTGAATGGAATCGCAACGGTTCGTGTTCAACGAACCTCAAAAGAAGTCCGAATCCGGTGAGCAAGGTTTGGTGCCTGTTTCGACGCTTGAACCCGAAAAAAAAATGGAAAAATAAAACAACTCCATCATTTCGACCGAAGTGGAGTGCTGACATTTGTTGGGTTGGAAAAGTCCCGAAGAGGCACTCCCGGCCAGCAGTCCTTCGTCGTGATTGCAGCAGTATGATTTGAGAATGCAGCAGAATAAAAATTCCATTCGCCATGATGATGCGGTATAAGCGAACTGTGATAATAACAAATATGATGCTGCTGCTGCTGCAGCCGCGTTTTCCGAGTAACTTTTGCTAGCCGAACGAAACCCACTCAAATCGGTTATTACGTTTGGTGGAATGAATTTCTAGGTTGAAGATTTTTTTTGTTTACGTTCAATATTCATGGATCAATAACTGCGGGGTGTTTCGAACTTTCGGTGCCTTTGATGGCCGGTTATGCAAATATTCATTTCAGAACACTTTTCTGGTGAGCGGCAATTATTGCGGGGTTTGAATTTGCACTGACGTCACCCACTTTCACTTCCGAAACCTTGTCTAAGCGAAACTCTACGATCATCCAACATCGGGTCCAAACTAATTAAATTAAATCAGACCCTGTCAGCTTGGAGCGAAGTCAATCTTCAGTTCAGCAACGCCATCGTACGGCATCACATTCAACATATCATGTCAATTGTATGGGTGCGCAACCCTGCTATTTTGGCGCGCACGAATTTGACATTTTTCTCCCCTACTTCTATGTATAAGATTCGATGCGGGCTCGTCTGGGGGCGACATGCTCGCAAAAAAGGATGTTGCCAATGATTTGTTCGGGAAATGTGAGAGCTGGATATCTTGTTAATATGATGTCTTTGATTAAATGTAAATTCCTCCGGTAGGGAACGACCTACCGAGCCGGTTCCACTCGTTCGGAAAGGACAGAGAAAGAGAGAGAGAGGATAGGTTTGATTAAATACTACTGCCTGAAATTAATTCCAACAGCATCCGGGCGAACGGCCTAATCAGGGTGTGCTTCAAAGGCACCCAGTATCGTATCGCTTGCACCGGGAGGGTCGTAAGGACCGCCATTCCTGGCCACACAAATCCACTGTCATTATTATGATCGTCATCAACGGAACACCATAAAGAGCTATTATGTCACTGGTTCCTGGTGATGAGAAGAGGACCGCGATGGAAGTCCCCCGATCAGATGCACATAACAAAAGCATAACACAAGTATTTCAACAGTTGATATGTATAACAATTTGTGTTATTTTGGGATATTTAACAAATGAAAACAGTTGAAAGTTAAAACTTATGATAACAATATAATAACAAAATCAGTTATCATATTTTATTTTCGTTTGCAAGACTTATGATAACGTTCATTAATTGGAAAAATGAGCAACAGAAGCTTTATATCGAAATATAATGATCAGAATTTTAAAAAACTAAAACAAGATTACTAAATAAGTTAATCATTCAATAAAAAAAAATCATTGAACAATTTTGGATTGAATGAAACGATGCTAAAAGTTGGCTGTGATATAGTTTTTCTGTGTTGAATTAATTATCTAATTATTAATTTGTTATAAATTTCTACTTCCGGACTTCTGTAGTTATATCAAATTCAATAATAATTGTGATACAATCGTTTCAAAATCTGTTACGATTTTGTTCCCGTTAGAGTCTTTTTTGTTATGATTTTTGTTATTTTAACAGCTTACCAGCCAAAAATATTTCAAAACTTGTTACAAAATATTTCTGAAATAAATTACTCCAGTTGTTATAATTCTGTTATTTCCATCTGATCGGGCCGCCGCACCACGGGTGTCGTGCCGTTCGGAAAGTGACTCCGAAAGGGGGCCCGGTATTTTATCGTCAAAAGGGTTATTCGGATCTTGTGACATGAAAGCGCCTACTGCTGCTACTGCTATATAAACAAAGCTTCTGCTCGCAACATCAGTAGGCCGGCCCCCGACCAAACATTTGACACCGAGCTGTATTTAGTTGACGATGATGGCGACATCAAGTAGGAAATGTTGGTTGATGTGTGCATTTAGGTATGCTGAAAAAAACCAACTCGTTGGTAGATTGAATTGTAGCCCGGTTAATACTAACTACTTCTTCTGCTTCTAAAAACTGAATAATTAAATGGAGTTCTGGTATCAGATTAAAATGAATATTTCGTTCAGTGCATATTAGAATAAGCAATTAGATCAGTACTATGTAATTACCAGGATGAATTTACACGGAAAATAATATAGCCACTTTACGTAAAATTAGATCAGTGAACGGAACCCGCAAATTTGGTGGAATGTACTTAAAATTAGGTTGTTTTGCGGTTCCGTGTATAGCCCTGGGCCAGAGCTACCAGATATACGGACTTCTCAGTATTCTACTGATTTTCAAATATGTTGGTAGAATTCACTGAATTTTATGCGGATTCTGCGAAAAATACTGATTTCAAGCAGATTTTACTATTTACTATTTTTTGTTTTACTCTAAATTACCACTACTTAATTCTCTTTGACTTGCGACATTGCATTTTGGATATGTGAATTTTCGCCATGGGATTTGGAATTTGTGACTGAAGGGATTTGTTAGGGACTTGAAACTTGGGACTTGGGACTTGGGACTTGGGACTTGGGACTTGGGACTTGGGACTTGGGACTTGAAACTTGGGACTTGGGACTTGGGACTTGGGACTTGGGACTTGGGACTTGGGACTTGGGACTTGGGACTTGGGACTTGGGACTTGGGACTTGGGACTTGGGACTTGGGACTTGGGACTTGGGACTTGGGACTTGGGACTTGGGTCTTGGGACTTGGGACTTGGGACTTGGGACTTGGGACTTGGGACTTGGGACTTGGGACTTGGGACTTGGGACTTGGAGCTTGGAACTTGGTATTCACAAGCAACACATGTAACTTTTCGTAACTTCTATAAATTACCGAAATGCTACGTCTATAAATTACAAAAAAAGAACACATGTGATGCTTTGTAACGCCTATAACTTATTAAAGGTAACGCATGTGATGCTTCGTAATTTCTATGACTAATAAAACGTCCCGCATCTAACACGTATGACTAACAAAAGTAATGAATTTAATGCTTTGTAACGCCCAAAATTTACAAAACGGTTACGCATGCAACACTCCGTAACGCCTAACAAAAATTTACATACCAAAAAGTAACACATATAACGCTTTGTAATGTGAAGAACAAACAAAAAGGTAACGTTTAATAAGGCCTAAAACGTACAAAAATAACGCATGTAAAGCCTAAAACTCCCTAAAATGTGACACGTAATAACACTAAAAACAATCCAAAAAAATGGCATATAACGCGTTTTAACACCTACAACTTACAAAATAGTGTTGCATGTAACGCCTATAACTTACAAAAAAGTTACGCAATGTTATGCTTTGAAGCGCCTTTAACTTACGAAAAAAGTTACGTATGTATCGTTTCGTATAGCCTAAAACTGACGAAAAATAACGCATGAACCGCTTCGTATCACCTAAAATTTATTCCTCGACTTATGAAAGTTTGAGACCTAGGCATTTTGGGATTTGAAGTTTCGGTTCCTGGAATAAAAAACTTGATTTTGATCATTTTTTTTATCGTTTATTTATACCCGGTTTTACGGTTACGGTTTGTCTTTTAAGACTTAAAATTAACGCAGACTTAAAAAGAGAGGCAAGTAACGTTTTGTAACGTCCAACACTGTACCACTTCAGAACGCTTCGTAACGTCTAGAACTTACAAAACTTACTATCAGAACTATGAAAAACTTATGAAGAAGTAACGCATGTAACGCTTCGTAACACCTATGACTAACAAAAAGTTACGCATGTAACACTTTATAACGACTAAACTTACTCAAATTTGAGGTTTTATGAAGTGTTACACTTCTTAACGTCTCAAATTTACAAAAACAATAACTCACGAAATGCTTTGTAACACCTAAAACTAGCAAAAAAGTAACGCATGTAACGCTTCTTAACATCTAAAACGGAACAAAGAAACGCATGTTACATATTAATAACACCAATTAAATACAAAAACATAACGCATGTAATGCTTCGTAATCCATATAATTTACAAAAGTGTAACAATTCGGAACACCTATAAATTAAAAAGGAGTAACGCATGTAACCCACTAAACCTTACAAAAAGTTAACGCATGTAACACTACGTAGCGTCCAAAACTTAATAAGATAACGCATGTAACGCTTCGTAACGCCTAAAATTTATAAAAAATGTAACACATGTAATGCTTCGTAACGCCTATGACTAACAAAAAATTACGCATGTAACATGTAGCACCTAAAACTTACTCAAAAGTAATACTCAAAGCTGGTAATACATGCAGGGATGCCAGGTTCACAGATTAATCTGTGTTTCACAGATTTTCAATTTTCTGTACAGATTTTAAAAATGACACAGATTTTCAAAGATTTCTGAAAATGATCACTGATTTTCACTGGATTCTGGAATAAATCACAGATTTTCACAGATCTTTGAAATCGAGCACAGTTTAGCACCAAAAAGTACTGAGCGGTTTAGGTGTTGCGTGTTGGTAGTGAGACCTTTTTTTTTGCTCACCAAATTGATTTCGATCTGCTATTATGGTACGGGAAACGGGCACAGATTTTCACAGACAGGTTTTTGGCTTGATCACAGATTTTTGAAAAAATGACCTGGCATCCCTGAATACATGTACAAACTTCGTGCACTCTTAACGCTCGTATATTTTTGATGTGGAACACATCTTTATTTGCTATATAGAGGTGCAAATCAGAAACTCAAGGAAAAGTACACGTAGAAATGTGGTCAGGTTTTAAACACTTACAGCTCAGTATATTTTGTATCAATTATTAATATTATTTCATTATTTGATTGGAACTATTTCTAAGATTCGATTTGAATGTATCAAGCCCCATATTTTCAATTATAAATGATTGACATTTTGATTAGTAGCTAGCAGTGTCCTATTTTGTCTGCTAAAAATCTCCGGCATATCGGATTTCCCTGCCATAGACAACGGTTTTGAAGGAGTGAGCGATATATCAAAAAGAAAGCTATTTGGTCACTCGATGCAAAAGCGAAACTGTTGGAAGCACGCAAATCTATAAATAGAAGCGAAATTATAGCTAACGTTTCAGTCCTACGCGTAGCATGCTAGAGGTAGGTTATTGCTAAACAGCAAGACAAAAAGTGCCATAAAACGATTTGAAGCTTTAATTGATATGTTCTGATCTTGTGTCATGCAAGCTCGGATGAAATTCCATGTTATGTCGTTTCGCTTGAGAAATTGACAACTTCCCAGGGTGAATGAGTGCTTAATAGTATGTTCACATTAGCGCTGATATCAAGTGATATACGGATATACTTGATATCCGATGATATCATGTGCGATATCACTTGATATCCCATACAATTTGATGTCAACACGTATCACCATTTTAGTATGATATCCGAGATATTATATACGATATCATGTCGAGTTGTCAAAAATCGCAACTAGCAATACGGATAATGGCATTGAACGCACTCATTTATGAACGTCACTTTGAGAGTGACAATAAACAATCATAATAATTTTGATTTTCTCATAGAATTTTGGCGTTCGGAGACCGATAAATGCGAGACTTCAACTATTGATGGAATTGTAGGAGAGAAAAGCAATATTATTGATCTTACTCCTAATGGGATCATTCAATATAACAACTTGATTGTCAAACGATATCATTTCGATCATATGTGAACACTTCGACATGATATGCATATCATCTCGGTATATCAAGTGATATCAGCGCTAATGTGAACATGGTATAAGATTTTTTTCTAATTTACATAAGATGCACTCGATTGATAATAAGAAAAAGTTTATCGCTTCAACCGAAATCGCAGAATGACTTAACACTATAAAAATAACTGATTGCATACAAAACTTGAACAAAAGCTTGGCGAAGTGAAGCTTAAATATCAAAATCGTATCGCAAGTATGTACAAAATATAATAGCATACATTTAGGATATTGGTGTAATTTCGTCGGCTATAAAACAAACAATGTTCGGTGTTGGTTCCGAATCAAGATCAACGGTTTCAGTGCAGCTTTTGCTGCGCCTGTGTAGTGCAATTTAAAAGCGAAAACGACATAAGCAGACTCTCGTGCAATTGCGGATTCAAAAGTGTGATGGTTGATTGAAGCCACAGCAGAGAAGGAACTGGGGGTGTCCAGTAATTCCTATCCCTACCTCCCCGCGGTGCCGGCTGGGGTACGAGTAACCAACCCCAGTGGGACCTTGGTCGTATGCTGACAGGGGAGGGGGGTTTGCCTTCTCTTTACAGAGAGCGAGCCTACCCGAGCGTCTGTTCTCCATGTTAGGACCGGCTGACTACCGTCTTTGTGTCAGTGTGGGACTCTAAACAGTACTGAAACGATGGCCCTCCGGCGAGACAGGAGTTTGGTGCATGCCTAACAAGCCGCCCGGAAAACACATGTTAAAGTGAGAAATACGACTTGGAATAATCGGCAAAGATCTACGCAACGAACAAAGGACTAGGATTGAAAGCTTGGCACATGGAACTGCAAATCGCTTGGCTTCCCAGGATACGACCGAATGCTGCATGGTGAGCTTCAAACACGCGACTTCGATGTCGTAGCACAGCAGGAACTTCATTGGTGTGGAACAGAAGGTGTGGAAAAGTGGGTATCGAGCGGTTACCTTCTACCAGAGCTGTGGGACAACCAACGTTCTAGGAACGGGATTCGTAGTGTTGGGCAAGATGGGCCAGCGCGTGATTGCGTGGCAGCCAATCAGTGATAGAATGTGCGTATTGAAGATCAAGGGCCGTTTCTTCAATTACAGCATCATCAACGTGCACTGCCCACATGAGACGAGACCCGATGACGAGAAGGAAGCATTCTACGCGCAGCTGGAACAAACCTACGACAGCTGTCCACGGCGGGATGTAAAACTCGTCATCGGCGACATTAATGCACAGGTAGGCCGGGAGGCAATGTACAGGCCCGTGATCGGGCTGGAGAGCCTGCACGCGGTAACAAACGACAACGGTCAACGATGCGTAAACTTTGCAGCCTCCCGAGGAATGGTAGTTCGAAGCACCGAGAAAAGTACGCCAACGCACGAAATTCATGGCCACGAGACCTGGACTATGTTGGCAGAGGACCAAGTACACTACAAGCGGCGAAGCCAAAAACGTGAAAAAATCAAAACGTGAATTGGCCTGTTTCCCGATTCCGGAAACATCGAAAAAACGATTTCCTTGGACTTATGTTCAATTAGAAGGTGTTACAATCCCACATAATATTCCTAAATTTAATCTGGATCCGACTTCCGGTTCCGGCACTACTGAGTTAAGTGTTTAAAATTTTACACCGCTACCTAAAACGACAAAGCAAAAGAGGAAAACATTCTTTTTGATTATTTGTTAAACTGTTCCAATTTATAGGTCATATTTGTTGCTGATGATACGATCTAATTTCGGTTATTTCGGTCCTCGAAATTAGGTTTCGGAAGTATTGGAAATGGATCTATCTTACTTTTCTTTTAGATGGCCAAATCGATTTTTACAAGATCATATGTTCAAAGGAAAAGGCTTACAGTTTCATACAGAAACCCTGAATTCGTTGTGGATAATACTTCCAGTTCCTATTGTTTGTAATATTTATGATGGTATGAGTAATATGAGAAAAACATCATTACAACACTAGGTGGGTTAAAACAGGTTATTGTGGATTGGTTTGATTGGCGTTTTGTTAACTTCAGGATGTGGAAGTGTTGTTAGATATTTTATTATTCATTACACCAAATAAGAGGAAATTTGTCGCATGATATCAATATAAATTTAACGTGTGAGTCTTCCTTTTTTATATTAAAGAACTATACAAATTATTTCGTAATACTTAATAATTTGTCAAAATATTTGATGCAAATAATCCGTACTTTAGCGTAATCGGCAGTGTTAAGGAACCGAGCCAGTTTAATTCATATTCACGTCATTCAGTCAAGTCTCTGATATTACCCACTCTCAATAAAATTGCTATAAATTCATACATATAAATAAAAAAAATTTAAATGAAAAGACATGGTTCCATACAAAAATGATGAATTCTATCCGATTACGAATAGCGATTCTGAAATTACAGGGTGATGAGCTTTTAAAATTCATACCGTCATAGAAGATGTTTAGCTCAAAAGTATTTCAATTTATTCGTCATATTAATTCATGGTCATACGAACTGTTTTGGGTTATTCAAAACCAGTTCTGGAAAAATTGTAAACAAAAACTCTAAAGTGGAATTCACTTCGACATATCATGGAATGCTTAATCGACTATCACACGTTTTGATGAGGAGGATTAATTTCATATACAATTCTTTTTTCCTTCCGACTTGCGACTTGTATCGAAATTACAGAGTAATGAGTGATTGGAATTTCAAACTGTCATTTAAAGCGACTAACTAAACTAAACTAAAAAAACTGAAGAATATTTAAACAAAAAAAATGCGGATTGACAAAAAAAGTATCATCTCAATGCTAGGTGGATTTTTAGTACTACTCCTATGATGACGAACAGTTGGGAGAACTTAACCCAGGAAACAACCCATTTTCTCTATGTCGTCATTAAGAGTCGCTACTCAGGTAAACCGCACACCTAGTGGTTTGTTTGCATGATAATCATAACTCAGTCTGTAGATTGCATGGTAGAATAGGAATAATTCGTTTTGTGTTTTATACGTAACTTCATAGCAAATAAAAAAATGGATCCCACAGAGCGACGTGGGAATAACTAATGCCTCAACCATCTTCAATCTTAACAATGAAAAAATAGCGCAAGTGAGTACTCAATTGTTCCAATTTTCTTATTGATATCCTTTAGTTTTTCTATCCATTTTTAGTTACCATAAGCACCCCCAGCATTATCAGCGGTCTTGACTGTCATTAGTCTAATTGATTTCTGAAACGCATTCATTATTTACACTAAGAATACGTATCAATCATCAGACATTCATTCGGAAAAATGGTCGGAACAGACCCAAGATATACCAGAATATAGCATCACAGCTTAACGATAATTTGTTGCAATAACACCACTTACAAACGTACGTACTGGAAATATGCAATTATATTTTAATTAACAAGACTAAATCATTTCAGATTTATGTGCTCAAATTAGTTCCTCGTTCGCATTCTTCATATAGAAAGACTATTCAATCTCTGTGAACTTTATTTTAAACCGAGTTCGTTCGATTCAGATTTTCGGGATCTCAAAACCTTTTTAAAACAGTAATAACAGTAAAAACAGTAAAAACAGTAAAAAACAGTAGAAAAACAGTGGAGTCAGCTGCAAAATTATTAAAATTATGATTATTGGATGGTTAGGTTTACATTCTTTAAAATAATGTATGTTATTGGCGAACAGAATCCTAGAGCGTTTTTGCTGTAATTTGATAACCAAAACCCCATAAGTCCTGCGATGCTGCGTTCGTTCACAGTCGGAAAGTTCGTAGTATACTTCCTGAATAAAACATCCAACGCCAATGCCGAATCCAGTTTCGAATTTAATATCAAGTGCGTATGTTCCACATACGCAATGCCTCTTTGGAGAACAGCAAAATAAAATCCCCTCACGTTCTGCTGCAAGCATTCGGCTGTAAGTTTATTCCTTTCTTTGGTTCTGCCCCTTGTCAGTTGCCTCGTTTATATTTCAATGCCAGGAAAAATATCATATCCAACATACGTTTTTTTTTTTATTTCGTTTTCATTTATCTAAGCCTCTCTACGGCCGGGCGTCCCCGAACGAAACGTCAAACACAAAACGGTATGTTATGTTTTCTTTTATTTTTTGACTAAGAATATCGAAGCAACCGGGTGAGTAGACAGCTGCCATCGAAACCGACGACAGCAGCCTGATATCAAAGTCACTGAATGTGCAAAGGAAGTTGTGAGTGTTGCAAAAAAAAAATGATAACTTTGCCACCATCATCATCATCTTCTTCTTCTTCTTCATCAGCATTCCCTTCACTATCATTTGCATAATCTTCTCGATTTCTATTCAAACGAAACACAGAATATTTGTTGATAGGTTTAGGAGGGTTTAAATCCCGGGCGTGGTGGAATTTGAGGTTAGAGTTTTGCTTACGTAGCAAAAACTTTTTTTTACGTTTGCCGAAGGAAATGATTGGATAATATAATGATGAATTGGTTGGGATTAGTTTTACACTTGAAAGCAATTCAGTTATTCAGTCTACGGATTTATCGGAATTTTCGTTGAAGCAATCGTGCAAGGAAAAAAATATCTCAAAAATTATGGCTTTCATTGCCCTCAAAACCACGATAAAGAAAAACGATCATCAAATATCATCTTATGGCGTTTTCTCTTGAAGCAAAACTCATAAATTGGTAACGCGAACGATGAAACCCAAGAGCTTGGAGGCCTTTGAAATCACATAATCGATGTGACTTTTGAAGTCCAGCTTGGAATCAAGTATGATACCCAAATCTTTCGCGGAAGATTCACGTTTCAGTATATTGTGCAAGATGCTATAGTCGGAACACTTCGAGGCATTCAAAACCATTCTATTATCCTGACACCAGTTTGTGAATAAGTCTAACTGTGATTGCAAATATATAATGTCTTCTTAACATTTAACTGAATAAAATAGCTTGGAGTTGTCTGCGAAGGATAGCTTGTGGCATTTCAATATGAAGCTGAGATCATTGAGGTAGAGTAAAAATAAGAATGGTCCAAAGTGACTGCCTTGAGGGACTCCAGAATTGACAGCGAAAGGCACTGTCACTCAGTACTCAGATCGTTTAGGCCAGAGGTTCTCAAACTATTTTGGGTCGTGGACCCCTTTACTAAAATTAACTTAGGGCTCAGACCCTCATCAACCAATTCCTTTGAAAATTCAATTTCTTGCTTTTTTAATACTGATTAAAAATACTTACAAATTTCTGCGGATGGTCAAATAAACACAACATTTTTAGAGTAAATATTTCAAATAACAACTTATAACAAACAACAGGGGGTTGATTTCTATACCTTGTCGACCCCCATAGTCAGTTCTCGTTTACGTCGACCCCCTCAAAAAGGATATTGACCCCAAGGGGTCTATATCGACCACTTTGGGAACCCCTGGTTTAGGCCATTACTGAGAAAACGAAGTGAGTCCAACTATTGCAGGTACTTCCGAAACCGGAATCCGAGAACCGGTATAATCGAAGTGGGTTCGAGAAAAGGGACTGGGATCCATTTTGGAATCTATGGCAACAATCTCCGGTCATTAATCGGAAACCGGGAACCAGGGAAGCTGAAATTAATTTGTCAGGCCGTCTACTGACAATGACCAGCGAACGGAACAGTTTTGAGGTAAGTTTAGGAATTATTTTACGTGTTTTACTTCGCCGCTTTTAGTGACGGTATAAATAAAGACTGCCCCAGAAAGTATGGGCGAAACCAAAAACCGCTGCCATTTCGCAATGGTTCAGAATTTCTCAATGTTTATGGCTGCGTCCTTTGGTTTACACTCTTCAATAACCACATGTGCAGTTGTTTATTCGTTTTCATTAGTTTGTTTCGAAATATGTGGACTTTCAGCAGAACAACGTCGAAAAATTGTGTACAAATGGTGCACAGAACGCGGACTGTCACTGAGAAAGATAGCAAAAATGGAAGGAGTAAGTGAAAAAGCCGTGCGAAATGCAATCAGGAAGTTCAGTGAGGATAACACCTTTGAGGATAAACCGAAAACGGGTCGAAAAAAAGGTCCTGCTAACCCTCAGTTGGATAAATGTATACTGAAGGCGTTCGAGCAAGAGAAGGGGGTTTCAGTTCGGGATGTGGCCAGAAAAGTGGGCATTTCGAAGTCAAATGTTCTTCGTGCTAAAGAACGTTTGAATCTTCGAACCGATAAGAAGCAGAAACAACCAAAACGTAGTCCGAAACAAGAAGCATCGATCGAAAGCTGTACAATACGATTCTTGCTGGAAATTTGAATTGCATTATCATGGACGACGAAACCTATGTGAAACTCGATTACAAATCTCTGCCGGGACCACAATATTATACGGTGCGAGAAGGGCAAGTGTTAAACCAGTCCGAGACATTAATTGAAGTCGAAAAATTTTGAAAGAATGTTATGGTCTGGCAAGCAATTTGTAGCTGCGGTAAGATTCCGAAATCCTTCATCACCACTGCTTCAATGAACTGCGAAATATATATCAAGGACTGTTTACAAAAACGACTACTACCCAATACAATGGCTAAGTAGCAAATGTTGAGAATAATATTCTGTTGTTGTAGTCTAATATTAGCAGTATATCGAATAAAATTTGAATATCTAACACTTGTGAATTATTTACAGCGAAATCAAAGTGCGTCCATACTTTCTGGGACAGTCTTTATTTTAGCTATCATCTCCATGTATTTTCGGAAGTTCTCAGGAATTCAATATGGGACTAGAAGACCTTTTATTTTAACCTGAGTTTGTCCAAATCGTCCACTGATAATAACTACCAGTTGGAGTATTTTCCAGGCCAGATTAGAAATAGATTTACGTTTTTGTTTCGCCGCTTCAAGTGACGGTATCAATTTTTCAACACGTTTTTCCCTATAATTCCAGAGCAGCAGGTCAGATGCTGATGAAATTTGGGAGTATTGTTTGGGACTATAAGACCGTTCATTTGAATTGTTGAAATAGGCGGGTGGGTAATGTCAGAGACATAACTGGATGACGTGAATACGAATAAATTGGATTTGACGTTAAAGAATCTTAATTCTGGAACTGAAATTCAGGAACCTAATGCTAGAACTGAAATTCTGAAAACTCAATTTTGAATTGAATTCGGGAAATAAATTTTTAATTCTGAATTGTTGAATTCAGAAACTATTAAACTCATCACTGAACCTGTGTTGTGGAACTGGATTCTAGACCAGGATTCTTGTTTGATTCTGAATTTTGAACCAGAACCCAAGTGCTGAGCTCTGGACCTGGATTTTAATCCGCAGCTGATTTTAGTTGAATTTAGTTGAAAAACATTCAATGCATTTAGTTAATGAATTCGGTTACACTTTCAGAATTGTACAACCGAACTTTGGAACCAAATTCTATACTTGCATTCTGGTCAAGAGCCCTGCACCTAAACTCTGGAATGCAGTTTTGAACTGAATTAATGAAATACAAATTAATTTTGGATCAGAGTTCTGTTCCTGAATTTCGCTCTAAAGTTCTAGAATTTATGGTTCAGAATTGAAAACTGTATTCTAAATATGAATTCCGGACAGGAATTTTGGAAGTGAATTCTGGTCTGAGTCTCAAATTTAGTTCCAGAATTCAGTTTCAAATTTCAGATGCAAAGTCAAGCTCTCAAATCAATATTCTGATCTCAGAATTCGGTTCCCGCTTCAAAATCAAGGTCTGAAATTGAATTCTGGACGAGGAACTGAAATTTAGATCAAGACTTCTGGAAGTGAAAAAAATCAAGTCTTGACTTCTGAAAATTTTGCACGGCTTCTTTTGCTACTGAATTTTACCTTAATGCTTGCTGCGTTGGATACAATAAGAGATATTCATGATTAAGTTCTACCCATTCTTGTACAGGGCAAATTTTGAAAAGCCGCCCATAGTAAGCTAAGTCGTATTCACGCAATTTGGTGGATTCATGCCTTTTGGGACGAAAGTGACATTTTTGGTAGTATACCATTCTACCGTTGATTTCGAGTAGTGGCAAGAAGCAAGATCTGGCCAGAAGACAACAGGATCCTTGTGGCATCGAATCATGGGTAGAATTCGTTTTTGTAAACATTCCTTGATTCGCTGTTCATTGAAGCAGTGGTGATGAAGGGTTTTCAAATCTTACCGCAGCTACAAACTGCTTGCCAGACCATAGCTTTCTTACCAAATTTTTCGACTTCAATCGATGTCTCGGACTGGTTTAACACTTGTCCTTCTCGCACCGTATAATATTGTGGTACCGGCAAGGATTTGTAATCGAGTCTCAAGTAGGTTTCGTCGTCCATGATTATGCAATTCAAATTTCCAGCAAGAATCGTATTGTACAGCTTTCGAATCCTCGGCCTGATCGATGCTGCTTGTTTCGGACTACGTTTTGGTTGTTTCTGCTTCTTATAGGTTCGAAGATTCAAACGTTCTTTAGCACAAAAAACATTTGCCCACTTTTTTGGCCACATCCCAAACTGAAACGTCCTTCTTTTGCTCGAACGCCTTCGGCATACGTTTATCCAACTGAGGGTTAGAAGAACCTTTTTTTCGACCCGTTTTCGGTTTATGCTCAAAAGTGTTATCCTCACCGAACTTCCTGATTGCATTTCGCACGGCTTTTTCACTTAATCCTCCCATTTTTGTTATCTTTCTCAGTGACAGTCGGCGTTCTGTGCACCATTTGTACACAATTTTTCGACGTTGTTCTGCTGAAAGTTCACGCATTTCGAAACAAACTAATGAAAACGAATAAACAACTGCACATGTGGTTAGAGAAGAGTATAAACAACAGAACGCAGCCATAAACATTGACAGATTCTGAACCATTGCGAATTGGCAGCGGTTTTTGGTCGCGTCCATACTTTCTGGGACAGTCTTTGAGCCAAGTGCTCTGCCTCACCTGTTTATAACACATTGATCTCTGTGAAAATTGAGAAAGTAATTTGAAATAGGAATTTTTTCACTTATCACTCTGTAATTCCGGAACTGGAAGTCGGATTTAAATAAAGTTCAGAAACTTTGTATGTGGCAATTACAATTTTCATTTGAATCTAAGTTTGTTAGAATCAATTCAGCCGGCTCTGAGAAAAGTTTGTGTACTTATTCTCTTTTTTATTGCACATATCACCCTGTGATTTGTTAACCAGAAATCGGATTTGAATAAAATTCAGGAACTTTGTATGGCGTTGCATTTGATTTTAAGCTCATTTTGCGTACTCGAGGAACTGAGTCGAAAAGTTAAATCAGTTGTCGCAAAAAACAAATACTTCGATATCATAATTTTGTGATCGAAGGGTCTTCCGTGTGAGTTGATAATTCCATTGTGCACTCCCGGTGATACCCTGAACAATAGAATCTGTTTACTGGACACCAAATGACTGTAACGAATTGAGCTCAATGCTTACCGTTTTACAGTCACCCGCTGAACCATCAATACAGTTAACGGATCCACGAACGTGACCTGAATTGCGGTCCAGGATAATGTGAAAAACGGCCGCAGCGCCGGCGGCGGCTCGGCGTCACTCGCATTTGGAAACATAAACATGGAACCCGGTGCCTTCGGTTTCCGATTGAACAGTGGACCTCTGCGAAACTTTCTAAATAAAGATAATTGGATTTCGCAAGCACAAATTGTGATAATTGAGATAATTTCATAAATGAAATGCAAATATAGTGGATGCTTCACAGCGAGGCGAATGGCACTGACAAATAAGTAGAGGAATTATAAATCAAAACATAATAAACAGTAGCATAAAATTAGCAGAAACGAGAGAATACTCCGCTCCTGTTATTTTGAACTTAAGATGGTTCACATAAAAGCATCCTTTTCGGATCACTTCATAATGGTTCGAATGACGAAAAAAAATGGTCAAGATTCAGTTCTGAAACAGCTTTCATTTTATTTAGCTTCTCGATCAATTAAAAAAAAGACTTAGATAAAATAGCTTTCTCAAAACAAAATAATCACCTTCGGAAATATTTCCAATTTTTTAAAATAAATCATCAAAGCCTACTGTTCGCGTTGATGCCTCCCTTCCTCCCTCGAGTTCTCCTACTCATGGTGAAGGCAGAGTTCGCAAGAAACCATTTTCATTTACCCTCTCTCTCTATATCTATACTGTGTCTCCTCCGCCTGCTTAGTGAGTTAAAGAAAAACACCCCCCCCCCCCGCGGTTTTGGTTGCGCGTAAGTTTTTATTTTACTGTCAGTTAAGCATGAGAAATGGAACCGGGCGTAAAAAACAAAATGTTTTTGTTCTTTCTGCTCGGGCTGTGCAAACAACAACCGCACAGTTTCAAGTCGCAAAACTGCCAGAGCGGGATGGTGGAGCAGGTTTTTCTTTCCGTTTATCAGTAAAATAAGCTACCAAAGAATTGTCGATAGACTAGCTGTGGGATCGTGATTTATTGGTGGTATTATCGTTGTCAGATTTGCTAGATCCGATGCCGCTGCTGGTGCTGTTACGAGAGGGGGGGGGGGGGGGGGGTTTCAATTTTCTTCGAACAAAACACTCAGAGACAAAATATTGAGGATAGCGAAAAGACAGTGGGCACTGTAGAATTAATATACGAAACCAAATGATCCAAACTCACATATGAAGTTCAATGCAGTAAATTTCAAATTTCTGCATCAAAATACCATACTAAAATATTCGAACTCCAAATTTCGAACTCAATGTTGGACCATATGAAATCCTGGCTTCGAAACTACAATGTTATGAATACGGAAATATTTTGGCCAAGAGCTGCAGTTTCGAAAATTTGGACGCTTAGTTTTCTAATGAAATTCTTTACAAAAACTTTGGATTCCGAATTGTAAATCTATGATTAAAAACATTCGCATCACAAAATTCTGGACTGAGAGCTCGAGTTTGAGCTCTGGACTAAACGGATCAGGGTCATTTCGCCGAAAGCTGTTACGACGAATACCATTTCACCGAATGAGTCATTTCGTCGAATTCTTCATTAGTCTTAATATCGTGATTCGAATTGATTGAAAAAAAAGACAATTTAAAAATGATTTTGCTTACTCTCGTTTTTGTTGATCTGCAATCGTACTTCTGAAATAATCCAGAAAGATTTGAGTGATTTCTGTAGTAACAGTTTATGTTGAGCCGTCAGGTCGCGCTAGTAGTTCAACATAAACTGCTGGTGGTGTACTATCCCCACTTTTATGGAACCTAGTCGCTGATGGTTTGTTAAGGAAACTTAATAACCTTGGATTTCCGACTTATGGTTTTGCCGACGATTATCATATATTGATGACCGGTATAAGCATTAACACTCTCTTTGATTTAATGCAGCAAGCCCTGCGATCTGTTCAAAAATGGTGTTGTCAGGTTGGATTATCTGTAAATCCGGGCAAAACATCAATGGTGCTTTTTACTCATCGTAGGATAATCACAGGAGCTCGTCCGTTGCAGTTCTTCGGTTCAGAGGTCACTGTGGTCGATCAAGTTAAATACGTCGGGGTTATTCTTGACTCAAAACTGAATTGGTCTGCTCACATTGATTTCAGGATTAAAAGAGCTTGCATGGCTTTCGGCCAATGCAGACGAGCTTTGGGAAAGTCATGGGGACTCAAACCCAGATATATTCATTGGATCTACACAACTATTGTTAGACCAATTTTAGCATATGGTTGTCTTGTATGGTGGCAGAAAGGAGAAGTCGCGACAGTTCAGTCAAAGCTAAATCATCTCCAAAGGATGGTCCTAATGGCGATGACAGGAGCTTTCACGACAACTCCTGCTGCTGCTCTAGAGGCGCTACTGTGCATTAAGGGGCTGTCCATAAAAGACGTCACGCTTTTTTTGACTCCCCATCCCCCCTTTGTCACAAATTGTCACAGAAGCAAAGACCCCCCACCACATGTCACGAATTCAAAATAAATAAAATTCATCTCAATACATTCTCAATATGTATGACAAACCATACAAATATGAGGGAAAATCGATTTATTACATGCTGTCATTAGAATATCCATAAGACTACAAAATCTACTACAAAATCGGAATTGTTTTATTAATATCAATTATATAAATTAACATAAGCATTTGGTTGGAATTGATGAAACATTTAAATCATCTGTTTTATTCCTCCTAGGGGTACACAGATATATTATTGTTTTAGGTAAAGAATAATATTTTCTTAGTGTAGCATACAGGGCTGAGAAAATAGAGACCAAAACCTCATCAAAACGAGATCACTGCCGGAGAATCTTTTCATGATCAGTTGATCAGTGAATTTTAAATCACCTCGATCAATATCGGTATTGATCTTCTGTCACACAATGGGTAGTGATTTTGAGCTAAAATGATTCTTGATTTATGTAAGTTCAATCATTGGATGATTCGATAAGCTTTGATATTGGTGAAGGAAAATCACATATGATCAAGATAAGACATGACATGATCTACGTCTAAAATTGTTGATCTCCTGCCCTTTTTCAAATGGAGTACAATTGAATAAACTGCATCAAAATCAGATAAGAGAAATTCTTATGATATACTATTATCAATGCTAGAAAATCAAATTACTGAAAAAATTGTCAGTGCTTAACTTAAGTTAAACCGTTTGAAGGCATCTTTTTTTTGTTTACTCATATTAGGCAAAATTTATTAATTTCGCTAATTTACTCGCTCCTCCGTGCACTTTTACTGATCACAACAGAAATGATTTCCTGAATCATTCATTTCCGAATTTACAAGAAAAAGCTTTTACATCAACAATAACTCGTTTTCCTATAGAATGTGAACGTTTGTTGTGGAGATTTTTTCAGGAAATAGGGCAAAGCAGTAATGTAATTAGGTATTTCAAAAATGCGCTCATTGAAAATATTGAACGTCACATTCCAAAAACCTCCCCCCCTTCCCCCTGTCGCGAAAGGTCACGTTTTATGAAACACCCACCTCCCCCTTGCGTCGTGATGTCTTTTATGGACAGCCCCTAAACCACTACACTTAGCACTTCCTAAAACAAGGAGCATTATCTTGTGCATACCGTCTTAGGGTTACAGGGCTTTGGAACAGTAACCCATTAGATAATGCTACCAGCCACACTCGCTTGTGGTCTCAAATGGTTAAGTATTTACTCGCTCCTAGTGACCTAACTCTCACATGCAGTTTTCCTTTAAAAACATTCAATGTGTGCTATCCTCTTCGTGAGGAATGGTTGTCTGGTTATTTGGAACGACAACTTGATGAACACATAGTTTGTTATACGGACGGTTCTCTGTTGAATGGTCGTGCTGGTGCTGGTGTCTACTGTCGTGAAATGAGGCTGAAGCAGTCTCATTCACTTGGTAGATCTTGTACTGTGTTCCAAGCAGAAATCTACGCGATTCTGTGTGGAGTACAATCGGCACTTCAGCAGAGGATCTGTGGTAAACGAATTTATTTTTGTTCCGACAGTCAGGCAGCTTTAAAAGCACTCAGTTCGAATGACTCACGGTCGATTTTCAGATTTAAATCTGAAAATGTCAAAGTGTCTACTGCATTTCTCCAAGCATCATTGCAGTATTTTGGTCAAAGCTCGGACTGGACATTGCAAACTTAATTATCACATGGCTACTATTCAACGTGCTGAGTATTATTCGTGTGATTTGTGTGAATGCGATTATAGTACTTCATATCATCTGATATGTAACTGTCCCGCATTGACGCAGCTACGTATCCGGGTTTTTGGTTCTTCATACATGGTTGAGTCTGTGTATTCGGAGCTAAAATTGAAGGATATTCTCTCGTTTCTCACCCAATGTGGTAAGGAGCTATAGTCAGAAGGGTTCATCGTTCTTCCTGGAGTGAATGAATCCCTTCTGTATTCACCTTAAATAGGGTTTAGCAGATTGTTTGGCATCCTTTAGGGGGTACCGAATTTACTTCTGCTCGTACATACTGCGGATCGTTCTGCATTCTTCCGGGAGTGCAGAATGATGTCGCTTTTGTAAGATCTCTAAATCCTCTTGAGGGTTGGAGGTTTTATTAACAGCAGACTGTTCGGGACCTCGTAGAGGTTCAGAATTTACTTCTGCTTCCACTAAATGTGATCCTCAGCAGATTGTTCGGCATCCCTTAGGGGTGCAGAATTTACTTCTGCTTTTATGTGTTTTTGTGTCGTCAATTTTTCCCATCCTCCTAGTCCAACCCTTACCATTTCCTTTCAATACTTCTCTCTTATATATCGGGAAAATGATGCTAAAAACAAATTGATGGCAAGGCACAAATCTCCAAATATCAAGGGGAACGTGCCATTTGAGCCAATTTGTTCTGATTCCAATCGTACTTCTGAAATAATCCAGAAAGACTTGAACCATATCTGTAGTAACGGTTTATGTTGAGCCGCCAGGCCGCGCTAGTAGTTCAACATAAACTGCTACGCACGAATGAGTCAAAGACAAAACGTAAAACAATTAAAAAAAAAATATCCAGAAGATATAAAAACAAATAGATATTTTTGATGAATAACCAGAATTTGCAGCTTTAAAAAAAATCGAAATTACCTTTTCGGCGAATGGCTTCCGGACTAAACATCCACGGCTCAAAATCTGATAATCCTGAATCGAAAAACGTATTAAAAATTTCGGATTCAAAACAATGTATCTAAAACTCTAGACTGAAAAACAAAAATTCAAATTAAAAGACTTATGGTTCTATACAAAATTGCTGATTCTGGAATTACTGGGTGATGAGTTTTTAAAATTCAAACCGTCATAGAAGATGACGATGCAAATAATTTTTCAAAGTTTAATTAAAAAATATTTCAAGTTTTTCGTCATATTAATATCATACGAACCGTTTTGGGTTATGCTGGTCCCTGAAAACTGATTCTGGAAGTACCGTAATTAGTGACCAATATCTTTGAAGCGAAATTCACTTCGACATCTCATGAAATGCTTAATCGACTATCATCAGGGCTTGCAAATTGAAGCAACGAATATTAACAAAAGGGTTTCACCATCTGTGCTATTCACACAGGAGCTGCTTCGTTCGTTTATTAGTTCATGAATATGCCCGCTTGCTGAGACCTCTGCTTCATGAGGTTAGCATTTGATGAATGGTTCTCATTTCGTAGATGGCTATGAGGAAACTAGATTTATAATTTTTAGTTCCGATGAATATTAATTTAAAGAACATTGCTTTTAGTGTTTCTAGGATATATACACAGTGTAAACTGCCAAGAAATAAATTGATCGTTTTGAAAATGGGCTCAAATGCAAAATTTCTGCTATAAAATGTTTAAAGTATGTTTGAAATGTGATCAAATTTGGTCTTTAAAAATAAACCGTAAACATTGCCTATATGACTTTGCTTCGCGTCTTGTAGCACGCTGTGAAGCAAGGTCTTCTTTCTCGTACAATACTAACGAGAGTGAACCATTCATTTCATTACATTGTCATGGATTGCTTAGTTCATGTTTAACTGAGACTGAGAGCACAGACAATTTACTTGGAAAAGGGGAATTGGTCTGTTTAGTAGCATATACTCTCACGCATCCAGTTTCTCTCTAATATAGGTTTCTCATTCAGCTATGTCTAGCAAAGTGTTCACAGCAGATGTTTTTTTGTTGCTTCGATCGTTTGAGGATTCACAATACAAGCCCTGACTATCACACATTCAGTTTCAACGGAACAAACAAATTCTCTTTTCGATCTGACTTGCAGTTCGGAACTTGCAAAATTGAGGAGTAATGAGTGTTTGAAATTTCAAACCGTCATTTCAAACGACGGTCAATAACAGAACAGTGCTGCAAAACTTCATTCAATGCAATTGAAATCGAATGTGTGCACACACTGACGATCACTCTACTGCAGTAAACTTCACATTCTAACACACACAACCTTCGCTGTCGCACCGAATGGGCATCATCCCGTCTTTCATTCGTTTCTCTTTCTACCGAAGCTCAGTTTAACCACCGTCAGTTTATCTCTTGACGTAACAAAATATCTCTTACAATTGAATGAGCGAGTGGCTTTCAAGTGAGGTTCGTGTAAACATTCGAATTGGATTCAAGATAGTGGATGAAAGGTTTTTATTTTTCGTATTTCGAAACACATCTCAATCAGAGCTTGAAATTGTCACGCATTCTCAATGAAGGAAACCATTCCAACATCCTCATTTTCAATATTTTACTGTCTCATTAGTAAAAGACCGACACCAGAGCAAACGAAGAGACGCGAAGCATTTTCGTTTCTCATTGAAAAAATGATTTTCATTCTTTCATCGATGTATTGAAAATCTGACGCTTGGCTATAAAGAAAGACTAAAATTTGGCAAATCGAAGTAATTACAACTCCTTGGAAACCAAAACTACTATAAATTCGAGCACCAACAGGTAAAAGTACTTGTGAAACCTTTTGCTGTCATTTTCGATTCTCATAGCTTCGGTTGAATACCGAAACTGCATACTATGGGATTTTCACTAAAACATCAAATGACTGAAAGGGCAAATAAAAGAAAGAACACAATTTTGAAACTGCTGTCCCGCTTATGTCATTGACTGGACATGGATTTCGTTCTCATAGTTTTCAAGCGAAGCTAAGAGAGACATTAATTTCTCTTCATATTCGTCTATTTTTAGTCAATGAAAATTACTTTTATTATCTCTGATCTCAATACATTTCAAACAGTCGAAATTATCGATTTTAACTTGCTGGTGATAATTTAAAACTCAAATGGGAGCCGTCACCCTCTATTTATCATAATGGTCGAAGAGAGTTTTGTGTTATCGAGTTTATGATGATTATGCCTATTCATTCGCACTTGCTCACTACCCACAGTGAAGACAAAGAAGCCAATGAAACATGTAGACTACTTAGCACTAAAAACTGAGCAAGCAAAATTTCAGGTGACTAAGTTCGGTTATTCAATTGACGATGAATTATGGGAGCTTCGGCAACAAAAGTAAAATTAATGAGAAGGGATATGCTGACAGTCAACGGCCAGGAATTTCATTTTCATATAATAATATTCGATTGAAATGAAGTCGCACTGGTCAATAATATAATTTTCTGAAAGCTAGAAACACCGAAGAATATTCATGCAAAAACACATGCTAGGTGGATTAATCTAGTTTAGTAAATGCTTTGACATGTCATCAACTTTCCAAGATTTGCAATTTCCGCAAAAATGATAAATATTCATATCAACATTTTCCTCCGTCCAGTTGAATGCCCATCCAATACATCCTGACAACAATTTACCAAATCGAGAAACATGTTGCTTCCGTCGATGAAGGAAATGCAAATGAAAATTGCAAATCACTAGAGATAACAAAAAAAAAATGCACACCAACAGATAGGAAGATGGTCATCCAATCACAACCGAAACTGGCAAACACGCCCAATCAATCACCGACGACGGATGGTGGAATCACGGTGCTTGGTTCGGAGGATTAACGGCGTCACCGGCCTTCGACAGACAGACGTCGGAGTCGCGCAATGGAGGCGTTATCACAATTTCATTTGACATCAGTCGGTCGGTCGGCTGGTCGGTCGTCTTGAAAGTTCCATCCAGGGACCCATTACGGTAGCGAATGGTTTCTGCTTCTTCTGTGTCCTCCTCGGGGTAAGGACAAACAGGTCATTCATCGATTTCCCCGGTCGGTCGAGAGGAGCCGGTCGTCGGAGGAAAGCAGAACCGAGCTGGTATTTGGGTTAAGATGTAGAGAGTTTTTTTTCTGCCTGGTCATATCTTTTACGAGCGTCGTAAAGAGAAAAAAAAAACGGAAATGGTTCCGAACCTAAGCGAGGCACGTCTGGAAATGAATTCTCGGGGTGCTTACGAGCTGCTTGTTAACAGACGGTGACAGACGCACAGATCAGCGAAAAACTTTTGGGATATGGAATTAGGAAAGAAGCTTTTGGGGTGTGAACGGAAACCAAAACTGGGTTCCTCCGAATCCGAATGGGACCGAACCCAACCAACACACAAATCGCTTTATTCCAAGTAGCATTATGATTTAGGTTCATTGTTATTTCGGTATGTATTTATCGGAGAGCGGGCAGCCCCAGGACGAGTGCCCCGATACCGTTGGCACGAACAAAACATCCTAATAGATACATCGCCTCAGTTCCGACTATTAAGGATTTCTTTTTTCCACGTTTTTCCATCGACCGAGGCGCCGCATGTTTTTTTTTTCTCCTTCGCTTCTGACCAATCATCACTTCATCGTTTCCTTCTCGAGAACCACTCTTCAAGTTCCTATGAAAGCGTCACATTTTTTACTGCTCTTCAGCATCCTCCATTTCCGCCGTATCATTTAAAGGGAAAACCACCAACAGCCTGGCTCCTAGGCTAAGGGAAAGCTTCTGTTTTTTTTGTGTGTGAGAGCGCTAAGACACGATCAATCCACCCTCCAACGCTCCTCTTATTTTGAGAGCGACGGAGGAAACAAGAAAAAAAACTCGAGCATCGAAAATGGACACGAAAAAATTGAGTTATTTTGCTTCGAATGAACGGTCGCTTATTCCAAAAAAGTTCGGATTTACAAGCTTTTCATGTCTTTGTTTCGTGTCATTCGGCATTTAGGTTGTCCATCGAAATTCCCACAATAATTTGATTTCTTGTTTTGTGTCTGCGACGGACCGACTGAAGTCACTCACACTTTCCATAGTCTGCGGAATGTGAAAGACACGGAATCCTTTCTCTCGGTGTGTTTCCTCTATCGCTGTGATCCAAATGTCTTAACGCTTGTCTGCCTCGGAGCGGTTTAAAATCTTTCAAACGTTCAAGATTTTTTTTCTCTCCATTCTTTCTGTGGTCCATAGACCAAAGACCATTATGGATTGCAACCGTAGTCACAAAAAAATAAACTACTGACTGGGAGAGGACACTCGCAACGAATTGTTGCTCAACCACTAACTGGACGGAGCAAATAGCCTTCGGTAAAACGACTGGGTCTAGAAATATCCAGTGATTGTCAAAAGATAAATGTATGTTGAATATTTTCTTAAGGTAAAACCTGTCAAAACTTTGATCCAAATTTTCATTATTTGTGAAAAGTGGTGCTATTATTTACGGAGAAAATTGTGGCTTTGGCCTATCGTGAGTGGCTCAACCTGGTCGAAAAAGTTCAAAAGTGATGATTTTTACCCACAACCGGCTAGAGGCTCATTGCTGATGTAGGCAAATTTTGTTGTGAATCGTCTGCAATCTATACCTAATCTATACAACCCGCAAAAAGTCATAAATCATAAAAATGATACTTCATGGTTTGAATCTTTAACATTTACCTTCCATTTGCCAAAATCGTTACCGGGTTTTGCGATTCAAAACAAACATTCTTCAAATTTATGAATCTATCCGGTCCTGATTTCGAACGAAATTTCTACAGGACAAAAAAATGGAAGTGAGAATCCGTACCGAGTTTGTTACATCATCTGGCGCTTGTAAATGGAGGTAGTTCGTAAAAAAAGTTTACGTTATTTGGAATTTACTTCGTAAAAAAGTTTTGTGTAATGAATGTGGAAACCCCCAATCACATGGCCATTTTCGGAACGGATGTGATAAGTGGGTGCAAAAAAATGATGTTTGGGGTCGGTTCAAAATCCAAGATGGCGACTTCCGGTTTATCGATATTCCTTAAAAACCCTTACAATGCACAGTGGTTCAAAAGCTCAATTTCACTCTTTTAATTGATAACTCATTAAAAACGTGATGTTCGAGGTACAGTATATTCAGAAAAGTTGCTCAAAATGATAGACGCCATCTTTTGGAAAATTTTATTTATGTAATTAATCCCCCTAAAAGTGAGACTTTTTGACTTATTTTAGCTCAGGGCCAACATAGGGGCTAAGTTACTTCGACAAAGTTGTGCAGAAAGTTATTTCAAACAAGTTTGTCGAAGGTACTATTCCCGTAGCTTGGGTGTAATTCATGATATAATGTTTTTTTTTCTGAAAAGGGTGTCCAAAAACCAGTTTTTGTAAGAAAACATAGATATTTTCAATTTATATGAGTTTTTCATGTTATACAAAGTTTTTCATTTTTAAAAACTACACAACTTTCTCAAACATACTATGCTGCAATCATTTCAGTTTAATGAAATAGAGCAATTTTTCATGTTTTAAAAAAAAAATTCTAACTTGTCTATTATCAAAAGGCGCAGGAAGGTGCAGATTAGACTATTTACATATTAAACTATTTCAAAAGAGCTTTCATACCGTGGTTAAATTACTCGTCTGCAGGCGAAATATGTTCTTTTCAAATATCCTTGTCCTTGACATTTGCAATGATTAGGTCCATTGTATTTCAGATCAGATTTCAATATATATTCATTACTATAGTACTTGCCACAAAATCTTTTTTTTGTGCACATTGAAGTCTATAAATTGAATAGTTTAGTAACTGTTTTGTCACGATTTTTTAAAAAGTCATCATCAAATCGAATTAAGTTATATCATCTTCTGGTAGAGAAAAGTATGATCAATACTAATTTTTCATTATATGTATTTATTTTATGATAGCTGATAATGTTCTTAACCAGCTAAAAGACTTTTAGCATCGTTCGACAGATTCTTCTTGGACTGCTTTGGCCATTCACGAATATTTGTAACCAAAGGATCTAATAACCAATTCATGGGATCCCGATTCGTAAGTGATCTGTATTGCTAGCGTGTATAATACTCCCGACACCTGTATAAAAGAAACTTCTTAATCATTATGAACAGTACAATACAGCAAGCGTTTATCGATTCATAAATTAAATAGATTATATTTATCCGCTGAGCTTTTCTATAGAAAAAAAAACTTACCAAAAAATGACATAACATAATTCGACATGATAATTGCCTTTTTTCAAAGTCTCACTCTCAAAAAACGTCGGACAGTTACTTTCAAAAATCATCTGTAATTATTACTAAGCTTTTCTATTTGTAGACTTCGATGTCCATAAAAACCATTTATTGTGAGAGTTTCCTTGGTAACGAATATATACTGAAATCTGATCTGAAATACAATGGACCTAATCATTGCAAATGTCAAGGACAAGGATATTTGAAAAGAACATATCTCGCCTGCAGACGAGTTATTTATCCACGGTATGAAAGCTCCTTTGAATATGTAAGTAGTCTCATCTGCACCATCCTGCGCCTTTTAATAATAGGCAAGTCAGAATTTTATTTAAAAAAAAAACATGAAAAATTGCTCTATTTCATTAAACTGAAATGATAGCTGCATAGTATGTTTAAGAAAGTTGTGTAGTTTTTAAAGATGAAAAACTTTGTATAACATTGAAAACTCATATAAATTGAAAATATATATGTTTTTTTTTTTACAAAAACTGATTTTTGGACACCCTTTTCAGAAAATACATTCAATCTTGAATTACGCTCAAGTTACGGGAATAGTATCTTTAGCAAACTTGTTTGATATAACTTTGTCGAAGTAACTTAGCCCCTCTGTTGGCCCTGAGCTAAAATAAAATGCTTATCTCACTTTTAGGGGGGTTAATTACATAAATAAAATTTGCCAAAAGATGACGTCTATCATTCTGAGCAACTTTGCTGACGATACTGTACCTCAAAACCACGATCCTATGAGTTATCAATTGAGAGCGTGAAATTGCGCTTTTGAACCACAGTGCAATGTGGGTATTTTCGAAAAACGATTGATGAGTAGATGACGGAAAACGATGTTTGAAGTGGTTAGTTACGGTGAAATTATAAGTGAAATTATAAGTGTAACATTGAAAATAAAAAAAATGGAGAACACGGTCATTGATTTGAAACCAAATTTTAATGTTTGTGGTTGCTTCCAAATATTAGATTGAGACTTCCAGTTGTTCAAAAAAATTAAAAAAAAATATAATATATATGAAAACATGAAAATACCCATATTGTAAATGGTTTTAAGCAATATCAAAGGACCGGAAGATGCCATTTTGGATTTCCGAACCACTTCAAACATCGTTTTCCGTCACCTACTCATCAATCCCGTTCCGAAAATACCCATATTGTAGTAATTTCCATGGAGCCGGAAATTGTTTTCGTTGGATGCAAAAACCTCTTTTAACGAAGTTTGTTCGTAAAAAAGTTTACGTTATTTGGGATTTAGTTCGTAAAAAGAGTTAACGTAAAAAAAGTGTTCGTAAACGGAGGTTTGGGTGTACTTCAAAACATTGGAACTCATTTAAATGGTTGAAAATTCAGTGGCTACAGTGGCTGACGAAGAGCGACCATTGATTTATTGAAAACTTGAATAAAAATTATAAGGTCGTTTTTCTTGAGTAATAGTTTTCAGTAGGCTTTTGTGGAGTTTACAAGTTCAATGCAAGATTTATGTTGCAACACTCAAAACTGCTACTATTATTCACTGAATTAAAAAAGTATTCTAGAAATAACCTCACATAAAAATGAAATAATGTGTGTTCATTTTTGTTTGTTGAAAAATTGGTTTTGCTGTCTTCGTTCTCAGCCAAGTGATAGTATTCGAATACATCGATTGCATTTACCTGAATGATTATGACAAAATCAACAGATATGTTAGTTAAATCAACAACATTTTAGTTGAAACAACCAGGGCATGAAAAAACAAAAATTTCAATCATGAAAAATTTTTCACCGTCACACAGCCATAGATTAAATAGACAATTGTGATTGTGCTTTTTCCTCACGGAGTTTTAAGCATCTATTGAAGAGGCAATCGACCAAGATAAGGTCTTGGTGGCCGTTTCTTTTTGCAGCCGAACAAGCTAAGTTTTGTTTTCATTTTGTTGCTATCCTCTGATTATTTCACTTACACCTTACATAATCATATCTGTGCGGAGATAGCTCCGTGTAATAATAATGGTCCCCCCCCCCCTCCGGATGAAAAAATGGTGACAGATCCAAAACCACCCCCATTTGTCCCTACCCCTTCAGCTGACAATAAGATTCCGAGGGTAAAGAAGTATCCCGATGAACCTTTGCTTTCGGCCGGTTCTTATGTGGTCTATTTCCGGACCAAGAATAACAACAAATTGAACCTTATTAAAATATCCCGTGAATTGACGTCTCGGTACTCTACTATTACACGCATTGATAAAGTACGCCCAGGCAGGCTTAGGGTTCTCTTAACCAGCTCAAAGCATGCGGGAGTACTATGTATACGTGCCAGCCCGCGAAGTAGAAATAGACGGCGTAGTCACAGATGCGAGCCTGACATGCGAAGATCTTCTTAAGTACGGGGCCGGCGGTTTCAAAGACCCCCTACTTGAGAATGTAAAAATACTGGATTGCAAACGGCTGCATTCAGTGTCGATCGCGGGGGATGGTACAAAATCCTATTCCCAATCAGACTCTTATCGAGTGACCTTCGCCGGCTCGGCATTACCCAACTACGTTCTCCTGGACCGGGTTCGTCTGCCTGTTCGTCTCTATGTGCCGCGGGTCATGAATTGCTCCAATTGCAAACAATTGGGACATACAGCCTCTCATTGTGATAATAAGTCTCGTTGTGCTAACTGTGGAGGGGCTCACGCGGATGGCTCTTGCGGGAAGAGCATCGAAAAGTGCCTCTACTGTGGAGAGGACCATCATGACCTCGCGGCATGCCCTGCGTACAAACTGCGAGGAGATAAATTGAAACAGTCTCTCCAGTCTCGTTCCAAACGGTCTTTTGCAGAAATGCTCAAAAGTGCTACGCCACCTAAACTCACCGGAAACCTTTACGCTTGCTTGTCAACTGACGAGTGTGATTCTGACGATCCCCAAGAAGGTACATCTTCGGCAGTCCCTCACAGCTATAGGAAGAGGATAAATATTTCCTCTCACAAGCTCCCTAGCAAAGGGTTCGAAGGTATCTTCTGAGGGTCCCCCAAAAGTAACAGCAATGGGAAGTGCTGGTAAAATAAAAAAACCAAAGCAAACAGCTCCTGATCTTGAGAAACTCAGATCTAAAAAGGAGGCACTTCCTAAGTCATCAAAATCCCCAAGTGTCCCAGAAAACCAACCAGAAAATCGACCGAGTGCTGGATTCATAAAATTCTCGGATATTGTGGACTGGATTTTCACAACTTTCAATATTTCCGACCCCCTAAAACAGCTTATGATGAGTTTTATACCCACAGTCAAAACGTTTCTGAAGCAGTCAACTGCAAAATGGCCCCTCATTTCAGCGATTGTATCCTTCGATGGCTGATTTATTGAACGAGGTAATGGATCCGATCACTGTTTTACAGTGGAACTGTAGAAGTATCATACCGAAAATAGACCCCTTCAAAGTATTAATAAACATCTTGGAGTGTGACGCATTTGCATTGTGCGAAACATGGCTAACTTCTGAAATACCAATTACCTTCCATGATTTCAATATAATCCGCTTGGATCGAGAAAACCCCTACGGAGGAGTACTTTTCGGGATCAAAAAGTGCTATCCCTTCTACCGGATAAACCTCCCTTCGATACCAGGTGTTGAAGTTATTGCATGTCAAATCACAATGAAAGGCAGGGACCTTTGCATTGCTTCCGTATACATTCCCCCAAGAGCTTCGATTGGGCACCAACGGCTTTGTGACATCATGGAGCTCCTTCCTACACCTACGTTAGTTTTAGGAGACTTCAACTCTCACGGTACGGGATGGGGCTGTCTTCAGGATGACAACAGATCAACTCTGATCTATGACCTTTGCGATAACTTCAATATGACAATTTTAAATACGGGAGAAATGACACGGATTCCTGCACCACCAGCAAGACCAAGTGCGCTGGATCTTTCCATTTGCTCGACCTCGCTACGGTTGGATTGCACGTGGAAGGTAATCCCTGATCCCCACGGTAGCGATCACTTGCCTATCGTCATCTCAATCGCCAGCGGATTAAGACAATCGAAGACAATCAATGTTTTGTATGACCTCACACGAAATATTGATTGGAAAAGCTATGCAAACTCTATATCTGAGAAAATAGAATCAATACAAGAACATCCTCCGGAGGAATCAACACAAGAACTTCCTCCGGAGTTCCTCTCGGAACCGCGATTCAAGTTCAGACGAAACGTGTACCGGGCGCGAAAACTAACATCCGTCCTCCCAACCCGTGGTGGGACAAAGAGTGCTCAGAGTTAAACGCTAAAAAATCGGCAGCGTATATCATTTTTAGAAAAAACGGAACACCTGATAATTATCGGAATTACGCGGCGTTAGACATGCAAATGAAGAACCTAATTAAAGCAAAGAAACGTGGATACTGGCGCCGTTTTGTTGACGGATTAACAAAAGAAACATCGATGAGCACTCTTTGGAACACAGCCCGACGAATGCGCAATCGAAACACCACGAACGAAAGCGAGGAATATTCTAACCGCTGGATATTCGATTTCGCTAAAAAAGTGTGTCCCGACTCTGTTCCGGACCAGAAGATCTCCCGCGTAGCGACAGCGAATACAAACGAAACACCGTTTTCGATGGTAGAGTTTTCTCTTGCACTCTTGTCGTGTAACAATAAAGCCCCGGGGCTAGACAGAATCAAATTCAACTTGTTGAAAAATCTGCCTGACCCTGCCAAAAGGCGCTTGTTGAATCTATTTAACAAGTTTCTTGAGGGTAATATTGTCCCTCATGACTGGAGACAAGTGAGGGTTATCGCCTTTAAAAAACCAGAGAAACCAGCCTCCGACCACAATTCGTATCGGCCGATTGCTATGCTTTCCTGTATCCGGAAATTGTTTGAAAAAATGATTCTCTTCCGCCTAGACAATTGGGTCGAGACTAATGGCTTGCTTTCAGATACACAATTTGGTTTTCGCCGGGGCAAAGGAACGAACGATTGTCTTGCGTTGCTCTCAACCGAAATTCAAATGGCATTTGCCCGTAAAGAACAAATGGCATCAGTCTTCCTAGATATCAAGGGGGCTTTCGACTCAGTTTCAATACATATCCTATCTGAGAAGTTGCATAAGCATGGTCTTTCACCAGTTTTGAATAACTTTTTGTATAATCTATTGTCCGAGAAACATATGCATTTTGCGCAGGATGATTTGTCGACAATACGATTCAGTTACATGGGTCTTCCTCAGGGCTCATGTTTAAGCCCCCTTTTATACAATTTCTACGTAAGCAATATTGATGAATGTATCAACACATCTTGCACGCTAAGACAACTTGCCGACGACAGCGTTGTGTCTATTATAGGACCCAAAGCTGCTGATCTCCAAGGACCATTGCAAGATACCCTCGACAACTTGTCGACGTGGGCTCTTCAAATGGGTATCGAGTTCTCTACGGAGAAAACTGAGCTGGTTGTATTTTCGAGGAAGCGAGAACCAGCACAACTACAGCTTCAACTAAGGGGTGAAACCATAGCTCAGGCCTTCACATTTAAATATCTCGGGGTCTGGTTCGACTCCAAAGGCACGTGGGGATGTCACATTAGGTATCTGAAACAAAAATGCCAGCAGAGAATTAATTTTCTTCGCACAATAACCGGAACTTGGTGGGGTGCCCACCCAGGAGACCTGATCAGGCTGTACCAAACAACGATATTGTCCGTGATGGAATATGGATGCTTTTGCTTCCGATCCGCGGCGAACACCCATTTCATCAAGCTGGAAAGAATTCAGTATCGTTGCTTGCGTATAGCCTTGGGTTGTATGCAGTCGACTCATACGATGAGTCTCGAAGTGCTGGCGGGCGTTATACCACTTAAAAACCGATTCTGGGATCTCTCATATCGATTGCTGATTCGATGCAATGTCTTGAATCCGACGGTGATTGAAAACTTCGAAAGGCTTGTCGAGCTCAATTCTCAGACCCGTTTTATGTCCTTGTATTTTGATTACATGGCTCAGAATATTAATCCTTCTTCGTTTGTTTCCAACCGTGCTCATTTCTTGGATACTTCTGATTCTACTGTGTTGTTCGACACATCCATGAGAGAAGAGATTCGTGGGATTCCGTACGCCTACGCCTTCAAGTGATCCCTAATATTTTTTATTATAAATTCAGAGCAGTTGACTGTGAAAGGATGTTTTACTCTGATGGGTCAAATCTCAACGGATCCACAGGCTTTGGTATCTTCAATAAAAACATCACCGCTTCGTACAAACTCAGTGATCCGGCTTCAGTCTACGTCGCAGAATTAGCTGCTATTCAGTATACACTTGAGATCATTGAAAATTTACTCAAAGACCGTTACTTCATTGTCACGGATAGTTTAAGTTCAATAGAAGCTCTCCGTTCAATGAAGCCAGGAAAGTATCCCCCATACTTTCTGGGGAAAATACGGGAACACTTGAGAACTTTATCTGGTCGGTCTTATTTAATATCCTTAGTCTGGGTCCCATCACATTCTTCCATTCCAGGCAATGAACAGGCAGACTCATTGGCTAAGGTGGGTGCATTAGAAGGTGAAATTTATGAAAGACCAATCTGCTTCAATGAATTTTTTAGCATTTCTCGTCAGAGGACACTCGAAAGTTGGCAAACTTCATGGAGCAATGACGAACTGGGACGATGGCTATACTCCATTGTTCCCAAAATATCGACGAAACCTTGGTTCAGGGGGATGAACGTGAGTCGCGATTTCATTCGTGTGATGTCTCGGCTCATGTCAAACCACTACACTATCAACTCACATCTCCGGCGTATCGGGATCGTGGAGAGCGGGCTCTGCACCTGTGGCGAGGGTTATCAGGACATCGAGCATGTCGTGTGGTCGTGCGTAGAGTATCGTGACGCCAGGTCGAAGCTACTGGAATCCCTCAGGGCCCGAGGTAGACCACCTGAGGTTCCCCCAAGTAACAATTTTTGTTACGCTAGCTTGTTTGTGACTAGTTTGCAACCAGATATTTGAGTGATTGTTACTAACATCTAACCACTTGCATGACTCAAAAAGCGCAGTTTCTACTAGTTGCTAAGTCGGATAAAAATAAGTAGTCGTTACGTTGTAATGCCATATTTAAATAACTTATCTTTTCATAACTTGAAAATAACTTGTTTCCAAGTAAACTAGTTGAAACTTGGTCACCATCGACATTATAAACATTGAATGAATCCAAAATACTTTTCTATCATCAATAAAAAAAGCAGAAGAGTACTTTAAGTCACAAACTTGATACAAGGTACAAATTTCACAACGATCCAAAAATTGTCGAGCGGAATTCAATTTTACTTAACTGTTTTTTTATGCGCCTTCAATCAAAATCTGTTTATGAAGATATAAAAAACAAACAACAAAATAACCCTATGTTCAGAATGCTCAAATTTATTCCAAGTAGAGTGATTTCTCATCGTTTTAAATTCATATATCATGAGAACTATAATATTATCACATTCGATGTTCAATCCCTATATTATTTTCTTCGTGTTTATGACAGTGCATAGAACAAAAATGACTATTCTGCCTTTCACTATTTTCGGCAAAAAGTAGTTTTGAAGAAAGTAATATCCTGGTTTTATTTACGTTTCATACACTTCTTGAGACTCCATATTGTGTTCGCCATATTCAAGCCAATAAAGGCTGTTTTGTTTGCGTTTTAGTTATCATAACGTTGGGAAAACTGAACGATAACTACCTGAATTAATGAAGAAATTATATGTTATAATCTTATAATATCTAAGTTATTACTACATCAATTCACAGTAACGATTTACATATACGCTTACGTATTTATAATGGTTTTCGTAACGGAAAATAAACCTTTTTTCAACAAGTAGCTAAAAGCATAGCTGTGATTAAAGATATGTTAGAATCAAGTAACGATAACTTACAAATGATAGTTAGTTTAATGTTTACGTTATAAAGAAACACTGCTGTCACCTTGTTTTAACCAGTATAACATAAAAAACATGTTCGTGCTCTTGTTGCAACAGTTATCATAACGTTGGGAAAACTGAACGATAACTACCTGAATTAATGAAGAAATTATATGTTATAATCTTATAATATCTAAGTTATTACTACATCAATTCACAGTAACGATTTACATATACGCTTACGTATTTATAATGGTTTTCGTAACGGAAAATAAACCTTTTTTCAACAAGTAGCTAAAAGCATAGCTGTGATTAAAGATATGTTAGAATCAAGTAACGATAACTTACAAATGATAGTTAGTTTAATGTTTACGTTATAAAGAAACACTGCTGTCACCTTGTTTTAACCAGTATAACATAAAAAACATGTTCGTGCTCTTGTTGCAACAGTTATCATAACGTTGGGAAAACTGAACGATAACTACCTGAATTAATGAAGAAATTATATGTTATAATCTTATAATATCTAAGTTATTACTACATCAATTCACAGTAACGATTTACATATACGCTTACGTATTTATAATGGTTTTCGTAACGGAAAATAAACCTTTTTTCAACAAGTAGCTAAAAGCATAGCTGTGATTAAAGATATGTTAGAATCAAGTAACGATAACTTACAAATGATAGTTAGTTTAATGTTTACGTTATAAAGAAACACTGCTGTCACCTTGTTTTAACCAGTATAACATAAAAAACATGTTCGTGCTCTTGTTGCAACAGTTATCATAACGTTGGGAAAACTGAACGATAACTACCTGAATTAATGAAGAAATTATATGTTATAATCTTATAATATCTAAGTTATTACTACATCAATTCACAGTAACGATTTACATATACGCTTACGTATTTATAATGGTTTTCGTAACGGAAAATAAACCTTTTTTCAACAAGTAGCTAAAAGCATAGCTGTGATTAAAGATATGTTAGAATCAAGTAACGATAACTTACAAATGATAGTTAGTTTAATGTTTACGTTATAAAGAAACACTGCTGTCACCTTGTTTTAACCAGTATAACATAAAAAACATGTTCGTGCTCTTGTTGCAACAGTTATCATAACGTTGGGAAAACTGAACGATAACTACCTGAATTAATGAAGAAATTATATGTTATAATCTTATAATATCTAAGTTATTACTACATCAATTCACAGTAACGATTTACATATACGCTTACGTATTTATAATGGTTTTCGTAACGGAAAATAAACCTTTTTTCAACAAGTAGCTAAAAGCATAGCTGTGATTAAAGATATGTTAGAATCAAGTAACGATAACTTACAAATGATAGTTAGTTTAATGTTTACGTTATAAAGAAACACTGCTGTCACCTTGTTTTAACCAGTATAACATAAAAAACATGTTCGTGCTCTTGTTGCAACAGTTATCATAACGTTGGGAAAACTGAACGATAACTACCTGAATTAATGAAGAAATTATATGTTATAATCTTATAATATCTAAGTTATTACTACATCAATTCACAGTAACGATTTACATATACGCTTACGTATTTATAATGGTTTTCGTAACGGAAAATAAACCTTTTTTCAACAAGTAGCTAAAAGCATAGCTGTGATTAAAGATATGTTAGAATCAAGTAACGATAACTTACAAATGATAGTTAGTTTAATGTTTACGTTATAAAGAAACACTGCTGTCACCTTGTTTTAACCAGTATAACATAAAAAACATGTTCGTGCTCTTGTTGCAACAGTTATCATAACGTTGGGAAAACTGAACGATAACTACCTGAATTAATGAAGAAATTATATGTTATAATCTTATAATATCTAAGTTATTACTACATCAATTCACAGTAACGATTTACATATACGCTTACGTATTTATAATGGTTTTCGTAACGGAAAATAAACCTTTTTTCAACAAGTAGCTAAAAGCATAGCTGTGATTAAAGATATGTTAGAATCAAGTAACGATAACTTACAAATGATAGTTAGTTTAATGTTTACGTTATAAAGAAACACTGCTGTCACCTTGTTTTAACCAGTATAACATAAAAAACATGTTCGTGCTCTTGTTGCAACACAGTTGGGTTAAGTGGTATCAAAACTAGTTATGGGTTTCTACTATTGAAGTCAAACAAACTTATTTTCAACTAGTGGGTAGAAGCATTGTTGTGATTAAAAATATGTTTGGATTAAGTAACGATAGCTTATAAATTATATTTAATTCAATATGACAAAAAGATGTGGTGATTTGAAAAATAAATAACTATTTCGTAACTAGTTATGTTATGAAGAAACATTGCTGTCACCATGTTTTAAGTAGTATAACATAAAACACATATTCGTGCTCTTGTTGCAACATAGTTTGGACTTTGTCGTATCAGAATTAGTTGCGGATTGCTACTTGGGCCGGTCCGAGATGTGATGGCGAGTCGGGATAGTTCATATATGTTTCTCATATACACCCAAACCTCCTTTTATGAACCTTATATATGTATGTATGTATGCTTGCACACTCACTCGTCTGCATATATGTGTAAATATTTATACATATAAATGATCGCTTTTACTTCACCAATATTTATATGTATTAAGAAATACAAATATTTGCACACATGTGTACGTATATTAATACATATATACATATATAAGTTACGTAAATGGAGGTTTGGGTGTATCAGTACCTTAAACACATTAATATCCAAGTTTAATCTGATATACCTTGCTCAGAAAGTATAATCTCCATCTACAGGTTCGACACTAATATCCGCCCGATTCTCTCGATCCCCGTCCCTGTCCACCATCTTCATTGGAACTAACAAGATCTTTTTTTTTTGTCACTAACTTTTCGTTCCCCCTTTCTCCGTCTCTTCACCATCTCGATGGCAACTAATTAGATCTTTGTAGTTTTCAGACATTTTGTTTCGTATAGCCCATTTTTACCTCGGTTTCCACAATATTTACTTTTTTTTCTCATTCTCTTCTGTAACATCGCCATCACCGCCTACGGTTCTACGCGCCAGTCGATGACCAGCATGCGGGCCACCCGCCGGGCCTTCGTAGACTGGGGGTGTTTCCCGCGGACCCACACGAACCGAAAGGAAACGGCCATAGATAGGGCCATCTGGAAGACCCATGCAACATACAATGGATTCTAGAAAATCAAAGACGACATAATCTAATGATACTATTCTAGTTTTAAGTTAGTCGTTAATTAAGATTAGAAAATACCCTTGGCATCTTAGAGCTTAAGCAGTGTGCCTAAATATATATTATATTACTAGCTGACCCGTCGAACTTCGTTTCGCCCAACAATTATTTGTTCGAATTTATGTTTTCGGACCTCAGAGTTGTCAAACGACTAAATGATTAACGTTTCTCTCCATTATTTTTCTGATTAACCTACAATCAATGGAATTCGACACACATTCGCTTTAGCCCGAAAAAGAAATATCACCAAAAATTAATGTGAAAATGTGAAATACTTCTGTTAAGCAAAATTTGAGCAAATGTACAGATTATCAGATATTACAGATCAAAATACTGAACAGAGATCCCTCACTAATGGCTTCGTCATAAAGGATATAAGGTGCCACGTTTTCTCTTCCAGATGTGATTCTTGCTTTCGGTAATCGATAAAGAAGCTCACTAACCAGAACTTCGTATTGATAAACCTAACAAAATGCTGAAGAGTTTCTCTTCTAGAGTTGTTCGTTCTTTAGAGTAGGATATGTTTACAGTTTGTATTTAGCCCAAGTAACAAAAAGTTCGTAAAAAAAAGATTTCTGAAGAGGATTCTGAACAATCCGTTTTTAAGGAATTACTCATACTTGAATATTCACCCGTGCCAAAAAGTGCCACGCGTACTTCACAGCTCTAACAAAGTGGATATTTTTCAGGTACTGTGGAACTTCTGGTTATTTGGAGAGACGATGCTTAAATTTTAATTTGATATTCATCTTACCAATTTGAACATTCTTCACAGAATATGAAATATAAAATGGTCTCGTTCCATTATGGTAATCATCTTGAACATTGTTCTAAATGCAACTTATTATGTGCGCTTAGTGTAATCTAAATCATTAGAAAGCAGAATGCAGTGAAAATCTCTTAGGTTGACCTTAGCGCTTCTACGGCACACTCTTTTCATTGATTCGCTCAAAAATATTCTGATTAGTTGAACTCGCGCTCGCGATGACCAATACTATTCATCTGACTTAATTGAACACAATTAATCAACTGGTAAATGATATCAGAACTTTTCTCCTGACTGAGCATTCCGTCATTGAGTCATTTGGCAAGCAATAATTTCGATACCCAATTAAGCACGTGGCTCGAAATGAAGAATCACATGAATCATGAATCGTTGCGCGCCAAACAATTCTTTCAACGATCTAGTATTCCTTTCTTCGACGGCCTAACACTTATGCAACTCGCTATGCGCCAAACACCTATCGATGATCTAGTAAGCATACGCGACTTTTTCAGTGGAAAATTCCATTGTCCATACAAAATAACTTTATTGGTTTTTCCCACTTTTCCGGTAAGTTTTCCTAATTTTTTTGATGTACGAACCCGGTGGGGGTAAAAACTGATCAAACAAAAAAAAAGCATCTCAATCCGTCCATCCGTTCTTACGTGATGCGATTACAAAGAATGATCTCTGCATTTTTATATATATAGATTGAATAAAAAAAAAAGAAAGGCACCATCAAACCACTAGGTGGATTAAAATCGGTTTTTGTTGTGTGAAAGTCACAATGTGCATGGTTATTTCGATTGAAAACAGCAGCTGAATGTTCCTCGCAGTGTTGTCATTTTTTTTCTTCAGATTTTCCGAATTACGTCAATCTTACTGAATGTGTTGCCCCGCTTTTGGCATTTTCCCATTCCCCACGGTCTGTCACTCCTTCAGGAATACATACGTGGACGCAGAATCCAAAACACATTTGTACAACCAAATCATCCGGCGGATGTTTGGTGTATTTATATATTTTTTTCTCATTTCTTATTCTAAATAGCTTTACAAAAAAAAAATAAACCTTCATTCAACCCCTTTAGCGCTGCAGTTGAAGAAATACGATCTCCGCATAAATTTCCTTGGCATCTTCCACCCAAACTCAATTTCCTCTCAAAGGGACAGCCAACGATGAAGAAGACGAAGAAGACGACGAAGATGATGACGATGATGATGCCGGGCTCATTTCACAAACTTTCGATTCAGGGGATCGTTTTTTTTTTCGTTTACCAAAAACATTATATAAAACCGGGTTCATTGATTTGATGGACCTCAAACGGTTTTGTAACTTTTGTAATAATGAAGGATATTGACTCGAAAAGTCTTTCAAATTGAATCAATTTGTCAGCTATTCGACGGAACTCAGCGGGCTCTCGATAATATGCTGCCCTTAATGCTGTTTATGTTTGTTGGAAAACATTTCCTTTGACCAAGAAGTATCATTTCGGTCGGCCAAGTACAGAAAGCTAAGCTTCCCTGGGATGGTTGTGCCATCGTTTGGCAGAAGAAAAGAAATAAAAAGCCCCATCGAGGGCTCTTCCAATGAAGCAATTTGCTGGGATTTTGCTCTGCGGCCATCGTTTAGCTCTCGTTCATTACTGTGTGGCGAATCTTCCATTAATTGTAGATGGAAGAAAAGAGGCAAACTGTGCCACGGCAATACTATTGATATCCTGCCGCGCATCTTGGCCTGTAATAAGCTTAAACCAGTTTCACCTTTGGCGAAGAAGAAGAAAACGAAGAAAAATTTAATTTTCTTTCTGCTAACGATTATTCCTCGGTCTCGCAGAGTATTACCAGTTGCGGTTTGAATAAGCCCAACGGCTCTCCGGAGGCTCCTTTTCATCGAACCACAGTGGCAAAACAGGCAGACATTTCGAGGAACGATGTCATTTTTTTCCACCAGACCACCCCCACCCAGCGACGGTTTTGTTGGTACACGCCTTCGCTGATTGGATGGAAAGCGATGATAATTTCCTTTCCTTTTTTTTCTCCTCCTCACTCACTCGTTTACTTCGGCTACGATCACCACAGCCTACTAGCTCGGTTCAGTCCTCACAGTCTAGTTTGCTGCATCCACGTGATGGAAATGATAATGACCGCTCTGATTGCGTCACCATTTTTTTTCCATTGCAGAGCTGCCAGATTTTGGCGTTCAGGTGCTCCCCCCAGTGTGGGCTTTAAACAGGGGGAAAAAGAACGTTATTTGAAGCTGATTGCATAACCAGCGAAAAGTTTTCCGCTGTTTAGTAATCCAGCATCCTTATTGCTATTGAAAAACTGGCAAGCTAACGGTAATAACATTAACCCACGGTTCCGTTCCCTATAAAATAATCTCTCTCTCCGTTTCTATTTGATTCCCGGGAAAACACCCTGCGGTCCTCGAACGGGACAAAAGAAGGTGAAATGTAAATAGCAGTTGAAACGACTCGACGGTAATTGTAACAAATTTCAGCGAACAACGACACTAGTATGTACAGTGATAACGGGAGGAGGACAAAGGAACGTTGGTGCTCGAGAGGAGAGGGCTTTCATCCTTCTTGGAATCGTCGTGAGATAACGAAATTTCAAGCTCTCCAAACAACCAGACAGCCACTCAAATATGTGTAGGTAAAGCACTAAAAGCAAAAGCACAGCATTCAGTTACCGGAGCGCAGCGCGAGACGAGGCAAAATTGAGTCATATCTTGTCGAGGGTCAAAGTCGGTGTTCGATTTCAGTGTCCCACTCGCAGTGCAGCGTTCGGTTGAAGGTTGAATCTTCGACTCCGAAGAGGGGCTCATGCTCGCATTGGGTCGAGGGTAGGAGGGGGTGTGCTGGTTGATGTATCGTTTCTACACGGAGTAACAAATCGTCCTTGGCAAATCCTTGGTTTCAAAACATTTTATTCATCCGATGTTTGATATATCGTTTATCATTTGTCATTCGTCATATACATTCAATTTTATGAACTCGGATTTCCCACTTAATAGAGACTTGTGTTCTGAGCTAGTCGGACTATAAAACTGTCATTCCGGATGACATATGATTTCGATTTGTGCTATTTATTTATGGCTTTGAAGAAAACGGATACCTTCACCAATCTTAACTTATGGAAGGTATGTTAAAAAGTTACTAGACTTTATTATATACGAGAAGATCCGTAGAGACTACCCAGGTAACCAGTAAGCACTAATAATGGCATTAAAATGTGGCCTTTTATGAGCACCAAAAATCCTCAGCTCTATATTTGAAATCTGAAAGCTCATCTGTTGTGAATCAACCATAATTCAGCTTTCAGAATGCACACCAGCCATAAATAAGCATTATATATGAATAGCCGTATATTTTGCCAAAGTCGTACTGAATTTTGTCTCAAGTGCGATTGAAAGAATATTCACAAATAGTAGGTCGGGAAGTGCACTAATCCCGATTAGGGTAGTTTTTAAAAATACAGAAATTAAAGACGAAGTCATGAACAAAAAACGTGATTAATCCACCTAGCAGTGAGATGATACCTTTTTTTATCAATCCGCATGTGTTTTTTGCATGGATATTTTTAGGTGTTTAGTTCTTAGGCAAATTGAGATTTTAATCACTCGTTACTCTGTAATGTCGAAACTGCAAATCGTATCGAATTTCAATCTTAACGCGCGACAATCGATTGAACATTCCATGAGATGTCGAAGTAAGTTCCACTTTAGAGTTTTTCGTCATTATTTATAGTACTTCCAGAGCCGGAATCCAGGAACTAGCATAACCCAATATGATTCGAATGGCGATAAATTAATAGGCCAAACAATTTACATCTTCTATATCGGTATGAATTTCAAAAACTCATCATCCTGTAATTCTTGAATCGGATCAAATTCACCAATTTTGTATGGTACCTTAAGTCCTTTAATTTGATTTTTTGTTTTTAAAGCTCGATTTGGCCTTTTTTAGAAAATGATTGAGCTTTAATACTGGAACCGGAATTCTAAAATCGGTGTAGCCGAAATCAGTTAAATTCACCTGAGGAGCGTGTAGACATCTTTGAGCAATTGTATTGCGAATTAAAATTTGGAAGTACATTCCGAATCCAAAAACGAAAACCGCTTAAACTGAAATAAATTTATTTGGTAATCGACTATCCAAATCTGCAAACCCGATAAATCTGTTTAATTCATATGAAATTGACATTTTTATATTAATCACCTTGTATCTCTTAAACCAGAAGTCGGATCTGACTGAAAAGTAAAATGTTTTATAGGATTTTAAGGCCTCTCATTTGAATCATAGATCATTCTTAGATTTCATTTGAATCTTAGATCGGTTCAGCCATCTACGAGAAAAATGAATTGCATTATTTTAATTTCATTTCACCTATCATCCTGTGGTTCCGCAATCAGAAGTCGGATCCAAACGTAATTCAGGAACCTTGTTTGGGAGTATACTACTTTTCATATGAATCTGTGTTTGTAGAAAACGGTTTAGCCATCTCCGAAAAATTGAGTGAAATTATTTGTCACACACGCATTTGCTGATCTCGACGAACTGAGTCGTATGGTATATGAAAGTCATGTTTTTCCAGCATTTATTGCTGTAAGCAGGGATCCAAACTGCCTCCACTTTTTTATTACTGTAGTCTGTTAACCCACATTTACATTTTCTATTATTCGTACTGTACCGCGCTGCTGCATCCAAACTAAAATTCTATTACAGTAGGCATGCGAAGCAGTATCGCGTTAAAAACTACCGTCGAAATCACCGCCGCTTCAGGTAGGAAGAAATTCTATCTTTCTAAATTTTACTGTCTCCTTGTTTTCTCGAACAAAAAATGTTTTGAAGTAAAATTATTAAGTTGCAGAATTATTTATGTATTTCAAATAAGTTAGATTCATTATACTCTATTTGTACCACCGTCAATCATGTGTATTAAAAACAAGTTTTGTACTGTGTTATAACATGCAGATCATTCAAATTTATTTCCATTGGTATGATCGCCGTCTTGCTATCCTCGTCAGCTGATTGTTCATTTATATTATTTTCCCAAAGGTGTCGCATTAGGAAGAGAAAAGAAGGTGCTTCGCATATCGCGTTCTCTCTGACAGCAACCGGAGGACTACCTGAAAAGTGTTGACTTATGACCACTACCGTTTTTCACACTTTTCATTCTGTTACGCACTAAACTCAGAATTGAGTCAAAATCGGTTTTATCAATCGAAAGCTTCCCAAGAAACAAATGCACCTAGTGTTATAAAATATGTAGTATATTTACATGCCTAGAGCCACTTCAGTAAACTCGAAGAAAATTGAATCTCTGATACACAAACAATTTCAACTGCACTTACTCTGTCATACGGAAACCTTTATGATAATTGTTAGGTTAGGTTAGGTAGAGCTAACACCCACGCTATATCTGAGAAACGCTGGAATGGCGACTTAGCCCACAGTGTGAAGTTTGGGCCACCCTCCTCTAATAAGAAAAAATCGGTAAAATATTCTTTTGCTTGGGCTTTAATAAAAAAAAAATTTCTGGCGAAAAATGATTTCCGCTTCGAGTCACTGAAATTCTAAACGTAGCGAAATACTTAACGATTTCTTTGAACTCGACATTTGATTTTTCTAGTTGGGAAAGAGTTGTACAAGCAATTCTTATCGTTCAATAAAAATACATCTTTAAAGATAGTAACATCGACAAAAGGTTCGAAGAGGAAATCAAATTTCTTCTTGTCCTTGTTTGAATAAATCAAACTTCTATCGGGTTGTAAACACAGCCTAAATATATTGTATGCATGGCTAGATTACAGGAAAAGGCATCTGTGTTTCCGTTGAAGAGACTTAAAAAAGTTCTTTGAAGAATCCCTTAGAAATGCATACGTTTGAAATAAAGATATAACTAGAAATAAAAATTCAAGGAAAAAATGAAATTGCCCGCTTCAGAAAACTTGATTTTTTTTCTGAGTAGGGTAACGGTACCTCCATTCATTTCAGCTCCGTATCGCAATAAGCTGAAATATGGTGCATTCTGAGTGCATTCGTAAAGATAATAACACCAGTATTATGCACAATTATGCCGCAATCTGATTTTTCAGAGCCGAAACAAAGATATTTCATCCGATTTTATCGTAATTTGTTGATTGGTAGTCGCGTTGTCCTCAAAATAACGTGATAGCTCCACACATGAAATGATTATTAGTACAATAATCCTATGTTAGCTGAATGCATTTCTATAACCATAAATTTTAATCTTTTATTAGTCTGGATTATTCTAAACATAAAATATGGTCAACACAAAAATTTTACAAGGTAGACTCATGCAAATGCAATTCTTCATGTAAATACAGGTCTTGATACCAGATAACGAATTGCATTGTTCAAAAAGATTAAAGAATAATATCAACGAATTCCTAGTTCAATAAAATATAATCAGTTGTTCAAATAGATAAATTTTGAATAATAATTCGTCTTTCCGCAAAAATAATACTTATGCATGTGAAAGATTAATTCAATCAACCTTTCACTACACACCTTCTGAGCAAACACCGTAAAGTACAGCGGTAGAACACATTTTCGTCCGCAGCTGTAAAGTACTTTTTCATCCGCAGTAGAGTACATTTTTGTCCGCAGTAGAATACTTTTTTTTTCGTTGGCGGTAGGAAGCTACAGTACATTTTTGAAATCTACGGGAGTTTCAAGCAGCACTACAAGGCCGTACCATCAAGAAAAGGTAGAATGAAGTAAAACAAAATTTTGTTTTACCTGTACCGTTCTGACCGTCGCTGGTACTCTCTCTGCGGTAAATGTACCATCAAGCAGTTGTAACAGGCTGTAAAATTTTGAATGTGTAGAATGTACAAGGATAAATGTATTCTACCGCTACCGTTTTCATCCCTGGCTGTAAGTAGTTTAAATCGATATAATTATGGAATTACTTCCAACTCGAAAATGCTGATATCATCTGGTTTACATATGCCATATTCGAACGATTATGTTGCCAAAAACGAACCGTGCTAAAATCGGTCCGAGGCAAATTGTAATTGTAATTGTAATTTATCAGCCCACAACCTGGCAGACCGTGTCCGCCCATCTGCTTGAGTGAGGTTCACTTCAAGCTGGCTGTGAGCCTACTAAAGCCTGACCGTTGATATGCACTAGACCGTATAGCACACCGGCTTCCTCCACCAGCAGGCGCTGCTCTGAGTCCCACTGGTTTCAGATACATTAGGTTAGGGATAGTGGAGATAAATAGGGAAATATAGCATTTAGAAGTTTACTAACTACTACTAACTACTGTGTTTGTGGCTGAAAATAAAGCGTACGGAACAATAATAATAATTACAATAATAAAAAAAAATAAAAAAAAATAAGAACAATAATAATAATAATGGTAATAATAATAAAGTGACATTAAAAACAATAGTGCACTTACCCCTCTCTCCCCACCTTACCACAGCTTAACAAAGGTCAAGTTATCACTCAGAGTACCACCTTTTCGTCATTCTCTGGAGACGCCCCAGGGTTCTTCTTTCTAAAATTTCCTTGCTCTTAGGCCTTCGATGACAGTTCCTTATTTCAACATTCTCGTTTCATTGCGCCCCCACCATGAAATGAAATAAGATAAAATAAAGTCAGGTGTTAGTAAGTTTGTTGGATTATATGATGTAAGGTAAGGATGCACATTCAACACCAGATTGTCCAGGGAAGCCACAGTATGTACACAATGGCACGATTGCTTAAAATGTCTTCACACCTGCCCGAATCAGTTTCGCCGTCAATGCAATTTGTATAACATCAGTACCGATATCGAACCGGATCGGAAAGGTTTGAAACTTCCTTAACGGTTCATAAGATGTCAATTCGCTCTTATTCCTGATCAGAGATGCCAGAACTGCAGATATGTCTGTAAATCTGACTTTTGAAATTGTCGCGACCTTTTTGCCTTTCTCATATAGAAAGGTTATGCAATCACTTGAAAAACCGACCAACGAAAATTGGCCCGGAGGGCCAAGTGTCATATACCATTCGACTCAGTTCATCGAGCTGAGCAATGTCTGTGTGTGTGTGTGTGTGTGTGTATGTGTCAAATAATCTCACTAGGTTTTCTCGGAGATGGCTGAACCGATTTTGACAAACTAGGATTCAAATGAAAGGTCTTCCGATCCCATACGGAATTCCTGAATTTCATCCGGATCCGACTTCCGGTTCCGGAGTTATAGGGTAAAGTGTGTTCAATATTGTACACCGTCACTTAAACCGGCGAAACAAAAAACGTTAAAAAATTTCTAAACTGGTCTCAAAACTACACAAATCGATAGTCATTATCAGTAGGCAACTAAACAAACTGTTTCCGGCTATCCTGGTTTTCGGTATCCGGTTCCGGATTCCGGAAAGTGCATATAATAGTGATCTTATTTCGTTTTCTTAAGGATGGCTTACGCAATCAAAGCACTCTTTTATTCTGTATGTTATGCATAAACAATCTCTTGGTTTTTTTCAAAACTCGAAGAGAATTTTTTCTAATAGAATACCACAATATTATATGTACATGAGAAAGGCATCATTACACCACTAGGTGGATTAAAACAGGTTTTTCCAAGTTCGTTTAGTTATACATCATAGAGAAATTTCTGCAATATTTGCTAACAGCAGATTTGTTTTCGGATATACAGACTTTTTCAACGCTGTCTGAAGATATTTGAAATTTTTATCTGGCATCTCTGATAATAATAAGTCCACTTTTTGAATTTAATTCACCTGTTCCGGACGAATGTGATATATTAATCACCCCCATTCTGCATCTCGATCGAGTCGGACCCCGTCGAACGAATGTAAAAACCTGCACTCTGTAATTCGATCGAGTGATGCCTTTGTATGGAGAACTCGATCGAGCTACAGAACGCAAAACTTCACACCCGATCGAAACAATCCGACTCGAACGAAACACAGAGCCGGGGTGAATAAGCATCCCAATTGCATCAGTACTGCCTGAAACAACCCAATGGCCCATTGTCAATTTCAAGCAGTATCAGTCATGTCAACTCTGTGATAAATACAGATGATATAATAAATTCGTTTTACCGTTTTAAGCGAGCGATCGATCTCGGTATGATCCGACTTGGTCAACACGAAGTGTAAATTGACTCCCACCCTCATCCGCCAAGCAGGGTACGCGCCCGTTTATCATCCTAAGCTCAGGGCAATAGGATAGTTACTATTAATAATATAAAATTTATAATTTTTTTAATAAAAGTTTACATGTTGCACACTTCCCACGTTGAGAATATTAGCAACAGTCACAAAGTGGGTTGATAATCGAGACATCTATAGTAAGATGTTAGTTCCTTATCAACAGTTGCACTCTGTCCCACCGCTTGCTAATACTCCGCACCTCCTCATTCTGCTAAAAACAGGAGTCACCAGTCATCATTTGATACCGTGTAGGCATGAGGTCGGGGCTTGTGACGACCAGAGCTAAGTCAATCAAACTGCCGATACAAACAGTAAGATATGATATTTGTCGCTCCTTCCAAGATGTCGTGCACCTTTGACCCCCAAAAATCGGTCCGAGGCAAATTGTCATGAAAAAGGATGCTGTACACAGTCTTTTTGGTACTTAGAAACAATTGTATGTAACAGTATAAAAAATCGTGTTTTCCGTTGCTCCCAAGCATTGCTTTGTCATACAGCGCTCAAAACTCCTACTGCTGGAATAGGGAGAAAAGTCGCTTATACAAAAATGTCGATATCTCCGTTGAAAATGGACGGATTTTAACAATCTTTAGCTTGTTGGAAAGCTATTATCGTGTGGAATCTAAGTATAGGAACATATTCTGTTTTCAAGGTCAGGTGGTACAGATACTGTCAAAAAACTAAAAATTTTGATATAAAACTTCGTATAACTCAAAAAGTAAACATCCTATCTCAAAACCATTCAATAGCATTCTGGGTGACGGAGAGACCTTTCATTTGCGACTAGTTTGATCAAAATCGATCCAGCCATCTCTGAGATCTCGACCTCTTAGTTAACAACACACACACAAACACGCACACGCACACGGATATATGACATTCGGCCTCGGAAATTTTTTTCTAAAGTTTGAGCGAATTCTATACTTATATATATATATATATATATATATATATATATATATATATATATATATATATATATATATATATATATATATATATATATATATATATATATATATATATATATATATATATATATATATATATATATATAAAAGGTAAAAAGGCAGAAACCCCGGTTTTTCCAACCCGAAACTGGACCATAAACTGGTATCTCTGATCATGAAGAACAAATCAATGCCAATAAGTGATTTGGCCAAAAAAGCAGGATCGAGTGTCGGAATGGTCCAGCGTATCAAGAGACGAAATCACCTGAAGACCTACAAGAAGCAGAAAATCTCGAAACAAAAGTGTAGAACAGAAGAAGCGAGCAGCAACAAGGGCCCGGAAATTGTATTCGCGTCTTTTGCTGTGTCCGGATGCATGCGTTTCGATGGACGATGAGACTTGTGTAAAGGAGGACTCAAAAACCCTTCCAGGTCCACAATACTTTACTGACGTCGTTGGGGAGAATGTGAGCGATCCGGACAGGTCGATTCAAGTGGAGAAATTCGGTCGAAAGGTACTTTTATGGCAAGCAATATGTTTCTGTGGTTTGAAGTCAACCATTTTTTACACTACCGGAACTATAAATGCAGAAATCTATCGATCTGAGTGTCTCCAGAAGAGATTGCTGCCTTTATATAAGAAGCATAGTACACCTCCATTGTTTTGGCCGAATTTAGCGTCGGCTCACTATGCCAAAAACCACTCTCAATTGACTTGCGGAAAAGGGTGTAAATTTCGTTGAGAAAAATATCAATCCTCCAAATAGCCCTCAGCTTCGACTCATCGAACGTTACTGGGCAATCGTGAAGAGGGTATTCAAGAAGACTGGTTAGGCAGCTGGGAACAGAAGTTGAAAAAATTTTTTGCTTGCAACACTTGTCCGTAACTTGATGAAGAGTGTTCGATCAAAAGTTCGAAAATTCGTGAAGGAATAAAGCTTGCTTCATTTAGAATTGGAACAAAGACAATTGCCTGTATTTCAGTTATTTATTATTGTATTCAAGATCTTTTTTTATACAAATGTAGCGTTTTCTTCATACTTTTAAGAAAAAATACGGATAAAATTATTCGTCACGGTTCTGAAGGAATTCTCGAATTTTTCCTGTAACACGGCTCAGTAGGCGGCGCACACCTTCTTCGTTCATCGTTTTAGTTATCTTATTCCATCAGGTCGTCATCTGATTGATGTCTTTGACAACCTTTCCCTTTGCCTTGAATCTCCTCTTCACGATTGCCCAGTATTTCTCAATAGGGCGGAACTGGGGCAGTTGGGTGGGTTAAGGTTTTTCGGAACAAACTGGACCCCTTTCTCTGCATACCATTCTTGAACGACTTTGCTGTAATGACGGCTTGTCAAATCTGGCCAAAACATTACAGGATGGTCGTGGGATGAACGGCAAAATTCGTTTTTGGAGACACTCTTTCTGGTATAGTTCCGATGTCATTGTCTTATTTGTAACGAAAACTTTCGTTTTTTTGCCGCAGCTGCAAATGCCCTGCCAAATCATAAATTTTCTTGCAAATTTGTCGGCAAAAACAAATTTAAATTTGGCTGGAACATCCCCCCGAGCCGTTGCCAAGTAAAATTTTTGACCTGGGATTTGACCGAAGTCAGCCTTGACACAGGTTTCATCGTCCATCAGAAGACACCCGTTGAACTTGGTCAGCACCTGGTCATATAGTTTCCGAGCACTAATTTTGACCACACTATTCTGTTTTATGGTTCGATTTGGCTGTTTGCTACCTCGATACGACTTGATTCCTTCCCGGAGTCGAGTTCTTCTCACGGTACTATGGGCAGTACCAAATTTTCTGGCCAAATCACGGTCCGACAGATTAGGGTTCCTCTTAATCGTCTTCAACATCTTACCACGCAGTTTCCGATCGACAGTTCCACTCCGACGATTGGCCTCCACTTCCGAATCGTCGTCAATCTTTCCTTATACCGTTTGAAAACGCGCCATTCGGTATTTCTAGGCAATTTCAGCTGTTTAGCTAGCTTAAATGCAGACCACAATGGATTTTCCAAATAACTGTGCACCATTTTTTTTCCTTCTTTCGGCTTCCATGTTGATTGTTTACAAAGTACAGTCGATTTTCGGAATGTCAAAAATCATACGTGAAGCTGACAAAATTCCCGACACGTGGGCGCCAAGAGCTTCCAAATCCGTCCACCAGGAGCGCCACAATATGAGCAAAAGTTTGTTCCAATTCTAAATGAAGCAAGCTTTAATTTAAATTTCATCCGGTTTTCATTATGCTCAAGTTTAATCTCGTACAATCAAATTTTTTAGTTTGAATAAAATATCGTTTTTTATCATAATTTGAAAGAAAATTTTGTGGGTAGCTTATTTTCGATACACTTCCAATTACTGTAATTTCTTCAAAGATTCCAATACAAACCGAAAGTTTGTGGTTTAAACTTGAGACTTTTGCGAAGAATAATGCGTCAAATATAAAATCAATCCGGTAAATCGTACAAAAAAAAAATAAACAAAGAAAAACTGTCATTTGCAGTTAGGCCCTTTTGTCGTGGGATTGCTGTGACTTCGAATTATGGGTGAAAGTCGTTTTTGTAACCATTCTTAGGTGTATATTTTCGATGCAGTTTTTGAGTCTGCAACGAATAGCTTGCCAGACCATAGCTTTGTTACAAAAACTTTCGATTCGAATCGCTGTCTCGGAATGGTTCAATATATGCCCTTCTCGTATCATATGTTATTGAGGTCACGGCATAGATTTGTAATCGGATTTTATATAGGTTTCGCAGGCCACGATTTTGCAGTTCCTATTTACAGCAAGTATCGCATCGTACAACTTCTGAACTCTTGATCAGTTGCTTGTTTTGGACTGCGTTTGAAAAAAAATCTACTGTATTTAACCAAGTTTAGATATACACGGTCTTACAGTCCCCTAGAACCCTATCAAATTGCACCCGGATACGAATTACTGTAAATTTACGGTTTTCAATTGATGAAAATATTGTAACCTATTCTTCGGTTGGTCCCAAAAAGGACCGAATGGTAAAACATCTTCAATGTGAGAACAATGAGAACAATTATTTCGAAGTCCCAACAGCCCCACTGTTCAGGTGCGTATACAGGGAAGGTGTTTTAAGGGTTCAAACTCCCTCCAAAACTCAGAAAAATGTTACATGAAAACACTTCTCTTTAAAAATTCAAGTAAAAAAAATGAATGAATAATTTTAAACAAACGACTTTTTGCCAAGCATTTTTCTAAAATTATACACATATTTTCACACGTAGGGAAATCGATCAACATATTCTAAAACTTCTCCTGAAAAAAAATTCCTAACTTTGGATCTGGATTTCGATTCCGCATTCAGAAAGTTTGTTCCGGACCTGAAATGTGGACCAGGATTCTGGAACAGAGTTCTAGAATTGAATTCCGGAAACGGATTTTTGTACTGAGTTTTGAATTTTGAAGTTATGCGGATTTCTGAAGTCATGTTTTTTTATCACCCAGATTTCCGAGGTTATGCGGTTTTTTGGTGCGGTATCTAACCCACACGTAGCATTTGCTTATCTTGAAGCAAATCAACGAAATGCCACCAACATATCCAAAAAAAAAACGGGTGGGTAATGTGTGAAACGTGGTCGAATTGACGTGACAGCATCCACTAACAGGCTTTCTTTTTTACTGTAAATTTAATTATTTCAATTGATGAAACTATTTATATATTACAAGTAGGTTTACAACTTTTCCTATAAAAAAATCATAGATTTTGAATCCTTGGGATCGACGAGAACCTGTGTTGTGAAGCTAAATTTTTGAATTTTTGAACATGAAACTGAATTCTGGACTTGAACACAGGATATGAATCTTTGATTTCGATTTTGCAACAGAACTTGGACTCTGGAACTGAATTCTGTACCGGGATACTGGAAATTCAGTCTTGGATGACTGATTCGAATGTTTACATTGGTTTCGAAAACTCTGGCACTGAATTCTGAACCTGGATTCTGTAAATGAATACAGAAACTATGTTTCGAACCAGGATCCTGGAGCTGTACTTTGGAACTTGATTCTGTAAATGAATTCTAAAACTGAGTTCATGAGTTGGGTTCTAGGATTTCATTTTCGGACCTTGATTCGAAAAATATACTGGATTCTGGAATTGAATTTTGGATTTCAATTCAGGAACAGAACACTAGGACAGTATCTTGAAATTCCTGAGCCGGATTATGGAATTCAGTTTTAGAACAAAGGAATTAAGTTTTAGAACAAAGGTTTTTGGGATTCAGAAATTTAATTCTAGACCTTGATTCTGAAATTGAGCTCTGGAAATGGATTCTAAAAATGAGCCCGAGAGCTACATTTTGGACAAGAATTCGGGAACTAGAATCGAGAACCGAATTCTTGAACTAAATTCTGAACCTGTATTATGTAACTGAATTCTTGACCTGAAACTGAATCTGGGCACTGAAGCTGAATCTTTGACTTGGATTCAGAACATGGAATTCTGGATATTAAGTTGGATTGGAATCGGGGACCTGAATTTTGAAATTGAACTTTTGAAATAGGATTCCAAAAAAGAATTTTTGAACTCAAATATAGAACTGGATTTTGTAATCCGGGATTTGGATCTTTGCATTGTTTCGGGAATTCTGCAATTAAGTTCTGAATCTGGATTCTGGATCTATTTCGAAACTGGATTCTGTAAATGAATTCTGGTACTGAGCTTTGTATTCTCGAACTGAATTCTAAAACGAAGCTAGGATCTGGATTCTAGTATAATATTTATGTACCAGAATTCTGCAAATAAATTCTAGAGCTTAACTCGGATTCGGGCAGTCGATCAGGATAGTCTCGGGATCATTACTAGTTCCACAGTTTGTGCCTAGTTTTGAATTGATGGCGGTTGCTAGTTGGTTCGATGACAAAAGTATTTTTGAAACAGAAGTACTGGGCCCACTAGTTACCGAATGCTGAATGTGTTTCCTTCTCTTTAGTTGAAGTTATCATTTTCGCAGTTCCAGTGCAACGTTTACCGTAGTGAACAGGTTGTTCGCAAAACTAGCATATAATCAGCTGATTCTCGTAAGTTACCAGTGATTTACAAGGATGTCTACCACCCTGTCCAAAAATCACGTAAGATGGAATCGCCTTATGTAGCTCGATGCAGAAGGTTCGGTAAAGGCAACAGCTGATATCGTTATATTTATTATTGCCGGTTTCTCTCTAATCAGTAGTAGTTTAATTTTTCAGTAATCATAACAAAACATTTCAGATTTCAGTTTAAAAACTTCCATCATTCGATCACGTGTGTGTGTCAATAACAGTTTCTAACAGCACGAAAAACAAGCAAACTCCGATGACTGCTTGTTTCCAACTCAATCTTGTAATTGATTACTTGTCGGCAGCTTCCTAGAACTGGCAGATAAATCTTTACCTTTCGACTCCATTAACGAGTCATTTAGAACTTTTCGATTTCGGGAGTTTGTTTCGGGAGGGACCTTAGGAACTTAGACCGAATCGGTGATTGATTTGATTAACTTTTCGGCAAAAAAAATAACACGCACTGACTGCCCGCTCCAACTGCGAACGGACTACACAAACCGGAAATTAGACATCCGTCTTTCCCCCTTCTTCCCCCCAGAAAGAGCTAGAAAAAAATCAACCCAGCGTTCGGATGATGATGTATCGACACGTAACGGAGCCCTAAACCGGGCGGTTTTCCCAGTGCCGTTTTCCAACGACCGGAAGCGGCTTTTACTTGCTCTTAAATTGAGCTAAGAATTGAATGATTGAGTTATCCTGTCCTCGGGAAAACAACAAAAAAAGTAAACTCACCTTTCATCAGTCGACGCTGGACTTTCATCCTCTGCTGGGCGTTTGTTTCGGCTTCGCTTGAACACTTTTGCTTCCCAGTGGGCGGCAGTGAAAAAGGATTTGGGTTTGCTGCTGCTCCTCCTCGTCTCGGTTTGATCACTTCAGTCGGTAGTAATTTGCTGCTAATATTTTCAATATCGATTTGAATTTCATTGGAAAACTTCTACGGACAGAAAACGAACTATTTATTTAATTTTATTTTTTACTCTAGGCAATGTAACACCGATTTCTAATGGCCAACTACGATGGAACTATTTTCAACTTGAACATGTCAAAACACTAACACTTATTTATTTATTGATTTATTTATTTATTTTCACTAGTTAAACTTTTATACATGACTTTTGCTTGGTGGTTGCTGATTGACAATCTGGAACAAGAAAAAAAATTTAATTATTGAATTGGAATATTGGAGAATGGCTTTTAGTCGCTCGAATCATGGGTACTCGACTAGAATTTAACCTCGATGAAAAGTAATATATTTTTTCGATTTCGTCAGTTCAAAGAAGCCTTTTCTTCACTTGCTGACATCATCACATAGTTGTTCAAGTGGTAGAACAAATCCAGTTTCTTAAATCGAAGTAAAATCAAATACAAATAATAATACCCCTAAGTCCCATACAAACGAACCGCCAATGTTTGGTTCACAGCCTGAACAAGTAAGCCTAGCAAATTACTCCCTTTCATTGCGATAGTTTGAAAATGTGAAAGGAGATCGGAGGATTTCTGGCAACGCTTTATGCTAGTTGCTACGGTGCAAAACAAACTTGTTTGTTTATGTTTATCGTTGCTGTATTAAACTGCAACAATCAGTCTAAATATCACCGGCACTAGCACAAAAGATGAAAAATGAACACAAACACCCACGAATCTACAAATATCAATACAGCTAGTAGTATATTCTAGTGGCTTAACCATTCTAGATTATTGTTTAACTTACATTTCGCTTGTGATCTTGATTATCAGATAAAAACTGTTTGTTTATTTATTTTTCACTATAATAAACAGTAACTATGGTGAACTTGTTCTTACCCTTCAGTGTTGCTAGTTTTATAGAAAATTCGTTAAAGTACATTGTCACTCTGACAGTGTATCATGACATTGTATTTGATTCTGCTACCAAGTAAAATTTTCTCGTAAGCTTTGATTTTTTACTGTTTTCACTGTGTGTACTGTTTTTGCATTTTAACCGTTTTGATGGTTTTTACTGCCTTTACGATTTTTACTGTTTTTTTTGTTTATTATTCTTATTATTTATACTATTTTTACGGTTTGTAATTTTTTAGTGTTTTGACTGTTTTCACTGTTTTACTGATTTTACTCTTTTTACCGATTTTAATGTCTTTATTGTTCCTACTATTTTTATATTTCCTCTTTTCATTGTTTTTACTGTTTTTGTTTTTTATTTTTTTTTTATTTTTACTAATGTTATTTTCTATACTGTTCTCAATGTTTTTATTCTTTCTAATGTTGACTGTTTATGCTGTTGTTATTGCTTTTACTGTTTGTATTGTGAAAGTTTTTACTGATTTTACTGATTTACGATTTTTAATATTACTACTGATCTTACTTAAAGCTTCTACCATTTCTCTGTTTTTATTGTTTTCGCAGCTTTCTCTGTTTTTACTGTTATTATGTTTTTTACTTTTTCTACTGTTTTTACTGTTTTTCTTGTTATTACAGTTTTTACGGTTTTCACTATGTTTACTGTTCTTGCTTATTTGAGTGAATTTATTGTTTTTACTTTTTTTAGTGTTTTTACTGTTGTTACTTTTTAACTGGTAGTTTTACTTGTTTTACTAGTTTACTAGTTTTACTAGTTTTACTAGTTTTACTAGATTTATCTAGTTTTATTTAGTTTTATCTAGTTTTATTAGTTTTCTCTAGTTTTATCATTTTTTATCTAGTTTTAACTAGTTTTATCTAGTTTTATTTAATTTTATCTAGTTTTATCTAGTTTGAACTAGTTTTGTCTAGTTTTATGCAGCTTTATTTAGTTCTAATTTAGTTTCATCTAGTTTTATCTAGTTTTATTTAGCTTCATCTAGTTTTATTTAGTATTATTTAGTTTTATCTAATTTTAAAGAGTTTTATCTTTTTTTATAACACTTATTTTACCCCGGCTTTAACCATTTTGGTCGTTCTCCGGAAAGTTTTATCTAGTTTTATCTAGTTTTATATAGTTAAATTCAGTTGAATCAAGTTTTATCTAGTTTTATGTAGTTTTACTTGTTGACTTAGTTTTATCTAGTTTTACCTAGTTTTACTAGTGTTGTCTAGTTTTACTAGTTTTACTGTGCTTACTATTTTTACTGTTCTCACTGCTTTGATTCTTTTACATCTTTTACTGCTAGGCAGATGTAAAGGTAGGGCTACTTGCAAAACAATATTTGCTTTTACACGGGAGTGTAATGTGGAAACTAACGTCTCGGACGAAACAAGTTCCGGTTTGCTAGTTCGTACAGGTTGTGGTAATTTAATGAAGAAAAAAATTATTTTTTTACCCCCAAATTGGGTTCTATCATAAATTTGGGAGTAAAAAAGGAATTTGTTTTCTTTCCTCTTTAAATTGCTTGCCTTAACTGGTTTTACTAGTTTTACTTTTTTACTGTTTTTACTAATCTTACTGTTCTACTGTATTTGCGGTTTTTACTGTTTGTTTGTTACTATTTTAAATTTTTTTGATTATTTTTACTGTTTTCATTGATATTACAGTCTTTAACTGTTTTACTGCTTTTACAGATTTACTCTTTTTCGGTTTTTACTATTCTCACTGTTTTATTGTTGCTCCTATTTTTACTATTTCCAATGATTTTACTGTTTTCACTGTTTTCACAGTTCTAACTGTTCATTCTCTGTTTCTACAGCTATTACGGTTTTTACTGTTTTTTATGCTTTTACTGTTTGTACTGCTTTTATGGCTTTCAATGATTTTATTGTTTCTACCATTTTTACTCTTTTCGCCGATTTCATTGTTTTTATTGTTTCTACTGTTTTCAAAATATTTACTGTTTCCACTGTTTCATGGCTTTCAATGATTCTACTGTTTTGACTGTTTTTACTGTTTTTAAAAATTTTACTGTTTTTGCTGATTTTACTGATTTTTACTCTTTCACTAAGTTTATCTAATTTTACTAGTTTTATTTAGTTTTACTCGTTTTATCTAATTTAACTAGCTTTATAACTTTTACTAGTTTCATCTAGTTTTATTTATTTTTATCTAGTTTTACTAGTTTTACTAGTTTTACTAGTTTTACTAGTTTCACTAGTTTTACTAGTTTTACTAGTTTTACTAGTTTTACTAGTTTTACTAGTTTTACTAGCTTTACTAGTTTTACTAGTTTTACTAGTTTTATTTAGTTTCATTAAGTTTTATATAGTTTCACTAGCTTTATCTAGTTTCACTAGTTTTATTTAGTTTAACTAGTTTCATCTAGTTTTACTAGTCTCATCTACTCTTACTAATTGTACTAGTTTTACTAGTTTTACTTGGTTTACTTGGTTTACTTGTTTCACTTGTTTTACTTGTTTTACTTGTTTTACTAATTTTATCTAGTTTTACTAGTTTTATCTAGTTTTACAATTTTACTGTAAACAGTAGAAGCAGAACCGGAAAAACAATAGAAAATATTAGATTGTAAAACAATAAACAATAAAGATTAAATCAGTAAATCAGTAAATCAGTTAATCAGTAAATCAGTAAATCAGTAAATCAGTAAATTAGTAAATCAGTAAATCAGTAAATCAGTAAATCAGTAAATCAGTAAATCAGTAAATCAGTAAATCAGTAAATCAGTAAATCAGTAAATCAGTAAATCAGTGAATCAGTAAATCAGTAAATCAGTAAATCAGTAAATCAGTAAATCAGTAAATCAGTAAATCAGTAAATCAGTGAAAAAATCAGAAATAATATGAACAATTAAACCATTGATAAAGTAAAAATCATAAAAAAGTAGAAACAGCAGAAACGGCAAAACAATAAAAACAGTGATAACAGTAATAATAGTAAAAACAATAGAAATACTTAAAACAGTAAAAACAGCAGATATATTAAAAACAGAATTCAAAGCTAAGAGGGCAAAACCAGTAAAACTATAAATTATATAAAAGAGTAAGAACAGTCAAAATAGTGAAATACAATAAAAAACAGTATAAGCATTATTCCTGATTTACTGATTCACTAATTTACTGATTCACTAGTTTACTGTTTTTTTCTTTTTGTATTTACTAGTCTTACTGTATTTACAGGTTTAGTGTTATTGTTTTAACTGTTTTTATAGCTTTTCTTGTTTTACTTTTTTTTGCTGTATTTACTATTTTCATTCTTTTACTGACTTGACGGTTTTTAGATTTTATTTTTTCTTACTCTTTTTGCTACTTCTTTGTTTTGATTTACTTTCTTTTTATAATTTGTGCAATTTTTACTTTCATTACTAGTTTATACTATTTTGCTGTTTTATTGTTTATATTATTTTTACTGTTTTTTTCGTTTTACTGTTCTTATTGCTTTCACTGTTTTTAACTGCCTTCACAGTTCGTACTGTTTAAGCCATTGCTAAATTCTTCTGGCGAAGTTGATTGTCGGATCTAATTTCAATTTGAGAGCGTGTGTTTCGCTCCAGGACACAACGAATAAAATTTATTCGAAACAAAAACCATTCCCAACCCACACTGACCGTCGGCTGCCGTCACATTTTTCCAGATGACTGCCAGTTCGCTTTGCGAGAAACTTCGAAACCACCCACCCGACATATTTCGGGTTTCGTCTGAAAATTCTCAACACTGCCCACGTCGGAATGCTTCTCGAGAGGAATTTAGTAGCGTTTTTTTTTTATTTCTGCCATGTAGCCATGTTCAACAATATTGCTGTTCTACTGCTGCCAGGTACCGACCCCGAGACCAAGTCTCAAAGGTAATCAAGTTTCCAGACAGCTTGAGTCGGTGACATTTATTCGGTTTTGCTGTTACTGTGAAACAAGCTACACTTTCTTTCGATGAATTTCGAATTACTTTGGAAACGAAAGTAAATACTGCTTGTTTTAGTGAAACTTTTTTCTTCGCAAAATTGTTTCAAGATCGAAAATAAACCTACACTGAAACAATTTTATCCTTGAATCCCGACTCCCAAAGAAAGCAAGTCGAATTAATTCTTCGCAAAGTATCTCTAAGCCTGACCTCATTACGGGAAAACCATCAGGTGATTATATTCCCGTTAATCTGAAATCCCCCCTTCCCCTGCCAGCTCAAAACCGTCAGCTACTTTCCCCAGAGTTTTACGATTACATTTACCCAACGGCGGCACGGGTGGAAAGTTTGCCACGTTTTGCACTTCACAAACGTTGATCCAAGCTTTCACCAGCTGTGTCCAAGTGCCTGGTCCGTTAAGGGATTAGCCGTTATCGGGCGTTAGTGCCGCCATACTTTCCCAACGCGACTGACGCGACGATTTCCGTGCTAAAGAAAGAAAGGGTAAATTAAAAAAAAAAGAAGAGAGAGAGAGAATCCCACTTTCAACCCACCAACAACGGATGACTGACGGCGATGGTTGCCTTCATCCATCATAATCAAACATGTGGTACTGATTTTGAATAAGAGAGATTTACGTTGGCTGTCGGGCTGCTGTGGACTATGACGCCTTCCCCCTTCATCCCGGTTCAACGGTTTCTTCGATACGTATCGGTTCATGCGTCACGATTTCGCAGCATCATACAGTCTGGAAGTTTGGATAAGTCTCGGATTGTTGGTACCGAATGTGGATTTTTGACAGTATTCGATATTTATATAAGAAAAGTCTCCAATGGCGAGATAGAAATTGTATATGCAGAGATACTCCAAAAGGAATGCACAATATTGCAAAAATTTACACAAAAATATCGTAAAAATGACTATGAGACTCTTTTGCGAGTTATTGGGTTTACCGTATGCGTGATAATGTTTGCACCAGCGTACAAATATGCTTGCCGTGTCACAAATCACAATTGCATGTGCGTCGGCTATAACTCAAAGTATAGTAGGCTGTCTGTAAAAGAACACGATTTACTCGATTTGACAGTTGCAGCCAGAGCTAATAAAAGTCATTTTCATTTACTCAAACTAGACGAAAATGACGAGAAATTACTGTCACTCTCAGCTTCGCTTGCAAACTATGAGAACGAAATCCATGTCCAGACAATGACATACGCGGGAGAGTAGTTTCAAAATTGTGTTTTTTTCTTTCATTTGCCCTTTCAGTCATTTGCAGTTTTCAGTGAATATCCCATGGTATGCTGTGTTCATATTCAACCGAAGCTGTGAGAATTGAAAATGACAGAAAAAGGCTTCACAATAATTTTTACCTCTTGGTGCTCGAATTTGTAGTAGTTTTGGTTTCCAAAGAGGTTCTGGGATGTAATTGCTTCGATTTACCATATTTTAGTCACTTTTTATTTAGTCATTGAGAATGCGTGACAGTTTTATGCTCTGGTTGCAGCATGACGAAGCAGGCGGCGTATGTCGCAAAAGACATTTCAATCTCCATGAGAGTGCCACGGTGGACATGTAACTTGTTCATAAAAAAATAAAATAAAACAGTTGCTGCATAATGGTCGCATGACAAACACGACGAAACGAGTCGTTTTATGATGGTAACAATGGAGTCAAAATAATTTTACGAATTGACATCTCATCACACTAAGTTACAATAAGTTCCAACGTAACTTTTCGGTAATCTAACTCTTACGACGTGCTCGCATTGACTGTTTCAGTTACAACTGGTCACCGTAACAAAATGTGGCAAAGAAAAAGTGACACACTACAAGACAAAGTTAACAGTTCGGCTGAAAAGTTCGTATCGTTTAATAGAAACACACATTTTTTTGCCAAAATTCGTTTCTATTATTCAACATAATTGCCATCAGAGGCGATACAGCGATTATAGCGATCTTCCAACTTTTCGATACCATTTTTGTACTACGATTTGTTCTTTGCCTCAAAATAGGCCTCAGTTTCAGCGATTACCTCTTCATTGCTTCTAAATTTTTTACCAGCGAGCATTCTCTTGAGGTCTGAGAACAGGAAAAAGTCACTGGGGGCCAAATCTGGAGAATACGGTGGATGAGGGAGCAATTCGAAGCCCAATTCGTTCAATTTCAGCATGGTTTTCATCGACTTGTGACACGGTGCATTGTCTTGATGAAACAAAACTTTTTTCTTCTTAAAATGAGGTCGTTTTTTTGAAATTTCGTCCTTCAAATGCTCTAATAACGCTATATAATAGTCACTGTTGATGGTTTTTCCCTTTTTCAAGGTAGTAGATGAAAATTATACCATGCGAATCCCAAAATACAGACGCCATAACCTTACCGGCCGATTGTTGAGTCTTTCCACGCTTTGGGTTCGGTTCATCGCGTGCAGTCCACTCAGCTGACTGTCGATTGGACTCCGGAGTGAAGTGATGGAGCCATGTTTCGTCCATTGTTATATATCGACGGAAAAAATCGATTTTATTTCGATATAACAGCTCCAAACACTACTCAGAATCATCAATTCGTTGTTGTTTTTGATCGATTGTGAGCTCACGCGGCACCCATTTTGCACAAAGCTTTCTCATATCCAAATATTCGTAAATAATATGTCTAACACGTTCCTTTGATATCTTTAGGGTTCTAACTGAAAATGGTATGGATTTAATTCTAGTGGCGCCCTCTCATAGAAACGATACGAACTTTTCAGCCGGTCTGTTAAGTAATGATTTCATATCGGTTACCGTATTCGTTGTGATGCAACATAGAATTTCAATTACAGTGTCGGTTGAAAGCTTCCGTACATTATCTCGAACAGTAATATTAAATCAATAAGTAGAATAAGTAGAAAATTTCTTCAGTTTAAAAATATTGGCTATAGTTAAATCTGCGCTTATACGCAATTTTTTTACCGGTACATGTGCGAAGCAAACTTGTTTCGCTTTGGGAAGTACATTCTCTCTACCAGAGAGAATATTTCTACACTTTGTCACGGCAGTGCATGCATGTAAAAACTTACGCAATTGGCAACCATAATGACCAGGGAATGAAATATTCATTAAATTTGGAAAAAAATGCTATTTTTAATTATTGCGATTGGTCAACCGTTTTAATTTTGGTGTATAAAAAATAATATTAATCACAAAAAAGTTTTATCTGAACGCATTTCGACATTTTAGCTCGAAATTTAATATGACGGGTATAAAATATGAATATTATTTTTTATGTCGATGTTCTGAAACCCAAAATATCGAAGGCGCGCACGGTTTCAATAAGTATAATGATCAACTTCATCATAAATATCGAATAGCACTTTGATTTTGAGTAGATATAGTGAGTTTTAAGAAGATTGAATTTTATATTTTAGCTCATATTATCGGATGCCAATTTTTGGTCGTAAATGTTGAATGGGAAAAACACCAACAAATTGTAACTTGACATGAGCTTATATTTTCGGTTTCATTGTGACTGATCTTCGCGCTGAATCAAATCGAATATTCTTTACTGCGAAGTTGTTTGGCAACCCTTGGTAAGTCCCACAAGCTCCGCCTCTTACGCTTTTCAGGTTACATAGCAGTTATAATGCACGTTGCAAAGTCTTCTACTTGTTCCATGAATTTGTGTCATATACGTTACTGTCATTGAAGTGCAATAACGTGTGCTACCTGGGTAATGGCCTCGGTATTTTGGAATGTGCGTGGTGTAACATTTATCGACTATCTTGAGAAAGGAAATACCATTAACAGTGAATATTATATAGCCTTACTAGCGGATCCCTGCACACTTCGTAGCGCAATAATATTAGATTAAATGTAAATAAATCAAAACTACTATCAATGAATTTTAATGGTTATTGAAAAAAGACAGTGGTTCCCAACTTTTTTATATCGCGGCCCCCAGGTTTGGAATAGCTGCTCTGTGATAGACAACATTTTCTTGTTCCTCTATTTTCGGTAAAAACAAACTGTATAAAACCGAACTCATAATTCACGACATAAACTCCTAACGATTGCCTTAGAGATTTTTTGATGATAGCAGGAAAGCTGAACGAATAGTAAATTAGCGTTTAAATTTAAATGACGTGGAATAAGAACTTTTTTCCATTGAATTTGCCAGTCAAAATTGTTCCCTCAATAACATATGTTATTAATCTTTTATGTTTGAACTTTTTTCTGCATTTGCTTCTGTAATTTCTATACTAAAAAATTGCTGTTCCTGCAGTTTTTGCACTTATTCATGTACTTTCTGTCCTTGCTCCTCTTGTTTTGTACCTGCAGTGTCATCGAGCTTCGTATAGCAAGTCTTTTGAGAAATCGCACGAAATCTCCAAAAAAGTACAAAGACATTCTTCGAAGGTTTCAAATCATTACTCATGCTGAAGATGAATGGATCTACTAATAATGTATTTGCCTGAAAATAGCAATATTTGAAATAAGTTTCGCTTACTCGTAACACAACGATTACGATCTTATGTAGAGCTATTGTACCCATTGTATTGTACCGCCGAGAGGTGATGGGGAGTGGGGGGTGGCATTCCCCCCGGTCTCGGACTTTTAAGGGGAAATTCGGAAATTTTAAAGTTTTCTTATTCGTCAGAATCAAATCAATCTTTTTTTTGGACTAAAACAAAAAACGTTCTTCGGAATCAAATGGAGCATTCATTCCTGTTGTCTCTGGATGAAAGTTCAGCGCATTGTGACAGCAATAATTACATTCATCGTGAAGATAGTGATTCACATTTCTGGAATTTTAAGAAAACAATGAATCACAAAATAACGTGCCCTCATCAATTTTTTTAACTTATAGTCGTTCTTTTGTTTGAATTGGCGGTATTGAACACAATTTATGTATCGAAAAATGGAAATCTGTTTGCTGTTCATTTGGCGCCTCTTTATAGAACAAGTGGTTTGTAAGAAATGCCGTTTTACCATTTTGAGATATATGAGAAATAGGTATAGAATTCGCTCAAACTTTAGAAAAATCTTCCGAGGCCCTATTTTTTTAGAAATCGTGTGAATTTCATTTTTTTTTCAGTGTATGGCCAAAGATAAATAATAAAGATATGTATGTGCTTATACATATTTTTAAAAAAATGTGGTTCGTTCCCGATACCTTCTGAAATGATCGCACTCACCGCTTGGTGGAGCGCGAGATTAATTGCATTGTTATTATTTCAACCAAAGTGTGCCATAAAATTTCAATGTATACAAATGAGCTACCGAATCGAAAGGGTTCTCACGGTTTGACATTTGCATTATGAATGTATGATGGGAACTCAGCAGTGCAACCAATTTATCACCATTGGTGCCAGTTTCACGGAGGACCGTAGATGTGCGCCAAAAAAAGATCGTGACTTTCATGTCTGGAAATTCGTTTGTGGCATGGCTTAAATCATAAGAACGTTTTTGTTTTTAGGCGTACTGGTAATGGTGTAAGATTTCATCCTTGAAATGAATTGGATTGGAATTAAAAGAACGGATAAGGAATATTCTAATAAAAGAATAAGTAAAACTTGCTTCTTTAGTAAGATCAATTGCATACAAGAATGTATCATGAAATTATATTCAATCATTACACTATTGCACCAAAGCTAACACTAACGAGCGATTTCATACAAAGCTCCTTTTAATAAACCAAAATTAGTCGTTTCAGTAATTGTTTTTGCTACGAAAATGGTCAAAAAAGCACTTTATATTATGTTGTCTCATTCACACAATTTGAAAAGGCCACGCTACACCCTTCGAAACTTTATATTACTTGATTTAAGCTTTCCAAAAAGTATATGTATGTGCCTTTTGGTCTGCGACCCTGCTCCCTATTAGTGGTTAAAGCAAAGATAAATAATAAAGACATGTATGTGCCTACAATAATTAACAAAAACTTGGTTGGTACCCGGTACTTTCTAAAATGACCGCACTCACCGCTTGGTGGAGCGCGAGATTAATTGCATTGTTATCATTTCGATTCAAGTGTGCCATGAGTAGGGCAGCATCAAATGTCAACATTGTCACTCATTTCGATACAATAATATTATAAGACAATTGTTAAAAATAGCAAAAACAAATCGCAAAACGAAAAAAACGGAAAACATGAAAAATGGGCATCCAAAGCTAGGTCATCATGCTCATTTTTTCCATATACTCGTCAACCGTAGATTTTGATTTCTTAACATCTATGCAATCTACTCTGACTTTTTCGTAGTACATAATGGAATGTCGGAAATCTACTGTGTTAGCACTTGGAATTCCGAGCCTTTCGAGCTACCTTTCCTTCCAACGCGAAAAGTATATAATGTAACTCACATTTAACTGCTATGATTCATATCTGCTGTAAACTGTCCTCTCGCTATTAATTTAAATACACGAGAGAGTGTTAGCTGATTACATCAAAACAAACAAAATATTAAGTGTACCATAAAATCTCAATATAAACAAATGAGCCGACGAATCGAAAGGTTCTCACGGTTTGACATTTGTGTTAGGAATGTGATGATGGGCACTCAACAGTGCATCCATTTTATCACCATTGTTGCCAGTTTCATGGAGGACCGTAGATGTGCACCAAAAAAAGATCGTGACTGTCATGTCTGGAAATTCGTTTGTGGTTAAAGTTAGTCTATATAAAAGATTTAATTTTAAATTATTTTTTAAGGAAAAGGCCAAACCGTGCACAGTCTTCAACAAAAATGTGTAATTTTACGTTGTTAGTAATTGTCTCGAACATAGTAGACACTGAAAATGATTGCGAAAAAAAGTTTTGTACAAAAAGTTGATTTTAAGTGGTTTCAAACGAAAATGCTTCATATATCCGAAACTTTTTGCGTTAGACCTTTAGCTTCTTCGGCAAAGTTTTTTTCTCGTTAGAAGTTCTTAAACTTTTTAGAAGACATTGTTTTTCTATCTCTTAAGGGAAAAAAGTTGTTGAAATGAACTTTTATCGTAGTAGGCTTTGCACATTTTTTATTGTGATCAAATCACGAGAAATATTTTTGTGAATGAGTTCTTCAAAGGAACTATGTATATCGGATCAACGGTTTAGCACCTAGAGAATTAAGTTCACGTTTTTATCGATTCCAACCACTGTGCGTTAGTATCATAACGAAATAGTTTTTTTTTAAGTGTAATTCAAAAGGAAACTATTATTCTTTTTCAAGACGGTTCAACCAAAAGTTGACGACTGTTATGACAAAAGTCTGTACGTCTGACCATTAATCAACACAACCAATAAATTCCAACAGTTTTGGACACAAATTAGATGATATTGTTCACGTGTTTTACATCGTCGCATTCAATGACGATTTGAAATTATAAATTCACGACACCTAATATAAATGTAAAAAAATTAGAATGAAAAAAAAAAGATTTTCGGGACCAGTAAAACTTCCGCATAATAAATCAACGAATACAGCTAGCGAATTTGTTTCTTCAACAAAGTTAGCAAAAATTACATTGCTTACAACATTGTCGAAGAAGAAAACTCTCTAGTTGGTTCCAATATAAATTTAATTTTTTTATCGTGCTGGAACATGATCGTTCATTCTCATAAAACCGCGTCAATACCCCCCTACAACTTTGCCAGAGACACCAACAAGAAAAAGTTTACGATAAAGACGCAAAATAATTAAAGGCATGAAATCACAGTTTCGAACCACTGTGTAGTGATGTGATAATGCCTTGTTCTTGCCATTTAAATAATCTCGTAAAAACATTTGTAAGATTCTATCCTCGACCATTAGTATTACGAGCTTATTAAATAACCTAATAGTAGCTTGCAAACGAGTCTAATATAATTAATAGAGCGGTAAAAAACAACGATTTTTTCACTTACGTCACTTATACCATTATAGTCTTCTTTGAGAAAACATAAAAAACATTCTGAATATTGGTTATAGAGACAAAAGGTTTTGTTTTAATTCCAGAATTGATTTACTGTCATGATTTAGCTTCAACCCAATTAAAAGCTATTTAGAATGAATTTGACTTGTAGAAGTAACAGGAGTGCAAGGCATTTGAACCAGCCCTCTACTGAGAAGGTATGTTGACTACGATAGCACTTGGTAGAGCACCCTTCCATCGGACTGGTTTAAAACGTTTGTTTGCGTTCGATCTAGCCAAGTCCTGCACTCCTGTTACTTCTCTGAATAAAATTCGACTAAATAGTGTTTTTGAATATTTTTGAATATTTTTTTTGTTCTTGAATATTTTTAATCATCGTAGATTTTGTGAATAGTGATAATCGATGCCTAAAATAGGGCATGATTTTTTTCAGCGGTGATATTTGATAATTTAATATTTTCGCGACACTGCACGCAATTACCTTCTAACCTCGGCGAAGACTATCACGGGTTTGGATCGCGGAAAATCTTTTAGCATATTCAAAATATTATGCGTTGGTGAGTTAAAAAAATCTCTATAATGGTAAATTTTAGATTTATTCATGCTTACAGTATTTCTTAAATAGAATAAGATGAATCAGACAAAAAATCCAATGCGAGACATACAAAATAATTCTATAATATTGTTACTTTCTTTTGAAGTTGAAATAAATTCCGTGCCCATTTCAACTGCTGTCAAATTTCAGCTGTCATTTTACAGTTATCGGGGTAAAAAATTGGATTGGATTTTGTTTGTAGCAAAGAGCACCAAAATTAGTTTCATGTAATTACTACAGCGCAGCAACTTGTCATGATTTGTCAGCTGAAATTTACAGAACAGAAAATTGCGGTCATGGCTACCAGCGAATGAAAGTGTGGTGTCTAATTTTAGCTAATGACATGGAAGTTCAAATAAATTTCATTACCATAGGTCCGAAAGGCTAAAGGGCTCTCGGATGCGTCCGGCTTTCGAAACCATAATTGACTAGCGGAGGGGATCATTTTCGTCCACCGCAGCAGCAGGTTTATTTGATTAACTCGAAAAGTGCAATCGAGAGACTGATTGGCCATGAATGATTGTGGTTAATTATGGGGAACCCGCAAGTAGAAAAAAAAAACAAAATTAAACAGCATCCACGGTTCACTGATTTGATTTAATTCCCCTGACAACGAGGTGAAACCGAATTAGCATCGAGCTAATCTGTTAAATCTGATTCTCATAACGCGTATCACTGAATCGGAAAATCTTTTTTTTTTTACCGCAAATTTAATGATGTGGTATTCGGTTTAATTTTCACTAGTAGCATAAGGAGCCTCTGATTGATAATCGCCGATTTCTCAATCGTTTACCGGAAAGTACGAAGAATCAGAGTGAGAGGAAATGGTACGAGGCCCGTGCGCAGAGGGGGGAGGGGTTTAACCTTGGAAAATTTTTCAACATTAAGTTCCATGAACCATAGAGTATTTATTATATAAAAGTGCAAATAACTTGAGTTTTCAGTTTTTTCAGTAAATTCAACTTAAAAAAATTAAAAAAATCAATCAAAAGTTTACCACATTTTAGAAGACAAACAAAAACAAATCTGAATTATTATTTGTAAAAATTTTTCTGCTGATCTCAATGAGAATTAACTTCTTACCTTTCGATTGTTGCTTTTTGATTTTCTGTTCTTCGTTTTCCTGCTTTTCGATGTTATTGCGTTTAATAGTTTGCTTTAAGATATTCTACTTTCCGATTCTAAGCTTTTCAAATCCTTCGTTTCTCAATTTTCTACTTCTTAATTTCCTATTTTCTGGTTCTCGATTATTGCTTTTTGAGATTTGCATCTTGGTTTCCTGCTGTTCGATTTTTTTTCTTTTATATTTTAGCTATTTTCCGTTTTTCTACTCTCCGATTTCCTAGTTTTAAATTTTTCGCTCTTCGATTCATCACTGTTCGATAGTTTGCTTTGCAGTTTTCTGTTTTTAATTTTCTACTCTCCGGTTATCTTCTTTTCGATTTCATGCTTTTCGATTATCATAGATTCTCTTGTTTTCAGTATTTTGCACGTCGAAATTCTAGTTTCCGATTCTTTGCTTGTCGATATTTAGCTTTCTCATTTTTTGTTATTCGGTTTTTTGGTTTTCGATTTTCTGTTTTTCGGCTTTCTGCTTTTTGAATTTCTGCTGATTGTTTTTTTTTTTTTGCTTTTCAATTTTCTGTTTACTAATATTCTGATTTTCCAGATTTTCTGCTATTATATTTTCGCTTATAACTTTTCTAGTTTTCAACACGCTTTTAAATGTTTCGTTCTTTAGTTTCGGACTCTGCAATTTTCTGCTTCCCACTTCTTTAATTTTCGATGATTTTCTTTGCAAGTCTCTGTTTTTTAATTTCTGTTCTTCGATTTTCTGGTTTCCGATTATTTGTTTTCCAATTTCCTGCTTTCCAAATTTTAAAGTTTTCTACCTTCCTAAATTTTTCTACTTTGCCTAATAATATTTTATTATAATTTGCCTGTCGATATTCTGCTTTGCATTTGTCTGTTCTTCGGTTTTTTGCTTTTCGATGTAATGCTTTTCGATTCTCTGCTCTTCGATATTCTAGTTTTCGATTTTTCGGATTTCGATTATCTGTGTTTGGTTTATTGTTTTTCAAATTCTTCAATTATGATTTTCCAGATTTTCCACTATTATATTTTAGTCTATAAGTTTTCTAGTTTCACGATTTTCTACTCTTCGATTTTCTAGTTTTCATTTTTTACTTTTTCGTTCTTCGAATTCCTGCTTTTTGATTTTCTGCTTATAGATTGCATACTTTTCAAATTTCAACTTTTCGATATTCTGCGTTTTGATTCTCAGTTTTTCGTTTAAATGATAGGTTCTTTAATTTTTCGCTCCGCAATGTTCTGCTTTTCGCTACTTTACTTCTCGATTGCATGCTTTGAATATCTCTCAAATTTTCTAATCTTTGACTTCTTGCTTTTCTATCTTCTACTTTCCGGTTATTTGTTTTACGATTTCCTGCCTTTCAATTATCTGTTTTTCAATATTTTTCTTTTCTATTTTCCGCTCTCGGATCGTTTGTTTTTGGATTTTCTGCTCACAGATTCTCTAGTTTGACATGTTTTGCATTTCGAGATCCAATTTTTTGCTTGTCGAGATTCTGCTTCGAAATTTCTCTGCTCTCCGATATTCTGGTTTTTGATTTTTTTGTTTATCAATTTTCGGCGTATCAATATTTCAATTTTCCAGATTTTCTGCTATTATATTTTTCCTTATAACTTTTCTAGTCTCACGATTTTCTACTCTTCGATATTCTAGTTTTCCATTTATGTTTTTTTTTTGTTCTTTGAATTCCCGCTTTTTGATTTTCTGCTTAACGATTGTATGTTTTTCAATATTCAACCTTTTGATGTTCTGCGTTTTACGATTCTTTACTTTTAAATGTTTTGCTCTTTATATTCGCGATATGCAGTTTTCTGTTTTTCGCTTCTTTACTTTTCGATCTTCTGCTTTCCGATTTCCTGCATTTCGATTTTCTGTTTTTCGATCTTCTGCTTTTGGATTCTACGCTCTTCGATCCTTTATATTTCAATTGTTTGCTTTTGGATTTTCTGCTAACAGTTTCTTTAGTTTGCAATATTTTGTACTTTGAAATTTTTTGCTTGTCGATATTCTGCTGTGTTATTTTCTGTTTTACGGTTTCTGTTTACTAATATTTTGATTTTTCAGATATTTTGCTTTCACATTTTCGCTTACAGCTTTTCTAGTTTCACGTTTTTTTTACTCTTCGATGTTCTAGTTTCTCATTTCTGTTTTTTTTTGTTCTTCGAATTCCTGCTTTTTGATTTTCTGCTTATACTTTTCAAATTTCAACTTTTAGATATTCTGCGCTTTTGATTCTAAGTTTTTCGTTTCTTTGCTTTTGAATGTTAGGTTCTTTAATTCCTCGGTCTGCAATTTTCTGCTTTTTGCTTCTTTACTTTTCGATTGCATGCTTCGCGATTTCCGGCATTTAAATTTTCTTTTCTTCGACTTTTTGCTTTTCGATCTTCTGTTTTCCGATTTCCTGCTTATTGGTTTCCTGCCTTTCGGTGTTGTGCTTATCGATTTTATAGTGGTAGCATTGAAGAGAACAAAAATATTACTCTCAAATTTATGCTCAATGCACATTCCACATACGAAACGTAAAATCAAGATTTTTTAGTTTTATTTTGCTTTTCGGTGTTCTGATTTTTGATTGTCTGTGTTTTGTTTTTCTGCTTTTCGATTCCTTGCATTGATGTGTTCGACTTTCTGCCCCAGTCAATTTCCAACTTTTTCATTTTTTGCGCTTTTATTTTCCGTTTATCAATTTATTGCTTTCGATTTTTTTGTTTTGTATATTTTTCTTTTCGATTTTATGCTCTTTGATTCTTCTTTTTGCATTTATGCTTCTTTATTTTTGGCTCTTCGGTTTTCTTCTTTTAGATTCTCTGCTTTCGATTCTCTGGTTTACGATTTTCTACTTTTCGATTTTCTACGTTTTAATATCCTACTCATTTTTTAATTGATTAGACTTTTGCTCTTCGGTTTGCTGCTCTACGATTCTCTGCACTTCAATATACCGGTTTTCGATTTTCTGCACTTCGATTTTTTGTTTTATGATTTTTGAATTTCTATTTTTTACTTCTTGATTTTCAGTTCTTCGAATTCCTGGAATATTGGTTGTCAATAATTTGATTTTCGATATTCTGCTTTTCAATTTGGTGCCTATCAAAGTTCAACTTTTCGTTTGTTTGGTTTTCGATCTTCTGCTTTACGATTCTCTGTGTTTCGGTTTTCGATATTTTTATCCTAGATTTTTTGCTATTCGATATTCTGTGATTTGATTCGAAAAGATATTCTGCTCTTATATTTGTACTTTTAATTTACTTTAGTTTCTCGATATTCTACTCTTCGGTTTATACAGTTTTGGATTTTTGCTTTTTTGTTCTTAAAATTTCGGGTTTTTGATTCTCTGTTTATCGACTCTTTGATTTTAAATCTTACGCTTTCTAATTTTTGCTCTGCTATTCTCTGCTTCAGTATATTGCTATTTGATGTTCTGCTTTATAATTATCTGCTTTTCGTTTTTTTTTGCGTTTACATTTCATGCTGAACGATTCTCTGCTTTTCGATTACCTGTTTTTCGGTTTTCTGAATTTTGTGTTTTCGATTTACTAAGTTTCAGTTTTACTATTGATTTTGTGTTTTTCGAAGTTCAATTTTTTGGTGCTTCGATTTTCAGTTTTCTGCTTTACTTTATATCTACTTAGCAATATTTTGCTTTTTGATCTATTACGTTTTGATTCTCTGCTTCTAGATTTTCTGCTCTATAATTTTCACTTTCATTTAGTTTACGTTCTCGATTTTCTCCTCTTCCGATGTTTTTGCTTTCAATTTTTGTTTTTTCTGTTTTTCGAATACCTGTTTTTCGATTGTCTAGTTTTTAATGTTATACTTTCCTGCCATTTGGTTTATAATTTTATTTTTCTCTCAGATTTTGTGCTATTCGATTTCTGCGATTCTCTGGTATTTTAAGTTTTTCTATTTTTCGATTTCCTACATTTTAATTTTCAGCTCCTTGTTTTTCTGCTCCGGTTTTCTGTATCTTAATTTTCTGCTTTCTGCTATCCTGCCTTTCCACTTCCTACTCTTTGTTTTTCAGCTCTTTGATTTTTGCTCTTCGGTTTTCTGCACCACGAATCTCTACTCTCCAACATTCTGATTTGCGACTTACTAGTTTTCAAATTTCCTCTTACTTTTTTTTCTCGATTGTTTGATTTATGATTTTCTGAATTTTATTTTTTTGATTTTCTTGATTTTCACTTTACGATTCTCTGTTTCACCATAGTGTTTTGCTTTTTTGCGGTTTTCGATTTTTTGTTTCTCGATTTTCTGGTTTCTTATTCTCAGCTTTCTGTTTTTTTGCTTTGATTTTCTGTTCTTAGCTTTCAAATGTTTGGCGATATAATTTCCTGCTTATAGATTTTAAAGTTTTATTTGTTTTTTTTTTTGATTTTGTACATTTTGATGTTTTGTCTTTACGTTGTCTGTTCTTCACTTTTCTAGTTCTTCAATTTCCTGCTATGCGGTTTTGTTTGTGTTCTATATTTTGCTTTTCTATTCATTTTTTCGAATTTCTTCTTCTTCGATTTTATGCACTACGATTCTCTGCTTCCGATTCGCTAGTTTACGATTTTCTATTTTTAAACTTCTAAATTTTAATATTCTGCTATTTGGTTTCTTTGCTTTTCGGATTTTTGCTCTACATTGCCCTACTCTCTAGTATTCGGGTTTTTGCTTTTCTGATTTTCGATTCTCAACTAACAAATTTTTTGTTTTATGATTTTCTAAATTATATTGTTTAGTTTTTCTGTTCTTAGAATTCTACGAATACTAGTTTTCAATATTTTACTTTTCGATATTCTGCCTTTCAATTTCGTGCTTTCTGTAGTTCAGCTTTCTGGCTCATTGTTTTTCAATTTTCTGCTTTACTGTTCTCTGTTTATCAATATTTTAGTTTTCGATTTTCTGCTTTTTGGTTCGGTGGTTTTTGATTTTCTGCTCTTATATTTGTTTTCTATTAACTTTTTCAGTTTTTCAAGTTTATTCATTTCGAATATCTGGCTTTCAATTTTGCTTTTCTGGTCTTCGATTTCCTGCATTTAGATTTTCTGCCTATCATGTGTCTAGTTTTCAATATTTCACTTTTCGATATTCTGCTTTTTCGATTCTTTTCTTCCAAACTTATTGTTTTTTACTTCCTGCTCTGCGATTGTCTGCTTTCCACTTTTCTACTTTTCTCTGCTCTGCTTTTCGTTTTCTTGCGTTTTGATTTTATGTTCTTCGACTTTCTATTTAGCTACTCTCTGCTGTTCGATTTTCCTCATCTAGATTTTATGTTTATTGATTTCTTGTTTACTGGTTACCTAGTTTCCGATTTTTTACTTATCATTTTTATAGTTTCATTTTGCTTATCGATTGTCAGCTTTTTTATTTTCTTCGATTTGGTTTTCTACTTTATTATTTTTTATTACTCTTGCAGTTTTAATTTCCTGCCCTTAAATTTTCTAAAATATCTTTTTTTTTCCACTTTGATTTTCCGTTCTTTAGTTTCCTGCTTTTCGAGCTTTTTATTTTATTTATTTTCTTATTCAGCAACGTGTACACAACCACTTGCACCATCAAGACCAAATATACAAGAAAAGAATGTCTCCAGAAGCGCTTGCTGTCTTTCCATCGACCCCACGAAGGTGACACTTTATTTTTTGGAAGAATTTGGCATCGTACCATTACGCAAATCGCGGTGATGAATTGTTGTTGCGCCGAAGAATAATTATTATGATTTTCGGAATTTTAATTTTTTGATTTTAGGGTTTTTTTAATTACTCGAATACTAGTTTTCAATGTTACGGTTTTTCGATATTCTGCCTTTCAATTTCAAGCTTTCTGTGGTGCAGGTTTCTGGCGCATATCTGTTTACCAATATTTTAGTTTTCGCTTGTCTGCTTTTTGATTCTATGCTATTATATTGTTACTATTAATTTTGCGGTTTATTCTGTTCGATTATCAGGCTTTCAATTTTTTTCATCTTGCTTTTCTGTTCTTCGAATTCCTCAAATACTAATTTTTAATATTTAGGTTTTCTGTAAACTGCTTTTCGTTTTTGTGCTTTTCAAAGTTCATATTTTCGGTTCTTTGCTCTTCAGTTTTCTACTTCACGATTCTCTGCTTGCCAATATTACGGTTTTCAATTTTCTGATCCTAGATTGTCTGCGTTTTGATACCATACTTTTAGGTTTTTTTGCGCTTAAATATTTCGCTAATAATTATTTTTTGTTCCTAGACTTTCTACTGTTCTACTGTTTATGCTTTACGATTCTTTGCATCCGATATTCTGTTTCCGACATTCTGATTGTCGGTTTCCCGATTTTTGAATTTTCGGCTCTTTAGTTTTCTATTCTCTAATTTTTTACATTCTTTCCAATACTCGATTTTCTGTTTTCCGAATTCTCGCCTTTTTATTTTTCGCTCTCCGACTTTTTAATTAACGACACACTGTTTTCCGATTTTCTTGTTGTTGATTTTTTGATTTCCAGCTAATAGACTCGATAGTTATATTTAGTTTTTTTTCTGTACAATAATTTTTTGTTTTATTTTTATGTACATTTTGATTCTTTGCTTTTGAATTTTCGATTTTCTGTTTTTTGATTTTCTATTTCCTCTATTATACAGGGTCCGGTACTCGAACTTCAGACCTTCGAGCCTGGCGTCAAGGTAAATGCGACATATTATCGGGAAAGTATTCTGGAGGTTGCTTTGAAGCCGTGGGCAGACAAACATTTCGGTGGCAGACCATGGACGTTTCAGCAGGACTCGGCACCGTCTCACAAAGCTCGAGTGAACCAAGAATGGCTGAAAAACAACGTTCCGAACTTCATCACGTCCACACAATGGCTCTCGATTTCACCAGATGCGAATCCAATGGATTATTCTCTTTGGGCCATTTTGGAGAGCAAAGTCCGAACTAAAAGATACACCAGTCTCGAGGCGCTGAAAAAAGTTATTGTCCGCGAGTGGGCCAAAATACATCTGCAAGTCACATTCGGCCAAACGAAGCAACTCCTTCGCTCTCTCAAGTCATCAAGTCAAGGCAAAAGGTGTTCATATCGAGCAAAAGTGAATTGATTCTGAATTTTGTATTATTTTTACACATTTTGTACTTTGAATTAAGTAAAAGTAATTTTCCAAACTGAATTTATGGCCTTTTTAATTGGTTACACTTCGAGTGCCGGACCCTGTATTTCGTTCTATGCTTTGTTATTTCGTTCGTCCATTTCCTGCAATTCGATTCTATTTGTTTTCAGTATTTTGTCTTACGATGTTGCGCTCTTCTTATTTTTTTGTTTTTGACTTTTCGCTTACTTTTTTTTTCTACGGTTTTCCGTTTTCGATTTTATGCACTACGATTCTCTGCTTCCGATTCACTGATTTACGATTTTCTGATTTGAAATTTCTGAATTTTCATATTTTACTATTGCTCTTCGTTTTTCTGCTCTACAATTATCTACTCTCTAGTATTCGGGTTTTTGCTTTTCTGGTTTTTGATTTTAAACTAATCGATAAGTAAAAGCTTTATGATTTTCTAAATTTTAATGTTTTGATTTTCTGTTCTTTGAAATTCTGGAATACTGGTTTTCAATGTATCGTTTTTCGATATTCTGCTCTTCAATTTCGTGCTTTCTGTAGTTCAGCTTTCTGGCTCAATACTCTACTATTCTCTGTTTACTAATATTTTAGTTTTCGATTTTCCGCATTTTGGTTCTGTGCTTTTTGATTTTTCTGCTCTTATGTTTGTTTGCTATTATCTTTTTCAGTTTCTCGAGTTAATTCTCTTCGAATTTCTGGCTTTCAATTTTTGCTTTTCTGTTCTTCGATTTCCTGCGTTTAGATTTTCTGCCTATCATGTGTCTAGTTTCCAGTATTTCACTTTTCGATATTCTGTTTTTCGATTCTTTTCTTCCAAATTTATTGTTTTTAATTTCCTGCTCTGCCATTGTCTCCTTTCTACTTTTATACGTTTTTATACGTTTTGCGTTTTAATTTTATATTCTTCGACTTTCTGTTTAACGACTCTCTGCTATTCGATTTTCTTCATCTAGATTTTATGTTTATTGATCTCTTGTTTACTGGTTTTCTGCTTTTCGATTTGGTTTTCTGCTTTATTATTTTTGATTACTTTTAAAGTTTTAATTTCCTGCCTCTAAATTTTCTAAGATTTCTTATTTTTCACTATGATTTTCCGCTCTTTAATTACCTGCTTTTCGAGCATTTTATTTTATTTATTTTCTTATTCAGCAAGGTGCACACAACCACTTGCACCATCAACGACCAAATATACAAGAAAAGAATGTCTCCAGAAGCGCTTGCTGTCTTTCCTCCGACCCCACGAAGGTGACACTTTATATTTTGGAAGAATTTGGCATCGTACCATTACGCAAATCGCGATGATGAAGTGTTGTTGCACCGAAGAATGATTATTATGAATTTCGGAATTTTAATTTTTTGACTTTAGGGTTTTTTGAATTACTTGAATTCTAGTTTTCAATGTTTCGCTTTTCGAAATTCCGCCTTTCGATTTCGTGCTTTCTGGCTCATTGCTTTTCAATTTTCTGCTTTACTATTCTCTGTTTATCAATATTTTAGTTTTCGATTTTATATTTTTTGGTTCTGTGCTTTTTGTTTTTTTTTTTTTTTGATCTTATAATTTTACTATTAACTTTTTCAGTTTCTCGAGTTTATTCTTTTCGAAATTCTGGCTTTCTATTTTTGCTTTTCTGTTCTTAGATTTCCTGCGTTTAGATTTTCTACTTATCGATCTAGAATTCAATATTTCACTGCTCTGCTTTTCGTTTTCTTGCGTTTTGATTTTATGTTCTCCGATTTTTTATTTAACGACTCTCTGCTGTTCGATTTTCCTCATCTAGATTTTATGTTTATTGATTTCTTGTGTACTGGTTTCCTGCTTTCCATTTTTTTTTTTGCTGCTCGATTTTCTAGTTTTATTCGCACTGATGAGCCGATGGCAAAAAGCGAAGAATTAGAAACAAAATATGTGTTTTTTGTAAAAAAAAAATCCCTAAATGTTAACATTGTGCTGGCACTCGTTTACGTCTGAGACGTCAAATGAAATATTGCACCTTTACAATATTATTCAAGGGTTGCATAAATAGTGCAAACCTTACGTCTGCTTAGTGGTTTAGATTGAACTGCTAGGCGCCGAAGGCGAAACGCAAAGAAATAGTTTCATTTTGCTTTTTGATTTTCAGTTTTTTTTATTTTTTAGCGATTTGGTTTTCTGCTTTTTTATTATTTGTTTTCATAATTTCGATTTTCTGGCCTTCAATTTTCTAGTTTTTCAATTCTTGCTGTTTGATTTTCTGTTTTTCAATGTCCTGCTTCTGGAACTTTTTATTTTATTTGTTTTCTCATTCATCAAGCTGTATACGACGACCTACATCATCAACGATCAAATATACCAACGGAAGAATGTATATAGAAGCGCTTGCTCTCCTTCCTTCGGCCCCTTGAAAATGATACTTTATTTTTGGTAGGATTTGGCATCGTGCCGTTACACAAAACCCGATGATGAGTTGTTCTTGTGCCGAAAAACCTTGCCAGAACATCACTCATAATATAAATTCTTGGCGCAAGCTTCGGAAAGTAGCGAAGATCTTCAAAAAACCGCAAGGATTTGATGGTTAGCGTTAAGTCCAAGCTGCGGGCCTTTAGCCTAGGAAAGAAGATTCACTAAACTGTTGTATTTTGTTCGAATGCAGTTCTTATAAAGTCAACTTTTCACAAGTAACAAAATATCCAATATGTTCTGTGAAATTTAGAACTTCCAACACCATCGTTATCATCATCTCTTTTCACAAGTTGTAATCGTTTCCCTCGTTAGCCTCTGACTAAATCATTTCAGTAAACGTGCATCCGAGATTCACACTCAATGAAACATGCATTCCCGGTTCTGAAAGCTCCACATGCAAATAGAATTTCAAAACGGAAATAAATCTTCAATCTGACATTGCTGCTGTGTGCAAATGCAAATGTAGAAAGAAACGCACCCGATGCCTTCAAACTACGTTTAACATTCAAATGTATTATTCAAGGAAAACAGAAAAAGGAATCAGTACAAGTTCTCTCTCTCTCTCTTACTATCCGGTCACAGCATCCTCAAAATTCTTACGTAAGCAATCCTGTTTTAATTACACAGGCAACGAGGCCCAGCTCAACCCCATTTTATTGACTTCTTCATCTGCATGGAATTCATTTCATTATACAACCAATCGAGCGTGTCCGCATGGCATCGAGCCCAACTACGACAGGGGGAAAATGCTCCACAGGAAGCAAACATGAATGGTTGGCAAGCCAAATGGGTCGGTTTGAATTTTTAATTTCTACCCCACTAGTCAGTGCCTCCGATTTGGCACTGGCACTGGCACAGCGGCGGCATCGGCACTGGAATGTAGGTTCGGCGCTTTTCAAAACCAGTTCAAGGACAAACGATCACAAACACCGAAACACGAATGCCAACCAGCGAACGGTGGTGACCAGCAGCAGCAGCAGCAGCAGAAGCACACTCACACTGTCACACCGGGTTGGGGTTTCGCCCGTCTAGTGGTTCTCCGGTTCTGGCGCACACCTTTCCGATATGTGAACTGGAACAGCATTTATTCGGCCAAACACACACGATTGTTGTTCTGCTTTTTGTCACGCGAGTTCATGAAAAATTTAGCCCACCGAAGCACCCTTTCGGTTATTGTGAATTTCTGTCAAGGCTTAACGCACAAAAAAAAACAAACCCTTTCAACCCTTCATTTTTTTTCGCGTTTGCCAAGAGAAGACAAAAACCCCATACGTACTTTTGCAGAGGTTGCGCTATTCCTCGAATGCCACGCACAATTTGATTGGCACAGGCCACACACACAGGCCTTTCACTGGAACTGGAACAGCTGTCGCAAGATTGTTGTATAATAAATATCCAACTTTTCACTTTCGATCCTGAACACAGATTCACTGGATTTTGAAACACATTTGACCACACAAAACGGCCGGAACCGAATCGGAATCCTGCTGGGCTTGGGATAAAAACAGCATTCGGTCACACGCGAATATATTTGGCAGTAGAATTTTCCTAAACCGGAAAGCCACTTCTCACCTTCGGACCAGCAGCGGATGTTGCATTCGTCATCGAACAAAATTACATACACTTCACAGCATCCACAGTGACCTAATGTCAGTCGACCGAGCAGGATCAAGATTTTGCCTCTCTCGCGCAAAAACGGGGTTTTCCCGTTCCCGAGTCGAATATTCACTAATTCCTCTCTCCTTTTCTCTCTTCCTTACCGAAAATAAGAAAAAAAACACCGACCCGAACACTCACACACTTGGTTTCGGGATGCTGGCAGACGCTGAATAGACGAGATATACCCTTCTTAGTAGGACGACATGAAAAGCCACCCGAGTTCCCTATTAACCGAGTTTTGACTTTCCACCTTTTCCTTTGTCGAGCACTGGAACACCATGCGTCTCCTCCGGATTATCCACACACTCCCCGCTTCGATCCGTACCGATGCTTGTTCAGAATATCAGCAAAGGCAAGCCTCATCCAACCGAATCGCGCTTCCACCTGCACCAGCAAACCACCTGCTTCACCAACTGGGAAAAAAGCAGGTGACCGACACGGAACAGCGAACAACCCCCACCGAACAGGACACGGCCAAGTCTGCACCTCGACTGACTGACTGACTGACTGGACCGAACTTCATCGCTGCTGGAGCTCGGCTACGAGCAGATCGTTCGCCCTCTCTTATTCTCTTACTCTCTAACTCTCTCTCTTCTCAGGTTTCCGAATTTTCACCTCGCAAAATAAACAGGACTTCGGTTGGATTCACGTGACAGTTTTTCCACCCATCGATGGGAAGCGGGAGAAAATTCTCGCCAAAGTTCGAAGCCAAACGGTAGTGGTGAGCCGGGATGAACTTCGGTCACGTGTTCACTGCAATGCACAAACACCGTGGAAACCGTTCGCACAGCCTGCCCGGTTTGGATAGGACGAACTTTGTCAAAACAAAACACCCGATAGGCTCAGCTGTGACCGCGTGTTGGACCGTGAATACAAAGCAAGCCGTGCGTTGGTTTTGGTGCGAAAGCTTCCTGACGCGTTCCTTTCGATTTGGGCATGCGTTTGCCAGTGCTTTGCAAAAGCTTGCTTGCTGCCAACCGTGGATCGCTTTTAAAAAGTACAGGGAGAACGCACATTTTTCACCGATTGAAATTCAGTTGAAAAATAATACCGGGTCATTTCACCGAAGACCGCTTTACCGCAGAAGTAATTTCATTTAAAGTCAACTCGCCAAATTTATTATCGTACTAAAAATTTGCTAATTGTCAATGCTACAATTTGTTTTTATCTTCTCTCGTTGTAAAATTCTGCTCTCCTTACGGATTTTCACCTTCTCGATTCCCTGGCTAACGATTTTTTTTATTATTTTTTTTACGTTTCGTCTTTGACTCATCAGTGCAGAGCAGTTCAAATTGAAATGCTTAGTGCTAAACTCGGCAGTTCAATTTGAACCGCTAAGCAGACGTAAAGTTTCTGCTATTTACAGAACACTTTTTGGTTTGCAACGGAGTGCAATGTCTTTTCTGACGTGCCGAACGAAAACGTGTTTTCGACTATTTCTGGCCGATGCAGGTATGGTCATTTAGGGGTTAGCCAATTTTAATGATTTTTTGTCGTGAATACGACTTACTTTACTATGGGGCGCCTTTTCAAAATTTACCCTCTGAGAGAGTGATAAGTTTTTGATCGTGAATATCTCCTGTTATATCTAACGAATCAACATAATTCTTGCTACATGCCATCGGAAATATGATCACAATTTTATGCTAAAACTTTCAGTTGTGTGACATATTCTTAAATAGTTCACAATTAAACTTTTCTGAAATGTTTGGTATAAACGAGTATCAAAGAGGATAATTCATATGGCGCGTTTGCCTTTCTCGTATTTTGAAAGCTCATAGCTCAGTGATCTGTAGAAGGATTTATATAATCTAACTACCAATAGAATCGAAAATCTTCAACTTGAACGTGTATTACAACAATATTGAAGTTTTTCAATAGTACACTATTGAAAAACCTGTTCGATTTAACCCATGACAGCACCAGCCAATCAGAACGCGAGATGTCTGTATCTATACAAGAGCATCCATATAAAAGTTGAATGGTTCACTTTTCCTATCATTTGCTGAGCAACTCTTCCCGAAACAAGACACACGACAGCAACATCGAGGACCTGTCGTCTCATTGTTTCCCGATATGAATGCACGAGACACCGTCAGCACAATGCCACCGAAAAAGGCAACCAAAAAGTCCAGCAAGGCCCATTGCCGAAACAAGACACACACGAGAACCATCTCAGATCTCAATATTTCCTACCAAGATTCATCAAGATGGGAGTTAAAATAATTTGCACCGTCACTAACACATTGAATTACGAACGGCAATGCGAAAGCGAAAGTGATGATTTTGAACACATCTTTATACTAGTTTACAAATATGCCGTGTGAAACAGAGTTGCCACAGATCAATATGTATTTTTGTCGCGATTACTGTAGTATGCGGCCGAAAACAAAAATTGTTAGAACAAATGTTTCCACTTGATTTGCGCATTCTACTTTCCAGGCGTATCAGAACTGGCTAAACTTAAAGCAATTCTAAATATTTCTTTATCACAGTGATGTGGTCATCCTGAAAAGGACGGGGTTTTCAACGGATGGCCAGCTGCAGATGGCGAGGGATGATTTTCGTTTTCGTTGTCATGGGCAGCATTACCGGTCAACTCCAACACTTCGGCAACCAAGTACTCCATCACTGCCGCCAGATAGACCGATGCACCAGCACTGACACGCTCGGCGTAGTTCCCCTTCCGAGGCAAACGATGGATTCTGCCGCCAACTGGGCACTTCAGACCAGCACGGTTTGAGCGGGACTTTGCCTTGCCCTTAATTGTTCCTCCACAGCTCGACGACCCATTCAGTATTACTGGCTGCCGCTCTGCTAACACTCTCTTTTATATCGTTTCACTGTTTCCCGTTCTGCGTATAGGAAAGGAATTCTAACAAAGGGGACGTCCTACCGTGCTACCACTAGCACGTATAAAAGGAAATGTGATGTGAGAAATAGCGTCATTTAAGTTAAAGCAGCTACTCTGTACGTACGAGACACCGTCAGAACGATGGCTCCGAAGACAGGTAGAAAAGCAGATTTGTACCGTCACTAACACATTCAATTACGAACGGCAATGCGAAAGCGAAAATGATGATGTTGAACACATCTTTATACTAGTATGGGGTCGTGTGAAAATATGCCTTGCGAAACAGGGTTGCCATATATACAGATTAATCTGTATTATCATTATTATTATTATTATCATTATTATTATTATTATTAGAATCACTCTTGCATACCGAAGATCGTAGATACATTTCAGACCAGGCCATTGCAATTGTCTCGTACTGAAATTTCGAGAAGAATCAGATATCTTCGAACTTCATAGCTTCAATAAAAATAAACTACAAATTTGTCGTACCTAGCTTCCTATATTAGCAAATTAAAAAGGAATTGTTTCAAGTTTGGAATATATAGTTGTAGAATAGTAGCTGTTTAATGTAACTAAACTGTACTTTAATGTAGGTGTATCGCTTCAAATTCTATTAGTGAAAAAGAGGAAAGCTTGCACAATTCATACAATCAATCAACTAACTGATATTCGGAAAAGTGATGGGAGCGTGTCAGTTTTTTCGTATTCACGACATCCAGTTATGTCTCTGACATTACTCACCCGCCTTTTGTTTTTCGATATCTGCCTTAAAAATTTCCTACTTCTCAAATTACTATTTTTCGTGTTTTTTCTTTTCGATTAAACCTCAAAAAACTTCCCACTTCTTGATTTTCTTCTACAGTTCTACGATTTTCTGCTTTCCGTTTCTCTGATGATCAATTTTATGCAACTATACTTCTCGGTTTTCTACTTCCCAATTTTACGCTTTCCAATTTACTGCTCATTGGTTTCCTGCTGTTCGATTTTTTTTCTTATCGAATTTCTATTTTTAGCTTTTCTTTTTTTTTAATAACTGTTTATTGGAATATGAGTTAAAATTAAATTATTAAAATTTAAATTGGGTGTTCAGCCACAAGTGGTGACTTTTCAGCCCTATTATTACCTAGAGGACATCATTTGCTTCCGCACTTCTGAGATTTTTGTGTAGGGAAAATTCTAAACCTACTTGTATTGTGTAATGGGGAAAAAGAACTTATATACTAACTTACTAACTGATACAGAGAGCGAATCGATTCAATTGAAGATTGCATCGATTTTTGTCGGAATTTGCTTATAAAATTATGTGACATTACATCTAATGGTTCTATATTTGTGAGTCTGTGTAACTCATTTGTACTAAACCAGGGAGGACGCTTCAGAATCATTTTCAGAATTTTATTCTGAATCCTTTGAAGCGTTTTCTTCCTGGTGGAACAACAACTTGACCAAATTGGTACTGCATAAAGCATGGCTGTTCTGAAAATTTGAGCTTGAGCTTGAGCGACCACCCCTGGTTGCTACTCCGTTACTGATCGGGATTAGCTGAAATTGTACAGGGAGTTGCTAGATGATTCGACCTGGGACTGGTGAATCATCCTTCAATGCACATCTTCTGGTAACCCCAGATTTCATTGATCAGTACCGGCGCCGTCCAGGCCCGAACGTAGATCGTCTAAGGAATGGGAAGGAATGTTAGTCCAACACTTGTTGTTACTAGAGGCCGTATATACTACTGCGCATTCCACAAGTGTCACGGGAGAAGGGTATTTGTTAGTATTAATTTCAGTATTGGTATTATTCGCGCGCGACTCAGTATGTTCCGGTTTCAAGAAGTTCGGATGCATCACTAAACTCATTGACTTCCCGAGTGAACGTTTCAACAATATCCTATATTGAAGTCCCGGGAAGTCTTGATTCACAGCTCTTGTTCGAGGATACTGAAGAAAAATTTGCAATACTATCGCGTAAAGAATAGAAATTCCCTATATTTTATTAATGAAATTACGTGATACAAAATAAACGAGTGAATAGGATTTAGACAAAATAGTTGATTTATTTCATTAACATATTCTAAAAAGTTGTTATAAAATCATTTTAAATCACCAAACAAAGGTCAACAGATTTCACACGCGTCTTGATTCTTTATTTTTTCCGATTTATTATTTTAATTATTTTTTTAAATTATTAATTGGTTATATTGGTTGATTTGGGCAGCCGGCTACCGAGAAAAATATTAATTTATTGTTTGAAATATTAATATCAAGTGTTTGTTACTACGTGTTCAATATATCGATATATGTTATCTCTGTTATTAACTTTGTAATATCCACGGATTTGCGCAAAAGTTATAGATTATTTATTTATTTATCATTCAATTTATAATCCTGACAGAAAATCAACAACATGGAAGAAGAAAACATTCCAAATAAAACTTTTTTTCAAAGTTAGACGGAAATTGATTGGTTGAATGAAGAGATAATTTAGTAAAATAGAGTAATCAGAAGTGAAACATTGAAAATATCTGATAACTAAAAGTAACAAGAAACTATTGCAATTGTCGCCTTTTACGACATGGAAGCAGGAACCCAGTGGATCTATTCTTGGATCATTTTTTTTCCGCCGGATTACACACGGCATCTAGGCTGGTACTGTCCGGAGAGAGCGAATAGGTACTATCAATCTCCTAGTGGACCCCAGCCCCTAGCATGTCTGGTCTGAAAATTTGTTTATAAATTAACAATTTGTTTTTTAGACAGAGCTTAGAATTTCTGTTTATAAGAGGATATAAACATTTAATATATTTATCACACTTTGCCTGGATTCCTTCAATGTGGTCCTTGAAAATGAGTTTTTTGTCATACGTTAAACCTAAGTATTTAGCTCGTTCAGACCATGTCAATTCCAAGCCATTCAATTTGAGAATGTGATTATTGTTTGGTTTAAGAAAAGAAGCTCTTGGCTTATGAGGAAAGATAATTAATTGCGTTTTTGCTGCATTTGGTTTAATTTTCCATTTTGACAGATAATCACTGAAAATATTTAAACTTCTTTGTAGGCGACTGCAGATCACTCTTAGATTTCTACCTGTGGCTAACAGACTTGTGTCGTCACAGAATATCGCGATTTCTGACAGCCAACGGGTAGATTTGGACACGGAAAGACCGAAATTAGCATTTTGGCGAAAAAATTAGTTGATTTTCTGATTTTAGTTAGTTATTTTTTGAGACAACTAAAAAAATCTTACTTTTGCTAATTTAAATTTTTTAATTCTAATTTTCTTTATAATAATAAAATATTTGTTGAAATGGCTATTTTTTTAGTTGAATTCACCAATTAAACGTGCTGTCATTTCTTAGCTAAGGCACGCTTCATATCCATTCAACTAATTTTTTAGTTGAATTAGAGAAATAAAACGTTGTTTTCAACCAACATAAATGGTTGAATTGGTTTCTGCAATTAGCAGCTATATGGCGCTCGTTAACACCGTAATGACTACTAGCCACTAGATGGCACACTACTACCGAAAAAAATTTCAGTCGCAGTTATCTTTTCTATATTTGCAGGTATAAATACGATGTTGTATTGGAGAAAAAGACATAAGCGAAACATAAACTTCTTTTTGAAAATTTTACTTCTAAATCGCTGTTTTCTTCATTCGACTTCGCGAAATCGACTCTCTCACTGAAAACTTTGAGCACTCGGAAAACAAAAACCGAATACAAGTAGTACACCGGACGGCGTAGCCCGGAATGAGAAAATACAAAAAAAACATCATTTGACGTGTACAATTAGAGTGCAACATTCGAAACTCACTTCACTGTTTCGCGTAAAAACATTATTACCCACAATCGCTTTAACTGCGCACAATTTCTGAATAAATACACTTTCCACTAACAGTTTACGTCAATTTACATATCGGTTTAGAAAATTATATAGGGATATATCGTAACACATGCGAAAAACATCTAAACAATTTGCGAGCAGTTTCAACAAGACTGTCCCTTTTAGCTTTTTAATGGATTGTTTTGCTTTGACACTGCTGTCCTTCAGTAATGACGGTGATAGATAAATAGAATCAAAGTTTCTGATTTTAATAACGAAATTAGTTATCAATGAGAATTTCGTGTTGGATTGAAATATTGCTGGTTTGTGTCCAGAATATTCGCCAACTAAACACTTTCTCTAAAAATAAGAGTTTTTTTCAGCTCAGTAAATTCTAAATTTTAACTAATTTTATAGTTATTTTGGAAATGTTGTTGTTAAAATCAACTAATTCAAAAACAGTAATACGAATTAGGCGCAGAGCTAATTTCGGTCGTTCCGTGGAAGATCAGAAGTGAAAATATTATACAAGATTAGAGCTACGCTCGAACCCTGCGGAACACCTGCTTGTACGGGTAGCAATTCAGATTTACAATTCTGATAGCTAATTTTGAATCATTTTGATCAAATAAATTGGAAACTGGAAATCAGACATTTCTGCTATTAAACCTTTGTGCCAAACACTGTCGAATGATTTTTCTATGTCTAGAAGAGCAACTCCAGTGGATAACTCAGAAGATTTATTTGATTTTATCGGGTTCGTTACTCTGACAAATTGATGAGTAGTTGAATGTTCATGACGAAATCCAAACTGCTCTGGTAAAAAAATTTAGTTCTCATTTATATGAGACACCATTCTCAACAAGATAATTTTTTCGAAAAGTTTACTGATAGAAGAAAGTAAGCTAATTGGTCGATAACTTGATGTTTCTGCTGGGTTTTTATCAGGTTTCAGGATAGGAATTACTTTAGCGTTTTTCCATCTTTTTGGGAAGTAAGCTAATGAAAAACACTTGTTGAAAATTTTAACCAGGAGTCTCAAGGCAACATCGGGAAGATTTTTAATAAGAATATTAAAAATTCCATCATTACCAGGAGCCTTCATGTTTTTGAGTTACCTAATAATTGATTTAATTTCATCAAAATTCGTCTCAATAATGTCATCTTGTAATAACACTTGAGTTGAAATATGATCATATTTCAGTGAGACTTCATTTTCAATAGGACTCACAACGTTCAAATTAAAATTATGGACACTCTCGAACTGCTGAGCAAGTTTACGAGCTTTTTCGCCATTTGTAAGAAGTATTTGATAGTTTCCAGAAAGGTTTAGAATATGGTTTAATTTTTTCAACTTCATTAGCGAAATTTTCATTTCGCAAAAGAGTAAATCTATGTTTAATTTCTTTTTGTAAATCCTTAACTATGTTTTTCATAGCAGGATCACAAGAACGTTGATATTGTCGTCGACGAACATTCTTCAACCGAATGAGCAGTTGAAGATTGTCATCGATGATAGGAGAATTTAATTTAGTTTGAGCTTTGGGAACTGAAAGATTTCTAGCTTCGATAATATAATGATTCAAATTATCAATTGCTGTGTCGATGAACGCAGAATTTTCTAAAATAGTTTCATGATCCACATGATTTTCAATGTGAGATCTGTAATTAGCTCTATGATAGTTGAAAATAGAACTAATTGGATTAATTATAGCTTCGTTGGAAAGTCTGAATGTTACAGGAAGATGATCTGAGTCAAAGTCAGCATGAGTAATCGGTTCACTACAAATGTGACTTTGATCTGTTAGAACCAGATTAATTGTAGAGGGATTTTTCACCGAAGAGAAGCAAGTCGGATTACTGGGATGAAGAACTGTGAAGTAACCAGCTGAGAGTTGATTATGAAGTATTTTACCATTACTGTTATTTTGCCTACAATTCCACTGGACATGCTTAGCATTTAAGTCCCCTATTACGAAAAATTTCGGTCGATATCTTGTGAGTTTTTGCTTATCGCCTTCAAAGAAATTTATTTGTTCACCGGTGCATTGGAATGGCAAATATGCTCCAGCGATGAAATAAATTCCATGAATGGATTCAATTTCGATTCCCAAGCATTCAATAACTTTAATATTGAAAGAAGGTAAAATTCGATGTTTAATTGGCCGTTGGACAAAAATGGCAACTCCACCACCCATTCCAGTAAATCTGTCAAATCGATGAACCACATAATGTGGATTATTTTTCAATTTGACATTTGGTTTAAGAAAAGTTTCTGTCACAATGGCAATATGAATTTTGTGAACTTTGAGAAAATTATAAAATTCATCTTCACTCGATTTCAAAGATCGAGCATTCCAATTTAAAATATTCAAATAATTCTTTAGCATCACTGTTAAATTTTAAATTCATTATAATATTATTTGCAAATTGCCATCCGAAAAAAAATTAATTATTATCAATTAATTATTAATTATTAATTATTAATTTTATTAGTATTTTTCCACGAACGATGGTTAAAAACAGGTACAAATCTCATAAAATTGTTTGATAAATTCTTCTAGTTTGCAGAGCTTGTTAGTTTGTGGACATGAAAAGTTAATTCGGCACTACTGGTTCCCTCTTTTCCTGTTCCGAGAGCACCAAAAGTGGAGAAGAAAAACTCGCAAAACTAAATTCACTTTGATTTCTCTACGATGTTTGAACCGATTTTCACAAATCATGATTTGAATTAAAGTTCATACTGTCTTTAAAAGCTACTGCGAAATTTCATCAGGATCCAACTTCCGGTTTCGCAGTTATAGGGCTATGAGTGTCAAAGTTTTTAAATCGCCATATAGGCCCTTATTACCGTTCTCCTTTCCACTTTCGCATTCACTTCACTTACATGTCGCTTCACTTGATTTGACCTATTACCGGCATCACGCATAGTGAAGTGATCACTTTGGTAGAAAAAACTAATTTTTTCAACAAAATGTTGGTGGCGTGATGTTCATAATGACATCAAGTTCATTCAAGTAATTACTTTTGTCTCTGAAGCGACTTCTGTAATAAGGACCTACATTCACTTCACTTGGTTTTCACCGTGTACCCGAGTAGAGTGTGAGATTAAGAAGAAAACTCAATTTGATGTTGTGCTGTTCGTGTATATCGATTACTTAATTTGCTATCGTTTTGGTCGTTTTAACGGTTAAAAGATCAAAATTGAAAGCAAAAAAAATGCTGTGTGACATCAAATTGGAAACTAGTTTTGCTCTTAGTGAAAGCACATTGAAAACTTAATATGATGTAGATTTCCTCGAAATGACACGTCACGAGCATAATCTAAAAATAGAACAGCCAAAAAAGGTCCGGGATAGTATACATTTAGGCGATATTACTCGCATGCAAGAAAAAAGATTTTATGCAATCTCCATATTAGTCGCAAGCAAAAAAAAAATTTCATGCAATCTCCACACTACCGGTTTCGAACTTAGGTGATTTGGAATGTGAACTTTTGGCGATTGCTATGGACTGTAAGCGCTAGCTAACAGGAGATGAAAAATGTTCGGTTATATGACAAGCAGTGTTGTTTCATAAAGTTGTACGCAGGCAGTTTCTGTCAGTGCACACTCGTTGCGTCGCTTCCATCCCGCATCCACCGTGAATAGCAGTGTGGCTATTTGAGTACAGTATAAAAATGTTCTCTTTGTCCTTCTCATATCCAAAGCTGTAGCATTCAAACATTATAACATCAAATTGAGTTATCTACTTGATCGCATATAACTCGCACATGTAATCACTTTGAAATACGAATTTAGAGGCTCTGAAGACCGAACCTTTTACAGTGAAGGAACGTGAATTAGGAATTCGGCAATAAGGTATCCCAGATCTTATGTTTTTTCGGCTAATTGGGACAATGAACGATTATCTCGCTTCTGACCACAGATAGAATAAGAATTTCTTCAGTTCTTGTGGAGACTTATAATTTACGATCATTTGATGCAGAAATGATTCTTTAGAAAAGTGTATTAAAGTTTCAAGATCTATTAGATGATTGATAAAATACTTCTCATAGCATCTAGCGTTAGTGAGAATATGAAGTTCTAAGCATTTATAACTAGGAATAAGAATTGTTTTGAAGAGGTTCTTCGACACAGTTTGTGGACTACTTAGGAATATTCAAATTAAACATATATTTTCTTGGTGGCTCCTCTAAGCCACTAAAGTATTATTAAGAATTAGCTCTAGGTTCTGAAATCTGAGACATTCAATATTCGATGTTCGAACTTCGTAAACAATTAATTTTTCCATACTGTTGAATATAAAGTTATGGACATTTTCAGAACGGGTTTGGCGAGTAGATTATTTTCGCCATCCAGGTCCCCGATTTCTGGTTGCACTGAAAATAATGGTCTAAGAACTTTGAAATGAACTTCGCAACGTCGTATGATTACAAATATCGAAACATTTTTTTTAAACTGAACGAAAAAATTGTTACAGGATCGGATACTTAACGTATCTAGAAGGAAATCGATGACGTCAAATATATTTCTCTTATCAAATTCTGAAATAAGCTCCTTCTACGGCAGACCATCAGCGAGATGGGAATGCCAAAGCCACTATTCAGATTGACCTGCTTCAGACAAACGTGGTACCAATGATCGCCAATTTATCTAATGCCTCCCAAACGTGTGGTTTGACACTAATATTCTCGTGGTTAAAAAAAAGGAGCATTATTTGCGTAAAAGTTAAAAAAGTTGCGGTCAACTGCAGAATGTCAAAGCATTTTTGTAAAAGGCAATTGAAGGAATAATTCTTCCATTGAAACTAAACTTTGAATTTTTGTATTGCCATTTGAAATTTGCTCAATGTCAATGGATTCACTAAGTTGTCGATATTATTAATTTCATTTTTTGAGTTTCACAAAACTTTTGCCTTTAAACAGCAAAATGATAACATAATGTGATATTAATTGAAAATTTGATGAGTCGATATCATATTAGGTTTTCAATCTGATGTTGCTATCATAATCAAATATCAATTTGTTCTAATTTTGATGTTAGACTTTACTCGGGTAGTGACACCGGTAATAAGGGCCATAGAGTAACAATTGTGGTACAAATTGTTACTCTATGGCCCCATGGCTCTATACCGAAAGAAGAAGAAAACACAAAACGAACATGGCGTGCTTTGTTCTATTTCGTACACGTTGTGTAGTGATGTCAATAATAATAATAATTGATAATAAAAATAATAACAATAATAATCCTCCTAAATATTTTATGCTGCTGATTCATGCTGTTTAGCTTGACTTACATATGCAGAAGTAACAGAAACGCAGGTTCGTTTCGTTTGTTAGTTTTCGTTTAATTGGTTTATAGAGCATGAAAGAGATAGTAAGTATAGGTTTAACTACGTTCAAAACTGTTCCAATTTGTAGGTCATATTTGTTGGTAGTATACGAACCAACTTTGGTTATTCCGTTTATCTGAATCCGTTTTCGGAAGAAGTGGAAATAGTGATCAAAAACTGCAAAAAGGATCTCACTTTTCTTGGAGATGGCCAAATCGATTTTCACAAACTCATAGGTTCAAAAGAAAAGTCTTACAGTTTCATACGGAATTCCTTAATTTGTTGTGGATACTACTTTCGGTTCCGGAACTACAGGTTAAACAGGATTTATAGAGTTTGTGAAATTAGATCGGAACAAATTATCCTATTTCTATTCAATAAACAGTTGTTTTTGCGAATTTCACGGTTATATTTATGATGTAATGAGTAATATGAGAAAGGCATCATTACACCACTAGATGGATTAAGATAGGTATTTGAATTTGTGCTTTATGATTTTCAACTTTTCAATTCTCTGCTTTACGAGCTGCTGTTTTACGATTTCCTGCTTTGCGACTATTTGTTTATCGATTGTCGACTTTTTGTTACTTTTCGTCCGATTTTCTGCTTGTCAGTTCTGTGCAATTCGACCTTTCGGTTTTCTACATTCGATGCTCTGCTTCCCGATTTTACACATTTCAATTTTATGGTTATCGATTTTCTGCCTTTCGATTTGTTCTCTCATCGAAATTCTAGTTTTAGGTTTTCTATTTTAAAGTAGTTCTTTGATTTAACACTATTTAATTTTCCGCTTTTCAAAATTCTGTGTGATTTCCTGCCTTCCGATTTACGTTTTTCGGTTTTCTGCGTTTTATATTTTTTGTTAGATTTTCTGCCTTCCGATTTTCAACTTTTAAATTTTATTCTAGCGCAACGCTGATGTCTTGACCGTGAACAAAAAAAATTAACATAGCTTAAAATCAAATGAATGAACAAAAAAAATTAACATAGTTGAAAATCAATAGCAGAATTTAGAAACGCAAAAAATCCAGAAAAACAAAAAAACTGAAAAAACAGACAACCGAAACACGAAAAGATGCAAATAAAAAAAAAAACACAATGTCTAAAAGCAGAGTTTCGAGTCTCTCGAAAAACGTAAATCGGAAAGCAGAAAATCAAAACACAGAATGTTGAAAAGCGGAAAGTTAAAAAATATAAATCCAAAGAATTGTTTTAAAATAAAAAACCTAAAAATAGAAATTCGAAGAGAAAATAAATCGAAAGGCATAAAATCGAAAAGCAGGAAATTGAAAAGCGTAAAATTGGGAAATAGAGCATCGACAGTAGAAAACCGAGAAGTCGAATTGCATAAAATTGATAAGTAGAGAATCGGAAAGCAGAAAATCGAAAAGTACAGATTCGTAATCGGAAGGCAACTAACAAAAAACAGACAATCGATAAACAGAAAGTCGAAGTGCAGAATATCGAAAAGATTGGCCGAAAAGCGCAAAATCCTAGAACAAAGTTCTAGAAAAAGCATTTCGTAAAGCTGAAAATTCTGAAGTTTTAAATCAAAAAGCAGAAATTCAATAAACAGACAATTAAAAACATGACAATCGAAAGGCACAAAATCTAAAAAAGACTAGCAGAAAACCGAAAACCAAAACATCGAAAAGTAGGAAAAAGAAAATCTGAACTTGAAAGTCAAAAAACAGATTGAAAAACAGAAAATCTAAATGGAAGAATGTGGTTTTTTGATTTTCAATTTTTAAATGTTCTGCTTTATGAACTCCTTTATTACGGTTTTGTGCTTTTCTACTTTTCGGTATTCGCTTGTTAATTTTATGCAGTTTGGCTGTCGGTTTTTCGATTTTCTGCTTTTGGGTTTCCACCTTCGATTTCCAGCTTCTGATTTCATGCTTTCCAATACTCTGCTTATGATTTTCTATGCATCGATTCTCTGTTCTAAGGTTTTCAGTTCTTTGATTTTCTACTTTTTGGCTTTCTCTATAGAAAGGTATTAGAATTGCTGGAAAAACCGACTTTCGAACGGAGCCTCGGAGACCCATAGTGTTATATACCATTCGACTCAGTTCGATGAGATCGGAAAATGTCTGTGTGTGTGTGTGTGTATGTGTGTGTGTGCACTTTTAGAAGATATTTGAACGCGCTCAATTTTCTCAGAGATGGCTGAACCGATTTTAACAAACTTGGGCTCGTTTGAAAGCTACTGTCGGGCCATTGATTGAGTTCGAAGATCAAATGGCTGTGACTTTTGGTTTCGAAGATATGATTGTATAAGTGACGTAACCGACAAAAAGCGTTGAATTTGAACGCGCTCAATTTTCTCAGAGATGGCTGAACCGATTTTAACAAACTTGAGCTCGTTTGAAAGCTACTGTCGGGCCATTGATCAAGTTCGAAGATCAAATGGTTGTGACTTTTGTTTCCAGATATATGATGGTATAAGTGACGTAACCGACAAAACACATTGATTTTTAACGCTCTTATATATATAAGGGTGCCAAAATTTTGGGATCACCTCTATTTTCGTTAAGTTCTAGTGCTCAAAAGTTTAAGCACCTCGAAAAAAGCCTTCATGCAAAATTTGACCTAAATCGGACATGCTTAAGGGGTGCTGCCCGGTGGTAAAGGTTTGACAATTTTCGATCTTGAAAAAGCACCATAGGGGGGAGTACATGAAATTTTCAAAATCGAAAATTTTTTTTGATGCCAACACTCTTAAAACTGCATAAAACATCGAAATTTAGTGTCATCTCAAAAAAAATTTTTTTTTGAAAAAATCAACTTTCTGGGACTTTTTTTTCATATTTTTTCTAAGTCGATTTTTTCAAAACAAACTTTTTTCGAGATGACACTAAATCTCGACGTTTCATGCAATTCTAAGCCTTTTGGCTTCAACAATTTTTTTTCGATTTCGAAAATTTCATGTACTCCCCCCTATGGTGATTTTTCAAGAAATATGAAAATTTCACTAAGTGGACTAAGAAGGCTTAGAATCACTTAGCATCACTGTTCTCATACAAATAGGCAACGCAAATGTCAAGCACTAGTTTGGAAAAATGATGCTGACTGTGTGACATAAACACTGAAGTATGCTTTTGTGAACTACTCGAATCAATCTGAATCAATTGGTGTCAAAATTAGTATCCAAAATTATTTAATAAAAGTATGAAACATATTTTCATGAGACTGTTATGAAAGAAGAGAAAGGCATTATCACACCACTAGGTGGATTAAGAATGGGTTTTATTTTATGCTTATCAACATTCTTTTTGTCGATTGCCTGCTTTCCGATTGATTGTCAGGTGGGTTTTTCGATATTCATCACCGTTTCCAAGAAAATTTAATTTGAAACGGGATAGTGGCAAAAAAAACTACTTCTTTAGCTTACTGTCCTCAGCCCTTAAGTCCTTAAAATTAAAGTTTATACTCTCTGCCAGAGCCGTAGTGAGTGTTTCTGGCGCCCGAGGCGAACCATAAAATATTCGCCCCAAAAAAAATTTTAACCAACACCTATTTGATATTATTTTTTTCTGGTTAGGTAAGTAATATTTTTAATTTTATCCAACACTAGCGGACCCCTGCACACTTTCTAACGCAATAATATTAGATTAGATGTGAAAAAATCAATCTTCTTTCAATAAATTTTCATGGTAATTGTCAATAAAACGGAGACTTTTTATATCGCGGACCACAGGTTGAGAATAGCTGCTCTGCGATAAAAAACACAGGCAACATACAATTGTCCATGTAAAAACTCAAATTTCATGACACAAGCTCCTTACGATTACTCTCGTGCTTTATTGGTGGTAATATGAAAACTAAACGGACGGGAAAATGACGTTTAAATTTGAACGACATGTCAGTGGGTATCATTGGAATCGTTCCCTCGATAGCAAATGTTATTAACCTTTTAACTTTGAACTTTTTTTCTGCACTTGCTCCTGTACTTTCTGTACTTATTGTTGCACTTTCTGAACCTGTTCCTGTGCTTTCTGCTCTTGTTTCTGAATTGTATGAATCAGTTTCTGTACCTGTTTCAGTACTCTGTATTTCTGTGCTTTCTCTACATGTTCCTGTCCTCTCTGCACTTGTTCCAGTATTTTCAGTATTTGTTTCACTACTTGTTCCTGTACTTTCTGTATTTTTTTCACTTTTTGTACTACACTTGTTCCTGTGCGTTCTGCACTTGTTGCCCTTATTTCTGTACCTACAGCTGTCCAGGTGAACTTCGTACCGCTGAAAAATTATCTTTGGGTGGAAATTATTTCGAACACTATCAAAATCAGAATAACCAAACGACCTGAGCGAAATTCGGTTTCAGAAGAGTGTGGTCATGATTGTTCGCGATCAATGAAGTTGAATGATAAAATGAATCTCAGCAATTTTTCAGTTTGTGAGAAAGTCGATGAATCGTTTCAAACAGGCGAAAAATGTCAATGTGATGATTTCCAAGCCCCGTTCAATCGATGATGTCCGTAAAAGCAGCAAGAGTTGTTAGTTAGAGTATATTGTACGGATCTGTTCATAGCCACATAAACGCAAATAATTTTAAATGTCGCCCACACCTAATTGAACATGTGGTTCGAAATAAAGAAACACGTGAATCAAGTAGGCTCAATAAAATTTGAACACAAATCAGCTCGTTTGGCGCCAAACGGTTTTATTAATAATCTAGTATTCATATTTTGCTCTCCAGCGGGCTGCAGCATTGCATAAGTCGATACGCGCCAAACAATCATTGGAGATTTAGCATGCATTGAATGAGAATTTCAAAGTCTATACAAAACATTTTTCAAGATTTTCCCCACTTTCTTGAAGGATATTACTTATGTACTATAGCCTAAAACCTCCGCATAATTGTCACCTTCCGAACAAAAAAAAAATCATTTGTAAATCGGTCCACGCATATCAGAGAACATTAGCAGCACACACTTTTTCCACTATTATTTTATAAGGACAAAAGGAACACGGAAAGGGACTGTACAGTGGGCGAAATGGGAAAACAGCACAAGACAAAAAGAAACAATTCGTTCAGCTTCCCCGAAAGAATGCTGAACGATCTACAGGTGCCAAAATGCCCATTTAAAGAAACCTCCAGCTCCCAATCAGATTTAGAGATTTTACAACAGCGACACCACCCTTCCTGGAATGAAGGCAGAATGATTCACAATATTTATTAGCAGAAGTAAATTCGGTATCACAAAAAAAAACATTTAGATTCTATACCGAAAGGATTCAGGTAGAACAATTAACCCTCTGACTCTAGCTCCTTAACACATTGGGTGAGAAACGATACAATATCCTACAATTCAAGATCTCCATACACAAATTGAAGCATGTATGGAGAACCAAAAACCCGGATACGTAGTTGTGTCAATGTGAGATAATTACATATCAGATGTTATGAAGTACCCTAATCGCATACATACAAATCACACGAATATAATTCAGCACGTTCTGATCAGAATACTGCAATAATGCTTGGAAAATGCAGTAGACATTGTGACATTTTCCAATTCAAATCGGATAAAAATGCTTCCATTTGTGCGCAAGTTTGAAAGTTTTGCCATCAGCCCATTTATTTTCAGGAATACTACATTGGCTGGGTACTGATAAGATATAAACAGTATTTGAAATTCAAAGGCCTTCGGTTTGAGTTCGACATGCGATCACTAGATTCGACCGTGAATCATTCGAACTGAGTGCCACCTGCCTGGCTGTCAGAAAAAAAATCGCTTACCACAAATGCCTTAGATAACTGGCGACCCAAGTATCGAGACGTCGAAGAATAATTTTTTCGAACAATTTTCTGATGCAGGACAACATAGAAATGGGTCTATATGAGTTGTGATTGGAAGCTGGTTTCCCCGGCTTTTGAATGGCGATAACTTGCACTTGTCTCCAGTCAGATGGAACAATATTTTGCTCAAGAAACTTGTTGAACAATTCCAACAAACGTCTTTTTGCGAGGTCGGGCAGATTCTTCACCAAGTTGAATTTAATTCTGTCCAACCCAGGAGCGTTATTGTTACAAGACATGAGTGCTATGGAAAATTCTACCATTGAAAATGGGCTATCAATGGAACCATTATTTGGAGAAGACTCCTTAATAATGCTATGCGTAGGAACAGAATCTGAACAAACTTTTCTCGCAAAATTAAATATCCATCGGTTCGAGTATTTCTCACTCTCATTTCCTACGTGTCGATTCCTCATTCGTCTGACCGTATTCCAAAGAGTGCTCATTGAGGTTTCTCTTGACAAACCTTCGACAAAATGTCTCCAATAGCTACATATTCTTCATGTGGGGGGAGCTCTTCCATTCAAGTTAAGCCACTTGAAATATTACTTTGGTATTTAATCCAGTCAATATTTTTTGTCAAATCATATGGAATATTAACTGAATTAGCAATGCCTTTGTTACTGCTAATTGAGAAGATGATTGGTAAGTGATTGCTACCGTGTAAATCAGGAAACACTTTCCAGGTGCAATCTAGTCGAATTGAAGTCGTGTCATCCCGATCAACAAGGGATAACAAAATTGTATCTGGGGTTGTTTCGTTTTTTCTGTCTAAATTAGTTATAATCTTGGCCTCGTTAATAGTTAAAATAACAAAAATTATAACTCAATTTAACCTAGGTGATAACAAAATTGTTACAAACCTTGATATGTAAATACCAATATTACATCTAGATTTGTTACAAATTTAGCATGACTTTTCAGCTGTTATTGACCATTTTTTGGGGGGAAAGGCTTTACCGTGTAAATCTAAAAATAGATTTCGCGAAGTAAGATGAAATTGCATACCTTTAGGCGATTTGATTCGCTATAAAAAAGTTATGCACAGTTAAGCGACTGGTTCCGAACCGAGAAGTTTTGAGTTGCCAACATACGCTACGATTGCATCGGGGCATGAGAACCAACTGAGGTTGGAAGGATATATTGGCATCATATAATAACGAGTGTAAGTCTATATTGCTACAAAAATAATCTATCGCTCTCCACCTCTTACGTCGTTTCCTTCCAAGCGGCATATGAATGACAAAGGGGATATTTTAGAACTATGAGCAAGTTTCTTTTTGGTACTGAACAATAGTTGTAGCTGAACGGAAATGACTAAATTCAGTGGAACAAAACTACCCTATAGAATCTGAGGAAATTAACTTATGAATGATAGTTTTTCAGTTTTTTCTTCTTTGTACCAAGAGGGCCGACTTTCAAATAACATTCGAAACAGTTCGCTCGTTCAGTTGAAGTAGTGAATTGTCTGTACGTGTATGTATGTCGATTGGCGGGTATATTTGATTAAAATGTGCACTTAATTTTTTCGGAGATGGCTGAATCGATTTTCGTAAATTTAGATTAGAATAAAAATTCGTTTGAAAGACAGTGAAAAATCAGAAGAAGTGTATATAATATCGATTCAAATAGCAAGTTTTTATGATTGATGATCAACCATTTGCCTATTAGTCACATTAGTTTGCGATATTCGCAGCCAGAAGCCCCGCAAGTATTGTTCAAAATCCATCAAAATTTAACTTTCATTCCGGTTTGATTGTTTGATATCTACCTAGATTAACTCACAGAAAAATGATTTAAATGGAAAGTTTCATAATGCGGGTCGGTCGCTTTAAACTCTACATTTCAAATTTCGAATTCCAGCTGATGGTTCCGGATTGGGAGTAATCAAAATACTACGAAATGCGACTATCATAAATTTATCAGATATGGATAGATTGAACTTTTCAAATCGAAGGTATTATAGTGCAATAAATCGTTTTTGTCTGATTCATGAATTTAAAAATGTTCATGCAATGATATAGATGACAACGGGCAAAAGGCCACTAGTGAACATTTTTCAATGTAATATAAACAGTTTTTTATTAAGAACTACGTAAAAAATCATCAGATCAACATAGTATAAAGTACAGCAAGAACTATACATAAATCGATTCGAAATTTTTAAGATTTTTTTCTTCTCTATTTTCAGTACATCCGGGATCCGTTAAACTACAGTCGCTATTTTCAATCTGCAACTAAAAGACCTATGAATCGAGAAAGTATTGAGCTGAGTTTAGATTATGTTTTTGAGCCCAGTTTAGATTTTATTTTCCGTTTATTGCAGTGTCACTTTTGAAGGCGTTTTGAAATTTTTAACACTTATCACTCTGTGTTTTCGGAAACAAAAATTGGTTACCGATAAAATTGAAGAATTTAAGCATTCATTTTACTCCAAGCTTGTGAAAATCATCTCTTAGGAAACATTGCGGATTTAATGAACTGAGTCGAATGCTATATCACTATTTTCAGTATTTATTAGTCGAGTTTGAAAAATATTTATTTTCAATTTAAAATTAATATTTGAATAAAAACTTTACACAATTTAAGTAGGAGTTACTTAGGAACGTTCGCAAATTTAAAATTTAGGCTATCATTTCAAAATCAAATATCAAATTATTGTTTTCAAAAGCATCTTCAGGTATATGAAATTGGTAAGAATGTTTGTTACTGCTGTATATTGAAGTATAGCATTTTTCGGGTTGAAAGTCAAAAACCTGATCGACAAAAGTGTTTGAACTCTTTTTTTTCAATTCTCTAGTATAGTTTTACCTGAAATGTAACGGCCCTTGATATAATATCTGGACTTGCTATAATCTTAATAAAATCTGAATGTTTGCTGTTGATTTGGAAACATATTTATAACATAATAAGATATAAATATTAAGATCACATATAATTTTGATATAATCCTGTTATGCTCTGTTGATCGGGATGCTACCCATATTGAGTACCGTCATGCTAAAATTGTCGCAAATATTATATATTAGAGAAGATCTGCTATCATTGTAAACGGAACTCCACATCATTCCGTGCGAATTGAAATCTCCCAGAATCAATCGTGGAGCAGGGAGGGCTTCGACAATTTCATTAAGCTGTCGTTGTCCAACTTGAGCTCTTGGAGGAATATATACCGAAGCAATTCAAATGTCCTTTCCTTTAATGTTTATTTGGCAAGCAACAATTTCTATACTAGAAGTCGAAGAAATGTTTAATCTATAAACTGAATAACATTTCTTAATTCCTAAAAGCACTCCGCCATACGGGGAGTCTCTATCGAGACGTATAATGTTAAAGTCATTAAAATTTAAGGCTATGTTTGATGTAAGCCATGTTTTCGTTTCCATCAAATGATACAAAACCTGAAAGAACTGGCCATTGAGCTGATAACTTTTCAAAAAAGTTCTAGCTATTGGAAGGAATGCCGTTAGGATGGTCTTTAGACGTTCAGAAATATTGATTGCTGCGAAAATCCTTTCTACAATTTCCGAAAACTTCAGTAATCCTGATCGTGGCTGTGAAACGGAGCCCACTGGATTATTGTCTTTTCTTGTGCTAGTTCCTGGATTGGTTTGTGAATTTGACAAACCAGGAGGCACAGTTTTTGGTTTTAAATTTGGCTTTTTAGCTTTAACACGGGGATCTTTTTTTGAAGGAGTAATTTAAGGTGTCTTTTTGGGTATTTTGTGGTTTGGTAATCTCCTCTTAACAGACCCTTAAGGAGTGACAAACGAGGTATCTTCACTATTTCCGTCAGAGTCAGATTCCTCTGGCTCCGCAAGATTTGAAAAACCGTTTTCGGTTTCCAAAGGGGAGACATGTATGACCGCTTTAAGCATTTCTGCATATGTGCGCTTAGACCGTGCTTTTAAAGAAAGCTTCATTTTGTCCTTACGCAACTTAAATGAGCATACTTAAAGCGCATACTGAAAGATCATCATGAGGACTCTCCCCACAATAAACACATTTTTCAATATCTTTATCACCAAGATTATCCTTATGAGGCCCTTGACATTTTATGCATTTAGATTTATTACTACAATAAGTACCTGTATGTCCGAATTTTTTACAGTTTGTGCAGTTCATAACATGCGGTACGAAAAGCAGACATGGCTGTCTTCTGTCGTTTTCTGCTATCTTAATTGCTCTGCAGTCGTTGTGGCCACCACCTTTGCACCCTTGGTCTTTGCACCCCTTGGTCTTCGCACCTTTATGCGCTCGCACCTCTGTGTCTCTACACCTCTGTGCGTATGAACGGGATGGCCTTCGTTGCTAGCTTTCCAGCCGGGAAACGCCCCGAATATTGCCTGGGCTATTAGCACCAGCAGTTTGAACTACCTGCAACTGTTAACTCACGTGCAGTATAATCGAAACTCAACCTCTTCGCTTGAATGGATTTTACTGAATGAATTTTAACACAGTTGGCATTGACGAATGATAGAAAATGTATCATCTCACTGCTATCAGGTAGATTAAGTAAGTAATATCAATTAGAAATAAATGTGGTCGTCAAATGGTGAGATAACTAAGTCCTCACAAGTTCCTATCTCATGCCTCCCCGAGCGTCTATGATGACATTTGGTCAATAGAACGGCGTCCACTTGGTGCTAGCGCCTTCTGCGTTAGTAGCAGAATGAGAGGGTGCGAAATGGCTTGTAGTTTGAAGCTCATCCTAAAGTGCAATATTTATGGTAGTATATTGCCACATGTGGTTCTGTTGTTTGTTGCATTATTGGTTATATGTTGAATTGAATTATATTACATTGTATTATATATTGTTGTTATTATTATTATTTTTAATATTATTATTATTATTATTATTACTATTAATATAATCTATATATATAAAATAATAGCGAAAAAAGTGTGTGTTGCTAATTTTCTCTGGTATGCGTGGGTCGATCTTAAAATGATTTTTTTTTTGTTCGAAAGGTGACGTTAATGCGGAGGTTTTATGCTATAGTACATAAGGAAAATCATTCGGGAAAGTATAGAAAAACTAGAAAATTGATTCGTTTACAATTGGAAATTTTCCACTCAATGCATGCTAGATCTCCGATAATTGTTTGGCGCGTGTCGAGTTATGCAATGCTGCTGCCCGCTGGAGAGCAAAATATGAATACTAGATTATTAATAAAACCGTTTGGCGCCAAACGAGCTGATTTGTGCAAACATTTCACTGAGCCTACTTGATTCACGTGTTTCTTTATTTCGAATCACATATTCGATTAAACAAGGGCGCCAAATGAACAACATACAGGTTTTCATTTTCCGATATACAAATTTAGGTTCAATGCCGTGAAGTCAAATTATAAAACGACTATAAGAAAAGAAAGTGATTAAAGTTTTTTTTGATGATTCGTTGTTCTACTAAAACTCCAGAAATGTGAATCTTATCTTCTTGATAGATATAATTATTACTGTCACAATGCACTAAAACAACAGGATTGAGGTGTGCTGCCACTTCAAATTAAGACCGTTAACTCAAACAACAAAACTGTCCGGCTCTCTACTTTTTGGAACAATTCCATTCGAATTAGAAGGAAATTTTTTCGGCTTAAATTTTTCATAAGCATTTCTATACCTTTGAAGGATTTATTGGACGGGATTTTGTGTAAATTTTTCTCGAAGCGACCTCCAAATTTCGTCAATTGCTTCAAAATGCAAGTTCGGTTATTTATTTGAGTCCAAACGTCTTCGATTGGCCCAAACGCGATTCGAATTACTTTGAGTACTTCGAAATTTCAAATTATTTGCATTTGAGTAACAAACAGTTTTGTCCAATGTACTCGAACCATCCCGTTTGCCTCCTGTTTTTAAATTACATCTATTGAACCGAGATTTGGGAACTCATCGACATGTTTTACCTATTTGAATGATTCACTCTCTTGCTCATAAACCGTCAAACTGATTTTGGTTGTATTTTCCTTGAATCATTTGGGGCTTTTAAGAGCAGGAAAAGACTGCTTTAAAGTGCGAAGTATACGTGTGTGCCTGATTTGGGGAAAAATGTTGAGATCGAATTATAAACAATTGTCAGATGATTCATTTTTACAGAACATTCTAACATTCTACTTCACTGATCGCGAGCAATCATGAGGGCCGTTCGATTATTCTAATTTAAGAGTATTCGAAATAATTTCCATCCAATCATAATTTTTAAGCTGTGAGAAATTCACCGGGACAGCTACAGGTACAGAAATAAAAGGAACAAGTACGGAAGCTAAGTTCAGGAAAAAATAAAGAAGGTACAGGAATAAGTGCAAAAAATACAAAACCAAGTACAGAAATGAGGGAAGCAAGTACAGGAAGTACCGGCATAATTGAAAAGAGTTCAGAAAAAGGTACATAATGTGCAGATGGTACAGATATAAGTACAGAAGTTACAGGACCAAATACAGAAAATACTGAAGCAGGTACAGAAAGTACAGGAACAAATTCTGAAACAAGCACACAAAGTACAAAATAAAGTACAGGCAATAAAGGAACAAGTACAGAAAAAAAATTAAAAGCTCAAATCTTAATCGCAAATGTTGTCGAGACAACAATTTTGAATGGTAAATTAGAAGAAGAAAAAGTTTTCATTCCACGGATTTCAGTGATGCTCACTGATATGTCATTTCAATTTGAACGTCATTTTCTCATCCGTCTAACTTTTCTGTTACCGTCAATAATCATTATGTGTCTGTAGCGTGAATTTAGAGTTTTTTCAGATGGTAGATGTACGCTGTCTGTTTGCGTTTCGGCAAACCATCGGTTTTATATATTTTGTTCTGTTGTCCGCGATATAAAAAGGTTGGGGTCACTATCATAGAGCATTATAATGATATTTTTCTTCAAAAATCATTAAAATGGATAAGTAGTTTTGATTTTCTACATCTAATCTAGTATTATTGCGCTACGAAGTGTGCAGGGGTCCGCTAGTTATTATTATAATTAACAAAGAAATATTATATTTCCTGCAGTACTGCGACGAAAGAAGAGCATAACTTACACTGCGACATCTACTGTTATACATTGTATCATAGCATATTATTCTACTTTTGGGGATCAAAAAGTGCTATTCCTTCTTTCGAATTAACCTCCCCTCGATATCAGGTATTGAAGTTGTCGCATGTCATGTCACAATTAAAGGCAAGGACCTTTGTATTGCTTCCATCTATATTCCCCCTAGAGCCTCAGTTGGGTACCACTGGCTCAGCAGTATCATGCAACTTCTTCCCGCACCGACGTTAGTTTTAGGAGACTTTAACTCTCACGGTACGGGATGGGGTTGTCTTCATGATGATAACAGATCAGCTATGATCCATGATATTTGCGACAACTTCAATATGACAATCTTGAATACGGGAGAAATGACACGAATTCCCGCACCACCAGCAAGACCAAGTGCGCTGGACTTATCCCTCTGCTCGACATCGCTACGGTTGGATTGCACGTGGAAGGTAATCCCTGATCCCCACGGTAGCGATCATCTGCCTATCGTAATTTCAATCGCCAGCGGATTAAGACCATCGGAAACAATCAATGTTTTGTATGACCTCACACGAAATATTGATTGGAAATGCTACGCAATATCGATATCTGAGAAACTAGAAACAACACAAGAACTTCCTCCGGAGGAAGAGTATACGTTTATGGCTGGCTTGATTCTCGACACTGCGATTCAAGCTCAGACGAAACGTATACCCGGCGCGAATACTAACATTCGTCCTCCCAACCCGTGGTGGGACAAAGAGTGCTCATCACTGAACGCGGAAAGATCTTTAGTATTCAAAAAGTTCAGAAAATATGGAACACCTGATAATTATAGAAATTACGCAGCGCTAGATAAGCAAATGAAGAACTTAGTTAAAGCAAAGAAACTAGGTTACTGGCGACGGTTTGTTGACGGATTAACAAAAGAAACATCGATGAGCACTCTTTGGAACACAGCCCGACGAATGCGGAACCAAAACACAACGAACGAAAGCGAGGAATATTCTAACCGCTGGATATTCGATTTCGCTAAAAAAGTATGTCCTGATTCTGTTCCGGAACAGAAGATATCCCGCGCCGCGACTTCGAATACAAACGAAACACCGTTTTCGATGGTAGAGTTCTCACTTGCGCTCTTGTCGTGTAACAATAAGGCCCCGGGGTTAGACAGAATTAAATTCAACTTGTTGAAAAAGCTTCCTGACTCTGCCAAAAGGCGCTTGCTGAATTTGTTTAACAAGTTCCTCGAGGGTAATATTGTTCCACACGACTGGAGACAAGTGAGAGTTATCGCCATTCAAAAACCTGGGAAACCTGCCTCCGATCACAATTCGTATCGGCCGATTGCTATGCTTTCCTGTATCCGGAAATTGTTCGAAAAAATGATTCTGTTTCGTCTAGACAATTGGGTCGAGACTAATGGCTTACTTTCAGATACACAATTTGGTTTCCGCAGGGGTAAAGGAACGAACGATTGTCTTGCGTTGCTCTCAACCGAAATTCAAATGGCATTTGCTCGTAAAGAACAAATGGCATCAGTATTTCTAGATATCAAGGGGGCTTTTGATTCAGTTTCTATAAATATCCTATCTAAGAAGCTGCACCAGCATGGTCTTTCGCCGGTTTTGAATACCTTTTTACATAATCTATTGTCCGAGAAACACATGTATTTTGCACATGGTGATTTGTCGACAATACGATTCAGTTACATGGGTCTTCCTCAGGGCTCATGCTTAAGCCCCCTTTTATACAACTTTTACGTAAACAACATTGATGAATGTATCAACACATCTTGCACGCTAAGACAACTTGCCGACGACAGCGTTGTGTCCATTATAGGACCCAAAGCTGCCGATCTCCAAGGACCATTACAAGATACCCTCGACAACTTGTCGACATGGGCTCTTCAAATGGGTATCGAGTTCTCTACGGAGAAAACTGAGCTGGTCGTATTTTCAAGAAAGCGAGAACCAGCACAACTACAGCTTCAACTAGGGGGTGAAAACATAGCTCAGGTCTTCACATTTAAATATCTCGGGGTCTGGTTCGACTCCAAAGGCACATGGGGATGTCACATTAGGTATATGAAACGAAAATGCCAACAAAGAATCAACTTTCTTCGTACAATAACCGGATCGTGGTGGGGTGCCCATCCAGGAGACCTGATCAGGCTGTACCAAACAACGATATTGTCCGTGATGGAATACGGATGCTTTTGCTTCCGATCCGCGGCGAACACTCATTTCATCAAGCTGGAAAGAATTCAGTATCGTTGTTTGCGTATTGCCTTAGGTTGCATGCAGTCGACTCATACGATGAGTCTCGAAGTGCTCGCGGGCGTCTTACCGTTGAAAAACCGATTCTGGGATCTCTCATATCGATTGCTAATCCGATGCGATATCTTAAATCCGATGGTGATTGAAAACTTCGAAAGGCTTGTCGAGCTCAATTCTCAGACCCGTTTTATGTCCTTGTATTTTGATTACATGGCTCAGAATATTAATCCTTCTTCGTTTGTTTCCAACCGTGCTCATTTCTTGGATACTACTAATTCTACTGTGTTTTTCGACACATCCATGAGAGAAGAAATTCGTGGAATTCCGGACCACGTGCGCCCTCAAGTGGCCCCAAATATTTTTTATAATAAATTTAGAACAGTCAACTGTGAAAAGATGTTTTACACTGACGGATCAAACATCAACAGGTCCACAGGCTTCGGAATCTTCAATCAGAACATCACCGCTTCGTACAAACTCAGTGATCCGGCTTCAGTCTACGTCGCAGAATTAGCTGCTATTCAGTACACCCTCGAGATCATTGAAACCTTGCCCAAAGACCATTACTTCATTGTCACGGACAGTCTAAGCTCAATAGAAGCTCTCCGGGCAATGAAGTCAGGAAAGTATCCCCCATATTTCCTGGGGAAAATACGGGAACATTTGAGAACTTTATCTGAACGGTCTTATTTAATATCGTTAGTCTGGGTCCCTTCGCATTGTTCCATTCCGGGCAATGAAAAGGCAGACTCATTGGCTAAGGTGGGCGCATTAGAAGGTGATATTTATGAAAGACCAATCTGCTTCAATGAATTTTTCAGTATCTCTCGTCAGAAAACTCTCGAAAGTTGGCAAACTTCATGGAGCAATGGCGAACTGGGACGATGGCTGCATTCCATTATCCCTAGGGTATCGACGAAACCTTGGTTCAGGGGGATGAACGTGAGTCGTGACTTCATTCGTGTGATGTCTCGGCTCATGTCAAACCATTACACCTTCAACGCGCACCTCCGGCGTATTGGAATCGTGGAGAGCGGTCTCTGCGCTTGTGGTGACGGTTATCAGGACATCGAGCATGTCGTATGGACGTGTACGGAGTATCGTGACGCCAGGTCTTTATTAAAGGACTCCCTAAGGGCCCGAGGTAGACCACCTGAAGTTCCGGTCCGAGATGTGTTGGCTAGTCGGGATATCTCTTATATGCTTCTTATATACCAGTACCTCAAACACATTAATATCCAAGTGTAATCTGTTATACCTCGCTCAGAAAGTATAATCTCCACCTACAGGTTCGACACTAACATCCGCTCGACTCTCTCGATCACCGTCCCTGTCCACCATCTTCATTGGAACTAACAAGATCTTTTTTTGTCACTAACTTTTCGTTCCCCCTTTCCATGTCTCTTCACCATCTCGATGGCAACTAATTAGATCTCTGTAGTTTTCACACATTTTGTTTCCATACCCCCTATTTACCTCGGTTTTCACAATATTTACTTTTTTTATTTTCTCATCTCTTCGTAACATCACCATCACCGCCTACGGTCCTACGCTCCAGACGATGACCAGCATGCGGGCCACCCGCCGGGCCTTCGTAGCCTGGGGGTGTTTCCCGCGGACCCACACGAACCGAAAGGAAGCGGCCATATATAGCACCATTTGGAATTCATGCAATATTCAATTCACCGACACCTGCCGAATACCAGCTAAAAGCTTTTTTCAAAAATTCTAGACGACATAATCTAATGATACTATTCTAGTTTTAAGTTAGTCGTTAATTAAGATTAGGAAATACCCTTGGCATCTTAGAGCTTAAGCAGTGTGCCTGAAAATATATATTATACTATTGAAAAAAAAAAAAATAGCATATTATTTAATATAATATCTTCTGTTATGTAATATTATATTGTATGGTATTATACTGCATTGCATTATATCATATTATATTGTATTATGTTATATTACAAGTATATGTATTGTGTTATATTGTATTATGTTATAGTATATTGTTAGAATATATTGTTTAGTGTTATATTATATTATATTATGTTATATCACAGAGAACAGATATCCAACAGACATTCATACGTGCAAAGTCGTGTGCAACGGTGATTTTTAACGGATTTTCACTTGTATGTTTTACACAGCTCTTTAAAAAAGTTTGTACTAGCTTGGATGTCTGTTCTTTGTAGTTATATTATATCATATCATGTTATATTAAATTATACTATATTTTTTATATATATTTATATAAAATTATATTATATTGTATTATGCTCAAATATATCGACAACGGGGAGGGGCAGGGAGTGCATCAGGGTATCTTACAAGTGAATGACTGCATGATGGAGTGGATTGCCAACCTGAGTCACGCGGGGGAAGCTTTGTGTTTCTCCCTGAAGGTCTGAAATGAGTAAGACGTACCCTTCTAACAAACAAACCATCAGGCAGGTTTAAGCTGGTACAGCGAATTCTTTTATTATATGGCCGGATGTTCTTGCTGGAAGGCGCCGGGTTCTCAAAACCCATTTTGGCCTTCTTAACAGCAATTATATGAAAGCTATCTGATAATCAAATTCGGATCTACTGTAAGTCTACCCGCATACATTGGTAATGCCTTGAACTGATGGTGGCTTCACACATACATACATACATACATACATACATACAATATCAATTAGAAATAAATGAAACGTTATTTTTTCAATAAAATCTATACTGAATTTCTGGTACCAATCGAATTTTATTCAACCCTAATATTCTGCACAACAACACAATACGAAATTCTCGACTAATGATGACAAAATACTTCGGTTGCCTCCGAGCTCCAGGCTGTTTCCGATATCAAATGCATTCTCCGATCAAAATTGTCCTGTTCTACGAAGTTGCCTACATCATTCATAAATTATACATTCACTCTAGGCATCTTCTGCCAACCGAAGTAGAGTCGACGGGGAACACGATTGACTGCGGTTTTCGATAACCGATACAATCCAATAGTAAAACATATTTACATGGCATCACGTGGCCCGGGGCGAATCCAGCGTTTCACTCAGTGTCGCAGTTTCTCCGAATTTCCCGCTGATTCAATCTGTTACTGGTTGGGTAGCAAATATTTTTCATCTCGTCTCCAAATATTCAACAAGAATCGCATCAGCTTTTTTTTTTTTGCTTCTTTTCGTAAGTATAAGCATATGACATTCCGGACTGGATAGGCTTCGATTTTTCATGTCCTTTTGAATGCCGTTTATTTCGAACCCCGCAGGAGAGCAAGAGTTCAGAACGGTGTCATGCAGTGTTGTATTGAATATTGACACAGTGCACAGATGGGGTATGACGATTGAGATTGATGGTAGCATATTGATGCCGAAATTCCTTTTTTGGGGGCACATTTTTTCAAGAGTTTCGATAATTTGATAGATTTAAGCCTTTCGAAGAAAATTTCTGTCGTTGACCATAACTACAAATTGCTTGATAAATCAGTAAATAATGAAATCCTTTTCGGAAAAAAAAAACCTTGAATTGACGTAGTCTCATCGTTATTCATAACAATAACAATAAATTGCAGCTCTTACTTCATTTTCTCGCCCATCCAAACCAAAGACATCCGAAAAAAGAACCTTCAAAACAGCATTAAGGTTTTTTCCCATCTGTTCCATCTTCTCAATATCACCTTCAACAACAACACGGCCAACCTAACATTAGCTAATAATTCAGTTATTTATTGCTGAAGACCTCCGCCCCGGTGAGCCACCCTCGGCAGTTGTTCGTTTCGGAATCATAGAATCGGGGTTGATCCAGCGTTCCGTTTTTTTTTCGTCTACTCAGGATCAGAGGTGGTTGTTCCGAACAGAAGCTGATAAGTGGATGATGATGATGATGATGATGATGATGATGATGACGACGGTGTAAGGCAAAACTGAACAAACAAAACCGCACATCTTTTGCAGAGGAACTTTCTCCTTCAACGGGGTAAGAACCTGGGAGGACTCACGAAACAGATAAAAAACTTTTATCTATTCCTATTCGGCGGTATGGTTTCGGAACGAAGGTTCGTTCCAGGAGTTGCTTGCCAACACTTGACTACGATTTTATCGATTCCAGTGACGGCAATGGATGGAAATTGTTACAAAGTTGAGTACAACGTAAAGACTTTTAGAGCGAAGGTCGTGTAGCAAAGCAGACAAAAAAGCATAATCTGTTTTTTTTTTCTCAGCCAAAGTCAAAGCCAGGTCAAGGTCATTTCGAGCGCACTTCGGCGGTGACTCGCTTAGAATGGATCTACTCTTTATTCTGGCTTGCTGGAGTGAATGAAATTGGGATGAAACTTTTGCTGCCAAATCATTATGGTGCGATTCGTTTTAGACGAATCCTTTCGACCGAAGAAAAATAAAATTCCATACGAAAAGGGTTTCACAATGAAACTTCTAAAAGTCAATGACCGGATGAGAAATGTAGGGTTGTAAGGAAGCGGAAAATTAATCGCTTTAACATAGTTCACACGGTTAAAGAGCAGATTCAAGAATGTAATAACGATAAACGACCAACGATGAGCGATGAACAATAAACTACATTCAAACAACCGGAATCAATAACAATTAAACAAATAATTTAAAACATAACAAATTGAAAATTCATAAATAAAAATTGGGAATTGAAAATAGAGAATAGAGAATAGAGAATAGAGAATAGAGAATAGAGAATAGAGAATAGAGAATAGAGAATAGAGAATAGAGAATAGAGAATAGAGAATAGAGAATAGAGAATAGAGAATAGAGAATAGAGAATAGAGAATAGAGAATAGAGAATAGAGAATAGAGAATAGAGAATAGAGAATAGAGAATAGAGAATAGAGAATAGAGAATAGAGAATAGAGAATAGAGAATAGAGAATAGAGAATAGAGAATAGAGAATAGAGAATAGAGAATAGAGAATAGAGAATAGAGAATAGAGAATAGAGAATAGAGAATAGAGAATAGAGAATAGAGAATAGAGAATAGAGAATAGAGAATAGAGAATAGAGAATAGAGAATAGAGAATAGAGAATAGAGAATAGAGAATAGAGAATAGAGAATAGAGAATAGAGAATAGAGAATAGAGAATAGAGAATAGAGAATAGAGAATAGAGAATAGAGAATAGAGAATAGAGAATAGAGAATAGAGAATAGAGAATAGAGAATAGAGAATAGAGAATAGAGAATAGAGAATAGAGAATAGAGAATAGAGAATAGAGAATAGAGAATAGAGAATAGAGAATAGAGAATAGAGAATAGAGAATAGAGAATAGAGAATAGAGAATAGAGAATAGAGAATAGAGAATAGAGAATAGAGAATAGAGAATAGAGAATAGAGAATAGAGAATAGAGAATAGAGAATAGAGAATAGAGAATAGAGATTAGAGTTTTGAGAGTATTCCAAATTCCAAATTCCAAATTCCAAATTCCAAATTCCAAATTCCAAATTCCAAATTCCAAATTCCAAATTCCAAATTCCAAATTCCAAATTCCAAATTCCAAATTCCAAATTCCAAATTCCAAATTCCAAATTCCAAATTCCAAATTCCAAATTCCAAATTCCAAATTCCAAATTCCAAATTCCAAATTCCAAATTCCAAATTCCAAATTCCAAATTCCAAATTCCAAATTCCAAATTCCAAATTCCAAATTCCAAATTCCAAATTCCAAATTCCAAATTCCAAATTCCAAATTCCAAATTCCAAATTCCAAATTCCAAATTCCAAATTCCAAATTCCAAATTCCAAATTCCAAATTCCAAATTCCAAATTCCAAATTCCAAATTCCAAATTCCAAATTCCAAATTCCAAATTCCAAATTCCAAATTCCAAATTCCAAATTCCAAATTCCAAATTCCAAATTCCAAATTCCAAATTCCAAATTCCAAATTCCAAATTCCAAATTCCAAATTCCAAATTCCAAATTCCAAATTCCAAATTCCAAATTCCAAATTCCAAATTCCAAATTCCAAATTCCAAATTCCAAATTCCAAATTCCAAATTCCAAATTCCAAATTCCAAATTCCAAATTCCAAATTCCAAATTCCAAATTCCAAATTCCAAATTCCAAATTCCAAATTCCAAATTCCAAATTCCAAATTCCAAATTCCAAATTCCAAATTCCAAATTCCAAATTCCAAATTCCAAATTCCAAATTCCAAATTCCAAATTCCAAATTCCAAATTCCAAATTCCAAATTCCAAATTCCAAATTCCAAATTCCAAATTCCAAATTCCAAATTCCAAATTCCAAATTCCAAATTCCAAATTCCAAATTCCAAATTCCAAATTCCAAATTCCAAATTCCAAATTCCAAATTCCAAATTCCAAATTCCAAATTCCAAATTCCAAATTCCAAATTCCAAATTCCAAATTCCAAATTCCAAATTCCAAATTCCAAATTCCAAATTCCAAATTCCAAATTCCAAATTCCAAATTCCAAATTCCAAATTCCAAATTCCAAATTCCAAATTCCAAATTCCAAATTCCAAATTCCAAATTCCAAATTCCAAATTCCAAATTCCAAATTCCAAATTCCAAATTCCAAATTCCAAATTCCAAATTCCAAATTCCAAATTCCAAATTCCAAATTCCAAATTCCAAATTCCAAATTCCAAATTCCAAATTCCAAATTCCAAATTCCAAATTCCAAATTCCAAATTCCAAATTCCAAATTCCAAATTCCAAATTCCAAATTCCAAATTCCAAATTCCAAATTCCAAATTCCAAATTCCAAATTCCAAATTCCAAATTCCAAATTCCAAATTCCAAATTCCAAATTCCAAATTCCAAATTCCAAATTCCAAATTCCAAATTCCAAATTCCAAATTCCAAATTCCAAATTCCAAATTCCAAATTCCAAATTCCAAATTCCAAATTCAGACATCGTGTTTGGAAATTGGAAACTTGAGAATGGATTCTCAACACACAATTCTTGAAATTCGAATTTGTTGAATCTTGAAATTCGCTATTCGAAACGAGAAAAGCAAAAAATTGAAAAATAGACTAGCTTGAAGCAAACAGTCATAAATTGAAGAGCGGAAAGTGAAAGGCAGAAAATCGTAGAACGAAAGAACGGAAAATTGAAAATGTAAAATTCATAAAGTAGATAATCAAGAGCCATAAAATCGAAAGGTTGGAAATATAAGAATATAGAAAAAGCATAAGAATTCATCACATAAAAGTTGAAAGCCGAAACCGGAAAGAAGATATCTACGAGCAGAAAATCGAAACTGCAGGAAATTGAAAGAGCAGAAAATCTACAAGAATAAAATTAAAAAAATCGAAAAGCAGAAAACCAGTGATTCGAAAAGTAGAAAATCGAACAACAGAGGTTCGAATTGCCGCAAATTGAAAAGCAGAAATTCGAAAGAAATAAAATCAAATAGCGGAAAAATCATACAACAGAAAGCCGGAGAGCACAAAATGGAGAAACAGAGAATCGAAAATGGAAAAACAGTTATTCGAAATACGTCAAATTGAAGATCAGGAAATCGGAAATCAAAAAATGAAAAATTAGGAAATCGAAACTTGAAATTCCAAAAAAAGATAACCGGAACGCAAAAAAATTGAGAAAAGCACGAAGCAGAAAATTGAAACGCAGATATTCGACAATCTGAAGATTGAAGTGCAGAAAACTGAAAAATTGGAAAGTAGAGAGTTCGAAACCAGAAATCTGAATACTAAAATCTAAAAACAGAAGATCGAGCTAAAAAACTTTAAAATCGAAACTTTAACATTATCACTGGTTTCGAATTTTACTTTATGATCATAAGTTAAAGCCCGATTCTCAATTTACGAATGTTGGAAATCATAAACCCAAAAACGATGTTAGCAATAATGAGAGGACGAAGCAATAAGAAACGTCATATATAGTCCGTGCATTCTCGTGGATCGTTTCACATCTTTGTTGTTTTTTTTTGACGACTCATGATGCCTTTTCCGTACTTGGTATATTTCGCTCATTCCAGTTAGGGATGTCGGATTTTTCAAATTATTCGATTATTCATTAATCGAGTATAGTTTTCAAACGAATCCATTAAATTTTAAACGATTATCTGGGTAAATAATTGATTACTCGATTATTCATTCGATTATTGTTATTGAATTTTTCAAATTACTCGATTTGAATATTAGTTTTAAACTCATCGATAAAATTTCTCTGCGCAGTTGATTAAACGGGAATAAAGGTTCATTCCGGTTGGTGCAGGTCCAGAGTTCAGTTCCAGTTTTTATATTAAATAAGAGTGATTACGTCATCCAGCTGCTGGTCGTTTGCATTGGAGCAAAATACAACGCAAATTGGACAACGCAACGTTATGCAAATCAACCCTTCTAATGGTTATCTAAAGATCTATTAATATTACTCTTCTGATGAAATATGCAAATCGGAATCGAATATAATCAGTTTAGTGAAAGTTTACAGTCTGATACTTTCTAATTAGAAAATATTCGCAATATTTTCTCGGCTATTTTTTAACTGGATTTTGTGTGTATTGGTTTGACTGCGTTTTGATTACTTCAGTGGTGTTAGATATTTTATTGTTCACTACATTTGTATTAATTTAGAGAAATTTTTCCGTACGATATTGAATAAAGAAGTTATTTAACGTGTACGTTTTCTGTTTTGCTTTTCTCATATAGAAAGGCAAAGCAATCATTGTAAAACCCGACTTTTCAACCGAGGCCATTCGATTCAGCTAGACGAAATGAGCAAATGACTGCGTGTGTGTATGTATGTAACAACAATATGCATTCACTTTTCTCGGAGATGGCTGAACCGATTTTCACAAACTTGGATTCAAATGAAAGGTCTTATGGTCCATAACCTACTATGGAATTTCATCCCGATCCGACTTCCGGTTCCAGAGTTATAGGGTAGTATTTGAAAATTGAGTATAAAATGTGCATTTAATTTACTAGGAAATGGTTGAACCGATTTTCACAAACTGAGATTCAAACGAAAGGTCCTGAAATTATTTAAAATATTCTAAAACATTTTATTCAGATTCGGTTTTCGGTTTCGGATCTGGAGTGCGGTAAGTGGAAAATTTTCAATTTCTTGCGAATTTTTTTCACAAGTGATGACAAAGTACAAATCCTTTAAAACTGATTCATAAATTCTAGTTTGAAAAACTTATTAGTTCGAAGGCATATAAACTTGATTCGGCATTAATACTACTCCATTTCCTGTTCCGGAAGCACCGAAGGTAGTAAAGAAAAACTCAAAAAGTAGAACTTACTTCGATTTCTCAGCGATTCTTGAACCGTTTTTCGAAAATCTTGTTTCAAATTGAAGCTCATATTGTCTCGAATTTCACAAGACATCTAAACTGAACTTAACAAGACATCTAAACTGAACTCGAAACTATTCCAACCGTTATTCATTGTTAGTAGACGGCCTATCAAACTGATTCCGGCTATCCTGGTCCCGAATCCGGAAGCATCAAAAACAGAGTTTGAATATTCCAAATTTCTGAATTTCATTTGGATTCAACTTCCGGTTCGGGAAATACTGGGTTGAGCGTTAAAGATTTTAAAGCACTACCTTAAACGAAGAGAGTCTCATTTTTTTTTCAAATATTCAATTGTGTGTATTTTATTGATTTTTTCTAATGAATCTTAAATTATATGAATATCTTACTTTAATGACATTACATGGCACATTAAATGCCTCACCAAAATCCCTCATGGAGAAAGATTACCTTCGTTTCTCGGTGGGACATTTGCAACTCATTCCAACACCAATCACATTATGCTCATGTTACCGAGAGATAACAATAAATTTTCGCATCCCGTTGCCCATTTATCACCTACTTCCAGACGGCCTAGAGCCTATAGACTAGTACGGACGGAGTCTGCCGAATTGGTTGTAAAAGATTATGATTCTCAATTTGTATTCCACAGCCCACGAGTGCCAGTTTCAGTAACGGCGGCGTCGAAAAAATGCCTTCGTCATGCCGGAATGAGCTTTCGATTTTCCTATGTAAGTCTATGTACTGAAATTCACTGCCATGCAGCTATAAAATCTTCCAACAGACAGCATCGGCAGTAATTTTCGATATTCGTGTTCGAGTGTTTTGCCTCTGCCGGCTTTCCCTTTTTTCCATAACCGGTGTGCGAATAACTACATTATAATGTGGGTGTAGTAGCCAGGGAACTAGACTATGGGCAACGGTCGGACTGAGATTCACGACAGTTTCGCTTGCTAATTTACTAAGTGCACTGTGCTGCCAGTCAGTCAGGAACTGTCTCGTACTACTCCCATTCAACTCCTGAATACGCCACCAGCAGCAGCAGCCCAGTATTACTTGGCTTTGCACGGAGACGAGGAGTTTCGCACCGCCTACTTGACTACGACCAACAGCGTCAAGGTAGGCAAGTGAAAAAGCTTGAGCAAAAAAAAAAATAAAATGAAAATCTATACTTTCGGAAAGTCCGTTTTTTCGCATAACAACAGTGCTCGGTGCGACGCTCGGTCATAAAGTTGATTTATAGATATTTTATGTTCTCGTCGTAAAGTGTAATTTATCATTTATCCCGGCGGAGAGTGGGGAGAGTCTAGCAGCTGCTTGAAAGTTTCCTTCGTGGTGCGGCAGGCGAAAGACTCTCGAGAACGGGTTTTCTTCGTCAATCGTATCCAACAAAGTAAAAGGAAAACTGTCAAGCCGAAAATCGTCGGTTCACGAAGGAAGGAGGAGGATTCTCGCAGCACGGTGAACATCGGCTAACGGACTTGGGCTCCTCAGGATCAGTTGATAGGAAAGCAGTGGAAAATGTGAAACACTTTCCTGCAGGCTGCGAATGGTCGTGAAAGTAGAGCAGTAAGTTAGTTGAACCCTTCGTCGCTTAGAGTCATGTCTGTGATCATAAAAATTTTCTCAAAAGACGTGTAACGGAATGATAATGAACCGATGCCTTGTTTTGATTCCACAGACATCGGCGCCATCTAAACGAATCTTATCGAAATTGCTTTTAAAAGAAGCTGAGTTTATTGAGGTTATGTTTGTATGCCAAAACAAAGCACAGAAAAATTCCCCACTCGAACTAATTTTAACTCCGTATTCCATTTCGCAAATTCAGTTCCTCGGGTAAAAACGGCGAAATGACTGAAATGGCCAAGATAAAGGTGTACTTCGGCGGAGTTAATTTGCTGTTTAATTTCGCAGCAGAAACCAGATAGTAAACTGAAATTGGTTTCTCTTTCCTTCGTTATACCTCTTCAACCGGATCTCATTGAATTTTTCGCAGCGCAAGTAAAAAACCACAGCGTTTTTTTTTTCAATTTTGTAGTTGAATTGAATCGTTTAGTTGTTCCCTGCAAGAACCATCCGACTATAGTTTAGAGCAGTTGTAGGGAGGAATAAAATTTGATTTGAATTGTCCGATTGTTCGATTGAACGCAATTATAATGCGATCTTTATTTTTCTGTTTGTACTACATTCTTGAATTTTATTGTCTGTCCAAAACTAGGCAATGGGGCATGGACCCCTTTACTAAAATTAACTTAGGCCTCAGACCCCCATTCACAAATTCCTTTGAAAATTAAATTTCTTGCTTTTTTATATTGATGTAAAATACTTACCAATTTTCGCGGATGGTCAAATAAACATTATTTTTTAGCATGAATATTTCAAATAACAACTTATATCAAACAATAGGGGGTTATATATCAAATTCTAGACCTCGTCGAGCACCATAGTCGTTTTTCGTGTCTTTTGTGACGTTTGTGTCCTTCGTGACTTTTGTGACTTTTGTGACTTTTGTGACTTTTGTGACTTTTGTGACTTTTGTGACTTTTGTGACTTTTGTGACTTTTGTGACTTTTGTGACTTTTGTGACTTTTGTGACTTTTGTGACTTTTGTGACTTTTGTGACTTTTGTGACTTTTGTGACTTTTGTGACTTTTGTGACTTTTGTGACTTTTGTGACTTTTGTGACTTTTGTGACTTTTGTGACTTTTGTGACTTTTGTGACTTTTGTGACTTTTGTGACTTGTGACTTTTGTGACTTTTGTGACTTTTGTGACTTTTGTGACTTTTGTGACTTTTGTGACTTTTGTGACTTTTGTGACTTTTGTGACTTTTGTGACTTTTGTGACGTTTGTGTCCTTCGTGACTTTTGTGACTTTATGACTTTTGTGACTTTTGTGACTTTTGTGACTTTTGTGACTTTTGTGACTTTTGTGACTTTTGTGACTTTTGTGACTTTTGTGACTTTTGTGACTTTTGTGACTTTTGTGACTTTTGTGACTTTTGTGACTTTTGTGACTTTTGTGACTTTTGTGACTTTTGTGACTTTTGTGACTTTTGTGACTTTTGTGACTTTTGTGACTTTTGTGACGTTTGTGTCCTTCGTGACTTTTGTGACTTTTGTGACTTTTGTGACTTTTGTGTCTTTTGTGACTTTTGTGACTTTTGTGACTTTTATGACTTTTGTGACTTTTGTGACTTTTGTGACTTTTGTGACTTTTGTGACTTTTGTGACTTTTGTGACTTTTGTGACTTTTGTGACTTTTGTGACTTTTGTGACTTTTGTGACTTTTGTGACTTTTGTGACTTTTGTGACTTTTGTGACTTTTGTGACTTTTGTGACTTTTGTGACTTTTGTGACTTTTGTGACTTTTGTGACTTTTGTGACGTTTGTGTCCTTCGTGACTTTTGTGACTTTTGTGACTTTTGTGACTTTTGTGACTTTTGTGACTTTTGTGACTTTTGTGACTTTTGTGACTTTTGTGACTTTTGTGACTTTTGTGACTTTTGTGACTTTTGTGACTTTTGTGACTTTTGTGACTTTTGTGACTTTTGTGACTTTTGTGACTTTTGTGACTTTTGTGACTTTTGTGACTTTTGTGACTTTTGTGACTTTTGTGACTTTTGTGACTTTTGTGACTTTTGTGACTTTTGTGACTTTTGTGACTTTTGTGACTTTTGTGACTTTTGTGACTTTTGTGACTTTTGTGACTTTTGTGACTTTTGTGACTTTTGTGACTTTTGTGACTTTTGTGACTTTTGTGACTTTTGTGACTTTTGTGACTTTTGTGACTTTTGTGACTTTTGTGACTTTTGTGACTTTTGTGACTTTTGTGACTTTTGTGACTTTTGTGACTTTTGTGACTTTTGTGACTTTTGTGACTTTTGTGACTTTTGTGACTTTTGTGACTTTTGATTTTTGACTTTTAACTTTTGACTTTTGACTTTTGACTGTTGACTGTTGACTTTTGACTTTTGACTTTTGACTTTTGACTTTTGACTTTTGACTTTTGACTTTTGACTTTTGACTTTTGACTTTTGACTTTTGACTTTTGACTTTTGACTTTTGACTTTTGACTTTTGACTTTTGACTTTTGACTTTTGACTTTTGACTTTTGACTTTTGACTTTTGACTTTTGACTTTTGACTTTTGACTTTTGACTTTTGACTTTTGACTTTTGACTTTTGACTTTTGACTTTTGACTTTTGACTTTTGACTTTTGACTTTTGACTTTTGACTTTTGACTTTTGACTTTTGACTTTTGACTTTTGACTTTTGACTTTTGACTTTTGACTTTTGACTTTTGACTTTTGACTTTTGACTTTTGACTTTTGACTTTTGACTTTTGACTTTTGACTTTTGACTTTTGACTTTTGACTTTTGACTTTTGACTTTTGACTTTTGACTTTTGACTTTTGACTTTTGACTTTTGACTTTTGACTTTTGACTTTTGACTTTTGACTTTTGACTTTTGACTTTTGACTTTTGACTTTTGACTTTTGACTTTTGACTTTTGACTTTTGACTTTTGACTTTTGACTTTTGACTTTTGACTTTTGACTTTTGACTTTTGACTTTTGACTTTTGACTTTTGACTTTTGACTTTTGACTTTTGACTTTTGACTTTTGACTTTTGACTTTTGACTTTTGACTTTTGACTTTTGACTTTTGACTTTTGACTTTTGACTTTTGACTTTTGACTTTTGACTTTTGACTTTTGACTTTTGACTTTTGACTTTTGACTTTTGACTTTTGACTTTTGACTTTTGACTTTTGACTTTTGACTTTTGACTTTTGACTTTTGACTTTTGACTTTTGACTTTTGACTTTTGACTTTTGACTTTTGACTTTTGACTTTTGACTTTTGACTTTTGACTTTTGACTTTTGACTTTTGACTTTTGACTTTTGACTTTTGACTTTTGACTTTTGACTTTTGACTTTTGACTTTTGACTTTTGACTTTTGACTTTTGACTTTTGACTTTTGACTTTTGACTTTTGACTTTTGACTGTTGACTGTTGACTGTTGACTGTTGACTGTTGACTGTTGACTGTTGACTGTTGACTGTTGACTTTTGACTTTTGAATTTGAATTAAATTTCTTGCTTTTTTATATTGATGTAAAATACTTACCAAATTTCGCGGATGGTCAAATAAACACCACTTTTTTAGCATGAATATTTCGTCGACCCCCATAGTCAGTTTTCGTTTACGTCGACCCCCGCAAAAAGGATATCGACGCCAAGGGGTCTATATCGACCACTTTGGGAACCCCTGGTCTAGAGCGTAGTTCGACTTTAGAAGACAGGCCGAAAAACGACTGATGAATGGCATGACTGCATTAGTGTAGGAATTGAGCTACTTGGCAGCCGTACGAAGCTGATTATGTTCAGTTAGATTTTCATGTTTAAATACGTTTTCACCAATGGAAATAAATCTCGGTTAATTTTTCAAAAGGGCGTATAAGCAAGTGACAGTTTCTCTTTGTTTACTTTCTCTTCTATTAATTACCAAGCGGTTTCCACGTTTATCACTCAACTCTTTGCATGAAATAATACCCGAAACTTTCGACTTTCAAACAGAATAGTGATATTTTAATCACATCACAATAATCGAAAAAGAGAATGATTATAGAGAAACTGTCACTTGCTTATACGCCCTTTTGAACAATTACCCGAGAAATCACTGTTTCAAACGTAATTTCGAATGCTCAAAACGTTGTTACTTATTCAAAGTTACGAGACCAATATTGTTCGATTTTGAATAAATTCTATTGGAAATCTTACTGGAATAATTGACTGGATTGAATTTAGAAAATATATTCGCAATCAAATTCATTAGCAACCCCGGCATAAGGAAACTACTGCGGACATGTCGAAATTCGAGCATCACTGTATTCCGAGCGTTACAGCTGTGAAACGCCTGACGGTAACGATAACTGTTCTGACAGCGGCCGGGAAGACGTCGAATGAAACAGATGATTTGCGAGTAGTTGCGCGTTAGGCGCATTACTGTGCTGTGGATGAGGGCAAGACAGCCCGGGGCCTTTCGTGTTTAATCGAAAAGTATTGAAGGAATTTATTTGAACTTTTTATCGGAAGTGGAGTGAGTAAGTTCTTTGAACTCACTCCAAATTTCATCAAAAATATGTGATTACTTCAAAAGAATGCAGCAAATTTTGATTTCAGGACTTTTCATAATTAAATTGAGAGAATTTTTAAGTTATTTTCTTCAGTTTTGCAGGGAATAATCAAATTGGACATCAGAGAATATGATTTTATAGTTTCCATTACAATTAGAATTTTGTAAAAAATGTTCAATAAATGTTGTAGGATCCGGAAATATAGGGTGAAGTGTGTTAAAAATTTTATACCATCATTGAAAAGGGCGAAAAACTGAAAAAAAAATTATAAATCGACCTCAAATCTTCTCCATTTGATAGTTTTATTAGTAGACGGTCAAATAAACCGATTTCGGTTATTCATCGAACCGCATCGAAGAAAATTATTTTGAAGAATACCACAGTATTATATATGATTGTGTGATTGATCTGAGAAAGGCATCATTACACCACTAGGTGGATTGAAAAGGGTTTTTTTGTTTATTAATTTTTAACTTTTTTCATCAAATAAACTATGAAGGTTGTTTAGAGGCTGGGGTCCACTTGGAGATTGATAGTACCTATTAGCTCTCTCCGGACAGTACCAGCCTAGATGCCGTGTGGAATCCGGCGAAAAAAAAAATGAACCAAGAATAGATCCACTGGGTTCCTGCTTCCATGTCGTAAAAGGCGACAATTGCAGGAGTTTCTTTTTCCTTTTCAACGTTACACTTCTGATTACTCTATTTTACTAAATTATCTCTTCATTCAACTTATCAATTTCCGTCTAGCTTCGGAGAAAAGTTTCATTTGGAATGTTTTCTTCTTCCATGTTATTGATTGCCTTTCAGGATTATAAATTGAATGATAAAAAACAGCTATTGCGCAAATTCGTTGATATTACATAGTTAATAACAGAGATAACATATATCGGTATATTGAATGCATATAAAAGAAATACACTGAAGTCTTTTTTCATGCGAGTTTAGGTACCGCATAAAAAACTCATAAAAAATCGCATAACTCTTAAAATTCGCATAAGAAAAACCGCATAACTCTGAAACATCGCATAAAAAAACCGCAGAAAGGAAACCGCATAATTCTGAAAATTCGTCTAAAAAAGTCGCATAAAAAAACGCATAAAAAAAGACCTTAGTGTATTTGATATTAATATTTCAAAAAATAAATTTATATTTTTCTTGGTAGCCGGCTGCCCAGATCAACCAATATAATCAATTAATAATTTAAATAAATAATTAAAATAATGAATCGGAAATAATAAAGAATCAAGACGCATGAGAAATCTGTTGACCTGTATTTGGTGATTTAAAATGATTTTATAAAGTTGTTATAAAATTTTAAATATGTGTGAGTTTAGTGGTGCATCCGAGCAGCTTGAAACCGGAACATACTGAATCGTGCGCGAATAATATAAATACTGAAATTTTTACTAACAAAATCCAGTGACACTTGTGGAGTGCGCAGTAGTATATACGGCCTCTAGTAACAACAAGTGTTTGACTAACATCCCTTCCCATTCCCTAGACGATCTACGTTCGGACCTGGCCGGCGCCGGTACTGATCAATGAATTCTGGGATTACCAGAAGATATACATTGAAGGATGATTTACCAGTCCCAGGTCGGATCATCTAGAAACTCCCTGTACAATTTCAGCTAATTCCGATCAGTAACGGAGTAGCAACCAGGGGTGGTCGATAAAGCTCAAGCTCAAGCTCAAATAAACTATGAAGGTTGTTTATGGAATCTCTCATTTGAAAGCTAAGGAACAGACGCACATTTCATGTCTTGGACGAATTTTTGTATCGTTATTAGATTTTACAGAAAGGCTGTTGAAAAAAGGCTCTTTTTGTAAACGCGAAACTTCAAAAAATCGTATTTCGAAAATTCCACGTACCATATTGAAATAAAAAAATGTGTGTCAAATATTTTCGAGTGCTTTACTGGAAAAAAAAATTATATGAAAAAAAATAAAATAAATTCTCAATTCTGAAAAACCTGTTTTACTCCACCTAGTGGTGTAATGATGCCTTTCTCATATCAATCATACAATCATATATAATACTGTGGTATTCTTCAAAATAATTTTCTTCGATTCTTAAAAGAATAACCGAAATTGGTTTGTTTGATCGTCTACTGAAAAAAACTATCAATTGGAGAAGATTTGAAGTCGATTTAGAAAACTTTTTATGGGATTTCGCCCTTTTCAGTGATGGTATGAAACTTTTAACACACTTTACTCTATATTTCCGGATCCGGATGAAATTCAGGAATTACGTATGGGACCACAGGACCTTTCATTTGAACCTAAGCTTATGAAAATCGGTCGCGCCATCTATGAGAAAAGTTAGAACACATATTTTCCTTTTTTTGCACATTACTCCAACAAGACAAGACCTTTCATTTGAATCTAAGTTTGTGAAAATCGGTTCAGCCATCTCCGAGAAAAGTTAGTGCAAAAAAACGTTACATACAGACACAGACATTTTGCGTACTCGACGAACTGAGTCGAATGGTATATGACATTCGGCCCTCGGGGCCTCGGTTCAAAAGTCGGTTTTCACAGTGATTGCATAACCTTTCTATATGAGAAAGGCAAAAACAAATTTTTTTTAAGTATGTTTCGCTTCGATACATGTATAATAAATAATTGTGAAATCTTTGATTCTAGTAGTGGTCGAATTCTTTCTAAGGATTTGAGGAATTGCTGATTTGTTAAGCACAAAATGAAATATAAAGTAAGTTATCACCGACACTGTTGAGGGACAACAGATTTCAAAATCGCATTAATTCAAGCCAATGGTATTTATCGAGAAAATAAGTCTTGGAAAGATCAGTTTCAAATATTCTTCGGAATACACAATTTTGGTGAAAAAAAAACTCTCGTTATGTTGAATAATAAAAACGTCACTGTTGATGGTTTTTCCCTTTTCAAGGTCGTCGATGAAAATTATACCATGCGAATCCCAAAATACAGACACCATAACCTTACCGGCCGATTGTTGAGTCTTTCCACGCTTTGGGTTCGGTTCATCGCGTGCAGTCCACTCAGCTGACTGTCGATTGGACTCCGGAGTGAAATGATGGAGCCATGTTTCGTCCATTGTTATATATCGACGAAAAAAATCGGTTTTATTTCGATATAACAGCTCCAAACACTGCTCAGAATCATCAATTCGTTGTTGTTTTTGATCGACTGTGAGCTCACGCGGCACCCATTTTGCACAAAGCTTTCTCATATCCAAATATTCGTGAATAATATGTCCAACACGTTCCTTTGATATCTTTAGGGTGTCAGCTATCTCGATCAACTTCACTTTACGGTCATTGAAAATCATTTTGTGGATTTTTTTCACGTTTTCATCGGTAACAGCCTCTTTTGGACGTCCACTGCGTTCATCGTCTTCGGTGCTCATATGACCAGTACGAAATTTTGCAAACCACTTACGAATTGTTGCTTCGCCCGGTGCAAAGTCTGGATAACACTCATCAAGCCATTTTTTGGTATCGGCGGCACTTTTTTTCATCAAAAAATAGTGTTTCATCAACACACGAATTTCCTTTTTGCCTTTCTCATATAGAAAGGTTATGCAATCACTGTGAAAACCGACTTTTGAACCGAGGCCCGGAGGGCCGAGTGTCATATACCATTCGACTCAGTTCGTCGAGTACGCAAAATGTCTGTGTGTGTATGTGTGTGTATGTGCGTATGTGTGTATGTAACGTTTTTTGCACTAACTTTTCTCAGAGATGGCTGAACCGATTTTCACAAACTTAGGTTCAAATGAAAAGTCTTGAAGTCCCATACGTAATTCCTGAATTTCATGCGGATCCGACTTCCGGATCCGGAAATATAGGGTAAGGTGTGTTAAAAATTTTATACCATCACTGAAAATGGGGAAAAACCTTAAAAAGTTTCTAAATCGACCTCAAATCTTTTCCAATTGATAGTTTTTATCAGTAGACGGTCAAACAAACCGATTTCGGTTATTCTTTCAAGAATCGCAGTATTATATATGATAGTATGATTGATATGAGAAAGGCATCATTACACCACTAGGTGGATTAAAACAGGTTTTTCCATTTTTTTCACAATAACAAAAGTAGCTTCTCTCAAAATGCAATATCTCACAAACTAATAATCAGACAGCAGTCAAATTTATACACGTATCTTTTAAAGGTTGGTACTAACTGAAAATGGTATGGATTTAATTCTAGTGGCGCCCTCTCATAGAAACGATACGAACTTTTTAGCCGAACTGTTACAAATGAGCTGCCGAATCGAAAGGATTCTCACGGTTTGACATTTGCATTATGAATGTATGATGGGAACTCAGTGCAGTGCAACCAATTTATCACCATTGGTGCCAGTTTCACGGAGGACCGTGAATGTGCGCCAAAAAAAGATCGTGACTGTCATGTCTGAAAATTCGTTTGTGGTACAGTCATGTTACGATCAAGTAACTTAAAATCTCTACAATCAGAATTTACATTGAATAGGAACCCAATTTTAGGGTCACTGCGAAATGTTTGCTTGCTGTACACACTTCTAAAGCTTGCTTCAGATAGAATTGGAACAAAGACAATTGCCTGTATTTCAGTTATTTACTATTGAATTCAAGGTCATTTGTATACAAATGTAGTGTTTTCTTCATACTTTTAAGGAAAAATACGGATAAAATTATTCGTCACGGTTTTGAAGGAATTCTCTAGTTTTTCCTGTAACACGGCTCATTAGGCGGCGCACACCTTCTTCGTCCATCGTTTTAGCTATCTTATTCCACCAGGTCGTCATCTGATTGATGTCTTTGACAACCTTTCCCTTTACCTTGAGTCTCCTCTTCATGATTAAACATTACGGGATGGTCGTAGGATCGAATGAACGGCAAAACTCGTTTTTGGAGACACTCTTTTTGGTATAGTTCCGATGTCATTATCTTATTTGTAACGAAAACTTTCGTTTTTTTTTGCCACAGCTGCAAATGCCCTGCCAAATCATAAATTTTCTTGCAAATTTGTCGGCAAAAACAAATTTAAATTTGGCTGGAACATCCCTCCGAGCCGTTGCCAAGTAAAATTTTTGACCTGGGATTTGCCCGAAATCAGCCTTGACATAGGTTTCATCGTCCATCAGAAGACACCCGTCGAACTTGGTCAGCATCTGGTCATATAGTTTCCGAGCACGAATTTTGACCACACTATTCTGTTTTATGGTCCGATTTGGCTGTTTGCTAGCTCGATACGATTTTTCTGGCCAAATAACGGTCTGACAGATTAGGATTCGTCTTAATCGTCTTCAAAATCTTACCACGCAGTTTCCAGTCGACAGTTCCACTCCGACGATTGGCTTGAGGCTTCCAAATCGTCGTCAATGTTTCCTTATACCGTTTGATAACGCGCCATACGGTATTTCTGGGCAATTTCAGCTGTTTAGCTAGCCTAGATGCAGACCGCAATGGTTTTTCCAAATAATTGTGCACAATTTTTTCCCTTCTTTCGGCTTCCATGTTGATTGTTTACAAAGTACAGTCGATTTGCGGAATGTCAAAAATAATACGTGAAGCTGACAAAATTCCCGACATGTGGGCGCCAAGAACTTCCAAATCCGTCCACCAGGAGCGCCACAATATGAGCAAAAGTTGGTTCCAATTCTAAATTAAGCAAGCTTTAACCTAAGTAGGGCAGAGAATGCATGGGAAAGATGTCTTAACCCAAGAAGGATATTGCATCAGACGAATCGCTTGTTCGCGGCGATTAACAATCCGTATCGCCTGTTAGTTAGATTGTCAAGTCATCAAACCACCAGTCACTGAACAAAAAAACAGGAATGTTGACGTTTGAAACCGGGTGCGTTATTTATCTCTTAGATTGGCAAACGCAGAACACGCTGAAGCTATTTCTACTGGATCCCCGGATATCTCTGATTCTTGGAACGAACGATTGGTGGTTGGTCGATGTTTGTTTCGGCAACTTTTTTTATTCCTCTGAATCGAAGAAGCTGAGTTTGAGATAAGATAAACAGTTTAGCTAAGTATATTTTAGTTTGTGCAAATGTTTGAAAAAAAAGGTTGACTAGCTAGATTGATAGAATAGGCTAGAATACAGTTGTTCAATGTTTGGCATTCATTCGTAATGTACCTTTGTGTAATGAAGTAATTAATTTGTAAAGCCCTCCAAAAAACGAGTTGTTTTTAACAATAAACTTTTTTGAATATTTATGATTAGTAGCTGAAACCTTCACCGGAAAAATTTATGTTGCAAACCCTATTGAGATCATCGATAAGAGACCGATAGGCAGATCATGCATTGACCGATTGGCGTAAAAGTATCGATAACGCAATTTTATTAGGATGAACAAGAATCAGTTTTTTTTTAAACAAAATGATTTCAAAAAAAGTTTCCTATTACCTGATAAGACGATATAATGATTTTTTTTAAAAGATGATATCGATGTTAAACGTAATAGGAGCACCACACGGAAAGACCGAAATTAGCATTTTGGCGAAAAAATTAGTTGATTTTCTGATTTTAGTTAGTTATTTTTTGAGACAACTAAAAAATCTTACTTTGGCTAATTTAGATTTTTTAGTTCTAATTCCCTTAATAATAATAAAATATTTGTTGAAATAGCTATTTTTTTAGTTGAATTCACCAATTAAACGTGCTGTCATTTCTTGGCTAAGGCACACTTCATTCCCATTCAACTAATTTTTTAGTTGAATTAGAGAAATAAAACGTTGTTTTCAACCAACATGAATGGTTGAATTGGTTTCTGCAATTTGCATCTATATGGCGCTCTGTCACCGAAAAAATGTTAACACCGTAATGACTACTAGCCACTAGATGGCACACTACAACCGAAAAAAATTTCAATCGCGGTTGTCTTTTCTATATTGGCAGGTATAAATACGATGTTATAATAAACTTCTTTTTGAAATTTTTTCCTTCTAAATCGCTGTTTTCTTCCTTCGACTTCGCGAAATCGACTCTCTCACTGAAAACTTTGAGCACTCGGAAAACAAAAACCGAATACAAGTAGTACACCGGACGGCATAGTCGGAAGATTGAAAGATACAAAATACTTTATTTGACGTATACAATTAGAGTGCAACATTCGAAACTCACTTCACTGTTCCGCGTAAAAACATTATTACGCACAATCGCTTCAAATGCGCACAAATTCTGAATAAATACACTTTCCACTAAGAGTTTACGTCATTTTTACAACCCTGTTTAGAAATTTATATATCGATATATCGTAACACATGCGAAAAACATCTAAACAATTCGCAAGCAGTTTCAACAAGACTGTCCTTTTTAACTTTTTAATGGTTTGTATTGCTTTGACACTTCTCATGAGATTTTGGCTAATAAACTTGTTAATAAAACCCACTTCATTTTTGTTTTCTTTGTGCTGTCCTTCAGTAATGACGGTGATAGATAAATAGTAACAAATTTTCTGATTTTAAAAACAAAATTAGTTGTCAATGAGAATTTCGTGTTGGATAGAAATATTGCTGGTTTGTGTCCAGGATATTCGCCAACTAAACACATTCTCTAAAAATAAGAGCTTTTTTCAGCAAAGTAAATTCTCAATTTTAACTAATTTTATAGTTATTTTGAAAGTTTTGTTGTTAAAATCAACTAATTCAAAAATAGTAATACGAATTAGGCGCAGAGCTGATTTCGGGCGTTCCGTGCATATTTCGGGATTCGTTTAATCTTAACGCTTAGAGTTTTCATTAAAACACGAATAACATTTTCGAGTAAAGTTGAATGCTGTCCAAGACAAATGATCTAGAGGCGAATGGCGAGTCCTAGCGAAATTTCGATGACAGCAGATGTAGGGGAAGATGGGGTAAAACGTACCCCCGAGGCATTTTCTCAAAAGTTATCGATTTTTTTCACTGAAATTTTAATGAAACTGAAAGTCCGCCATAACAAAAGATTACTTTAAAATTTTGGTAGCGGTGGTTAATCATATCTGGGAAACTTTCAAAAAATCAATTAAGTCTCTGTTATAAGTAATTTTTGATGTTCGTTCGATAGTATTTTTCTAGGGTGAGGAAGACGATTTTGATTATGTAACCAGTGAACTTCTTTGCCAATCATTCGGGTTTCTAAAATAAGTGCTAATACAGACGATGTATTTGCAATTTTGTAGAAAAACCGTCAAATTTATCGTTTCATATTTTTTGGGGAAAAACGACCCGAATTGTGTGAGGCAAAATGCTCAAGAATTCGCTTACAACAATTATCCATAAGTTATCAATTTAATGAATAATAGTGAACAATTTTCCACCTGGCAAAAATATTTCGTCAACGAAAAGTCGAAAGCTTTCTTTAAATAAGAAGAAGAATCTTTATGAGGGTGCATATAGCCCCGTGGTTGTCATGAGCTTTAATCCTTTGTTTTGATGGAAAATAAGATATTTCATGTATTTTTCAATGTATTCAGCGAGTATTTGTACGTATTTTTGAGAAATAATGATTACGGAAGATGAAACTCTCCGTGTTATTCTGTATAGTTAAGATATAGCTACATTTCCTTAGGGTATGCATTTTACCCCATCTACCCCTAAATTACTGTCCAATTTTTTGAAACCATTTACCTCATATCTTAGCAATTAATTTCACACTTCCTCAACGTTCTACCGTTTAAACGAAAGTTTAAACGTTTTACAATCATTCTATTGCAGATGTTTGTAATGCTTGTTCCAACTTTTTGAACCCAGTTTTACCCCTTGTTGATTTTCACACCGAATTCAGCCACACTGCAGGGAAAACACCTTCGGTGCATGAAGTTTATGCTAACGGACAGTGTCAAAATCAAACACCGTTTTCACCAGTTCATTCCATAACTGGTAACTCACTTCGTCGTAGACCTTTTCATACCATCATTTACCGGGTGAAGACGTTTGAGATATTTCTTACCCGTTTGCCGATCCGAATTAGGTTTACCCACTGTTCAATGTTCGACGAGAGGCCGCTGGTTGACAGCAATATTGTTGCAATCCAATCATTTTATTATTTATACATATAGTTATTCAAATTTGTACCGTACTACTAGACACTGATTTGATTTGAATATGCAGCTGAGAAGTTATAAATAAAATACTGCAATCAAGTAGGCCCTGGAAGTCATAAGGTGTTCATCGAATCAGTGAATACAAATGATTACATACTAAACTGAAGAGTGTCGTAATTTTCCTTTCGAATTGCCGGCAATTGCCGAAAATTTGTTCAATTACACGTGACTTCATTGTGGAACGGTTCTAATACTTCATTTGCCGTGCTTGATAATTAAATCATTATGGCAATCCACGATGTTCCGTTTTCTCAAAAACAGGAGAAAGATTGAGTATACTGAAAATTATATTTACAGCACTGGTCTTTAGCTTGGCACCACCGGAATGATATTTTCAACCCCCATTTACAGCCTAGTAAATCAGTTTCACTGTGGGCAACGCGAAACTTCTAAATTCTAAAGGCATATGACTATTATCTCTCGTCGTTAATCGAAAACCAGCAACCAGGATAGCCGGAATCGGTTTGTTTAGCTGCCTACTGATAATGGCTATCGATTAAGATATGGACGGAAAAGCCCCGGGCCTACCACATAGATGGCGCTAGTCATTTGCATTTTATTGCAGTAACTTTTTTTTCAGTAAATACTAACCTTTATAAGACAGCTGTTAAAATTTCATAATATTCTATTAATTAGTTTGTGAATTATTGTGCTAAAAGTGACGATACTTTTGTTATTTTCAGAACAATGGATCAAAAACAATTTCGTGTTTTAATTTTACACTGCCTCTTGATTAGAAAAAAAATACCGTTCAAGCGAATCAATGACTTGAAAAGTTTTATGGAGACTGGTTTGCTGACTTCAAACGTGGTCGTAGAGACACCGATGATGCAGAACGCAGTGGACGTCCAAATGAGGCGGTAACACCAGAAAAAAAATGCGGGTGGGTAATGTCAGAGACATAACTGGATGTCGTGAATACGAAAACAACTGACATGTTCCTTAACACTTCCGAATATCAATTAGTTGATCAATTGTATGAATTATGCAAGCATTCCTCTTTTCCACATTTTTCGCAAAAACGAAGAAGGCTTCACTTGATCTCGATTACTGAGAATTTCACACAGCTAAAAGTGCACAAATCAAATCAAACAGTTCTAAATTTGCACTAAACTGAGGATATTTACCTTCGATTTGCGAACAACAAATCCTAATAGTTCTTTAGAAAACTTTTAGGGCCATTAGAACGGCTGATTTTGTGTGATGCTCTTCACCGTTGTTTTTTCACCAATGCAAATGACTGGCAGCTGTGACGTAATCACTCTTGTCTGAAGCGAAACTAGCCTTGCAAACGACACAAAATACATCTGCTCGCAGTGGCGATAGAATCCAAACTGATCCAAATTTTGTTAAGAGGTTTCTTTTTACGTGATTTCGTTTGTAGCTCTTTTACTAACGGCTATAAAAATAGCAGCATATAGAATTTTAATTTCGATTTTTTCATTTCGGATTTGCATTTCATTGAAAGAAACTATCAGGATGCTAGTTTACGGGATTCATTCCTGCCTTTCAGAAGGACCAAATTATGGAACTCACTACGATATTAAACACTGTTCGGAACATTTTCATCGATCGATTTGTTGTACAGCAGCAGATATTTTGTTCTCTTCCTCAGAACGCGTTCTGATTGGCTGGTGTTGACATGGGTCAAATGAGATAGGTTTTTCAATAGTGTACTATACTTCAATGCTTTTGCTATACACGTCTAAGTTGAAAAATTTCGATTCTATTGGTAGTTAGATTATATAAATCTTTTCACAGATCACTGAGCTATGAGCCTAAAAATATGAGACAGGCAAACGCGCCTTATGAATTATCCTCTTTGATACTCGTTTGTACCAAACATTTAAGAAAAGTTTAATTTTGAACTTTTCGAGATTATGTCACACAACTGAAAATTTTATCATAAAATTGTGATCATATTTTCGATGGCATGTAGCAAGAATTATGTTGATTCATTAGATACAACAGGAGATATTCACGATCAAAAACTTATCAAATTTTGAAAAGGCACCCCATAGTAAAGTAAAGTTGAATGATCGAAAAGTGAGGTTGCGTGAGTTAGCTGACATCGTAAAAATATCAAAAGAACGTGTTGGCTCTATATTGCATGAGCATTTGACTATAAGAAAGCTCTGTTCAAAGTGGGTGCCGCGTTTGCTCACAGTTGACCAAAAACGAGAACATGTTAATGATTCTGAGCAGTGTTTAACCGTAACGTAACAAACCGGAATTTTTGCTTCGATATGTGACAATGGATGAAACATGGATTCATCACTTCACTTCGGAATCAAAACGATTGTCATGTTTTCATATATAGGATAGTTTAATTAGGAGCCGGTTAGGAGCTAGCTACGGGTTCGAGTCCCGTCCCTGCGGTAACATTTTTGCGGTTTCCATTCGCTTGTCATTTTTCCAATCTGTTTTATTTTTCGTAAAACACTGATCAAATTCTAATCAAGCCCAAGACGGCACTACGTCTTAACAAGACTGAAACTAATCTTTTAGAAAATTATGTCGATTACTTCCACAAGGATTTTCGATATCACCAGTCAGTCTTTTCCCAGAAAGTATGGATGCACTTTGATTTCGCTGTAAATAATTCACAAGTGTTCGATATTCAAATTTTTTTCGATATACTGATAATATTAGACTACAACAACAGAATATTATTCTCAACATTTGCTACTTAGCCATTGTAGACTAGCTGGCGCACCTTCTTGCGAACATTCCTCATTAAATTCCGTACAGACTTCTTGGCGACAAGTTTTGACACTTTTTTCCAATCTTTTTCGAACTGTTGAATGGTTTCGGCTGCCGAGACATGTTTCCTAAGATGTGCCATCGTTAATGCCCAAAATTCTTCAATTGGTCGAAATTGTGGGCAATTTGGTGGATTCATGTCTTTTGGGACGAAAGTGACATTTTTGGTAGTATACCATTCTACCGTTGATTTCGAGTAGCGGCAAGAAGCAAGATCTGGTCAGAAGACAACAGGATCCTTGTGGCTTCTAATCATGGGTAGAAGTCGTTTTTGTAAACATTCCTCGATGTATATTTCGGTGTTCATTGGAGCAGTGGTGATGAAGGGTTTCGAAATCTTACCGCAGCTACAAATTGCTTGCCAGACCATAGCTTTCTTACCAAATTTTTCGACTTTAATCGATGTCTCGGACTGGTTTAACACTTGATTTGTAATCGAGTTTCACATAGGTTTCGTCGTCCATGATTATACAGTTCAAATTTCCAGCAAGAATCGTATTGCACAGCTTTCAAACCCTCGGCCTGATCGATGCTTCTTGTTTCGGACTACGTTTTCGTTGTTTCTGCTTCTTATAGGTTCGAAGATTCAAACGTTCTTTAGCACAAAGAACATTTGACTTCGAAGTGCCCATTTTTTTGGCCACATCCCGAACTGAAACCTCCTTCTTTTGCTCGAACGCTTTCAGTATACGTTTATCCAACTGAGGGTTAGCAGGACCTTTTTTTCGACCCGTTTTCGGTTTATCCTCAAAGGTGTTATCCTCACTGGACTTCCTGATTGCATTTCGCACGGCTTTTTCACTTACTCCTTCCATTTTTGTTATCTTTCTCAGTGACAGTCCGCTTTCTGTGCACCATTTGTACACAATTTTTCGACGTTGTTCTGCTGAAGTCCACGAATTTCGAAACAAACTAATGAAAACGAATAAACAACTGCACAAGTGGTTAGAGAAGAGTGTAAACAACAGGACGCAGCCATAAAAATTGACAGATTCTGAACCATTGCGAAATGGCAGCGGTTTTTAGTTGCGTCCATATTTTCTGGGACAGTATTGAGCTAATAAATGGTTTACATGATAAAACCCTTTTCATTGAAAAAATTCAAAAATTATATACTTCGTCATTTTGTTAACAAACACTCTCGAAAGTAGTTTCTATCAAGTGCAAGAAACTGATTTTTTTTCGTTTGCTCAGATTTGCTCAAAACTAACTGAATCTGTCATCAAAATATTGGTTTGAAAAAACTCTAAAAGATGTTCAAAGACACAGAAAACTAGAAGTTAAAAATCAAAAATCTTGAGCAAAACATCTTTTCTTAGGAACACCCTAAGTTGCTATCCTTATGGAGTCCTACACTGAAAAAAAATGACTTTATAAAAATGTTAGAAAAAAATTTTTTCCCTTCAAAACGCCCTGCTTACAATATATGGAAAGTTAGGAGGGAACATAATTAAGGAGTGTATCGATAAGTAGTTAGCAACATTCAATCAGTTATTACTCTGAAATGGCTTAATTTTTTGCAGCGTGTTTTGCGGTGACATGTTTGTTTACATGTCAATAACAGCTGCACCATCGATTGGTTTCGGTACGGTTTATCGTTTCAATGATGAGTCGAATTGATCCGGAAACGCGAAAGAAAATTCTGCACACACCAGTGTAAAAAAATATTATCGAGAAGTTCGGTAAGACCCTTTCCATGAAGGATTTGCCTCGATCCGGTAGGAAAACGGGCCGGGACTTAAAAGTGGTTGAGTACATCAGGAAAAACCCATCGGCGTCGACGCGGGATTTGGCCAAGCAGTTCAACACCAGCATCGGGATGATTCAACGGATCAAAGTTCGGAACTCCCTGAAAACGTACAAGAAACAGAAGGTGCCGAAAAAGTCCATGGTACAGCAAGTTCAGGCCAAAACAAGAGCGCGAGAACTATATAACCGGATTCTACAGAATAAAGACGGATGCATCCTGATCGACGACGAAACCTACGCCAAGGAAGACTCTCGAGCGCTGCCCGGACCGCAATATTATACGAAATCGGTGTACCAGGACCTGGACGACGCTGACACCACGGTGGCGATGGAAAGTTTGGGCAGAAGGTGTTGGTCTGGCAAGCAATTTGTACCTGTGGTTTGCGGTCGTCAATTTTCTTCACGAAGGGCACAATTAACACCAATGAGTGCGAGGAAGAATGTTTGAAGAAGAGAATGCTGCCACTGTACAGAAAGCATAAGACTCCTCCTCTCTTCTGGCCGGATTTGGCTTCAGCCCACTACGCTAACTCCGTGCTACAGTGGTTGTCAAAAAATAATGTACAATTCGTGGAAAAGGACATCAACCCACCGAACTGCCCGGATCTTCGGCCAATTGAAAGGTATTGGGCAATTGTCAAGCGGCACTTTCGGAAGGAAGGTACGAGGTCTGTTCAAAAAGTACCCGGAATTCTCATTTTTCTAAAAAAATATTTATTTATTCGTCTACATCTATATGGTTCCCTTCAAAGTAATCTCCCCTAGATATAATACACTTATGCCAGCGTTTTTTCCAGTCTTCGAAACACCCCTGATAGTCACTTTTTGTAATGCTCTGTAGCACTCTCAGCGATTCTGCCTTTATCTCTTCAATCGATGAAAAACGCTGTCCTTTCATGGGTCTCTTCAACTTTGGAAACAGGAAAAAATCACACGGAAAAATATCTGGTGAATAAGGAGGTTGGGGCATGATTAAAGTCTTGTAATGCGTTTGTTTTATGATCAAAATTCAGCAGTTTTGGAACGAATTTTGCTGCCACTCGTTTCATGCCCAAAACATTTGAAAAAATATGATGGCATGAGCCAACTGAAATGCCAACTTCATCAGCAACTTCTCTAATAGTGATTCGGCGAACATCCATAATCATTTTTTCCACTTTTCCCACATTTTTATCGATTATTGACGTGCTGGGTCGACCGGAGCGTTCGTCGTCTTCAACGTCTTCGCGGCCATCTTGGAAACGCTTATACCACTCGTAAACACTTGTTTTTTTTTTCATAGCAGACTCACCGTAGGCTCTCTGTAACATTCCGCACACTTGGTTACACTTTATTTCATTTTTCACGCAAAATTTAATACAAATTCTTTGACTCTTCAATTCTTCCATTGTTTAAACTAACAAAAATCGCCGAGCTCAAAAAAACACGTCTACACCAGCCGCTACAAGACAGAATGTAAACAATGAATACAGCTAAACATTTCACCATACATTAGGGACATATGTACCAACACAATAAAAAAAATTGACCACCGGACTCTCCAGACGCGCGCAATTAAAAAATTCCGGGAACTTTTTGAACAGACCTCGTACAGTATCCCAAAACATGCAGGAGTTCAAAAAAAACTGGACAGCTGCCACCAGGAAAGTCACAAAAGTAACTGTGCTGAATTTAATGAAGAACGTTAAGTCCAAAGTGCGAGCGTGTCACAGAAACTAGGATTTTCTTCAATATAGTCAGTGAAATGCATAAAAATGTAATTTTCCTACAATATATCGAAAACTGATGTCAAAATATGCTTTTTTTTCGCTTTTTTATTCAATAATCAATATTGCTAACTACTTTTCGATACACTCCTTATCTATGTTGGGACAAAATTTCATTCAAATAAAAAACGGCGTTTTTTTTTGTAATTTAACTTCAAATTTTAGGATCGATTTTTTCAGTAAAAAATTCAATTAGTTATTATTTCCGTATTTCTTTATTATATTTTGAAAACATCACCAGCACAACAATTTTTTGTGGGATTTTTCATTTTTCTACCTCAATTAATTGCCTAAAGTTGGTAAAAATGTCTAGTTTTTTTTCAATTTTGGACCAATAAAGTGAGCCTCTATATGCTGCCAACTTCGAATACGATTTTGCGTGAAATTGTTATTTTCGAATCCAACACTGAACAAGAATCGGTTTTCAAAATTTAAAGTCAATTTACAAAAAAAAAACACCACTTTCGAATTCAATGAAATTTTGTCCCAAGGTTGGTTATTATGTTTTCCTTTCAACCGTCCATGTATTGTAAGGCGGGCAGTTTCAGGAAACTAAATTTTCTCTCATACATTACTGAGACTTTTTGCAAATATCGGACAACCAGTATTATTTAAAATATCCTTTCAAACTGAGATTCATTTAATTCTCGCATGATAATGACTTCAGTTTAGTTTAGTTTAGTACTGTAAATTATTATTATCAAAAAATGTTAATTTTTGTAAATCGATTTCAAATTTTTGAAGTCAATTTTTTTAGTTTAGGACTTGATATGGTTTTTTTGTAGGCTGTATCATTTATCGTTTAACTATTTGAATAAAAATAGTTGAAAAAGTTTAGCCCTTTCCAAAAGACAGTCTAAATAAATTTTGGAAAAACAAAAGATAGATATGACATTGTAAGACAAAGCCTGTATGTTCAGAAAGTTTCATTAAAATCTGAGAAAATTTTGCCAACTGTGAGAATATGATTTAGCTCGAAATTCGTAATATTTAAGTCAATTATAATATGACAAATTTTCAACAAACAACTTTATCCGAATATATTTCAAGTATTCTTTTATATAAAAATGCAGAGATCATTCTTTGTAATCGCATCACGTAAGAACGGATGGACAGATTTACATGATTCTTTTTTTGTTTGATCAGTATTTACCCCCACCGGATTCGTACATCAAAAAAATTAGGGAAAACCACCAGAAAAGTGGGAAAAATCCGTAAAGCTGTTTTGTAGGGAAAATAGAAAAAGCTGTTTTGTAGGGAAAAGTTGAAAAAGTCGCCTATGCTTGCTAGATCATCGATAGGTGTTTGGCACATAAATAGTTGCATAAGTATTTGGTCGTTGATGAAAAGAATACTAGATCGCTCGAACAATTGTTCGGAGCGCAATCAAAGTTATTGCTTGCCAAATGACTCAATGACGGAATGCTTATGAATGTTCTAGAAAACCGCTGTAGGCAGGAGAAGAAGTTCTAATATCATTTACCAGTTTATGAATTGTGTTCAATGGAGTCAGATGAATAGTATTAGTCATCGCGGGCTCGAGTTTAACAAATCAGAAAATTTTTGAATGACTCAATGAAAAGATTGTGCTGTAGAAAAGCTAAGGTCAAACCAATGTTGCTCGAATATCAAAAAATGCAGCGAACGCCAATGATAATCGTTCGCTTTCCTTCGCCTTTGTTCGATAATCGCACTGATATTCGGACTTGTCCGTGTATTCAGGTGCGAACGAAGTCGACGCTGCTCGCACGAAGATCTATTCCCTGCATTTTTTATTCGCATTGAACATACCTCCGAATGATTTAACGCGAATGTGGAACGAATATTCATGCAGAGATCATCGTCAAAAAATAATTCGCGGTGATCATTCGTGCTGTCTTTGAAACAAGCAAATTATGACGTTTTCCTCTGTATTAATTTCAAAGTCTTATGTGTGTGTGTGATGAACCATATCTCAGCACTCGCCCATTGCTGCTACCTCACGAGATATAATAAATTTAATAGATGAAGAATGCTTCGCGAAGAATGGAATCCAACGATCATCGCAATGACGCTATTCGAACCAATTCGAAGAGTAAAGTAAATGAACGAATGACAAACGAATGCATAAAACGAACATGCACGATGTATATCAGCAGCGAAGAATGTATTAGTAGATTCGGGTTCTCTACGATTATTGCTTATTCATTTTCAATATTCTCTCTTTCGTGCAGTGAATAGTTCAACATTGTTCGAGACGGGCATGAGTATATGAAGCATATTCGCATCGAGGATGGGTGAATGAATTAATTACACGAAGAATATGTGCAACATTGGGTCAAACTAAGAGATTTTCCTTGAATTTTGCTGATGAGATCAATGTTTAAGATGGTTACCATAATGAATGTTATGTTCAATTTGTAAGATCAACATCAAATTAACTTTTATGCGTCGTCTCTTCAAGCAACAAAAAGTTAAACAGTGCCTGAAAAATATCCCTATATCATAGCTATAGAGTACGCGTGGCACTTTTTAGCAACTTGATGGCACAGTAAAATATCTGAGAAAACTTTCTCGCTGGCTAAAAGCGGTAGAAGAAACTGCTTCCAAGTTTGTTCTGTTTCGTCGGGTGAACATTCAAGTATGAGTAATTCCTTAAAAACGGACTGTTGAGAATACTTTGCATGGTTCTTAAGCCAAAACTTTTTTTACGAAATTTTGGTTACTTGGGCTAAATACAAATTGTAAATATATCCTACCTTACCGAATAAACAGCTCTAGAAAAGAAACTCTTCAACATATTGTAAAATTTATTAATACAAATCTCTGGTTAGTGAGGTTTTTTAGTGATTACCAGAAGCAAGAATCACATCTGGAAGAGAAAACGTCTATCATTAGGCTACAACGAATGTGTGTCGAATTTCGTTGGTTGTAGGTTAAGTAATCAGAAAAATAATGGAGAGAAATGTTAACCACTTAGTCGCTTGACAATTCTTATGTCCGTAAACATAAATTCGAACGAATAATCTTTAGGCGAGACGAAGATCGACGAGTCAGCTAGTTACATACATATTTTCATACATATGGAAATTAATCACCATGTCCTGAAACCCCCTACGATATAAATTTCTAGGTGCATGTCTGGCGTCTTGGGTAAATCTGTTTGATTTATGATTTTCTACAATTTTTTCCGAAGGATGTAGTCCTGCATCTCAAAACATTCGGAAAATAATTTTGGGATCACCCTAATAATCAGAGCCACTTCAATATCATCTGCATCGAAATATGGCTCATCTGTCTCTGATCATTTGTTCTGAAGACTTCATAGCTCTAAAGTATAAATGTTTTTGTCCCCCTTAATTGTGGATCCAGACGAGGGGAACGACACATCAGAATTATCATAGCTATCAATGCAAAATTGCATAAAAATTCATATATACGATCGAAGCACCTTCTATACAAATTACAAGGTTCAAATACTTTCTCCAATGTTGGGAAACAGTTCAATCGAGTCATGTACTTCATCTTCATTATAAGTTCTCAGTTCATCTGGCACAGTGACGAACTCAAACTCGTATTCTGATTTTTGTTTCGGCTGTCTTAAAACGATGCTTTCCTCGAAGGAAATATCACCAGACTCAAATCCTATTTCAAGCGCTAATTGTAAAGCTGCTTGCCGAGCTGTTTTCTACAGTAGTAACAATTTCATCGTTATTAGGAAGTCTGTTCTCGTAAGTGATATCTGAAGAGACCTTTAATCGTGGAAACGCAAGATTTTTCTGTTGTCTTACCGTGATGTCTCTTTTAGTATGTATTTTATTGAGACGAGCTTCAAACCCTTGCATCGTGAAATTCACTACAGTAGATTTTGTGGAAACGAACGAGCGTCTTTGAAGATTCCTTCGCAGGTTTGGCTTTGCAGTAATGTTATAGCGAGTTCCAGATTAGTTGTTCTGCATAGAATGACAAAATTTATCAATGTGTGTGCATTTATTTCCAGTCCCCAGTAGGCATTCGTTGTTATACAGTTTTGTATATTGTTATTTTTTAAAAAGCACCAATTGCGCCAGCACCTTACAAAAAAGAGAACTTTCCTGTGGAATTGAAAAATCTTTGGAGTATTTTGTTAAAGTTTTTCTAGTTTGTGAAAGAGTTTCATGAACGCATAATCAAGGATGGCTTTTATCGTATCAATGAACGCTCACCAGCAACTCTACACACGATTGAATCAGTGCCATCAAAGAGAGACGGATATCATCGCAACAACAAAAACCCAACATGACTCATTTAACATAGAATATACACCAGTGCGAGAGTGAATTTCTCTCGATGACATTTCTGAGAATCAAAGATTAGCACGCTGCTGTGGGGATCCTCTCTGAAGCAACAAACGGTCGCTTATTCTCGTTTCGCGATCCGATTCTATACAGGCAGTTGATAATTGCGATAGAATCATTTTACTATTGTCGCTTATTCTAACTATGTGCATATAATCTTTGTATAACCCAAGTAGCAAATGTAACTTATTGAAATTTCAAGAGGCTCTACAATTGTCTTAGAATTGTTTTTTATGTTAGATAAGTTCAAAAAGATTTTTTATATATAAAAAATCGGTTGTGCAACTTATACCTGTTAAGTTTCACGGTAATACCGAAAAAATCACTATAGAACAATTTTAAGTATATCTAAAACAATTGTGCAGCAAATCACCAACTTGCCCACGTTGCACTAGCAGTTATAGAAGCTATGCCAAAATTTTCACATCGTCATGTGAAAACGAAGTAACTAAAACAATTCTTCAACTTATCAAAAATTTTCCAAATAGCTGTCATAATTGTATCGGACTCAATATATGCCGAAATGGTTGTTTATTTCTTGTGAAGAAAGAAATAGTGAGGCAAAAAATGGTAAGCCGAATTGAAAACCTCGCAGTAAAAACTATTTTGCTGCCGAGTCCGCATTGTCTAGACTGCCTCATGAAATATTAGGTCAGTGTGTGCAGTTTTCTTCATTTTTAGAAAAAACAATTCGAAACTTGCAAATAAGTTGTACCAGATTTATCTGCTTGAAATGAACGTAAAACTTGCCGACATGAGAATATTATCATAAAAGTTTCAGAAATACAGCATTACATACGCAATGAAAACAAAAATTGATCAATTAATTTGTCTTCGGTTTTCATCTCCTGGAAAAAATGAACAGACCTGACATCACTTTTCAAAGATATTGAACGAAAAGTTACGTTCATCATAGTTACTCTCATAGTTATATATTACCGCTTGAGCAACTTGTTCTTGCAACTAAAGCACATGGGCTCACCAAAATAATACCTACTGTGCGTATCACAAATGTCAGCTTCACTAAGATTAATGACTAAACTGTATTGTTGTTTAAGTCAACTAGTTTGATAAAAACGAAAATTTCTCTTTTCAATATTTACATGTTTATATTTCCTTTTATTTAGGTAAAATAAATCATCTCTCTCCCGATCATATTCATGCATTGAGAGACTCGAGTTCTTGTAGCATCTTCTACCGGATTGAAAATGTTGTATACAATATAGATAAAAATCGAGCAGCTTCTGTCAAATTTTCGGCAATCACCAACACTGCGCATAATATAGAACTCAAGTAACTGCCATCTAGAAGGAAATGTACTAACCACACATTGTAAATTCGCTGGAACCGCATCAGCGATGCGTCCATGAACGATGACAGAATTAACGAAATTAGTCTCAAATACACCACTGTTCCGTTAGAAAGAGGAATAAACTTCTGTAGACTTTCAATGACTGAATCTGACGTTATTTTTAGAACAGGTCGAATTTTCATTTTGTCCTTGTCGCTAAGATCTCCTTCTGCTAATCCATGTTGATCTTTGGACACATTGCGTATGAGTTCTTCCAAGTGTATTACAGATACTTTGTATCTGCCTGAAATGTACCAAATGTGTTGAACTAGGATTCTAGCACAAATATCGAGTTTTATACCGAGTAATAATTGTTTACTCCGATTTACAAGCCGGTTTCGAAATTTATTTGCCAAATACGTTGGATCCTGAATGCATAAACATTCATTATTTGTGTTGGATACGAACCAAGTTCCAAAAGTATGTTATTATCGTTACGACTAGGCAGCTCCATCTTAATCAACATTGATCCAATGAAACGACTATCACCATCAGTAGCCTTGCAAATAATTTTAATGCCTTCTTTATACATTTCTGCATGGATAAAGTTCCACTTGTTTAGAACATCGGTTGTGGAAAATCTGTTATTTGTAGAATAGTAAAGTGCACAAAACGGAGCTGCGTTCATGCAAATGGGTTGAGCCATGCATAATTCTCGGTTGATTTTCCAGAAGGCCGTAACAGCAAGTGACAGTTTCTCTTTGTTCACTCTCTCTCTCTTTCGATTATTGTGATGTGATCTAAAAAGATTTTCTTGGATTTCACAGTTCTGTTTGGAAGTCGAACGTTTCGAGCATCATTCTATGCAAAGAGTTAAGTGATAAACGTGTAAACCGCTTGGTAATAAATAGAAGAGAAAGTAAACAAAGAGAAACTGTCACTTGCTGTTACGGCCTTCTGGAAAATCAACCGAGAATTGTACGTTTCGTCCGATGGGATAATCTTGAATATCTTGTATTATTTTACGCGGTGAAGAACATGTGAATAAGTCCATGATAGGCATTCCATTAGCACCTAGTGGGGCTACCAGACCAGAGAGTTTGTCCTCAAAGGAATTGTATTCAATACCACCAGTTATTCTAGTCGCGTCCTCACTCCAGCAAATTACGAGGGGGTATTTGTTTCGTTCCAAGTATTCTTTCAACTCCTTTATCATTAGTCGTCCCTCTTGAAAATGTTCTGACGTCTTTTTCAAGTTACGTTGAATGGTACGAATATGCGGTAGAGGTGTGTTTGCGCGATCAAACTCGTACAGCTCTTTGCCTCCTTGTATGTATCTATAGTGATATTTTTGCATTTTATGCAGTCGATATGGATATATTATAGACATATGTTATTGCCTGTATGTGCATAGATCTTTTTCTAACAAAGAATATCACATGCCCTGGCAAGGAGTATTGACGCTACGGGAAGCAACAGTTGAAATTATCTCGATCATGCTTAAGTTTTTCATAGTAGTGGCCTCTATAGCGCTGGTGCTGCGGTTGGCCGCTCCGTAGCGCGATACGAGTTTAACGTCTCTACATCAGTTGATCTTGAAACGACTGTGGGTTCAAGAACGTCGTCGGATTCATCATCATTGCAGTATATTTTACTAAGCTCTCCAGTTGAACAGCTAAACTTCATTATCTGATGTTTTTATCAATTCATGATTCACTTCATTTGGTGCATTTGTCCATTCAGTAGATATATCATCCAGCAAGTTTTCATTTAGAGTTTCATAATTATGGATTCAGTACGTATTTCGTCGGTCATGCGTCGTTTAGCTATTTTGGGCTCAGCATTTTCTGAACTCAATATGTCCGACCATGCTCGCTTCTGGCTACTACTATCAACCACAAATTCTACTTTGTGTACGTTTTTGATGTGTGCAAAGAAGTTCGAAACTCTCCATCGACCAGTTTTCTCGGGACGGTAAACAATATAATTTTTTTTGTCACATAAATGACATTGAATTTCTCCGAGAACTCCATTATCGTCTATACTAATACGGATGTCTATTGAAACAAGCGAATTTAGAAACAATTCCTGGGCTGTAGATCCATCGAATCTAAGAAATCACATCAAAAATAAAAATTTTCTACATGTATTGATGTGTTTTACTATTTAACCTTTTCTGGTAGAACGCTATAATTTTCTCGCGCACAGAATTTTCATCACAATTCGTTTGTGTTTTCCCAATTAAAGAATGGCTTTTCTGGCTTCGCTTAATGTAGAAATCAATGCCTTTCTTGTTAACGGCATTTGACACCAATTTAATTATGGCTTTTTCACCAGCCATAAAACTGAAATCAGTTGGTTTGCCATCGAATCTTTGGAAACAATGGCGTAATTCAGCGCTAGCTGATCCAAGAGAAGCACGTCTCATGTCGTTCTCGATTTCTCGTATTTCGTTGTCGTCTATATTACCTAATGCGGCGGTGATGTACTCAGAGTACTCCAAACAAACCCTAACTGTTTCTGGTATTGGCTCGACATCTTTTTATATGTAACAATTATCCAACAATTATCCTGATAAGAATCAAACTTAGTTTTCCTTATCTATAGTAAAAGCGATAAGTCTTACCATAATAAAGGAAATCAATAACAATGCACCGAAACTTGATTCGAATCCCGGACCTAATGAAGATCCTGGTAAAATATGCTTTGAGCTCAGTATAGATTGACAGAACACACAGTGCACATCGCGATGCTTGCTATGATTGAAATACGTTTCAATAAGTGCCTATCAATCTATCTATACGCGACAATACGTATCATATTGATACAGACTACTATATCAAAAAAATATTTCGTTCAATCACGTGCGATACTTCGGTAAAGTTGTGTTATAATATCAATAACAGATTTAACCAAACTCATTTTAACGGTCAATGCGTATGTGACGACGTATCCCCTCGGATCCAGACCATTGTGCATTGGACTGAAATTCGAATTCGGGTTCGCTGTTTGTTCGAAGAAAAACGACATGAAAGAGTCTACTAGAGAACATTTCAAAAAGGTCAATCAAATATTCAAATAAATGTCATGTCGCCTACTACGATTTGTTTAGAGTGTATCCACGGCAACTCGATGCCAAAGTATCAATTACACTAGAAGAAAACAAGTCTAGTGTTCAGCGTCCTTACTTGCTATTAGAAATAATTTGAGTTTGAGAAATATTTCTACTAATTATTCATTAGCAAACACTTTTCCGACATCTACTCGATTAACGCAAACCTTGCTACAATCAGCAAGCCAATTACTGTATCTGTATCATTGCCAATGACATATCCGAGATCGAATGAGAAGGTGAAAAATAATAGAGTGAGCCTCAATGAAATTCAGGGAACTAGCACTAGGACAGTCAGAATAGATCTAACGAAACAATGCAATTAAATGAGTCACAAATCGGTTCCCCAGCGGAAGGGTTATTGAACCGAACCGAAAGGTTTTTACTCAGTTTTGAAGCACCCGATTCGAAGTAACCAAGCAACCTTGTGTTCAATCGTTCCGAAAGTCATACCTGTTTCAGAATCGGCTACTAGATTCAAGACAATCTTCCTGCCACTGTATTTACTAGCCCCCCCTTTTTTTTCTCGCCAACAAGCCTCGAATCGAAAAAACGAATCCAACTTTTACTTCCGAACTGTCCTTCATACAATTCGATCAGGTTCAAGGTTGTCCTCAGCCGTCAGCGCAGTGAGTGTTGTGTGCAGGCGGCCCCGGTTTAGCCAGGCAGAACCGATCGGTGGCGAAAAAAAAATGCAATCAATTCAGCAGTTGTAGACAAGTTATAGATCTTTTTTTTTTTTTTCGTTTTGACCCAAACACCATCAACTAACCGGTAGTTGGACTTTTGCTTTTCAGACAGAAAAGTGGGCCACCATCGCACCGGTTTGAACGAGACAGTTTTGGTTAGAAGGTTCAGAGTGCACCGAATCAGTGCCCTAAGTAAGTATGCAAACCGATCCAATCTGTCGAATCTCTGATCCCCAGTTTGAACCGGTCTGATGCAGGCTCTCGGTGGACAATTAGACGACTCCCCACTCCGTTATCGGCAACACGTCGGTACCAAGTCGGGGGTGACGACAAGCAGGTGATATCCAATTGAAAGGCTGATTTCAAGGCCAGTTCTCTCTCTTTCTCGTTTGCCATTAAATCGGGCGGTAAATTAAAAAATCAGCTGACGACGGTGATTTACGGCCCCGGCAAGGTGTGTATCGAGCTTGTTTTCATAGATGTATATTTTATCTCGATCTGCCGGTTGATTCGATAAGTCGTCCGCTTAATCTGATTCTGATTTTAATCGAAGCAAACTTCATCGGACATGTGCCGTCTCGTCCGTCCGTGGACGAGTTTGCTTTAATGTAAGCGGAAACGAAACAACGGGGCACCGGCTAGGGTAGAAATATTTCAACAGCTGCTCGAACGAGGAACTGTGTTCCGATTAGTGGTTTTTACTTATTCGATTTTCATTCAGTGTTGAACTTGACATTCATTTTGCTGTTGTCAGCGATATCGTATGAATTTTTGGAACAAATTCGGAACACAACCGATAAGCTTTCAAATTCGCTAGCATCCTCCCTCTAATTGATTCAGCCTGAAAATGTGCTTTTTTTCTGAGGAGGAAGGAGACGTAATGCTTTCGGACCGGTTCGATGATCTCTCATGCGGAATCTAAAAATCTGTAAAAGATATCGTATCCTAAGGGTTACCACTTCGGATTCATCACTCACCCAGCAGCAATATTATTTAGTGATCCTGCAATTGAAGAGAGTTGATTTTTGCAACCGATTTCAACGAGCTTTGGCTCTTCACAATTGTCCTTGTAAAAACCTGTTTTAATCCACCTAGTGGTGTAATGATTTTTTAAGGTTTTTCCCCATTTTCAGTGATGGTATACAATTTTAACCCACTTTACTCTATATTTCCGGATCCGCATGAAATTCAGGAATTACGTATGGGACCACAGGACCTTTCATTTGAACCTAAGTTTGTGAAAATCGGTTCAGCCATCTCTGAGAAAAGTTAGTGCAAAAAAACGTTACATACACGGAACCACCCGCGATCCCATTTCAACCAGAATATTAGTTGATTTTCTGAATTCGATTGGTTAAAATTTGGTACAACTAATCGATTGTTGTTTTAACTAAACTGTCATTTTTGTTTTTCGATTAGCAGAAACGGTGGTTGAAACAACTAATTTAACTGTTTAAAAAAAAATGCTGTCAATTAGTGAGGACACATACCTTTCAATTTCAACAAATATTTTAGTTGAAATAACTGGTGTTGTTATTGAAACAAAATTCTGTTAGTTGAAAAATAAATCGGTTTTATTTGTTTTAGACATTGCAAATAGTTGAATCAACTCTGATTCGATCGGAAATGACTGATGTAGTGTAGTGTATATCAGAAGGGTTATAAAATTTATAAGAATGAATGTGAAATGCTAAGTATTCTTACGATGGAGTAAACTTGATAGCTTTACTACGTTCGACTAAGAGAATCGAAGTAAGCTATATTTGAAAACAATGACAGAGATATTAGAAATATGGAAAATAAAATTCGAATAGTGATTCAAGAACAGTTGCCGGAGAAAGATGTCTTGTGAAATTGAGACGAATCGCAAAGGATACGACAGTAGAAAAACGTTTTTAATCAGCAAAAGTGCCCGGAGGGGCGAGTAAATTAGCGAAATTATAAAATTTACCTAAAATGAGTATTGAAAGATGATGCATTCAAACGGTTGAACTAAAGTTATGCACTGATCATTTTAGTCAATTTATATGAGCTTGTATGCATCAACCGCTGGGAATTTGGGAATTGGAATTTTTCGACGGCAATTCGAAAGCGTCATTCAATCGCACCGTGATCTGTGTGTTTGAAACCCTTCGCTCCTGTTACTTTTATAAATTTAATTCATGCCAAAAAGCGTTTTATTCCTAATGCATGAACATCATCGTCGGTATCAAACAGCTGGAAGTAAGACAGTCTGCTGGAAGTAAATCAATGATCGAATTTGAAGCATAAATTTTCTGCGCATACCATATTTCATAAACATTTTCTAATTTGTCACCAAATCTTTTTCATCTTAAGCAAGGTTAACTTTATCACAACACCGCTGTTAGATAAACACTCGTTATCGTACATTTTTCAAATCGAATCAACACAATTTCACCAAACGCTTTAACCATCGATGTTGTTTTCATTGACATTTTGAAGCGACGCGAACAGATGTCATCTAAAAAAGCTGTTGATTTTGCATTGCGATTATTGTTTTGCTTTCAACTGTCTCCGGCATTTGACAGCATTCAAAACAACAAATTTTTCAACTACTTGAGTATATGCAAATCAAAAACCATATTGTTTGAATCAAATAGAAATTAGTTAAATCAACTATCGCAAAAATCAAAAACTGCGATATCGCAATTTTATGATCGAAGGGTTCTCCGTGTACCCACACACATACACACAGACATTTTGCGTACTCGACGAACTGAGTCGAATGGTATATGACACTCGGCCCTCTGGGCCTCGGTTCAAAAGTTGGTTTTCACAGTGATTGCATAACCTTTCTATATGAGAAAGGCAAAAAGATATGTTTTGAGGCTTAGATTTCACACGGTAAAAGTTATTCAACAAGCCATACAACCAATCGATTCGGAAATATTTAACTTAAACAGGTAACGGCAACGTCATTTCAGTATTTCAATAGCATGCTATTTAAAACTTGGTTCAATTCGACCTATGTTTCACGAACTATTACAAACTGTTACTATTACTATTCGCTCGGTGCTATTACTTACTACGAGTTACTACGGTTTTCTTATGAGGAGTGATATCTGCTCGATTTTCTCACGATTTTATTCTATCCTCACATGATTCTAATTGAGCTATCTTAGTAAGACGGTTTCTAATGCAGACGACTTGCTACACTTTTAAACATATTGTTTTCAGATTGATTTGAGCAGAAAATGAGGATGTACCAGCGAAACGATAGACAAAACGTTGCGAACTTTGCCGCGATATTGTTTAAAAGCCAAACTAGTTTTTAGAGTCTCTGGTGTGTACTTCTTCAATCCTGAAATTTTTTCTTCCTGAGAAGTTCCTGGCAGGATTCGTAACATATCGACCCAACCCCGCACAGAGTTTGTTGCAGATGCAGTTCTTCCTGAAGACGTAAGACCTTTCCTCAAGGCGAGTGCACGAATTGATTCGAAGAAGCAACAAGGTTGCAAACGTCGATCAACCCAAGTTCTGACAGATTCCCCGATAAGAGCAGCATTAGAGGAGGAAACAAATGAAAGCAAACATAAGCATACGCTAGCGGAGAATAAAACCTGAACCCATTTGTTAGAAACATTTAAAACACCTTTCTTTCACTAAACACCTTCTTAGTAATCTCCGAGTTTCATATGTATATGTCCTTGTTACGTACTTCCGTTGCTACTCCCTCCTCTTTATAAAGTTTTTTATGACATCATTAACAGATCGGCTGAAAAGTTCGATACCATTTTCAGTTAGTATCAACCTTCAAAAGATACGTGTATAAATTTGACAGCCGGCTGATTATTAGTTTGTGAGATATTGCATTTTGAGTGAAGCTACTTTTTTTATTGTGAAAAAAAATGGAAAAAAAGGAATTTCGTGTGTTGATGAAACACTAGTTTCTGATGAAAAAAAAGTGCCGCCGATACCAAAAAATGGCTTGATGAGTGTTATCCAGACTCTGCACCGGGTGAAGCAACAATTCGTAAGTGGTTTGCAAAATTTCGTACTGCACGGAACGACCGAAATTAGCTCTGCGCCTAATTTGTATTACTGTCTTTGAATTAGTTGATTTTAACAACAAAATTTTAAAAATAACTATAAAATTAGTTGAAATTGAGAATTTACTTTGCTGAAAAAAATCTCTTATTTTTAGAGAATGTGTTTAGTTGGCGAATATTCTGGACACAAATCAGCAATATTTCAATCCAACACGACATTCTCATTGACAACTAATTTCGTTATTAAAATCAGAAAATTTGTTTCTATTTATCTATCACCGTCATTACTGAAGGACAGCACAAAAAAAAAACAAAAATGAAATTGGTTTTATTAACAAGTTTATTAGCCAAAAACTCATGAGAAGTGTCAAAGCAAAACAATCCATTAAAAAGCTAAAAAGGACAGTCTTATTGAAACTGCTTGAAAATTGTTTTGATGTTTTTCGCATGTGTTCGATATATCTTTATTTAAATTTCTAAACCGATATGTAAAAATGTCGTGAACTGTTAGTGGAAATCGTATTTATTCAGAATTTGTGCGCACTTGAAGCGATTGTGCGTAATAATGTTTTTACGCGGAACAGTGAAGTGAGTTTCGAATGTTGCACTCTAATTGTATACGTCAAATAAAGTATTTTGTATCTTTCAATCTTCCGACTATGCCGTCCGGTGTTCTACTTGTATTCGGTTTTTGTTTTCCGAGTGCTCAAAGTTTTCAGTGAGTGAGTCGATTTCGCGAAGTCGAATGAAGAAAACAGTGATTTAGAAGTGAAATTTTCAAAAAGAAGTTTATGTTTCGCTTATGTTTTTTTTTTCAATACAACATCGTATTTATACCTGCCAATATAGAAAAGATAATCGTGACTGAAATTTTTTTCGGTAGTCGTGTGCCATCTAGTGGCTAGTAGTCATTACGGTGTTAACGTTTTTTCGGTGACAGAGCGCCATATAGATGCAAATTGCAGAAACCAATTCAACCATTCATGTTGGTTGAAAACAACGTTTTATTTCTCTAATTCAACTAAAAAATTAGTTGAATGGATATGAAGTGTGCCTTAGCTAAGAAATGACAGCACGTTTATTTGGTGAATTCAACTAAAAAAATAACCATTTCAACAAATATTTTATTGTTACTAAGGAAACTAGAATTAGAAAATCTAAATTAGCAAAAGTAGGATTTTTTTAGTTGTTTCAAAAAATAACTAACTAAAATCAGAAAATCAACTAATTTTTTCGACAAAATGCTGATTTCGGTCTTTCCGTGTGGTCATATGAGCACCGAAGACGATGAACGCAGTGGACGTCCAAAAGAGGCTGTTACCGATGAAAACGTGAAAAAAATCCACAAAATGATTTTCAATGACCGTAAAGTGAAGTTGATCGAGATAGCTGACATCCTGAAGATACCAAAGGAACGTGTTGGACATATTATTCACGAATATTTGGATATGAGAAAGCTTTGTGCAAAATGGGTGCCGCGTGAGCTCACAATCGATCAAAAACAACAACGAATTGATGATTCTAAGCTGTGTTTGGAGCTGTTATATCGAAATAAAACCGATTTTTTTCGTCGATATATAACAATGGACGAAACATGGCTCCATCACTTCACTCCGGAGTCCAATCGAATCAGGCTTCGAATTGCTCCCTCATCCACCGTATTCTCCAGATTTGGCCCCCAGTGACTTTTCCCTGTTCTCAGACCTCAAGAGAATGCTCGCTGGTAAACAATTAAGAAGCAATGAAGAGGTAATCGCTGAAACTGAGGCCTATTTTGAGGCAAAAAACAAATCGTAGTACAAAAATGGTATCGAAAAGTTGAAAGATCGCTATAATCGCTGTATCGCCTCTGATGGCAATTATGTTGAATAATAAAAACGAATTTTGGCAAAAAAATGTGTGTTTCTATTAAACGATACGAACTTTTCAGCCGAACTGTTATGCAAACAAAGATTATTTTTCCTTAGTTCTTTGAATTCCCCGGGAAAATGTAACCAGATCTTCTGAAATTATTTAAAGAAAATTGTGTTGCATTCAAATAAACAACAGCAATACCATCTACCATGACCTTGAAATTCTTGTCACTCTCTTATTTTACAAAAAATTTGAGATGAAAATTTATTTTCAAAAACCCCTCCTTCTAGTCTAAATGTCGATTCTCTTCAAATTATATAAATTTTGTCATTAACTTCCTCCCTTCTTGTTAAGGACACTTGCTGCACAATCTCTACCCTGAAAATATCCTAATGATCATCTCTAAAGAGCAAGAAGAATCTGTGCCAAATTTGATAGCAACCCGTTCAGTAGTTACAGAATTTTGCCGTTACAAACATTACATCCTCCTTTTTAGGGGCACGAACTACGTCCACCTCACACGAATACCCTTATAATCATATCTAAGCTGCACAAAAAGTATCTATGGTCTTAAAAAAGTACCGATTCCCGTCAAATTGAATAAATTTTTCATGACCGTTGTTAAGGACACTTGCTACGTTCTCTCTCCCATTTAAATACCCTTACAACTATATCTGAAGATCAAAAAACATCTGTGCCAAGTGTGATAGCAAACCGTTCAGTAGTTTCGGAGTTATGCCATTACAAACATTACATCCCCCTTTTTAACGGCACTTGCCACATCCACTCCTCGTAAATCATATCTAGTATACGCAAAATGTTTCTATGGTCTTAAAAAAGTATCGATTCTCGTCAAATCAGACAAATTTTTGCATGACCCCCCCTGTTAAGGACACTAACACCCCTATAACCTTACTCCATAAACCATCTGTGAAATGCAAGAAATACCTGTACCAAGTTTGGTGCCAATCGGTTAAGTAGTTTCGAATTTATCGCGTTACAAACATAAAGCTTGCTTCATTTAGAATTGGAACAAACTTTTGCTCATATTGTGGCGCTCCTGGTGGACGGATTTGGAAGCTCTTGGCGCCCACGTGTCGGGAATTTTGTCAGCTTCACGTATGATTTTTGACATTTCGCAAATCGGCTGTACTTTGTAAACAATCAACATGGAAGCCGAAAGAAGGGAACAAAATTGTGCACAGTTATTTGGAAAATCCATTGCCGTCTGCATCTAGGCTAGCAAAACAGCTGAAATTGCCCAGAAATACCGTATGGCGCGTTATCAAACGGTATAAGGAAACATTGACGCCTCAAGCCAATCGTCGGAGTGGAACTGTCGACCGGAAGCTGCGTAGTAAGATTTTGAAGACGATTAAGAGGAATCCTAATCTGTCGGACCATGATTTGGCCAGAAAATTCGGTGCTGCCCATAGTAGCGTGACGAGAACTCGACTCCGGGAAGGAATCAAGTCGTATCGAGCTAGCAAACAGCCAAATCGGACCATAAAAAAGAATAGTGTGGTCAGAAGTCGTGCTCGGAAACTATATGACCAGGTGCTGACCAAGTTCGACGGGTGTCTTCTGATGGACGATGAAACCTGTGTCAAGGCTGCTTTCGGGCAAATCCCAGGCCAAAAATTTTACTTAGCAACGGCTCGGGGGGATGTTCCAGCCAAATTTAAATTTGTTTTGCCGACAAATTTGCAAGAAAATTTATGACTTGGCCGGGCATTTGCAGCTGCGGCAAAAAAACGAAAGTTTTCGTTACAAATAAGACAATGACATCGGAACTATACCAAAAAGAGTGTCTCCAAAAACGAATTTTGCCGTTCATTCGATCCCACGACCATCCTGTAATGTTTTGGCCAGATTTGGCAAGCTGTCATTACAGCAAAGCCCTTTAAGAATGGTATGCAGAGAAAGTGGTCCAGTTTGTTCCGAAAAACCTTAACCCACTCAACTGCCCCCAGTTCCGCCCTATTGAGAAATACTGGGCAATCATGAAGAGGAGACTCAAAGCAAAGGGAAACGTTGTCAAAGACATCAATCACATGACGACCTGATGGAATAAGATAACTAAAACGATGAACGAAGAAGGTGTGCGCCGCCTAATGAGCCGTGTTACAGAAAAAAATCGAGAGTTCCTTCGAAACCGTGACGAATAATTTTATCCGTATTTTTTCTTAAAAGTATGAAGAAAACGCTACATTTGTATAAAAAAAGATCTTGAATACAATAATAAATAACTGAAATACAGGCAATTGTCTTTGTTCCAATTCTAAATGAAGCAAGCTTTACAAACTTAGATCCATTTTTAAATAGAGACTAGCGGACCCCGGCACACTTCGTAGCGCAATAATATTAGATCAGATTTAAATAAAACAAAACTACTTTGAATCCATTTTAATGGTTATTGTCAAAAAGACGGAGCCACAGGTTGAGAATAACTGTTATGCGATAAAAAAACGTTTTTTGTTTCTCCATTTTCGGGAAACAACAATTTTCCATGTAAAAACTCAAACTTCATGACTACTTTCTGCTCTTGATTCTGAATTGTATGTATCAGTACTCTGTGTTTGTTCCTGTGCTTTCTCTACAACATGTCCCTGTCCTCTCTGTACTTGTTCTAGTGTTTTCAATATTTGTTTCTCTCATGTCTGTATGCGTTCCTGTACTTTCTGCACCTGTTTCTGTATCTTACACATTTGTGTTTATGCGTTTGGCATTTGTTCTCCTTATTTCTGCATCTACAGCTGTTTAGGAGAACTCACAAAATCAAAATAATCAAACGACCTATGTGAAAGATGGTTTCAGAAGAATGTGGCCATGATTGTTCGTGATCAATGAAGTTGAATGATAAAATGAACCAGCAATTGTTGTTAATTCGATCGCAGAAACTTTTCAGTTTGTGAGAAAGTTGATGAATCGTTTCAAAGAGGAAAAAATGTCAACGTGGTGATTCTCAAATCCCGTTCGATGATGTCCGTAAAAGCGACAGAAGTGCTGGTTAGAGTATGCTGTACGGAACTGTTTATAGCCACATAATAAATTGAAGTTTCGAAGTACTCTGCAAAAACCGATGTTTAGAGAAAAATAGGCCCAAAGACGTCTCGAACGGGTTGATATAATTTGGATCGTATCTGGGTCAAATGAAGACGTTTGGGTTTAAATGAATAACCGTACTTAAAATTTGAAACAATCTCTAAAATTTGGAGGTCATTTTGAAATAAAATACACACAAAATCTCCAAAGGTATCAAGTATCTATTATTGATGCTGAAGGTGAATGGATTTTCAATAAATGTATTTGCCTGAAAGTACTCGATCCAATGAAGCGATATTTGAAATGAGTTTCGCACACTTGTAACTGCGATTATGATCTTAAACCTTTTGTACAAATAGTCTTCTCAATAATAGAGTCGCCATATTATTTCACCGATTTCTCGACTTTCATTGAATCAACGAATTGTGGTAAAATCGGATACAACATCTTTGTTTCGATTCTAGGAAGCAATACCACAGACAGAATAGTTCGAAAATTGTCCAACACTACTATTATAGCGACGTGAAAACTCGAAGCGAATGCACATATTTTCAACTTACCCTTTAAGTCCATCTATCGAACAGAGATATCGGATCACACTCTGCCAATTAGTTTTTGCATATTGAGACGAACAGGGTTGCCGTTACTCTACCAAATTATATTCCCATTTAACTTCAAATTTATTTCATTTATCAATCGAATGTACTTTTTGTAACAGTTGTGTTTGGATTCATCTAATGAAATTCAAGAAGTATGACTATAACTGACCCCAACTTGTGATGCAAAATTTTACTTTTCAGGCAGTGGTAATGCTTATGTAAAATTTAGGCCAAAACAAACCAAAAAAACATCCTTCGAATTTAAACTGAATTACTTCATTAAACACTTCAATCTTGTTGTCTCTGGATGAAAGTTCAGCGCATTGTGGTAGCAATAACAGTTCGGCTGAAAAGTTCGTATCGTTTAATAGAAACACACAATTTTTTGCCAGAATTCGTTTTTATTATTCAACATAATTGCCATCATAGGCGATACAGCGATTATAGCGATCTTCCAACTTTTCGATACCATTTTTGTAGTACGATTTGTCCTTTGCCTCAAAATAGGCCTCAGTTTCAGCGATTACCTCTTCATTGCTTCTAAATTTTTTACCAGCGAGCATTCTCTTGAGGTCTGAGAACAGAAAAAAGTCACTGGGGGCCAAATCTGGAGAATACGGTGGATGAGGGAGCAATTTGAAGCCCAATTCGTTCAATTTCAGCATGGTTTTCATCGACTTGTGACACGGTGCATTGTCTTGATGAAACAAAACTTTTTTCTTCTTCAAATGAGGCTGTTTTTTTTAAATTTCGTCCTTCAAACGCTCTAATAACACTATATAATAGTCACTGTTAATGGTTTTTCCCTTTTCAAGGTAGTCGATGAAAATTATACCTTGCGAATCCCAAAATACAGACGCCATAACCTTACCGGCCGATTGTTGAGTCTTTCCACGCTTTGGGTTCGGTTCATCACGTGCAGTCCACTCAGCTGACTGTCGATTGGACTCCGGAGTGAAGTGATGGAGCCATGTTTCGTCCATTGTTATATATCGACGAAAAAAATCGGTTTTATTTCGATATAACAGCTCCAAACACTGCTCAGAATCATCAATTCGTTGTTGTTTTTGATCGATTGTGAGCTCACGCGGCACCCATTTTGCACAAAGCTTTCTCATATCCAAATATTCGTGAATAATATGTCCAACACGTTCCTTTGATATCTTTAGGGTGTCAGCTATCTCGATCAACTTCACTTTACGGTCATTGAAAATCATTTTGTGGATTTTTTTCACGTTTTCATCGGTAACAGCCTCTTTTGGACGTCCACTGCGTTCATCGTCTTCGGTGCTCATATGACCAGTACGAAATTTTGCAAACCACTTACGAATTGTTGCTTCGCCCGGTGCAAAGTCTGGATAACACTCATCAAGCCATTTTTTGGTATCGGCGGCACTTTTTTTTCATCAAAAAGTAGTGTTTCATCAACACACGAAATTCCCTTTTTTCCATTTTTTCACAATAACAAAAGTAGCTTCACTCAAAATGCAATATCTCACAAACTAATAATCAGACAGCTACCAAATTTTTACACGTATCTTTTGAGGGTTGATACTAACTGAAAATGGTATGGATTTAATTCTAGTGGCGCCCTCTCATAGAAACGATACGAACTTTTCAGCCGATCTGTTAATTACATCCATCGTAAAAATAGAGATTAACATTTTGAAATTTGAAGAAAACAACGAATCATAAAATATCGTGCTCTCGTCAATGACTTAATTTTCTTACAGTCGTTCTTTAATTTCAATTGACGGCATTGAACACAAATTATATATATTGAAAAATGGAAACCTGTATGCTGTTCATTTGGCGCCCTTACTTAATTGAACATGTGATTCGAAATAAAGAAACACGTGAATCAAGTAGGCTCAGTGAAATTTTTGCACAAATCAGCTCGTTTGGCGCCAAACAGTTTTATCAATAATCTAGTATTCATATTTTGCTCTCCAGCGGGCAGCACACGGGAACAAAATCGTTTCCAAATTCATGAACAAAAAATCATGATAAAGAAAATATATTACTTTATGATATCATGATTATTGTTCATGATATCATGATTGAAAAGGTGAATTTTATGAAAAATAAGTAGCGCAATCATGCGCAACTTTCATGATTGTTACAAGCGTTACAAATACTTGTCAAATCATTTTCAAATTATTTCTACGCTAAGCAGATTACCATATTCATTTTATTCGTTGGCTATTCCAGCGCTCAGTACATTGAAATTAACATTTCGTTCTGTTGCGTAACATCCGCGTATCTATTGTTCTTTTTCTTTATTTATAACGGAATTCGTTTTCACCTTAAAAACCAGGTAAGTAACATTCGCTTCTTGCATCGGTAATTGGAAGAGCTTATGTCAGCAGCTAACAAACAAGAATTGTTCTCTCTTTAGTCTGATATCAAAATAAATATTCTATTTGCAACGATTCCCCTGCAGCTTCTCTCGAAAAATAAATTAACGGGTGACTTATTGGCCGTTGGAAAAAAACGCAACCATATTACATTTTTTCTTTCTGCAAACTTTGCGCTAAAACGATGGCATCCCGGTGTGTATTATTCTTTTCTTCTGAATTCGTAAAGTTATTTGTCACAATCATCGATTACAGTTGGTCTGTTAAATGGATAAAGAAGCGCAAATCGAGTATATCCACTTTGCTGGATCTACATTACCGTTAGTGGCAATTGAAATTACCGATGAGCAAAAGACATATAATCCACGATTTGACCCAGAAATTCCAAATTTAGATTTGGAGAATGTTTTATGGCGAGCTGGTCTCTACAATTACATCGGTATTGTAACTGGGGATCATGGTATAACAACAAATGAAGAATTTAGTGAATTGGAAGAAAACGATCTTAAGCTTTTCTGTAGAGTGGCCCGTGATCGTATATTGTTCCGCAAGCTGTTGAGAAATTTGGTAAGAAATAAAACCATGCATTCGTAATGTCATTTTCATTCCATTAAACAAAATCCACTTTAAGAAAGTGCTATTTAGTAAACCAGTATATAAGGATCATTTAGCACCTACGACGTCAGAAGATCCTGATACTCAGAGCAACATTTCAAAAAAGGTATGCTTCTAACCTAAAATTGAAAAAATAACTGTGTGGTTTTCATTGCAGTTCAAGAATTTTTCCGAGTATATGAACAGCCGATCAGATGGGAAAGCAATTGTCAAATATTACGAGGAAAACCAAACTCTTACAAACGGATTGAGGAATGGGATGGTCAAGATGATTCTTATGGACGCCGCCGTTGAAGGAATTGAACTAAACGCAAGATTCAACGAAATCGTGAGTCAAAAGATCGCAACATTGTTCCCACGAGAAAATCCTGTTAGTATAAAATACATACATGTAATGAAATTATTTGATTCCGGAACACGCCATATTTCAGGATACATATTACAAATGCGGCTATACAACTGCAGAAGGGACTAGAGTAGGCCCAACAGGAAAATTGTTGAAACGGAAGGGGATCGCACTACAGTCTTTGGGTTTGAAAAAACCAAAGGAGAGGAAAACTAATCCAGTGCACTCTTCAGAGAACGCCATAGGTAAATCCATTCAATCTAGCTTGACACATACTATTTTCAGAAAATATTTTGGAAAACTGGTATGTAAAACATATCCGATAATCATGAATGATACGTGGGACAAAACAATCTTAATTTCAACTAGAACAAGATTTTCCCATAGCAGTTCACTTAAAAACTTTACCATATGATGTAAAGCAACTAAAAAGGATTTTTTTTAGACGAAGAGCAATTCAGTGCCAGAAATTGGCTACTGTATGGCAGATCACCAATCGAAATGCTGCGACAGAAATGGAATGAATGTTATGATTTACGCAAGAATGATATTGAGAAAGCCAAAAATCTGACAGAGGTGTTCCAGATTTATCCCATATTCAAGGATCCAAAAGCTGCTTTTCTTGTAAGTAATCTTTGACTTAAATTTGCTACAATTTACTATTGTTGATCACACAGATACAGCACGATTTCGAACTTATGTATCCCGGGGCAAACGCCAATTTCTACGCTCGCTTTCCATTACTGCACCAAAAATTGCAAAAAGTTATTCATTCAGCTGCATCAAAGGATAAAGCATACCTACCATTGTACGAAGCATATAAAAACACAGAAGATGGACAGAAAAAGGATTACTATCTTTGTATGCTGCTGCCTGTTATAATACAGACCAATTACCGTGTAAAAGGTAACTGGAAACCATCAATTAAAGAAACTCAGGATAGTTTCATACTAGAAGTTGAGGTAAGTGATAATGCTTCTTAACTGATTCACAAAAACAATCAACATTTTTTTATTCAACAAATGTCATATTTTACAAATACAATGAATCACTTCCTTTCCAACACAATCTACGTCAATAACTGTGTCAAGTCCAGTGTAGAGTGCTTAGACTACATTGTCGACGTTAATTTCTAATCCAAAAAAAAATCCTAACATGTTCAATGCCAAGGTCTTCATCAATAGGTCGATAGACATAAACAGCTCCGGAACGATTACTTGTGCAGCGTATCAACAGGCCATTTCTACGCAGTAGCTGCAATAGAATAAAAGCACATAAACGCATAAACGTTGTTGGTATAATTTCACCGTCAATAATAACATTAGAAGCAAGTCACTAGCAGAATTAATATTCGATACAAAAACGAAACGCTCCGATATGCTTCGCTTCGACACAATCACGTAACATTTTGACAGCTCATATTGCCAGCGATGCCAGATAGCAGTAATGTCATTTCCGTTGATTGGCATTTTTCTCGGAAGCTCTCGCGGTGAAAAGCTTTTTTTTGCTCGCCAGACAAAACTAGTTTCCGTAGTTCCCCGTTGATGAAATTAAATTTCCGTAGATTTCCGAAGAAAAAAAACAATTTCCGTAGATTTTGTCTACGGATCCGTAGATCCGTAGAAAATGTTCGAATCTGTAGATCTACGAAGATATCCGTAGATCTGACATCGCTGTATTGCTCTCAAGCAGTCTTAATCAAGGAGGCCAAGCCATTTGTTCAAAATTCCATTTTACACTTCCCATAACATCATTGCAGACTAAAATATATAAAAAGGGTCTCGCTACTTTCAAATGTTCTGCCGGGAATACAATTTCAGTGTGTTTTTCCAAGCAGTTTGAAGACTGTTAGGGGCTCTTCATGATTGATTTCAGTAATCCGTGATAATCTGTCATTTTTAAAATCTGTGCGGCATATTCAAAATCTGTGAACCTGGAAGCTCTGGTTTAATTTTTTTATCAGGGATACCATATTCACAGATTTCTATTATAAACCACGGATTTTTTCATCTATTTTTCTAAACAGATTCTGCGTCACAGTTTTTGTGTTTGGTTCCATTGGGGTAAACCAGGTTGAAAGACCTTTTTTTGGCTCGCAAAATCAGTTTCCTCGCAAAATCAGTTTCCTCACTAATGTTTGATTTTTCGAGATAGACATTGTACAGATAGATTTTTCCACCAAGTACAGATTTTTGAAAAAAAAATTGGCAGCTTTGAATCAAAGTTAAAACTGTTAAAACGTATCGCTAATTCGTGTTGTGCACAACATATACATATATCGAGTTATCCCCGTCTAATGATGATTACGACAGAGCGATCCTAAAATAAGACCTGGCTTTTCGTTTTCATTAAACACAACAAGTTCGATCGCTTTTGATAAAGAAACTGCAAGTAAGAAACAACAAACTATCGCTCGATTTTTTTACAACGAATGCAATGTTTGTTCCGAGTGTAACAAACACATTACAGTTTAACAACAATTGTGTTTTCTTGAACAGATTTTTTTTATAAGCATGAGTAATCCCGAGTTAATATGCTTCCTCTGCAATCGAAGATTTCCTGGAATTAAATTATTAATGAAACATTTATCCAATGTCAGATCTCACAATCTAAATCAACACAGTAATTTCAAGTGTGCACAAGAAAATTGTGGTCGAGAATATACAAACAGTAGATGCTTTGTACGTCATCTTAAAAAAAAGTATTTGCAACATGAATCAGCGGATTGGAAATCTAATAGAATAGCTGTAAAAAACAAAACTAATAATTCTGTAACATCACAGACTGGGTGAATATAACTTCTCTCTATTGATATTGACATGAATTTATTTACTTCAATTTCAATCTGCAGAACTATCAACGCTTCCAACGAAAATGTAATCGAATCCGATCTAGAAATTAAATCAGCTTTAGAAACTCAATCAGCTTTGGAAACTCAATCAGCACCAATAAACAATGAAACTGTTATCGAAAATGTCCATGTTCATTATGAGGATTTCTGGGATGATTTGAGAAAACATGTTAACGACGATTTACTTATTTCAATTCAGTCTGTAGGAATAGCATTCACTGCTTATTTTCACAGCTTGCCAAATTATAATCGTGCTATGGTATTCGAAATGATTTCTTTACTAAAATCAATGCTTTTGAAGCCACTCATGTCAACTGTTTGTGTAGAAATTGAGTCATTGATTCCAGAAGTGAATAGGACTACAGTCTTGAATCAGATAATGAAAGTAACTCAAGTATTTGACGTGGTGGACACCGAGCACAAGTTCATGAAACTATTGAAGGAACGTTGTAATTTTAAAATACCTATACTTGATCCCGTGTCCTGTGAACTGATCGCTATGGAAACTGAAAATGGCGTTGAATTGAAAGAAAAAACATCCTCGAACGTGTATATAGGATTAGAAAACTTTTTAAGTAATTTCTTTTCAATTGAAGCGAATTTACAAACCTTACTTCAAAGCTATCAGAAGCTAATCAATTCTACAGAAGATATAAACGGCAATTTTGTGCAAGGCAAATTTTGGAAGCAAAAAATAGAAAGAAGACAAAATGAAATATGCATTCCTTATTTCATTTTCTCTGACTCGTTTGAAATTAACAATCCATTGGGTTCGAAAGCTGGAAAGCAAGCGCTAATTGGATTTTATTTGAATTTTCCTAGCTTACCAAGACATATTCATGCAAAAATTGAGAATATGTTTCTGATACAATTCGTATATTCAGCTGTTGACAAGTCCCATTCAAATGAAGAAGTACTGCATACTTTGATACAAGAAATCTCCCGTCTCGAAAAAACTCCTCTGAAATTGCCCATGAAAGGTGAATATGTCCACATATTTTTTATATTTGGAGGGTTGAGAGGAGACAACCTTGGATTAAATAGCATTTTAGATTATAGTAGATCATTCAATGCAAATCATCCATGTAGAATTTGCTTCATGAAACTTGATAGTATGAAGAAATGTGCAGAGGACGATCCTGAACTTTATCGTACTGAGAACTCCTATAAAAAAGCACTTGAAAATGGTAACTTTTCAGAGACAGGAATTCGAACAAATTCAGTCTTCAACCGCATTCCGAACTTTCATATAACTGACATGAAAATAGTTGATTGCATGCATGATTTTTATGAAGGATTTGCTCATGATAGCTTTGCAAGCTGCATACTAAGTTTTATTTCGAAAGGATATTTTTCATTATATATACTAAATCAAAGGATCAAATTGTATGACTATGATATTAACGAACGGAGAAGTATTCCTCCAGAAATTAAACAAGAGCACTTAGAGGCCTCTAAATTCAAAATGTCTGCAGGGCAGATGAAATGTTTTGTGGACAATATCGCATTGATGATAGGAGATCTAGTGCCAGATGGAGATGAATGGGATTTTCTGGTAAATGTATGTAAAATTGGTTCAGATATAATGAAACCAACATTTTCATCAGAAGAAATCAAGAAACTAAAATGTATAATAAAGCGCGTACTAAATCAATACCAAACGTTATTCGAGAAACATTTAAAGCCCAAAGCACATTTCCTTACCCATTATCCCCTCGCAATAGAATGGACAGGCCCAACACGATTTACTTCCACATTTATCCCCGAGATGAAACATAAATATTTTAAGAAAATAGCCAATACCACATCATCGCGAAAAAATGTCGCTCTTACCCTAGCAATAAAAGATGGGTTTAAATTGGCATATAAAATGCTCACAAACAAACACAATTTTGGGATGCAGCAACTGGAGGAAGGGACAGGACTTTACATCAAATTGAGTTGTATACCCATTCCTCATGAACTGATTGTTGCAGATCTTAGTTCGATTGTCCAAGTACTCAATTATGTAATGCTTGGAAAAACAAAAATTACACCAGGATGTATATTGACTTATAAGGCTCAATGCTATACTTTTAAGGAAATACGCTATATTATTAAAACCAGTGAAGTGGTTATATTTGTATGTCATATTTATAACAACTACAAGTTTGACAATCACATCGATGCATATATCGTAAATCCGCAATGTTTCAATGTCGGTACATGTAATATTGAAGAGATTACACACGCTCCCTCCCATTTACACAATTTATCAGATGGTAGAAAAGCAATCCGTTTGCGAAACTAGTTACTAATGACATAAACAGTAAATATTTTTTCAAAGTTATATCAAAACAAATACTCTTCTTTATTAATGTCAACATTAGTTTTAATTTTCCTTAAATATTCTAATGCATTAAAATTCCAAACAATTATTGAAAATCATCAGCTCAAATCCTGTAAAGTATATGACATTTGTTTCTCATATCTCGAAAATTAAATTTTCAATATGTTTGTATGGATCGTTAATTGTATGCTTTTTTATGCTTCTGTTTGTAGACCGCTGGCGACATCGAAAGGAAAATCGAACAACGGATGCATTTCCTACGCAGCAAATTTGGGGTTGTAAACATTCAACCACAAATTGTAGCCGTGGGTACGGCAAGGTCAACCATATTTGTTATGTTCGGTGGAGCAGAGTATGCAGCTGAAAATATTATTCATGCAATATGTCTATGCATGAATATAATATATGTTTTACATTTAGAATACGCTTCAGATTGCAAACCTCTGTGGGTCTTCATTCAAGCATATTTATTCAAAATTCCCGCATCAATAATAGAAATGCCTAAAAGTACACGCGATCTTCTACAAGAAATAGACACATAATTTTTTTAAATTACCTTCGAAGAATAAAATGTTGAGTTTGACCTTTGTTAATTTTTTTATAATAAAACGACATAATCGAATGAACTTGCCTAATTGATTTAAAAAGAATTCCAACCTAATCACAAATATTCCTAGAATCATGAACAATCTCAGTCAAGGTTCGGAATATTTCTTGTAATTTTCATGATTTATGATCATGATATCAGTCGAAATTATTCATGGTCTTCGTTGGAGAAGAACGTAACGCTTATATAGCGTTACCGGCGAAAAAAATCATGATTTCATGAATATTATTCATGGTGTATATTCATAACATGAAATTACAGTGTTTTCCTGAAATCATGACTGATTTAGCTCATTTACGAGATCGATTTTGTACCCGTGCAGCATTGCATAACTCGATACGCGCCAAACAACCATCGGAGATCTAGCATGCACTGAGTGGAAAATTTCCAATTCTGAACGACTCAATTTTCTAGTTTTTCTCTACTTTTCCGAATGATTTTCCTAATGTACTACAGCCTAAAACCTCCGCATAAACGTCACCTTTCGAACAAAAAAAATCATTTGAAGATCGGCCCACGCATACCAGAGAACATTAGCAACACACACTTTTTTCGCTATTATTTTATATATATAGATTTTAAATCACCAAAAAAAGGTCAACAGATTTCACGCGCATCTTGGTTGTTTATTATTTCCGCTTTATTATTTTAATTATTTAATAAAATTATTAATTGGTTATATTGCTTGTTCTGGGCAGCCGGCTACCGAGAAAAAGTTATTAATTTATCAAACGAACAAGTATTTTTTAACTGTTTATCTCTCGTGTCCGCATAAGCATGTATCACCATTTCCTTTTTGTATTTCATGACAGTATTTTTACTACAGACTTTCTCACCATTCACCATTTTGTCGTATTAAACCTTTAGTGGCATTCGACCTTCTAAAGGGTGATTTTTTAAGAGCTTGAGAACTTTTTTAAACAATAAAACGCATAAAATTTGCAAAATCTCATCGGTTCTTTATTTTAAACGTTAGATTGGTACATGACATTTACTTTTTGAAGATAATTTCATTTAAATGTTGACCGCGGCTGCGTCTTAGGTGGTCCATTCGGAAAATCCGCTTTTTTATCGACAAATTTTGTTCAGCGATGAGGCTCATTTCTGGTTGAATGGCTACGTAAATAAGCAAAATTGCCGCATTTGGAGTGAAGAGCAACCAGAAGCCGTTCAAGAACTGCCCATGCATCCCGAAAAATGCACTGTTTGGTGTGGTTTGTACGCTGGTGGAATCATTAAACCGTATTTTTTCAAAGATGCTGTTGGACGCAACGTTACAGTGAATGGCGATCGCTATCGTTCGATGCTAACAAACTTTTTGTTGCCAAAAATGGAAGAACTGAACTTGGTAGACATGTGGTTTCAACAAGATGGCGCTACATGCCACACAGCTCGCGATTCTATGGCCATTTTGAGGGAAAACTTCGGAGAACAATTCATCTCAAGAAATGGACCGGTAAGTTGGCCACCAAGATCATGCGATTTGACGCCTTTAGACTATTTTTTGTGGGGCTACGTCAAGTCTAAAGTCTACAGAAATAAGCCAGTAACTATTCCAGCTTTGGAAGACAACATTTCCGAAGAAATTCGGGCTATTCCGGCCGAAATGCTCGAAAAAGTTGCCCAAAATTGGACTTTCCGAATGGACCACCTAAGACGCAGCCGCGGTCAACATTTAAATGAAATTATCTTCAAAAAGTAAATGTCATGTACCAATCTAACGTTTAAAATAAAGAACCGATGAGATTTTGCAAATTTTATGCGTTTTATTGTTTAAAAAAGTTCTCAAGCTCTTAAAAAATCACCCTTTATTATATTCGACGTTTTGGTATCTCGACTATCTTTCTTTCGACGTTTTAGTATACAACCAGAAGGAGCATGGCCAATTTTTTTAATTTGCCAGCCAAAACATGTAAAAAGTAATCATGCGTCTAACTTTATTGCATGCAATACCTCGTCACAGCTTACTCAGTTTTTAGTAATGGGTCTTGAACATGGGTATAGTTTTAGCTCTATTTAACTTCATATCGTATCATATTTTGAATCACTGTGTGCCGTCTAGACGAAAGATCGCCACCGATTGAAATAACACGCGATCCATCTTTACTATTGAACCAACTCCGTCTAACCTCAGACGGACCAAGAAGACCTAATTCCTCGCTACGGTCGGTTGATCAGAGCACGTGCTTCGATTTGAAGGAAGCACTGCTAATCGAAAGACAGAGACAGAGGGAGAGAGAGATGCCCGTGAGCCAACGCGTTATCTGCGAGTTAAATCGTGTTACCTTTTCATTCCGACCTGATGTCTAATGCGGTGGAACGATGACTTGCAGAAAAACGCTTCAACACCCGGTGCTATCATGAACTAAATACAAAAAAAACTACTCAAGAAAAGGTTGCAAAAAATAATATTTTCGCCTGATGTTTCATTGGCATTGGTCGTGAGCTGAATGCATTGAAATTGTCGATGTTCGTGCAGGGGCTCATATCGGACTAAATAGCCACCATGATCGATGCCAATTGAAACGAAACTGTCCTGTCCCCGGCCGGCAGCAAAGTTCTGACGTAGGGCAAGACGAATCAGAAAAAAATAAAAACCCCCTCGGCTGACTTCCCGGGTTTAGAGTGCATGAATGATTCACTGCAACGTGAGACGCACGCCTAGATCAGGTGAGCGGCCCCTCGCATCGATCTCCAGTCTTCGGTCTGCCCACAGGTGTTAAGTACAAAATTGCAATCATTTTTTTTTTTCTTCAAGCGGTAAATTAAAACACAACAACCGAGGCTGTGCTGAGTGCCGACGAGGAGACGATCAGCTGATAGCGATCGCGTCAAACGAAAGGTCGATTCGAGGAAACGTTTAACACTACTCAGAATTCCCAAATTGGTCTAGAATGGAACTTTTCTCTCGCCGACTCGCCGCCGGGCGTCGAGGTGACTCGTGCCCGGCCTACAACTCCGATCGGGTCTAGTGATCGCGTCTGGTCGAGTTTTCCGTTTGAGAGCGCTCTCTTCTTGACTCCGCTCAACAGCAACGGTAGCAACTTTAGCAGCTCATCGGCGTCCGCAACCGGCATCAGTTCAAGTATCAATCACCGCCGCATCTCGGGGTTTCGCAGGACCTCCGCGCCGCCACACCGTCAAACGTTTGCTTTGCTGGTCGCGAGTCTCAGCCAGTGAACTTTAGTTTCAACCGTGCGGTCGTCTGAGTAAGTCGTCTTCTCCTTTCTGTGATCGTGATTTTTTTTTTTGCTGTCGTCGTCGTCGTCTGTGACACAAACTGATCCTCGTAACGCAGCTAGCCAGCCTACCTTGTAAACTCCCCGGCAAATCAGTGAAACGATCGTGACTGATATTGTCAGTTCAAATTCGAATGAATCGTGTGCGGCTTCCCCGAGTGGAACGCGGTAGTTTTGTTAGCGCAAAAAAGCTTGTTCCTGGCAGAACCTGCTGCCAGTTGGTGGATAGAAGGCGATTGCAACACTGACGCGTGAGAGTCTATTTCCTGGGTGGAATAATCAGTGATCCTTTCAGTGTCAATCGTGCCAAGTTGTAGTAGTGGGTGATTAGTGCCATGCAGCAACCGCAGCTGAACGGAAACGGACTTAGTGAAGTGAGTAACGGAAATGGATTCGCAACGCTGCACAACAGCACCAGCACCAGCAGCGGAGACATCAACGGCTACAAAATCAACGGAATCAGTGAGTTGATGAAAATGAAGTGCACCTGTCAGACGGCTGATGCCGGTTCCAGTGATAACAACAACAACAAAGGTTAGTCAAGGACTGGCGGATGAATCCATTTCCGTTGGTTCCGATCTTACCAGTTTTATTTTTCTTGATCAAGACAGAACAGTGTCCAATCGGTGTCGATCGTAAAGCCGAAACTCGGTTTCAAAAATCCAGTTCAAGAAACTGCCAAATGATGGTGAATGGTGAATGAGAAAGTGATTGGTTGAAAAATTTGCAAGTCACTGTTCAGAGTATTTACGATTTTTACGACGATTTCGGTGGTTGGATGACTGAGCACTGGGTCCGATTAGTAAGAATGGAGTTTACTGAACCAGGAATCCCCGTACTCGGAAATCTTCCCTGGTGATTAGTTTCATCAATGTGTCATACACGTGTTAAACCGATAGGCGTGGAATCACCTCGTGAATTGTTTCGTGTATTTCCTTCTTTATTACAGTTGTATTTCTAATAAACATAATAAACTGTCACTTAATCTGCTATATATATAAAGTTGCAAATTGTATGTAAGGGAATCAGTCAAGAATGGCTGCATGTATCTACACAATTATTTTTTTTATGTTATTCGTCTCGATAATCAAGAAAATCCATCGAAAAAGTGTAGAAAATCTAAAACATTATTTTGCAAAGAATTGGAAATTTTCCACTCAATGCATGCTAGGATCCTTGATGATCGTTTGACGCGTATCAAGTTGAGCAATGCTTGCCAGCAGAAGAGCAAAATATGAATACTAGATTATTAATAAAATCGTTTGGCGCGCAAAGAGCTGTGTTGTGTGACGATTTTACTGAGCCTACTTGATCCACGTGCTCCACAAGCATTCGATTCACACACTCAAATAAATTTTCACGTTCGATTTACTTGAAAAATCACGTAAAATGGTTTCAAATGTCAAATTGAATATTTTACGTGACGAAAATGAACATCCCCTAAAATGAATAGAGTCATCACATAAGGTTTACGTGAATTGACCAAACGTCAAACAATCTACGTGAATTTCCAGTGTGAAAAACTCGATTTTGAAAATGGCGAACAGGGCTAAAGTGTAAGTAGTGTAAATATTTGAGAAAAATGTTAATTAGTTACAGTTTTTGACTACATCGTCCGGACCATTCCAGTATAAAAGTTCTCATGTGTTCAACTGGACCGAGTGCCTGCGTGAGTCCGGAAGTTCGCCCGCTCCTGCCGAAACAGGCCGTTGGTCCACTGAAAAACGAGTTCGAAATCGGTATGAAGCTAGAGATACAGGAACCATGTAATGCGACTTTAACCTGCACCGGTTGTGTTGTGTGAGTTCTCGACTATCGACTGCGGCCTCGGTTGGATGGCAGTGACAACAAAAACGATTCTTGGAGGCTTGTCGATTTGAGATACCACGACGTTATTAGTTTCTTTTTAAGCTATTGAAATTATATGCTAATTTTCTGAAATAAATGTTTTATTTTTCATGGTATTTTTCATTTCATAGATTTATATAAACATCTGAAATCTCCCTTTTGACTTCAAAAAAAAAATACTATAAAATAGTAATTCTCTGGTGTCTAAATTTGATATGAACTGATAGGTAAATGGAATATGAACAATACATTACATTCTACCTATGAAACACGTAACTTTTACTAGATTATGCATTAAACAGCTTTTAAATGTCAGTCCATTAAAATCTACGTGAAAAGTAGGGTGGAAAATATTCACATAACTTTTCACGTAACTATAACATGATTATTATTTTGAGTGCACGCTTAATTGAGTATGCACGGAAAACCCATATATCAAAAAATTACGATCTCGCAATTTGATTTTGATTTTGAAGTAATTGAAAAATATGTTGTTTTTAATGCTGTTTAATGTCAAAAACAGCACAAAGCAAAACAAAAATCGAAATGGAAAATCAACCATTACTTTAGTTGAAATTCAAACGCGTTTCTTAAACATTTTTATGCAAACGAAATTCGCTTATTATACGTTTGTAAAACTCGTGAAGAGTAACTTTTGAATGATAGTAAGCTTTTTTTTTTTTTTTAAATAACTATTTATTGGAATATGAGTTAAAATTAAATTATTAAGATTTAAATTGGGTGTTCAGCCACAAGTGGTGACTTTTCAGCCCTATTATATATATGATTTGGTTGTTACCATGAGGACATCATTTGCTTCCGCAATTCTTAGATTGTTGTGTAGGGAAAATTCTAAACCTACTTTTATTGTGTAATGGGGAAAAGGAACTTATATACTAACTTACTAACTAATACAGAGAGCGAATCGATTAAATTGAAGATTGCATCGATTTTTGTCGGAATTTGCTTATAATATTATGTGACATTACAACTAATGGTTCTATATTTGTGAGTCTGTGTAACTCATTTGTACTAAACCAGGGAGGACGCTTCAAAATCATTTTCAGAATTTTATTCTGAATCCTTTGAAGCGTTTTCTTCCTGGTGGAACAACAACTTGACCAAATTGGTACTGCATAAAGCATGGCTGTTCTGAAAATTTTTTTATAAATTAACAGTTTGTTTTTTAGACAGAGCTTGAAATTTCTGTTTATAAGAGGATATAAACATTTAATATATTTATTACACTTTGCCTGGATTCCTTCAATGTGATCCTTGAAAGTGAGTTTTTGTCATACGTTAAACCTAAGAATTTAGCTTGATCAGACCATGTCAATTCCAAGCCATTCAATTTGAGCATGTGATTATTGTTTGGTTTAAGAAAAGAAGCTCTTGGCTTATGAGGAAAAATAATTAATTGCGTTTTTGCTGCATTTGGTTTAATTTTCTATTTTGACAGATAATCACTGACAATATTTAAACTTCTTTGTAGGCGACTGCAGATCACTCTTAGATTTCTACCCGTGGCTAACAGACTTGTGTCGTCACAGAATAACGATTTCTGACAACCAACGGGTAGATTTGGAAGATCAGAAGTGAAAATATTATACAAGATTGGAGCTACACTCGAACCCTGCGGAACACCGGCTCGTACGGGTAGCAATTCAGATTTACAATTCTGATAGCTAACCTGAAGAGTACGATCAGTTAAATAATTTTGAATCATTTTGATCAAATAAATAGGAAACTGGAAATCAGACATTTTTGCTATTAAACCTTTGTGCCAAACACTGTCGAATGCTTTTTCTATGTCTAGAAGAGCAACTCCAGTGGATAACCCAGAAGATTTATTTGCTTTTATCATGTTCGTTACTCTGACAAGTTGATGAGTAGTTGAATGTTCATGACGAAATCCAAACTGTTCTGGTAAAAAAATTGAATTCTCATTTATATGAGTCATCATTCTCAACAAGATAATTTTTTCAAAAAGTTTACTGATAGAAGGAAGTAAGCTAATTGGTCGATAACTTGATGTTTATGCTGGGTTTTTATCAGGTTTGAGGATAGGAATTACTTTAGCGTTTTTCCATCTTTTTGGAAAGTAAGCTAATGAAAAACACTTGTTGAGGCAACATCGGGAAGATTTTAATAAGAATATTAAAAATTCCATCATTACCAGGAGCCTTCATGTTTTAAGTTGCCTAATAATTGATTTAGTTTCATCAAAATTCATCTCAATAATGTCATCTTGTAATAACACTTGAGTTGAAATATGATCATATTTCAGTGAGACTTCATTTTCAATAGGACTCACAACGTTCAAATTAAAATTGTGGACACTCTCGAACTGCTGAGCAAGTTTTTGAGCTTTTTCGCCATTTGTAAGAAGTATTTGATTTCCTTCCTTGAGAGCAGGAATTGGTTTCTGAGGTTTCTTAAGAACCTTAGAAAGTTTCCAGAAAGGTTTAGAATATGGTTTAATTTGTTCAACTTCTTTAGCGAAATTTTCATTTCGCAAAAGAGTAAATCTATGTTTAATTTCTTTTTGTAAATCCTTAACTATGTTTTTCATAGCAGGATCACGAGAACGTTGATATTGTCGTCGACGAACATTCTTCAGCCGAATGAGCAGTTGAAGATTGTCATCGATGATAGGAGAATTTAATTTAGTTTGAGCTTTGGGAACTGAAAGATTTCTAGCTTCGATAATATAATGATTCAAATTATCAATTGCTGTGTCGATGTCCGCAGAATTTTCTAAAATAGTTTCATGATCCACATGATTTTTAATGTGAGATCTGTAATCCAACCAATTAGCTCTATGATAGTTGAAAATAGAACTAATTGGATTAATTATAGCTTCGTTGGAAAGTCTGAATGTTACTGGAAGATGATCTGAGTCAAAGTCAGCATGAGTAATCGGTTCACTACAAATGTGACTTTGATCTGTTAGAACCAGATCAATTGCGGAGGGGTTTCTTACGGAAGAGAAACAAGTCGGATTACTGGGACGAAGAACTGTGAAGTAACCAGCTGAGAGTTGATTATGAAGTATTTTACCATTACTGTTATTTTGCCTACAATTCCACTGGACATGCTTAGCATTTAAGTCCCCTATTACGAAAAAATTCGGTCCATATCTTGTAAGTTTTTGCAAATCGCCTTTAAAGAAATTTAATTTTTCGCCGGTGCATTGGAATGGCAAATATGCTCCAGCGATGAAATAAATTCCACGAATGGTTTCAACTTCGATTCCCAAGCTTTCAATAACTTTAGTATTGAAAGAAGGTAAAATTCGATGTTTAATTTGCCGTTGGACAAAAATGGCAACTCCACCACCAATTCCAGTAAACCTGTCAAATCGATGAACCACATAATGTGGATTACTTTTCAATTTTACATTTGGTTTAAGAAAAGTTTCTGTCACAATGGCAATATGAATTTTGTGAACTTTGAGAAAATTATAAAATTCATCTTCACTCGATTTCAAAGATCGAGCGTTCCAATTTAAAATATTCAAATAATTATTTAACATCACTGTTAAATTTTAAATTCATTATAATATTATTTGCAAATTTCCATCCGATTTGAAATGCTTCAAAAAGTGATGAAGTCGAATTCATTTGGATGATCATTTGAAAAAGTTGATCTTGTAGGTAGATCATTTTATTTTCAGTTATAGCGCCTAAATCGACTTCATTTAAAGAAGCGAATGGCATTGAAGGAATATTTTTAGGTAGACTGCCATTAGAAGAAGATGATTTGGCCGGTCTACCTATTAATAAATTGTTTTCGTTAAAAGAAGAACTGCAAGGCGGTCCTGTGTTTTGATTATTTACATTAGAAGAATTAAGTGATAGATAGTGATTTCTACCTGTTGTACTAGCATAACTGACATTAGAAGAAGATGATGACGAGGTCGATCTACCTGTCAATAAATTGTTTTCGTTAGAAGACGAATTGACAGGCGTACCTGTTTTTTGTTTCGAAGAAATCAGTGCCTTAAAAGAATTAGGCGTGGCATTTGAAACGGTTTTTTGATTATCAGGTATGTTCTGTAAATTTAAGGTCGTTGATTTGACTTGTTTTCTAAGCGAACGAGCGTTTAAAATTTTTTCCCTGACAGGACATTTCAAATAATTGGATTTATGATTTCCATTGCAATTTGAACATGAAAATTTATCAGTGGTTTCATTCATTGGACAAACGTCTTTCGAATGCGATTTACCACAATTCAAACACCGTATATCCATATGACAATTTTTGGTTCCATGACCGAAGCCTTGGCAACGACGACATTGCGTTAAGTTAGCAATACGATTATGCCGTTTATAATGTTCCCAATGAATTTTAATGTGGGAAATGAAACGTACTTTTTCTAAAGTTTTCAAATTGTTTACATCACTTCGATTGAAGTGTATTAGGTAAAGTTCATGGGAAATTCCAGATCGTGGTTTAGAAGTACCATTCGCTCTTTTTCTCATAAGTATTACTTGGGAAGGGGCAAAACCAAGCAATTCTTTTAGTTCATTTTTAATTTCATCAATACTTTGATCATTTGATAATCCTTTCAAGACAGCCTTGAAGGGTCTGTCTGATTTTATATCATATGAATAAAATTTATGAAGTTTCTCGGTCAAATATCTAATAAGACGTTCGTAATCTTCCAATCCATCAACCAAGACTCGACATTCTCCTCTTCGTCCGATTTGAAATGAGACTTTTACTTCCGGGAGAAAAGTAGAAAGCTCAGTACGGAATGCTTTGAAGTCGGAAATCATCACCGTCACTGGTGGCATAGATTGATGTTTCTTCCCAGAACGACAAGCGTCCATTTTGGGAATTTTTGAAGAATTTTCTTCTATGTCGCTACAATCGGATTCAGGAAGAATCTCGTAAATATTGTTAGACGGCATAGGATCAGCGGAAGGGAAATCCGTCCGTTGTCTTTTATTTTTACATTCAGATTCTATAATATCGTGAATGTTATCAGAAAAATGTTGAATAACGGATTGTGATTTATTCCGTATTGAATTATTTTTAGCCTTAGGCTTGTTGCCTTTCCGGTTGGACGCAGGCATTTTTGAAATGAATGAAATTTTAAATTAAATTAACTAGGCTAAATTAGTCTTCGATTAGACTCCTCGCTAGCCTTAAAAAAGGCTGATTAATTTCTTAGTCACTCTAATATCACTCTTTGTATCACTTAGTCACTTAGTTAGTGATTCAGGTAGTCTTGAAAAAGACTGAAGCCTTAAATCAATGAAACTCTAGGTAGCCAGAAAAAAAATTCCAGGAGCCAAGAGCTATACGCGTGCGGTGCGAACGACTGTTCAACACCGACTGAATGATAATAAGCTAATGTTTATCATAACACTAGTTGTCAGAATATTAATGTGATGATAAATTATCTACATCTTTACTGCTCTGGTGTTACAAGAAGATACGATTGATATAAAGTAGTGCCGTTAGAGATATTGCAATTAACAAAACGTGTTTAACCAAAACTATAACCCAGTGAATTGTATACGTTTGAATTTTGGTCTGAAAATCAACTTGATTCTCCATCGTGGAATGCATGCTAATGAATAAGCATCATGTTATCTTCAAGTCATGTACAAAAATTGTATGAACAAAGTGATTAAATTTAAAATGGTTTAGCATTCATTTATATAATCTGTTGAAACTGTAAGTTGCAAGGGCTCAAAAAATAAAAATCAGTGCATTCGGTTCGACTTTTTGTTCGTAAGTAATATAGTGGTCACAATTAGAAAGTTTTGTTGACACCAGCACTACTAAAAGACAGTATATTATTTATATTAAATATTACATAATTTTTGTCTTTCAAAATCAATAATTTTGCTTTAGTTGAAATAACTAATCGTAATATCTAAAACAAATAAAACCGATTTGTTTTTCAACTCACATAACTGTTCAATCAAAAACAAGGTCGCTTGTTGTAACTGAAATCTTTATTGAAATTGAAAGGTGTGTGTCTTGACTAACTGACAGCATCTTTTTTCAACCAAAAATTTTGTTATTTCAACCATCGTTTCTGTTGATCGAAAAACAAAAATGACAGTTTAGAAAAAACAATAATCGATTAGTTGTACCCAATTTTAACCAATCAAACTCAGAAAAACAACGAATATTCTGGTTGTTTCACGATCGCGAGGGGTTCCGTCTGGGCACCAAATGCACAGCATTAATTTTTCTTGTCAATTTTCAGTGGCTATATAAATTGTGCTTAATGCTGCCAAGTTATAGAAAAGTCCTGTATAGACACCGCAAACAATATGCATAATTTTAATATACATTAGAAAGGGTTTCAATGTTAACAAACTATTCAATAATTCATAGTTTTCTGAAAATTCAAGCAAAAAATTAATCTTTTACTTCCAGAGTTGATTAATGGATGCGATTTTGATTGTCACAATGCTTTTAAAAGTCATTCAGAAACAACATGACTGAGGCGTTTAAGTGCACGGAACCCCTCGCACTCACCCCGGGTTGGCGGTTCAATGCATAGGACGCTGGTCTTACAAGCCCAGTTGTCGTATGTTCGAGCCCCGACCTGGAAGGATTCTTAGTGTCAGTAGAATCCATAATACTAGCCATGCAATGATTCTATACACATTTCCTTCAATATTTTTCAACATGGCATCGAGGGTAACAGTGTGTTGAAAAGAAAATGGTTCACCCAACGTAATGATTTATTTCACCTAAATAAAAGAAAATATAAACATGTAAACATTGAAAAGAGAAATTTTTGTTTTTATTTTTATCAAAATAGATGTTTTTGCCTTTCTCATATAGAGAGGTTATACAATCACTTGAAAACCCGACTAGCGAAAATTGGCCCGGAAGGCCAAGTGTCATATACCATTCGACTCAGTTCATCGAGCTGAGCAATGTCTGTGTGTGTGTGTGTATGTTTGTGTGTGTGTGTGTCAAATAATCTCACTAGGTTTTCTAGGAGATGGCTAAACCGATTTTAACAAACTTAGATTCAAATGAAAGGTCTCATGAATCAAATCAATCGATAGTCATTACTAGTATGCAACTAAACAAACCGATTCCGGCTATCCTGGTTTCCGGTATCCGGTTCCGGAAGTACCAGAAATAGTGGTCATATGTACCAAAATGGATCTCACTCACTTTTCTCAGCGATAGTTTGACCGATTTCCACAAGCTTAGATTCAAATGAAAGGTCTTCCGGTCCCATACGGAATTCCAGAATTTCATCCGGATCCGACTTCCGGTTCCGGAATTGTAGGGTAAAGTGTGTTCAATATTGTACACCGTCACTTAAATCGGCGAAACAAAAACCGTAAAAAATGTTATAAATCTAAACCGTTATTCCCAACCTTAGGGTCACTTGAAAGGTCGTATGGTCCTATAAAAAAATACTGCCTATTTTCGGATGAAACAAACATTTAAATCGTAATTTAGAGTGCGTACTAGTAGAGTTTGTGTGTCATGTTAGTTGGTGGCCGTACGAACCGACTTTGATTAAACCGGTTCTCGGGTTCCGGTGCCGGAAGTGCATACAATAGTGAACCCACTTCGTTTTCTTAAGGATGACTTACGCAATCAAAGCAATGTTTTATTCTGTATTTCAGGCACAAGCAATCTCCTGGTTTCTTTCAAAAATCGAAGAGAAAAATTTAGAATAGAATACCACAATATTATACATGAGAAAGGCATCATTACACCACTAGGTGGATTAAAAAAGGTTTTTATTTTTATTTTTATCAACTAGTTTGACTTAAACACAGTGTTGATGATTGCTGAAAATTTTACAGAAGCTGCTATATTGCTATCTGTACAACATTTTCAATCCGGTAGAAGATGCTACAAGAACTCGAGTCTCTCAATGCATGAACCGCGAGAGAATTTTCCTACATTTCTTCGCTCCACTTCATACTCTGAGTATTTCATGGCCCTTGAAAAATTTACAGTCTGATAATGATCGGTGCTGTGTGGAATTTCCCAAGAGAGAATCGCAAGTTGACAATTATCGCAGAAAATCGAATCGATCATTCTCATACTAGGTTGCAATATTTCAAAACCCTTGTGTGGAGCATTCGCAGACATTTTCATAGACACAGCTTATACAAAGATTATATGCACATAGTTAGAATAAGCGGCAATAGTAAAATGATTCTATCGCAATTATCAACTGCCCATACAGCATCGGATCGCGAAACGAGAATAAGCGACCGTTTGTTGCTTCAGAGAGAATCCCCTCAGCAGTGTGCTAACCTTTGATTCTCAGACAGATCATCGAGAGAAATTCCCTCTCGCACTGGTGTCGATTCTATGTTAAATGAACCATGCCGAGTTTTTGTTGTTGCGATGATATCCGTCTCTCTTTGATGGCACTGATTCAATCGAGTGAAGAATTGCCAGTGAGCGTTCTTTGATACGATAAAAGCCATCCTTGCTTAAACAACAATACAGTTCAGTCATTCATCTTAGTGAACCCGACTTTTGTGATACGCACTGTAGGTATTATTTTGGTGAGCCCATGTGCTTTAGTTGCAAAAACAAGTTGCTCAAGCGGTAATATTTAACTAGAAGAGTAACTATGATGAAATAACTTTTCTTTCAATATCTTTAAAAAGTGATGTCTGGTCTGTTCATTTTTTCGCGAAATAAAAACTGCATACAAATTATCTGATTTGATTTTTGTTTTCATTGCGTGTGTAATGCTGTATTTCTGAAGCTTTTATGATAATATTCTCATGTCGGCAAGTTTTACGTTCATTTCAAGCAAATAAATCTGATACAATTTATTTGCAAGTTTCGAATTGTTTTTCTAAAAATGAAAAAAACTGCACACATTGACCTAAAATTCCATGACGCAATCAAGACAATGCGGACTCGGCAGCGACTAAGTTTTTACTGCGAGGTTTTCAATTCGGCTTATCAGTTTTTGCCTCGTGGAAAGCATAATTTCACTATTTTTTTCTTCACAAGAGATAAACAACCATTTCGGTATATATTGGGTCGGATAAAATTATGACAGTCATTCGGAAAATGTTTGATAAGTTGAACAATTGTTTTAGTTACTTCGTTTTTACATGATGATGTGAAAATTTTGGCAGAGCTTCTATAACTACTAGTGTAACTTGGGAAGTTGGTGATTTGCTGCACAATTGTTTTAGATATACTTAAAATTAATCTATAGTGATTTTTTTTCGGTATTATCGTAAAACCTAACAAGTGTAAGTTGCACAACCGATTGTAATATATTTAAAAATCTTTTTGAACATATCTAACATAAAAAACAATTGTAGGACCTCGTGAAATTTCAACAAGTTACATTTGCTGCTTGGGAAGGGCTGAGAAAGGTTTTATCATACCGATAGATGGAAGGTAATATCATTTTTCAGCTTCATTAAAAATAATACTTGGCTTGATAGGATATGAGTGTGATCCTTTACCGAAAACTAAAAAATAAATGTTAAGAAACATAGAATCTTATTTGACTTTGAATTGATATACTAGTTTTTTCGCAAATCAGTTACCAATCATAGAAATCAATTAATTTGATGCGTTACTTCTGTACATGACCGCCGGTTTCAGTGCGTAGAAGCACAACGCGCAGAACAACAACAACATATTTTTTATATATCCTAATATACCGAATTTTCATTTAAAAATCAGAACGTATATCATTAAGGAATGTTTTATTGTCATTCAAAATCAATAATTTTGCTTTAGTTGAAATAACTAATCGTAATATCCAAAACAACTAAAACCGATTTGTTTTTCAACTCACATAACTGTTAAATCAAAAACAAGGTCGGTTGTTGTAACTAAAATCTTTATTGAAATTGAAAGGTGTGTGTCTTGACTAACTGACAGCATCTTTTTTTCAACCAAAAATTTTGTTATTTCAACCATCGTTTCTGTTGATCGAAAAACAAAAATGACAGTTTAGAAAAAGCAACAATGGATTAGTTGTACCAAATTTTAACCAATCAAATTCAGAAAAACAACTAATATTTTGGTTGTTTCACGATCGCGAGGGGTCAAAGTCTTGGCGCCCAAGTAGCACATGTAACTTATTGTAGTTTCAAGAGGTTTTACAACTGTTATAAAATTGTTTTCTTATGTTAGATAAATTCAGGAAGATTTAAAAATATATTAAAATAAGTTGTGAAACTTAACACTGTTAAGTTTTACAATACTACCGAAAAAATCACAACAGAACAATTTAAGGTACATCTGAAACAATTGTTTATTTGTTTATTTGTTTATGTGTTAAAATAATCCATCTGACAATTAAAAGTCTTAATGAATAACACGAAGTACAACGAACAAACTTATAACAAGGATACACTTAATAATTTCTGTGAGAACTTGTGCGTCGGCTCACCAAATTCAAAGAGATGCTCAACTTTGGAAAATGCACGTATACATGCTGTCATTGGTTCATGTTGTCCGAAAGTAGTACGATGAAATCTTGGTTGAAGTAGACTCGTCGAGCGTAGAGATCGCTGAGAAGCACGGAAGTCAAGAAGAGATAACAATTTTGGTGAATCAATTTTTTTTTTCCATAAATACGTTTATTTCTTAAGGCAGTTTACATAAGTTTTTCTTCGCCGTAGCATCACTTTTACATAATATTCTTATCCTAATTTAATTCTAACATAGTCACAACGATTTGAATTTATTAAAACATATTCCTCTTATTACTTCAACATCATCTTAGGTAACATTAATTAATTATGAAATCTACTCGGAAATATTATTTGAACCAAACGATTAACTTCTATAAATTATAAAATAAGCTGATATTTTCAGACATTTTGTTGATAATTTCATAAACTGTTTCGAGTTTGTTTGTATCATTACATAATTTCTATTCTAATTTAGCTATTGGTTGAACTCATGGACGCAGCTGGAATCAGAACTAAGTCTTAAAGGGGGCCTTTATTAAATTGAAACTACAAATTTTCTTTATGAAATGATAAATAAGTTTCATGTATGAAAGGTCACGACAAGCAAGAATGTCTCGAACTGGGACATTGGATAGTCTACCTTGGGTACGCAAAGAATTTATTAGTTGAGATCTGACGTCACGATACTCCACGCATGTCCAAACGACATGATTTTGGTGAATCAATATCGCCATTGATTACTTTAGCCACAAGTAACGCTTGCTGCATCTTTCTTCGTCGCTCTAAAGATTCCAGGCCAATCAGACGACAGCGGTCAGGGTACGGTGGTAAATCCAGAGGGTTTTGCCATGGGAGGTGCCGCAGAGCCAACCGGACGAATCTCTTCTGTACATGTTCTATTCGTAAGTTCCAAACGAGTTGATACGGGCTCCAAACCAAACACGCATTTTCGAGTAATGGACGCACCAACGAACAGTATAGCGCTTTTAGACAGTACGGGTCTTTGAAGTCTCGGCTAATTTTCGCTATGAAGCCGAGTTGTCGTGTTGCTTTGGAAATCAAAGTTGATCGGTGTTGGTTAAAGGTAAGCTTAGCATCCAGCAAAACGCCGAGGTCATTGACAACGTCGACTCTTCCAAGAGTTTGTCCATCGATTTGATAGTCGAATATTATGGGGTTGGTTTTGCGATGGAATGTTATAACTTGACATTTCACGGTACTAATAATTAAAAAATTTCTTCTACACCAGCCAACGAAAATATTTAAAAGTTCCTGGAGACGAACACAGTCCTCAATAGACCGAACTGCCAGATACAGCTTCAGGTCATCAGCGAAAACCAGTCTGCATCCAACGCCAAGTAGTAAAGTAGCGTCGTTAAAGAACAGCACAAACAATAGTGGACCTAGGTTACTACCCTGAGGAACACCAGATTTATTCGTGAAAGGAGAAGAAATACACGAGCCTAACTGCACACGTAGCACTCTGTCGCATAAATAAGTGCTCAGCCATTTAACAAACATTCTCGAAGCGCCTAGTCGGCATAATTTTGTTACAAGTATTTCATGATCTATTCGATCAAACGCTGCTTTCAGATCAGTATAAATTGCATTAATTTGAGATTTTTCTTCCATCCGAGTGATACAGGTAGATGTAAAATCCAACAGGTTCGTGTTCATCGATCGTCCAGGCATAAAACCATACTGGTCAGTAGAGATGTACGTTTTAGTTTTGGAAAGTACGACAGTGCTAACTACCAATTCAAAAAGCTTCGACGCTGCTGACAAACTGGTTATACCACGGTAACTTCGTACATTTAGGCGATCGCCACTTTTGAATACGGGGAACATATAAGACTGTTTCCAGATTGTCGGAAATACGCCTTGCTCGAACGACTTATTGAATATCACACACAAAGGATCAGTCAAGACGTGGACGCACCGACTATAAACTACTGCTGGAATACCATCAGGTCCAGTAGAGTATGCCTTTTTCAACCTTTTTGCAGCGGTGACGATCATATCCGGAGTGATTGCAAATGTGCTTAAATCCACTAGACTAACAGGAACGTCCATTGCGGCGGTTTCAGCCTGCGTGGCAGAGGCGGTACTGTTAGCATAAACAGATGCGAAGAAACTTGCAAACAGTTCACAAGAATCAAATGTACAAGTGGATTCTACCCCATCAAAACGAACGTACGAAGGAATTGACGAGCATTTTCGTTTCGAGTTGACGAAGCTCCAGAATTTTTTAGGGTTCCGTCGTAAGTCATTCTGCACTCGCATAACATAAGCTTTGTACAATCCGGTATTCAGTAAACGATATTCATCGCTAGACTTTTTGAAGTTTTTCTTAGTTTCAGTAGAACGCCAACGACGGTGTTTACGCTGCCATGAATTCCGTTCACGTTTCAGAGCTCGAAGACGAGAATTTGCCCACGGAGGAGGCACACTTTACAAAAGGCAAATTTAAGTTTAGCCACTCCAACAAAAGATCTCGAAACTGCACAGCCATATCCTCCACATGATCGAGCTCCTTGAGAGGTTCCCAATTTATGTTTCGAAGAAACTCAATCAAAGCATCAAAATTAATTCTCCTGTAGTTTAATGCTCTCGGTTTATTCAAAGGAGCACGACTAATATCTTCATCACAGTTAATTGAAAACGATATTGTCAAGGGAGGGTGATGAAGGTCAACGGGTAGCAGTGGAGCAGTACAATTATTTATATTCAATTGCTGCTCGGAAGGGCCAAAAACCAGATCGAGAACACGTCCGTTGTGATTCTTTAATTGTGCAGCAAATCACCAACTTGCCCACGTTGCACTAGCAGTTATAGAAGCTCAGCAAAAATTTTCACATCGTCATGTAAAAACGAAGTAACTAAAACAATTGTTCAACTTATCAAACATTTTCCGAATGACTGTCATAATTGTATCCGACTCAATATATGCCGAAATGGTTGTTTATCTCTTGTGAAGAAAAAAATAGTGAAATTATGCTCTCCGCGAGGCAAAAACTGATAAGCCGAATTGAAAACCTCGCAGTAAAAACTTAGTCGCTGCCGAGTACGCATAGTCTTGGCTGCCTCATGAAATTTTAGGTCAGTGAGTGCAGATTTCTTTATTTTTAGAAATACAATTCGAAACTTGCAAATAAGTTGTATCCGGTTTATCTGCTTGAAATGAACACAAAACTTGCCTTAGTGAGAATATTATCATAAAAGTTCCAGAAATACAGCATTACATATGCAATGAAAACAAAAAACAATAAGATAATTCGTATGCAGTTTTCATTTCGCGAAAAAATGAACAGACCTGACATCACTTTTTAAAGATATTGAAAGAAAAGTTATTTCATCATAGTTACTCTTCTAGTTAAATATTACCGCTTGAGCAACTTGTTTTTGCAACTAAAGCACATGGGCTCACCAAAATAATACCTACAGTGCGTATCACAAAAGTCGGGTTCACTAAGATGAATGACTAAATTGTACTGTTGCTTAAGTCAACGAGTTTGATAAAAATAAAAACAAAACTTTCTCTTTTCAATATTTACATGTTTATATTTTCTTTTATTTAGGTGAAATAAATCATTACGTCGGGTGAACCATTTTCTTTTCAACACACTGTTACCCTCGATGCCATGTTGAAAAATATTGAAGAAAAATTCATTTCAAGATTTTTCAGATTAATTGAAACATCAATATGATGAAAATCGTCTGAAAAGATATGAATGTTTGATAGCTTTCTTATACATATTTTGAACACTACTCCGATCATATTAATTTAAAAGAATAGATTTTTATTTTCATAGGAATTGATGTGCAATCATCAAAACACGTACATTCAAAGGGGCTTGAAAATTTCAGGCGTACGAAGACATGTTTCACCATAAAAATGCAGTTTGTTGTCGATTTTCTATTTACTAAAACATAAAAGATCAATTCTACAATATGTAGTATTACCTATTATTTATGTGCAGAATATTTTTGCAGTTCAATGTTTGTGTTCCGGACAGTTGCATTGAAAATCAAATGTGAAACTTATTCATTAGAAATTATGTTTGCTATGTTTTTGTAAACATCAATTCAATTCTTGTTTACATTACGTAGTAGTTCCCATGAATTTCACAATTGTTTTTTCGCTGATTTAATTGCTGCATTTGGAATGGGATCAATGCATGAGTTTTTGTATAAGTTGCACAATAATTGTGAAAAAATGTTCATAACAACGGAAGAACTTAAAGATATGTTGCACAACAAAGAAAAATTGCGCTTTTTCCGTAACAAAATAGTTACTAGAATAAAGTAATATAAACTAATTTGATGAATTGCACAATCAGTAGAAAAATACAGGACAGCAACTTAACGTGCTACTTGGGATAATTATTCAAAAATAATGTTGCTTAAAACACATACGGCCATTTCGAAAATTGGTCTTGAGTGACAAAATTCTCTAGATTAGTGAAAAACACTTCATTTGCTATACCGATGCACACATGCAAAGTTTCATACAAATCGAAGGGGGTCGTGCCAACAGCCAACTGATTCCGCATGGAATTGCTCTATTGGAGGAAAAGATTAGATAATTGCAGCTACAAAAGGCTTCTCCCTGCTCTTAATAAATAAATAAATTGCATCACAATTTCCAACAATTTCATCAGCTTGGAGTGCGAGTAGCTCGAATTTTTGCGATGGCCGAGTAAAATTTTGACGCGTTGCTACACTTACTTACTTCTCCTCTTTCTGGCTTGATGTTACACACAAATATTATTTAAACTAAGGGTTGTGCAAAGTCTTTTGAAAGCATGTATGAAAACAAATTTTTCAAGTTTAAGATGACCAAACTCTCGTGCTTTCTGTGTATTGTCTTTCAGTAAAAATGCGGACCAATAATCATCGTCAGTTGAGTTAATTTTTTTCTGGTCCACGTCCAAGATTTTCGTCAACTTCACACCTCCCCAATGTTTGCAACACAATGAATTCTAATTCATTACCTTTCTGTTCGAAATTGTTGTAAGACTCTAAAAGATTAGGTGTAGAACTCGTGTATTTGTAGATCATATTAATTTAAAGCCTTCAGTAAGCACATGAAATAAGTGCTAAAATATTCCGACTCAATATATTTCAATAAACTCCAGCCAACGTGTTCTAATCGTACGAAACTGCATGTGACCATGGCATCAGGATCATATGAAAATAATCCCTTTGGGCTGGGGAAGATAGCAAACAGAATAGGGAAGGCAAAAAAAGCCTCATGAATAACCAACAGCTTCGTATTTCTGTGTCGCAATCAATGTATGTTGACCATGAGCAAGGATGTGTAACTAACGAACAGTTCAGAATCATCGACCGACCAACTAATGGGATGCTGGGGAGGGGGCGGGGTGAGCATCGGGGAGCGGTGGTCGATAAAAGTAAAACCCGCTCACGCATTCTCGAACACAACGTGCCAAGCAGTTAACAGGGGGAGGGAGAGAGAGAGAGAGAGAAAGAGCCGAACTTAAAAGCTTTCCACTTGTGCATGCCATTCATTGCTATTCAGCAGAACGAACAGAGAGTCCACGAGATGTGTGTCCTACGAGGAGGAGCTACTTGAAAGTAAAAGTCTGTGCAACATGTTTAACCTAGCTGCCGAATGGAGTAGTCGATTTATTCTGTTTTTGTTCTACTGTCTGAATTTCATGGTTAGAAAAAAAAGTCCCCTGAACCAATTGAGCTAATCTCAGTAGACTGGAAATCCCCCAAATGATAAATCTTTCGCATAGCAAGCGCGCCATTGTTCCCAGAAAGCACGTACAGCTGAAAATGAATGAGAGCATCATAAACCAGGAGCCCCCATCACAGTACAGACAAACAGTTAACACAGTTCCGATGTTGGCTCCCTTCCAGCGGTTTCCCCCATGCAACGTGAGTTCAGAAATTCTCCCACCTTGCTTGGGTGGGTGAGCTTAGGAACAGTGTACAGACATACAGTGGGGTCTCGTACAACGCGGATTCGGTTTTGCCGGTATTCGTTGTTGCCGGATTCGTTATTGCCGGATAACCGCGATAAACGGGACCCAGAGCATATGGGATTTCGACTGATTGGGGCTGTGAACGGTTATCTCGCTTCGGTCGACAGATAGAGCCACACAATCTTCGGCAAATTTATTGTAGATACTTAGACCAACAATTTAGTGTAGTTTGACAGACAATTAGTTGAGAACTGCTCCACTTGGAGCGCTTTGAAAAATGCATGATATAAATCATTCGCTTAGTACAGACAAAACTTATTATGTGATATCTCTAAAACCTGATGATATAGACTGGCGGTGTTTTCGGAAAGAAAGTAGAGGAGGTAAAACAGATTAAATAGTGTGAACAGTTGTAAAATTTTTTCTCACTTGGTGACGCTGGTGTGCAATTCTGGGTTGGAGATTCCTGTAATCTTGATTTATTTTGATTTATTAAGATCGTTTTTTCGAGGGTTTACAAACTGGTTAGAAGATTGATAAAAGCTTGTGTGTGATAATTTAGGAGCAGTGTATCTTCCTCAACATTGCTTGGGATATCAAAAAGTATTCGATAATGTGAACAGTAGTTCAATATTCGAAAAAAAAGGTTGCGTTATTGCGATCATGATGACTTAGAAAGCTATTTTTTGAGAAAATTATATTTGTTTGTTTCGTGATTTATACTAGTTGACGGCAGAGATTTCTTCTACAATGCTTGTGTAGGAATTAATAGCTGTTTGGTCGCGGACAAACTTGGTAAGAAATATGATTATTTTTATGGGATTTCTCAAGTTTAGAAACATGCGGTTTCTATATAGTTTTCTGAATTTTTCAGTTTGCTAAAATAGCTGTTATTCCGGAGGATTCGCAAAATGATGCGAACTCATGTGCTTCCCTCCGTCATAAAATGATTTTGTGTCATGCGATTCTCTAGCAAATCCACTAAGCATACATTTTACGCGACGCTATCGTAATTGTGTTAGTGTGTTTCTGTAGAATTACTTTCTTGCATACATACTACTATATACTAGTTGAGTCGCGTTGAAATCTAGAATATAAAAACAACTACAGTGCAACAGAGAGAACGATCATAGATTCTTTCTTTCGTTTCATTTGGTTGTATTAGAGACGTGAAATCGATTCCTATAAATACGTTCTAGCTACCTTTCTAACCATCCAGTAGAAATTAAGCAGATAGGGCATTTTGGGCGTGTGAAAAATATCTGGAACGGGAAAAATCAAATTTTCATTGGTTTTCCTTTACCAATCGTCTGCTACAAAGTTTTTGAATCAATTTACGAACTTCACAAAATTCGAGGGTATAAAATTTATTGAGATTCGTTGAAAAACAGCGAAGTTACCGTTCAAACTTTTGGCTTCCAGGCTTGGTATTTGGAGTGTTGAAAATGTAGCTAATCCATGTGCTTTAAAAAATTTGTAGCGTTCGAATCTCCAAGTACACTACCAGAGCAATAAAGAAGGCTGGATGACTTGAGAAATTTTCCAAGATTGGGTGCAAAACTGTTTCATTCTCGAGTTAGAACAATTTTGCTTAAATCACAACATAATAATTGCTTTGATTGCATTCAATCAGTTTTAGTTCAAATTAAGTCATCAACGCTGAAAAATTGCTAGAAAAAACTACTTCCATCTTTTTTTTTGAGTCTGGTACACAAATCGATGATATTGAGAACGAAAGAATATTTTCTGAAATTAGGGATTTCGGTGAAAAGATGAATTGATGACATCATCGCTGATAAATTGATTACGGCCGAAGAAATTGTCGCTGATGTTACGCAGATACAGATGATATAGACGATATTATTATTCCACAACCAAGCGCTGAAGAAATCAACTTCAAAATTTTGCTACTAAACGAATTGGAGAACTTTTGTTCTTTGGATAACAACATCGAACGACGAGAACAAATGCAACACATCCTTAGACAATCTAATACACAACTGAATAACTTATTGATTGAATGGAAGAACGAACAGTGAACAAATCTAACCACAAATATAACTTACTGTACGATTAATAATTTGAATAAGATCTTCATTTTCGACTATTTTTGATACTATTTGTTACTTAAATAGATTCAACCTTCCACAACAATTCCTAAAACTAACATTAGCTAATGAATTTAAATTAATTAATCCTTTCAAAGATCTGGGTAATACTAAATTCCCGCAGAAACAGTTCGATTTTTTTCTCCAATTGATGCGGTCTCAATAGAATGGTTTTGTATGCATGTTTTGCGCTATCGTAATTGTGTTAGTGTGTTTCTGCAGAATTAATAATTCGTAAATTCTTTCTATCGCAAACGCTCAACAGTCGTATTCGACCATATCGTTTCCCGAAATGTTTTCAAACGGAATTCGACCGTAGAGGATTTGTGAGCCCTGTTGTAAACAAAACTTAATTTTGAGGATAAAATCAAATACATAATTTTCGAAATACTAGGGTTTACATGTAGTATCACAAAGACCTTTAAAACTTGTATTGCCTAAAGGCACTATATTGTGAACTGTTTTGCAATTCTTGAAAATGGTACTGTCTTTTTGGCTCTGTATTGTTAACTCGAGATCCACTGCGTCGAAGCCGTTCAGAATAAACTTCTTCGGTTTGCTTTTCGTTGTTTTCCTTGCAGTGATCCCTACAAACTTTCCAGCTATCTGGAGTGTTATAAATTTCTCGATTTTTACTTTTTATCAGTTCACTGAAATATGTCTTTGGTCGTTTACGTAGCAGCTTTTGTTACAATTTCGAATTGGTTATCCGCACTTGTTACAAAAACTAAATTTAGAGATTTACTGCCTGATGAAGAGTGGGACTATGAAATTTTCGCTCTATTGGGCTTTTCCCTGTTCAATAAGAAGGTTTTATTCAAATAAAAAACAGAATGAAACTATATGAGCACTATATGTCACATTTTATTTAATTAACATTATATATAATTGTATAAATAATCAAAACATTAAGTATGAAATTCGAGTTTTCACTCTATCAAGTCCCTCAGATTTCAGATGTCGATAGCTTATTCATCTTAATACTTTAGTAACTCACTGTTGAGCTGCTAGGTTACATAACAGTTCAACATAAACTGTTATGTACTGACGAGTCGAAGACGAAACATAAAGTATAGAAATCGGTTATGTGCCCAATGCACAAAATAGGATAACCCCTAAATGAACTCACTAACGCCTAGAAAAACAGTTTAAAATCTGTCTCTCCTTCAACTTATTCAAAAACTGATCGATAAGATCACTCTCATAAACAAGTATGGTATTCAATTACAGAAGATCACATTGTAGATACAATAAGAACTGTTTCATCAATCGTTCAATAGGTATTGGAACCTTAAAACACCTTCTCGAAGAAACCATCTTAATAAGTCAACTTGATTCTGAGTTGCAGGAATTTCGAACGCCGAATTGCACACTAGAGTCAGCCATGCGAGAAATTTCAATTACTGTTTACACCATCTGATCTGTTTTGACCTCCGGAACATTCTTTCCGAAAACACCGACACCACCGAAAGTAAAATATTCGTGCTATTTCATGTACAAACTGCTTTTCTATTGTGAACATATGAATTATTTCATGCTCTTTTCAAAGCACCCCTGGCGAAGCAGTTCTCAACAAATTGTCGGTTAAACTACACTAAATTGTTGGTCTAAGTATCTACAACAAGTTTGCCGAAGATTGTGTGGCTCTATCTGTCGACCGAAGCGAGATAATCGTTCACAGCCCCAATCAGTCAAAATCCCATATGCTCTGGGTCCCGTTTATCGCGGATTCGCTTTTCACGCCCCCGGTGTACCGCGTTATACGAGACCCCTCTGTATCTTCGAAATCCGTAAAAGAGTCAAACAGCGAATGGCGAGAGAAGCTCACTGAAGTACCGAATCTCACCTCGGAGAGCAGATGCGATGGTGAAGTGATTCCTGTCCTTCCTGGGCTGTTACCAGCCCGAATGGAAAATCAAACGGCAGGGTATGGTCGGGGGAGGGGTGGGGAAACTTTTGCTTCGGTTGAGTCATGGGCTGTGATTTCTGTTCCAGTGCTGGCAGGAATTATTCTGTTAGTAGGTAAAATTGAACTGATAAATCCGTGGTGTACAAATTAATAAATTGCATGCTATCTCGAATGCAGATTGCAGGAGTACTTTATAGTCGAATTTTATAAATTATCATAGTATTATTTATTTATTTATTTGTCTTCGATTAGAGTAAAAACTATCGCACAGACTTATTATTATCTATCTAGTCTAAAAACATTAACTTAACAATATTTTCGATTTAAATGTGTCTTTGTTCATAGTAAAATCAAACAGATGATAAACTCTATTGAATTGATTACAGCAAACATCCATTGGATTATTTTGTCCATACTGTGTGCGATGAGCTGATCGTCGTATGAAGTCCATTCTTCGCAAAGATCTTCCCGGAACATTGATATGAATCCTTGCCAGAAGTGTGGGGCAGTCGATGTTATTATTAAGCAAATCAAAAACGAAAAGTCGTTGATGAAATATCCGCCGGTTTTGCAGCGTGGGTAAGTTGATGAGAACACAGCGATCTTCGTAACGTGGTAGCTGAAGCCGATTAAGCCAAGGAAGTCTTCGAAGCGCGAATCGGACAAAACATTTCTGCACTCGTTCGATCCGGTCGATGTGAACGTTGTGGTATGGAGCCCAGATTACAACTCCGTATTCTAGAATACTGCGCACTAGAGCAATGTAAACAGCCTTGAGACAATAAACGTCGTTAAAGTCTTTAGTGTTGCGTTTGATAAGTCCCAGGACGGCAAAAGCTTTAGCAATAACCATCGAAAGCTGTTCGGTGAAGCGTAACTTACGGTCGAGAACTACGCCTAAATCTTTTACCGAAGAAACTCTTTTGACTGGATTCGCCATCATTGAGTATTCAAATAAAATTGGAGACTGAACTCGTGAAAATGTTATGGTATTACATTTATTAACATTAACACTCATGCCGTTTCTATTACACCAATCTATGACACATTCAATGTCCATTTGTAGCGCACAACAATCTACAAGGCTTGTGATGATTCGGTAAATTTTTAAATCATCGGCATACATTACTTTAAACGACGACAGTTCATTGCAAAGATCATTCACAAACAGCACAAACAGAAGCGGTCCGAGATGACTCCCTTGTGGAACACCTGATGTAATATCGAAAGGATCAGAATGTACAGTTCCGACTCGAACTGAAGCACTACGATCTGTAAGATACGAAAGAATCCAGTTTGTTATCCAGTCAGGGAATCCATTTCGTCTCAATTTTTCAACAGCGAGTACATGAGGAACACAATCGAAAGCTTTAGAAAAATCGAAATACACCGCATCAACTTGTTGTCGTTTTTCAAGCTTGTCAATCAGAGTAGAAACGTAGCTCATTAGATTCGTAGTAGTTGATCGTTTTTTGACAAAGCCGTGCTGATCGGTTGTGAGGATGTGCTTTACTGACGGGTAAATAATATCCAACAGCATACGCTCGAAAACTTTTGCGAGGCAGCTAAGGATAGAAATGCCTCTGTAGTTCGTGACGTCATGTATGTTTCCGGATTTGTGAACTGGTACTATTACAGCTTCTTTCCATTTCGCAGGAAAATAGCCTTCAGCGAGAGAACGATTAAAAATAAGAGATGCCGGCAAGGCCAAAGCAGATGAGCATTGCTTTACAAAAGATGGCGGAAGTATTGGAAAAAGAGTGAGAATTGAAATTGAATTTACCTACAGAAAAACACCCTCATTCTTGGTTACGGCCATATTTGAACGTATCCCAAAAGTATGTCAAATTCGTATTACCGTTTACGTTCGAATCAATCCAACTTTAAATCATCAGTTCTGATGCAGACTCAAATTGTAATAAAAAATGCTCGCTATCATTTGTTATTTGTTATTATTTTGATTGTAAGCTGTTAAAAGAACTTGAAAATGAGCACAGTTATTAAAAATCACATCCAAGCCATAAAAATCCTTGGTTTTCGCTGTAAATGGATAAGAAAAGGGAGAAAACTAATGGCAAGTTTTCACGTAAGTGAGGAGTTTGAGGAACGACGAGATGACAATGTTTTCATTCAGGGAACTGTTTTACGAGAAACTACTGAAGTCACCTGCACTCGAAATCGTGAAAAAATTTTATTTTCCTGTTTTAGATGTATCATTACTTATTATCGTTTAGGAAAATTTGCGAGCAAAAACAATTGAAAAAAAAAATTCTAAAAATTCTGGCATTCTAAAAATACCAGTAGCACTTGTAAAGGTGGCAAATGGTACTGCAATTTGCGTTTATGTAAATGACCACCCACAGGAGTTCAATCAATTTTTCGAATCAAATGTCATAATCGATGAACGTAAGTGAAAATTATTTTGTTTGCACCCGATAAAGCAATCCGTGTGGCTGCTAGTAAACGCGTTGATTCAGTTTTGCTGCAAATTGAAAAGGATGAAAATTTTTTGCAGGAATTGATACCACGCGTAGAAGTATTCTACTTTTTAATTGTTTTATTTTAGTTAATTTTTGCCTTTCTCATATAGAAAGGCTATGCAATTACTGTAAAAACCGACTTTTTAACCGAGGCCCGGAAGGCCGAATGTCATATGTATGTAACAAAAATATGCACTCACTTTTCTCGGAGACGGCTGAACCGATTTCCACAAACTAAGATTCAAATGAAAGGTCTCATGGTCTCATTCCGAACCGACATTCCGGTTCCGGAAATATATATTATATGCACCAAAAAATAATGGAAAAATATGCACTCACTTTTTTCAGAGATGGCTGAACCGATTTTTACAAATTTAGATTCAAATAAAAGGATTAACAGTCCACTAGCCTGCTATTGAATTTTATTTGGATCCGACTTCCGATTTCGTACACGCTATGAAAGAATCGAAACGTTTACGGATGTCTGCTAATGGTGTGTGATATTGGTAAAAGACGGTGCTGCGGTTGATAAAAATTTTAGCTATTCTATGATAAGTGCAATCAAAAGAATAAATGAATGTCATTGAATTCAAATTTATTTGAAAAAATATGCAATTTTCACAGCCAATAGTGCAGTAATACATGTTTTATGCTACTAATTCATGCTGTTTAGCTTTACTTACATATAAAGAAGTAAAAGAAACGCAGGTTCGCTTCGTTTGTTAGATTTCATCTAATTGGTTTAATCGAAATAGAGCATGATATAGCAAGTCTAGGATTAACTAGGTTCAAAACTGTTCCAATTTGTAGGTCATATTTGTTGCTGGCAAACAAACCAACTTCGGCTATTAAGGTCATCTGAATCCAGTTTTGGGAGAATTGGAAATGGTGATTAAAAACTGCAAAAGGGTCCCACTCGCTCTCCTTCAAAATGCCCACATCGATTTTCACAAACTTATAGGCTCAAAGAAAAAGTTTTACAGTTTCATACGGAATTCCTAATTTTTTTGTAGATACTACTTCCGTTTTTAGAACTACAGGGTAAACAGGATTTGTAGAGTTTGTTAGCTTAGGTCCGAACAAACTTTCCTATTTCTATTCAATGAACAATTGTTTTATTTATAAGGGGCTGAAGTCCACTGATAGTACCTATTAGCTCTCTCCGGACAGTACCAGCCCAGATGCCGTGTGGATTCCGGCGGAAAAAAATGAACCAAGAATAGATCCACTGGGTTCCTGCTTCCATGTCGTAAAAGGCGACAATTGCAGGAGTTTCTTCTTCCTTTCAGTTATCAGATATTTTCAACGTTTCCCTTCTGATTACTCTATTTTACTAAATTATCTCTCCATTCAACCTATTATTTTCCGTCTAGCTTCGGAGGAAAGTTTTATTTAGAATGTTTTCTTCTTCCATGTTATTGATTGTCTTTCAGGATTATAGATTGAATGATAAAAAACAACTATTGCGCAAATCCGTTTATTTTACAAAGTTAATAACAGAGATAACATATAACGGTATATTGAACGCATAGTAAAAAAATACTTGATATTAATATTTCAAACAATAAATTTATATTTTTCTCGGTAGCCGGCTGCCCAGATCAACCAATATAACCAATTAATAATTTAAATAAATAATTAAAATAATAAATCGGAAATAATAAAGAATCAAGACGCATGTAAAATCTGTTGACCTTTATTTGGTGATTTAAAATGATTTTATAACAACTGTTTAGAATATGAAAATGCAATGAATCAACTATTTTGTCTAAATCCTATTCACTCGTTTATTTTGTATCACGTAATTTCATTTACAAAAAATAGAGAAGTTTTTATTCTTTTCGCGATAGTATTGCAAAGTTTTCTTTAGTTTTCTCGCATAAGAGCTGTGAATCAAGACTCCCCGGGACTTCAAAATAGGATATTGTTGAAACGTTCTCTCGGGCAGTCAGTGAGTTTAGTGCAGTTTAGTCCGAGCATCTTGAAACCGGAACATACTGAGTCGCGCGCGAATAATACCAATACTGAAATTTTTACTAACAAATATCCTTCTCCCGTGACACTTGTGGAATGCGCAGTAGTATATACGCCTCTAGTAACTACAAGTGTTGGACTAACATTCCTTCCCATTCCTTAGACGATCTACGTTCGGGCCTGGCCGGCGCCGGTACTGATCAATGAATTCTGGGGTTACCAGAAGATGTACATTGAAGGATGATTCACCAGTCCCGGGTCGGATCATCTAGGAACTCCCTGTACAATTTCAGCTAATCCCGATCGGTAACGAAGTAGCAATCAGGGGTGGTCGCTCAAGCTCAAGCTCAATGAACAATTGTTTGATTTATAATGTTATGAGTAATATGAGAAAAACATTATTACACCACTAGGTGGATTAAAAATGGGTTTTTCTTTGATTTTTTAATTTTATTTACATTGCATGAACAATATACACAAAGTTTGTTTTGCATACATGGACATTTTCGCCTATATTTTCTCACTTCAGTTCCCCATTTTTGATTTGAGGGAAGCCTTTGTCAGCCAATATTTCATCTCCAGGCTCCACTAAATCTACAAAGCCAGACTCATTGACAATAAATCCGTTTAGAGACAAATGTTATCATTCCAGAAGGACTGATTGCAACAAGAAATTTATAATAAAGCCTGACTTGTACGAGGAGTGTCGGTCTTCATTCCGGTGCAGTCAAAAATTGCTCTACAGTTTGGGTAATTTTTAAAAGAAACTGGCATTGTGTCATGGATCGTCTTTTTGCTCGGCCAAGAAATCCATGTTTCAAGTCTAAAATAAAGTGTTTCCAAAACACTGTCGAAAATTCGTGATGCATTTGTTCCACAAATATTAAACAATAATCCAAGCGGTTCAAATGTCAAACCAAGTTTCATTTTCATTCAAAATAGTAATAATCTGTCTTCAGCATTCAGTGCATTTGTCGAAAAACACAAGATTCATTGGGAATATACTGACGCTTGTCGGCGCACTGACGCAATCCATTTTTTTGCGACGATCCGATTCAAAAGGTTCTGAAGGGGATTCAAGGAGTGTATCGAAAAGTAGTTAGCAACATTGATTATTGAATAAAAAAGCGAAAATAAAACATATTTTGACATCAGTTTTCGATATGTTGTATAAAAATTACATTTTTATGCATTTCACTGATTATATTGAAGAAAATTCTAGTTTCTTTGAAACGCTCGCACTTTGGACTTGACATTCTTAATTAAATTCTGCACAGTTACTTTTGTGACTTTCCTGGTAGCAGCTGTCCAGTTTTTTTTTGAACTCCTGCGTGTTTTGGAACACTGTACCTTCCTTCCAAAAGTGCCGCTTGACAATTGCCCAATACCTTTCAATTGGCCGAAGATCCGGGCAGTTCGGTGGGTTGATGTTCTTTTCCACGAATTGTACATTATTTTTTGACAACCACTGTAGAACGGAGTTGGCGTGGTGGACTGAAGCCAAATCCGGCCAGAAGATAGGAGGAGCCTTATGCTTTCTGTACAGTGGCAGCATTCTCTTCTTCAAATATTCTTCCTCGTACACCTTGGCGTTAATTGTGCACTTCGTGAAGAAAATCGACGACCGAAAATCACAGGTACAAATTGCTTGCCAAACCAACACCTTCTGCCCAAACTTTTCCATCGCCACCGTGGTGTGAGCGTCGTCCAGGTCCTGGTACACCGATTTCGTATAATATTGCGGTCCGGGCAGCGCTCGAGAGTTTTCCTTGGCGTAGGTTTCGTCGTCGATCAGGATGCATCCGTGTTTATTCTGTAGAATCCGGTTATACAGTTTTCGCGCTCTTGTTTTGGCCTGTACTTGCTGTACCAGGGACTTTTTCGGCACCTTCTGTTTCTTGTACGTTTTCAGGAAGTTCCTAACTTTGATCCGTTGAATCATCCCGATGCTGGTGTTAAGCTGCTTGGCCGAATCCCGCGTCGACGCCGATGGGTTTTTCCTGATGTACTCAACCACTTTTAAGACCCAGCCAGGCTGGCTGGGACCCGTTTTCCTACCGGATCGGGGCAAATCCTTCATGGAAAGGGTCTTACCGAACTTCTCGATAGTATTTTTGACACTGGTGTGGTGCACTTTCACCCGTTTTGCAATTTCGTTGTACGTGACACCACTTTCTGAGCACCAAGTGTGCAGAATTTTCTTCCGCGTTTCCGGATCAATTCGACTCATCATTGAAACGATAAACCGTACCGAAACTAATCGATTGCGCAGCTGTTATTGACATATAAACAAACATGTCACCGCAAAACACGCTGCAAAAAATTAAGCCATTTCAGAGTAATAACTGTTTGAATGTTGCTAACTACTAATCGATACACTCCTTATGCAAGTTTGGCAGTTGTCGTTTGCTGGAAAATATGAAAAACTCTCAAATATAATTAGGCACCTGATTATATGTGAGGTTTCGCTTCCACTATATAAGCATTTTATCCGTAAAAAACATCGAATGGTCGATTGTAACCTAGTAACTAACATTCGGCAGTGCTAATATCGCTATTTACGGTATAAACATACAGAGCCACAACCTCATTCCTTTGATTTACTAGTTTTCTCCAAACAGTAACTTTACGAACATTATGCCCCACCCTTGAATCTACAGCATGCTTCTATAGAAAATATTGTTTTGTAGAATACTCAGAAGAAGCTGTTGAAGCATTAAAAAATCATGTTTGGGGGTACCTCAAGAAGAGTGGATAAAAAGGTGATTAAAATTGGTTTAAGTGCAAGAAAAAGTGTATTAATTGTCTAGGGGAATATTTTTCGAATCAATAAAACAATTTCCGATCAAATATAATACTGTTTTCATGTTTAGGCTAAATACCAGTGCGGTAAAATTTCATTTTCAATCGAATAATATAAGATGAAAATGAAATTTATGGCCGCTCACCGTCAGCATATCCCTACTAATTCATTTGACTTTTGCTGCCATTTTCAAGTGAAGCTCCCGGAATTCATCGTCAGTTGATTAATCGTTGATAGTCATTTGATGTTTTGCTTGCTCAGTTTCAAGTGCCAAGTAGTCTAGCTGCTTCATTGTCTTCGCTCTTGGTAGTGAGCAAGTTCGAATTTATAGAGTTCTAAATGGAGTAAAGTGCTGAAAATGAAAACTGAAGGAGGAAACAATTAATTTATGTGTATTCTGTGATTGATATTTCAGCTATCTGGTTTGTCTTTCATCTATTATCTTGAACCAATTCGAATGTTTACATGAACCTCATTTGAAGACCGCTCTCACACTATTGAAAGAGATATTTTGTTACTTCGAGAGATCAACTGACGGTGGTTAAACTGAGCCTCGATTGAAGAGAAACGAGTGATACCTGAATGCTGCCCGTTCGGGCCGTCAGCAAACATTGTGTGTGTCAGAGAGTGAAGTTTACTGCATTAGAGAGATCGTCAATGTGTTCCACATTCAGTTTCAATTGAATTGAATGAAGTTTTACAGCACTGCTAAATACATAAGCAACAACCCTCGTAATATTTATGAAACATTTTCATACTGATTAAAACTAATTTTCATTATTCGCTGCTTAATTGTCAATTTAATGATAAAAAATTTGAAAACCTAGAAATTACATTGTCGTCACAGAAAAGAGGTTATTCATTTTTCTAATATTTTTAGTGAAATTACTCACTTTACTTACAATAAAATATTCAAATGAAGTCCTTAAATACTTTCGTTAGAAGACAACAAATATGGCGAATTTTGAATGATACTTTCCGGATATGTAGACTTTGTCCCAAAAAGTCGCTTTGCACAGTTTGTCTTTCCAAAATTGATTCAGACTGTCTTTCGAAAAGGGCTAAACGTTTAAAAAAATTGTCGAGAATGATGAAAAAGTGCTACAAAAAAGTATTAGACTATTGCTTTCCACAAAATCAGTCAAATTTTCTAATAAAAATACTGAAAATATTCTTATCGAGTCCTACACTGAAAAAAATCGACTTAAAAATTTGAAATCAATTTACAAAAAGCTCAACTGAAAGTCATTATCATCCAAGAATTTAATGAATCTCAATTTGAGAGGAGAGTTTACAGAATACTGGTTGCTCGTTATTGGCAAAAAGTATCAGTAATGGACAAGGAAAAGTTTGATTCTTAAACATTTTTTTTTCCTAAAACTGCCCGACTTACAGTACATGGACGGTTGGCAAGGGAACATAAGAACCTACCTTGGGACAAAGTTTCATTGAAATCGAATGTGGTGTTCTTTCGTTGTAAAATGACTTTAAATTTTGAAAACCGATTTTTTTCAGTATAGAATTTGAATAAGCGAATTTCGCGCAAAATTGTATTCGAAGTTGGCAGCATAAAGCCTTTACCACAAAAAGCTTTATTTTTCCAAAATAGATCTAGACTATCTTCTAAAAAGGACCAGACATTTTTACCAATTTTTTGAAATGAATAATGACAAATCCTACACAAAACTGTTGTTGTCGATAATCATGCTCCCTGCCAACCGTCCATATGTAACAAGATAGGTGTCTTAGACGACTTCATTCAAAACATTTCCAAGTAATTATGTACATATTTCCATGCGTATGGAAATTAATCTTCATGTTCTGAAACCCCCTCCAAAAAAAAAATTCTTGGTTCGCGCCTGGTCCCGGTTCGAAGTTTTCGTTTTCAAATGATGTGCACTACACACAAAATTGAATTTTACAGCTGACTTAATCCCTCGTACGATGTAATTCGTAAAGACCTAATTTGTCAAATGAAGGAGAAAGTCATTTGTAATGACTTAATGTTAGACCAGCTTGAATTTTGCTGGTGTCGACTGTAACTTGCATTCGGCTAGCAGATGCGACTGTGCGAACTGAAATGCAACTTTCATCAGTCTAGCAGATATATGCTTCTGTGGCTCACTCGAATAACAGACGCACTTTGTGATCTAATGATTCTCGATTCAAGACGCGGCGGTTGCTATCAGTATTTTTTTTTTATTTCAAGGCATGTCATGACATTTTAGACACAATATTGAAAGTTTTTCCACGTAAACTGCGACGCTCCATTGATTACGAACTCATGTTATGTTGGTCTCAGAAGACGTAAATTTACACGGTTTTTTTTTTCTACGTGTGTAGTTAAAATAGCAAACTTTCTATTTTTATAGAATCTGTTTACGAACGATCTTCATAAATACTCTAGTATTTGCACCCGAAAGCCGACCTGAACCTGTACCCGATGGGTTGTGTAAGGGCTTCATAAATTTGCATTTGGTGTTAGTTGGGTTTTAGGTATTCAAACTCGAAGGAGTGTTGGGCATGGTACGGATAAGTCGGTACATGTTTCTAGGCTCTAAACAAATTGAAACATTAACCAGTCTCCTTACATTCCAAACCAGACGTTTCGCTCAACGACCTTATAGTTCTAAGAAATCGAAGAGAAAAATTGAGAATTACAGACAGTCGAAAAATACTAATATTTCCAGTATAGGGGAAAAAAAAGGTTTTCGATGAACAATAGTTCGTACCAATAATATGCAGCAATTTCTTCATAATCAAGCCTGGAATTAATAGGAACAGATGTTCCACAAGTTCCCGTAAAAAGTCAGTTTCTTATTGATTACATAACCGATTACAAATCTCACTGCTCAGCAAACTTAGCAAACACCGAACCGACCGGCAACACTGTCTCGCCCACCCCCAGCAAAAGAGATGACTGCGTCGTAGGGAGGAAGGTAGGTCCGTGTGATTCCAACAATCCAAGCAGGCTCTTCTGCTGCTGCTGCGAACATGGCAGACATTAAACAACACACAGACATATAAATGCGCACGCCTCGAGCAGGGACATTTCAGTTGGACTACTTTGGTGCACAAATTTAGACCTATCGGGCCCGACTCGGACGACGCGTGAGTGTTTTCAGTGGTCCTTTTCCTATTCCTTTCATCACCTCCTGCACCTCCTGTCCCCGTGGGACAAACCACAAGTTAAGCCCGTTTCCCCGTTTTGTCCAAACCTCGATACCGAGAGAACAATCGATATCAGCGGAACACTAGTTACAGTGCCAAGTGAGTGTGTGCAATTCGAGTGATTCTCGGCGGAAACTAAAAATTCAAGTTCGTTCACGAAAAACTTCCTTTCTGAAAAAAAAAAAAAACAATCCCCTACCTGCACGGCCGCGGGACGCGGGGTGACATTCGATTAAACAGTTCAAAGTCAAGTCCTTGGAACGGTCAAGTGCAGCCGCCTTTCGCTTCCAGTCAGTCAGCCATTCAATCAGTTGTCGCGAAATCCAAGTTCGGCTGTGGTCTTGTTGGACGTTGAACGCAGAGCTTGTGTCGGAAAAAACAGTCACCATCAACAGGTGGCGCCAGTTTGGCCCTTCTCACTGCGTCCACCGAATCGGCAACAGTTGGTTTTTGTATGTATTTAAAAGTGTTTATCGACCGACCGACCGACCGACCGAGAGTGACAAAAAACGACGACGCCTCTCTGTCCGCAGTCAATTTCAGTCATATTTGCACACGGATTTGTTCGGTTTGGGGGAGGGTTTGGGCTAAGGAATCCATTACACGAAGCAGCAATGCAAGACTGAAGGCGTTCGAATGAGTGAGTGAGTGAGTGAGTGAGCGAGACGGTCTGACAACTGGCACTGGGAAAAACCTGTTGCATTTGAAATTCTGATGCAAAAGTGGATTAATGACTGACTGCTTGCAGGAGCCTTACGATAGTGACCGGTCCATCTGGGTAATTGATTCCGCCTTGAGGGAGGACGACAATTTTGCTCTGTTAGAGTCTCTTTTGTAGAATAGAACAGCAAAAAACTGAATTAACATCAAAGAGCTAGACCTTTCTTCTGGCAGTTGAGACTATTTGTATAATGAAACTAAAAAGTGAGTTCTTTTCTTTGATCGTATATACTCAGTAATGAGTTCTAGGAAAAGTTTTATTAAAAGCTTCGAACAATTTGGTTTCAAATTCGAAGTATTTTTAAAATTTTTCGATTGTTAGCACGTTTTATTAATTGAAATTTATTTCTCACTGAGAGTTTTCAAAATTTTCTAGTCAAAGTACTCTACACTGAGCTAAATTCTCATTTTCACATTATATGAGATTCTAATATATTTGCACTATTGGAAATTCCAATGAAAATTACATGATGTATCAATATCATGTCAAACATATAAGATAATCATATAAAACATAAAACTTTTCTTAAAGTTATTTTCATAAGAATTTCATATAGCGAATGGAATTTCCAGATTCAATAAAATTTATTAGCACCCCCTATAACAACTATTAGATAATCAAACAACATATATTGGGACAATTTATAAAGTGCATAACATTTATAAATAGCCTTTAATGCAGGCCATTATAGTTCCATATACCCGTAATATATAGATCAAATGATTACTATTGAATTAAACAAGTGATGCGAATATGCAATATTGTTAAAAACAATGGGCTTGTTATATTAAGAGAAATCAAAAGCTGCAATAAAAGATAGTTGCATTATTATAAAAACTTTGTTATTTATTTTTATCATTTCATAGTAATTTCGTTATTACACTTACGTCTATCGGTGATTTTCTGTTATCGCGCTGTTCTTTCAGGATTCGAGCATTACTACTGGTGAATCCCTGGAAGCACTTTTTGGTATTAACGGTAAAAAAGTGTGACTCCAAAGCTAATAAATAATAAATAAATCATTTCACAAGTCTGTAATGGAAAAAAAAATGGAATATACCTTATTATTTCATGATTCGTAAATATATCCTTAATGGGAGTTGAAAGAGCTAACGTTTCTGCGATTATGAATTGCTTTATGATGCAAAAATCCCAGGTGAACTGCCTGAAGCAGCTGATGATTATCGAGGACTCACCACATAACAGTTCGGCTGAAAAGTTCGTATCGTTTAATAGAAACACACATTTTTTTGCCAAAATTCGTTTTTATTATTCAACATAATTGCCATCAGAGGCGATACAGCGATTATAGCGATCTTCCAACTTTTCGATACCATTTTTGTTGTAGCGATTACCTCTTCATTGCTTCTAAATTTTTTACCAGCAAGCATTCTCTTGAGGTCTGAGAACAGGAAAAAGTCACTGGGGGCCGAATCTGGAGAATACGGTGGATGAGGGAGCAATTCAACAGCTCCAAACACTGCTCAGAATCATCAATTCGTTGTTGTTTTTGATCGATTGTGAGCTCACGCGGCACCCATTTTGCACAAAGCTTTCTCATATCCAAATATTCGTGAATAATATGTCCAACACATTCCTTTGATATCTTTAGGGTGTCAGCTATCTCGATCAACTTCACTTTACGGTCATTGGAAATAATTTTGTGGATTTTTTTCACGTTTTCATCGGTAACAGCTTTTTTTGGACGTCCACTGCGTTCATCGTCTTCGGTGCTCATATGACCAGTACGAAATTTTGCACACCACTTACGAATTGTTGCTTCGCCCGGTGCAGAGTCTGGATAACACTCATCAAGCCATTTTTTGGTATCGGCGGCACTTTTTTTCATCAAAAAGTAGTGTTTCATCAACACACGAAATTCCTTTTTTTCCATTTTTTTCACAATAACAAAAGTAGCTTCACTCAAAATGCAATATCTCACAAACTAATAATCAGACAGCTGTCAAATTTATACACGTATCTGTTGAAGGTTGGTACTAACTGAAAACGGTATGGATTTAATTCTAGTAGCGCCCTCTCATAGAAACGATACGAACTTTTCAGCCGATCTGTTGAAGAACGAAATGGGATAAGTTCTATCGAGTTTTCATATAAATTGTATGTGATATTCTTATCAATTCATTATTATTACACTAATTTGGACTTCATGTACATTACATTCTTAATAAAAAACATAAATTTCCATATGGCTTCAATGAGTTATGCGATGCATACGATTCATATAGCGAATCTAATGAATATAAAAAAGATTTTTATTTCAGTGTACACTAAAACACGCAGATGTTTTCTTTTATACCCGCAAAGAAGCAAGTTTTTTTTTGCAAATCTTCTCTTGCCAGCTGATAGTCGAATAGCTGAGCTAGTTAGTCTTTCATATTTTATATAATACTAGCTGACCCGTCGAACCTCATCTAGTCAGAAGTCTCTCTAGTCAAAAAACTTAGTGGTCAACGTTTCTCTCCATTATTTTTCTGATTACTTGACCTACAATCAACGGAATTTGACACACACTCACTTTAGCTCCAAAAGAAAAAAAAACTTCACCAAAGATTAATGTGAAAATATGAAATACTTCTGTGCAGCGAAAATTGAACAAATGCACAGATTTCTATTCTGAACAACCCATTTTATGGAATTATTCATTAACTCGACAGAACAAACTTTGAAGCAGTTTCTTATACACAAAAAAATTCTATTTTTGTGTTCGGTAATAATTTTTGCGGCAACGATCTGTAAAATATTATTTTCACTGAAAGATACGTAAAATTTTTCCAACTCCTATGTAAAAGTTACGGTTATTTATTATTTACTGACACGGTCTGTGAACTCTGAAATGTCATTTCTCTTGACGAACTCAGTGATAGTTCTACCAATATTCGGAAAATTATTAAAAAATAATGAAGGATTTCAGTATCCATCACTATACATTCAGCAGAAATACAGATCTGTCAAATAACATCATTTTCGGACGTAAATCTGTGAAAATTTTTAGATTTGTAGAGAAAAAATAGTGGTACGAATTGATTGCATGCGAAAAATAGGAAATACTGATTCCTAGCGGTAATTTTTCATTTAGTGAATATATTCAAATTTTTATTTCAGCACTCTAAAAATATGAAGGGTGATCCCATATTATACTGAATTGCATCCCAAAGATATTTGATTCGTGTTATTTGCATAAATTATTTCTGGAGAGCAAATGTAATTCAATTCATTCATCACACGCAAATAAATAAATTAATCGGATAAAAATATGTTTTGAAAACAATAATGCTCCTTCCTTTTACCAAAAAATTGTAATACTTTACGGGTCAAGACGTTTACATATTTTTAGAATTGTTTTGTAAATTTCGCCGAACGTCGGTATTGAATGATGAAGAAGTCCTTAGAATTATGACAGATCGAAGTTCAGTGGACCTGTACCGATTATTCAGCAAATTCAACTGGTAAATGATATCAAAACTTCTTCTCCTGCCTACAACGGTTTTCTAGAACAGTCATTGAGTCATTTATGCCGTGTTTGCTTGTGGCCAAACCTAAACCAGTTTCCACCCTAACTGCTGTCAAACCGTTTGTTTGAAGTCAGTTTCGAACCTAGTTTCAACGTTGTTGAACTGAAAATCGAGTCAGTTTCGAACCTGGTTTTTAAATCAGTTTTACTCAAACCCTCGTTGCCAAGTGCGAAATCAACACAGTTTCGTGAAAAGTGTTTGGTTGATGAAACTACCTAGGGTCAGTTTCAGTTTTTTCAAGCGAAAACGACATTAGTAAGCAATAATTTTGATACCCATTTAAGCACGTGGTTCGAAATGACGAATCACATGCATTAAGTATGCATGTGAAATTTCCACACAAAATATCTCGTTGCGCGCCAAACTTTTTTTTCAACAATCTAGTACTCTTTTCTTCGGCGACCAAACATAAACATGTCTGTCACCTCATTGTTGTACGCGTACAAACGTTGTACAGAAATCATTGTACGGAAATCACATGTCTGTCAGCGGTATTAAACGGACTAGTAACACCCAAACCTCCGTTTACGAACACTTTTTATACGTTACCTCTTTTTACGAACCAAATCCCAAATAACGTAAACATTTTTTACGAACCTGTTTCGATCGATCAAAAACAACAACGAATTGATGATTCTGAGCAGTGTTTGGAGCTGTTATATAGAAATAAAACCAATTTTTTTCGTCGATATATAACAATGGACGAAACATGGCTCCATCACTTCACTCCGGAGTCCAATCGACAGTCAGCTGAGTGGACTGCACGCGATGAACCGAACCCAAAGCGTGGAAAGACTCAACAATCGGCCGGTAAGGTTATGGCGTCTGTATTTTGGGATTCGCATGGTATGATTTTCATCGACTACCTTGAAAAGGGAAAAACCATCAACAGTGACTATTATATAGCGTTATTAGAGCGTTTGAAGGACGAAATTTCAAAAAAAAACGGCCTCATTTGTAGAAGAAAAAAGTTTTGTTTCATCAAGACAATGCACCGTGTCACAAGTCGATGAAAATCATGCTGAAATTGAGCGAATTGGGCTTCGAATTGCTCCATCATCCACCGTATTCTCCAGATTTGGCCCCCAGTGACTTTTTCCTGTTCTCAGACCTCAAGAGAATGCTCGCTGGTAAAAAATTTAGAAGCAATGAAGAGGTAATCGCTGAAACTAAGGCCTATTTCGAGGCAAAGGACAAATCGTACTACAAAAATGGTATCGAAAAATTGGAAGATCGCTATAATCGCTGTATCGCCTCTGATGGCAATTATGTTGAATAATAAAAACGAATTTTGGCAAAAAAATGTGTGTTTCTATTAAACGATACGAACTTTTCAGCCGAACTGTTAATACAATATGGGTATTTTTGGAACGGGTTTAAAGAGTAGATTCCGAAAAATTATGTTTGAAGTATTTTGGAAATGCAAGATGGCGACTACCGGTTTATCGATATTCCTTTAAAACATTAACATTGTGGGTATTTTTGGAAAGTATTTAATAAACAGATGCCGCAAAACTATGTTTGGTGTCGTCTCGAATTCCAATATAACATCCTCCGATTTGTCGATATGCCTTATAAACCCTTAAAACAAAGAAATTTCCGAAATATATTGGATACCAATAAACGATGTTTGAGCTCGTTTCAAAATTCAATGAGGTGACTTCCGGTATGGTGTTCTACAAGAATACCAAGTTCAAGGAAAATGGCAAAAACTTTCAAAAAATACCAATAAACTGGAAGTCACTGTTTTGCATTTCAAAACCATCTCAAATCTCATTTTCCGACGTCTACTTTTCAATCTCTTTCCGAAAGTACCCGTATTGAATGGGGTTTCAAGGAATATCAACAAACCGGAAGTCGCCATCTTGGATTTAAGAGCCGCCATCTTGGATTTTGAAACGAGCCCAAACATCATTTTTTTGCACTTACTCTTCACATCCGCAACACTTTTATACACATTCTGTCAAATTTTGACGCATATCGTACGATTAGTTTTTGTTTGGCGTCTATACAAAGAAGTTGAAAAATTTTCGTGTGGCAATTTTTATAATGGATGAAAATTTAGAACAACGGCTCGCCTTCGAAGCGCCATTCGGTCGATTGTTGTGCGGTTTCGACGTCATATTCATAGATCCACACCTCATCACCAGTTATGATGCATTCGATGAATGTGGGGTCACCATCTGCGTTGGAAATCATCTCTTTGGCCACATCAACACGACGATGTTTTTGAATGAAATTCAGCTTTTTTGGTACCAGCCGAGAAGCGACGCGTTTCAAACCCAAAACATCAGTTAAAATGTGTTCGGCTGATCCATAAGAGATGTCCAACAACACAGCAATCTCTCTAATCGGTACAGAACGATTTTGCAACACGATTTGCTTCGCCGATTCAATGTTTTCTTCAGTAACAGATGTTGTTGGGCGGCCAGGGATCTCATCAGGATCCAAGCTTGTACGACCACCTTTGAAGCGTTTATACCACTCGTATGCCTGTGTTTTTTCCTAGACACGATCCACCAAAAGCCTTTTCTAACATATTCAACGTTTCGGAACACTTAAATCCATTTGCAACACAAAATTTGATGCACACACGTTGTTCTAAATTTTCATCCATTATAAAAATCGCCACACGAAAATTTTTCAACTTCTTTGTATAGACGCCAAACAAAAACTAATCGTACGATATGCGTCAAAATTTGACAGAATGTGTATAAAAGTGTTGCCAACGTTGAAAGAATAAAAGTTTACCGATTGGACAAGCGCGGGAATTTTGAAATGAAAATTCCGGTTCTATTTTGATGATAAGGTATGATTCGCGGTTTCCATATTAATTACACACAATTTTTTTTACGAACCAAATCTCAAATAACGTAAACTTTTTTTTACGAACTACCTCTTTTTACGAACCCCCGTTTAGTTCTTAAATGAAGGTTTCGGTGTGCTGTCATTCCCCTTATGTGTACTTGGATCACTGAAGTTATGAACAAATATTGTTAGGTCATATTGGATCTACTTCGGGATTGTAAATCTGAAAATTGGGGTAAATGTAGCGCGAAGCATGCGATCATGGAGACTATCTGTTCATTATTTTTTGAGGTTATATGCGAAACATAGTTTGACATTGTTTAACCATAATTGGTCCAAACACCGATCAGTAGAACTTTTCTTTTCTGTAAATTCTTGGAAGAAGATGACTGGGGGTAAAACAGAATACAGTTCTTTGCGATCAATCTTATTAAAAACAATCCATTTATCTTACTTATAAACATGTCAGGAATACCGTCCTATTGGTCGAATTCAATTTTTTCCCGAGTTTCACAGTTAGTTTTCGAAGTAAAGTCAGAAAAAGAGGAATTGGAGCAAAACGGGCATGATAGTGAATTTTGCGGTTCTTCTAACTACCATAAATCGATTCTGGGGAAAAATTTGCAAAAGAAATAGTAACTTCAAAAATGTTTGCTTAGGTTTTTACCTTTTTTTATAAACATAAAAAATAGGTATAGAATTCGCTCAAACTTAAGAAAAATTTTCCGAGGTCCGAAGGGCCGAATGTCATATACCAATCGATTCAGCTCGACGAACTGAGCAAATGTCCGTGTGTGTGTGTTGTCAACTAAGAGGTCGAGATCTCAGAGATGGCTGGACCGATTTTTATAAAACTAGTCGCAAATGAAAGGTCTCCCCGTCACCCAAAACGTTATTGAATGGTTTTGAGATCGGATGTTTACTTTTTGAGTTATACTAAGTTTTATGTCAACATTTTCAGTTTTTTGACAGTATCTGTCACAATTGACCTTAAAAACAGAATATATTTTCAGACTTAGATCCCGCACGGTAATGCCTATCCAACAAGCCATAGATTGTTAAAATCCGTCCATTTTTAACGGAGATATCGAAATTTTTGTGTAAACGACTTTTCTTCCTATTCCAGCAGTAGGAGTTTTGAGCGCTGTCTGGCAAAGAAATGCTTGGGAGCAACGTAAAACACGATTTTTTATACTGTTACATACAATTGCTTCTAAGTACCCAAAAGACTGTGTACAGCATGATATTTTGCCTCGAACCGATTCTAGCACGGTTCGTTTTTGGCAACATAATCGTTCGAATATGCCACATGTAAACCAGATGATGGCAGAATTGTCGAGTTGAAAGCAATTCCATAATTATATTGATTTAAACTACTTACAGCAGTGAATGCTGGAAGAACATAACAGCCATATACCATTCGAATCAGTTCGTCGAGATCAGCAAATGCGTGTGTCAATTTTTTCGAAGATGACTCAACTGTTTTCTACAAACTCAGATTCATATGAAAAGTTGTATACTCCCAAATAAGGTTGCTGAATTATGTTTGGCTCCGACCTCTGATTCCGGAACTACAGGATGATATGTGAAACGAAATTAAAACTGTGTAACTCATTTTTCTATTTTTCTCGTAGATTTCTGAACCGATCTAAGATTCAAATGAAAAGTTTTAAGATTCTATAAAACATCTTGTTTCTTCTAGAGTCAGATCCGGTTTCGGAGATACAGGGTGATTAGTATAAAAATGTCTATTTCACATAAATTAATCATGTTTATCGGGTTGGCAGATTTGGATAGTCGATAACCAAATAAACTTATTTCATTTTTGGTTGTATTCAGTTTTCGTTTCGGAAGGCACACAAAAATTTAATTCGCGCTACGATTTCTCAAAGATGTCTACACTGATTTTCAAACATTTTCAGTCAAATGTAAACTATACAGCTACTCAGGTGAATTTGTCTGACATCGCCTACACCGAATTTCGAATTCCGGTTCCAGTATCGAATCATTTTCTCAAAAACTACAAGGATCAGCCCCATGGGATTGCTCGAGCCATTGATGTGGAACAAGCAACCATGATTGTAATGATCTACAATCAAAAAGTTCAATAAATCCGAACCAACACCGAACATCACTTGTCTTGATTTGCATTTGATTTTTAACCGACGAAATTACACCATTATCCCAAATGTATGCAATTATATCTTTGTACATTCTTGCGATTTCGATAATAAAGCCTTTGTTCGCCAAGCTTGTGTTCAAGTTTTTTATGCAAGCAGTGTTTTTAGCGTTAAGTTTCTCTACCATTCAGCGATTTCGATTGAAGCGATATACTTTTTCTCATTATCAATCGAGTTCATCTAATATAAATTAAAAATTAATCTTAAACACTCAAAATTTATCCAGAAGTAGTTGTCAATTTCTCATGGGGAAACGACATAACATGGAATTCCGAGCTTGCATGACACACGATCAGAGCATTCCAATTAAGGGCTGAGGCCAGTGTGTTTTAGGGCGTTTTAAAGGGCTATTTTCACGCTTCAAATCTTATTTTCTCAGAAACGGTGACGAATATAAAAAAAAACCCAACTGACAATCTCTTAGAAAACTAGTTTAGATTATTCTGTGAAAATTTCAGAATGATTGTTTGACTTTAGCGGTCGGGAAAGTCTTTTTTCTGAAGGAAGAGTTGCATAGCTGAAAACGGCAACTTTCAACTTGTTCATTAAATATCTCGCCTTCAAAAGCATGGATCAAAAATCTATCCTGACAATGTCTAGATAATTTAGTTTAGATGCGATTATTGCATAAAAACATATATGTTGTCGCGATAAAAATTAAGTGAATGTTATTTATGTAATGGTAAGTACGTTTCTTTGGCGGCACCATTTTTTTCTGCTCTTGTATCCTGGTAACGTAACTAAACATGAGAGAGAAATAAAATTGGCTCAGCAAGGCTCCCAAACAAGCGGTAGCTTTATTGGATTTTATGTGATGTAGTCTTGTAACTTGTAACCGAAAATATCAAAACTTTCTTGGCCACCCGGCCACATCGAGAGTCATTTTATACATTTACGAGAGAGCATGGAGAGAAATGTAATACGCACAGCGAGCGACACGTTTTTACGCTAACAACTGGCATCAGCCCTTAAAGCTTCAAATCGTTTTATGGCACTTTTTGTCTTGCTGTCTAGCAACAACCTACCTCTAGCATGCTAGGAGTAGGACTGAAACGTTAGCTTTAATTTCGCTTCTATTTATAGATTCGCATGCTTCCAACAACTTCGCTTTTGCATCGATTGACCAATCAGAGCGATGCTCTCTCTTGGATACATCGCTTACTAATTCAAAACCGTCGTCTATGACAGGGAAATCCGGATTTTTAGCAGCTAAATAGGACACTGCTCGATACTAATCAAAATTTCAATAATTTATTATTGAAAATACGTGGCTTGATACATTCAAATCGAAACGTAGAAATATTTCCTATCAAATGATGAAATAATATTAATAATTGATACAAAATAGACTGAGCTGTAAGTATTTAAAACCTGACCACATTTCTACGTGTATTTTTCTTGAGTTTCTAATTTGCACCCCTGTATAGAAAACAAAAATGTGTTCCACATCAAAAAAGCCAAATCGAATTCCAGAAACAAAAATTCAAATTAAAATAAATCCAATTTTATTGAATTCTGGAATTATAGGATGAATTTTTAAAATTTAAACCGATATAGAAGATGACAATCCCGAAAAGCTTCAAAGTTGGACTCAAAACTATTGCAATTTATTCGTCATATGGCCATACGAATCGGTTTGGGTTATGCTGGTTCCTGAATACCGGCTCTGGAAGTACCTTAAATTACCCTAAACTCTAAAGTGGAAATTAAAATCTCAAATTGCTACTTAAAACGACGGACATTAAAATAATGTCACGGAAACTGAAACACCAAAAAATATTCATGCAAAAAACACATGCGGATTGATAAAAAAAGGTATCATCTCACCGCTAGGTGGATTAAGCACGTTTTTTAGTTTTTGAAAAAGTGTTTAACTTTTTTTACAGTGTTAATTTTTTAAGAGTGCTTCATTAGCTTCTTCATGGAAACCATTTTTGTACAATTTCCAGTTTCCGAGTTACCACGATTTGAAGAAAGTGCATGCAAAACTACATACACCTTTTCCAAAAAAAAGCAGCCTCTAGTCAAATTGGTCTCCAGATCCGTGCAAAATAAATGTTTTGTCATACTGAAAACGTGTAAAGTTTCATCCGAATCGACTCATATTTTCATCGGCGTATAATTTTTTTAGAGGACCCAATCGATTCCATACACCTTTGTCTTGGACACAAATTTTGCACAAATAACGATTTTTGATTTGATTTGAGAAATGTGCTTGAACAAGTACATATGTTTTATTCCAAAAATTAATCTTGAGTCGAATTGGTCTTTCGAACCGTGGGCCAAGTTTGCTAGTATTGCTCAGTCAACATTCACGAAAGTTGAAATTCGTGTGATCATACTGAGTTATTATTATACTAAAATGTCCACTTTCATAAAGTTCGAACCTTCGAATCAAAATAGAAGTTTACCATTTGACAATTATCATTTTTTTTTTTCAACAAGACAAGTTTATCACACCCGAGTACTGCCCAAACCCCGCCCCCGTTTCGATCCTTTCCCCCCTCATCATTGTGATTAGGAGGCCAGCCAAAGCGTGCAACTCAACCGAAAGGCAAACCAGCTCGTTTCGCATCCTTAGTCGCTATTTATTTAGGCCTCTCCGAAGTGCTGTTTTGTCATTCTCCGCCACCCTGTCACGGTTCAGCGATCACCGGACGGCTCGGGGTAAACACGATTACAAGTCAACATTTTCTTCAGTTTTGATTACTCACATCCTCGCCGGTGGTAGTCGACAAATCGACAATCTCAAGCGACTGTTGCTGGCCGTTCATTGCTTCGTGTCCTTCCACCATCGGTTAGTCCAACAAAAACAACGACGACGACGACTATGACGACTTTGCAACTCTCGGCCGGCCGATGAACGCCGACACGACAGCAGCCTGCTTCGATCGCGAATGTTTTTTAGTACACTCGCAGCCACGATTCGATTATCACTGCGTTAATCTCCGGTCTGTCTTAGCTGTCCTGTCACCAAAGCAAAGTTTCGTGTGTTTCGTAGTTCGCAACAACGAGTAAAAGAACACCAGTTGAGGTCTATTGTTTGTTTGTTTGTTTGTTTGTTTGTGAGTACAAAAGCACGCGCTGGTCATCCGGAATGAGTGTCAATCGCTTCGAAATTTCGGACAACGCCGACGAGCTGAATCAGGAGATCGACGACACAAACTTTCCGCGCAGTAACTCGATCAACGGCAACGGTTCGATCAACAGCCTGAACGGCCATGCCGGCGGAATGACCGCCTTTGCGAATCGGCGCCGTTCGAGCAGCCTGCGGAAAGCCGAATCGGAATCGGTGGACGACGACAACGACGATGCGGCAGCAGCGGATGCCCAGGAAAACGGTGGCCCCGAGGTGAACCGGGCCGTACCGGCTCCGAACAGAACATCCAGCTTTTCAGGTGAGGTGTTTGCCAGCGGGAATTCCGTTCCGACTACTCCGCGCACCATTTTGACCCCAGGTACCAATCGGGCAACGGTAATTATTGGTGTTGTTCGTAGAAGCTTCTCATTTATTTCCTGCTTTGTTTTTGTGTCAGGCAGGTCACGTTTTGTTGTTATTTGCAAGTTTCAATCACTCTATTAATTAGTAGAATTTGCTATGCAATCACATTCATTCAATGTTTAATACACACACGTCATTATATTCTAGATTTAGATACGGGAAGCTCATAGCTTTGAATTCATGGCACACACGTCAAACATTGTATTTCTATGTTGCTATGAAAGATTAATGACGTTTCATTTGTTGATGCGCCATGCCATCAAAGCAGCCGGGGAACATTGTTATCTGGGATGAAGTCTCTGGAATCGAAAGGTTATCGGACAAATTTTATGGTTAAGCTATGCGATTCAGTAATTAATTTTATTTTGACTTGACTGTCCGAAATCAATTGGAAATTGCAGCGAATGAGAATCTCCGTTACACCATGACTGTCCGGATGTTAGTTCACATCATGTCTGAATATGTTATCTTTCACGTTTACGTTATATTTTCATCATTTTGAAACTACCTTCATATCGTTCCTTTTTACCGATTACCTTATACGATTTTACCTTTTACCTTTTACCTTTTACTATTGACATTGCACTTTTTATTTTTTGTCTTTTCTAATTTATCTTTAACCAATAACTTTTTTTTACCCCTTTCCGTTCATTTTTTAAGTTTTACTTCTAAGTTTTTATCTTCTATCTTTTCTCGAATATTTTAAACTTTTAAGATTGTTACTTCTAAACTTGAACAGCTCTTTCCTTACTATTCTTACTTTCTAACTTCCTTACTTTCTTACTTTCTTACTTTCTTACTTTCTTACTTTCTTACTTTCTTACTTTCTTACTTTCTTACTTTCTTACTTTTTTACTTTCTTACTTTCTTACTTTCTTACTTTCTTACTTTCTTACTTTCTTACTTTCTTACTTTCTTACTTTCTTACTTTCTTACTTTCTTACTTTCTTACTTTCTTACTTTCTTACTTTCTTACTTTCTTACTTTCTTACTTTCTTACTTTCTTACTTTCTTACTTTCTTACTTTCTTACTTTCTTACTTTCTTACTTTCTTACTTTCTTACTTTCTTACTTTCTTACTTTCTTACTTTCTTACTTTCTTACTTTCTTACTTTCTTACTTTCTTACTTTCTTACTTTCTTACTTTCTTACTTTCTTACTTTCTTACTTTCTTACTTTCTTACTTTCTTACTTTCTTACTTTCTTACTTTCTTACTTTCTTACTTTCTTACTTTCTTACTTTCTTACTTTCTTACTTTCTTACTTTCTTACTTTCTTACTTTCTTACTTTCTTACTTTCTTACTTTCTTACTTTCTTACTTTCTTACTTTCTTACTTTCTTACTTTCTTACTTTCTTACTTTCTTACTTTCTTACTTTCTTACTTTCTTACTTTCTTACTTTCTTACTTTCTTACTTTCTTACTTTCTTACTTTCTTACTTTCTTACTTTCTTACTTTCTTACTTTCTTACTTTCTTACTTTCTTACTTTCTTACTTTCTTACTTTCTTACTTTCTTACTTTCTTACTTTCTTACTTTCTTACTTTCTTACTTTCTTACTTTCTTACTTTCTTACTTTCTTACTTTCTTACTTTCTTACTTTCTTACTTTCTTACTTTCTTACTTTCTTACTTTCTTACTTTCTTACTTTCTTACTTTCTTACTTTCTTACTTTCTTACTTTCTTACTTTCTTACTTTCTTACTTTCTTACTTTCTTACTTTCTTACTTTCTTACTTTCTTACTTTCTTACTTTCTTACTTTCTTACTTTCTTACTTTCTTACTTTCTTACTTTCTTACTTTCTTACTTTCTTACTTTCTTACTTTCTTACTTTCTTACTTTCTTACTTTCTTACTTTCTTACTTTCTTACTTTCTTACTTTCTTACTTTCTTACTTTCTTACTTTCTTACTTTCTTACTTTCTTACTTTCTTACTTTCTTACTTTCTTACTTTCTTACTTTCTTACTTTCTTACTTTCTTACTTTCTTACTTTCTTACTTTCTTACTTTCTTACTTTCTTACTTTCTTACTTTCTTACTTTCTTACTTTCTTACTTTCTTACTTTCTTACTTTCTTACTTTCTTACTTTCTTACTTTCTTACTTTCTTACTTTCTTACTTTCTTACTTTCTTACTTTCTTACTTTCTTACTTTCTTACTTTCTTACTTTCTTACTTTCTTACTTTCTTACTTTCTTACTTTCTTACTTTCTTACTTTCTTACTTTCTTACTTTCTTACTTTCTTACTTTCTTACTTTCTTACTTTCTTACTTTCTTACTTTCTTACTTTCTTACTTTCTTACTTTCTTACTTTCTTACTTTCTTACTTTCTTACTTTCTTACTTTCTTACTTTCTTACTTTCTTACTTTCTTACTTTCTTACTTTCTTACTTTCTTACTTTCTTACTTTCTTACTTTCTTACTTTCTTACTTTCTTACTTTCTTACTTTCTTACTTTCTTACTTTCTTACTTTCTTACTTTCTTACTTTCTTACTTTCTTACTTTCTTACTTTCTTACTTTCTTACTTTCTTACTTTCTTACTTTCTTACTTTCTTACTTTCTTACTTTCTTACTTTCTTACTTTCTTACTTTCTTACTTTCTTACTTTCTTACTTTCTTACTTTCTTACTTTCTTACTTTCTTACTTTCTTACTTTCTTACTTTCTTACTTTCTTACTTTCTTACTTTCTTACTTTCTTACTTTCTTACTTTCTTACTTTCTTACTTTCTTACTTTCTTTTCTTTCTTACTTTCTTACTTTCTTACTTTCTTACTTTCTTACTTTCTTACTTTCTTACTTTCTTACTTTATTACTTTCTTACTTTCTTACTTTCTTACTTTCTTACTTTCTTACTTTCTTACTTTCTTACTTTCTTACTTTCTTACTTTCTTACTTTCTTACTTTCTTACTTTCTTACTTTCTTACTTTCTTACTTTCTTACTTTCTTACTTTCTTACTTTCTTACTTTCTTACTTTCTTACTTTCTTACTTTCTTACTTTCTTACTTTCTTACTTTCTTACTTTCTTACTTTCTTACTTTCTTACTTTCTTACTTTCTTACTTTCTTACTTTCTTACTTTCTTACTTTCTTACTTTCTTACTTTCTTACTTTCTTACTTTCTTACTTTCTTACTTTCTTACTTTCTTACTTTCTTACTTTCTTACTTTCTTACTTTCTTACTTTCTTACTTTCTTACTTTCTTACTTTCTTACTTTCTTACTTTCTTACTTTCTTACTTTCTTACTTTCTTACTTTCTTACTTTCTTACTTTCTTACTTTCTTACTTTCTTACTTTCTTACTTTCTTACTTTCTTACTTTCTTACTTTCTTACTTTCTTACTTTCTTACTTTCTTACTTTCTTACTTTCTTACTTTCTTACTTTCTTACTTTCTTACTTTCTTACTTTCTTGCTTTCTTGCTTTCTTACTTTCTTACTTTCTTACTTTCTTACTTTCTTACTTTCTTACTTTCTTACTTTCTTACTTTCTTACTTTCTTACTTTCTTACTTTCTCACTTTCTTACTTTCTTACTTTCTTACTTTCTTACTTTCTTACTTTCTTACTTTCTTACTTTCTTACTTTCTTACTTTCTTACTTTCTTACTTTCTTACTTTCTTACTTTCTTACTTTCTTACTTTCTTACTTTCTTACTTTCTTACTTTCTTACTTTCTTACTTTCTTACTTTCTTACTTTCTTACTTTCTTACTTTCTTACTTTCTTACTTTCTTACTTTCTTACTTTCTTACTTTCTTACTTTCTTTTCTTTCTTACTTTCTTACTTTCTTACTTTCTTACTTTCTTACTTTCTTACTTTCTTACTTTCTTACTTTCTTACTTTCTTACTTTCTTACTTTCTTACTTTCTTACTTTCTTACTTTCTTACTTTCTTACTTTCTTACTTTCTTACTTTCTTACTTTCTTACTTTCTTACTTTCTTACTTTCTTACTTTCTTACTTTCTTACTTTCTTACTTTCTTACTTTCTTACTTTCTTACTTTCTTACTTTCTTACTTTCTTACTTTCTTACTTTCTTACTTTCTTACTTTCTTACTTTCTTACTTTCTTACTTTCTTACTTTCTTACTTTCTTACTTTCTTACTTTCTTACTTTCTTACTTTCTTACTTTCTTACTCTCTAATTATTACTATTAACTTTTTTACTTGTTTATTTTTACCTTTTCACTTTTTCACATATATACTTTTTCAATTTTTTACTCGTGTACTTTTCTTCTTCTTTACCCTTTTACTGTTGTACTTTTTCACTTGTTTTTACTTTCTTACATTTTAAATCTTTTACATATTTACTCGTTTCTTTTATTTTACTCTCGTACGTATTTGATTTTTCAATTTTTACTCTTTTTCCTTTTTTTATTTTTTACTTTTTTACTTATTTATTTCTTTATTTTTTGCTTTTTCATTGTTTTATTTTTTTACTTTTCCACTTTTTTTTTACTATTTTACTTTTAACTTTTAAATTTTAACTTGTAGACTTTTCTCCTTTTTTACGTTTTTACTTTTTTACTATTTCACTTTTTCACTTTTTCACTTTTCACTTTTTCACTTTTTCAACTTTTCATTTTTTCACTTTTTTTACTTTTTTACTTTATTTTTGCTTTTCACTTTTTTACTTTTTTACTCTTTCACTTTTTTACATTTTTACTTTTTTCATTATTTTTAGATTTTCACTTTTTCACTTCTGTACAGTTTTACTTTTTTACTTCTGTACTGTTTTACTTTTTAATTTTTTATGTTTTTACTTGTTTACTGTTTCGCTTGTTTACTTTTTCAGATTTTTGCTCTCTTGTTTTTACTTCTTTATTTATTTTATTTCTTCCCTTTTTTACTTTCTTACCGTATTTCTTTCTTACTTTCTTCCTTCCTTTTAACTTTTTACTTTTTAACTTGTTTATTTTCTCCTTTTTAACAATTGAACTTTTTAACTTTTTTATTTTTTTACTTTTTTACTTTTTTTACTTTCTTTCTGCTTTTTTACCTTTTTACTTTTATACTTTTTTACTTCTTTTACTCTTTTACTTTTCTACTCTTTTACTTTTTTACATTTGCACTTTTTTCATTATTTTTACTTTTTTACTTCTTTACTGTTTTAGTTTTTTTACTTTTTTACTATTTTACTTTTTAGCTTTTTATGTTTATACTTGTTTACTGTTATTCTGTTTTACTTTTTCAGATTTTTTCTTTCTCTTTTGTTTTTACTTCTTTACTTTTTTACTTTCTTACCATATTTCTTTCTTACTTTCTCCCTTCCATAAATTCTTTTTTGTGTATTTTCTTCGTTTTTCTTGTTCATATCTTTCTTGCTTAAATTCTTCCAAACAATTTCTATTATTCTCCAATCTTCACCTTCACTTTTTCCTTCTCATGTTTGTTATTCGTCTTATTCGTTATTGTTTTCTTTACCCAATTTTTTCTATATTCTCTCTGTTTATTTTTTTTTCATACCCCTTTTTGTAAAATCTTTGGTTATTCTACTTTTAGCTAAAAATACTTTGTTCCTAGATCGCCTTTTTTCTTTATTATCATTTTTTTCCATTCATGTCCATCTGTCCATTATATTATTTATTCTGTAAAAGAATTTAAACTTTCTATTATTTACTCGCATTATTTCTTTCATTGCAGATCATATTTTTTCCCTGCTTATATTTTATTCAAGTGTATTATCTACCTTTTTCCATATTCAATTCTGATTTGCACTCTTCTTATTTAATACTTCTTACACGGTTTATTTTAATCTTTATTCACTACACAATCCTCGATTGTTCTTTCATTTATTTCGATTGTAGATGTTTCAATCTGTCAATCATTAATCTCTTGAATTAGAGAAACGAAACTTTTTGATCATGTGTTTTAGATTGACAATCGAACCCAAGCAGACTGTGTCAAATGCAATGCTCTTGTCCATCACGCTTTGTCCGCCTCCCTTAGTTCTTTTTCCATACTGTATTGTTTTTCGATTTTTTCTCCTTTTTCTCTTTACCCTCAGTTGTGTCTTTCAACTTTTTGTTTCTTTTCTCGGTTAATCTGTTTACCTTTGAATCTCGTTTTGCTTCAATCCATTTATTCATTCTTTAGGTATTTCGTTAATTCTTTCGTGCTTTCGCTTTTTCTCATATACTTCTGTTCTGAACATTATTCGTTTTGGCCATTACGGTTAAAACCATTAATTGTACCATCAATACCTTATTCTTTTCGTCATCTGTTCTTTCTTCCTTTTCGGTGTTTAGCTCCTTGTTTTTTTTTTCTATCTTCCGCAATTCATTCGACTTTCTCCGGTTCAGAATACCCTCTTTTTTGTCTCTTGTTTAATTCATCGTTCTTATTTTCGCCGACTTGTTTGCATTTATTTTGTTTTTTATCTTTGCTATTCATTCATAGTTCTTTTTTCAATTCTTCGTCTTCTTATTTTTCTCTCTATCTTCCGTCATTTCTTTTTTTCTTTGTTTCTAAATTATGTTAATTTTCATCCATCTTGCTGTTTTTTTCCACGCATTAATTTAAATTTCTTTTCAATTTCAATTTTCTTTCAATTTCGTCTTTGTTCCTCTCGTCTACTCTTCTTTCAATTCTTTTATCCTTTTCACCTTCCTTGAATTATTCTTTATGCTTTTTAATTTCACTTCAACTTTTCCTATTATTTTTGCTTGTTTACATTTCATTTTCTTTGGCAAAGTATTCTCCAATCTTGTAGCAATAGATAGAGACAAATAAAGTTAATGAGTAAGATTCGAAAAACGAGAACTCGAGAAGAAGATATGAAGATGCAGGAAAAGTAGAATCCACCAAAGAAAGGAATAAAACAATAATGAATAGATGGAAAAGTAAGAAATGCCTTTGAAAAAGAGTTGATAAGAGGATAAAAGAAAAAAATTGACAATTGTCTTGCAATGTTACGAGAAATTTGTCTTATCAATGACATTCTTCCCGATTCCTTTGTAGCTTTCCTTACCTTCTATCCCTTGTTTCCTGCGGTTTCGACATTTTTCTTCTTTCATATTCCTTTTGTTGTTTCCTTGTCTCCTGTTTTTCTTATTATTTTGTACCACTATACTTTTTGCTTTCTTACTTTCTCTTCCTTGTTCATTTCGCGTTTTATTCACATTTCTTATTTCATACTTTTCATTCATTTTTCATACTGATCTATTTTGCCATCTTTTCTTCGTTCTGATTTTTATTAAATCGTTTCAACACGCTTCGGCTTTTAATCATTTTTGTATTTCTATGGTTCAACTTTTATGTATGCTACTTTTCTACCGGGTGTTTCTGTCTTTTATCTTCCTTTTTGCTTTCCTCGTGACATTTTATTTTGCGTTTAATTCCAACCTAAATCTTCTAATAATAAGTTTAATTTTGTTTTAAACTTGTTTTAAGTCTTCTCTCTGCTATTCTGAAGTCTTGTGTATGAGCGAAGCAGTCTTGATAGACGAAAGCGAAATGGAATCAGTATTAATTTAAACGTGTGCAATTTCCACAGTCTGAAGTCAGATAAGAATTAGATTAGTACAGTCATGCTTAAAGTTGCATGTGAAACCATATATTTTTAGTCTATTCATCAATGAAATGTGCACAAAAAATGAACAGATGGAAAAATTGCAATTAAAATTAACAAAATATCGTCACAGCCAAACGTCATTTCCAGGCAAATTTCCGTTGAATACCGCACGGTGTCAAGCTTATAAAAGATGATTTAACACAATCATCGTTAATTGCGAACCAGAGACCAGAGAGAGAGTTCCACGAGCTGTCAGCGGCTGATACAAATGGTTCCCAACTCTGGTTTCATAACAGACTCGGATTGATATAAATCCGGCCTCGCACGGTTTTGCACATAACTGCAAACACTCGGACTGACTTGTCCTTGTCACCGCATTCGATGCTAAACCACAATCCAATCAATCTATTGAATATTGCAAACGGCCATTGGTTTCGTCCGCGCCCAGTTCGACGAGAACTGTTATCATTGCCCACACCACGGCACAGAGGTGAGCACCCACCGTTTGCCCCTGGCACTATACCATTACCTGGAACTACACCAAATTGAGTAATCTGAATAAATATTTAATGGTTGTTGCGGGCCGGGTGAAATCACTTCCACTCTGTTGTGGTTTAAGCAAACGAAACGATTATGTTGCCATTGTTGCATAATGATATCGGTGTTGGTCGGTGCTCGGAATATCTGATCCATCGAATCCCTGGCCGTGCACCGACGGAGTAGAATTTCATCCACCAGTTGATTATGTTCGAATCGAACTGATTGTCGCTTGGAGGGGCTCGATGTGAACCGGTTGAATTTCAATTAATGTTGTTTTGGTTCTCGTTTTGACCTTCTGCAATGTGTCACTTGCCTGCCCCATGTGCCGCCTTCGATATGTTCCATTCCGACTGCTAATCCAGTTCTATCCTCATCTCCTCACAAACAGGTCATCAAAAATGTACATTTCATCACGATCTGGAGCTGGACCACAAACCGCTGACTCGAGAGGATTTACTGCCGCTAATGTCAAAATCGTACCGAATGCTGCTTAGCAGTCTCGGCGAGGATCCTGAACGACAGGTAGGTTTCGACTAGGAACTCAAGTTAATTAACTTTTGACGGATTGTTTAATGAGTGCTTCTCATTTCGGTTTAATCCTTTCCGGCAGGGCCTACTGAAAACTCCCGAACGTGCTGCCAAGGCCATGTTGTTCTTCACCAAAGGATACGACCAAAGCTTGGAGGGTAAGTGATTTCACAAAGCAGTAAACAACAACACATTCACATTCGGTCGGGTGACAAGAGATTCGGCATCGCAGTAGCCATGGAAAAATGATTTTAGCTATGGCATAAACTGCTCCCCAACGGTTTTCTATTTGTCATAGACGACGAAACATGAAATTCATGAAAATTCCACGTATCTCATGGAACGAGTTTATGAAACTGTTAGTTTTTAGTGGAAAAATTTCTAGAGACCGCGGGTACCACTGTATCTCCACGAGCATCACGGGATAGGAGATTTGTTAGTAGGGAGGGAAAGAGATCCGGATATGTTTTGGTAAACGATCTCAACAAAACCTGATTTTCGATACTCAGGAGAAATATAAGTTAGAAAAATATAAAATATCTCCAAGGACCGATCTCACGTACCCCTTTTCTCCTGCTCGCTCTGCTGTCAGCAGCGCGAGATGAAACGAAAGAATAAAATAAAAACACTCGCGAATGGGTCCGCTGCAGACCAACCCTAGACCTTCAGTCTGAATGACACGATTGACTTGTAAAGTTTCACACGTTCCATAGAAATCCGACAACACCGACAAAGACATGCAGACGGCGCTTCGATCGGTTAACAGGTTAACATCGTTGAATTTTGAGGCGGTAAATTCTCACTTCCCGCCGCTCGAGCATCTTTAGATTCGCGGATCAATACTATTCAATGAATAACACTCCCACTACTAAACCAACACTTGCCACATCTGCACTATAACCAAAAATAACTGTTTCAACCAAATTCTTAACTATGCGTATCAAACAACACATTGAAATTATACTTTTTTGAGAGTAGCACCAGGACACCGCATCGCACTCCCAGTGATGTCAACTCTCTCATAAACCAGTTCGCTTTCACATCTCATCCAAGTCAGTCGATAAAACAAAACCGCTTACGTTCGGGACAGAAGAAACCAAGTAGAGTATTGTGTAGTGAACAATAGAACGACCTCGAAAGCAGTAAACCAAACGAACAAAAGTTACCGCCGACACGAAAGAATACAATTGTTGTTGACTGCAGGCGGTGCAAAATTCGACCTTCGATACGAGAACTTGAACGTTTGCTTAAGGAGCAAATGCATCTTGACATTAAACGTGTGCATTTACTTCAATGCATAGGGAGAGATTCTCTCTATCAAAAAAGAAAAGGGGAAGAATATTGTCCCCGGTATTCTAAATGGCGTACGTTTATTACGCATACACTTGAAGAAGGCTATACCTTCTTATGTGATTTTCGGTCAAGATACAAGAATTCCGTGCAAATCACTTGTTACCTAACATATGACAACCAGATGGCCACATGTCAATATTGCCAAAAAGCTGTTCACTACGGCGAGCCATGTGATAAACAGGACAAGGACACAACCACACCAAAGGACAACGGTGCTTCCTTCACACCAACCCCAAGCAACCCCAGTACACCTGTGACAGCCACCAACAACAATGAAGCATCCCCTTCAACGAAACGACTTTCGGCGAAATGACATTCGGCGAAACGATTTTCGGTGATATGACCCGCTCCCGTCGTCACTCTACTAGCAAGCTATACGATTTTACAATAACGGATATAAATATAAGGGGGTCATGATTCGCATTAATGTGAAAATTCCTAAAATCTTGAATTGTTTAATGTATTAACTGAAATTTTCCTTGAATTATCGTTCTCTCGCGAATATGAATTCATGCAAATTATATTACATTTTTTGATTTTTTTATTTAAAGTCGTGCTAAGTTTTGCGGATTTTTGGATTTATAAACTGTTTGATTTAAAAATTATTTGTTTTGGATTTAAAAATTTCTCTACTTGATAATTTTCTCAGTGTATGATTTCCATGACGCTTCAATTCAATCTCTCAATACTCTCTCTTGCTGAGAGAGCTCAGTCAATTTCAGTGAGAGCTTCGGCTATAAAAGTAAACCCTGTAACATTATTCTGGCATTCTATACGCGACTTTTGGAAGCAGAAGTTTAGCAGTTAAAATAAATCAGCAACACCAGCGGAATAATTTGAACACCTGGAATCATCGGCGATGAATGTCACAAAAAAAACACCACAGCGGGGGCCGGACAAAAATCGAAGGTCCTTTGGAACACGACAGTAGGTTCTATTTTTTTTTTTCGATGCACCCTGTATTGAATTCCAGTTTTTTTTGCCTTTCTCATATAGAAAGGTTATGCAATCACTTGAAAAACCGACTAGTGAAAATTGGCCCGGAGGGCCAAGTGTCATATACCATTCGACTCAGTTCATCGAGCTGAGCAATGTCTGTGTGTGTGTGTGTGTGTGTGTATGTGTCAAATAATCTCACTAGGTTTTCTCGGAGATGGCTAAACCGATTTTGACAAACTAGGATTCAAATGAAAGGTCTCGTGGTCCCATACGGAATTCCTGAATTTCATCCGGATCCGACTTCCGGTTCCGGAATTATAGGGTAAAGTGTGTTCAATATTGTACACCGTCACTTAAACCGGCGAAGCAAAAAACGTGAAAATTTTTCTAAACTGGACTCAAAACTACACAAATCGATAGTCATTATCAGTAGGCAACTAAACAAACCGATTCCGGCTATCCTGGTTTCCGGTATCCGGTTCCGGAAGTACCAGAAATAGTGGTCATATGTACCAAAATGGATCTCACTCACTTTTCTCAGCGATGGTTTGACCAATTTCCACAAACTTAGATTCAAATGAAAGGTCTTCCGGTCCCATACGGAATTCCTGAATTTCATCCGGATCCGACTTCCGAATCCGGAGTTATAGGGTGCGTATTAGAAGAGTTTGTGTGTCATGTTAGTTGGTGGCCGTACGAACCGACTTCGATTATACCGGTTCTTGGGTTCCGGTGCCGGAAGTGCATATAATAGTGAACCCATTTCGTTTTCTTAAGGATGGCTTACGCAATCAAAGCACTGTTTTATTCTGTATGTTATGTATAAACAATCACTTGGTTTCCTTTAAAAATCGAAGAGAAAATTTTTGAATAGAATGCCACAATATTATATGTACATGAGAAAGGCATCATCACACCACTAGGTGGATTAAAACAGGTTTTTTTTCAAATAAACCCCTTCTAATGTTAAGGAGTTTTTAACCTAAGAATTTCCGGTTTCCAATTCTTAAATTTTTGTAGTTGTCTAATGATCTTCGATTAATGATGTCTGATCCTTGATTGACTCTCGAAAACGCTTGGATCTTTCGATTGTTGAGTTCTTGAAATTTCTTAGATTCTTATTATTTTTGTATTCTAGGATTTTTGTTGGACTTCTTGAGTTATAGCGATTTTAGAGCGTTGAATTTACGGATGATCGAATTCTTAATTTTTTTTTTTTGAGTTCGTTTAATACAATCCATTGACAGATTTTTGAAATCCTAAGTTCTTGAATTTTTTGTTTCGTGAATTGTTCAAATAGTGGATCTTTATTTCTCGGATTTGTGAGTTTTTGAAATATTGAACTCTTAAATTTTTAGCTTTTTAGAATATTGTGTTTTTAAATTTTACGTTCTTGAATTCTTACATACTTAAAACCGATTCTCGAGCTCGGTATAATGAATACCGACATTTTACTGATTGTTCGGTAATCCACGTGATCTTTTCCGAAATTTATTAAATGAAATTGCTGATATCTTTTGCCGGAGTTTGACATAATATTATGCTTAATGTCTGAGGCCAATGTGTTTAAGGCTGTTTTAGAGGGCTTCACGCTTCAAACCTGATTTTCTCAGAAACGGAGACGAAAATAAAAAAAACCCCAACTGACAATCTCTAGTTCTTGAAATTAGTTTAAATTATTCTGTGAAAATTTCCGAATGATTGTGACTTTAGCGGTCGGGAAAGTCTTTTTGTCTGAAGGAAGAATGGCATAGCTGAAAACGCCGTCTTTTAACTTGTTCATTGAATATCTCGCCTTCAAAAGCATTGATCAAAAATCTATTCCGACAATGTCTAGATAAACTAATTTAGATGCGATTAGTGCATAAAAACGTAGGGGTAACCTCTTCAGCAAAAAATATAAAAAAATCAGGAATATTTTCGGAATTATGGGAAACCTTTCTGATTTTTTTCAAAATTTTTCAAAATGTATCTCATGTAAAAAAAATGTTCAAAACTTTCGAATTTTTTTAATCGCACTTACAATTTTGGTACCACTCTAGGTTTTGCATCGAAAATATATCATTGATGAGTACATTACGCTGTATTTTTTTCAGATTTTTAAAAAATGTGGACGGGTATAATTTCAGACTTTGAAAAAAATCATTCCAAAAACCATGCGTCTCCATCAAATTGTCATCATCCGATGGAGACGCATCGTATTAGGTTCTAAAATCATATAACACATGCCCTTAGAACTTGCTTGCGGAGAAGGTTATCGGGATATTGATCATGTCGTTTGGACATGCGTGGAGTATCGTGATGTCAGATCTCAACTAATAAATTCTTTGCGTACCCAAGGTAAACTATCCAATATCCCAGTTCGAGACATTCTTGCTTGTCGTGACCTTTCATACATGAAACTCATTTATCATTTCATAAAGAAAATTGGAGTTTCAATTTAATAAAGGCCCCTTTTAAGACTTAGTTCTGATCCCAGCTGCGTCCATGAGTTCAACCAATAGCTAAATTAGAATAAAAATTATGTAATGATACAAACAAACTCGAAACAGTTTATGAAATTATTAACAAAATGTCTGAAAATAACAGCTTATTTTATAATTTATAGAAGTTAATCGTTTGGTTCAAATAATATTTCCGAGTAGATTTCATAATTAATGACGAGTTACCTAAGATGATATTTAAGCTATAAGAGAATATGTTTTAATAAATTCAAAACGTTGTGACTATGTTAGAATTAAATTAGGATAAGAATATTATGTAAAAGTGATGCTACGGCGAAGAAAAACTTATGTAAACTGCCTTAAGAAATAAACGTATTTATGGAAAAAAAATGCCCTTAGAACTGAATACCATGCTGTCAATTTAACGTCGGGTGCGAAAAAGGCGTACTAGTTTTCGTAATGAGTTTTCCACTTTGTTTCCAAAAGTATTTGAAAGCTTTGTTTTTCAGATATTTATGGTTATCTCACATTGTTGAAAATGTAATCACAAATTCCTGATTATATTTCCAATTGCTTGTAAAAAAATATATTGTTGGATTAAGAACAACAAGAGATTTTCACGATTGAGTTCTACCCATTCTTGTACAGGCTAAATTTCGAAAAGGTGCCCCATATTAAAGTAACGGTGAAGCCAGAGAGAAAGCATCAAGTGACGCAGCAGAAAAATGACAAATATGTCAGAGTGAACTCGATGCATTGCGAAGCGACTACTGACCAATCGCATCGCACTCACTCTGACATATGGTATGTCATTTTTCTGCTGAACTTGAATGGACGGAGCTCTTCCGTGCGACTCCGTGCGATTTGTCAAGTTTCGCTTCGCGTCGCTTGTCGCTTGTCGCTTACTCTCGGGCTTCACCCTAAATCGTATCCACGACAAAATAAACCTGTGACGCGGTGTGTTTTTGGTTTCCTTTAATAGGACTATAATTGAATGCCTTGATGGTCAAGTAAAGCGAAGCATGCTTGATTCTTCTAGTCAATTCGGGTATCGCTTCATGTGTTTTCATATACAGGATAGAATAATTGGAAAAACAATTTTCTCGAGTGGGAGCTAGCTAATGGGTTCGAGTCCCGTCTTTGCGTTAACATTTTCGCGGTTTCCATTCGCTTGTCATTTTTCCTATCTGTTTTATTTTTCGTAAGATACTGATCAAATTCTAAACAAGCTCAAGACGGCACTACGTCTTAACAAGAATGGAAGGAGTAAGTGAAAAAGCCGTGCAAAATGCAATCAGGAAGTTCGGTGAGGATAACACCTTTGAGGATAAACCGAAAACGGGTCGAAAAAAGGTCCTGCTAACCCTCAGTTGGGTAAACGTATACTGAAGGCGTTCGAGCAAAAGAAGGAGGTTTCAGTTCGGGATGTGGCCAAAAAAGTGGGCACTTCGAAGTCAAATGTTCTTCGTGCTAAAGAACGTTTGAATCTTCGAACCTATAAGAAGCAGAAACAACCTAAACGTAGTCCGAAACAAGAAGCATCGATCAGGCCGAGGGTTCGAAAGCTGTACAATTCGATTCTTGCTGGAAATTTGAACTGCATAATCATGGACGACGAAACCTACATGAGACTCGATTAACAATCCTTGCCGGTACCACAATATTATACGGTGCGAAAAGGGCAAGTGTTAAACCAGTCCGAGACATCGATTGAAGTCGAAAAATTTGGTAAAAAAGCTATGGTCTGGCAAGCATTTTGTAGCTGCGGTAAGATTTCGAAACGCTTCATCACTACTACTTCAATGAACAGCGAAATATACAGCAAGGAATGTTTACAAAAACGACTTCTACCCATGATTCGAAGCCACAAGGATCCTGTTGTCTTCTGGCGAGATCTTGCTTCTTGCCACTACTCGAAATCAACGGTAGAATGGTATACTACCAAAAATGTCACTTTCGTCCCAAAAGACATGAATGCACCAAATTGCCCACAACTTAGACCAATTGAGGAATTTTGGGCATTAACGAAGGCACATCTTAGGGAACATATCTCGGCAACCGAAACCATTGAACAGTTCGAAAAAGATTGAAAAAAAGTGTCAAAAGTTGTCGCCAAGAAGTCTGTACGGAATTTAATGAGGAACGTTCGCAAGAAGGTGCGCCAGCTAGTCTACAATGGCTAAGTAGCAAATGTTGAGAATAATATTCTGTTGTTGTAGTCTAATATTATCAGTATATCGAAAAAAAAATGAATATCTAACACTTGTGAATTATTTACAGCGAAATCAAAGTGCGTCCATACTTTCTGGGATAGTCTTTATATCGACATTTTTTGAAAACCTTTACTCATATTGTAAGGGGTTTCAAAGAATATCAATAATCTGGAAGTCGCCAACTTGGAACTCAGAACCACCTCAAACATTTTAATTGTATTTTTTCATTGGTTTAAAAATGTTAACACTTTATTCGAACGCAGAGGATTAGGTTGAACAATGCTGGATATGAATTTTTACTCACTTGGTGAAGACGGCGACTTTTTTAATATCAAGATCGCAGATCTTTCGAATTGCAGATTCATTCGATCTGGAAAATCAGGAAATTTCATTTTCAAACGTCAGTCGATACCCTGTATTTTGGGATGGTTTAAAAATGTATGTTTCACAGATGGCATATTGGTTAATACAACTATATAACTATAAATTGAATAAAAAAATTAATTCCGGTCAGTATTTTTGTATAATTTTCCTGCCGATTCTGTATCTCGATCGAATACGAAACTTAAAAAAGCAACTCGAATACGAAACTTCCATTTCATACGAAAAACTTAAACTCGATCGAAATACAGAATGATATTTTGTCGTGAATACGACTTACTTTACTATGGGGTGCCTTTTCAAAATTTACCCTCTGAGAGAGTGATAAGTTTTTGATCGTGAATATCTCTTGTTGTATCTAACGAATCAACATAATTCTTGCGACATGCCATCGGAAATATGATCTAAATTTTATGATAATATTTTCAGTTGTGTGACAGAATCTCAAATAATTCAAAATTAAACTTTTCTGAAATGTTTGGTATAAACGAGTACCAAAGAGGATAATTCATAAGGCGCGTTTGCCTTTCTCGTATTTTGAAAGCTCACAGCTCAGTGATCTGTGAAAGGATTTATATAATCTAACTACCAATAGAATCGAAATTTTTCAACTTAAGCGTGTGAAGAAAAAGCATTGAAGTATTTCAATAGTACCCTATTGAAAAACCTGTCTCATTTGACCCACGGCAACATCAGCCAATCAGAACGCGTTCTGAGGAAGAGAACAAAATATCTGCAGCTGCACAACAAATCGTTCGAGAAAAGTGTTGAATATCGTAGTGAGTTCCTCAATTTGGTCCTTCTGAATGCTAGAAACGAATCCCTACAGCATATTGATATATTTTTTTTTCAATAAATTATGCAAATCCGAAATGAAATAACCGACATTAAAGTTCTGTATGCGGCCGTTAGTACCACCCATTAGTGAAAAAGCTACAAACGAAATCGCGTAAAAAGAAAGCTCCTAACAAAACTTGGATCAGTTTGGATTTTATCGCCACTGCGAGCAGATGTATTGTGTGTCGTTTGCAAAGCTAGTTTCGCTTCCGATAAGAGCGATTACGTTACAGCTGCTAGTCGTTTGCATTGGTGAAAAATCAACGGAAAGAGGACAACGGTGGGGAACATCACACAAAATCAGCCGTTCTTATGGCTCAAAAGTTTTCTAAAAAACTATTAGAATTTGTTGTTCGCAAATCGAAGGTAAATATCCTCAGTTTAGTGCAAATCTAGAACAGCTTGGTTAGATTTGTGCACTTTTCGCTGTGTGAAATTCACAGTAATCGAGATCAAGTGCCTTCTTTGTTTTTGCGAAAAATGTTCCAGAGTTTAATGTCGTAGAGAATTACGCAATTTGACCCTCCTGAATGCTAAAAACGAATCCCTATAGCATATTGATAGTTTCGTTCAATAAATTAGGCCTATTGTATCATTGATCAACCCAGCGAATTAATGTTTTTTTTTTTATATGGAAGATTATAATCGGTTGGAAACGCAAAACCTATACCAACAATATCAGTATCGCACCCACGGACAACAGTTCAGCCTGGAATTAGATGACGGAAGTCTGCGGCATCCATCGGAATTCGAATTCAACTCATCACTCTCCATCACAAACGCTTTCATAAAAGGTTCTTTTCAGAGCCACCATTATTTTACTATAAAGAACTATACTGGTGATTTCATAATATTTGTGTTTCAGAATGTTAAATGTAACTAATCTGTACTTTAGTTTAGGTGCATCGTTTCAAATTCTACATACAATTTCATACAATTGATCAACTAATTGATATTCGGAACTGTTAAGGAACATGTCAGTTCTTTTCCTATTCACGACATCCAGTTATGTCTCTGACATTACCCACCCGCCTTTTTTAATAAAAAGTTTTTTATCCAGACCAATTCGCGTACAAGCTTTACGTAATTTTTGTACCGTTGGATCTCGTTGTCACTCTTCTTTTAGGGGGAGAGGAACTTCCATTTTTTCTTGCGATGATTGAGGGGCACTGTGTTCGTGGCTCGTTTCGTCATCCATTGCCGCATCGGTGGTATCGTTGTTGGTTTCCGTTTTTTCTTCGTTTTCCTTGTAAACCGCATTCTTGGGTTGGTTGTTAGTTGCTGTAGACGCGCCTTGTTGTGCATTAATTGCAGTTGCTGGTTGGTTTGATGGTGCAACAGGATTACTGCGCTCACTAGTTTCTGTTGTTGGGCTATGGTCCTTGGTTTTGTTTGAAGATGTCTTTTTCGTAGTTTCAGTACAAGATTTGCCATAGTGTGCAGGTTGTTCACAAAACTGACATATAACCAGTTGATTTTCATACGTAATCAGCAATTTACACGGATGTATCCCGACTTGATCTCAAATGATGTAAGATGGAATTGCTTTACGTAGTTGCATACGTACCACCCGCACGCCATTTCGGATACACGGAAAAAAAATTCCGCCATGCTTCCCTTTCGATGGAAAGAACTTCATCGTCCTTAAGCAAGATTTCAATTTCGGTTGCTGCTGGTTTAACTTTGCAGCGCTTGAATCCAATACAAATTGAATTTAGTCTTGTAGGCCAAGTTTCCGGCTTTGTTAAATCGTATTTGCCCATTTCGTACACTCTATTGTTCACTGCACTGTGTCGTCTTTGTTTCTATCGTCTCGACCGTAAGCAATTGTCGACTGTGTCGGATGAGATGCGAGCACGAACTGAACAGAATTATATTCTCACAGTCTATCAAAACATCCGGACTTGCTCGAAGAGCACAGAACCGGATTGTTCATATGCGTGATTCAAAATTGAAATAAAAATAAATCCGGCCACGGTGTAAATCTCAAACACTGAGCTGAATTACATACTTTATCCAAATTATGCGACGTTGCTCCATCCCAACAACCCAATTATAATTATGACAATCGTACGAGTTCAAATGCGAATTTTTAAATGTTGGAAATTCGCTCCAACATGCGAAAACTTCTTTTCCCCTAAAACTTCGACAAGAAGGTAACATTTTAGCATACGTCTACTGCGATTCCAAATCCAAACCGTTATTGTGAAAAACTAAAACTAATGTTTTCATTTTGTTTGAACGAAACTCTTTTTATGTTTGTTACTATTCCTTGGCAACATGTTCACAGCTTGCACTACAATCTCAATCTATTCCAATGAATCAATGCGAGTGCATTCCAAAGGGACAGGGATGCATCGATCACCTCAGTCAGGACCGTTCGCTATGCACACAATTCAAGTTATGACTTCCTGGTCACGAGCAGACAGAATCGCTGCTGTCTTTTTTTGCACAAGAGTACGATTATTGGAAATGAAAAATGAAGGAAATCCGATTCACTTTCGTCACGTTTCCAACCAATCGTCCTTCCCGAAGTGTACCGTGTAGTCCAGTTCACGTACTGACCGTTACGACCGTTGCGATTCCGGCGGATTTTGGAGATGCTGTAAATAACTGTGTCTGACTCGGATACACATTTCACAAGAGACACGAGATATTAGTTTTTTTCCTTATGCTGGTTTATTGTATGAATGCCGGAATACCACCATGGAAATATTCTAACATTTCCGAACCCATCCCCCATCCCCCCATCAACTATTACAGGTGCAAAACTTTTCTCCAATCGTGTCTCGGTGTCGCATGACTGAACGGCTCTGTCGGTACGGATTCTACGGTGAACTACGACGAGTGGAAGACCCGGCATCCAAGCGAGCATTTTATTTGATTGTTACTTCTTGAATAGCAGCATCGCTTCCCCCGCCCGGCCTAACCTTCCGTGTTTCCGGGAATGCAACAACTCCGACCGCAGAATAGAAAATGGAGCCCGGAAGTGCAAAAAAACCCATTGCCTCTGCCTCATTCGCGCTGGCAAGATGGGGTATGGCGTGATGCGTGACTTCTGTGAAGTGATGTTGCTTCCCACGAGATCCTTTCTTCGAATGTGACATATGAACCGCTGTTTGCGAGTATGTGTGTTCTAGAGAGATTCTGCTATGATTGTAAATGCGAACTTAGAATTGCAAATTGAATCAATGTTTCACAGTTCATGGCCTGCTATGTTACGAATGTCTACTTTTAAACGTAGGCATAAAGCAAGCAATCTTAGACCAATGAGAATTAGATAGATGAGGCACACAAAACGCTTCGGTGTTTGTGAAATGAATTTAGCTTCTATTGCGAGAGAGGTAGATAATTTCTAGAATACTACGGATTGAATGTTTTGCTCACACCAATCTCGGTAGAACATTCGAGATCAGATCCTCTGATTAAAAACTATGCTTGTCAGCGGGAAAAACTAACAAGCGTAATTACATAAATCAAATAAAGCATACTTTCATTTCCCCACAAGCAGTCAAAGAAAGAATTACACTAATCTTTGGCTAGCAAACGTCAGCGATATCGGCTCCCGTCTCCGGCCACTACCTCATCGCCATCACCAAGCAAAAAGCTTGGTCGCCGCCTTACCAGCAGCTAAAAATGTGCTCCAACTCGTACGAAACTTACTCTATGAATGTATGTATGTATACCTACACTACATGGCACATGGCGGCACATTTGATGTTCGATTCAAATTGACTTCGTTTCTGCAAATTGGTGTGCCATCATCGTATAGGAAAACTCTGCGAAAAGCGACGATGAACCTTGTCATCATTTTCGAACCGTCGAGCAGAAGTTTTCCCATCGAAAATGGAAATCGAACGTCTGACGAAGACCGGAGCAGGGAACAGTTTGCACCGACGATAGTGTTTAGGTAGAGTAGAGTAGGTAGCCAAAAGACAAAAACGACTGAAGTAAGGACTTTGTAGAAAGTGCAACAGGTACCAGTTTTCATTTTTTCAAACAGATATGATAACTGTTGCGGTGTTTGGTACTAACTTGATTTCCGGTGCTGAAAGGGTGTTTTTCGCTTTAAGCTAGTTTGCACTGGAAAACAGGACGACGATGCAGACGGTGTTCATATATGGCATGATTGCTAGTTATTAAAATGCACTGTTCTCACCAGTCAGTCTGATCATATGTTCGAGCCCCGACCTGGAAGCGACAGTCACTTGCAGATAGAAACACGTACTTCATAGATGTTAGTTGAAAAAAATCAAACGATAAGTTTTTGGTCTACTTTTGACATTAATACGTAAATTATTGGGAATCTTTTCAAAAATTACTCGGTTCAAGAATCGGTATAGAGCATCATGCACAAATTACGTCACACAAAATTCCCTGAAATATTACCTTCCTTGCCCCAATGTGACAATGTGTTTCTCAAATTTTTAAGTCCTCCAAAATAATTTCGCCTCTTCTACTGCTTCGATTACATTTTTTTCCCAATTTCTATTGTTTTTTCTCTCAAAAATGTTGACATCACTATGCATCACATTTAGTAGAGCTTGATAGCAGAATATTGAAATTATTCTTTTCGATTAAAAAACTAATATTGTGATATAAAAGCTAAATATTTCACTGTTTCTACCATTTTCTGAGCAACGGTTATAGAAGCGAAACATACGGCCTACGGGAGAGCACCATCGAAGACCTCACATCGGAGCTCCGAGGTTACATTCTTATATATTCCAAACTCTGAATTCTACACTGCGTATTTATTATTTTGTCAAAACTCTAAAAAGCAAAGCCTTGACATTACATTCCTGTGGTGAAATTTGACCTTCTGTTTCAACAGACTTCGCAGCCGATTCTTAGTGTACAGAATCATTGCTTGGCTAGCGCTACGATTCTACTGATACTACGGATCCTTCCAGATCGGGGCTCAAACATACGACAACTGGTTTGTAAGACCAGCGTCCAATGCATTGAACCGCCAACCCGGGACAAAACTCTGCAACCATCAAATAGAATAATTTAGATTAGATCTTTCAAATAGATCCTGCTCAAAATGTTAGCAATTCAATCAGAGTATTTAAATACCAAATAGTACGTTATGATATAACAGCAAATTATGCTATCATTTTGTTATGATTTTAGTCTTCCTACTGCTCGGGTTTCCTTTGAGTAATAGAGCAAAATTATATAGGGTAACAGAGGTATTTTGGTCAAACTTTATGGATTTAATCGATGTTAAGTAACCAATGTTGCATCAATTTGAAGCTAATCACACGAATTTACCTATTACAGAAAGGGGTTTCAAAAATATTACAACATTTGATGGATAGTTTTACAAAGTGGGTCAAAATAAAATCAATCCTAAAGTGGGCCAAAATACCTCTGTTACCCTATTGAGTGTGTTTTCTTATGGCACATATGGACAAAACTGTGTATTGTTCTTAGATAAGTTTATAGACGTTTTTCAAATAAGACTGAGACAAAAACAACAGACAGTTTCATACAACCAATGAATTTTCGCATATAGTTCCACATTTATTTTATCTTTTATGACATTCTCTCGTCAACAATTTGAATTTGAAAAATAGTCACATAATTGTCAAACATGTTTTAGGGGTTGCTATTATTTCGACTCGTGGATTGACTTTATAAACGCGCTTGGAGATACCACGGTAGAGATGTTTTTGGTGAAAACCCAGTTTTAATGGATGTTTTGTTTTCAATTTCTTAAAAGTGTCAAATTTAACTCCGGTCTCCATTATGTTATGAAAACACACCCCGAAATTTTTTTCTGGGTACGCGCCTGAATGTGGCAAATCCATCAAATTAGGTTCAAAAAATCTTTCGTCGAAAGTTGTGAGTTGGCCGGCGAGTTGGCCGTAGAATCAATAGTTTCAATATACTCAAGCGAATACGGTGTGCAGCAGATGGAAACAAAAAGTGAGCATATAGGGAGCGTTTCGTTGGCAGCTGGCTGCGAATTGAAATTAAAATTGGAAGATGGCATCTATCTATATATCTAACAGTTCGGCTGAAAAGTTCGTATCGTTTAATAGAAACACACATTTTTTTGCCAAACTTCGTTTTTATTATTCAACATAATTGCCATCAGAGGCGATACAGAGATTATAGCGATCTTCCAACTTTTCGATACCATATTTGTAGTACGATTTGTCCTTTGCCTCAAAATAGGCCTCAGTTTCAGCGATTACCTCTTCATTGCTTCAAATTTTTTTACCAGCGAGCATTCTCTTGAGGTCTGAGAACAGGAAAAAGTCACTGGGGGGCCAAATCTGGAGAATACGGTGGATGAGGGAGCAATTCGAAGCCCAATTCGTTCAATTTCAGCATGGTTTTTCGTTGTTGTTTTTGATCGATTGTGAGCTCACGCGGCACTCATTTTGCACAAAGCTTTCTCATATCCAAATATTCGTGAATAATATGTAAAACACGTTCCTTTGATATCTTTAGGGTGTCAGCTATCTCGATCAACTTCACTTTACGGTCATTGAAAATCATTTTGAGGATTTTTTTCACGTTTTCATCGGTAACAGCCTCTTTTGGATGTCCACTGCGTTCATCGTCTTCGGTGCTCATATGACCAGTACGAAATTTTGCAAACCACTTACGAATTGTTGCTTCGCCCGGTGCAGAGTCTGGATAACACTCATCAAGCCATTTTTTGGCATCGGCGGCACTTTTTTTTCATCAAAAAGTAGTGTTTCATCAACACACGAAATTCCTTTTTTTCCATTTTTTTCACAATAACAAAAGTAGCTTCACTCAAAATGCAATATCTCACAAATTAATAATCAGACAGCTGTCAAATTTATACACGTATCTTTTGAAGGTTGGTACTAACTGAAAATGGTATGGATTTAATTCTAGTGGCGCCCTCTCATAGAAACGATACGAACTTTTTAGCCGATCTGTTATATCTATCTCTCTATATATATAAAAATGCAGAGGCCATCCTTTGTAATCGCATCACGTAAGAACGGATGGACGGATTTACATGATTATTTTTTTGTTAGATCAGCTTCTACCCCCACCGGGTTCGTACATCAAAAAAATTTGGAAAATTTGCCGGAAAAGTGGGAAAAATCCATAAAGTTGTTTTGTATGGACAATGGAATTTTCCACTGAAAAAGTCGCCAATGCTTGCTAGATTTACGATTGATGTTTGGCGCGCAACAAGTTGCAAAAGTCGAATAAATTTTGTGGCGCGCAACGAGATGTTTTGTGTGGAGAATTCGCATGCATACGTAATTAATTGGGTATCAAAAATATTGCTTGGTAAATAAATTAATGACAGAATGCATATGACTGTATGACCGCTAGAAGGTAGAAGAAAAATTCTTACATCCAGTTGAAGAATTGTGTGTAATGAAATCAGATGAATAATATTGATCATTGTGAGCGCGAGTTTCAAAAATCTGAAAATTTTTGAATGAATCCATGAAAAGATTGTGTTGTAGAAGCTAAGATCACACATAATAAGTGGCAATTTGATCAATGTTCAAGATGATTACCATAATGGATTGAGACTGCCATTTTCTATTTCATATTCTGTGAAGAATGCTAAAATTGGTATGATAAATATAAAAATAAAATTTAAGCGTCGTCTCTCCAAGCAACCAAAAGTTCCACAGTACCTGAATTTTATCGACTTTATTAGAGCTTTAATGTACGCGTGGTACTTTTTAGCAACTAGAACGTACAGAAAATGTTCCCAGAAAACTTTCTCGCTGCTTTAAAGCTGTACAAGGAACTTCTGCAAAGTTTGTTCTGTTGCGTCGGATGAACATTCAAGTTTGAGTAATTCCTTAAAAACGGACTGTTGGGAATGTTTTGTATGCTACTTAAGCCAAATCCTTTTTACGAACTTTTTGTTACTTGGGCTTAAAACAAATTATAAATATATCTTACTCTACCGAATGAACAACTTTAGAAGAGAAACTCTGCAACATTGTGTTAAGTTTATCAATCCAACATTATGGTCAGTGAGCTTTTTTATCGATTACCGGAAGTAAGAGTCACATTTGTAACGGAAAACGTGGCACCTTATATCCATTTCGTCGAAGCCGTTAGAGAGGAATCTCTGTTCAGTTCATTGATTCAAAGGATGAGATGAAAACCTGTGCATTTGCTCAATTTTAATATAAGTATTTCACATTTTTACATTATTTTTTGTGATACTCCTTTTTTGAGCTAAAACGTGTGTGTGTGTGTATGTGTGTGTGTGTGTGTGTGTGTGTGTGTGTGTGTGTGTGTGTGTGGCATACCGTTGATTGTAGGTTAGGTAATCAGAAAAACATTGGAGACATACGTAGTCGTTTGACAATTCTGCTGTCCAAAAACATAAATTCGAACAAAAAAATTTTTGGCGAGACGAAGTTCGACGGGTCAGCTAGTCTATATTATATATAAAAATGCAGAGATCATTCTTTGTAATCGCATCACGTAAGAACGGATGGACGGATTTACATGATTCTTTTTTTTTCGTTTGATCAATTCGTACATCAAAAAAATTAAAAAATTTGCCGGAAAAGTGTGAAAAATTCATAAAATTGTTTAGTTTGTAAAATAGAATTTTCCGTTGAAAAAGTCGCCCATGCTTGCTAGATCATCGATAGGTGTTTGGTGCATAACGAGTTGCATAAGTGTTTGGCCGTCGAAGAAAGGAATACTAGATCGTTGAAAGAATCTTTTGGCGCGCAACGAGTTGTTTTGTGTGAAGTTTTCACATGCATACTTGATTCATGTGATTCGTTTTTCCGAGCCACGTGCTTAACTGGGTATCAACATTATTGCTTGCCAAATGATATAATGATGGAACGCATACGAGTGTTCTAGCTATATCGTAAACATGATCAAAAGTTCTGATATTGTTTTCCAGAAGATGCATTGTGCAATGTAACCAGTTAGATGATTAGTGTTGGCTATCGTAGGTGTGAGTTGAGCAAATCACATTATAGAACGATTTTTGTACGAATCAATGATAGGATTCAGCTGTTTGAATAATGAGATCAAACAAAGAGGTTGCATTTAACATGCTGAAGTTCGTTCGCGTCGGGTTAATTCTGGTAGATTGAAACCCATTACTTGTGAGATTTTATGCATTGACTCGAACGATAAGCTGAATACTGATACAATCACTCCTCATGTTCACTCCGCTATAACAGAAGAATTGCACATTATTTTCATATAAAACTTTCTGATATAGATTCTCAGTACCGAACTCCACCATTCGTTAATCGTAGGTAGGGTACTAAACAAAATGATGTGGTGTCGACTAATGAGACGACTATTGATAAAACTATTAAACTTTACTATTATTACTCATTTTATCTTTCGGTTTTTTTAACAATATCAAACTAACTAGAGATTGTGAGAGGAGAAAGAATATGAAAAATGTAGAGCCATAGTACTCAAGGAAAAGTAAGGATTTGAAAATGAAGTGCGGAAAAATTCGACGCAACAAGGTTTATTTAAGTAAGAAGAAGGTTTCTGGCATCTAAACCTTTACCTTCTACCAGAGGAGTCGAACTAAGCGATGCGAATCATCCGAGTCTCTGATATGTCAGTAATTTACTAAATAATTACTCACAGACCAGAAGTCATAAATTAAAAGTAAAAAAAAATTATCGCTAAATTGTTAACGAAAATTGTTCCTGTGATTATCGCGCTTCGAACATTCATCAAACACGACTAAATAATATCACCAGACTAGCGAGAAAAAACGAACTACAAGTCGCGAGGCAGCTTTTGTGATTTTGCGGAATCAATTTAAAGTAGTTATCTTTGTTACTTTTGCTTCACTTTTTATCCCATATGTCGAAACCATTAGTTTGAAAGAGATCTACAACCGTTGTTCGATGCACTGACTCAATAGATGATATGGCGATCGGTGCATTCGCTTAATTTTTGCGTAACAAAAGCTTTCATCATATTCACAATATTTTTCTATGAATTCATCACAGCCAAGTAATCAGTAAAATAATGGCAAGATACATTAACAGCATAAGACCTTTGACAATTCTACTGGCCGAAAACATAAATTCAAAAAAAAAATCGGGCGGAACGAAGTTCGACGGGTCAGCTAGTATATTTATAGATTCCATTTTGTGCGAACGTTCATGCGATGCAGAACGGAACGATCGAAACACGGAAAATCAATAGAATGACATCATTTTGGTCAGTTGGGATTGGTGGATGAAAACATAGGTCGATTCTAACCAATTTTTCAATAGTATGTTATTGAAATACTGAAACGACGTCGCCATACATGTTTAAATTAAAAGTTTCCGAATCGATTGGTTGTTAAATTATATCAATCCATTACCAAATGATTGAAAAATTAACATTCAAAACTATGACACAAAAAGGTTACGTGGCTATTTTTTAAACTTTTGACACCCGGCCCCATTTAGTGAAAAGTAAGGCATATTTAATGCCAAAAGAATCGTCATTTATACTCAGAACTAATACTAATCTAACAAACGAACACATATTTGGCAGGGACGCACTGCACACCGACCAGATGACTACTGGTCGAGCGAATGGTGAGACGAATTTCAACCAATGCCAATATTATGCTACATAAGACTATATACATTTTTAACCTTTTTATTAGATTCCATGATTATTGTTTGGTTCAATAATGGTAGGTGAGGTCCTAAGCGGAAAAATAGTTCATTATGTTTTGCCACATTTAATGAAAAAGAAATATCTATGAATACTATTTTTCACCTGGAGCTGTTAGTGGAATGAATTCAACAGTTGTACTAGTATTACAACAGTAGTTGAATTAAATGGTACCGAAAAAGTACAACTGTTGATCTATGAATATCTTAATCTTGAATTGAATGTGGCAAATCTATCAACAAAACACCAAGATGAAAACTGATTTGATATTGCCAATATTGTTGCTACATGATGGTTAATTTTTCTCAGTGGATTAGTTTGTTTCAGTCAATATTTTGATAAAAAAAAATATTTTACTTTTGCGTTCCTTTCAATTCCTTGACAAACAATTGTACAGGAAATTCGATTTGAAAAATTTGTTTTAAATGAACTTAGTAATAGTAGCGATTTAAATTCACAAACCTTTTAGTAGAAATAAATCAGCTTGAATTTAGTTATTTCAACTAAAGCTTTTGTTTATCATAATCACATATTTTTGTTTGTTTTAAGAATGAAATGTTTTCTTTTAAATGAATATGCAAGGTAATTTTTTGACACTACTGTTGATTCGATTTAAGCTCGTTTTAAAATTCTTATAAACCAAGGGTTTGATTTATACTGACAATTGTCAAGATATTTAGCCCTTTAGTCGTTAGATGATCGAATTATTCACATACCACAATGAACCGCTGGTATTTTAATTAGTATCCAATGTTTCGGTGATTCATCCGGTCCGGTCAATATCTCTGCATCAACTAATTGTTTTGTAAAGAAAATACGTTTTGATTGTTTTAAACTCCCTATGGAATGTAAGAAGCAGGTAAAAATTTTACTTATAAAATGCGCACAAACTTTATCCGCGGTAGCAAAACATGTATTGTTACATACATAAGAAATAAAACTAATATGGCCCATTTGATTGGAAAACTTTGTTGTATCATTATACAAATAAGATCATCACCTCCCTACGCCAACCGAAGCAAAACTGATACTAAATGAAATTCGAGGTGTTAAGCAACGATCGAAACCGTCGGTCATGTGAGAGAAATCAAAAGGATAACATCATGACGGCATGATGTGATTGGCTCGTGAAAACATAGGTCGACTCAAATCAGTTTTTCAACAGTACACTATTGAAATACTGAAACGATGTTGCCATACATGTTTAAGTTCAATGTTTCCAAATCGATTGGTTGTTGAATTATATAAATCTATCATCATGTGACTGAGCTATTGTCGTCTAAAATTATAACAGAAAAAGGTTACGCGGTTTTTGAAAAATCCATTGTAATAGATATGGGACACTATGATAATACATTTTGAGCAATGGAACTATTTGAAATATCGTGTAGACGTGGCTTTGTGCTTTTGCTTAATTGTCTAGGTTTTTTTTTTCAAAAACGGTGTTTAGACTAGTCATTCAAATAGTGTATTTTTTCAAGTGTTTTTCTGAAAAGAGAAAGTCTCTACACAAAAACGTGATTAATCCACCTACCAGTGACATGATACCTTTTTTTTATCAATCCGCATGTGTTTTTTTGCATGGATATTCTTAGGTGTTTTAGTTCTCATGACATTATTTTAATTATCGTCGTTTCAAACGACAAATTGAGATTTTAATCACTCATTACCCTGTAATTTCGAATCTGCAAATCGTATCGAATTTCAATCTTAACGTGTGACATTCGATTGAACATTCCATGAGATGTCGAAGTAAGTTCCACTTTAGAGTTTTTCGTCATTATTTACGGTACTTCCAGAGCCGGTATTCAGGAACTAGCATAACCCAAAATGATTCGAATGGCCATAAATTAATACGCCAAACAATTTACATCTTCTATATCGGTATGAATTTTAAAAATTCATCATCTGTAATTCCAGAATCGGATAAAATTCACCTATTTTGTATGGGACCTTAAGTCCTTTAATTTGAATTTTTGTTTTTGAAGTTCGATTTGGCATTTTTGAAAAAAATGATTAAACTTTGAGAAACGATTCGAAACTGGATCCGGTGTTCTAAAATCGATGTAGCCGAAATCAGATAAATTCACCTGAGGAGTGTGTAGACATCTTTGAGAAATTGTAGTGCGAATTAAAATTTGGGGGTACATTCCGAATCCAAAAAAGAATACCGCTTAAACTGAAATAAATTTATTTGGTAATCGACTATCCAAATTTGCAAACCCGATAAACCTGATTATTTATGTGAAATGGACATTTTTTTACTAATCACCCTGTATCTCCTAAACCAGAAATCGGATCTGACTAATTTTTATAGGATTTTAAGACCTCTCATTTGAATCATAGATGATTCTTAGATTTCATTTGAATCTTAGATCGGTTCAGCCATCTACGAGAAAAATGAATTGCATTATTTTAATTTCGTTTCACATGTCATCCTGTGGTTCCGAAATCAGAGGTCGGAACCAAACATAATTCAGGAACTTTGTTTGGGAGCATACGACTTTTCGTATGAATCTGAATTTGTAGAAAAGAAATTTTCCGAGAAAATTAAGTGAAATTATTTGTCACACACGGATTTGCTGATCTCGACGAACTGATTCGAATGGTATATGGATGTAATGTTGTTCCAGCATTTATTGCTGTAAGTAGTTTAAAACAAAATAATTAAAAAAAATTCTGCCATCATCTGGTTTATATATGTCATATTCGAACGATTATGTTGCCAAAAACGAGCCGTGCCAAAATCGGTCCGAGGCTAAATGTCATGAAAAAGAATGCTGTACACAATCCTTTTGGTTCTTAGAAACAATTGTATGTAACAGTATAAAAAATCGTGTTTTCCGTTGCTCCCAAGCATTTCTTTGTCATACAGCGCTCAAAACTCCTACTGCTGGAATAGGGGGAAAAGTCGTTTACACAAAAATATTGATATCTCCGTTAAAAATGGACGGATTTTAACAAACTATGGCTTGTTGGATAGCTATTACCGTGCGGAATCTAAGTCTGAAAACATATTCTGTTTTCAAGGTCAATTGTGACAGATACTGTCAAAAAATTTTGACATAAAACTTCGTATAACTCAAAAAGTAAACATCCGATCTCAAAACCATTCAATAGCGTTCTGGGTGACTGGGAGACCATTCATTTGCGACTAGTTTGATCAAAATCGGTCCAGCCATCTCTGAGATCTCGACCTCTTAGTTGACAACACACATACAGACACACACACATACACACACACACACACACACACACACACACACACACAGACATTTGCTCAGTTCGTCGAGCTGAATCGATTGGTATATGACATTCGGCCCTCCGGGCCTCGGAAAATTTTTCGAAAGTTTGATCGAATTCTATACCTATTTTTTATATATATAAAAAAAGGTAAAAAAAGGTAAAAAATGTAAAGTACCTATTATTGGACATTTTCTTTCATTCGTTCTTTCCATTGTGTGAAAACACAACCAGCAAGGCTCACTTTTCTGTATATTTTTTCAAGTGACTTATGGAAACTACTTTACATTCAGTTTTTGCAATGACTGAGCGGAAATATATATATTGGAGAAGCCAAGTGAAAGAAAAACTAACAGAAAAGATGAATTTTTGGAAAAAGATACACTCAGAGACAGGACTCGAACCTGCCTTCTTATGCATTCCGTGCATACGCGCTACCATTTCGCCACTCTGATCTTGTTTTAGCCACTCCAAAACTCGAAAACAGACATAGTAGCAACGTACATCGAACATGGTCTACATCCTGGCCGTCACCCGACCGATACCTTCTATCCAAACATCTTCTCTGTCAATCAAACACTAGTCCTCTCGCTTTATACCTATTTCTCCGATCAAGCATTGAGTAGGAGAGTGTATTTATAATCGCTTGTCACCTTCTTTAATGGTGCCAGTCGCCGGCTAGACATCGTCAGCGACAGACCCCTATGAAGGTTGTATTGATTGTCTGCCCTTTCCTACCAGAAGCAGATTGTTACGGAAAATCAAACCGCAATTGTTTGAGTCCTGTCTCTGAGCGTATCTTTTTCCAAAAATTCATCTTTTCTGTTAGTTTTTCTTTCACTTGGCTTCTCCAATATATATTTCCGCTCAGTCATTGCAAAAACTGAACTTAGTCATGGCGGCTTTACGTCAAACTAAAATTAATAAATCGTACTTTACATTTTTTTTCGTGTACATTTCGTCAGTCTGCACTAATGACCAGCTGTGAATAATCATTTCATTTATTCTGTCTTTACAGAAGCCCTCAACGGTGCCGTGTTTGATGAAGACCACGATGAAATGGTTGTCGTTAAGGATATTGAAATGTTTTCGATGTGCGAACACCATCTGGTTCCGTTCTACGGCAAGGTTTCGATCGGTTATCTACCCTGCAAGAAGATTCTCGGTTTAAGCAAACTGGCCAGGTAAGCTCGATCTCCGGTCGCGTCATCCACAATCCGACTAATAACATTCTCTTGAAACAAAAAAAAACATATTCCTTCCCTTCCCAAACCGTGGCCCACTGATCAAGTGACGGAAAAGGCCAAGCCCTCGTTAGGTAACGTGCGGTTTCGGAAAGTTTCTCAATGTAATTCTCTGTTATTTTCTTCTCTCATGCACAGAATCGTGGAAATCTTCTCCCGTCGGCTGCAGGTCCAGGAACGTCTAACGAAACAGATTGCCGTGGCCGTGACACAAGCCGTCCAACCAGCCGGCGTTGCCGTCATCATCGAAGGAGTGTAAGTTGTTCGGTTTGACTTGTGTCCTCTCTCCTACTGATATCCTTCTTTTTTCCCTCAGTCACATGTGCATGGTGATGCGAGGTGTCCAGAAGATCAACAGCAAAACGGTAACTTCCACCATGCTGGGAGTTTTCCGGGACGATCCGAAAACCCGCGAGGAGTTCCTAACCCTGTGCAACAATAAATAGAAACCGGGGTCCCAAGAAATCCCAGCGGAGAGCAAGAAGATGCATGCTGAATTTTACAATGGAACACGGAATGATATGGCGTTGTTGTTTTAGAAAATTTTAAACTCATATATTTGTGGCAAACCCAGGAGGAAATGCCGTTCTGTTGTTGTCTATTTTACGGAGGTTGTCCAAAGTCAACCCGTTTTATCGCGTACGTCAATGATAGTGTGAGGTCCGGAACTTATATAAATTGTTGTTAATCAAAATGAAATGCTGTTAAACAAAAATGAAAAAGAGAACGAGAGAGAGAGAGAGAGAGAGAGAGAGAGAGAGAGAGAGAGAGATAAACATTGCACACGAAGCAAGCGAATATGATAGAACTTACCAATCGTGGACCAACCGAAAGTTACAATGAAACAATCATACTCTTATTATAATACCTATTGCCAATATTAAACATACAAGGGACATTTACCGAAATAACAATGATGCGATACGATTTTAGACTACGATATATTTTAGAGAAAACATTTTACTAGCCGAAATGGTATTACGTGCAGAGTAGCGATCGTCTTTGGCTTATTTGGGTGGAAAATGCAAAGCAGCGAGCTCACCCAGATGAACTCGATCAACTAGCTCTGTGCCAACTCCTGTATGTGTATTCAAATATTCCCTGTTCTTGTTATAAGCTATGTGAATTATACCTCCCGTCGAACGACAATATATATTACCGCGATCAGCAAAGATCATATGAAATAAATGTTATCGTCATGCTTCATTCCCTGCATATCGACAGGCGCATTTGTTCTGTATTCTTCTCATCCGAACAACCAACCGACCCGAAGTGAAACGATCAGTTTTTGGTAGTGCAACTAGCGGGACATAGGTGGCGCATCGAGCGGGTGGTTTTATTTCGGATCATTTCAGAATGGATCACACGAGGGAAGACGTTAGACACTTGAACTCAATTCTGTTTCTATTGAAATCTATGTGGAAAACAATGTGACATTCATATGAAATGCATATAGAATCTACAAGTATCGTTTTGATGTGCTTTTCAGATAAACGTAGCATGATTTCCACTAAATATCAACAGTTTTTACACTCATTTTATGAGTTGAGTGTATGTTTTCATGAATTTCATGTGTTCTACAAGCAGTGGTAGTTCAAATGCTTTGCACTTGCTGCTAGCGTGCAAATTATTTTCAGTGTACTTCGTAATATGCAAAGCCTTCTACGGTAAAATTCCATTTCAACAACTTTTTCCCTTTGTAATATGTTCACACCAGCAGAAAATAACATGTTTCAACGTTAATAATACAAAATTAAAACCGAACTGTTCACACTTGGATTACGTTATTCGCATGAAATATTGTTTATTATTGAGTTTGGTTTGAAACAAACTGCAAAAATGTCTACCACGCAGAAATTAGGCACTCTTCAAGAGAGAGTTGCGGTTTATCTTTACTATTTTAATACTTCGGAATAGGAAAATCTACAGAGAAAAAATTGAAGATTGCATTTCCGCCTTCAAGAGGTGTGGGGTTTCCACAATGCCTCTGAGTAATTGGTATTACTATTGAGTTATTTGCTTATTTCTGTGTATAAAAAAGGCTTTTTTGGTCGTATGTTGGTTTTAAATATTCATTTCACGTTAATTGTCAACCTTTCGAAGATATATTGCATTATTTAGGTGAAATGATTATTTTTAAGCAACAAATGGCCAAAAGTTTTTATAAAAAAAAAACAAAAACGGTTGTAATGTAGAAAAGTACGTTGACAACATCCGGAAAATAAGAAATAAGCAAGGTACGTATATTGAAAATGGTTCGAAAGTTTATTGATTCAAAACGTTGGCCATTTAAGAGAAATAAATAAAGACTGTACCAGAAAGCATTTTGATTTTGTAGTAAATAATTCACAAGTGTTAGATATTCAAATTTTACTCGATATACTGATAATATTAGACTACAACAACAGAACATTATTCTCAACATTTGCTACTTAGCCATTGTAGACTAGCTGGCGGCACCTTCTTGCTAACGTTCCTCATTGAATTCCGTACAGACTTCTTGGCGGCAAGTTTTGACATTTTTCCAATCCTTTTCAAACTGTTGAATGGTTTCGGCTGCCGAGACATGTTTCCTAAGATGTGCCTTCGTTAATGCCCAAAATTCCTGAATTGGTCAAAGTTGTGGGCAATTTGGTGGACTCATGTCTTTTGGGACGAAAGTGACATTTTCGGTACCTTATCATTCCACCGTTGATTTCGAGTAGTGGCAAGAAGCAAGATCTGGCCAGAAAACAACAGGATCCTTGTGGCTTCGAATCATGGGTAGAAGTCGTTTTTGTAAACATTCCTTGATGGATATTTCGCTGTTCATTGAAGCAGTGGTGATGAAGGGTTTCGAAATCTTACCGCAGCTACAAATTGCTTGCCAGATCATAACTTTCTTACCAAATTTTTCGACTTCAATCGATGTCTCGGATTGGTTTAACACTTGCCCTTCTCGCATCGTATAATATTGTGGTCCCGGCAAGGATTTGTAATCGAGTTTCACGTTGGTTTCGTCGTCCATGATTATGCAGTTCAAATTTCCAGCAAGAATCGTATTGCACAGCTTTCGAACCCTCGGCCTGATCGATGCTTCTTGTTTTGGACTACGTTTTGGTTATTTCTGCTTACTATAGGTTTGAAGATTCAAACGTTCTTTAGCAAGAAGAACATTTGACTTCAAAGTGCTCACTGTTTTGGCCACATCCCGAACCGAAGCCTCCTTCTTTTGCTCGAACGCCTTCAGTATACGTTTATCCAACTGAGGGTTAGCAGGACCTTTTTTTCGACCCGTTTTCGGTTTATCCTCAAAGGTGTTATCCTCACCGATCTTCCTGATTGCATTTCGCACGGCTTTTTCACTTACTCCTTCCATTTTTGCTATCTTTCCCAGTGACAGTCCGCGTTCTGTGCACCATTTGTACACAATTTTTCGACGTTGTTCTGCTGAAAGTCCACGCATTTCGAAACAAACTAATGAAAACAAATAAACAACTGCACAAGTGGTTAGAGAAAAATATAAACAACAGGACGCAGCCATAAAAATTGACAGATTCTGAACTATTGCGAAATGGCAGCGGCTTTTGGTTGCGTTCATATTTTCTGAGACAGTCTTTATTTTTAAGCAGCAAATGACCAAAAAAGTTATCTCTTAAAACAAAAATGGGTGTATCAGTTTCCAATTTTTGTTTTATTATGATTACATGACTACTTTGATGGAAAACTGCTATTGTTGAACAGCTCGTCAATTGACATAGTCGAAAAGTGACGGAAAATGCTACACACTTCGAAAATACCCTGTGATTTTAATTAAAGAATTCAAATTCATATACGTACTACCGTATTCCGTAAAACGGTCAATGTAACCGTTAGATCAAACGTATAACTAGAAATTGAACTGAACTGCACTGCACTTAAATATATGAATAGTTGCTCGCTATGTAAGAGCTGCAAATTACTCCGTTCCAACTTCAGTTCTCTCGTTCTGACGTTTTCACTTCTCTTCCGGTCCAGGGCGCCCAGCTCGTTCATCTCAGAAAGGTAAGACAGTGTCACCAGAACATATGTTATTTAGGGAAAACATGTTTTGATGTGACGTTTCTGAATATAAAATAACCAGCCCTCTGCTGTATTCTTCTGCAAAGAACAAAACAATGACGAAGAATGGCTATCCAAAAATTGAATATTACTAACTACTTGCTTATTCAGTACCCATTACCACACTTTCCAATGAATTTTCAATCAGAATATCATCACTATGATAAGGAAACTAAGACTTTACTCGATTTGAAAAATTCGATTGTTTGTTTACCATACTCTACGGCTACAATAGCACTTGCTGGAGCACCGTATCCTTGCCCCGGGCTGGAAATAACGCAAAAGTAAAACATGTTATTTTGCTTAAAACAAGAAATCAGTGTTTAAACTCGTTTTATTTCATAGTGTGAACATAGTATTAAGAGATAGAAAAACGATGTCTTTTACAAAGCTTTAGAACTTGAAAGGCGAAAAACATTTTTCGAAAAAACTATTCGCCCAACATAAAAAGTTTCGGATATATGATGCATTTTCGTTTGAAACCCCTTGCAATCAATGTTTTGTACAACTTTTTTCGCAATTGTTTTTAATGTCTCCAATGTGCGAGACAATGACAGAAAACGTTAAATTACACATTGTTGTTGCAGTCTGTGGACGAATTGGACTTTTCCTTACAAAGTAATTTAACTTTTTAACTTTTATATACATTAACTTCAACAACTTACAGGAAGCAGGGTCGCAGACCAAAATACTTGTACATTTATTTTTTGGAAAGCTCAAACTAAGTAGTATAAAATTACGAAGCACCTAGCGTGGCCTTTTAAATTGTGTAAATAAGATAATGAAATGAAGATTGCTTTTATAACGGCCCTCTGTCACGACACCATCTTGATGAAATCAAAATCGGAACCTCAAAATCAGCTGATTGCAACTTAAATAAACAATTAGTAATGCAATCGATTTACGGTTTACCTTGTTTATTGCACGAAATTTAGAGATTTTTGGGTCGAATCTCTCACAATAACTTCGGTTTACCTAAAATACAACAGATATTGGGTCGTATGAATAAAATGTAGTAAAGTCTATTGTTTGTAGTATCTTCTTAAAAACAAAGTCTACAGAGTAAAACGCGTTTGATATGAATAAAAAAAATCAAGTTCGAGCATGTAGTTAATGCTACCTTCGAATTTAAGCATTTATTGCATGCCGTATCGAATCGGAGCCGGAAAAGCTGTAATAAGTATGCACAAAGCAAGAAACGTACTTACTGCTGCAAAAATGATACTTTATTAAACTTTTCAACTTCACTTTATCAGCAAACACACGAGTAGCAACCTCTGGAGCTACCTACCGAAACATTATAGTAAATACTACATGTTCGAAAGTTGCTGTGTAGTAAATTGTGTAGGACACGGACGCATGTGAAGGTTTTTGTCTATAAAATCGAAGGAAACAATTTATTACTCTAGGGAACCCGTAGGGTCTATCATTTCCTAAACATTTTTTTTTTTGTTTGTATTTTGTTACCTTTGTTAAGTTTTATGGTCAATCGATGCAGAAATCTTGGGCCTGTGCACTGAGCTCTTACTTCTTCATAGTAAGAGATAAGCTAAGATGAAGGCCCACAACTTGCTGAATTTTTTTCTAATAGACTTGAAAATTTCACAGAATATTCTTGAAATGTTTTACTATAAGAAAATAAAAAAATCAAAAAGAAAAAAATAAATGATTTTTCAAAATTGTTAGTACCTACCCGTCCCTTAACTGAATCGTTATTCTATAGTACCTATGTAGTTATTATGATAAAAAGCCTTTCGTTATAAAGTAATCATTATAATAATCTTGAGCGATTACGTGGAAATAATGATGTCATAAGATTTTTTTTAACGAGAAGAGAGTAGCAAATGTTTGAAACCATGGAAGCACGAGGTATTGTCGATCGGATGTGACGAGGGACGTTAATTTAAGAACGTTACGTGCATATACACTTTTTGGAACTCAGAGGTTACTAAGAAGGTATTTATAGAAAGAAAGGTGTTCTACATATTCCTCGTAGAAGGAATCAAACATAAAACTGATCCGATTTTACGAGTCGCGGCGCTCTTTAAGTGTTTATATATTGATGAGCATGCAGCGTGCTTCATATGATGGTAAAGGAAATGCTGTCCAGTTTAATCTACGAAGTGTATATAAAAGAAATTGTTTTTGTATCGATTCAATGCGTTCTTCGTGCATAATGTTATATGGATTTCATACTAGGCTGTAATATTCCAAGATGGGTCTGACATATGTACTATATAGCAATTTTATAGTATATGGGTCATGAAAATTATGACTGAAGCGTTTGATAAAGCCCAGCATACTGTTTGCTTTATTGATTATTGTGTTGTAATGTTCCACAAATGTTAGTTTGGAGTCCAAGATTACACCTAAATCTCGTACAATTTTTCTTTTTTCTAATATTTGATTTTCTAAAAATATGTCTACAGAATGGGTTTCGTTTTTCCTACTTTTTTTTTTATTCAATCGTTTTTCCTACTGAAAGTTATTGAGTTGCATTTTTTTACATTAAGTTGAAGTAGACTTTTGCAGCCCCAAATGTGGAATAGATTGATTTCGTTCTGGAATATTACAGCGTTGTTGATATTTTTAATTTCCATGAAGAGTTTCATGTCGTCTGCATATATAAGCACTTTCAGATTTTTGAGTATGAAGGAAATGTCGTTTATATGTAAAATGAAAAGGAGAGGCCCTAAGTGAGAACCCTGAGGTACGCCAGAAGTTACATTAATTGGTTCAGACAGTATGTTTTGAAAGCGAACTATTTGTACACGATTCGTTAAGTATGTTTTGAGCCATTCCAGAAGGGTATGTTCTGTGCCATATTTTTGCAGTTTGTATAGAAGTAATGGTGTGTCAGCACGGTCGAAAGCTTTACTAAAGTCGATGTAAAGAGTTTCTACGTGGTTGCCAGCGTCCATTGCGTTCAGAGTGAATGTCACATATTCAAGGAAAAGCCATACTGCTTGTTAGTTATTACATTCTTCAGGTGGTGAAATAGTTTTTCGTTTATAATTTTTTCAAATAATTTTGGAATGCAAGAGATAATAGCCATTCCACGGTAGTTCCGAATGTTAGATTATGAACTAGATTTAAATATTGGTACAAGAAAAGAAGATTTCCATGCTTTAGGAAAAGTACATTTATTAAGTGATTAAAGTAGTTGTAGTGGTAGTGTAAGTTCTTCAGCAAGATTTTTTGAAAATATTGGTGGTATACTGTCAGGTCCAGGCCCTTTTGAGGCGTCTAAGTTTTTCAGTGCTGTCGAAATGTCATGTTCTGATAGATAGTTTACAGAGATGGAGTTGGAAAATGCAGATATGAAAGAAAAGTATTCACGGTCACGGTCAGTTTCTGAATACGGTGTAAATACTTCTTGAAAAAAGTTTGCAAATTGTTTGCAGATTTCTGTACTATTTTTTCTTACATGCCCGTCGAGATACATTTGAGATGGAAAACTGTTGCTTTTTAGTTTAGTTTTCGTGTAGTTAAAAAAAATTCTTAGGAAAAGGCTTCATTTCGTTTTCAATTTTGCGTTTATATTCTTCATGTGCTGCACTTATGGCTATTTTGAGTTGATTGCAGAGGTCTATGTAATTTTGGAGATGAGTGTCACTTTTTTCTTGTTAGTAAATTTTGTGTGCTTTTTGCTTTCTATTTTTCAGACGCTTCAGTTGTGAATTGAACCATACAGGTAATTTTTTTCTTCTTTTCTTCGGTAAAGTTTCTGCTAGTATATTGTTTACAATTTGATAAAATTTGTCTACTTCGTCATCGACATTTCCTTCTACACTCAAAACATTTCGACAATTAATTATACTTAGTCTACGCTTGACTTCTTCAAAGTCAATTTTATTGTATTCCGGCACTTCCTCATATTCCAAGTCGTAGGGAAGGGATGCATTGTGTGTAAATAATGAATATTCAATTGCGGTGTGAAATGTCTGTCTGTCTTCTGTGCAATTTGTGAAAAGAAGATCTAAATATGCATTTTGTCGATTTTTTACGGAGTTTACTTGTGGCAGGCCAAAATTAGAAATTTTGTCGAAAAAGTAATGCAATGCTGCGTTTTCTCCTACGACTGGAAGTAAGATGGATTTATTTTCAATGCCAGAAATAAAGTCCGCATGACGTTGGTTAAAGTTGCCGAAAATATGAAGCTTTACTTCAGGTTCCATATTCGAAATGACTGTGTCTAAAGATTGGAAGAATAATTCAAAAGATGCTTTGTTTAAATTTTCGGGGGGGTAGTAGACGGAGCAGGAAATATGAACTTCACCCGATATTGAGGCTTTAGTCCATATATGTTCGAATTAATTTTATGAGTAATAATTTCTGCAAAAGCAAGAGTTAATAATATAAGTTTAATGGAACATCGCTTAAGCTCTAAGATGCCGAGGGCAATGTTTCTAAATGTATTAATATGTTTGCTTCTAGAATGTGCGTATGTCATTGCATTACGGCTGAGAAACAAGATCATTATTGCAATCCTTAAACGATCATAAACATGTACAAAATGTCCTCTTCGAATTTTTAGCACTACGAAGCTCACTATTTGGTTCTCGTGAAAGCAAACAGAATAGTACTAACTTGCATTTTTTTCTCCTGCAGATCGGCTTCTTTGTACCGTGCGGAAAACCGCATCGAATTCGATTCCGCCTCGCGCTCTGTTCCATTGTTTACCTCAGTTCGATCACGGCGATCACCTATTTACTTACGGTGCGGTGTCCGGAGTAATTCTGGTCGCAGCACGCGCCCAACAGCCACACCATCGATCGATTTCGAATTAAACTGAAAGGGCAAGAACAACAACGACGGGACAACGGAGGCAACACGGCGAACCGCCTGGCCTCCGGGTGTTGAAATCTCCACACCCCCACACCAATCGATGCAGTTCTCCGGTCCGGCTGGACTGCACTTTCCTTCGGGTATGCACGCGCGCGTCGAGAGAGAGAGAGACGAATGGAAAGGAAAGGCCGATCGAAGGGCACTGGGTAAATTTAATGATATTGGCTATCCGGATTCGATAAACGTTTTTTTTTTCTAGGCTAAGCAGGATGGAAGTGAATGATTTGATATTGTGCGGTCGGTGATCCGTGCTGGAAGGGTATGAACTAGCGGTGGTTACACTAGTTTGTAAGGTTAAAAATTAGTCCAACTTCTACGTGAGTTTCTGTTGGTTAGGATTGCATCTTAGGGAGAACTTTTTTCTTTGTGATTTAGTAATTCGGAGGATTCATTCGCTTAGGGACAAAATCGATCTTGTTGGTAGCATACCTCTCCAGAACCACCATGGAACAGTGGCAACTGGTCAAATCGTGCCAAAATTACCCCTATACTTGTGAATGAACACTAGGGTGGGAAAAAATATTGATTTTAGCATTAAACTTTTCGTGTTCCTTTTGGGTCTCGTAAGCACCATGCAAAATTTTAGCTTGATCGGAGAAACTACACGGAAAACCCTCCAATCAAAAATTTTTTTGATTTTTGCAGTTGTTGTTTTAACTAATAATTAGTTGATTCAACCAATTTGCTATTTGATTTGCACATATTGAAGTAGTTGAAAAATATGTTGTTTTGCCGTGAATACGACTTACTTTACTATGGGGTGCCTTTTCAAAATTAGCCATATGGAAGAATGGGCAGAACTTAATCGTGAATATCTCGACTTGTATTAATGGTAGCAAAATAATTCTTTCACCATTTCATCAAAAATATGATCAGGAATTTAGGATAATATTTTGAACAGTGTGAGATAACCACAAACAACTCAAAAATTAATTTTTCTCAAAATCTCAAAATAATGCGGAAAACTCTTTACTTTCGCTTGGGTTTTTCGCGCAAGGACGACGATTTTGAGGTAGTCAGGCACATATCTTCAACTGAATGCGTATAAAAGGGGAACCGTGGTGAAAATCGATCATTTCTTTTCGTGCGTTCGGTGGGAGCAGACGTCGTAGGAGTTAAACCTTCAACCAGCAGCGACGGAGAGGGCGCCTTCTGCGTGGTTAAAACCTCAAACACTCAGGTAGCAACTTTCATTCGCTTGCTGGCCATCAAGGCGAGAAGACTGCCATCGCGGGAGTTAAACCAGCAACGACGGAGAGAGCACCTGCCATCATTTGGTTTTCGGTAGTCGTAACGAGAAGTTCAATTTTCAGATTTTAGTTCCGCAATATAGGTTTAGAATTCAGAGCCTGCGTGCTGAAACTGGATTCTGGAACTGTATTCCCGAACTAATTTGAGTTTCGAAATTGCAATTCTAGAATTGAAACTGGATTCTGAGTCTGTTATTGGTTCTAAATTTAGTTCTTGAACTCAGGATCCAGTTCTTTATTCCAGACTTCTTCTATTCGGTTCTTTTTAGAACCATAATAATACTCCTAAAGAATTATGCGGAAATTTACTTTACTGTACTCTATAAAACCCATTCTGGTAGTCATGGCGAAAAATCGTCTTCATGTTTTAGAGCTTAGTTCTGGAATATGGGTTTAGAATTCAGAGTCTGCGTGCTGAACTAACTCAAATCGTCACTATTTTTTTATTATAAAGAACTATACTGCTTATTTCATAATATTTAATTGCGTTTCAGAATGTTTAATGTAACTAATCTGTAATTTAGTCTAGGCGCATCGTTTAAATTTCTAGTAATGTAAGAGGGGAAAGTTGCACAATTCAAACAATCGATGAACTACCAATTCGAATTCGGAAGCATAAATAAAGCGTGTCATATTCGTATTCACGACATCCAGTTATGTCTCTGACATTACACACCCGTACTTTTTAATGCTGTCTAATGCCAAAAAAAGCACAAAGCATAATAAAAATCGCAATGGAAAATCAACCATTACTTTAGTTGAAATTCAAACGTGTTTCTTAAACATTTTTATGCTAACATAAATCGCTGTTAAATCAAAAACAAGATCGGTTGTTGTAACTAAAATCTTTATTGAAATTGAAAGGTGTGTGTCTTGACTAACTGACAGCTTTTTTGTCAACCAAAAATTTTGTTATTTCAACCATCGTTTCTGTTGATCGAAAAACAAAAATGACAGTTTAGAAAAAACAACAATCGATTAGTTGTACCAAATTTTAAACAATCAAATTCAGTAAAACAACTAATATTTTGGTTGTTTCACAATTGCGAGGGGTTCCACTGCTACTAACGGTGGTAATATGATTTTCCTTTCTTTTATTATGCTATAACGGTTAATCTGAGTTGTTTGATGTCTTGACGATAGTTACTTAGCTTAGAATGAAGAGTCTTTTTAAGTGACAAACCATGCTCCAAACCTTACTGTAAAAACACAAATATTTATGTTAATTATGTGTTTTTTTGCATGAAATAGTATAGTATGTATCTTCTAAACTATAAGAGATAAAGAGTTTGTATATTAGGCAAAGTTATTGGATTTGATTTTTCTAAAATATTGTAGAAGATTTGAAAACCCTAATTCTTCAAATTAAAAAGTTAGTCTTTTTCGTGTCTTTACAGTAAGGTTTGGAGCATGGTTTGTCACTTAAAAAGACTTTTCAAGCAGAAAGCAAAATCATATTACCACCATTAGTAACAGTGATGCTAGATATATTAAGGAATGAGCCATCGTTCGGACCTTTCCTTTAATAACTTTTTCTACAAATGTCGGATTGTTTTGAAGTCTTCGAAGCTTTTCTTCCTCGTTAAATTTTATACAAAAATGACATACGCACTGATTTTTAGAGTACACGGGTTGATCTTTAGCCGATTTTTTTGTAAATATGAGTTTTTCCATATTAAATCCCATACAAACTTTAAATCTCGGGCGCGAAAATTTCTCCGATCGAGCTAAAACTGTGCATGGTGCTTACGGGACCCAAAAGGAACACGAAATATTTTGGTGGAGCTGAAATCAATATTTTGTCACACCCTACTGTTCAATTTCTCATACAACCTTGTCCCACCATAATGAACACGCTTCTTCGATATAAACTTGGTATAACATCTTCAAAGATTTGACGATTGGATCTGTTTTCAGTTAACTACTGTAAATCGTTTGTCGAATCATGATCTTATCCGCGAGCTTATCGGCAAACCCTAACTTGAATTTTTCGGCACATCCCCTCGTCCAGTCGCGATGTAAAACTTGTAACCGGGAAGCTACTCACAATCGAATTTGACGTAAACAATGCGTCCATTGAGTTTCGAGACTGATTCCAAAAATCGCAAAATAAACAACATTTCTTGAGTATTTCGAATGTATTACTCGAAGTATTCTCCCTATGATTTAATACATTTATTACAGCCTTTCTGATGGTCTCAATATCCTTCGAAAAAAGCATCCTTTGAACTTCAACTTCGGAAACAACAAGAAGTCACATGGTGCCAAACAAGGTGAATACGGTGGCAGGTCCAATACACAGACTTGTTTTCGGGTCAAAAACTAACGAACAATGCTTGATTTGTGACTCGACGCATTTTCGTGCAGAAAGCACCATTTCTATGGATCACGATATTCGGTTCGTGTGGAGTGCATCGAAAATAAGCTATCCACAAAATTTTCTTTCAAATTGTGATGAAAAACGATATTTTATTCAAACTAAAAATTGATCCTTTATTGTACGAGGTTAAACTTGCGCTTAATGAAAACCGGATGAAATTTAAGTTATTCCTTCAGTTCTGAACAAGTGGTGCAACGCATTTTTTGGACGCTTGAGCCCAATTTTTTTTAACTCCTGCATGTTCCCAGCTGCCTTACCAGTCTTCTTGAAGACCCTCTTCACGATTGCCCAGTAACGTACGATGGGTCGAAGCAGAGGGCAGTTTGGTGGATTGATATTTTTCTCAACGTTTTTTTTTACCCTTTTCCGCAAGTCAATTGAGAGTGGTGTTGATGCACAATTGCATGTCAGAAGACAACTTAAGTGAGCTTCACTGTATATGAAGTAGAAATCAATCAACGTTATTATTCGAGCAGTTTTATTAGTAGAGTTTGCGATTATATTCGTATGCGATATTGGCTTTCCGGCATATTCTACGTAATATGTTTTCCGGTAGAGACAAACTTTGTTCATATAATAATGTACGCAGACTATATAAGAGCAGTGCAGATCAGATCAGACACGGTACTGTGGTATTACGGTACTACAGTACTAAAGTACTTCGGTAGAACATTAAGTTTACGTTATATTCGTCGTGATTGTCCTAGTCGTAATTCGATGTCGTCCAAGTGTTGTCCTAGTTCGGTAAAATATATTAGTCAGTTAATCAAGAATAAACGCGTACCAGTTTATAACATCACATCCGAACTATTCCGCGGTGTCCCCATCCGTGCGAAAGCCGTGTCATGGCTTAATGTATTCGAAGTGTACGCAGTGTCCCAATCTGTACGAAAGCCGTCCCAGGCTTAAGTTGGAAGCCGTCCCGGGCTTCATATTTCCGTACAATTTAAACACAACGTAGGGTTCAGATGAGCCTCATCATAATCGTGTGGTGAGCGCCATCAAGTGGTTTTTGGCATAGTGAGCCGACGCTAAATTCGGCCAAAACAATGGAGGTGTACTATGCTTCTTATATAAAGGCAGCAATCTCTTCTGGAGTCACTCAGATCGATAGATTTCTGCATTTATAGTTCCGGTAGTGTAAAAAATTGTTGACTTCAAACCACAGGAACATATTGCTTGCCATACCAGTACCTTTCGACCGAGTTTCTCCACTTGAATCGACCTGTCCGCATCGCTCACATACTCCCCAACGACGACAGTAAAGTATTGTGGACCTGGAAGAATTTTTGAGTCCTCCTTTACATAAGTCTCAAAACGCATGCATCTGGATACTGCAAAAGACGCGAATACAATTTCCGGGCCCTTGTTTCTGCTCGCTTCTTCTGTTCTACACTTTGTTTCGAGATTTTCTGCTTCTTGTAGGTCTTCAGATGATTTCGCCTCTTTATACGCTGGATCATTCCGACACTCGTTCCTGCTTTTTTGGCCAAATCACGTATTGACATTGATTTGTTCTTCATGATAAGAGATTATCACTTTCTGGTCCAGTTTCGGGTTGGGAGAACCGGGTTTTCTGCCTCATCCTGGTAGCTCATCCAAAGAATAGTGTTCCCCAAACTTATTAATGATGGTTTTAACACTGGCATGATGAAGTCCAAACCGCTTCGCCATTTTTCGCATAGTAATACCCTTCTCGCTTAGCCATGTGTCCAGAACCTTAATTTTCACTTCCTTTTCAATACGCGTCATTTTGAAAATGCAGAATTTCAACCGCACAAACAAGTAAACAAACGAAAGCTGACATCCGAACGCACAGCATGCTGTGATCTGAGCATGAAAAACCATCACAAATACATGTCTACTACACAAATGTATGTGAATAGATTATCTTCGATACACTCCTTCGATAAACTGATGCTGGTCATCAAATAAACGGCGTCAGTTACCGTTTGACCAGTTAGAACGAACTCTTCGTGGATGATGCCTTTGCTATAGAAAAAACTTCCATTCCGAACTTTGCACCTTAAGTTTGGTTTTAGGTCGGTTCGGCACTTAGTATCTGGATCGTACTGAAAGCACCACGTTTCGTGGCCAGTAAAAATTGATTTCAGGAAGTTTGGATCATTTCTCTGGAATTCAGTGTATGGGCGAATATTGAAGCACATGTATGTGCTTTGATCTCTCTACGGACCTCCATAACAGAGCATTGGAGAGAAATTACATCAGATTATATTGCCAAGATCTGCAAAAGCTTCAGGCGTCGTCTAGAAGCGGTCATGAAGGCAAATGGCCTAATCTTCTACGAACATATTATAATAATAATATAGGTTATGTTTAAAGTTGATAATAAAGATACTAGGCCCCAATGAAATTAAATATGTTTGAGTCTCATTATTTTCTGACGCATACTGTAGAGCAAGGCAAGCACCATTGCAGAATTCCTCAAAACTATACCCCATCATCAATCCCTTATGATAATTAGTCACCAACTGCTGCTATTGCTATACAATCAACGATCCAATCAGAAGCTCAGATTTCCCAAAGAAACGGCCGGTTTCCTTCTAGGGTACCTCGACGCCGATCGACTCAGTTCGAATCATTCATCATGTGATATCGCGTTTGATCCTTCTTTGCTGCCGAGAGATCGCAATTGAAAACAAAGCGATAGAACAAGAGAGAGAGAGAGAGAGAGAGAGAGAGAGAAATATAACAGTAACTTTCAAATTGTGTAAGTTTTTTTTTTGTGATTCAGAGCCTACTTGCAGCATCCATTTCATTCATTCATTCTGATCAAACTTGGTCCAAAAATTGAACCCTGTTGAATTATTCATTTGATTTCGTTGTTTCGGAACATTTTGAAGTTCCCTGCGCGATCGTTGCTTACGAAAGCAGTTTATTCATCATAATTCGGGTAATGTTTTTTGTTTATCTTCCAATTCCGCATACACAAGGAGTCGAACGGCTCGGGTCTTCCTTTCTTTTCGGTTCGTTATTTATTGGCATTCCATTCCGATTCTGACATAATTTGGTGCACATAATTTAGCCATTTCTGCGGTAAGTTCACCGCGCATTTGATTTCGTTGTTCTTATTTTGCCACCATACGAAGCTGACAGCTGTGCTGCCGTGGTTTTATGGGTTATTTATCAAAAAAAAATGGAAAATCGCAATTCCAAATCTCCCGCTGTGAATAAATTACGTTCCGTATGGTGATGATGCGGCGCTGCGCGGTGTGACTTTAATTGGATTCATCATAGATCAATATAATCCATGTGCCAGAGCAGCGAGAGATTCGAATACCTAATCTGCTTTGACACCGGGAGAATCCCCGAGAGAGAAACAAGTTCCATTGGCTGTCAATTGAAAGCACAGCCTGTCACATTTGTCACATAACTGCTGGCTGCAAATGAGCAGAACAAAGCATGCGGGTTAATTTGTCCCCGCTGGTCGTTTTTCGGTGTTCCAAACACGTGTTTTTCCTTTGGTGAAGTAGTTTTTTTTTTATTCAAGAATATAATGTTTAAGGCACACTGCTTAAGCTCTAAGATGCCAAGGGCTTTTACTAATTTAAAATTTACGACTAACTTAAAACTAGGGTTGTATCATTAAGTAATGTCATATTTGGGTCGCAGTGGTTGACTTTGGCAGATCCAGCCTTCATGTGGTGATCGGCCGGTGATCTGAATATTTCATGAGAGTCTTCCATATGGCGTTGGTGAATATTCATGTTGGCCGCATTCTTCGGTCCGTGTGGGTCCGCGGGAAACACCCCCAGGTTACGAATACCCGGCGGGTGGCCCGCATGCTGTTGATAAGTTTCCGTGGGCGATGATGGTGTTGTTACAGAAGAAAATGAAAAAAAAAGATAGCGAAGTAAATATTGCGGAAAACGAAGTAAAATGGGGATATGGGAATGAAATGACTAAAACGACAGAGATCTAATTAGTTGACATCGAGATGGTGAAAAGACGGGGAGGGGGGAAGCGAAGGTTAGTGACAGCAAAAAGATCTTGTTAGTTCCGATGAAGATGGTGGACAGATGAGGAATCGGGATAATCGGCGGAAGTTAGTGTCGAACCTGCAGTTGAGAAATAATTCTTAGCCACAGTTGAAACAACGTCGATAAATAGGAGGAACTTTCTAAGCCAGATGTAACAGATTACACTTGTATATTAATGTGTTTGAGAAACTGGTATATGAGAAGCATATATGAACTATCCCGACTCGCCAACACATCCCGAACCGGAACCTCAGGCGGTCTACCTCGGGCCCTGAGGGATTCCAGTAGCTTCGACCTGGCGTCGCGATACTCTACGCACGACCACACGACATGCTCGATGTCCTGATAACCGTCGCCACAGGTGCAGAGCCCGTTCTCCACGATCCCGATACGCCGGAGATGTGCGTTGAATGTATAGTGATTTGACATGAGTCGTGACATAACGCGAATGAAATCACGACTCACGTTCATCCCCTTGAACCAAGGTTTCGTCGATACCTTAGGGATAATGGAGTGTAGCCATCGTCCCAGCTCGTCATTGCTCCATGAAGTTTGCCAACTTTCGAGAGTTTTCTGACGAGAGATACTGAAAAATTCATTGAAGCAGATTGGTCTTTCATAAATATCACCTTCTAATGCGCCCACTTTAGCCAATGAGTCTGCCTTTTCATTGCCCGGGATGGAACAATGCGAAGGGACCCAGACTAACGATATTGAATAAGACCGTTCAGATAAAGTACTCAAATGTTCCCGTATTTTCCCCAGGAAATATGGGGGATACTTTCCTGGCTTCATTGCCCGGAGAGCTTCTATTGAGCTTAGACTGTCCGTGACAATGAAGTAATGGTCTTTGGGCGAGGTTTCAATGATCTCGAGGGTGTACTGAATAGCAGCTAATTCTGCGACGTAAACTGAAGCCGGATCACTGAGTTTGTAAGAAGCGGTGATGTTTTGATTGAAGATGCCGAAGCCTGTGGACTTGTTAATGTTTGATCCGTCAGTGTAAAACACCTTTTCACAGTTGACTGTTCTAAATTTATTATAAAAAATATTTGGGGCCACTTGAGGGCGCACGTGAGCCGGAATTCCACGAATTTCTTCTCTCATGGATGTGTCGAAAAACACAGTAGAATCAGAAGTATCCAAGAAATGAGCACGGTTGGAAACAAACGAAGAAGGATTAATATTCTGAGCCATGTAATCAAAATACAAGGACATAAAACGGGTTTGAGAATTAAGCTCAACTAACCTTTCGAAATTTTCAATCACCAGAGGATTCAAAATGTCGCATCGAATGAGCAAACGATATGAGAGATCCCAGAACCGGTTTTTCAATGGGAGAACGCCCGCTAGCACTTCGAGGCTCATCGTATGAGTCGATTGCATGCAACCCAAGGCAATACGCAAACAACGATACTGAATTCTTTCCAGCTTGATGAAATGAGTGTTCGCCGCGGATCGGAAGCAAAAGCATCCGTATTCCATCACGGACAATATCGTTGTTTGGTACAGCCTGATCAGGTCTCCTGGATGGGCACCCCACCACGACCCGGTTATTGTACGAAGAAAGTTGATTCTTTGTTGGCATTTTCTTTTCAGATACCTAATGTGACATCCCCAGGTGCCTTTGGAGTCGAACCAGACCCCGAGATATTTAAATGTGAAGACCTGAGCTATGTTTTCACCCCCTAGTTGAAGCTGTAGTTGTGCTGGTTCTCGCTTCCTTGAAAATACAACCAGCTCAGTTTTCTCCGTAGAGAACTCGATACCCATTTGAAGAGCCCATGTGGATAAGTTGGCAAGAGTATCTTGTAACGGCCCTTGCAGATCGCCAGCTTTGGGTCCTATAATAGACACAACGCTGTCGTCGGCAAGTTGTCTTAGCGTGCAAGATGTGTTGATACATTTATCGATGTCGTTTACGTAAAAATTGTATAGAAGGGGGCTTAAGCATGAGCCCTGAGGAAGACCCATGTAACTGAATCGTATTGTCGACAAATCACCATGCGCGAAATACATGTGTTTCTCAGACAATAGATTATGTAAAAAGTTGTTCAAAACTGGCGAAAGACCATGCTGATGCAGCTTCTCAGATAGGATAATTATAGAAACTGAGTCAAAAGCCCCCTTAATGTCAAGGAAAACTGACGCCATTTGTTCTTTACGAGCAAATGCCATTTGAATTTCTGTTGAGAGCAACGCAAGACAATCGTCCGTTCCTTTACCCCTGCGGAAACCAAATTGTGTATCTGAAAGTAAGCCATTAGTTTCGACCCAATTGTCTAGACGGAAGAGAATCATTTTTTCGAACAATTTCCGGATACAGGAAAGCATAGCAATCGGCCGATACGAATTGTGATCGGAGGCTGATTTTCCTGGTTTTTGAATGGCGATCACTTTCACTTGTCTCCAGTCATGTGGAACAATGTTGTCCTCAAGGAACTTATTGAATAAACTCAACAAGCGCCTTTTGGCGGGGTCTGGCAGATTTTTCAACAAGTTGAATTTTATTCTGTCTAATCCCGGGGCTTTATTGTTACATGACAAGAGTGCAAGTGAGAGCTCTACCATCGAAAACGGTGTTTCGTTTGTATTTGGTGTCGCGGCGCGGGTGATCTTCTGTTCCGGAACAGAGTCTGGGCATACTTTTTTAGCGAAATCGAATATCCAGCGGTTGGAATATTCCTCGCTTTCATTCGTGGTGTTATGATTGCGCATTCGTCGGGCTGTGTTCCAAAGAGTACTCATAGATGTTTCTTTCGTTAAGCCGTCTATAAACCGACGCCAGTAACCGCGTTTCTTGGCTCTAATCAAGTTCTTAGTTTTAACGTCTAACGCCGCGTAATCCCGGTAATTATCAGGTGTTCCATTTTTTCTGAATATTTTATACGCGGAGGCTCTCTCCGCGTTTAAATTTGTGCACTCTTTGTCCCACCACGGGTTGGGAGGACGGATGTTAGTTTTCGCGCCGGGTACACGTTTCGTCTGAGCTTGAGTCGCGGTGTCGAGAATCAAGCCAGCCAAAAACGTGTACTCTTCCTCCGGAGGAAGTTGTTGAGTTCTTTCAAGTTTCTCAGATATCGAGGTCGCATAGCTATTCCAATCAATATTTCGTGTGAGATCATACGAAACATTGATTGTCTTCGATGGTTTTGAGCCGCTGGTGATTGATATTACGATCGGAAGATGATCGCTACCGTGGGGATCAGGAATTACCTCCCACGTGCAATCCAACCGTAGCGATGTCGAGCAAAGGGATAAATCCAGCGCACTTGGTCTTGCTGGTGGTGCAGGAATCCGTGTCATTTCTCCCGTATTCAAGATTGCCATATTGAAGTTGTCGCAGATATCATGGATCATAGTTGATCTGTTATCATCGTGAAGACAGCCCCATCCCGTACCGTGTGAGTTAAAGTCTCCTAAAACCAACGTCGGTGCAGGAAGGAGCTCTACGATATCACTGAGCCACCGATGCCCAACCGAGGCTCTTGGGGGAATGTAGATGGAAGCAATGCAAAGGTCCTTACCTTTGATTGTAACATGACATGCGAGGGGAGGTTAATGCGATAGAAAGAATAGCACTTTTTGATCCCCAAAAGTACTCCTCCATAGGGATTATCTCTGGTGAAGTAGTTGACTGCAACACAAACAGTGTTCAGGCAATGGCCATTTTTTTTGCAGCAGCAGCAGCAGCCACCAGCCACCAGGTTGTTTTGCAGCAACAATCGTGAAAGTATTGTAATTTTGTCCCCGCCACTGCTTTGCAAACATGTAATTTGCCCGTTTGTTGATGTCTTTCATGGCTATCTCCGCTCGGTCATCTGACCGTTTTGGGCATTTTCGCGGGACCATTTTCTGTATATTCATATTTCTCCGGGACCGAGCCGGACTGCGCCGGACTGGGCTGGGCTGGGGACTTCATCAGTGGCGTGACGGTCGAATGCGATAATCATACATCATCTCGTTGACACCGGTGGTTGAGGCTGTGGGTTTGATCTGGCGCGGACACGGTTTTCAGTAGGTTCAGAACACATGTCCATTGTCCACCCAAGTAGCAAAACTTTAACCATTTTTTTTCTCATTTTCAGGCGCGCTCTATTCACCAGGGCCTACTTTGTGCGAATGACATAACCTCATCTTGTAGAATGACAAAGCCCACAAAGGCATTCACGTGCAAACGAACGAAACGATCGGCTGTCGGTCGGGAGTCGGTGGGAGAAGTAGTCAGAAAGAAGGATGACAATCCTAAAAATAAGAATCAGATAGGTTCGTATTATTATTGATGAATTAAATAAATCTCTTCATCTCCCAGCCAGGTATGTATTGTTAGTGCGGGCGAAAAAAAGCGTAATTCCATTTATTATCGCCCTCTGCCGCACCAACCAGCCGCCACCGTTCGGTTGTAGGTGAACACGGTCACGGATGTTGCGTTTTCCGCCTTGTCATCGGACGTGATTGCTGCCTGAATTGTCTCCAGTGAATCGTAGTTGCCACAATAATTGCGATAATCAACGGTAGCAGAAGACCTGGAAGACCTAGACCTTCGGCCGGACACTTTTGGACCGTGCAACAGTTACAACCTATTTCGGTTTTCGGGTGGGCATCGGGCGGTGGTCGGAGCAGCTCGCTAATTAAGACCAATCGAGAAGGGAACTGATTGAGATGGTGGCCTATTAAAAGAATAAATCTTGCTCGGTGTTGCCGGAATCTGTCGTACCGGTCGAAGGAAATGACTTATTTAAGCGCGTTATAAACGGGTTCGGGTGATCGAAGGAGATTCGAACACCTTCCGGCATTGCATTCCAAGAAATGCCGAAGAAAGCCGTACCGCATTTTAGGACTGATTAGCGAGATGATGAACCGCTGTTGTTCGGTGGACCGAGATTTATTACCTTTCGATAATTTGACTTTTATTAGGTTTTATTTTTTTCATTGATTATTCGGCTCATCACCTTCCCTTTTGTGAACGATTGCATCGATTTCCTGTAAGGGAAAACTTTGGCGTCAATTTGATACCTTAATTATATTAGGTTCAAAGCAAATATTTTCGACACCGTCTTATTTAAGAATGCGATGTTTTGAACCACTTACAATACGTTGGTAAACTGAGCGTTTTATTGGCCTTATAAGAACAATTTTCGTACACTGGAACTAAAACACGCCAGTTTACCTATAACAATCAGCACCTCATTTTGACTTCAAAACGTCGATAATGGCGGGATAGAAACGATGTTTTCTGGATAGAATGACAGACTGACTAAAAAGATGGGTGGGTAATGTTAGAAACATAACCGGATGTCGTGAATACGAATAAAATGGATGATTCAGTTTCTTTGATGTTAAACAATCTGAACTCTGGACCTGGAAATCCGGAGCTGAATTTTGGAGCCGAATGCTTGAACCGAATTCTGAAACTCAATGTTGATGCTATGTTCTGGAACTGAATTATGAATCTGAACTCGGGAACTGAATTCTGATTTCAAGAACTGAATTCTAGATATGGATTGTAGTACTGATCACTGAATCTGTGTTCTGGAACTGAACTCGAGACCAGTTTTCTGGTTCGGGACTGAACACCGAACTCTGGACCAGAATTCGGAATTCAGCTCCGGGACTCAGTTTTAGAATCTTTATCTGAAATCTTTAGAATCCTGAATTCAGTTTCTAGATTTCTAGAATTGTGAAACTGAATTTGGGAACCAAACTCTAGATCAGCATAGTATTGCATCCGAATTCCGGTCCTGGATGTTGTTCTGTGGTTCAGAACTCAGTTTCAGAATTTTGGTTCTAAATCTGAATTCTGGTTAGGAATTTTTGAACCGAACTCTAAACAGAACCTGAAGCAGAAATTGTCAAAATTCAAAATTCAAATCCAAGTCTAGAATGTATTTCCGAAATTTCCGGGTCCAGATCTGAAGAATCAAGTTCTGAAATTTGGTTTCAGTTCCAGAGCTCTGGAACTCAATTCTGGCCCTGGATTCTGGACGAGGTACTAAATTTATTTTTAAAGCTGAATTCAGAAAAAAAATCCGCTCGGGGATTCTAAAACTAAATGTTAGAACTGAGCTCTGGAATTGGATTCAGGACGAGGACCTGGTCTGAGCTGTACGAGTCAACTGTGCAATGATTTAACTTTAATTTAACTTTAATTTAGAGTTATTTGTGGCCAGGTCGTACTACTGAAAATTATATTCCAAACTGCTCTCCGATAACTTAGAGAAAAAAATATGTTTATACGTTAAATGAAAAAAGAGATATTCACGATCAAAAAATTATCACTCAACCATATGATAAACTTTGAATAGGCGCCCAATAGTAAAGTAAGACGTATTCACGTCAGAAAGAGGTGAGAAAATAATCGAAAGTTTTCTAATTAGAATCTATCAGACTGTAAACCGTCACTAAACTGATTATATTCACTTCCAATTTGCATATTGCAACAGATAAGTAATTGTTCTAGCCCCGCTCTTGTAAGAAGCAGCAGCAGAATTGCTCATTGTGCCGATTGATTCCGTGGTGAAATAATTTTGTTTGAAAGCTTCCTTTTCACGTGATTTCGTTTGTAACTTTTTCACAAATGGGCGGTCCCAACAGTTGGTATAGAATTTTGATGTCGATTATTTAATTTCGGATGTGCATACTTCTGTGGAAGAAATTATCGAAATGCTGTACAGGATACATTTATGGCATTCAGAACGGTCAAATTGTTGAATTCTTTTAAACAATGTTCGAAGCATTTTTCTCGAACGCGAATCAGTCAAATGCTGGTTTTATTTGCACTCATTTGGCACGAATTTCGCACTACTAAAAGTGCACAAAGATAATCAAATTATTCTAGATTTGAACAAAATGAATGATTTTTATCTCCGATTTGCAGAAGCAACCTTTATAGTGCTTTAGATAACATTTGGAGCCATTAGAAAGGCTGATTTTGTATAATGTTCCTCATCGTTGTCCACTTTTCGTTGTATTTTGCTCCAATGCAAATGACCAGCAGCTAGATGACACAATTGATCTTCTTTGAAGATCTTTATACTTTTTGAGTTTATTTGGGACACTTTCGACTGGATTCTATTTGAATGTAGATTTGTTTATCGGCTATGCAGTCAATACTGGATCTAAACAAATCTACATGTTTGAGTTTATTTATACTCGGTTTTAACCGTTTGGTCTTTCGCTGAGCTCCGGACCTGAACCAATCGAAATGATGCAATTTCTTTACTTCCTGCTCAGTCAACTACAAGCTGCCACTGTAAATATATCAAGTTTTAGCCATTTATATCCACTCAGGTACGAGAAAGGCGTCATGAGTATTCGCCTTTGATACTCGTTGAAAAATATTTCAGGACATTTAAAAAAACTTTATTTTTGAATTATTAGTGATTATGTCATACAACTGAAAATGTTATTATAAATTGAAGATAATATTGCCGATGGCATGTAGCAGAAATTATGTAGATATTCACGATCAAAAACTTATCACTCTCTCAGAGTGGAAAGGCGCCCCATAGTAAAGTAAGTCCTATTCACGACAAAAGTAAATCGCAAGCACGCCTCTAGTGTTGGAAAGCTAGAATCTTCGACAGTGGCTTGTTTACACTTCTGTAGAGAGCAACTGGTGCGAGTTTAATCAAAGTCAACCGGATAACAACTTGACAGGTCTCATTGTTCTCAAGCGTAAACAAAATTTTGGTTCTCCGGTTCTGTCAAAACGAATTATCACATGTTTTTATGATTTCAATGGACATATATTTTATGTGTTCAAAAATAGCCAGGACATTTATTCATTCCAAAACAAAATTTGCTTCGTGTAAAAACCTAAGGTAATTAATGAGGGTCCTTAGCAAGATCATAAAAACCTGTTTTAATTTTTTTTATTTTTGCCTTTCTTATATAGAAAGGCTATGCAATCGCTGTGAAAACCGACTTTACAACCGAGGCCCGGAGGACCAAATGTCATTTACCATTCGACTCAGTTCGTCGAGATCACAAAATCTGTGTGTGTGTGTGTGTGACAAATAATGCCACTCAATATTCTCATCGATTACTGAACTGATTTTTACAAACTCAGATATAAATGAAAGGTCTTATAGACTGCTATTAAATTTTATCCTGATCCGACTTCCGGTTCCGGAACTACAGGGTGATATGCATAAAAAAAAGAAAAAAATAGCCACACATGTTTCTTAGAGATGGCTGAACCGATTTTCATAAACTTAGAGTCAAATGAAAGGTCTTATGGTTTCATACAATTTACCTAAATTTCATTTGGATCCGACTTCTGGTTCCGGAATTACAAGGAAATATGTGCAAATTTATGGAAAAATGCGCAATCAATTTGCTCGAAAATTTCTCAACCGATTTTCACAAACTAAGTAGCAAATAAAAGATCTTAAAATTGTTTTAAAAAAGTCCCTCGAAAAGTTGATCCAGATCCGACTTCCGGTTCCGGTATTACATCGCGATTTGTTAAAATTTTCAATTTTAGGAGTATTTTTTCACAAGCGATGGCGAAACGAGGTGCACATTTTTATAAAACTTACTGCTAAATTCATCCAGTTGGCAGATCTTCTTTGTTAGTGAATATATAAAACTAATTTGGGACTACTAGTCCCCGGTTTCCGCTTCCGGAAGCATCGATAATAGTGAAGAAAATCACCAAAAACGGAATTCACTTCGATTTCTCAGCAACGGTTAAGCGGGATTTCACGAATCATGATTTAAATTAAAGCTCCGATTGTATTTAAATATACTGTGCAATTTCATCCTGATCCGACTTTCGGTTCCGAAATTATAGGGCGATGAGTGTCAAAACATTCAAATTTAAAATGACAATGCAAAACTAGTACGTGACGGTATGTGCGACTTTTGGGCCGTCTTTTCACCCTGTCACCTAATTAGATCTTTTGCCGAACTAAGTCATTTCGCTTCCTTACCCCTGTTGTTTCAATTCCGTTTGCTTAAACATTTACCTTTTCTCTGTTTCCCTCTTTTTCTTCCACAAAATTCATCGCCCAAGGAGAGCCGCTCTAGTCGATACATACTATTTTGACTCGATTTGTTTTTAGCACCTTTCCTTTTTGGCAACATAATTGTTCAATTGATACGTATTAATCCTTATATTAATATTTCTGTATTATCTTTGAATTTAAAGTGATAACTTACACACTTTTATAACTGAAAAGATTGTAACTGTCTTCAACTACAACCTCTGACAAAACAAAATTTTCATATTACTTAGATATATTCAATGAAATATGTATATTTTCTGAACTTAACCTGATTATTTTAATACATATTTTGTCCTACTTTTTTCAGTAAATTAATCGATGACCAGTGTTTCTAGTAACCATTTTTGTGAGACAAACGAATATTGATGCAGAAAACATGTGGATCGACAAAAAATAACGGTATCATGTCACTGCTAGGTGGATTAGGAACGTATGGTTACAATAAAACATTTCAAGAGCGTTTCGTCAAATTTTCAAGTCAATCGAAACCGAACTCTTGCCTCTTCGCAGTATGAGATAAGAAAAGATAATGGCCCAGAATTTCCAGCGTTTTGTTCCGATAGGCTTGAAAATTTGACAAAGCATTCTTGAAATGTTTTACTATAAGAAAATACAAAGAAATTATAAATGATTTTTCAAAAGTGTTAGACCCTACCCGCCTTTTAATACATTGAATGCATTTTTGACATGGTTTTTGTGTTCGATAACAACATACATTTTTCGGGTGTATTTCTATTACATTTTTCAGATTAAATATTACTTACCCTACAAATTGAAATCGTTTTCGCTTCAGCAACCTTAAACTGACCCGGGGTAGTTCCCGCAAACAAACAGTTTTTACGATACTGACTCTAATTTCAGTTCAATAACGTTGAAAATAGGTTCGCAACTGACTTCAAATAAACGGTTTGACAGCAGTTAGAGTGGAAACTGGGTTAGGCTTGGCGTCAATCGAAAACGGCAGTGAAAAGTGCAGACCTGGGCAAAATCCAAGCAACCGAGGTTACATTCGATCTTTTCCGAAATTAGGTCACACAAAACGCATCGGAAATCGAAGCAAGCCAATAATTTTCGAAGATAAATCGATTCAGTAAAATTAGAATCGCCGGATTAAAAAACCCATTTCACTCGCCCTCTTCTCGTTCGACGTCTTCTCACACGACATTTGATTGCGACGGTGGTTTGTTGTTTTTCTAGCACTCCTCCTCCTCCTCCTCCTCCTCCCGAATCATTCCGCCGTCACCGGTCGTAAATCGTTTCCCGTTGAACTGGAGTTTGAAAACTTCAGCTTCGCATTCGGCCACGAACGGAACCAGTGCGTGATAATGACAAAGAGGTTTTTGGTTTTACCGGTGGATTCGAAATGCCTAGAAATGTCCAATTGTGAGAGTGGAGGGTGTTATTGTTATTCTTCTCTTTTCGGGTCGATTTCGGATCATCATCCGAGCGTTCAAAGGTCGATCCGAACAGCAAAATGAAGCCATTCTCATTTAAATGAGTTGGAAGGTTCGATGAAAGATGCGGAGATGTGCTGTGTCATTGTGGGCTGTTTCTCGATATCATGGCCTATTTCGAAGTTAAAACTCACGTATTTTCTCAATTACTAATTTATTAACACAATTTCGCTTTACGTTAACAATAATCAATCGTTACATAGAATATAATAACAAAAATGCTACAGGTGCTCTTTCGTCGTCAAATTTACAGTTTGATTCTAGTGTTATTGCTGTCTTTTCGTCTTTTTACAAACTTACACCTACTGTCTATTAGAGCACATCGTTTCAAGAACCATTTTAGTACGTGTTTTATTTTTTATTTTATAAATTGCTATTTACAGTTACTAGCATTTGCACAGTTGGTTTGCTTTTGCGTCCCTATTAGCTAACAGGAAGAACTTGATTTTCAAGCTACCTTGATTTTCTGTTTAAATTAATAACCGAACAACGGGGGAAGTCCCCTTTGTTCGCACCTAGACTTACTTTATCGGTCCAGGAAGTTAAATTTTCTCTCATACACACGGTTGGTTTTAAGTGAGACTAGATGACCCGCACTCGTAGCTGGCTGGGTCCTTATTCACATGTTCAGCTAATGTATCGAAAGTGGTTCGCTTCGTACTTTTTTTTCTGTTCCCACCCACTCGATCGCTTATCGCATAACGCTTAATAGTTTAATCACAGACAGAATGTAGTTTTGTTTTTCGCCCGAAACCGTGGACGAAAATCGACGTTCCTAATTGGCTTCCTCGATCGCGTGGTTTTTGAAACGACTTTGACACACGACCGAATCCATTTTGGTTTTGTGCTATTCCTTAGCTATCCGGTCTGGTTCGGGGTTCGAGGATCATCTTCGTTTGATCGTTTTCGGGCATATGCTGAAAAACGGATACAGATAACAGTGCAGCGAATAGATCCGCTTCGGGTCCGTTTTCAGATCGAACCCGTCCACTTTGACCACGTTCCATTCATTCTTCATTCGGGCGTAGCTGAAGGAAACCTGGAAACACGAAAAAAAATAGGTTTCGGTCAATCGAATTGATTATCGACGGTCGGTCGATCGGTCGTTACCTGATCGTGGAACGTTTCCGGTCGAATGAACTCCATCGGTTCGAGGTGCGAATGAAAGGCATCCACCACGGTTAAAGGAACATTCAGAATGTGCTCTGGAATGACGAAATAATTGATTTGTTAGAAAATAGGATTAACACAAGCTGGAAAGGGATAGAGGGGGGGGGGGATAACATACCGATGATGAAACCCATGGTGACGTCATCGGGGAAGCGAATTTTATCGCCTATGGCCATGAACTTGCCGCTGCTCGCTATCGGAAGCATCTTCAGGGCCAGCGCCCGGCTAATGCAGAATCCGGCACCACCGGTCGCGAACCAGAAGGTCACTTTCTTGTTCACCTCGGTCGATGATTTGGTCTGAAATAAGGAGGAGAGAAGGACAAAAAATTAGCGTGTTTTTGAATTCACCAAAAACTCAGTTGATATGCATTTTAAGAAATTCTAGCAACGGATTCCAAAAGTATTCCGATTCAGAAGGAACTTTGCACCCGTCTTCAAATCAAAACTTTTTTTTTAAAGCAGAGTACATGTTTTTTGCATGCATCTTCTTTAAATCGTTGAAACTCGAAAACTGCGCAATTTCATATATGAATATCTCGAAACAGTTTTGTTATTGTTTTTATCTGTAGAATCTTGTTTTAGTTCGATATCTCCATCAATTTTTTATAATTTTTTTCTAATACTAACAGCAGTAACTGTTCGAGGTTTAACTGATTTGAAGCAAGCTTCTGCAAAAATACACACGATTTTTTGACGTGAGTACGAAGTTGTTTTACAATAAAAAAAAATTAACGACTCGGCTCTTTTGGGGACTAAAAATCGATAGCGGATCCTAAAGAACTGTTTCGCCTTTCTCATAAAAAAAAACGCTCCGCTCATTCTCTTCGCTCGGAAATAGGAAGAACCGATTTTCTCAAACTTAGATTCAGATGGAAGGTCTTCTTATGGTCACATAGACTGCTATCGCATTTCGTCCGAATCTAACTTCCGGTTCTGGAAATACAGGGTGGAGTGTGTTTAAAATTTCCAACCGTTATTTCCAAAGGACGACGGAAAAGTTCATCTAAACTTAGCTTTAAACTGTTTACAATTTAAAGAGGTTATTCTATTGTACGTCCGAATAAATTTCAAGATTCGATGAAAAGATTTTTCAAGAATCTCGCAGTATTGTTTATGGGTAAAACTGTTTTTTTTTTAGATTTTATTCCATTAGAATATTTGTGTCTGTTTCAATTTTTCAATTCACACCGCACAATTCTGCGGATGGCTAATTATTTTGCACTCGTTAGCCCCGCCTTGTTGACAGTAAACGTGCAAGAACAATTTTTAGAAGAGAGTTTACTGGCCCATTATATTGTCTTGATTTTGTCAGACATCAGCTAGAGCAGTGATTCCCAAATTGGTCTCAACAGCCCACCACTGGGCGCTATAAAATTTCTATTTGACACTCTTAAAACCAAGGCTAAAAAAGTTGGAACGGTAACTTTGAGTAGTCATAGCTCAACTGTTACTTGACCAATTTCGATCATTTTTGCACCCTCGAATATTGTAAAGTTTGTAGATCGTTTTAAACATATCGGTTAAGAAAACTCTATAAAAACGAGATTTTTCCCTTTGACGTGCTGGGTCGACCGGAGCGTTCGTCGTCTTCAACGTCTTGGCGGCCATCTTGGAAACGCTTATATCACTCGTAAACACTTGTTTTTTTCATAGCAGACTCACCGTAGGCTCTCTGTAACATTTCGCACACTTGGTTACACTTTATTTCATTTTTCACGCAAAATTTAATACAAATTCTTCAATTCTTCCATTGTTTAAACCAACAAAAATCGCCGAGCTAAAAAAAAACACGTCTACACCAGCCGCTACAAGACAGAATGTAAACAATGAATACAGCTGAAAATTTCACCATACATTAGGGACATATGTACCAACACAATAAAAAAAAATTTGACCACCAGACGCGCGCAATTAAAAAATTCCGGGAACTTTTTCAACAGACCTCGTATGTTTTATGCATCATTGGATTGCTAATGAAACCAGTTAAAATTCGCCTCAAACTAACAGGTTTTTCATACTCAAAAACATCTAAAAAATATTGACAAACAACGAAAAATTTCATATTTGACTTATTTTTACAAATAACATAAAAAATAAAGCGGCGACATACACTTTTCGTGTCAAGAAAATCAGCACAAAATACAAAAAAAAATCTAATCTGTTTTTTCTTGTGCGTAAAAAGATCAAAGTATTACAAAAGGTAAAATTATATTTTTCATAATTTCTTTAATTTGTAAAAAGGATTAGTATAAAAAATCAGCTCAATATACAAAACCCGCATCTTGATCCTTGTAGTGGCGTGATGAAGCTTTTAGCTTGCCGTTAAAATAGTTTCATTATAACAATTGTGTTGGGTTTTGACAAAAATTTTGATTGAATCAAAAAATTTCAGATTGATTCCTAAGTTCAGTTTCCTATTGTACAAAGCCATTGCAATAGCAAAGAATTTCCGTTTTCTCTAAAAGCTTCAAATTTATTGGTGAAACAAAAATTTCGAGTCTCTAAGAATTATGATCGGTATTGATTGCAAACGATAGAAGTCTGAAATCATATTTATTTTGCATACTGAAACGTCGAATGCATAACACAAAAATTTTTAAATTTCCTATCTTGCACAGATTTTTTCTTAGATTCTACGGAAAATAAGGAACCAATTGAAGTTAAGGCAGTGTGTCTTATTGACTATATCGTTAAATAAAAAAAGGAACAAATTCAGAATATCAAACATATATTTAACAAATTTTTTGAGCTTTTCGGTAGAATCGAAGCCTCATTTATTTGGAAATTGTGCCGATATTAATTTTAAAGTGAACAAAATTAAAAATTATAGAAATCAACAGTTTTGGCTTGATGTTGTTATGCAAAATTTTTTCGATGATAGAAACTGTACCAATAGTTTTTTGATGTTCTGAACGAATATACAATTTTGTTAATTTTACCAATATTTATCTTTACACAGTATGCTTTAAGGTTGTTTTTGATGGTGCGAAAATGTTCACTTAGCATAAATTGTAGCTGGTTTCAGTAGCAATCGAAAGATGTGTAAAAATACAGGGTCCGGCACTCGACGTGTAACCAATTAAAAAGGCCATAAATTCAGTTTGGAAAATTACTTTTACTTAATTCAAAGTACAAAATGTGTAAAAATAATACAAAATTCAGAATCAATTCACTTTTGCTCGATATGACCACCTTTTGCCTTGACTTGATGACGTGAGAGAGCGTAGGAGTTGCTTCGTTTGGCCGAAAGCGGTCAATTTCCGAACATTGTATTTTCTGACGAGAAAATTTTTCCAATTGAGCAATTCGTAAACTCTAAAAACGATAGGGTCCACTTGACCGACCGTTCATACGAGAATTTGAGTCATCGATTGGCCACCAGGAGGCAGCACCCGCAACAGATAATGGTTTGGGCCGCTGTAACCGCAGATGGGCGCTCTCCAATCGTTTTCATCAAGCCTGGCGTCAAGGTAAATGCGACATATTATCGGGAAAGTATTCTGGAGGTTGCTTTGAAGCCGTGGGCAGACAAACATTTCGGTGGCAGACCATGGCAGGACTCGGCACCGTCTCACAAAGCTCCAGTGAACCAAGAATGGCTGAAAAACAACGTTCCGAACTTCATCACGTCCACACAATGGCTCTCGAATTCACCAGATGCGAATCCAATGGATTATTCTCTTTGGGCCATTTTGAAGAGCAAAGTCCGAACTAAAAGATACACCAGTCTCGAGGCGCTGAAAAAAGTTATTGTCCGCGAGTGGGCCAAAATACATCTGCAAGTCACATTCGGCCAAACGAAGCAACTCCTTCGCTCTCTCAAGTCATCAAGTCAAGGCAAAAGGTGTTCATATCGAGCAAAAGTGAATTGATTCTGAATTTTGTATTATTTTTACACATTTTGTACTTTGAATTAAGTAAAAGTAATTTTCCAAACTGAATTTATGGCCTTTTTAATTGGTTACACTTCGAGTGCCGGACCCTGTATATAGATAATCGCTTTGTATCTCGAGATATTTACGATCATTGTAAAAATTTCATCTTTTCGGAGGTCTTCTATCTACAGTTTGTTCTATAACTTCAAATAGGCAACTCTTTTTTCGTTTGTTTTAATGCAATTTATTTCTGAAAGTAATACTTTTTCTATGATGAACAAATTTTGAAAATTTTGAAAATTTTGAAACTAACAATGTCTCGGTATTCTATTCCGACTTTGATGCCAAAGAAAGGCAAATAGGAAAGCAGATAGGGCATATTTTGCGCGCGAAAAAAAAACGAGAAAAATCCAATTTTCTTTGATTTTTCTCAACCGATCGGTCGCTACAATGTTTTCAAATCAATTTGCAAACTTCACAAAATTCGAGAGTATAATATTTATAAAAACTCGCTGAGAAACAGCTGAACTATGACAGCTCAAAGTTACCGTTCCAATTTTTGTTCAGGCTTGGTATTTGGAGTATAAATCTGGAATATTTTTGAATTATTTTATCTCAACATTCGCAAGCACCTTAAAGTTACTTTAACTTGTAGGTGTAGGCATCGTATAGATCTTGTGACTAGCTATTTTCTTGGAATCATTTTTGTAGCTAATCAGTTTCAGCAAATTAGCTATTTAAGTCTAAGACTTATACAACAACTTTCAGAATAGTGATTATTCATCCGAAAAATATACATTTAGAGTAAAGTCTATTGCACCATGCCTTTAATCGATGCTTCACCAAAAGAAATAACAAACACCTAAAATGACTGACGGATCCTTTTTTCAATCCTTTTGTCAACTGAACTAATCTGGATATTATGGAACTCAACCCGATTGAAACGTATTCCATACATGCTCATGCTTTGCACGGTCGGTGTGCTTCCAAATTTCAGTCTCACACTTTTGATCAGATTTCACACACAAATACTTATCAAACCTTTTGCAGGGTAATGATATATGAGTTTTTATTATGTCTCTACTTCTACTTATTTTTTAACCCAATGTATCAGAAATTCAAGATTGGTCAATTGAATTTTGATTTAATATTTGGTTTAATCGTGTCGGATCACTTACAAAAGCTTAAATAAAAATTTTAGATTGGCCTACCAAAAAAGTTTGGAAACCACTGAGCTAGACTAAAAACAGTGAATTTTTTTTCCATCAATATTTAGTACAGAGGCTTCGCATCGCAAACTTTATTACACTCGAACTGGTCTAACATGGGAGAAATTAAGTGAGTTGATTCTTTTAAGGTCCAAAAATCGATCTCAGAGAATTATTTTTGATGTTTTTCCCCACTAATATGCTAGCGTTAGTGTTAATTGAATCTGCAGCACTCGAGAAATATTGTATTCATACAATCAATCCATCCATTAGATCAGGGGTTCCCAAAGTGGTCGATATAGAACCCTTGGGGTCGATATAATTTTTGCGGGGGTCGACGTAAACCAAAACTTATTATGGGGGTCGACGAGGTCTAGAAATCGACCCCCTATTGCGTGATATAAGTTGTTATTTGAAATATTCAAGATAAAAAGTTGTGTCTATTTGACCATCCGCAGAAATTGGTTAGTATTTTACATTAATATTAAAAAGCAAGAAATTGAATTTTCAAAGGAATTTACTAATGGGGGTCTGAGGCCTAAGTTAATTTTAGTAAAGGGGTCCATGACCCAAAATAGTTTGGGAACCCCTGCATTAGATGATCAATTATTAATAATCGGAAATATTACTCTTCATTCGTGGTGTACAAAACTATTATTAGGATCGGATCAAATCGATGCTGATGTTATCACCGTTTTCTGTTCTTAATGTCTGATATTTTTAAATTTTGAAAAAAACTTTCAAATAATTTACAGTACTAGAGCTTATTTAAGATAAAAGTTCATAAATAAGTACTTCAATACGAAGGACCATTGTTGTATCATCGTCGTTGCCACAGAGAAAAACGTGGTACTATTTGAAATTGCACAGCAAAAAAAAATGAGGAAATTTACAGGTGACGCAAATCCAAGCGCAACACAGTTCATACGAACGTAATTCTTGACATGACTGAATATTACAAGAATGACTTAAATATGTGTCATCTCCCACTTTTCAAGATGGTCTGAAAATTACATATTTCAGCACTTGAAAATATGAAATGCCAGAATGCATTAAAAAAAGCCAGTAGTCACTAGAGGCCAGATCTGGACTAAACGGTAGATAAACAAGTAATTCGATGAAGATTATACCGACGACACGACCTGCCACTCGTCTATCGAAACTGTATCGCAAATTTAACTACCCCTCAGTAACTCGTAATGTGAAAACTAAATTGCACGAAAAATTATTGAAACTGGCAACAATGGCAAAAATTGTTGATTTAGAATAACAGTTACCTTAGTTACCACTGTTATTTTGTTGGTAAATAAAAATAGTCTTAAAAGGAATCAAAGCGTGATTGTGTTTACTGGAAAAATGACTTCGTCTTCAAGTTATAGTAATGTCGTTCACGTCAGCCATCTGAGGCGGGAGGTCATGTTCGACAATTTTTTTCTAGATGAAGTCTTTATAGACAAGATTGTCCGTGAATTTGCAGAGATTGGATACCGACTTTGCTCTAAAAGAAAATGTGCCAGGTCCGATGTTTCACTAGTATAATTCATTGTATTATTTACCTGTAGCAAACCCCCGTTATGTTTCGGTGGCAAACTATTTGTTTATTTGTTTTGGGACTCCTTGGAAACTAGCTCGTGGCAACTAAACAAGATCCTTGTGGCTTCGAATCATGGGTAGAAGTCATTTTTGTAAACATTCCTTGATGTATATTTCGCTGTTCATTGAAGCAGTGGTGATGAAGGGTTTCGAAATCTTACCGCAGCTACAAATTGCTTGCCAGACCATAGCTTTCTTACCAAATTTTCCGACTTCAATCGATGTCTCGGACTGGTTTAACACTTGCCCTTCTCGCACGGTATAATATTGTGGTCCCGGCAAGGATTTGTAATCGAGTTTCACGTAGGTTTCGTCGTCCATGATTATGCAGTTCAAATTTCCAGCAAGAATCGTATTGCACAGCTTTCGAACCCTCGGCCTGATCGATGCTTCTTGTTTCGGACTACGTTTTGGTTGTTTCTGCTTCTTATAGGTTCGAAGATTCAAACGTTCGTTAGAACGCAGAACATTTGACTTCGAAGTGCCCGCTTTTTTGGCCACATCCCGAACTGAAATCTCCTTCTTTTGCTCGAACGCCTTCAGCATACGTTTATCCAACTGAGGGTTAGCAGGACCTTTTTTTCGGTTTATCCTCAAAGATGTTATCGTCACCGAACTTCCTGATTGCATTTTGCACGGCTTTTTCACTTACTCCTTCCATTTTTGCTATCTTTCTCAGTGACAGTCCGCGTTCTGTGAACCATTTGTACACAATTATTCACCGTTGTTCTGCTGAAAGTCCACGCATTTCGAAACAAACTAATGAAAACGAATAAACAACTGCACAAGTGGTTAGAGAAGAGTGTAAACAACAGGACGCAGCCATAAAAAGTGACAGAATCTGAACCATTGCGAAATGGCAGCGGTTTTTGGTTGCGTTCATACTTTCTGGGACAGTCTTTAATTGCGTTCACATTTTCCAATAGATACTCGCCCTTATTCTGAATAACGACGTATTGATTTTTCGATCGAATGTGGTTCGATCGAATGTAGTTCAATCGAATCCTAGCTACCTTTGATTTTGCTAGCGTTATTAGGAATACAAATGAAATTCGATCGTAAAATCAATACGACGTTATTCAGAATAAGAGCGAAGGTTCGAAACTAGCTTTAAACAAACGGTTTGACAGCAGTTAGGGTGGAAACTGGGTTAGGTTGAGTATCAAGTAAAAACGACATAATAGGCCCTTATTACCGTTCTCACATCCACTTTCACATTCACTTCACTTACATGTCACTTCACTTGATTTTACCTATTACCAGTATCACGCATAGTGAAGTGATCACTGTGGTGGAAAAAACTAATTTTTTCAACAAAATGTTGTTGATTTGATGTTCGTAATAACAACAAACTCATCTAGTAATTTCGTTTTCACCGTGTAGTGATACTCGTAATAAGGGCCACAGTGTAGGAGAGGAGGTTGTATAAGTCAACTTTGTAAACACATTGCTAATTGTAAAAATGTCCAACGTAAAATGAATTTTTGGTGATCATTTTTGTCTGTTGCATTTTTTTTTTTGAGTACAGTAACTTCGAAACACACTCGAGAGCTGAAAATTATCAACAATCAGAAAAAACGAAAAAATACTCGGCAGCGATTCTTGACCAAGAAGAAGTTATAAAAATGACTTCTTCCCACCTACGGAATCTGGAAGAGATGGAATGACAACACCGACACCGAATTAATGACACAGTTTCTACAGTTGTTCTTACATTCAGAAGATAAAAATCTTTTGTCTGATCTCCACTGGAATGGCAATCGGATCCGATTTCAACTGACATACAGACTCAAATGCAATTCCAACAGAAGATTATTTTACGATAATTAAATTATTAATGTGGATCGATTCCGTTTGGTTTATGACATTTTTTTCTTCTTCGTTCTGATTTGTTCCGTTCCCGGCAGAGTCAACAGCAAACCAAACGGGAAAAGATTTACGACAAGTCAATCGTATTAATAAACAAACACATCACCGCAAAAAAAACAATCGTCGAATCTGATTCCCAAAACTCAACAAGAAATGACTTCTAGCGCACAACAAAACACTCCTCCATTCGCGTTCGGTTGTTAAATTTACGAACCTCATTAAATGGCGACATAATGACAATAAACACAGCAGGTGGAAACACGATTCGGTCGTCCATGGTCAATCGCGAAAATGAAATGAAGTGTTCTCCCCTTTTTTTTTTGTTCTGCGAATCCAGCAGCTACCTAATAACGATTGTTTTAATTGCCTTTAATATTTAAATCGCCACAGGCCACTCCAGGTTCGCGGTCTGGTTCTTCTTGACCGGTCCCAGTATGGTGGTGTGACATTTTTCATTTGTTGTTGTTGTTGTGTTCGAGTCTAGGAACGTGATCAAGATGCGATCCGGACACCGGTTGACACTTGAGCTTCAACCAAAACGCTCATAATCATTTTGTTCTTTGATGAATCATACTTTGAATCATGATTCACTTGGCGTAACTTACATTATCTAGAAAAATCTCCAACGGCGAAGAGATGCTGGGCTTCCCCAAGTACCAATCCTGCGTGGGGCTGTACTCGTCCAGTAGCCGCACCAGCCGTGGCACGTTCACGTAGTTGTCGTCGTCGAAGTGGCACCACCACCTGAAACGGGAAGAATTTGCCAGATCTAGATTAGTCGATTGTAAGCAGCAAAAAAAAAATGAAAATGAAACATTCAAGTAATTAAATAAAACACTCTCGGTTTTTAGGACTGGTTAATTTCGAAAACAATCAATTTATTGCCGTCTCATTAGTTGCTTTGGAATGAAATAAACGGGATCCAACAGTTGCCGATGGTTGCGAAAAACTCTCTCGTCCGGTTTGGTAACGGTGTGTTGCCCACCGCATAGGCGGTCGGATTTTCTTTCCCGTTGTAGCTGCATTTTCGTCATCACCATCTTCTTCTTCTTCTTCTTTTGTCCAAATTTGGGTGTGATTTTCGGTGAAATTCGGTCATCCCGAAGAACGAGATTTAGCTTCGAACTGTGCTGTGCCATCCAAAATCAGAACTGTCAATGTTTTTCTTCGCAAGGACTACTAGATGAAGTAGAACAACGGCAGAGGTCCGTGCTGGTCGAACGCAGCACCCGCTCGATGGGTTTGACGATGGTGTGCGAACCGCCAGCAGCCCGTTTCATGCGAGTTGGCAGCGTCGACTGGACGGTCGAACCTTCCCGGGGAGCTTTCCGAATGGATTTCCGTGGTCTAGATTTTCCGCGCACGGCCGGCCGTGAATCATCCCGATCACGTTGCACCACATCCGTTTCGCAAGCCAAACAGTTCAAATCCGTCAGCATGCGATGTGTCGTCCCGGCCGATTCCGGTGGTTGTTTTCCATCCCCGGAGAGACCGACTTTCTGAGCCAGTTTGTCCACCAGGCTATCCATTTCGGTTTTTCCTTCGGCGAGTTTGGTTAGTTCGGTTGTCAGATTATCCTTTTCTTCAAGCAGTTGCTTAATTACGTCATCCATTTGGCTTCGCTGTTCGTTGAGTTCGGCGATTTGTGCTTTCAACTGTTCGAGTTCTTTGGAAATGCCCAGCACAAGATCGTGAGTGTTTTGTAAATCGGCCAGATTCCTCCCTGGCAAAACGGCTTCCATGGCTTCCAGATCACCTCCTTCATCATCTGCACCTGAAACGTCAACCGAAACTAATCCAACACTTGCCAGTAATTTTTGCATTTTGGCTAACTGATTTTCCAACAGTTTCAGTTTGTTCTCCATATGATCCTGTCCCGATCGCATCAGTTCCTCAATTTCTGAAATCGACTCCACCGCTTGCTCCTTCGATTGTTTGCTGGTGGCATCGTCAATTGCTAACCCATCTTCTGTCGTTGCACCACCATTTTGCTGATGATCGGATCCCTCTTCACCGGACAGCGCGTCCTGTTCGGTCAGTGTCTCGCAACACTTTTTCAGCCGTTCTGTCAACAATTGAAGCTCAGTCTCGAAAAGCTGCAGCTTTTCCGTGTGCTCGTCAACCGTTCCGGTCACACCGTGCCACTGTTCCCGGAAACCCTGTGTGTCCAACTCCGACCCGCATCCGTCTTCCAACGGATTGAACTCATCATCCGTCGCCGCCGCCACCAGTTCCTGCTGTATTTCATTGGTCGTTCGCACCAGCAGATGCAACAGCTGATGCAACCGGCTGCAGTTTATCACTCCGTCCGGTACCCCAACGGCCCGATTCACCATGTCGTGCAGATCCAAGTCGGACATTTTTTCCAAGCTGGTACTGAAAAATTTAGAACGCAAAAAGTAAAACCTGTCAGTTGAAAGTTTCCCCGCTTACTGCGTTTGATGCTTTAGGTTTTCATTTTGGAAGCATTTTTCAGTTTCCGCTTGATCAAACACAAACAGTCCTGGCTGTCCACCTGCGAAGTGGGATCTTTGGATGCCTGCTCACAAGCCACTTCCTTGATCATCATCTCCACCTCCCGTTTCAGATCCGGCAAAACCGTGGTCCCGATTTTATTCTGTACCAAAAGTTCAATTCGCTTGCGAAGATCCTCCGAAGGTGGAGCACCGCGTAGCTTCTCTTCGATCCATTTGGTAAGTTCCGGGATTTGAAGGTTCCGGATCTCGCCGGGATCGATTCCCTTCTTCAGTGTCATGCTAGCGGTCGATTTAAATCTACCGGATGATGCTTTTTTACCGGACGACGCTGCCTTAGCCTTAGCCGGATGATTCCAGGAGGACCATTCACCGGACGCTTTAGGCGCTCCCGCTAAACTGGCAGCGGATTTCGTTGCCAGCGAACTCTTCGAGACTGATTTGTTCGATTTGCGTCCTTCCTTCGGAACCGTCTTGCCGCACTTGTTGCAGGCCATACTGAGCGAAACCTCCGTCGAAACCTTATTCAGTTCACTTTCCAGACTTTTAAGTTTCGTGTCCAGCTCCGACAGCATTTTGGTTTGTTTCTCGGAAAATTCCGTCAGCTGCCGAACCTTGGCATGAATTTGAATAACATTTTCTGCACTTTTAGCACCGGACGATTTCTTCTGACCACCGCCGGCCGTACACTTGTAATCCATTCGGAGACCGTCCTCCGCCGGCCGGAGATTGTGTACGATCAGATGCAGCAGCTTATGCAGATTGTCACTGTTTATCGGGCCGCCTGGTGCCGCCACCACCGTTTCGTCCACCAAACGAGCTAAGTTTTCTTCTGCCATTGAAAATTTGGAAGCGCACTAGCGCAGAAATCAAAACATTTCAGGAAAAAAACAACAGACAGAAGTGACAGAAAGCAACGCCATCTTCGATTCAATCCCCAGAGCCCCGCAGGTTCCCATCGGCAGGTTGATTGATTAGCCGTGATGATCATGCAGAATCATGTGATCCATTTCGGCATTTCGAATTATTCCGGAGCACTAGAAAATTAATCTAATAATCGACCATCACTGCCGGGGCCCCCCGCCCTTCGGCAAAATACCAAACGAAGCAGTTGATGAAAAAGCTATCACGTAGAAAATCTTCCAAATTAATTACCATTACATTGGATTAGAAGCGATTTTCACGGATGTTTTTTTTTTCATTTTGGTTCGTCTTCTCTGCCTCGATCGAACACCGTTCTTCGGTTCTTCGGGTGAGCGTAGAAAATCAACAAATCAAATCAAATCAAATCACGCCTTTTTGGAGGTTAGAATTAGGGATGGCAATCCGGGGATCCGGATTGGAATGAGACGACATTCGTACTGGGTGGCGGCAATCGGCGAAAATAATCCAAACGGCCTGTCAATTAAGGAACGGCAAAAACTTGCAACTGATACCGAAAGAAAATGTTTTCTTAATCAGAACATGCTGATCCGGCCGGGTGAACGGGAACCAACGCTGGTACGCAGTGTGTCTGTGTGTGTGAGTGTGAGTGTAAGGGCGGCAAAAAATTTGCATTAATTAAAACGAATTTATCGGGCGGTGCAACGACGCTGATTTCGATGTAAGGAACTGAAACAGAACAACAGAATTTTGCGCTTTTAATTGGCAGAAGCTCCGGTCATTGCTCAGTAACTGATCCTTTGGCAGATGGTAAGTTCGGTTGTCTCTCTCTCTCTTTGGAGGGGAGCTGGATTCCGATCTTGATCCCGGGCGGCACGAAACTATAACCCAACCGACCGCGGCCGGCCGAGATCGTGTAGTTTCTTGCATATTTTAACGCGTACCGGCGTGTTGAGGCGTGCTTCTCCCTACGCGCAACGGATACGACACTTGATCCAGCCGAGAGGAGAGGACAACCAGAAAAACCTCCCAGGAATGCATGCTTGCGATCATGCAGCCGAAGCAGCCGAACCGATTGTTTTGGTAGCGTAGCGGGAATTCGCGGTATTCACTAATTAAGATCAATTTAATCCATTAGCCGCTGGAACCGGCTGGCGAGAAGGAGAGAGAAATAGAGTGCTTGTTGATCAAGTGCGGATTTGATGGTGCTGGGGTCAAATGCCACCGGAACGTTGCACCAATCGTATCGCACATTTCTTGCAAAATTTCACAATCTCCGAATGAAAGTACAATCATTTTCGATTTGACGTTAAGTGCCAGTCACATTGATTTAAATATTTTATTAAAATTATAGATCACGCAACTTATCTGGGTTCGAAATCGGTTCAGCCATCTACTAGCAAAATGACATTGTTTTAATTTTATTACATATATCATCCTGTAGTTCCGGAACCAGAAGTTGGATCCAAATGATATTCAGAAACCTTATATGGAAGGATAGAACTGTTCATATGAGGTTTGGAGAAATGAGTTAAGCCATATCCGGGAAAAATTATTGAAATTATTTTTCAAACACAAATCTCGACGAACTTCTTCGAATGGTATAATTATTGTTATTGTTGCAATCAGTAAAAATCAATACAAATATTGAAAACTAGTTTGATTTTGAAAATACTGCCATCTTTCTAATACATACCTTATGATAAAAAAGAACCGGAATTTTCATTTTAAAATTCCCGCGCTTGTCCAATCGGTAAACTTTTATTCTCTCAACGTTGGCAACACTTTTATACACATTCTGTCAAATTTGGACGCATATCGTACGATTAGTTTTTGTTTGGCGTCTATACAAAGAAGTTAAAAAATTTCCGTGTGGCGATTTTTATAATGGATGAAAATTTAGAACAACGACTCGCCTACGAAGCGTCATTCGGTCGATTGTTGTGCGGTTTCGATGTCATATTCATAGATCCACACCTCATCACCAGTTATGATGCATTCGATGAATGTGGGGTCACCATCTGCGTTGGAAATCATCTCTTTGGCCACATCAACACGACGCTGTTTTTGAATGAAATTCAGCTTTTTTGGCACCAGCCGAGAAGTGACGCGTTTCAAACCCAAAACATCAGTTAAAATGTGTTCGGCTGATCCATAAGAGATGCCCAACAACACAGCAATCTCTCTAATCGGTACAGAACGATTTTGCAACACGATTTGCTTCGCCGATTCAATGTTTTCTTCAGTAACAGATGTTGTTGGGCGGCCAGGGATCTCATCATGATCCAAGCTTGTACGACCACCTTTGAAGCGTTTATATCACTCGTATGCCTGTGTTTTTCCTAGACACGATTCACCAAAGGTCTTTTCTAACATTTTCAACGTTTCGGAACACTTAAATCCATTTGCAACACAAAATTTGATGCACGCACGTTGTTCTAAATTTTCATCCATTATAAAATTCGCCACACGAAAATTTTTCAACTTCTTTGTATAGACGCCAAACAAAAACTAATCGTACGATATGCGTCAAAATTTGACAGAATGTTTATAAAAGTGTTGCCAACGTTGAGAGAATAAAATTTGGACAAGTGCGGGAATTTTAAAATGAAAATTCCGGTTCTTTTTTGATCATAAGGTATGTCATGTTCGAACGATTATGTTGCCAAAAACGAACCGTGCTAAAATTGAAACGTCATGAAAAAGGGTGCTGTGCATAGTCTTTGAGTTACCGAAAAACAAATTCATAAAACAGTATTGAGAATCATGTTTCACTTTGCTCTGAAACATCGTTTTATCATCAAGCGCGTAAAACTCCATCCACTGGAATAAGGCGAAAAGTCGCTTACACAAAAATATCGATATTTCCGTTAAAAATAGAAAATTGACAATCCATGGCTTTTTAGACAGCTATTACCATGCGAAATCTAAGTTTAAAAACATATTGTAAAAAAACTGAAAATTTTGCCACAAAACTTCGTATAACTCAAAAAGTAAATATCCATTCTCAAAACTAAAACTAGTTTGATTAAAATCCGTCAAGCCACCTCTGAGATCTCGACCTCTTTGTTGACAACACACACACACAAACACACACACACACACACACACACACACACACACACACACACACACACACAAATTCCCGGATTTTAGAACAGGCCCAGATTTTTTTAAATATATCTCTCATTCAAGCTTTAAGTAGAAATCCCATGTCCAAAAGGACATCGAGAGTTGAGAAATAAAGTATTTTTCAGGTTTTCCCTTGGAACTACGTTCGAAAATCTCATCCACAGTTTATCCGAACGTTAATTCAGCATAATGTATTCAATCTTTACTTTGTCTGTTACTTCACCAGTAGCTTCGATGAAACAATAGGATCAAAACAAGAAACATATCTGGCCAACGGTTATGGAAGTGATCAATCAGTCTTACATTTCACGAAGGAATGAAGCATCAAAATTTTTGCAATTATCTCGGAAAATCAACGCATTTTATTCAGACTTCTTGCTTCTTCTAATAATATTCTTAGGGTGAAATGTTGCGGAATCCGCGAATCGCGTTGTTGATCATTTATTCAAAAACTAGACCAATTTTCGAAAAACCAAAAACACTTAAGTTTTCGAAATCAAATTTAACATAACTTAGTATTCGTAGAATTTTGAAATTTTGCTTTGCCGAACCGCAATTGGTTTTTGAAATGTATAAACGGTTACTGTTCCGTCCCACCGGGATGATTTTATAACTGAAGTAGTGTTTGTAGCAGAATTTCACAAAGAATCTGAAAATACAACTCAAAATTATAAAATTTTCGTCAAACAACCGAAATTTGAAAAAGTTTACATAAACTTTTCCGCATTTTTTTTTATTGCTTACGCGCTGCTGTTTCGTATTGAGATGGTGTGAGAAATGCACGGTGGGCACGGTGGCATTATATCGTGAGCAAAAATTACATATAAAATTTTGTGTTGAAATGAAAACGAGTTGAATGCAATAAAGTAGGTATTGTAAGAAATTGTTTATTTTCTAAGTAACTGTCATTTATAATGCTAAAAATGTCCAACTCTGTTGAGCTCAATGCATTGATGTGGCTGAAACAATAATGCTTGACTGTGTAATATCATACATAATAGGTATAATAGGTGTGAAGGATTCAAAAATCATTTACGTCCAGTCTTTTTTACAAGCCAACATAACGAGAGGTAAGCCCACTGCGCTCAATCACTGAAAAAAGTTCTGGTTTCTATGTGTCGGTTTTTCTTGTTATGCTTTGTGCGATGGTTCGTTCAACTGGAGCGGATAAAGTTTTGCGCGCATTTTATGACGCTACTTTTCACCTTAAAGTCTGAGGACAGAGGGTCACGTGTTGAGTTTTAAATCGACCACGTGGCTCGCTCAATTCCCTTTGCGCATCGTATTTCTCTTGTACTCTCTCGTATATGAGCCAACTGTACCGGGTTGCCAGCATACATTTTATTATTTTGATGAGAAGTTTTATCACAATAATCTACCGTATGGGTTGGACATTACATGGATTCCGATGAACAATGAAAAAATATTCAACTTTCACAAAGATTGAATGTATGTGTGTTTGGCAGCCTTGTCGAGCCAATTTTATTTCTCTCTCCTTTTTCAGAATGCTATCAGAAAACCAAAGCGAAGAAAATGGCGGATGCATTGAAACTGACTTTGTTTCATAGAAAAATACTAGACTTTATTTTTATCGCGACAACATATATGTTTTTATGTACTAATCGCATCTAAACTAAATTATTTAGACTTTGTCACGGTAGATTTATGATACAAGCCTTCAAAGCCGAGATATTCGATGAACAAGTAGAGCTATGCATTTCCGAGCGTTTCAATTTTCAGCAGTTCTTCAGTCAGAAAAAAATACAACTCGACCGCTAAACTCAATGAATCATTCTGAAAATTTCACAGAATATTCTCAACTAAATTTCGAAGACATTGTCAGGTGGGTTTTTCTATATTCTTCACCGTTTCCAAGAAAATTTAATTTGAAACGGGAAAATAGCAAAAAAACCTATCACTTTACGGTACTGTCCTCAGCCCTTAAACGCAGCTTTCACATTAAAGTCGATATTGGTGGTGTTTTGTAGGTTGCCAGAAATATCATCAGGTATTTTAAAGGCTAATAATAAACAATTAAATTTAAAACCTTACGATAAAAATAAAATAATTATTTTTCGAACTATTCAATCTTTTGAAAGACTATTACTAAATCAGTCTTTTTGGGGCTATCTGGAAAATTCTTCAAATTCATTACAAAGAACCGTTGAAAACTTAATAGTTGTACCGAAAGAATTAGTTCTACTGAACCGTTCTTTCGTTTTTCTGAAACTTTGTATGTTTCTTCGAAAATAATATGAAGGCTCCAAATTATATTTTGTAGTAAACTGATTCAATAATAGTGAGTGCTTTTTGCATGTGTTCTACCAATAATCATTCTCTTTTGTATACATTTTCAAAGTTCGCGAACTTCTACCAGATTCCTCAAACCAGCAAACGTTCCGAAATACGCAACTTATTTGTATACATACTCGAAGAATTCGATTACTTTCATTTCTATTGAGATGAATAGAGAGCTATCATCTTTTAATAAAGAACTTCAGTTCACTCAATCTTCGAGGAAGAACTTGTTCTTTTGGACCGTTCGCGGACTGATCATCTCTAGTGTATTCCAATACTATTTTAGCCTGGCATAGTCTGGAAAAAAGTATAAGGTTAAAAATTAAAAATGAATGAACTAAAGAACAACACTCCTCTCGCAAACCCGATTCCTTCTATCAACCAGTCGCGCCTCGTGACAAAATTTACAGGTTGTGCAGTGCTTATATGGTATGATATCAGAACCGTTTCGACGTTGCAACTGAGACAGCAATTTGTTGACAACTGCCATAAGCATAAGCCACCGAAGCCACTCCTGAATGTGTGCATACAAGTTCTCACAGAGCCTATTTGACCAGTGCACATGAGGACGAGAAGCCACTGCTTTTTGAGTTTTGGCGAGAGAACAAAATTCTTCTAGAATTCTTAAAATGTACGCTTGTCACATTGGAAAAACAACAACAATCTATGCTTCTACACGGAAAGACCGAAATCAGCATTTTGGCGAAAAAATTAGTTGATTTTCTGATTTTAGTTAGTTATTTTTTGAGACAACTAAAAAAATGTACTTTTGCTAATTTAGATTTTTTAATTCTAATTCCCTTAATAATAATAAAATATTTGTTGAAATGGCTATTTTTTTAGTTGAATTCACCAATTAAACATGCTGTCATTTCTTAGCTAAGGCACACTTCATTTCTATTCAACTAATTTTTTAGTTGAATCAGAGAAGTAAAACGTTGTTTTCAACCAATATGAATGGTTGAATTGGCTTCTGCAATTTGCAGCTATATCGCGCTCTGTCGCCGATAAAATGTTAACACCGTAATGACTACTAGCCACTAGATGGCACACTACAACCGAAAAAAATTTCAATCGCGGTTGTCTTTTCTATGTTGGCAGGTATGAATACGATGTTGTATTGGAGAAAAAGACATAAACGAAACACAAACTTCTTTTTGAAAATTTTTATTCTACATCACTGTTTCCTTCATACTAATTCGCGAAATCGACTCTCTCACTGAAAACTTTGAGCACTCGGAAAACAAAAACCGAATACAAGTAGTACACTGGACGGCGTATTCCGGAATTTTGGAAGATACAAAAACATCATTTGACATATACAATTAGAGTGCAACATTCGAAACTCACTTCACTGTTCCGCGTAAAAACATTATTACGCACAGTCGCTTCAAATGCGCACAAATTCTGAATAAATACACTTTCCACTAACAGTTTACGTCATTTTTACATGCCGGTTTAGAAATTTATATATGGATATATCGTAACACATGCGTAAAACATCTAAACAATTTGCTAGCATTTTGAATAAGACTGTCCTTTTTAACTTTTTAATGGATTGTTTTGCTTTGACACTTCTCATGAGTTTTTCGCTAATAAACTTGTTAATAAGACCAATTTCATTTTGTTTTCTTTGTGCTGTCCTTCAGTAATGACGGTGATAGATAAATAGAAACAAATTTTCTGATTTTAATAACGAAATTAGTTGTCAATGAGAATTTCGTGCTGGATTGAAATATTGCTGGTTTATGTCCAGGATGTTCGCCAACTAAACACATTCTCTCAAAATAAGAGTTTTTTTCAGCAAAGTAAATTCTCAATTTTAACTAATTTTACAGTTATTTTGGAAATTTTGTTGTTAAAATCAACTAATTCAAAAACAGTAATACGAATTAGGCGCAGAGCTAATTTCGGTTGTTCCGTGTAGTGACTAAGATGATCTAAATTTGATTCTCCTATCTTCGACAATCTTCGACTGCTCCTTCGTCGACATCAATATCCTCATCATTGCTGATAATCTTCGAAAAAAATTAAACAGAGATTCACTGAACAGGCTCTTACGAACTCTGAAAAACCAATTTTAGCTGTCAAAAAAGGAAACCAAATACTCCTTGCAAACGGTGGACAAAATGAAAGTCGACAGCTTTGTCGATTTTGTGAATCCTATTGAAATCAATGCTAAGATTACTAAACAATATTGTCACAATTTGACATTACTGAGACAAATTTTGGTAAAATTAAGGGAATCATTAGCTGGCCACTAAAACCACGGTTCCTAAGAATTCTTTAAAAAAAATATTAAACATGTTACCTGATGTTACTTTTACCATTATGCATACTCATTCTGAAATTTGAGGACAAACACTAGAAAAAGGTCCTAAGTGCAAATGACAGTTCCTCTTTCTTTACTCTTTCTTTCGATTATTATGGTCTTATCGGTAATCCTTCTATCTTACACTTTGCATAGAATAACGACTCAAACTATCGACTTTCGATCTGCTGTTTAAAACAATGTTGGAAAATGCAGGAATACGTCGTAATAATTGAACGAGAGAATAAAGAAAGTAAAACTGTCATTCGCACTTGGAACCTTTTCTAATATTTGTCGAGATTTAATAGAAATTCAGCAGAAGCATCCAAATTATCCTTATTTTTCATTATGAGCATTCATTGTTCTGCTATTGATGACAACTAAGAAAGCTCTTATTGATTTAAAATTGCTGTCAAACTCATACAAAAACCGTTGAAACATGAGGTGTTGGCCCCATTTTCAATGGATTGTGCACCATTGAACCTGTGTGGGACGATAAGATGTTTCAAAAGATGTACTGAGCTTCTAGTTCAAACACAAAATTACCTTCAACTTTTCATTTATTGTAACAGGAAAATCATGACGCTGAAAATCGTTACTAAGATTAGGACTAGTAAATTTTTTCCCGGATTTGCCCTAAAATTCCCGACTTTCTCGATTTCCCCGGTCACTTGCCACCCTGTAAGTTTGTTGGTATGAACTAATGCGTACTGCAAAAGTAGTGAAATAATGCATACGGAGAGTATTGTAAGTACTAAGGTGAAGTGAAAGTATTGTGGCTTCGCAGTGAATATCAGAATTTAATTGTGATAAACAAAGTGAAATTGATGGAAAACTCTACTAACACGTCTACCGGAGAAGGTGATTTATTAAGTAATTTATCGATTCAACTTGAGTTTGTATTACGACGACAGTTAGTTAGATTTAACGTATGAAATTACGGTGATAATTTGACTTTGCAACTTATACACTCAATCCACTGAATCCTGTCTCTGAATGCCATTTTAACGTATTGCGACAGTGAAAATCACATCCGTTAGTCAAGCTTCGAAGTTGGAGATTAATTTTCTGGAATTCCAAAAAAAACTTTGAATTGTTGAAGAACCTATCCACATTAATATCCCTTCTAATATATATTAATTCGTCCTGAAAATATCCATATATTATATTCCATACATAACTTTTGTTTAACTTGACTTGACGGCATTGAACACAATTTATATACCAAAAACTGACTTAAGAAACATGTATGCTGTTGGTTTGGTGTCCACAATTTAACAATTTAACACGTGGTTCGAAATAATGGAGCACATGGATAAAGTAGGCTTGGTAAAATTTCCACACAAAACAGTTCGTTGCGCACCAAACGATGTTATGAATAATTTATAGAGTATCAATAACCAGAATGACGACAGCTGTTCGTTTGGCATGACAGCTTTGTTCCAAATGAGTTAACGACCTGTCCAATACAATATAAAGACGAAATAAACTGCCAACATTACGGGTGAAATGTCATCACTCTAGTTATAGTCACTATGATAATCTAGTATTCATATTTTGCTCTTCGTTTAGGATCTAGCATCTAGAAAATTTTCTATTCCATACAAAATAATTTTTAAGATCGTCACAATTTTCTCGACGGAATTCTCCTTATTGTTTGTCTATATAACACATGGGTTGAAAAATCTCGGGCCTATCAAAAAGCAAACTTTTTTTTTGGTTCAAAATGAACTTTATTCATCAACGTAATCTCCATCAAGTGCAACGCAATCATTCCACCGTCGCTTTAACATTTCAATACCACTTTTGAGGAACGATTTTGTCTCAGAATAGGCCTCAGTTTCAGTGATAACCTCTTCATTCGTGCGAAATTTCTCACCGGCGAGCATTTTTTTTCAGGTCCGAGAACAACTAGTAGTCGCTGGGAGCCAAATTTAGCGAATACGGTGGATGTGGGAGCAATTCGAAGTTCAATTCATGTAGTTTTGCCATTGTTTTGATTGACTTGTGACAAGGTGCGTTGTCTTGATGAACCAAAATTTGCAGTCGTTTCTTTCCAATTTCAGCCTTCAAATGCGCTCCAATAACGCTATATAATTTTTACTGTTAATGGTATTTTCTTTCTCAAGATAGTCATGACAAAGTTCATTTGATTTTACGAGAATCGATACTATTTGAATACTTTTTGAAGAACTCAAATATGTTCTTAACGGTGTTTGTTGGGGGTTGATATAATAAGTACCCCTAAAAAAAGGTGGTTTGATGTGAAGTTTATAGAGGCGAAGGGGTTCAAAGGATAAATTGTTTATATGATCGAACATAACTGCGAAATAACTCTACAGATTATTACCTAACTTGGCACACTGTTCATAGGTTGCTATGAGATATTTTAAGGAAGAGGGGGGAGGGGTTAGTAAGTATTTGCTAACAGGGGGCATTTGAGGCAAAGTGTATCGAATTTTGTAATTTTTCGCCTGGCACAGACAAAGATAGCAGGTGCTTCTATTAAAGAAGCTCTCCGTCCAATTGTTTGTATATATCGGAAAAATTCCATCACAACTCAGTAAATTATCACCAAACTTGGCACAGTTACTTTTTGCAGATCTTTGCGAGATCAGATATTCATTGCATAAGCGAACAAAAGGGTGGAGTTTGCAGTAAATGCCTCTAAAAATTTAAAATTTGTTTATTTTAAAATTTATCTCATTTATCGACAAACGACAATCGAGGGCCGAAGAATTCAGTCAAGTAATCAGTTTCGTTTTTCAAAATTTCTATTTCGGGAATTCACTGAAGTTATTAATATGCTTTATAAAGGGTTTGGCTAAAAGCAGCTTTTGAGCCTAAGAGCACAAAACCGTGAGTTCCAGATTTTTCCATAATTTCATCTCGGGTGCTGCAACGCGTTCCACGGAGCGATTACCAGAATCGACCAAATAGGAAAAAGTAACAGGGAGCAAAATCTGGTGAATTCGGCGGTTGATGAATGGTATTCGTTTCGTTTTTAGCCAAATGTTCGCGGATATCGATGGAATTGTGTGACGGTGCGTTATCGTGGTGCAAGAATCCACAAGTTGTTTGTCCACAAATCACATTTTTCGGCGAATTGCTTCACGCCAACGTCTGGCCTTGTGGAAAGAATTTGACATGTGACACCCTCGTAATCAATGAAAACTGTGAGCATCGCCTTCTTTTTCGACTGAAAACGACGTCTCGTCTCCTGTAGTAATCCGTTTGATGAATGTTGGGTCAGATTCGGCCTTGAAAACCACGTTTTTTGCGACGTCAACTCTGTTTTGAATGAAATTGTACAAAACCGAAGACATGCACAATCGCAGATGTACTCAATATAGCGCAACTTTTACAAATGTCCAGGTATCAAACTGAAAATTTGATAGAATATCAATGACAGATGTGGCAACCACACGCCACACGGTGGTGATTCCGGGAACTTGTTATATATTCGTCAGGCAAGAGTTTCCAGAATAAATACCTTTATTATAGCTTTATACTGGTTTGAGGATAGCATTAAATGCATATTTACAGCATGAAATTACCAATGCTTGCCCATTTTAGCTCTCTATAACAATATCTAGCTAACTATACTGCTACATAACTGCAGTATTGTTATGTTTCTAAACATCAAATACATGACTTAAGGGGCGGGTAGGGTCTAACACTTTTGAAAAATCAATTATGATTTTCTTTATATTTTCTTATAGTAAAACATTTGAAGAGTTTTCTGTGAAATTTTCAAGCCTATTGGAACGAAACTCTGGAAGTTACGGATATTTATCTATGGCTATCTCATTCTACGAAGAAGCAAGACCTCGGCGCACAGGCCCAAGATTTCTACTTCGATTGACTTCAAAACTTGACAAAACATTCTTGAAATGTTTCGCTATAATAAATTATAAAAGAAAAAATATGATTTTTTTAAAATGTTAGACCCTACGGGCTCCCTGGAGTAATTAATTGTTTCCATTGATTTTATAGACAAAAACCTCTAAACGCATTTTCCTCAAAAGCAGGTTTTGAAAGTCCGTGTCCATCGTCATTCAAAAATTACTGCACCAATTTTTTTTCAAATTTTGCACACACTTTCTACATATAAAAAACCAGACCCCAACGTTTTCCTTTTCGTTGTTTGTTACTTTGGAGAGGTTTAACAGCTACAAAATGGCGGATCTATTCGTGAAAATCGTAGTTTGCACTTTGAACAACCACCAAAAATTTAAAAAATTAAAAAAAAAAACCAAACAGAAACGTTGGGGTCTAGAAAAACTTCTACTCTAACTATGCTGCATTCATTTGTTCACTTCTGATTAGTCTGCGCTGAAATACAGGGGACACCGCTAATCATGATTTTTAAGAAGCGTTTTCAAAAATACCTCTTCACCGACTTTTTTCTCAATACTTTTCCACGAAAAAATTACAAAATGTTGTTCGAATGATGCTTTTTATCATGCAAAACATTTGAATTCATTTTGTTGAACGATAATTTGTTGTTGTATTTGTGTTAGTTTCATGCCACTTCATGTTACATGGGTGGGTAACAGTGATGATGGAGTACTTTTGACAAGAAACTGTATAAAAATCTTGATTAGAAAATTCGAAAATGACGACAGTGATGACACGGATCACCGGGAGGGAGTTCATTAAAGAAACGAGGATTAACGACTCGCGACTCGCAGGTTACTGACCCTGGTAAAGATTGTCGTTAGTTAGTGACAAATACGAAAAAAAAGTCGAAACGAATGGTTTTAATATCCTCACTTTTCCTTACTGTTCTACCAATGAACTACTCTAAGAGCTATGAGAAAACTTACTTTTCAAAGGTACCATTGATACCGTACGTTTACATACGTCCGAAATTCCTACCGGTGTTCCTCAGGGAAGTCACTTGGGACCGCTAATATTTGTTTTATTTATTAACGATCGCATAAAATCTGGAAAATTGCTCTATGCTGACGATCTGAAGATTTTTCGCTCAATCACATCCAATCTCGACTCTGTAGTACTTCAAAAAGACATGGCAAGTATTGAACATTGGTGTTTGTTGAATGGTATGGTACTAAAAAAATGTAAATGTAAAATTATAAGCTTCAGGCGTTTTTGCGCTGCTTCTTATATGCTTTTCTAGGACACATCATCGAAGGAGTTGACTATGTTCGTGACTTAGGCGTGAAATTCGACAGCAAACTTAGCTTCACGGCACAACGAAATACCGCTGATTTCTGACTTCTACACACTAAAAATTCTCTACTGCTCTACAGTTTTATTAACTATATGGGCTTACACTATTCCACTGGTACAGTTCAATGTAAGTGTTTCACTTATAACCGAAACAAAGAGTTTCGTTGAAGAGCATTTGTTTTTTTTTCCAACCAGCCGAAGTAGAACCACTCGATAAACGATGCAACTTTGCAAATTGAGCTTCATTGAAACAAATTGCCAGCATCGTCGGATGAACCGCAGACGGATTTGCTGATTTATATCGCTCTAAATTGCACTTAATTAAAATTGATTCGACCATGCGAAGAGGCTGTGGGCTGTGCTGTAGCTTGATGCTGTCACAGCAACAAACAACACAAGACTGGTTCGACCCATCGCCACATAGTAGCCATAGTCCGCGACATTCTTTTGTGGAGTTCAGCAGAAAGTCAACGCATCCTACGACGAAAACAAAAAAAAACATCCGTGCCCGATGTTGTGTCTCGATCAATAAATCAAAAACGCGCGCGCTTCACTCCTTCATGTCATGTCATTTCTCACGTTCTCCGTGCTTAGCTACTTCATACCGAAGCTACGCAATTGAGAACAATCCCGAGTTCGGATAGAAATACGATACATTTTCGACTAATCGTACCTACGCCATCAGAAGAACGGTTGGTCCTCAATTAATCACACAAATTATCTACGATCGGGAGGTATTTAGCTCAACGAAAAAGGCCCGAATGACAGACGTGCGCTCGCTTATCTTCGCGGGCCCTAATGGAAAAAAGTGCGTTTCCGTCAGTCACATTTAACACAAAAATTCGACATTCCGCGGGAAAAAATTGGAAACATTGTTGGCAAACACCGAGGACGAGGTGAAGGAGGCGAACATGAACGATACATTAAACCTTCCGGTTAAAAGCTAAAAGCCCAGATTAGAAGGCCCATTTTTTCGAGGGCCACGCCAGACAAAAGCCGATTCGGTTTTTATTTCGTGAGCAGCGAACGAACGTGTGATAATAATGTTGTTAGACATTATTGTGACACCGCTTCCGAACATTCTTCTGGTGACTCTCTTCTTCTGACTCTTCTCTTCGGACTTAAGCCGCTTTCGAGCATTATTTGCTTAAGCAAAGAGAACTCCGGCTCCCAGTGCAAGCCTTGATCCGTAGAAATTTTGTGTACGATCGTCCGTCGTGAGCAACGCTTTTGTTCCAGCTTACGCACATCAAACTGGCGAAGCAACGGTTTGACGTTTCGGACCTGTCAGATTGTGTGTCTGGCCGAGATATGAATGGATTACGGAAAAGTTGTTGTGTTTTTTTCGCGCGTTCGTTTTTTTTTTTTTTGACCGCAGAATCGATCATAAGCTGATTAAAACGGTTTTCCTGTGCGTGCCCGTTTTAATGGACGGTTTACTTTTTAGGGTTTGTAGATAAAATTCCCGAGCGCCTGGATGATTGACACACGACTACTTGGATTGATTTGAGAGTATTCGGGTTGGTTTAGCGATTCTACTTTTTATTGTTACGCGTGTCCCAAAATGAGGCAACAAAAACCACTCGCAATTATTTTGAACCCGAAAATTAAATATTCAAATCCGTTCCGTCACTGACGTGTTCGGGATTGTTTTGATTCCCGAACTCGCTAGTGTTAAAATCAACCGTTCTTGGTGACGCGGCGACCCCTCGTTCTTTCTGACACTTCATTAAAGCGATCTGTCATGTTTATCTTATAATGATCGAGCATTAGGTTTTCTTTTTTTGACGTCGGGGTCATTTCACCTTCAAAAATTAATCTTTGCCGATTGACGCTGATCGAACTAAAAACGCTGAGAACGGGTTCTGAATCATGACAGCGATTGATTTTGGCTACATAAACTAAATAAACCCGAAAGTGAACTATTTACAATCAAATGATATTCAGAAGAGTTTCAAAAAAATGTTTTTCCTGTTCTAGGGCAGATTAGAGGCAAGCTCCATGAAGATGCGGCTCTTCAAAGATGACGTAAGATACCAGTCACTAGTTGGAGTAGGAGTCTGTATTACCTGTTACAGTCGTCTAGGTTTATTCGTCCGGCCAGATTTATCCAAAGCAAGTAATTTAGAAAATTTTCTGACCCATGGATGTCGACATTCCTTTAGTGACAGATACCGAAACTTTTTGATAACAAAACTTAACTACAATTAGGCGTGAAAATTATAACATTTAAAAAATCAATTTGATACTAAGTGGGACAATTGTGAGCCACGCTGTCTTCACTGAACAAACAGTCTAAACAGTCTTCCCACATACAAGATAATTATTTTAAGATCCCAAAATAAATCGTACCCAATTCTATTCAAACTGGTATAACAAAATTACAATCAAAACGCTGTTACAAAATAATGCAAAAGGGCGACACTCATATTAACTTCATTTTCAGAATTAAAGTGATAAATTTATTGAACAGAAAACTGACTGACTGGAAGTAACGGAAAAACTAGGGCAAAAAAAAACAAGTATCAAGCTAGAAAAAACCTCAACACTGTTGAAGCACTTTTTCAAGGACCTTTCGAGGCAGCTTTCGAATCACCTTTCCACAAACTAACACTCCCGGGTAAAGTCAACTTCAACATAGAAACGAAAAAAAAGCCTCCTCCTCCTGTCATCCACGTTCTAGCGACCTGGTGACTAAATAAATACCCGGTTCGGAATACGGTTGGCATCATGTTGGCGCGTCCGTTTATTGCACTCGCAATTCTACATCCACACACACACACACACACAGCTGTGATCCGATGGGATGCTGATGAGTGTGGACCAGAACGAAATGAGTGCAATTATGAAGGCATAAAACTGCTATGCGATGGCTGTATGCCACGGTATCAGGTGCGATGGGGTAAATAAAACATTTTTTCGGGTAAATTTTAACTTTTTTTTTAATAACTATTTATTGGAATATGAGTTAAAATTAAATTATTAGGATTTAAATTGGGTGTTCAGCCACAATTCTGAGATTTTTGTGTAGGGAAAATTCTAAACCTACTTGTATTGTGTAATGGGGAAAAAGAACTTAAATACTAACTTACTAACTAATACAGAGAGCGAATCGATTCAATTGAAGATTGCATCGATTTTTGTCGGAATTTGCTTATAATATTATGTGACATTACATCTAATGGTTCTATATTTGTGAGTCTGTGTAACTCATTTGTACTAAACCAGGGAGGACGCTTCAAAATCATTTTCAGAATTTTATTCTAAATCCTTTGAAGCGTTTTCTTCCTGGTGGAACAACAACTTGACCAAATTGGTACTGCATAAAGCATGGCTGGTCTGAAAATTTGTTTAGAAATTAACAATTTGTTTTTTAGACAGAGCTTAGAATTTCTGTTTATAAGAGGATATAAACATTTAATATATTTATTACACTTTGCCTGGATTCCTTCAATGTGATCCTTGAAAGTGAGTTTTTTGTCATACGTTAAACCTAAGTATTTAGCTTGATCAGACCATGTCAATTCCAAGCCATTCAATTTGAGAATGTGATTATTCTTTGGTTTAAGAAAAGAAGCTCTTGGCTTATGAGGAAAGATAATTAATTGCATTTTTGCTGCATTTGGTTTAATTTTCCATTTTGACAGATAATCACTGACAATATTTAAACTTCTTTGTAGGCGACTGCAGATCACTCTTAGATTTCTACCCGTGGCTAACAGACTTGTGTCGTCACAGAATAACGATTTCTGACAACCAACGGGTAGATTTGGAAGATCAGAAGTGAAAATATTATACAAGATTGGAGCTACGCTCGAACCCTGCGGAACACCGGCTCGTAAGGGGAGGAATTCAGATTTACAATTCTGATAGCTAACCTGAAGAGTACGATCAGTTAAATAGTTTTGAATCATTTTGATCAAATAAATAGGACTCTGGAAATCAGATATTTTTGCTATTAAACCTTTGTGCCAAACACTGTCGAATGCTTTTTCTATGTCTAGAAGAGCAACTCCAGTGGATAACCCAGAAGATTTATTTGCTTTAATCATGTTCGTTACTCTGACAAGTTGATGAGTAGTTGAATGTTCATGACGAAATCCAAACTGCTCTGGTAGAAAAATTGAATTCTCATTTATATGAGACATCATTCTCAACAAGATAATTTTTTCAAAAAGTTTACTAATAGAAGAAAGTTAGCTAATTGGTCGATAAATTGATGTTTCTGCTGGGTTTTTATCAGGTTTAAGGATGGGAATTTTTTTAGCGTTTTTCCATCTTTTTGGGAAGTAAGCTAATGAAAAACACTTGTTGAAAATTTTAACCAGGAGTCTCAAGGCAACATCAGGAAGATTTTTAATAAGAATATTAAAAATTCCATCATTACCAGGAGCCTTCATGTTTTTGAGTTTCCTAATAATTGATTTAATTTCATCAAAATTCGTCTCAATAATGTCATTTGGTAATAACACTTGAGTTGAAATATGATCATATATCAGCGAGACTTCATTTTCAATAGGACTCACAACGCTCAAATTAAAATTGTGGACACTCCCGAACTGCTGAGCTAGTTTTTGAGCTTTTTCGCCATTTGTAAGAAGTATTTGATTTCCTTCCTTGAGAGCAGGAATTGGTTTCTAAGGTTTCTTAAGAACCTTAGAAAGTTTCCAGAAAGGTTTAGAATATGGTTTAATTTGTTCAACTTCTTTAGCGAAATTTTCATTTCGCAAAAGAGTAAATCTATGTTTAATTTCTTTTTGTAAATCCTTAACTATGTTTTTCATAGCAGGATCACGAGAACGTTGATATTGTCGTCGACGAACATTCTTCAGCCGAATGAGCAGTTGAAGATTGTCATCGATGATAGGAGAATTTAATTTAGTTTGAGCTTTGGGAACTGAAAGATTTCTAGCTTCGATAATATAATGATTCAAATTATCAATTGCTGTGTCGATGTCCGCAGAATTTTCTAAAATAGTTTCATGATCCACATGATTTTCAATGTGAGATCTGTAATCCAACCAATTAGCTCTATGATAGTTGAATATAGAACTAATTGGATTAATTATAGCTTCGTTGGAAAGTCTGAATGTTACAGGAAGATGATCTGAGTCAAAGTCAGCATGTGTAATCGGTTCACTACAAATGTGACTTTGATCTGTTAGAGCCAGATCAATTGTAGACGGGTTTTTCACTGAAGAGAAACAAGTCGGATTACTGGGATGAAGAACTGTGAAGTAACCAGCTGAGAGTTGATTATGAAGTATTTTACCATTACTGTTATTTTGCCTACAATTCCACTGGACATGCTTAGCATTTAAGTCCCCTATTACGAAAAAATTCGGTCCATATCTTGTAAGTTTTTGCAAATCGCCTTTAAAGAAATTTAATTTTTCGCCGGTGCATTGGAATGGCAAATATGCTCCAGCGATGAAATAAATTCCACGAATGGTTTCAACTTCGATTCCCAAGCTTTCAATAACTTTAGTATTGAAAAAAGGTAAAATTCGATGTTTAATTTGCCGTTGGACAAAAATGGCAACTCCACCACCCATTCCAGTAAACCTGTCAAATCGATGAACCACATAATGTGGATTACTTTTCAATTTGACATTTGGCTTAAGAAAAGTTTCTGTCACAATCGCAATATGAATTTTGTGAACTTTGAGAAAATAATAAAATTCATCTTCACTTGATTTAAAGATCGACCATTCCAATTTAAAATATTCAAATAATTATTTAACATCACTGTTAAATTTTCAATTTATTATATTATTTGCAAATTGCCATTCGATTTGAAATGCTTCAAAAAGTGATGAAGTCGAATTCATTCGGATGATCATTTGAAAAAGTTGATCTTATAGGTAGACCATTTTATTTTCAGTTATATCGCCTAATTCAACTTAATTTAAAGAAGCGAATGGCATTGAAGGAATATTTGTAGGTAGACTGCCATTAGAAGAAGGTGATATGGCCGATCTACCTATTAATAAATTGTTTTCGTTAGAAGATGAACTGCAAGGCGGTCCTGTGTTTTGATTATTTACATTAGAAGAATTAAGTGGTAGATTTCTACCTGTTATACTAGCATAACTGACATTAGGAGAAAATGATGACGAGGTCGATCTCGAGGTCGACATGTCAATAAATTGGCAGGCGTACCTGTTTTTTGTTTCAAATTCGAAGAAATAGGTGCCTTAGAAGAATTAGGCGTGGCATTTGAAAACAGATTTTTGATTTTCAGGTATGTTCTGTAAATTTAAGGTCGTTGATTTGACTTGTTGTCTAAGCGAACGAGCGTTTAAAATTTTTTCCCTGACAGGACATTTCAAATAATTGGATTTATGATTTCCATTGCAATTTGAACATGAAAATTTATCAGTGGTTTCATTCATTGGACAAACGTCTTTCGAATGCGATTTACCACAATTCAAACACCGTACATCCATATGACAATTTTTGGTTCCATGACCGAAGCCTTGGCAACGACGACATTGCGTTAAGTTTGCAATACGATTATGCCGTTTATAATGTTCCCAATGAATTTTAATGTGGGAAATGAAACGTACTTTTTCTAAAGTTTTCAAATTGTTTACATCACTTCGATTGAAGTGTATTAGGTAAAGTTCATGGGAAATTCCAGATCGTGGTTTAGAAGTACCATTCGCTCTTTTTCTCATAAGTATTACTTGGGAAGGGGCAAAACCAAGCAATTCTTTTAGTTCATTTTTAATTTCATCAATACTTTGATCATTTGATAATCCTTTCAAGACAGCCTTGAAGGGTCTGTCTGATTTTATATCATATGAATAAAATTTATGAAGTTTCTCGGTCAAATATCTAATAAGACGTTCGTAATCTTCCAATCCATCAACCAAGACTCGACATTCTCCTCTTCGCCCGATTTGAAATGAGACTTTTACTTCCGGGAGAAAAGTAGAAAGCTCAGTACGGAATGCTTTGAAGTCGGAAATCATCACCGTCACTGGTGGCATAGATTGATGTTTCTTCCCAGAACGACAAGCGTCCATTTTGGGAATTTTTGAAGAATTTTCTTCTATGTCGCTACAATCGGATTCAGGAAGAATCTCGTAAATATTTTTAGACGGCATTGAATCAACGGAAGGGAAATCCGTCCGTTGTCTTTCATTTTTACATTCAGATTCTATAAGATCGTGAATGTTATTAGAAAAATGTTGAATAACGGATTGCGATTTATTCCGTATTGAATTATTTTTAGCCTTAGGCTTGTTGCCTTTCCGGTTGGACGCAGGCATTATTGAAATAAATGAAATTTGAAATTAAATTAACTAGGCCAAATTAGTCTTCGATTAGACTCTAGGTAGCCAGAAAAAATTTCCAGGAGCCAAGAGCTATACGCGTGCGGTGCGAACGACTGTTCAACACCGACTGATAAATTTTGACTTTCTTTCCAGAAGCTAACTCTAGAAATTCAATACAAAAATGCCTTAGAAATTTTCGGCAAGCGCCAGAAACATTTCAAAAGATTTCAGGTAAGCTCAACATTCGGGAGATTTGAAAGATTCTTAGAACTCAACAAAAATTGCTTGAATTTAATTTGAAAATTTCAGAGATTCAGTGAAAATGATTACCGAAACAGTTCGAAGAATAATAATTTCACTAATTTTATGAAAGAACTCCGAAAATGTTTTCGGAAATAGTAATAGTTTGAGTAAGTTTGCAATGATTCTAATTGAATTCCAATTTCAATATATAAAGGATGATTTATTTTTGCCGATATCTTCTTGGCAACACTGTTCTTAACAGATCACGCGTGAATCGTGTCTTGTGCCATTGTCAAACATGCATCCCTAAAAAGTCACTGTTTGTTACCATCTAAAGCGGAGCCGCGGACAACATTTGCATGGAATCATCAATATTTTAAACTTTTTGTGATTTTTTTTAAATTGACTCCCCTTAAAAAATCACCCTCTACAAGCAAAATATTTTTTTTTTATTTAAGAAGACAATCAAAAGTTACTGAAATCTTGGAAACTTTTGAAACTTAAACACGCAGCAATTTTCAATGAATTTCCAAACATTTAAAAAGAACTGAAAGTTAAAAATCCTGAAAATTTATAGAGTGAAAGTTTTTAAGGGGATCACATCAGAAACCTGTTTTAATCCACCTAATGGCGTGATGATGCACATTATCATATTACTCATATTTTCATGAATATGACTAAGCGGTTAGCAATTTCATGCGCACTCTATTCCGTAATTAGGAACTCAAAAATCTGATCCGAATAAAATTCAATTGCAACTGATTGGACTAAAAGACTTTTAATTTGAGCTTAAATCGGCGAAAATTGTCCTAAGAGTCTTTAGGAAAATTATGTGAATTCCATTTTCGGAATTTTTGACCACAATTACCGGTATTTCTACTATTAGGAACTAGGAAACGATATAGCCAAAATCGGTTCGTTTGGCCTGCAACCAAAACGAACTTCAATTTGAAACAGTTTGGATTGAAAATGTAGAAGAATTTTTCCGCATATTGCATCGTCGCACTTCAACCTGTTATTCCGGAACCGGAAGACGCGTCCGGATGAAATTCGACAGCATTCTATAAGACCAGAGGACTAAGTAGGCTAAGTTAATGCAAATCGGTTATGGCATCTCTGAGAAAACGAGGTAATTTCCGATTTAGAGTTTTCTACCACTATTTCCGGTACTTCTGCAACGAAAAGCTGGAAACCTATGTATCGGAAATGAAATTTTCTGGGCATTAACTAAGAATATACGCACAATAAAAAATTTGTGGAACTAGTTCAAAAGACTTTATTCGTTTTTACGTCGCCATTTTTATAATAATACCCGAATTTGAATTGTTTTTACTCAACACCCTTTAATTTCTGAACCGAAAGTCGAAATGAAACTCAACAGTGCTCTATGGAATTATTTGAGTCAAAGTTTTTTTTTTTCAAATCGGTGCAACTGACATTAGGTGCATATTTCTTCCAGTTTTTTTCACATATCATCATTTAATTTCGGAACCAGAGGTCGGATCCGGATAAAATTCAAAAGCTTTCCATAGTAAAATAAGACCTTTCATAGTCTAAGTTCGAAAGAATCGAGTCAGACATCTCCAAGAAAATCCAAGTGCATGTTTTTTGCAGATACACACAGAACCCTTTGTATACGAGAAAGGCATAAAGTTTGAAAAAGGATTGAGACATATTAAAAAGTTCGAATCAAATATTGAGAAATAGGGGCGAGGGTTCAGTAGAAGATTGATAGTACCTATTATATTGTTCCGGACAGAACCAACCGAGAGGCCGCGAACCAAGGATAGATCCAATGGGTTCTCACTTTCACGTCGTAAGAGGCGACAATTGCAGCAGTCACTCTATTTGACTTGATTATCTCATCATTCAACAAACAGATTTTTTTAAATATTTTCTCATTCAATTACGACAAAATGTTTTCTGTCTACACTGACGTCTTATTTAACGCGGTTTTTGAGATTCTGTTTATGACGCGGATTTCCGTTTTGTATTAGAAACGCGTTAAACGTCGAGATCTGGTGTTATCCCGAACTTTTTTTTAATCAACTGTGACACTTGGAAATTTTCTGATTTGAAAAAAGATTTCAAATTTCATGCATTTCTAACACATTTGACATCGAAAAGAAAATATTCAATTTCGAAAATTTCAAAAGTTCCAAAGTCGAATTTAGAAAAAATTATTTTTAATTACACCACATCCGGACGTTTCATACATTTCTAAGGCACCAGGCATCCAACAAAATTCTTCAATTCGGCGTTTTTTTTTTCACGCGAATTTCCGAAGTTACGCGGTTTTTTTTTGCGCGGTTTTTTACGCGATACGTATTCCTCGCGTAAACCGAGAACTCAGTGTATTTCCATCTATCTGAGAAAAGTTTAATTTAGTAGTTTTCTTTCTTTCAGGTTATTGCTTGAGTTTCAAGATTATAAATCGAATGATAGAAATGTTAATAACAGAGATAACATAGATCGGTATATTGGATAAATAATGGGGAAATACTTATTTGTTCGATCATCTAACTGCAGATAACCGTTAGGAGAGGATACGTATCATGATTCCGAATCAGATTTAAAGTAAGTAAATTAATAATTTTCTCTCGGTAGCCGGCTACCCAGATCAACCAATATAAACAATTAATCATTATTCATGATAAATTGTAATAATATAGTAGAAATAATACACAATCGAAACACGCATAAAGCCTGTTGACCTTTGTTTGGTAATTTGAAATGGATTGATATAATCTATAGAATAAAAAATACACAACTATTTTGTCTAAATCCTATTCAATCGTTTATGTATATCGTATACGTGAAGACTGTCCCAGAAAGTATGGACGCACTTTGATTTCGCTGTAAATAATTCACAAGTGTTAAATATTCAAATTTTATTCGAAATACTGGTAATATTAGACTACAACAACAGAATATTATTCTCAACATTTGCTACTTAGCCATTGTAGACTTTTTGGTATACCATTGACCATTGATTTCGAGTAGTGGCAAGAAGCAAGATCTGGCCAGAAAACAACAGGATCCTTATGGCTTCGAATCATGGGTAGAAGTCGTTTTTGTAACCATTCCTTGATGTATATTTCGCTGTTCATTGAAGCAGTGGTGATGAGGGGTTTCAAAATCTTACCGCAGCTACAAATTGCTTGCCAGACCATAGCTTTCTTACCAAATTTTTCGACTTCAATCGATGTCTCGGACTGGTTTACCACCGTATAATATTGTGGTCCCGACAAGGATTTGTAATCGAGTTTCTCGTAGGTTTCGTCGTCCATGATTATGCAGTTCAAATTTCCAGCAAGAATCGTATTGTACAGCTTTCGAATCCTCGGCCTGATCGATGCTTCTTGTTTCGGACTACGTTTTGGCTGTTTCTGCTTCTTATAGGTCCGAAATTCAAACGTTCTTTAGCACGAAGAACATTTGACTTCGAAGTGCCCACTTTTTTGGCCACATCCCGAACTGAAACCTCCTTCTTTTGCCTTCAGTATACGTTTGTCCAACTGAGGGTTAGCAGGACCTTTCTTTCGACCCGTTTTCGGTTTATCCTCAAAGATGTTATCCTCACCGAACTTCCTGATTGCATTTCGCACGGCTTTTTCACTTACTCCTTCCATTTTTGCTATCTTTCTCAGTGACAGTCCGCGTTCTGTGCACCATTTGTACACAATTTTTCGACGTTGTTCTGCTGAAAGTCCACGCATTTCGAAACAAACTAATGAAAACGAATAAACAACTGCACAAGTGGTTAGAGATGAGTGTAAACAACAGGACGCAGCCATAAAAATTGACAGATTCTGAACCATTGCGAAATGGCAGCGGTTTTTGGTTGCGTCCATACTTTCGGGGACAGTCTTTAGAGAATGAATTACACTGCCCTTTTTTCTAGTAAACCAATTAACGAAAGATCTATGAAGCGTGGGAAATACGCATGGTCTTGCCTAAGTGGGCTAATTCTGGTCTTTACAATATTTTTTCCTCTGAATAGTTTGAAAATACATAACTGTACTTTCGGAGCCGGAAGTCGAATTCAAGTATAATTCATTCGCATCAAATTGGATATGAGACAGTTACTTGAATCGAAATTCGACCGGTTCAGCCAAAGTGAGTTTAATACCTCTTCATGCTAGAAAAATTTACTGACTAGCTTAGAAAAATTTGTTCCATTTTACATTCACTGAAAAAAAATATTCCACTCGAATATTTATTACAGAGACAAAGACTTTTTTTAATTCCAGCTGATTGATTAATCTCTCGTGCACTATTTCGATTGAACAAAACCAAGCGAAATCCTGTGCTCCTGTTACTTTTATATTTAAATTTATTCTACGAACGTTCTGATCATCTAGAAATTCGCTGTACAATTTCAGCTAATTTCGATTAGCAATGGAGTGGGCTCGGCTTAAGCTCAAGCGTCGAGAAATGCTAAAGCGCAAATTCAAACTCTGCAGACGGTTCGCAGAAAGTCTTATTTAAAAGTAGAAATCCAGAATATCCTTCCAGTTTGTACTAAAAAACAAATAGTAGAGGAATGATTTTTCGAATGTTTACTCATGAAAGCATATTTGTTTTTGGACAATTCTAGTGATACAAGAAACCGTGATTTCAACAAAGACTTCGGAAAATGTTGAAAAAAGACATGACAGTTTTAACTATTCCAAACGCAGTTTAAAAAAGCAATTACCACAAATTTTCATGCTTCGCTGATTTTATTACGAAAATTCCACTAATTTTTCAACTCCGAATTTTCCTTCCAGCAAATTCAACAATTTTTCAAGCAAACTATTATATATAAACATGCTCGTGGAATATTCCGGATTAAATTCCGGAACGAATCCCAAACTTTTTTGGTCGAATGCCTATTTTCAAAACTTTTCTATTTGCAAATTCTTTGACATTCACGCTTTTTGCAATGATTTTCATTGAATTTTCAATGAAAAATAGAGAGAAATTGAGAAAAAAACTGGATTTCTCCTGTATCCTACAAGATTACCAGAAAAGCAACCCGATATTTTCATAGCATTGGGCTAGAAAAGTAAACAGCGAAAGAAACACAACAAAATCTCTCATAGGGGAACGGGTATAGCGTGATGGGATAGTCGATGCCTTTCACGCAGCCCGCCTGGGTTCGATTCCCAACCTCGCACATAGGGTCAGAAAGATTTTCTGGTCCGAAGAGGCGAATGACCTAAGATGTTAAAGCCTCTATAATTGAAAAAAAAAAAAATCTCTCATATTATTACACAGCTGGAGAGTAGAATGTATACACGATTGAGAGGGGAAAGGCTTGATTAGTTTAGATCTGTACTGTACCACGCAGAAATTGAAACAAGACCTCGACTCATTACTCTGATAAAATGGTAAATATTGTAACTCTGAAGGCTGGAGAACGGCGCCAATTTGAAGAATGTTAAACTTGTTACATTGACATTTTCTTGTTGGACGGTCGACCCGGTGTCTATTGTCATAAAATGAGATTCGAGTAATATCAAGTATTTCAATTCAAAAATAATTTTTGTGATTCTCTGCGGGGCTGATTTTCAACAAGATATCGGTGGTAATTGAATGATTTGTTGTTTAGAAATGCAGCTTTAAATGCAAGTCAGATCAGCTCAGTTTATCAACTTCTGTAAACCTTCTAAGGGTTTCCGTCCATTGCTTTGTGCTGTAATCTCTTATATTCTTATCTACCCTTCCTTCTTTCCATATTCTGTTTTTTTTTCTTGAAATAGTAATAAAAATCCCAAATCTCCAAATTACGCAAGGAATGTGGTATAATTATGTTGTTATGTGTTTCTACAGGGTTTAAATGCATTTCACCTTGATTTTCCGATTTTCTCATCGAGCTGACACTTTGGGTTTCCGAGACTCCGTTCGAAAGTTTTCTCGAGACTCCGTTCGAAAGTGTTCCCGAAATTCTATTACCTTTCTATAGAGAAAGGTAAAAACGTTGCGCACAGTATCCGTTTTGAGCCGATTCCCCACCAGCCGCCTCATCTCGGTTGCCATTTTGCCACATGCGACGACCCAACCGAGCGGCTACCGAGTGTGATTAACGTAAATCGACATCTAGGTAGGCTAGGTCTGTTTTTTTTTACTATGTTCTACGCGTCGGCACAGTGGCACCGGAACAGAAAACGAGAAAAGAAGAAAGAAGGGGGTTCGGAGGGTTGCCATTGGCTTCGAACGGCTTTCCAGGTGCGACCGTTGGTAATTACGAATCGATTCCGACATAAATCGAATTGAATTTGAACACGGTTCAGTTGACTCCACAGTGACTGGGACATGAATCTACCAAGCGGCGGCGGCGGCGTCGAAGCCGAAGCCGGAGGAAATTGATTGCTGTTCAGAATGTGGAATTGAAGTGAATTGAAGTACTTTCCTACTGTCAGATACCTACTGTCAACTGTAAAGTCACTAATCTAGAATGATGGCGATAAAATGCCGTTCGAAGCTTCGTTTCAATGCTCGATTGGAAAAGCGTTTGATTGTTCGACCGTAAAACTGAAGCGCCTATCGTAAAAAAATCGTTCCCCGATAATTAAATCCCGGTGAATTATGAAACCCTTATTCACAATGGCACCTTTTGATTAGTTAAATTTTACGGGTTGAGTAATTTGACACGTTTCAAACACCGATAAAGTTACACGCTTGTTATCTCGTTCCGAGCGCGTTTTATTGCCGGCCGCCATTTTAAAGTTTAATTTTTATGAACAATTTTGGACTCTAGTTTTATGGACTAGTTTTTCTTGCCTAGAGAACATTTAAATCACAGCAGGCCTGAGGCTTGGATAAACGACGACTGTTTGCCTGCCAACCTCAACTCCGGGACGTGAAAGAAGAAGCGGGGGCAATAAAACTAATTTGCTTTTATTCATTTCCCAGAAGGCATGCAGCGATTCTGGTAGGAAGATTTGTGAACACAATTTTTAACGACTGGAACGAACGAACGGATAGATTCCGCCAGTTCCATGACCTCCATGGGTCCACGGGTTTGATGAACTAACGATAATGTCAGCATTCCTAAAACCAATCAGGATCCGAGCTCCAAACTCCAGCTGCTAATTAGTCCACATCAATAAACATAAGATCGTGCAAAAAGTTAAAATCGATCGGCTACCGATTCGGAGTCGGCCCCGGCTTAGTCACTTTCAGCTTCCGAAGAGCAGAAGCTTAAATTTATGCGTACTTTATGCATCGTATCCTGCGCATATCTTGGCCAGCCTGTGCGATCGTGATAAGCAGGCCTTGAGACGGCCGATATCGTATCCAGTCGATCTAGTTCACCGGACGGACATCCAATGGCCGCACACGGGTTCAATCCTCCACCAGGATCACGTTGCATGTTGCGGGTTAATTATCGCGCAGGCATTGCCGGCCGGACACATGATTGTTTATTTAATAAAGAGAGGAAAACAAAATAAAAAAAAAAGTAAACGGCAGATCCGAGAGCACAGATAACGGTTTGCTGGCTTGCAGGAAAAGAGAACGGCTCCAGCCGTTTTGAATTGAATTTCAAATGGTCTCGGGGTGCCCCGTCTCGGATCCATCTTTCCCAAACCCCACCGCACCTCACCCCCAGGGCCCAATGAAGGTTGCATTCTGTATCGAGGATTTCTGCTAGCCTTGGAGCCGAAGTGCAGTAAATTGCGACGATCGAAAAGGGCGTGAGCAGCCTGCCGGTAATTAATCTTGCTGGAAGTGAAAGAAAAAAAAAACACATAGCTAAATCCCCATGGCCTACTAGATGGCAGCGAACAGCAGCCGAACAATTCTATTTCACTCGCAGGCCGATGTATGAACGCCCCTACCCCTCCCCGGGCCGAGGGGTCCGAGGGTATTAAGGTAACGGCCACGGCCAGCCGGTACTGGAGAAAAAAGTACCTGAATGGCCGCGCCTTATTTCTGAACGTTGTAATTTATTGGTACACCCGGGGTTGGCGTCGATCCTGGCGTACCAAAACATGACTACCGTGACTCGGGGAGGCACACGATTGCCACAGCCACAGGTAGGTTTAGCCCAGCTGGTGTTGATCCGTGAACTACTTGAGCCACTTACCAAATGTCCTAATCTTCTTATGGGGAGGTGTGTGTTTAATTATTTTCTAACATGTTTTCAGAAAAAAATACTCGCGGCGATCACTAGACCACTCGAGACCGGTTATTTGATTACAACAAAAAATCGCATAATGGTTAAAAGTAAAAAATAATACCGTAAAAATTGAAGGTTCTACGTTTTTTTAGTAAACAATTTTATTTTAGTACGCTCTTTAAATTATCGCAGAAAGTTTCGAATCGTACGAATGATTCGAAACTTTCTGCGATAATTTAAAGAGTGTACTAAAATAAAATTGTTTGCTAAAAAAACGAGGAATCTTCAATTTTTACGGTATTATTTTTTACTTTTTACCATTATGCCATTTTTTGTTAGAATCAAATAACCGGTCTCGAGTGGTCTAGTGATCGCCGTGAGTATTTTTTTGACGTATTGACGAATGTCTAATTTACAGCTACGCTTCCGTATTTTGATACTTTCACAATTAGGAAATCTAATCAACGAACGGCACCATACTTTGGACTTCCGGAACCAAATTCAAGCCTCAAGCGTTGCCGTTGTTTGTTTGATTAAAAAAAACAAAAGCACTTCAGCTTAGAAAGAAGTATCAGAATTACAATTTAACAAGGTTTATAGCTCAGTGTATGTTCAGTAATATTATGAGTATGACGACAAAATAAATTGCTTCGGTTAATAAAAATGTCATTTTGTTCTAGTAAAATTATGTCTATTCTCCCCTGCATAATAAGTTTTTATCAGTATCTAGCGAACAAAACAGTTTAGAAAAAGACTGACGAATGTAACAATGCAATAACAGCACACACAAAACAAAATATGGCGGTAAAATTCGTTATTATTCTAATCTTTGTATTTACTTCTATCCGGGACAATTTACATGAAAGAAATCGAAGTCTTGCTGTGAAAGCAAATGCAGTAAGACACAGGAATACAACATAACGAAGCTTGTAGCTCAGTATATGTTCAGTAAAATTTTGAACATGATGATAAAAAATTGTATCGGTTAATAATAATGTACATTTATTAGGTTCAATTATGTCTATTCATCGCTCTATTAGTATCCAACGAATGAAACAGTCTTGTAATTAGGACTTCAGACCCAGGTTCAATGCATACGGCACTGCTCTTACAAGCCAGTTGTTGCATTTTCGAGTCCCGACCTGGATTCATAGTGTCAGTAGGATCGTAGTACTAGCCATGCAATGATTCTGTACACTAAGAATCGGCTGCGAAGTCTGTTGAAATAGAAAAGCCAAATTCCACAAAATTCGGAACTCGGGACTCGGGAAGTGTCGGAACTCGGGAAGTCTCGGGACTCGGGAAGTCTCGGGACTCGGGAAGTCTCGGGACTCGGGAAGTCTCGGGACTCGGGAAGTCTCGGGACTCGGGAAGTCTCGGGACTCGGGAAGTCTCGGGACTCGGGAAGTCTCGGAACTCGGGAAGTCTCGGGACTCGGGAAGTCTCGGGACTCGGGAAGTCTCGGGACTCGGGAAGTCTCGGGACTCGGGAAGTCTCGGGACTCGGGACTCGGGAAGTCTCGGGACTCGGAAAGTCTCGGAACTCGGGAAGTCTCGGGACTCGGGAAGTCTCGGGATTCGGGAAGTCTCGGGACTCGGGAAGTCTCGGGACTCGGGAAGTCTCGGGACTCGGGAAGTCTCGGGACTCGGGAAGTCTCGGGACTCGGGAAGTCGCGGGACTCGGGAGGTCTCGGGACTCGGGAAGTCTCGGGACTCGTGAAGTCTCAAAACTCGGAAAGTCTCGGGACTCGGGAAACTAGAAACTAGAAACTAAAAACTAGAAACTAGAAACTAGAAACTAGAAACTAGAAACTAGAAACTAGAAACTAGAAACTAGAAACTAGAAACTAGAAACTAGAAACTAGAAACTAGAAACTAGAAACTAGAAACTAGAAACTAGAAACTAGAAACTAGAAACTAGAAACTAGAAACTAGAAACTAGAAACTAGAAACTAGAAACTAGAAACTAGAAACTAGAAACTAGAAACTAGAAACTAGAAACTAGAAACTAGAAACTAGAAACTAGAAACTAGAAACTAGAAACTAGAAACTAGAAACTAGAAACTAGAAACTAGAAACTAGAAACTAGAGACTAGAAACTAGAAACTAGAAACTAGAAACTAGAAACTAGAAACTAGAAACTAGAAACTAGAAACTAGAAACTAGAAACTAGAAACTAGAAACTAGAAACTAGAAACTAGAAACTAGAAACTAGCAACTAGAAACTAGACACTAGACACTAGAAACTAGAAACTAGAAACTAGAAACTAGAAACTAGAAACTAGAAACTAGAAACTAGAAACTAGAAACTAGAAACTAGAAACTAGAAACTAGAAACTAGAAACTAGAAACTAGAAACTAGAAACTAGAAACTAGAAACTAGAAACTAGAAACTAGAAACTAGAAACTAGAAACTAGAAATTAGAAACTGAAAACTAGAAACTAGAAACTAGGAACTAGAAACTAGAAACTAGAAACTAGAAACTAGAAACTAGAAACTAGAAACTAGAAACTAGAAACTAGAAACTAGAAACTAGAAACTAGAAACTAGAAACTAGAAACTAGAAACTAGAAACTAGAAACTAGAAACTAGAAACTAGAAACTAGAAACTAGAAACTAGAAACTAGAAACTAGAAACTAGAAACTAGAAACTAGAAACTAGAAACTAGAAACTAGAAACTAGAAACTAGAAACTAGAAACTAGAAACTAGAAACTAGAAACTAGAAACTAGAAACTAGAAACTAGAAACTAGAAACTAGAAACTAGAAACTAGAAACTAGAAACTAGAAACTAGAAACTAGAAACTAGAAACTAGAAACTAGAAACTAGAAACTAGAAACTAAAAACTAGAAACTAGAAACTAGAAACTAGAAACTAGAAACTAGAAACTAGAAACTAGAAACTAGAAACTAGAAACTAGAAACTAGAAACTAGAAACTAGAAACTAGAAACTAGAAACTAGAAACTAGAAACTAGAAACTAGAAACTAGAAACTAGAAACTAGAAACTAGAAACTAGAAACTAGAAACTAGAAACTAGAAACTAGAAACTAGAAACTAGAAACTAGAAACTAGAAACTAGAAACTAGAAACTAGAAACTAGAAACTAGAAACTAGAAACTAGAAACTAGAAACTAGAAACTAGAAACTAGAAACTAGAAACTAGAAACTAGAAACTAGAAACTAGAAACTAGAAACTAGAAACTAGAAACTAGAAACTAGAAACTAGAAACTAGAAACTAGAAACTAGAAACTAGAAACTAGAAACTAGAAACTAGAAACTAGAAACTAGAAACTAAAAACTAGAAACTAGAAACTAGAAACTAGAAACTAGAAACTAAAGGGTGATTTTTTAAGAGCTTGAGAACTTTTTTAAACAATAAAACGCATAAAATTTGCAAAATCTCATCGGTCTTTATTTTAAACGTTAGATTGGTACATGACATTTACTTTTTGAAGATAATTTCATCTGCCACAACGTCGAATTTTCAGTGAATGGGCCCTAGAAAAGTTGGCAGAAAATCCGCTTTTTATCGACAAATTTTGTTCAGCGATGAGGCTCATTTCTGGTTGAATGGTCACGTAAATAAGCAAAATTGCCGCATTTGGAGTGAAGAGCAACCAGAAGCCGTTCAAGAACTGCCCATGCATCCCGAAAAATGCACTGTTTGGTGTGGTTTGTACGCTGGTGGAATCATTGGACCGTATTTTTTCAAAGATGCTGTTGGACGCAACGTTACAGTGAATGGCGATCGCTATCGTTCGATGCTAACAAACTTTTTGTTGCCAAAAATGGAAGAACTGAACTTGGTTGACATGTGGTTTCAACAAGATGGCGCTACATGCCACACAGCTCGCGATTCTATGGCCATTTTGAGGGAAAACTTCGGAGAACAATTCATCTCAAGAAATGGACCGGTAAGTTGGCCACCAAGATCATGCGATTTGACGCCTTTAGACTATTTTTTGTGGGGCTACGTCAAGTCTAAAGTCTACAGAAATAAGCCAGTAACTATTCCAGCTTTGGAAGACAACATTTCCGAAGAAATTCGGGCTATTCCGGCCGAAATGCTCGAAAAAGTTGCCCAAAATTGGACTTTCCGAATGGACCACCTAAGACGCAGCCGCGGTCAACATTTAAATGAAATTATCTTCAAAAAGTAAATGTCATGTACCAATCTAACGTTTAAAATAAAGAACCGATGAGATTTTGCAAATTTTATGCGTTTTATTGTTTAAAAAAGTTCTCAAGCTCTTAAAAAATCACCTTTTAGAAACTAGAAACTAGAAACTAGAAACTAGAAACTAGAAACTAGAAACTAGAAACTAGAAACTAGAAACTAGAAACTAGAAACTAGAAACTAGAAACTAGAAACTAGAAACTAGAAACTAGAAACTAGAAACTAGAAACTAGAAACTAGAAACTAGAAACTAGAAACTAGAAACTAGAAACTAGAAACTAGAAACTAGAAACTAGAAACTAGAAACTAGAAACTAGAAACTAGAAACTAGAAACTAGAAACTAGAAACTAGAAACTAGAAACTAGAAACTAGAAACTAGAAACTAGAAACTAGAAACTAGAAACTAGAAACTAGAAACTAGAAACTAGAAACTAGAAACTAGAAACTAGAAACTAGAAACTAGAAACTAGAAACTAGAAACTAGAAACTAGAAACTAGAAACTAGAAACTAGAAACTAGAAACTAGAAACTAGAAACTAGAAACTAGAAACTAGAAACTAGAAACTAGAAACTAGAAACTAGAAATTAGAAACTAGAAATTAGAAACTAGAAATTAGAAACTAGAAACTAGAAACTAGAAACTAGAAACTAGAAACTAGAAACTAGAAACTAGAAACTAGAAACTAGAAACTAGAAACTAGAAACTAGAAACTAGAAACTAGAAACTAGAAACTAGAAACTAGAAACTAGAAACTAGAAACTAGAAACTAGAAACTAGAAACTAGAAACTAGAAACTAGAAACTAGAAACTAGAAACTAGAAACTAGAAACTAGAAACTAGAAACTAGAAACTAGAAACTAGAAACTAGAAACTAGAAACTAGAAACTAGAAACTAGAAACTAGAAACTAGAAACTAGAAACTAGAAACTAGAAACTAGAAACTAGAAACTAGAAACTAGAAACTAGAAACTAGAAACTAGAAACTAGAAACTAGAAACTAGAAACTAGAAACTAGAAACTAGAAACTAGAAACTAGAAACTAGAAACTAGAAACTAGAAACTAGAAACTAGAAACTAGAAACTAGAAACTAGAAACTAGAAACTAGAAACTAGAAACTAGAAACTAGAAACTAGAAACTAGAAACTAGAAACTAGAAACTAGAAACTAGAAACTAGAAACTAGAAACTAGAAACTAGAAACTAGAAACTAGAAACTAGAAACTAGAAACTAGAAACTAGAAACTAGAAACTAGAAACTAGAAACTAGAAACTAGAAACTAGAAACTAGAAACTAGAATCTAGAATCTAGAATCTAGAAACTAGAAACTAGAAACTAGAAACTAGAAACTAGAAACTTGAAACTAGAAACTAGAAACTAGAAACTAGAAACTAGAAACTAGAAACTAGAAAGTAGAAACTAGAAACTAGAAACTAGAAACTAGAAAGTAGAAACTAGAAACTAGAAACTAGAATCTAGAAACTAGAAACTAGAAACTAGAAACTAGAAACTAGAAACATGAAACTTGAAACTAGAAACTAGAAACTAGAAACTAGAAAGTAGAAACTAGAAAGTAGAAACTAGAAACTAGAAACTAGAAACTAGAAACTAGAAAGTAGAAACTAGAAAGTAGAAACTAGAAACTAGAAACTAGAAAGTAGAAACTAGAAACTAGAAACTAGAAACTAGAAACTAGAAACTAGAAACTAGAAACTAGAAACTAGAAACATGAAACTTGAAACTAGCAACTAGAAAGTAGAAACTAGAAACTAGAAACTAGAAACTAGAAACTAGAAACTAGAAACTAGAAACTAGAAACTAGAAACTAGAAACTAGAAACTAGAAACTAGAAACTAGAAACTAGAAACTAGAAACTAGAAACTAGAAACTAGAAACTAGAAACTAGAAACTAGTAAATAGAAACTAGAAACTAGAAACTAGAAACTAGAAACTAGAAACTAGAAACTAGAAACTAGAAACTAGAAACTAGAAACTAGAAACTAGAAACTAGAAACTAGAAACTAGAAACTAGAAACTAGAAACTAGAAACTAGAAACTAGAAACTTGAAACTAGAAACTTGAAACTAGAAACTAGAAACTAGAAACTAGAAACTAGAAGCTAGAAGCTAGAAGCTAGAAGCTAGAAACTAGAAACTAGAAACTAGAAACTAGAAACTAGAAACTAGAAACTAGAAACTAGAAACTAGAAACTAGGAACTAGAAACTAGAAACTAGAAACTAGAAACTAGAAACTAGAAACTAGAAACTAGAAACTAGAAACTAGGAACTAGAAACTAGAAACTAGAAACTAGGAACTTAGAATCGAGAATCGAGAATCGAGAATCGAGGATCGAGAATCGAGAATCGAGAATCGAGAATCGAGAATCGAGAATCGAGAATCGAGAATCGAGAATCGAGAATCGAGAATCGAGAATCGAGAATCGAGAATCGAGAATCGAGAATCGAGAATCGAGAATCGAGAATCGAGAATCGAGAATCGAGAATCGAGAATCGAGAATCGAGAATCGAGAATTGAGAATTAAGACTTGAGTCTTTGATTCTTGAGTCTTGAGTCTTGAGTCTTGATTCTTGAGTCTTGAGTCTTGAGTCTTGAGTCTTGAGTCTTGAGTCTTTAGTCTTTAGTCTTTAGTCTTGAGTCTTGAGTCTTGAGTCTTGAGTCTTGAGTCTTGAGTCTTGAGTCTTGAGTCTTGAGTCTTGAGTCTTGAGTCTTGAGTCTTGAGTCTTGAGTCTTGAGTCTTGAGTCTTGAGTATTGAGTCTTGAGTCTTGAGTCTTGAGTCTTGAGTCTTGAGTCTTGAGTCTTGAGTCTTGAGTCTTGAGTCTTGAGTCTTGAGTCTTGAGTCTTGAGTCTTGAGTCTTGAGTCTTGAGTCTTGAGTCTTGAGTCTTGAGTCTTGAGTCTTGAGTCTTGAGTCTTGAGTCTTGAGTCTTGAGTCTTGAGTCTTGAGTCTTGAGTCTTGAGTCTTGAGTCTTGAGTCTTGAGTCTTGAGTCTTGAGTCTTGAGTCTTGAGTCTTGAGTCTTGAGTCTTGAGTCTTGAGTCTTGAGTCTTGAGTCTTGAGTCTTGAGTCTTGAGTCTTGAGTCTTGAGTCTTGATTCTTGAGTCTTGAGTCTTGAGTCTTGAGTCTTGAGTCTTGAGTCTTGAGTCTTGAGTCTTGAGTCTTGAGTCTTGAGTCTTGAGTCTTGAGTCTTGAGTCTTGAGTCTTGAGTCTTGAGTCTTGAGTCTTGAGTCTTGAGTCTTGAGTCTTGAGTCTTGAGTCTTGAGTCTTGAGTCTTGAGTCTTGAGTCTTGAGTCTTGAGTCTTGAGTCTTGAGCCTTGAGTCTTGAGTCGCGACTCGAGACTCAAGACTCAAGACTTGAAACTCAAGACTCAAGATTTAAGACTCAAGAATCAAGACTCATGGTTCGAGACTCAAAACTCAAGACTCACGGTTCAAGACTGAAGAAGTTGAAGTTTGAAGCCTTGAGTCTTGAAACTAAAGACTAGAGATTTGAAACTTATGCCCTGAGTCTGAAGTTTTGGGAGATGTCTTTTAAATCCAAAATTTTGATTACTCGAGTAATCTTTGCCTTCAGCAAATTGAAACAGCGAGAAAATAATTTACACAACCTGTCAACTGAGATAGAACCGGAAAATCCTTTCTAATCCATGAAATGGCTCTGGCAATAGAGCTAACTAGAAGGTGTGGTAAATTATATCTCCAAGGTAAATCAATACTCAATCGAGTTACCTTTGAGTCAGAGGTGGAAATAAGCTCATTTTGCGCATGAAAATGTGAATCAAGAATTCCGATTGTGAATCATAAAACCGAACACCGTGAATTAAAAAATTGAGTAACAAAACTGAAATTGCGATTTTTTTTAATTGTAGGAACTATATATAACAGAGTAGCAGCAGACCTTATGCATACGTACTCTTTTTATTGCGCTGAGACAAACTTGTTCTCATTCTCAGTAGACAACCATGCGCAGGCAAAGAGCTCGTTCGCGCAAAATCCTGCACTCCTGTTACTTTTGTGTATGATATTCCAGCTGAATAGGGTCATATTTATTCGCTGCGTAACACGCACAGCAATAGTCATTGGGCATGTTTTTCTTATCATTATAATTATTATTCATCGCAGCATGTATGTTAATAGTAATAGCTGTTTTTATTGATGATGTAACTCCACCACGACGGTATTACTGAATAAATTTCGAATACATCACCAAATACACTCACCTAACGAGCGTAAAATTATTGATATCGGATAATCCATATCCGAGGAAAATTGATATCCATATCCTTTGCCTTTCGCGTGTTAAAGTAAAGGAATTACTAAAAGAAGGTAAGTAAATCTTTGTTTCGCAATAATTTCTGCGAGAGAGAATCCATATAGGAATGTGTGCGTTGCTAATCAAATGTGTTAGCGGAAACAAGCTGAAACTGAAATATTCTTTCACGAGCAGTTTTAGCAAACGGAAGAGCTTTAGACTAAGATTTTCGCTTTTCTCGAATTGCAATTTTAAGCAAAATGAACTGATTTGTTTGTTTGTTTGTTTGTTTGTTTTATTTTATTAGCGACTTTAACCGTTTCTGGTCATTCGCCGCACAACTGATTTGTTTATTTTTCTACCATATGGAAGATTTATTGATTAAAATCATGAGGAGAAGCGCAGGAATTTGTTTTTACGCACACATTATTGACATTACTCATACGCTTGCAAAGTGTCTTGCTTTTTAATGAACACAGAGTAACACAATTCAAATTTATTATTCATTCATTTCAAAATTTATTATAATATCTACAATAAATATGTGATATGAAAACATAATGCTGATTATTTACACTTACTGTGAATCAAAAAATTATCGTATTTCCACCCCTGCTTTGAGTTAGAAATTTCTCACCTCCTCTGGGTAGCTCAATTTGCAGAGCAATCTTAGGAATTAGAGAGAATTTTTCGAGTCAAACTCTGAGGACAGATTTTTTAAGCGCAAATCAACATCGTCCGTTTTTTTTATCAATGTATTGTAGATATTTCACTTTAAAAAATAGTGTTCGATTGTTTTTCGGATCTATTTTCTTTTGATGTGATTACAAAAAGTACTGTATCACTTCTTTTAACGCGCTTCTATAGTCTCGAGAGGAAGTTATAATTAATTACATTCATCATCGACACAAGCAAAATTGTTTCTAATTTTCTAGATTTTTTTCAGTTATAAAATGTTTAATCTCTGCCCCCTCTCGACTCAGAAAAATATTTCATTCCTTTGCCATTCCTAGAAAGCCTATAACTAGAGTGACGACTTCTCATCCGTAATGTTGGCAACAATTTAAAACATTTAATCCGAAATGTTGGCAGTGTTGTTAACTTTACATTGTGATTGACAGGTCGTTTGCTCGTTTGGGACCGGAAGCTGTCATTCCAAACGAACAGCTGTCGTCACTCTGGTTAAAGGCACTCAACGTGAACCTGCTCTGCCAATTGAGCTGCTCTGGAAATGTAACAAAATGAAGAATGAAGCATACCAGAAGTGAACTATACTTTAATTCTACTTCAATAATCCGTTATGTAATTTGGCATAATGCTTGAAGGACTTTCGAAGAGAATTGTTTGGTTTTGGACACTGTATCTTTCAAAGTATTCTGAATCGGTTTAACCCTCTGTAGTCCGTGAGAATGCTCTACCACTTAAGCTACTCTTGAAAATGCAATCTATTTTGACTCGATGGTTTATTTGAAAAGTTGCTGAAATTGATTTCGAGATTTTTGAAAAAATCGATATGTGAAGCAACATATACCTGTTTTAGTAGACGAAAAGATCTTGTTTTACAGTTTTCCTAGTTCTGTTCTCTAGCAATAATTCATGCTATATTTGAATTTAACTTCAACAAACTAGTCTAGTTATTCGCACTGATTAATGAACTCTATTTATGTTCTCAAAAACTCAATCATAAATAATTTAACTTAACCAGCATCGGAAGTTTGTGTCCGCAGAAAAGGTTGACCGCAAACAACCGGTATCAATTTTTTTCCAATCTAAAACAGATTAAATGGCCTGAGTAAATTCATCCAACAATATTAAAGTTGAACGTTCCGTCTCTTCCTTTTCGCCAGCTAGCAATAAAAAAATAGAAACACAACTAGCAAACGGCACTGTTGGCTGTTGGCAACACGATCTCACCACCATCAGAAAAGTGTAATCGTTTTCATCAGCTCGCAATCATAAATGCATCTCCCCGCGCTAGCCTTCAGCCATCCAACCGTCCATCCTTTCTTCCATCCATCCATTCTCTGCACTGCATGTGTTCGCGATGTCGTGTGTGTGTGTGAAAGAGCAGCGTGAAAATCGCACGCATATCAGCCCTCTTTACCTTGCAGAAACCTTCCCCTCCCCGGACCACTTTCCTAAACAAGGAAGCATGGATACCGTCGCTATTAGCGACGGATGCCCACAATCCCTTCGCGCAGGCTGCTGCTGCTGCTTCGTAGCTATGTTTGCACAGACCTCAAATAGCAACCGCTCAAATTTCACAATGGTTGGTAGCAGGAATAAATTACCACAAACGTCGTGTAATGCGAATTTAAAATTCATATTTTATAATCTCTGACACATGATAGAAAAACAGACCAGCGGCTCTGGAGGGCTGAGGTTGCAGTTGCGAGCTTCTTGGAGCAACCAGCCTAAGTACGCGGCTGATGGATGATGGCCCCACAGCCCCCCCCCCCGGGGGAGGGAAACTGAACTACTTCCCGAGCAGTCATTTCTTTATCTCCAGTTGTTCGGTTCAGCAGCACAAGTTTTTGCATTATTTATCTCAATCACATTGCTAAAAATTGCTGAAATGCTAAATCGCCTGTGTCGTCTGTGACAGCTGCAGGTATGACAACGGTTGGCAAGGTTACCACTGCAAACAGTGTTCCTGTGAGCGATAAGAAAAACAAACGGCACCCACAAGTTTTCAGCTGGCACCGGCTGGCACATCCGTAAACCCAGAAACTGTTGGCAACTGTTTTTTTTTTGTTCTGTGCGATTATGTGCCCCTGTCAAGGTGTGCGGAGGAAAGGGGTGAGGGGGCAAATTATGCATCGTTGCACCGGCAATTTACGCTTTAATTACATTTCTACATGTGGAATAATTTTGCTCGCTCGCATAGTTGATGCGGTGCAATTTCGCCCCAACACTGGATTGAGCCAGGTCAGTAACCAGAGCGACTAAATCCAGAGTCGGGTTTTCAGGAGGCAACAGATGAGTATTCGAGAACTGGTCTTTTATAGAAACTGTGGTGCTTACCAAAATTGTCCATTTCGATTGATTCTAGCGCAAATTTACCTGCAATGAGAAAGAAAATGTTTTGATTAGTTCAGTAAGATGAAAAATGGAGAAAAAAAAGAAAAAAATAATAAAGTCTGCAAATATCATAAATATGTCAACAATTGAAAATATATAAAGTTGAAACTCCGAAAAAATTGAGTGAAACTTTTTGAACATTTTGAGTAGAACTTTCTTACAAAAAGCCATTTTGCATACTGCAAGGCTGTGGACCATTTCGTGGTTAATTTTAACTTTCGGTTCAAATCTGACACTTGAGTGGTTATTTTGTGTCGAGTAGTTAAATTTAACTAAAACTGCGGCCCATTTCAAAATTTGACGGACGGAAAGTTATTTGAGTTTATTTACCACTGGAAATAATTACAAATAAAGAATTAATATTAGAATTCGCATTGCAAGATTATCTCCAATGTCGGAAAATAACCATCAATTTTGACATCAAATTAACCGCTCGAGTGTCAGATTTTAACCAAAAGTAGCCTTAGGCTGTGGACCATTTCGTGAATTAGTTGAACTTTCAGTTAAAATTTGACACCCGAGCGATTATTTGGATGTTGTCAAAAAGAACCCTGCTCGAGGGCATGGTTATTTTCAACCGATCGATGGTTATTTTCCGACACTGAAAAAAATCTTATTTCAGATCTTTAGGGCATGCTTCCAGTTCTAGATGCATATTTTATGTCAGTTTTAAAATTTAAGTCTGGAAATTATAACAAGAAAAACTGGTAGCGTTTTACTCGTGTTTCAAAAATACTAAAATTTGGACCGGCATCGTAGTCCAGTTTTAAATTTGACAGTAAAACTGTTCGAATAAATAAAACTGAAACGGCTGGCTGGGAGTACGTTTGTTTCAGTTTTAGTTCTATCATAGAACGCCCATATGAATCTTGCAGCTGCTGGATTTGCTCTTAGTAAGAATTCCTTGTAAGCAATTTCTTTTTATACTTTCAGTCAATACATTAACAAATGAAGTTCATCTCAAAGTTCTTCTTGCGTTCGCTGTATTGCAATTGATAAACCACTTGATATCATTTTTTTTTCAGTGCAAAATAAACCCAAACAACTTTTCATCTATCAAACTTTGAAATAGGCCGCAGTTTAGATTGAAATTAACTTCTCGATAGGAAATAACTGCTCGACTGTCAAGTTAAAAAAAAAACGTTTTGTTCGTTGAAAGTGCCCATCTTGCAATAAATAAACGGTTAAGACAAAATTTGAAACGAAAAGTGTCAAAAAATCAAAAAAAGTCAAAAAAAGTCAAAAAAAGTAAAAAAAAAGTCAAAAAGTCAAAAAATAAAAAAAAGTAAAAAAAGTCAAAAAAGTCAAAAAAGTCTAAAAAGTCTAAAAAGTCTAAAAAGTCTAAAAAGTCTAAAAAGTCTAAAAAGTTTAAAAAGTCTAAAAAGTCTAAAAAGTCTAAAAAGCCTAAAAAGTCTAAAAAGTCTAAAAAGTCTAAAAAGTCTAAAAAGTCTAACAAGTCTGAAAAGTCTAAAAAGTCTACAACGTCTAAAAAGTCTAAAAAGTCTAAAAAGTCTAAAAAGTCTAAAAAGTCTAAAAAGTCTAAAAAGTCTAAAAAGTCTAAAAAGTCTAAAAAGTCAAAAAAGTAAAAAAAGTCAAATAAGTAAAAGTAAAAGAAGTCAAAAAAAAGTAAAAAAAGAATGCAAGAAAAGTAAAACAAGTCAACAAAAGTCAAAAAAATTAAAAAGTCGTAAAAGTCTAAAAGAGTATAACAAGTCGAAAAAAGTAAAAACAAGAAAAAATTACAAAAAAGTCAAAATAAGTCAAAAAAAAGTCATAAAAGTCGAAAAGTCGAAAAAGTCAAAAAGTGAAAAAAGTAAAACAAGTCAAAAAAGTCAGAAAAAAGTAAAAAAAAAAGTAAAAAAAAGTCAAGAAAGTAAAAAAGTGAAAAAGTCTTAATGTCTTCAAGTCTTAAAGTCTTAAAGTCTTAAAGTCTTAAAGTCTTAAAGTCTTAAAGTCTTAAAGTCTTAAAGTCTTAAAGTCTTAAAGTCTTAAAGTCTTAAAGTCTTAAAGTCTTAAAGTCTTAAAGTCTTAAAGTCTTAAAGTCTTAAAGTCTTAAAGTCTTAAAGTCTTAAAGTCTTAAAGTCTTAAAGTCTTAAAGTCTTAAAGTCTTAAAGTCTTAAAGTCTTAAAGTCTTAAAGTCTTAAAGTCTTAAAGTCTTAAAGTCTTAAAGTCTTAAAGTCTTAAAGTCTTAAAGTCTTAAAGTCTTAAAGTCTTAAAGTCTTAAAGTCTTAAAGTCTTAAAGTCTTAAAGTCTTAAAGTCTTAAAGTCTTAAAGTCTTAAAGTCTTAAAGTCTTAAAGTCTTAAAGTCTTAAAGTCTTAAAGTCTTAAAGTCTTAAAGTCTTAAAGTCTTAAAGTCTTAAAGTCTTAAAGTCTTAAAGTCTTAAAGTCTTAAAGTCTTAAAGTCTTAAAGTCTTAAAGTCTTAAAGTCTTAAAGTCTTAAAGTCTTAAAGTCTTAAAGTCTTAAAGTCTTAAAGTCTTAAAGTCTTAAAGTCTTAAAGTCTTAAAGTCTTAAAGTCTTAAAGTCTTAAAGTCTTAAAGTCTTAAAGTCTTAAAGTCTTAAAGTCTTAAAGTCTTAAAGTCTTAAAGTCCTAAGGTCAAAATTTCAAAATTCGCAGCCCTCATATTAAAACAATAATCTAATTTAGAGTAGAAGTTACCCATGATCATTAACGGTAATTGTTGATAACTACTCAAATTTTGACATTTTCATTTATAACTCGCAAATTAGTAATATAATACTCAGATTTTGAGTAACTATTTTCTTATGTTTAGAAAATAACATTAACTAATCTGAATCTAAACAGATTCATTAACACAATCTAAGTCTAAACAGATTCAAATACTCTTCCGTTTTATTTATCGTTTATTGACTCAAATTTAGAGTAATTTTCATTATAGCCCTTCTTTTCAAAACTCGAATTCGTCTCATCACCAGCTGAAATTTGATTCATTATTTATGTAAAAAAAAACTTAAGAGCAAAGCCAACTATGTCACTTGACAAATGCTGCTTCCTGCAAGAACAACTCTGATTCAGCGTGCGCAACGCCTACTGTTTCGATGTCAATTTATTATTGTCAATCGTTTTACAGTCAACAAAATTTAAAGGTATTCGAATTTCCGTAGCCACTCAACTACCCGTATTAATCCGGTTCCAATCGAAAATTGAAACAGTCGGGGACCGATCGAGAAAGAAAAAAAACTAAAACGAAGGGTTACAACACCATCAGTGAACGAAACAGTATTGATTCTTATCAACGGATTGAAATCCTGCTTGCGAAGGAACGAACGGAACGGCCCACTCGTGTTCTGTTCAATTGCGAAACAATTCAATCTAAGGCGGACGCGAATAATCGCGAGGTAACGAAGGTAATTGGTTCCAGTTTCTGGTTCGAGACAATTATGGTCGAGAGCGGTCGGATTTTGTCAGTCAGGTCAAACGGAAGGCGGGACCGGAGAGCACGGGATACAAATTAATTTAAATCCGATTGATTTTCGTGGAACATATTCCTTTCGTTCTCTTGAGGCTCCACAGAGCCACGGTCGATTTGAATTTATGCAAAAAAAAAACGAACATAAATAAACACACTGAAAGGGCGTGGTTTTCATTCCACAGGCTCAAGGCGAGCCTCGGTTTGTCGATTCTCGGATTATTTCGATTCTCGGTTAGACTTCAGACGGCTGGGTGATGTTTATCACTAAGCAACGCAACGCTGAACCTGACCGTGACTACTTCGATCCGCCTGTGTCGTAGTTAGTTCAAATGAAATGGTAAACATCCAAGCTCAACTGTCAAAGATTTCCTGTGAGTGTATGTTTGTTTGACCAAGCCAATTAAAGCTGTCAGTTACTTGTCACTGATTCTATTTCAAGCCTTAATTAAAGTCTTTCAGTCTTCGCTAGTGAATAGATTCCCCACTGAACATTCCGAAGCAATCAACTGATAATCGTCCAAATCCAGCTGCTAAATTTTAATTACTTCCCCCGATTGGACAACCCTTCCTAACCCCGGGTGGGCCACAAAACGTACGACCGCCAAATCAGCCATGCAGTTGGTTTAGCTTTTCAAACTACACTAGGTAGTGTTATCACGCCAAGACAGCTTTCACGGCGGCTTCCATATGCCAGGAACTTGTCCAGTGGGAGCAACGGTGGAGCGCAAAAAGAGGGAAGGAGCAAAACAAAATCACTTCACTCGCCGCGGCACCATGTGGAAAGTGCAACAGGCATCCAATTTTCTCGCCCGACTTATCAAGATTCATTTAAATTAAATTTATTTCATTTTCCCTCCCGAATCACCACCCCCTCTCTCCCGCTGGGTCCGAGATGGATGGGGACCGAAGCTTCACGTGCGCGGAAAAAAAAAGTTGAAAATAAGAAAATCTACAACATTGATAGAAAGCTAAGCCCTATCGCCTTGCTTCGGACAGCCGCCGAAGCCAGAAGTTGCAGCGGCGGCAGTAGCAGCCATTCACCAGTTGCCGATTGTGCATTCATGGCTGGAAATTGGAAATGAATGTTTGCTTAGAGTGTGCCTTTTATCTCCGATAACCTCGGCTGAGCCCCGCACGATCTACACTTCGGTGCAGTATTGCGCTAATTAAACCGAAAAATCGATTTTTCGTTTAAGTTCAGGAAAGAAATAATTTGTTACTGTTGTTACACTGCGTTGGTTTGAACCGAAATACAAAAAAAAATCAAAGAAACCAAAGGCTCTGGACTCTTGGACTCTTTGGATTGTTTGGAATCTTGGACTCTTGGACTCTGGACTCTGGACTCTGGATTCTGGACTCTGGACTCTGGACTCTGGACTCTGGACTCTGGACTCTGGACTCTGGACTCTGGACTCTGGACTCTGGACTCTGAATTCTGGACTCTGGACTCTGAACTCTGGACTCTGGACTCTGGACTCTGAATTCTGGACTCTGAATTCTGGACTATGGACTATGGACTCTGGACTCTGGACTCTTGACTCTGGACTCTGGACTCTGGACTCTGGATTATGGACTCTGGACTCTGGACTCTGGACTATGGACTCTGGACTCTGGACACTGTACTCTGGACTCTGGACTCTGGACTCTGGACTCTGGACTCTGAATTCTGGACTCTGGACTCTGTACTCTGGACTCTGGACTCTGTACTCTGGACTCTGGACTCTGGACTCTGGACTCTGGACTCTTGGACTCTTGGACTCTTGGACTCTTGGACTCTTGGACTCTTGGACTCTTGGGCTCTTGGACTCTTGGACTCTTGGACTCTTGGACTCTTGGACTCTTGGACTCTTGGACTCTTGGACTCTTGGACTCTTGGACTCTTGGACTCTTGGACTCTTGGACTCTTGGACTCTTGGACTCTTGGACTCTTGGACTCTTGGACTCTTGGACTCTTGGACTCTTGGACTCTTGGACTCTTGGACTCTTGGACTCTTGGACTCTTGGACTCTTGGACTCTTGGACTCTTGGACTCTTGGACTCTTGGACTCTTGGACTCTTGGACTCTTGGACTCTTGGACTCTTGGACTCTTGGACTCTTGGACTCTTGGACTCTTGGACTCTTGGACTCTTGGACTCTTGGACTCTTGGACTCTTGGGCTCTTGGACTCTTGGACTCTTGGACTCTTGGACTCTTGGACTCTTGGACTCTTGGACTCTTGGACTCTTGGACTCTTGGACTCTTGGACTCTTGGACTCTTGGACTCTTGGACTCTTGGACTCTTGGACTCTTGGACTCTTGGACTCTTGGACTCTTGGACTCTTGGACTCTTGGACTCTTGGACTCTTGGACTCTTGGACTCTTGGACTCTTGGACTCTTGGACTCTTGGACTCTTGGACTCTTGGACTCTTGGACTCTTGGACTCTTGGACTCTTGGACTCTTGGACTCTTGGACTCTTGGACTCTTGGACTCTTGGACTCTTGGACTCTTGGACTCTTGGACTCTTGGACTCTTGGACTCTTGGACTCTTGGACTCTTGGACTCTTGGACTCTTGGATTCTTGGATTCTTGGACTCTGTGGACTTTAAACTCTTTGGACTCTTTGGTCGCAATCTTAGAATCTGCGCTTTTAAACGCTGTACTCTGGATTATTGACTATGCACTTAACGGCTCTGTATCATACACTCCTCTAAAGGATTGAGAGTTTAAGAGCCGACTCTAAATTTTAAACTGTGGACTAGAATTTGAACTGGAACTGAAACTAGAGCTAGAACTGGGATTGATTTAATTTGATTTACAGCGTCTTTTCAGTTTCAAATATTTTTAATCTTCCACCCCTAATCGATTTCACAATTTTCTAACCGAAACCCGGTTCTAAATTGATCGTAACTCTTATAAAGGCTTCGAGCTAAGCTCGTCAGTCAAATTACTTGGAAAACGTCTAATTATAGTAGTTACTGCGGTATTCCCGTAATGACCTCAGTGGTTCGCCCGGGAGAACTTGCAGTCCACGGATTGCTCTTGCTAATTTTCGGCACGGTTAGTGTAAGTGAAGTATCGGCCCACGCGGTAGGTATCACTGGGCAGATTTGGGAAACCGGACGCGGGTATGAAACAGAAAATGGGTGTCACATTTCCGCCGACAATTTTTCAAAAGCTAACTACGGCCGTGTACCGCTTGGAATGTGCAGTCACGTTATCCTGATCGATTGGGTTGGCTTGAGCAAAGACGGAAAATTGCTGCCTGTGAAGAAATCTAGTCGAGGTAGGTAGATTTCCGGAACTCAAACAAGAACTTATCGTGGTATAATGGTTTCAGCATTATCACTGTTCAGGGAACTGAAGCAACGATTCCGGCAAGCCGGTGATCCGGCGAGTTTCGTGGTGTCGATCGGAAGAATCAACCAGACCTCGATGCACTTACCGCGAGCTGCTCGCGAAACCAACGGTCGATGCGCTGTAATCGATAACGTGCTATCGTTTGTGATGAAGCACGGTTTCGACGGAGTGGACATCGAGCTGATGTATCCAGAACAGTTTGGAGGTTCCGAAGCGAGCAAGGAAAACTTGGAGCTGTGGTTGAAACAGCTTTGGATGCGATTAGATGAAATCGGCAGGAGCCTATCGCTTACGGTGCGTGTTGATCCCCGTGTCATTTCCGCTAGCTACGATGCTGACCAAATTCGTGGAATGTACAGAAGCTGGGACTGGAATTGGGACTGGAACTGGGACTGGAAGTGGGACTGGAAGTGGGATTGGAACTGGGACCACAAGTCAGACTGGAAAGGGGATTTGAAATTGGACAACATCGGGAAATGGGTCTGGAAGTTAATCTTCAAGGGTTGAAAAAAAATTATATATATTAAAAGATGATGAACATGTAGTTCATAATAGTTCCTTGTTTTGCTAACTTCTTCACTCTGTTGCTCTAACGAGACATATTGGGACTGGAACTGGGACTGGGACTGGGACTGGGACTGGGACTGGGACTGGGACTGGGACTGGGACTGGGACTGGGACTGGGACTGGGACTGGGACTGGGACTGGGACTGGGACTGGGACTGGGACTGGGACTGGGACTGGGACTGGGACTGGGACTGGGACTGGGACTGGGACTGGGACTGGGACTGGGACTGGGACTGGGACTGGGACTGGGACTGGGACTGGGACTGGGACTGGGACTGGGACTGGGACTGGGACTGGGACTGGGACTGGGACTGGGACTGGGACTGGGACTGGGACTGGGACTGGGACTGGGACTGGGACTGGGACTGGGACTGGGACTGGGACTGGGACTGGGACTGGGACTGGGACTGGGACTGGGACTGGGACTGGGACTGGGACTGGGACTGGGACTGGGACTGGGACTGGGACTGGGACTGGGACTGGGACTGGGACTGGGACTGGGACTGGGACTGGGACTGGGACTGGGACTGGGACTGGGACTGGGACTGGGACTGGGACTGGGACTGGGACTGGGACTGGGACTGGGACTGGGACTGGGACTGGGACTGGGACTGGGACTGGGACTGGGACTGGGACTGGGACTGGGACTGGGACTGGGACTGGGACTGGGACTGGGACTGGGACTGGGACTGGGACTGGGACTGGGACTGGGACTGGGACTGGGACTGGGACTGGGACTGGGACTGGGACTGGGACTGGGACTGGGACTGGGACTGGGACTGGGACTGGGACTGGGACTGGGACTGGGACTGGGACTGGGACTGGGACTGGGACTGGGACTGGGACTGGGACTGGGACTGGGACTGGGACTGGGACTGGGACTGGGACTGGGACTGGGACTGGGACTGGGACTGGGACTGGGACTGGGACTGGGACTGGGACTGGGACTGGGACTGGGACTGGGACTGGGACTGGGACTGGGACTGGGACTGGGACTGGGACTGGGACTGGGACTGGGACTGGGACTGGGACTGGGACTGGGACTGGGACTGGGACTGGGACTGGGACTGGGACTGGGACTGGGACTGGGACTGGGACTGGGACTGGGACTGGGACTGGGACTGGGACTGGGACTGGGACTGGGACTGGGACTGGGACTGGGACTGGGACTGGGACTGGGACTGGGACTGGGACTGGGACTGGGACTGGGACTGGGACTGGGACTGGGACTGGGACTGGGACTGGGACTGGGACTGGGACTGGGACTGGGACTGGGACTGGGACTGGGACTGGGACTGGGACTGGGACTGGGACTGGGACTGGGACTGGGACTGGGACTGGGACTGGGACTGGGACTGGGACTGGGACTGGGACTGGGACTGGGACTGGGACTGGGACTGGGACTGGGACTGGGACTGGGACTGGGACTGGGACTGGGACTGGGACTGGGACTGGGACTGGGACTGGGACTGGGACTGGGACTGGGACTGGGACTGGGACTGGGACTGGGACTGGGACTGGGACTGGGACTGGGACTGGGACTGGGACTGGGACTGGGACTGGGACTGGGACTGGGACTGGGACTGGGACTGGGACTGGGACTGGGACTGGGACTGGGACTGGGACTGGGACTGGGACTGGGACTGGGACTGGGACTGGGACTGGGACTGGGACTGGGACTGGGACTGGGACTGGGACTGGGACTGGGACTGGGACTGGGACTGGGACTGGGACTGGGACTGGGACTGGGACTGGGACTGGGACTGGGACTGGGACTGGGACTGGGACTGGGACTGGGACTGGGACTGGGACTGGGACTGGGACTGGGACTGGGACTGGGACTGGGACTGGGACTGGGACTGGGACTGGGACTGGGACTGGGACTGGGACTGGGACTGGGACTGGGACTGGGACTGGGACTGGGACTGGGACTGGGACTGGGACTGGGACTGGGACTGGGACTGGGACTGGGACTGGGACTGGGACTGGGACTGGGACTGGGACTGGGACTGGGACTGGGACTGGGACTGGGACTGGGACTGGGACTGGGACTGGGACTGGGACTGGGACTGGGACTGGGACTGGGACTGGGACTGGGACTGGGACTGGGACTGGGACTGGGACTGGGACTGGGACTGGGACTGGGACTGGGACTGGGACTGGGACTGGGACTGGGACTGGGACTGGGACTGGGACTGGGACTGGGACTGGGACTGGGACTGGGACTGGGACTGGGACTGGGACTGGGACTGGGACTGGGACTGGGACTGGGACTGGGACTGGGACTGGGACTGGGACTGGGACTGGGACTGGGACTGGGACTGGGACTGGGACTGGGACTGGGACTGGGACTGGGACTGGGACTGGGACTGGGACTGGGACTGGGACTGGGACTGGGACTGGGACTGGGACTGGGACTGGGACTGGGACTGGGACTGGGACTGGGACTGGGACTGGGACTGGGACTGGGACTGGGACTGGGACTGGGACTGGGACTGGGACTGGGACTGGGACTGGGACTGGGACTGGGACTGGGACTGGGACTGGGACTGGGACTGGGACTGGGACTGGGACTGGGACTGGGACTGGGACTGGGACTGGGACTGGGACTGGGACTGGGACTGGGACTGGGACTGGGACTGGGACTGGGACTGGGACTGGGACTGGGACTGGGACTGGGACTGGGACTGGGACTGGGACTGGGACTGGGACTGGGACTGGGACTGGGACTGGGACTGGGACTGGGACTGGGACTGACCGTCTATAAATGCAACCTTTCAAACCCAAGCCCGAACCTAACCCGATTCCGATGTGTTTGTTTTCGAGTTCGATTACCCGAAATACCCCGACAGTCTATAAACGCAAACTTTTCAACCTGAGCCCGACAAAAGAACAATTTTTGAACCCAAATCTAACCCAAGGCCGATTGCTTTGTTTGGAATTTTGAATTCGAACACACAAAACCCGATCATCTATAAATGCAATATTTTCAATCCGAACCAGACCAAAATGATGTTGCTGAGCCCGAACCTTATCCGGAACCATTAAAATCGTTTTCAATCCGTACTCCGAACTCAACAAAAGAGTTCTGAGAATCTGACCCGAGCCCGTTTACTTTGTTTATGAGTTCAAACACGCGAAATTCGACTGTTTTTGAATGCAAATTTTTAAACCCGAAATCGCCAAAAACGATGTTTCTGAATTCGAGCCTGAACAGAGCCCGTTTGGTTTGACTTCAACACACAAAACCCGACTGTCTTTAAATACAAATTTTTCAACCAGAACCCGAAAAAATGTTTTTTCTGAATCCCAACCTGATCCGAGCAGTTTAGAAATTTTTTTGTCGTGAATACGACTTACTTTACTATGGGGCGCCTTTTCAAAATTAGCCATATGGAAGAATGGGCAGAACTTAATCGCGAATATCTCGACTTGTATTAATGGTAGCAACACAATTCTTTCACCATTTCATCAAAAATATGATCAGGAATTCAGGATAATATTTTGAACAGTGTGCGATAACCACAAACAACTCAAAAATTAAGTTTTCTTAAAATTTGAAAACAACGCGGAAAACTTTTTACTTTCGCTTGGGTTTTTCGCGCAAGGACGACGATTTTGAGATAGTCAGGCACATATCTTCAACTGAATGCGTATAAAAGGGGAACCGTGGTCGAAAATCGTTCATTTCTTCTTGTGCGTTCGATGGAAGCAGACGTCGTGGGAGTGGAATCATCAACCAGCAGCGACGGACCAAATTGAGTTCCTCAATTTGGTTCTTGTGAATGCTAGAACCGAATCCCTACAGCATATTGATAATTTCTTTCAATAAATTATGCAAATCCGAAATGAAATAATCGACAATAAAATTCTGTATGCGGCTATTTTTATAGCCGTTAGGACCGCCCATTAGTGAAAAAGCTACAAACGAAATCAGGTAGAAACAAGCCTCTCAACAAAACTTGAATCAGTTTGGATTGTATCGCCACTGCGAGCAGATGTGTTTTGTGTCGTCTGCACGCTTTCGACAAGAGCGATTACGTCACAGCTGCCAGTCATTAGCATTGGGAAAAAAAAACGGTGGAGAGCATTGCACAAGATCAGCCGTTCTAATGGCTCTAAAAGTTTTCTAAAGAACTATTAGGATTTGTTGTTTGCAAATCGTAGGGAAATATCCTCAGTTTACTGCAAATCAAGAATAGTTTGCTTAGATTTGTGCACTTTTCGCTGTGTGAAATTCACAGTAATCGAGATCAAGTGAAGCTTTCTTTGTTTTTGCGAAAAATGTGAAAAAGGGGAATGCGTGCATAATTCATACAATTGATATTCGGAAGTGTTAAGGAACATGTCAGTTGTTTTCGTATTCACGACATCCAGTTATGTCTCTGACATTACCCACCCGCCTTTTCTAAGCCCGAATCTGACCCGATTTAGAGGCAATTATTGTCGAGTCGAGTCTCGTTTGTGTCTTTTTTTTCGGAACTCGAACTTGACCTGATCCCGATCGGTTTGTTTTCGAGTTCGGATACGCGAAATTCGACTGCCTTTGAATGCAAATTTTTCAACCCGAAATCGACAAAAATGATGTTTCTGAATCCGAGCCGAAATATGTTGTTTCTGAACCCAAATATGCGAAACCCGATCATTCATTAAAGAAGCTTTTTCAATCCGAACCCGACAAATATTTCATTTCCAAACACAAACCTGACCCGAGCCCGTTTGGTTTGTTTTCGAATTCGAACACGAATCTGACCCGAAAACATTGATTTCGTATTTAGAGTTAAAATACGCCAAATCAGACCGTCTATAAACACAAAGTTTTCAACCCGAACTCGAAAAAAAAATTGTTTTTGAACCCGAACCTGACCCGAGTCTGCTGGGTTTCGTTTTCAACCCCGAGACAAACAAAAATTTAATTCTGAACCCGAATCTGATCCGATCCCTGATCGATGAAATTGTTTTCGAGTCGAGTTTCGAGTTCGAATACGCGAAATCCGAACGTTTATAAATGCAATTTTTTTATTCCAAATCCAAAATTTCTTTTTGCACCCGAACCCGACCCGATCCCGATCGGGTTTGTTTTCGAGACGGGCTTCGAGTTCCAAAACGAAAACCTGGACTGCCCTTAAACGCAAAATTTTCAACCCGAAATCGACAAAAATGTTGTTTCTAAACCAACCAAAATCTGACCCAAGTCCGATGAGCTCGTTTTCGGAGCGGGTTTCTAGTTCGAATAGGCGAAACTCGACTGTGTAAAAATACGAATTTCCAAACCCAAACCAGAATTTTGTTCTTAAGGTCTGAGGACAGAGGGTCACGTGTTGAGTTTTAAATCGACCACGTGGCTCGCTCAATTCTCTTTGCGCATCGTATTTCTCTTGTACTCTCGCGTATATGAGCAAACTGTACCGGGTTGCCAGCATACATTTTATTATTTTGATGAGAAGTTTTATCACATTAATCTATCGTATAGGTTGGACATTACATGGATTCCAATGAACAATGAAAAAATATTCAACTTTTACAAAGGTTGAATGCGAATGTGTTTGGCAGCCTTGTCCAGTCAATTTTATTTCTCTCTCCTTTTTCAGAATGCTATCAGGAAACCAAAGCGAAAAAAAAAATGGCGGATGCATTGAAACTGACTTTGTTTCACAGCAAAATACAAGACTTTATTTTTATCGCGATAACATATATGTTTTTATGTACTAATCGCATCTAAACTAAATTATCTAGACTTTGTCACGGTAGATTTATGATACAAGCCTTCAAAGCCGAGATATTCGATGAACAAGTAGAGCTATGCATTTCCGAGCGTTCCAATTTTCAGCAGTTCTTCAGTCAGAAAAAATACAACACGACCGCTAAACTCAATGAATCATTCTGAAAATTTCACAGAATATTCTCAACTAAATTTCGAAGACATTGTCAGGTGGGTTTTTCTATATTCTGCACCGTTTCCAAGAAAATTCAATTTGAAACGGGAAAGTAGCAAAAAACCTACCACTTTACGGTACTGTCCTCAGCTCTTAAACCCAAATCTGAATCCGAAAAAAATGAGGGTGGGCTTCGGGTTCTAATATTCGAAATCCGACCCCAAAATCTTACAGAAAAAGATCACAGATTTTGTTGTACAAAATATCTTCATCGGGCGAACGATAGAAAAGAAAAAATATAGACGATTAGTTGTGCACACTTAAAAAAAACCTTGTGATTTTGCATCTTATTAGATGCACATAAATGGAGCGTCGCAGCCTACGCAAATTTACGTGGAAGAACATTTAATATTGTGTCTAAGACTCCAATCAAAGTTGAGTGTGGTTTGTAAATACGAAAATGAAGATTAGGTTGAGTATTGATACTCGTAAATAGACGTAATCTATTGCGTCGTAATAAATGAAATGCACCTTTGGAAGCGAAACCGGGCCAGGTGCACTCCAAAAAAAATTGAATTTTACAGGAGACTTAATCCCTCATACGATGTAATTCATAAAGACCTAATTTGTCAAATGACTGAAAATCTCATTTGTAATGACTTAATGTTAGATGAGCTTGAATTTTACTGGTTTCGACTGTAACTTGCATTCTGCTAGCAGGTTCGACTGTATAAATTTAAATGTACCTTTTACCAACCAAGCAGCTGTATGCTTCTGTGACTCAGTCGGTTAACAGATGTACTTGCGATCCAATTATTCTCGGTTCAAGGCGTGACGGTTGCTCTCAGTATTCTTTTTTTTATTTCCATTAATTTCATGTCATGGAGTCTTAGACACAATATTAAATGTTCTTCGACGTAAATTTGAGTGAACTGCGACGCTCCATTTATGTGCATCTAATAAGATGTACAATCACAGGGTTTTTTTTAGTGTGTGGCAACTCTATTCAGTATCGCCACAAAGCTTGGTACAATTTTTCCAACACGAAAGAAAGTGCTTACTTTGCAAGCATCAAATTGATCTAGATCAATTGGCACATGCCGACACTTCGGTTTGCTTTCCTCACCCCGCGAGGGGAAAACTCGTGGCAAAACCAATTTCCCTCCATTTAATTTGCGACTATCAATTACGCTAATTAAACTCCGACCATCGGTAATCGGTAATGGTGCCCTCGAGGTCGCGGGGACAAGTTACGGCAAAGAGTGCCGAGTGCCGAAAGGGGAAGCCCCGGCGAACGATCCTCCGAATGCAGATCGTAAATCACTTGTTTCCCGATCGTAGCGATTCCCGGTCTGTCGTTTGGACCCGCCGAGATTGATGAGCAGTCACTTTTTTCGTTGTTGTTGCCTACCGACAATCGCGTTGATATAATTATGGCCCCAGGGCCTACTGGGAATGCGATACTGCAATGAACTTGCGAATGAGCCTACAGCCTACTGTCTATAATAGCTAGCGGAACGGGGTAAGCCCGTCACGCTATCAGCCTACTCTGATCACACCGGATTAACCGTCTATGGAGACAGGACAATCCCGTGACAGTTGCGGCCCCGCGGCTTATTCCTGTACCTACCGTGTGTGTATGCATGTTTATTTATTCCCGACCCGGTACTCATCAATCTCATTCACAATTATCGGGTTTCATCAATCTGGTGTTCATTGAATGGGGAACCTTTCCCATTCCGGAGCGTTAGTGGATCGAAAAAGACCTGAAGACCTCCCCGTCGCATAGGAACCGGATTAAAGACGAGAGGGTTCGAATCCCGATCGAGATCGATCGTGATCCTTAAGCTTGCCCGGATTGGACCGGGCCGCGGTACGACAGTACGAATCGGATCGGGGGAGAGATTTATCGAAGACAATTTGTAATTGTAAGTCATGTCAGTTTTAATGAGCATTAATTCTGAAAGGATCGCGAATCGGGCGACAGTCGATCCCAATCCGGAGGATGGACTCTCTACCAGGTTTTTTTTTGTACGGTTTGATAGATTGGCTGTTGTTTTCCTTGCTTTGAATGCACATTCCCTGACTCCCTGACTCGATCGGAATACCAGTACAAATTGCAAATCAAAGGTTAAAATTGTCCTCGCGTCCTCGTACCGAACGCGAATTTATCATACCTCTCTTTTCAGCATGATATGCATGCGAAACGCGATTAAGCACCGCTTGATTGTGATTTAAGAGCCCCTTGTTCGAAGAGGACCCGAAGACACGAGTAACTATGCGAGTGTTAACTCGCCGAGGGCGGCCGCACAAAGTAGGAAGCGTGAACGCATTTCCCGCAGCCGCCCCGTAACTGTCAATTGCGGGCGGCTAACATACGGTACACATTCTGGGCGGCTTCTTGTTCGGTCGGTTGGTTGCGATCTGTCCAGTCCGCGTCCCGTCCGAAGCCGTGATGCCAGCAGCAGCAGCTTTGTGCACGGAAAGTTACTCCGAACGTGGTTTTGACATGAAAGACTAGCAAACTTTACCACGATGGAGGGTCGGGAGATGGCGGCGGCGAAGCAACGCTATCGTATTTCAGCGGACCCCGCCTGCTTCGGTTTTTTTTCTGCTTGGATGACGAAAAACTATATTTCCAGTTCAGTGTGCAAGCGGACGACGACGACGGCGGGCAAGGAAACCCGATCGAACGACGAGTAAATTACTTTCAGCTTAAACTCTGGGCCCTACTGTGCGGAAACGGGGGCCCGGAGGAAAGTTCGGGATGGTGGAGACCCAGCTGCGGGACCAAAATCGTGCAACCTCCCTGCATGTGATCTATTGACTTTGATTCTGTCTGACGCTGGTCTTGCCCTGTTCCACCACCCGACCCGGTGCCAGATTTTGCATGCATGTTCTTGTCGGATTAGATTAGACAGCTACAAAGCAAAAATGTTACCGTCCGTGTGTGTACGGCGGGGACCTAGATTTGAACGGTTGAATGCGTTTCAAGTTCTTCGGTTTTCGTTTTGTGGACTGCACATTCCGAACGGAATGGGAACTGCTCCTTAGGGGATCGAACCGGACCGAACCGACCGGACTCATCACGGTGGCATATTCTTGAAAGGCTGCTTGAACATATTGTGAGTTTACAATGTGAACTACCTCCTCCTCGGGTCCGGAGATGACTTCAAATGTCAGTCAAAATATTTGAAGGTTGGTAGCACCTTTGGGTGCCGAGCAAATTTCAACATTAATCAAACTGCAAACTGTGGTGTTATGATCGAGTTTAGAATTGATAGTGGCAGTTGCACGAATTCTTTTGTTTTTTTTTTGTGTGTGTTCAAACCAATAATCAGTCATGTCCGATCGATTTCACCAGTTGACCGCGCACAACACAAAACAAAACAAAAACAGAGAATGCCAATGTCAAATACTAAATTAACCATCGGAATTGGTCCACTTATTTAAACAGTTACAAATCATCCGCACACACCGGAATGGCCCCGTGGAAAAGTAATTAGTCCGTCGGGACAATTACGGGGCCGGTTTGCGTTCGAGTAAGTAACGGACCGGAGGGGAGGACTTTCACAATCGGTTCGTTTTGATTTGCGAGATTACCCGCGAGACCCAGACGCGAAGGAACTCTTCGTGTGTGTTGGCAACCATCGCCGTAAAGTGGCCACAATTGTTCCAGTGAAAAGTTAGTTACCAGTTGGCGGCAGCAGCAGCAGTTGGTTGCGTGCATGCATGCATGCAACAGTTGCAGATCACTCTCCAAGAAAACCGACAAGAATGGCAAGAATCTACCAAGTATTTATTTTTGTATCAAATGATTGGGGTCACAGCAGGCGCAGCAAAAACCACAACAACAGAAGAAAAAAAAAGCCACGACAGCCGACAGTATCGAATTCCGACTTGCGGACTGTCGAGAGCAAAACAGCAGAGGAAGAAAAAAAATCTGCAACGAGGAAAATAATGATTAAATGATTGCAATTTTTGCCGATAATAATAGAGCCTCGGAACACAATTCTCGGACTGTACGGTGCACGTTTGTCCCAGCACGGAAGATATGACGGCCGAACCGAACCGAGCGAAAGTATTTCCGATGTTCACTCCGAGTCACTAGCGGTCGGGCGCCTTTGCTAAGGGATTTTGCACTTGCAGTTTTTGACAGCAGACCTTGGCTATTGATGATCACATGGTCCGGGTCGCGTCCGTTCGTTGAATATGGGTTAGCGAAAGCATGATTACGGGGTATCTCGGTTGTCTGGTTTGGCTTCAGACTTTGACAGACGGCTGATTTGACGGATTTTTTTTGTCCAGGGCAGGCTTGGGTGAAACAAAATGATTATACCGGTGATGTTTGGATTTTACGAGCTTGTTTCTTCGATGCACTCATCGTAGTAAGCAGGGGGAAAAAATGAAAGAAATAAGCATTATTTCCGAGGACGGTATAGTAATACTAGGGCAGAAGCCGATAGTTAGGGATTTTCGTTCCAGGAAATAAATTATTGCTGGCACATCTAGTATCAAAATTTGAATAGTTTTGTGCAGATATCGTAACCGACGAAGAAAATTAAGAATGAAATCATGTTTACTTGTGTTGGTAATTTGTGAAACTCACCGCTTGGAGGAGCGCGAGATTCATTGTATTGTTAACATTTCTACTAAAGTGTGCCATGAGTGCAACAAAAACCAATGTCAACATTGTCACTCATTTCTCTACCTTTTTACGTTATTGTTTATAATAGGAAAACAGTATTCTATAGAAAATTGCTGGAGAATATCTCCATCCGTTTCTTTATTTGAATTTCCGAAGTGAACAGAAAGCTAATTATATGAACTTTTATGTTGTAGATCTTATTCCAACGTGCGTATAATAATTATTATTCGCCTAAACTTGAAGATTGGATTTAGTTTTGCGGAGTCATTGGAGAGAAAAAGGCTCATAAATCCAGTAGACCACCGACAAATTTTCTCTGCTCATTTCAAGCTTTCAATGTTTAGAGATCCAATCAAGGATGGCTTAAATCGTATCAAAGAACGCTCACTAGCAAGAGTAAATTTTTTTCGAACAAGAACAGGATCTTGGTGGGGTGCTCATCCGGAAAATCTAATAAAACTGTATCAGACAACGATACTTTCAGTGATGGAATATGGATGCGTTTGCTTTCGTTCCGCTGCAAACTCTCATATTATCAAATTAGAGCGAATTCAATATCGTTGTTTGCGAATTGCTTTAGGCTGCATGCACTCGACACATACAATGAGTCTTGAAGTTCTTGCGGGAGTTCTTCCATTGAAAGATCGTTTTTGGGAGCTTTCATCGCTACTAAGATGTGAGGTACTGAATCCTCTAGTTATTAATAACTTCGAAAGGCAAGTTGAGCTTCAATCACAAACAAGATTCATGACAGTATATTTTAACCATATGTCACAGGAAATCAACCCTTCAAGATATATTCCTATCCGTGTCAGCTTCCTAAATGTCCCTGACTCAACTTTATTTATCGACACATCCATGCAGCGCGAAGTGCGTGGAATCCCGGAACACCTACGCTCGATGGAAATCCCAAAAATATTTACAAGTAAGTTCAGGCATATTGACTCTGAGAAAATATTTTACACGGACGGATCACGAATTGAAGAGGCTACTGGGTTTGGTATATTCAACAAAAATGTTTCGGCTTCATTCAGGCTTCAAGAACCTGCATCTGTTTATATAGCAGAGTTAGCAGCAGTTCATTAAAGTTTGAATGTAATCGTCACATTATCTCCCAGCCACTATTTTCTCTTCACAGATAGTCTGAGTGCAATTGAAGCCATTCGCTCAAACACTGCTGGCAAAAATTAACCGTTTTTCAAACATAATTCAGGAACTTTGTTTGGGAGCATACGACTTTTCGTATGAATCTGAATTTGCAGAAAAGAAATTTTCCGAGAAAATTAATTGAAGTTATTTGTCACACACGCATTTGCTGATCTCGACGAACTGATTCGAATGGTATATGGATGTTATGTTCTTCCAGCATTGATTGCTGTAAGTAGTTTAAAACAATATAATTAAAAAAAAATCTGCCATCATCTGGTTCATATATGTCATATTCGAACGATTATGTTGCCAAAAACGAGCCGTGCTAAAATCGGTCCGAGGCACATTGTCATGAAAAAGGATGCTGTACACAGTCTTTTTGGTACTTAGAAACAATTGTATGTAACAGAATAAAAAATCGTGTTTTCCGTTGCTCCCAAGCACTTCTTTGTCGTACAGCGTTCAAAACTCGTACTGCTGGAATAGGGGGAAAAGTCGCTTACAGAAAAATTTAGATATCTCCGTTAAAAATGGACGGATTTTAACAATCTATGGCTTGTTGGATAGGTATTACCGTGCGGAATCTAAGTCTGAAAACATATTCTGTTTTCAAGGTCAATTGTGACAGATACTGTCAAAAAACTGAAAATTTTGACATAAAATTTTGTATAACTCAAAAAGTAAACATCCGATCTCAAAACCATTCAATAGCGTTTTGGGTGACGGGGAGACCTTTCATTTGCGACTAGTTTGATGAAAATCGGTCCAGCCATCTCTGAGATCTCGACCTCTTAGTTGACAACACACATACGGACACACACACATACACACACACACACACAGACATTTGCTCAGTTCGTCGAGCTGAATCGATTGGTATATGTCATTCGGCCCTCCGGGCCTCGGAAAAATTTTCGAAAGTTTGAGCGAATTCTATACCTATTTTTTATATATATAAAAATAGGTAAAAAGGTAAAATTATGCATAAATTTTCCAGAAAAGAATAAACTTATGCATTAGCTTCTACAAAATTATGAAATTCTATATTTTCTACAATTATTCCAAACGAAGTATGCATAAAAAATAACACGAAACAAGTTATGACTAGAAAACTAGTTTTAAGGGGGTTGCCATAATTCAGTAATTAAAACTAACATTGAAAAGACCTAAAAAAAAGTTCCACCGAGTTACACTTAGATTTTTTTATGATATTGGGCACATCTTTTCCTACAAATTTTGTAAAAATCAGCTGCATAAAGTTGTATATTTCGCTTCGGTGCAAGGTTTTATCCTAGGTAAAAAAGGTAAAATGTTGCATAACTTTGCCAGGAAAGAACAAACCTATGCACTATCTTCAACAAAAATATGCGATTTTATAAATTCTACAATTATTCCAAACAAAGTATGCATAACAAAATAGCTCGAAACAATTTATGAATAAAAAACTGATTTTAAGGGGGTTGCCATAAAAACGCTTTGTATATCCGAAACGGTGCGACCTAGACTTTTGGTATATTTGACAAAGTAAATTATTTTTAATAGTTCTAAAACTATGTAGAAGAAAAAAAAATTCTATCTCTTCAGATAAAAAAGTTATGGTTACGTTTTTTGTCAAAGTAGGCCATGAACAATTAATGATATGATCAAATTACGCGGTATATATTTGTAAATAATTTCTTCAAAGCAACTATATGCATTAAAAGAACGGTTTGGCAGCTACTGATTTATGTCCACGTTTTACCTATTTTTATATATATAAAAAATAGGTATAGAATTCGCTCAAACTTTCGAAAATTTTTCCGAGGCCCGGAGGGCCGAATGACATATACCAATCGATTCAGCTCGACGAACTGAGCAAATGTCTGTGTGTGTGTATGTGTGTGTGTCCGTATGTGTGTTGTCAACTAAGAGGTCGAGATCTCAGAGATGGCTGGACCGATTTTCATCAAACTAGTCGCAAATGAAAGGTCTCCCCGTCACCCAAAACGCTATTGAATGGTTTTGAGATCGGATGTTTACTTTTTGAGTTATACAAAGTTTTATGTCAAAATTTTCAGTTTTTTGACAGTATCGGTCCCAATTGACCTTGAAAACAGAATATGTTTTCAGACTTAGATTCCGCACGGTGATACCTATCCAACAAGCCATAGATTGTTAAAATCCGTCCATTTTTAACGGAGATATCGAAATTTTTCTGTAAGCGACTTTTCCCCCTATTCCAGCAGTAGGAGTTTTGAGCGCTGTATGACAAAGAAATGCTTGGGAGCAACGGAAAACACGATTTTTTATACTGTTACATACAATTGTTTCTAAGAACCAAAAGGATTGTGTACAGCATTCTTTTTCATGACATTTAGCCTCGGACCGATTTTGGCACGGCTCGTTTTTGGCAACATAATCGTTCGAATATGACATATATAAACCAGATGATGGCAGAATTTTTTTTAATTATTTTGTTTTAAACTACTTACAGCAATAAATGCTGGAACAACATAACATCCATATACCATTCGAATCAGTTCGTCGAGATCAGCAAATGCGTGTGTGACAAATAACTTCAATTAATTTTCTCGGAAAATTTCTTTTCTACAAATTCAGATTCATACGAAAAGTCGTATGCTCCCAAACAAAGTTCCTGCATTATGTTTGGTTCCGACCTCTGGTTTCGGAACTACAGGATGATATGTGAAACGAAATCAAAATTGTGTAACTCATTTTTCTCGTAGATGGCTGAACCGATCTAAGATTCAAATGAAATCTAAGAATCATCTAAGATTCAAATGAAAAGTTTCAAAGTTCTATAAAACATCTTGCTTTTCAGTCAGATCCAACTTCCGGTTTCGGGGATTGTATAAAAATGTCTATTCCACATAATTTAATCAGGTTTATTGGGTTAGCAGATTTGGATAGTCGATAAAAAAATTAACTTTTTTCAGTTTTAGTGGTATTCAGTTGTCGATCAGAAGGCACCTAAAAATTTAATTCGTGCTATGATCTCTCAAAGATGTCTTAACTGATTTTCAAATGTTTTGAAACAAATGTAAACTGTACAGCTACTCAGGTAAATTTATCTGACTTCGGCCATACCGCTTTTAGAATTCCGGTTCCAGTATAAAATCGTTTCTCAAAGCTCAATCGTTTTCTCAAAAAAAGCCTAATCAAATTTCAGAAACAAAAATTTTAATTAAAACAAACTTATATACAAAAATTAATTATTTTATCCAATTATGACTTCCGGTTCTCGAATTACATGATGATGAATTTTTAAAATTCAAACCGATATAGAAGATGACAATCCCGAAAAGCTTCAAAGTTGAACTCAAAACTGTTGTAATTTATTCGTCATATGGCCATACGAATCGGTTTGGGTTATGCTGGTTCCTGAATACCGGCTCTGGAAATACCTTAAATTACGGTAAACTCTAGAGTGGAACTTACATATCATGGCATGTTTAATCGATTATCACACTTCTAGATTCAAATTCGATCCGATTTGCAGTTTCGACATTACAGAGTAATGAGTGATTAAAATCTCAAATTGTCGCTTAAAACGAGGGTCATTAAAATAATGTCATGAAAACTTAAACACCGAAGAATATTCATGCAAAAAACACATGCGGATTGATAAAAATAGGTATCATCTCACTGCTAGGTGGATTAAACACCTTTTTATTGATTCGAACCACTGTGCGTCATATCGAATAATAATTATCAAATCACAATAGTTTGGGTCCCGGCTCATTGCTCCATTCCAGGCAACATTTTAGCCAAACGTGGTGCTATTGAGGGTGAAATTTATGAGAGACCGATTGCTTTCAACGAATTCAATAGCGCGTCTCACCAAAGAACACTTGCCAGGCGGTAAGCTTCTTGGGATAAAGATTATCTGGGTCAGTGGATGCACTCAATTATTCCTAAAATATCGACAAAGGCATGGTTCAAGGGACTAGATGTGAGTAACAGATCGGCTGAAAAGTTCGTATCGTTTCTATGAGAGGGCGCCACTAGAATTAAATCCATACCATTTTCAGTTAGTACCAACCTTCAAAAGATACGTGTATAAATTTGACAGCTGTCTGATTATTAGTTTGTGAGATATTGCATTTTGAGTGAAGCTACTTTTGTTATTGTGAAAAAAATGAAAAAAATAAAGGAATTTCGTGTGTTGATGAAACACTACTTTTTGATGAAAAAAAGTGCCGCCGATGCCAAAAAATGGCTTGATGAGTGTTACCCAGACTCTGCACCGGGCGAAGCAACAATTCGTAAGTGGCTTGCAAAATTTCGTACTGGTCATATGAGCACCGAAGACGATGAACGCAGTGGACGTCCAAAAGAGGCTGTTACCGATGAAAACGTGAAAAAAATCCACAAAATGATTTTCAATGGCCGTAAAGTGAAGTTGATCGAGATAGCTGACACCCTAAAGATATCAAGAGAATGTGTTTGACATGTTATTCACGAATATTTGGATATGAGAAAGCTTTGTGCAAAATGGGTGCCGCGTGAGCTCACAATCGATCAAAAACAACAACGAATTGATGATTCTGAGCAGTGTTTGGAGCTGTTATATCGAAATAAAACCGATTTTTTCCGTCGATATATAACAATGGACGAAACATGGCTCCATCACTTCACTCCGGAGTCCAATCGACAGTCAGCTGAGTGGACTGCACGCGATGAACCGAACCCAAAGCGTGGAAAGACTCAACAATCGGTCGGTAAGGTTATGGCGTCTGTATTTTGGGATTCGCGTGGTGTAATTTTCATCCACTACCTTGAAAAGGGAAAAACCATCAACAGTGACTATTATATAGCGTTATTAGAGCTATATATCAAATAAACGGCCTCATTTGAAGAAGAAAAAAGTTTTGTTTCATCAAGACAATGCACCGTGTCACAAGTCGATGGAAACCATGCTGAAATTGAACGAATTGGGCTTCGAATTGCTCCCTCATCCACCGTATTCTCCAGATTTGGCCCCCAGTGACTTTTTCCTGTTCTCAGACCTCAAGAGAATGCTCGCTGGTAAAAAATTTAGAAGCAATGAAGAGGTAATCGCTGAAACTGAGGCCTAGTTTGAGGCAAAGGACAAATCGTACTACAAAAATGGTATCGAAAAGTTGGAAGATCGCTATAATCGCTGTATCGCCTCTGATGGCAATTATGTTGAATAATAAAAACGAATTTTGGCAAAAAATGTGTGTTTTTTATTAAACGATACGAACTTTTCAGCCGAACTGTTAGGGACATCATTTGCGTGATGTCCAGACTCATGTCCAAACACTACACGTTAGATGCGCATCTCCTTCGAATTGGACTTTCCGAAACTAATCATTGTGCTTGTGGCGAAGGTTATCGAGATATTGACCAAGTCGTTTGGACATGCGTGGAGTATCGTGATGTCAGATCTCAACTATTAAATTCTTTGCGTACCCAAGGTAGACTATCCAATGTCCCAGTTCGAGACATTCTTGCTTGTCGTGACCTTGCTTACATGAAACTTCTTTATCATTTCATATAGACAATTGAAGTTTCAATTTAAAAATTGACCCTTTTGAGACTTAGTTCTTATGGTTCAAGTCGCACTGTTGCTGTCGATCTTTTGATTTTTATTCCATTCGATTTAAAGCCATTTAACTTTCAAATTACACGATTTGACATGTTCTTGAATATAAATTTGTGTGAATCTGATGTGATGTGCATCTGATAAGATATAAAATCACAAGAATTTTTCGAACTGTGTCAGACCCAGAATTCAGATTCGTGTTCGTAATTCAGGCTCAGTATCCTACTTTCCGATTCAGAATTTAGGTGCAGATGCAAAATTACTGAAACCAGAATCAAGGTCTGGGATCAGAACTCATGTCCAAAATACACAAAATCCTATGTAAGGAGTGTATCGAAAAGTAGTTAGCAACATTGATTATTGAATAAAAAAGCGAAAAAAACATATTTTGACATCAGTTATCGATATATTGTAGAAAATTTTTATGCATTTCACAGATTATATTGAAGAAAATCCTAGTTTCTGTGAAACGCTCGCACTTTGGACTTGACATTCTTCATTAAATTTTGCACAGTTACTTTTGTGGCTTTCCTGGTGGCAGCTGTCCAGTTTTTTTTAACTCCTGCATGTTTTGGGACACTGTACCTTTCTTCCGAAAGTGCCGCTTGACAATTGCCCAATACCTTTCAATTGGCCGAAGATCCGGGCAGTTTGGTGGGTTGATGTCCTTTTCCACGAATTGTACATTATTTTTTGACAACCACTGTAGCACGGAGTTGGCGTAGTGGGCTGAAGCCAAATTCGGCCAGAAGAGAGGAGGAGCCTTATGCTTTCTGTACAGTGGCAGCATTCTCTTCTTCAAACATCCTTCCTCGTACACCTTGGCGTTGATTGTGCCCTTCGTAAAGAAAATCGACGACCGCAAACCACAGGTACAAATTGCTTGCCAGACCAACACCTTCTGCCGAAACTTTTCCATCGCCACCGTGGTGTCAGCGTCGTCCAGGTCCTGGTACACCGATTTCGTATAATATTGCGGTCCGGGTAGCGCTCGAGAGTCTTCCTTGGCGTAGGTTTCGTCGTCGATCAGGATGCATCCGTCTTTATTCTGTAGAATTCGGTTATACAGTTTTTGCGCTTTTGTTTTGGCCTGAACTTGCTGTACCAGGGACCTTTTCGACACCTTCTGTTTCTTGTACGTTTTCAGGGAGTTCCGAACTTTGATCCGTTGAATCATCCCGATGCTGGTGTTGAACTGCTTGGCCAAATCCCGCATCGACGCCGATGGGTTTTTTCCTGATGTACTCAACCACTTTTAAGTCCCGGCCGGGCTGGCTGGGACTCGTTTTCCTACCGGATCGGGGCAAATCCTTCATGGAAAGGGTCTTACCGAACTTCTCGGTAATATTTTCAACACTGGTGTGGTGCACTTTCACCTGTTTTGCAATTTCGTTGTACGTGACACCACTTTCTGAGCACCAAGTTTGCAGAATTTTCTTTCGCGTTTGCGGGTCAATTCGACTCATCATTGAAACGATAAACCGTACCGAAACCAATCGATTGCGCAGCTGTTATTGACATGTAAACAAACATGTCACCGCAAAACACGCTGCAAAAAATTAAGCCATTTCCGAGTAATAACTGTTTGAATGTTGCTAACTACTTATCGATACACTCCTTATTCCTGTCAAGAGTTCAGGTCTATAACCCAAGTTCAAAATACAGGCCTATAATTCGGATCCTGATTTTCAGGTTCAGAATTTAAGTCCAGAATACAGATGAAGAGTCGAGATTCAGGATCTAGTTTCAGGTTCAAAAACTCTGTCAGGAGCTGATCCGGGGTCAGAATTCTGACCCAAAACCAAAGTCCAAGACCAGGTAGAAAAATAAATTCCAAAATCCAGATGCAGAATTCAGGTTCAGGTAAAAAAAATTGATCTCTGTCAAGAATTTTGGTCCAGAATCTGAGTCCAATTTCAGAATTCAGATCCAAACTAAGAATTTCGGTCCAGAATCGAAGTTCCGATTTTAAGTTCAGAATTCAGATTCTGCACTCAGATCACAAATTCATGCTTACTCAATTCAGGTCCAGGTTCTGAGTTCCAATTGTAGTACGTAATCCTGGTCTGGAATTCAGATCTTGGCTTAGAATTACAAAATCCAAGTCCAGATTCAAAATCCAAAAAAAGAATTATGTTTCAGATCCAAAATACAGAATCACGATCCAAAGTCAGAATGCAGGTTCAGAAACTAGGTCTTTAATCATGCTTCAAAATTTTAGCCCAGAGCCCAAGTCCAGAGTTATGCTTTTTGTAATCCAGTTGAGGTTCAGAATCCAAAATCGGGTTCAAGTTCCAGGTTCACGATTCTGGTGCAACCCGAGTATCTCGGTCAAATTTTTTGAGTAAAAATCTTGTTTGGAATCCGGAATCTAGCTCCAGATTTAGACCCCAAACCTTCATTGAAAGTTCAAGCCAAGAAATCAGGTTCAGATCTAGAATGCAAATCCATGCTCAGTATCCAAGTGTAGATTTCTGCATTAGGTTCAAAAACTATGTCCAGATTTAGTATTCAGATCCAGAAACCTTGTCGGATGTCCAAATCTAGAGTTCTGGCTCAGAATCCATCTATTGATTAGAATTGAGGAATCTTAGAGAACTCAGATCCAGAATCCAATTCAGGCTCATAGTTCAAGTGCCAAATAGTTTCAAAGTTTAGTTTCGGAAACTCTGTCAGAAGTTCAGAAAACAGAATTCTGGCGTAGAGTCCAGATCCAGATTCTAGGTTAAGATCTCTGCCAGACGATGGAGAATCTCTTTCAAGAATCCAGGTTCAGATTCCACATCGTTGAAGTCTTCAGTGTTACGTCTGATGAGTCCCAAAACTACATAGCATTCACAAATAGCATGACAATGAGTGGCCCTCAGTGGCTACCTTGTTTCGACTCGTGAAAAACAGAAAGAGTCTTCTTAACTTGCCTCAAAACTGTTTCAATTATTAGATCATAGTAGTTGCTTGGACGGTTCAGGTTCCAAAACTACCGGTTAAAATGAAACCTACGCGATGTTCTTGTATTCCAGCACATTGTCTAAACAAATTTTTTTTCGGTCTTCAATCGCTTCAGTTATGCATACTAATACTTGCTGTAGATTGTGCTTTTTTTATTTTTTTGGAATAAGTATTTGCAAAATCTTGTTCATGCTATGACTCAATACTGATCCTTTGTAACATCTGTTTCGATCCCCACGAAGCTCTTGAGACCACTATTTCACGGAAGGAGCACTAGCCCCACAGTATTTATTCAGCTTTTGCTTCCCAGAAATGTCTTTTTAAAGAGCGAAAACCTTTTTTCATTAAGTTTTATAACATGTATAAACAATTAATGTGTAAATAATATGTCAAAACCGATTAAGTACATCAAGCCTTCAAAAAATTATGTATGTACAGTTTCATTTCAAAACCATCGCAAAGGAGCCTATATAATAATTTTTGAATTTGATAAATTTTTCTATGAAATATAGTTTTTTTCAAACATCTCACAGAATACGTCAAAATTTTTACCTCATTTTGCTATAATTCCAGTTTTCTCATTTTCTTTGTTTAGATCTTTTGCTCACAAAAATGTTGTAATCTTCTTACCGTATTCTTCACTTCCAACAAAACACTATGATAAAAGCTCTCAAACGGTCATAGCTTAGCGGATTAAGTGCAATATAAATAATGTATCATTGTAGCTTTCCAATGAAACTGTAGTTTGAAGTTTTTACAGGTACATGCATAAAGCTTTTTTTATGTGTTCTTTTTTTATGCGACTTTTTTATGCGAATTTCCAGAGTTACGCGTTTTTTTTTATGCAAAGCTTCAGAGTTATGCGGTTTTTTATGCGAATTTTCAGAGTTATGCATAAAACACAGACTTCAGTGTACTATCATAACCTACAAATTGAAACTATTTTGAATAATCAAATTTAACAGAATTTTTATCCATTTTGTTCATCGTCGCTCTATATGATGGTTTAAAATTTTGTAGCTCTGAATTCGAAAGTAGGATCCAGAATAATCAAATAGGAATAGTTTTGAGACAAATTTTGAAGAAATTTTCCCCTTTTTTGCTTCGTCGCTCCTAATGACGGAGGTTTTTGACTACTATTTTCGATACTTCCGAAACCGGGAGCCGACATATCATGATTGTAGTTTTTTTGGCCAATAACTAACAACTCGTAAGCAACATAAATTGTATATGGCTAATTCAAAGGTTTTTTTTTGTTCACGCTCTCCAAATGAACATTTTTCTACTTATCACAATGTAATTTCGGAACCGGAACTCATATATGCATAAAAACCAGTAATGTTGTACGTGTATTTAAGTCCTTTCAATTGAATCAAAGTTTCCAAAAAAAAATTTTTTCAGCCATCTGCGAGAACGTTCAGTGCTTATTATTTGCAGTTTTTTTCACATATCATTCTGTAACTCTAGAACAGGAGGTCCGACCCGGAAAAAATCTCAATAGCGTTCAGCAATCTCCAAGACAATCAAGAGCATTTTTGCACACACAACATTAAGGCATTATCACATCACTAGGAGGATTACGAGAAGGTTTGTTATGATAAATATGCCGAAAATTTTACGATTTGGCAAGCGAATTGCGGCTGCGGACAAATTTTCATAACAAATGAATCAATGAACTCGAAACTCAAACTGCCAATATAGTCGAAGCAATAGAAATGAAGAAGTTTTTTTGGAGCAAGCTTCCAAAATGACCTACCATTCTAGAATCAGTTTATGAGACAATTACTATCGCAACAACCACTAAAATGACATTCAAATAAGGACATGCCCTGAAAACGTGTTTTACCGTGCTAAACCGAAACTAAAAGGTTACACAGTTTCTTTCCAATCTCAAAGAAATTTTCAAAAATTTTGACCACTACTTCTGTCCACTGTGAGCAATTTCAGATACCAACAGCAAAAATCAGGATCGGCTTGCTTCGATTCGGATAACGGATAACGACAAAGCATTTGTTTTGCAAAGGTGAAATCAAACCTACTCAAGACTGAGATTTGAAAAAGGCGTCAATATTTTTGCCAGCACTTTTTTTTTTAAATCGTTGTGGATCGGAAACTGTAAATTGCATTAAAATTATGTCAAAAACAAAATCAGTGGTAGGGAATCGATTGGAAACTCGCAGAAAATATGCACTGAAAAAAAGTTAAAAGCTTATTTGAGAACTAAATAATGAAACGAAAAACTATAACACAAAACAAATTTTCAACAATTTAATTGTAAACAGAAGCTTGGAATTAAACCCTGATACGCGATTTTCCCCCCCGATTTTTTAATAATAATAATAATAATAATAATAATAATAATAATAATAATAATAATAATAATAATAATAATAATAATAATAATAATAATAATAATAATAATAATAATAATAATAATAATAATAATAATAATAATAATAATAATGATAATAATAATAATAATAATAATAACAAAAATAATTCTAAACTTCTAGTTTAAAATAAAAAATAGTCATGTAAACACGGAAACACAATTTCAATTTTATTAACGTTTCGTCTCCGACTCGTCAGTGTAGAACAGAGATTATGTTGAGCTGTTATGCTACCTAGCAGTTCAACATAAACTGCTTAGTTGCAGAATGCTTTCTATTATTTGTCCTAAGCACGAAAAAATGCTAACCCCTAAATGGCAGATCCAAAAAAATAAACTTGTCCAGAGTGATCTTACTCCTAGAAGAAGCTGTTTTCAAGATGTTTAGACATGAAATTCAACGAAGTCAGGTTTTTTTTAAATTTCTGATTGACCATAAATCCCACTGCTTGAGCTGGTTAAGGTTAAGAAGATATTCATTGAATTTTGCTTCGACCAAACCGGACAAAGGAATAAACCTACACATATTTGATATGTGCCTTCCACTTCTCCACGCATTTATGAGGAACCGTGAATTGACATCTTCGATAAAAAGTCTTAATCTGTTGAGCTAGAAAGAGGTCGTTTTTAGTTCAGAAACACACAGTTTCACTAGGATTTCCAAATCGAAAACCTGTTACTTCGATTCTATTCTCATATAACATTTTAATTTATAATCACATTCAAAATGGCGGCTGTGGATCTGTTCGCTTGTGCTCTCGTGGTGCTTTCCATGCTGACTCTTCTTGTCGTTCCGGTTCTTCAGCAATTGACCTTCTGCCCTTAATCCTATTCAAAATAGCAAGCAAAGAAAATCAATTGTGAGTTTGGTTTGGTGTTTAAGCTGATGGGTAGAAATTTCCATGGATAATTACATGGTCATTACGTTTCCCAAAGGTCCCTGGGCATTGACCAATACCAGGCCAAGCACAAGAATAGCACAAATGAGAATGATTCGGTGGTTCATTTTGAAAAGATCCGAAAAACTTATCTGATGCATCGATGCTCGAATCGTGCTATTTAAATAGTTGGCAGAGGCTCGGTCAAATTGGTTTCGGTCTTAAATAGGGTGTAAATTGATTTGGTTCTCCGATTGTAGAAATTCAAAACGCCTTCAATGTTGATTTTTCACGCATTAAAGCAAATTCAGAATTTAGGTAAATTATTGTAATACTTTCTAACCAGTTATGGGTAAATAAGATTAACAGGATGGTGATTTGCTCTTGTTTTCCGGTAAACTTCACCAAATCCTAGATTATTTTTCTACTAGCTTTCTGAGTACTAGAGAAGTATTTATTTCTAGGTGCATCCAGTTTACCGTGTAAACTAACAGTAAACATGTAAACACTCTAAACTAGTTTTACTTACAAAAATTCATCTTTTTTTTACACCAATATATCCTTTGTACTACTGAAATAACTTTTTATTGGTTCATTTAAAAAAATATATCAACGTAGAATGCGTTCCCAATCTATTCAAAAGCATATTGAAATCGTAGCAGGCATGAAACAACAAAATCAATTTGCACCCTATTTAGGAACGATGAAAATTTTCTGAATCCACGTAAAATGAAACCAATTTTGATTGCACCAAAGCCTACTATTTAAGTCGTGCAACTTCTGGGCTAGGTACACTAGAACAGTTCCGCGACTCTTTCCAACATGGACATCAAAATCTTTCTGATTTGTGCATTTCTTCTGTTTGGCCTGATTTCCGCCAATGCCCAGGATCCATGGGGAAACGCGTTGAGACGGTAATTATTTCAGGGAACATTTCCACCGCCAACCGCACAAAACACAGAAATTAACAATTGATTTTCTATGTTTCGCGGTTTCAAATAGAATTCCATTTCCCCCGAGAGATGAAGAATCGCCGTGAAAAGCACCAAGAGATAGAGAGAGACGAAATCCACCGCCTCCATTTTAAATATAATAATGAAATACAATAATTCAAACTATTTTTCTGAGCCAAAATCGAAAAAATAAATTCAAATAAAACAATATTTTTGACAAACCGACACTTGATGTTAAAGCGGTTGAATTTGTATTGAAGAAATAGTCATACAAAAAGCATTTCTACACACCAAAAAAAATGAATTTTACTGGTGATTAAATCCCTCATACGATGTAATTCATAAGGAACTAATTTGTCAAATGACGAAAAATTTCATTTATGCATATTATTACTTAATGTTAGATTAGCATGAATTATACTGGTTTCGACTGTAACTTGCATTATACTAGCCGAGGCGACTGTATGAGTTCTGGACCGAAAATTCGAAACAGTACCTAAAATTTGAAACTGAACTCTGGCGCAGAGCTATGGAATTAAATTCTGTACTTGGATTCTGCAAATGCATTCTGCAATCTGGAACCTAGATTCTAGAACTAAATTCTAACCCAGAATTCTGGAACTGAATTCTTGGACTGGTTTTTTAAGTTGGATTCAAGAACTGAGTTCTATACTTGGATTCTAGAATTGAATTTTGGGTGCTTAGTTGTGGATTCTGGAGCTGAATTCAGAACCTGAAATTCTGAACTGAATTCTGGAACATAGTTTTGTAACTGGATTCTGAAGCTAGGTGTTGAAATTAGATTCTGTGCTTGGATTCTGGAATCTGAAACTAAATTCTGAAACTGAATTCTAGAAACGAATTTTGGACCTAAACTATAGAACTTAATTCTGAACCAGAATTCCGAAATTTTGATTCCTGAAATTAGTTTTGGAACTGAATTCTTGGAATTCGTGGATTCTGCGACTGAACTTTGTAACTAAATTTTGTATTCTGGAACTGAATTCTACACTTGAATTCAGGAACAAGATTCTGAATAATTTTGTAATTGAATTCGGTGCTGGGATTCTGAAACCGAGGTTTGGAACTGAGTTCTCGTTTTTAAACTGTATTCAAGAACATGGATTCTGAAGAAGAGCTGGATTCTGCACCTGAATTGTACAACTGCAGAAAAAAAATCGAAACTGCATTCTGGCTTCTTCATTCCAGAACTGAATTCAGAACCAGATTTGCGCAACTAAATTCTGGAGCTGAATTCTGTAAGTGAATAACAAAGTTGAATTCTGTGCTTGGATTCTGGATTCTGCAACTGAATTTTGAAGATGAATTCTATACTTGAATTCAGCAACTAAATTTAAAAAAATGAAATCTGAAACAGAGTTCTGAACCTGGATTGTGAAAACAAACTTCGGATCTAAATTCTAGAACTGAAATCGGACCAGAAACTCTGGAACTAAATTTGGATAATGGAAAACAATTTCAGGGTCAAAATTATGGATCATAAGTCCGGAACTGAGTTCCGGATCGAAATTTCGGAACTGAATTCTGTAACTGGTTTTAGAAACTGAATTAAAGAACTGAATTCTGTATTCTGGAGTAAAATTTTGCCACTGAATTGTGGGTTCTGGAAAGGAATTCGGTACTTGGATTCTGAAATTTGGAACTAAATTCAGGAACTGAGTTTTGTAACTTGATTTTGAAACGAGATTTGCGGAACTAAATTCTGTAACTGGATTCTGTAAGTGAATTTCGGAATTGAATTCTGTGCTTGGACCCTGGAATCAGCAATTGAATTTTGAAAATGAACACTGGAATCTGAATCTAGGTTCTGAATTTCTGCAATTTCTGGAAACCAATTCAGAACCAGATTTGCGACAACGATCCTAGGAGCTGGATTCTGTAACCGAATTTTGGAACTGAATTCTACACTTGATTTCAGCAACTGAATTTTGAAAATAAATTCTGGAATTTGGAACAGAATTCTGAACCTGGATTCTGGAAACGAATTTCAGACCTAAGTTCTAAAACTGAATATGGAAACGGAATTTTGGAGCTGGTTTCTGAAGCTGGTTTTAGGAATTGAATTTCAAAGTTCTGTACTTGGATTCTGAAGTTGAATTTTGGGTGCTTAGTTGTGGATTCTGAAACTGAATTCAGAACCTGAAATTTGCAGGAGCTGGATTCTGTAACCAAATATGGGAGCTGAATTCTATACTTGAATTCAGTAGATCAATTTTGAAAACGAACCCTGGAATCTGGAACAAAATTCTGAACTTGGATTTTGGAAACGAATTTCCAGTTTCTAAAGCTGGATTTTGGAACTTAGTTCTGAACTTGGATTCTGGAGTTGAAATTTTGGTGGTGAATAGTTAATTCTGAAGCTGAATTCTAAATTCTAATAATGGAAACAAATTCAGGATCTGAATTATGTAAAATTTTGCTACTGAATTGTGGACTCTCGAAAGGAATTTTGTACTTGCATTCGGAAACTGAATTCAGAACCTGGAATTTAGAACTGAATTCTGGAACTAAGTTTTTTAACTAGATTCTGAAGCTAGTTTTTGAAATTGAATTCTGTATTGGGACTTGAGTTTTGAAGGTGAACTGTGCACCTAAAGTTCAGAACCGAATTTTGTTTCTGAATTTCGGGACTGGATTCTGCACCTCAATTCTAGTACTAGATTCTGCAGATGAAATTCGAAACTGCACTCTGGCTTCTACATTCTAGAACTGAGTTCCAATTCAGATTTGTGAAACCGAATTCTGATGATGAATTCGGTAACTGAATTTTTGAATTCAATTCTGTACTTGGATTCTGCAACTGAATTCCGAAGCTGAATTCTAGATTTGGTTTTAAGAACCTGAATGCTGGACCTAATTTTTAGAATTGAATTCAAAACCTGAAATTTGATACTGAGTTCTGGAGATTAATTTTGTAACCTGATTCTGAACATTGGGACTAAATTTTTTTACTTGGATTCTACAACTGAATTCTTAAATTTGAAACAGGATTCTATAAGGATCTGAATTTTGTAACTGGATTCTGTATTTGAATCTTGGAATTGAATTCTTTACTTGGATTCTACAACTGAATTCTGGAATCCGCGATTGAATTCCGAAACTGGATTCTGCACCTCAATTCCAGAACTAGATTCTACTGAAGAAATTCGAAACTTGAATCTGGTTTCTAAATTCCAGAACTGATTTGTGGAACTAAATTCTGAAACAGGATTCTGTAAATGAATTGCGAAATTGAATTCTGTTATTTGGACTCTGGAAATTAAAGATGAACTCTGGAATCTGAAACTAAGTTCAGAAATTCTGGAAATTTTTAGAAACAAATTCAGAACATGAATTCTGGTACTGAATTCAGTACCAGATTTGGGACAACGATTCCATGAGCTGGATTCTGTGACCGAAGTTTGGAACTGAATTCTACACTTTAACTCAGCAACTGAACGTAGGATATGAAATACCGGAATACGGAATACCGGAGCTGGTTTCTGAAGCTGGATTTTGGAACTGAGTTCTGTACTTGGATTCTGGAGGTGAAATTTTGGTGTTGAATAGTTGATTCTGAAGTTGAATTCTAAATTCTAATAATGGAAACAAATTTAGGATCTGAATTATGGGCCGAAATTCTAGAACTGAATTCAGCACCTCAAATTAGAACATGAACTCTGAAGCTAAACTTAGGAAATCAATTCTGTACTTGGATTCTGCAATCGAGTTATATAAAATTTTGCTACTGAATTGTGGATTCTGGAAAGGAATTTTGTACTGGCATTCTGAATTTTGGAACTGAATTCAGGAACTGAGTTTTGTAACTGGATTTTGAAATTAGAACTAAATTCTGGAACTGGATTCTGTAAGTGAATTTCGGAATTGAATTCTGTGCTTGGACCCTGGATTCAGCAATTGAATTTTGAAAATGAACACTGGAATCTGAAACTAGGTTCTGAACTTCTGCAATTTCTGGAAACCAATTCAGAACCAGGATTCTGGTACTGAATTCAGCACCAGATTTGCGACAACGATCCTAGGAGCTGGATTCTGTAACCGAATTTTGGAACTGAATTCTACACTTGATTTCAGCAACTAAATTTTGAAAATTAATTCTGGAATTTGGAACAGAATTCTGAACCTCGAATCCGAAAACGAATTTCAGATCTGAGTTCTAGAACTGAATCTGGAAACGGAATTTTGGAACAGATTTCTGAAGCTGGATTTTGGAATTAAATTTTAAAGTTCTGTACTTGGATTCTGGAGTTGAATTTTGGGTGCTTAGTTGTGGATTCTGGAACTGAATTCCGAACCTGAACTTGAAACCTGGATTTGGAACAAAATTCTGGAACTGAGTTTTGTAACTGGATTCTGAAGCTAGGTGTTGGAATTAGATTCTGTGCTTGGATTCTGTGGCTACATTCTGGAAACGAACTAGATTCTGCAGAAGAAATTCGACACTGAACTTTGACATTCCAAAACCGAATTCCGAACCAGATTTGTGGAACTAAATCCTGGAACTGCATTCTGCAACTGTATTTTGAATATGAATTCTGGAATCTGTAACTAAGTTTTGAACTCCTAAAATTTCTTGAAACAAATTCAGAACCTGGATTCTGGTACTGAATTCAGCACCAGATTTGCGACAGCAATTGCAGGAGCTGGATTCTGTAACCAAATATGGGAGCTGAATTCTATACTTGAATTCAGTAGATCAATTTTGGAAACGAACTCTGGAATCTGGAACGAAATCCTGAACCTGGATTCTGGAAATGTATTTCCAATTTCTGAAGCTGGATTTACTGTAATTGGATTCTGAAGTTGAAATTTTGATGTTGAATAGTTGATTTTGGAACTGAATTCTAAATTTGAATAATGGAAACAAATTCAGGATCTGAATTTTCGGCCGAAATTCTAGAACTGAATTCAGTACCTCAAATTTGAACATGAACTCTGGTGCTGAACTTAGGAAATCGATTATGTACTTGGATTCTGCAATTGAGTTCTATAATCTGGAACTGAATTCTGATCTTGGAAACTGGAAACTAATTTTGGACCTGAATTCTAGAAATAAATTCTAAGCTAGAATTTCGGAACTGAGTTCTTAGACTGGTTTTTGAAACAGGATTAAAGGACCCTGGATTCTTTAATTGAATTTTGAAAATGAGCACTGGAATCTGAAACCAGGTTCTGAACATCTGGAATTTCTGGAAACAAAATCAGGACCTGAATTCTGGAACTGAATCCAGTACCAGATTTGCGACACTGATTCCTGATGCTAGATTCTGTAACCAAATTTTGGACCTAAATTCTAGAACAGAATTTGCATTCTGGAATTGGTTCCTGAAGCTGGTTTTTGAAACTGAGTTGCGTACTTTGATTCTGGAGTTGAAGTTTGGGTACAGAATAGTGGATTCTGGAACTGAATTCAGAACTTGAAGGACTTGAATTCAGTACCAAGATTTGCGACACTGATTTCAGGATTCTGTAACCGAATTTTGGACCTAAATTCTAGAACTGAATTTGGAAACGGGATTCTGGAACTAGATTTTTGGAACTAAGTTCTCTACTTGGATTCTGGAGTTGAACTATGGGTACTGAGTTGTGGATTCTGGAAATGAATTCTGTACTTCCATTTTGGAACTGAAATCAGAACCTGAAATTTGAACATGAACTCTGGTGCTGAACTTAGGAAATCGATTCTGTACTTGGATTCTGCAATTGAGTTATATATCCTGGAACTGAATTCTGGTCTTGGATTCTAGAAAAGAATTTTAAACCTAAATTCTAAGCTGGAATTTCGGAACTGATTTCTGAGACTGGTTTTAGAAACTGGATTAAAGAACTGAATTCTGTACTTGGATTCTGGAGTAAAATTTTGCCACTGAATTGTGGATTCTGTAAAGGAATTCTGTAAGTGATTTCGGAATTGAATACTGTGCTTGGGCTCTGGATTCTGCAATTGAATTTTGAAAATGAGCACTGGCATCTGAAACTAGGTTCTGAACTTCTGCAATTTCTGGAAACAAAATCTGGACCTGAATTCTGAAACTGAATTCAGTGCCAAAATTTGCGACGCTGATTCCTGGAGCTGGATTCTGTAACCGAATGTTGGACCTCAATTCTAGAATTGAATTTGGCTTCTGGAACTGGTTCCTGAAGCTGGTTTTTGAAACTGAGTTGCGTGCTTTGATTCTGGAGTTGAAGTTTGGGTACAGAATAGTGGATTCTGGAACTGAACTCAGAACCTGAAATTTAGAGCTGAATTTTGTGACGGGATTCTGAAACCAGTTGTTGGGATTCAATCCAGTACTTGGATTCTGTAACTGAATTTTGAAAGTGAATTCTTGAATTTTGAATAGAGTTCTGAACCTGGATTTTAGTAAACGAATTTTGGACCTATATTCTATTTCTGAAGCTGGTTTTTGAAACTGAATTCTGTACTTGGATTCTGGAGTTGAATTTGGAGTGCTGAATAGTGGATTCTGGAAATCAATTCTGTACTTGCCTTCTGGAACTGAATTCAGTATCTGATATTTAGAGCTGAGTTTCATAACTGGACTCTGAAGCTAGTTATTGGAATTGCATTCTGTACTTGGATTCTGCAATTGAATTCTGGAAGCTGAATTCTAGGAACGAATTTTGGACTTAAATTCTAACAGATCGGCTGAAAAGTTCGTATCGTTTCTATGAGAGGGCGCCACTAGAATTAAATCCATACCATTTTCAGTTAGTACCAACCTTCAAAAGATAAGTGTATAAATTTGACAGCTGTCTGATTATTAGTTTGTGAGATATTGCATTTTGAGTGAAGCTACTTTTGTTATTGTGAAAAAAATGGAAAAAAAGGAATTTCGTGTGTTGATAAAACACTACTTTTTGATGAAAAAAAGTGCCGCCGATACCAAAAAATGGCTTGATGAGTGTTATCCAGACTCTGCACCGGGCGAAGCAACAATTCGTAAGTGGTTTGCAAAATTTCGTACTGGTCATATGAGAACCGAAGACGATGAACGCAGTGGACGTCCAAAAGAGGCTGTTACCGATGAAAACGTGAAAAAATCCACAAAATGATTTTCAATGACCGTAAAGTGAAGTTGATCGAGATAGCTGACACCCTAAAGATATCAAGAGAATGTGTTTGACATGTTATTCACGAATATTTGGATATGAGAAAGCTTTGTGCAAAATGGGTGCCGCGTGAGCTCACAATCGATCAAAAACAACAACGAATTGATGATTCTGAGCAGTGTTTGGAGCTGTTATATCGAAATAAAACCGATTTTTTCCGTCGATATATAACAATGGACGAAACATGGCTCCATCACTTCACTCCGGAGTCCAATCGACAGTCAGCTGAGTGGACTGCACGCGATGAACCGAACCCAAAGCGTGGAAAGACTCAACAATCGGTCGGTAAGGTTATGGCGTCTGTATTTTGGGATTCGCATGGTATAATTTTCATCGACTACCTTGAAAAGGGAAAAACCATCAACAGTGACTATTATATAGCGTTATTAGAGCGTTTGAAGGACGAAATTTAAAAAAAAACGGCCTCATTTGAAGAAGAAAAAACTTTTGTTTCGTCAAGACAATGCACCGTGTCACAAGTCGATGAAAACCATGCTGAAATTGAACGAATTGTGTTTCGAATTGCTCCCTCATCCACCGTATTCTCCAGATTTGGCCCCCAGTGACTTTTTCCTGTTCTTAGACCTCAAGAGAATGGTAATCGCTTAATCTGAGGCCTATTTTGAGGCAAAGGACAAATCGTACTACAAAAATTGTATCGAAAAGTTGGAAGATCGCTATAATCGCTGTATCGCCTCTGATGGCAATTATGTTGAATAATAAAAACGAATTTTGGCAAAAAATGTGTGTTTCTATTAAACGATACGAACTTTTCAGCCGAACTGTTAGAACTAGATTCTGAACCAGAATTCTGAAACTGAATTCTGGACCTTAATTCTGGAAATCAATTTTGGAACTAAATTCCAGGAATACGTGGAATCTGCGACTGAACTTTCATACTAAATTCTGTATTCTAGAATCAATCTGAATGAGACTTTATCAATGACAAGAGAACAGCATCATCACAGAGATGCCGCAAAAGTATGTAATATGGACTGAACTGAGTGCTGCACAGCGGAACATGTTCGGTATCTTCTGCCTAATTAGGTTGTTTCACATGCGGAATAGGTTAGTTCGCAAAACGATTCCCCGAGGTTCGAGTCCCGTCTCTGCGGTATCTTTTTCGTAAAAAATGTTCATTTCACTGTTGCATTCGTCAGTTTTTCTCCAAACTGTTTTTCTTTGTTTCCAATGAGTTGCTTCGTCGAACGAAGCAGAAAACTGTCAGTTGACAGCAGTGTTGAAAAACATTTTTTTAATATTTGAGGATCAGTTCGCTACTTGAATGTTTGTAATGAGTTCGTGTACAAGGTTTTTTTTTTGTTGCACATTTGTATCTTTAAATTTTAATCAAGCAGTCGTTTAACACACAGTAGATATGATAGATCTCCAGTTACATGGCAATTAATCTACCCACAGCAGTTGAAGTTGGGGTTGATTGCAGTCAGTTGAAAACGGACGAACGAAAAAAAAAAACGTGGTGGCAAACAGCGGTGTTAATGCGGTAGCAATTAGTGCAAGATCGAATATCGGAACAATTTCTCAGTTCTCAGTCGTGGCCAGAGCTCAGATACCGAGCAAACAAATGGCAGCTCAGTTGCAATGAATATGTAGCTTATTATACTAGCCGGTTTTCCTCGGCTGAGCCCGTCATTAGTTTGAATCGCGCTCAGTCAGGCACAGTCCGGTCTTGACGGTAAAATGAAATGCCACGATCTGTCGCTCAAAAGCTGCGTTTATCAGTTTACGTTCACCGAGACGACAGAGGAGTAGCAGAGGGTGGCAGATCATGTGTTTTCTGTTTTTTTCTTCTTTTGCCACCGGTTCATAAACGACGACGAGATAAGCCGCGACTAAACCTGAGCCCTTTTCGAAGTTTCAAACCCATCGAGAAATCCGTGGGGACCGTAAACGAAGCCATTGGGGGGTGGGGAGAGAAGGACAAAACGGTAACCATTTCGAACTAATTACATGTACATTATTTTCCGTGCACTGGAAAGCCCGATATTATTGGCATGCGATCGTCCACCGGTGTTCCGACTAACGATCGTATGCAGAGCGTGCGAAGGGTCTCTCGTTGTGAAAGGCAAGCTAGTTCTAAGTATGCGCGATTTCCGGGTCTCGTTTGATTGTATTTCCATGGCTAACAGAAATAAAAAAAAAAGCACAAGGAAGCCTTTTGAATTGTTTACTGACTAACTTTCCCTCGAAGCCCATTGCCCAGGGGAGGTTGTTGGTTAGTGTTTCAATAATTCCGAACCCGAGGATAATAGATTCTTCAACCCTAGGCCAACGCAGTTAATTCTAGAACATTCCTAGTCATACAAAAACCCAGCACGGTAGGAAATCATGCCTCGCCGGGACTCGGTGCTTGCAAGATAATAACAACCTTGCGCAAGGGGGCCGGCCGAAGCTTTCGGATCAACCGCGCGGCCGAGAGCTAATAAAACATTTTTACTGCGTCCCAATCCGGAGCAAGTACCAGCAGGTTGGCAGCCCAGCGAACGAAATGGTCCCACCAGAACCAGAAGCTGCCGAGACAACATAAAAGCAGTGGCACAAAATTTATGAACGGACCTCTTTTCTTGCTTTCGTTTCACCATCCTCCGGAGGAGGACGCGACGGATGACGGCGGGTTGGTTGGTTGGATGGATGGTTACTCTTTTCCCGCTTCGAGGTCCGATCATTTTTTTTTTTGCTCTCCCCGTGGCAGCTCAGGCAAATAAATACATCTCAGCGAATAATTTAAAGCGATCAGGTCGGGCAAACTCCAGCTAGTTTTGCGCGTCTTCCTGCGTCGTTTGTCGACCGAATAGATTACGGACACACACGGACAGCCGCACGGACGGAGCAGGTTTTCCCAATCAGTGGTTAAGAAACGTGTCTTCACCGATCTGTCGAAGTTGTACGTATTCATTTCTGTCCGGTGGTTGAAAGTGGAAACCCATTCGGTTGTAGCACCCGCTACTTTTGCTGGAGCAGCAGCAGCAGGAAAACGGCAAACGGCAAAGGGAATAGGATAATTAGCCTCACATAAATGGAAACGAGGGCTGCACTGAAACAAATTAGAATAAATAGTTGGAATTACGGAGCGTGGCACAATGACCGTAAAGCTGTCAAAAAGCTGTCGGTTGACAAATCACACTGCCGCCGTTTGTCGCCCCTTGAAACGGAAGAAGTTAGAAACCAAAACAAAAACCCTTCCAGGTGGACAGCCTAGCCAAACAGTGAAGATAATTAATGATGTCGATTATCGCTGACTTTCGAATAACAATTAAAACTAAATTAATACGAGGTAAGCCCCTCCTTCCGGCGAAAATCCTCCCGTAAGTTTAGTGTTTGGGAACCTCGACCGGGTGACCCTCGGTGGCCTTCAAAGGCTCATTTTGGAAGAGCAAGAGAGAACCACCCATTAGAAGGACCCTCGAACCGAAGGCAGAACAGAACGAAAAACAGCAAAGCAAAATCAATAATCATCAACAACAGAACAGCAGAACGGGAGGGGAAACATGACAGACGAAATACCAATTAAAGCATAAAAAGTCTAAAAAAATAACGAGATCCGAAACTGTCTGTATACAAGAAGATCACAACAGACAACAAGCACAGAAGAAAAAACAACAAAAATCAATCAGTCAAAACGGGGAGTTTTGTTTTTGGCGATTCCAAAGATGAGAGAACGCGCGCGCGAGACAAAAAGAGAGAGAGCGAGAGTGAAGCAAGGTAGAGAGGCAGCAAACTCGATCGCAACCGATTGCTTTGTTTTGTGACCGTGTAGCCCTCCGGGTGACATTTTACATTCGGGAGGCTAAACAACTGTTTATTACTTTGAAAAAATGGTTTCTTTCAGTTAGCTAAACCAAAACAGTAAATCTCATAAAAGTTATGTTTGAACGCGTTGATTTCATTTGTGTATATTTTGATTTGACACAAAAATTTTCATAGCCACTCTTCATTCGAAAAGGACAATTCTGTAGAAAATGTTCAAAATGACGAATGTAACAATGAGAGATTCTCTTTGTTTACCTTCTCATTCGATTATTACGGTACTGTTAGCAATCCTTCACTCCAATTATTTACCGATAATAATAACTAAAGCTATCATCTTTGAATCTGCACTGAAGAAATTACCGAAAAAAGCAGGATTGTTACATTCGTCGTTTTTAACATTTTACACATAATTTGTATAATCAGGTTGTCAGTTTGACTTCAGTGTTGTTTCTGAAAAATTATATGAAAATTTTCAAGCTACGAAAAACGCGTGTCTATTTTCAAGTAGTCCTTAATTCAAATGGAAATGTTATTTATCCCGCAAAAGAGCAGGGACGATTCTTTTAATAATATTTTGTTTCGATAAATCTTTGCTTGAAAAGGGTAAATTCAATGTTTAAAGCGTTTTCGGTTGTTTTGTTTTAAAACAAAAATTGCGTTGAAAACGACATTAAACGACCATGGAACGGTTCGAACTGTGGAACCGTAGAACTACCCAACTAGTGTCAAAATCACTGTCAACATTTGTTTTAAATACTAAGCCAGCCGTCTTTTGTGTTCCGTATGAATTTTTTTTGTGTTTGTGATTTTTCGAAATTATTTTTTTCATTCTGTACTCCATGATCGAGGTTATGCCAAATACAAATAATAATACCCCTAAGTCCCATACAAACGAACCGTCAATGTTTGGTTCACAGCCTGAACAAGTAAGCCTAGCAAATTACTCCCTTTCGTTGCGATAGTTTGAAAATGTGGAAGGAGATCGTTTCTGGCAACGCTTTATGCTAGTTGCTACGGCGCAAAACAAGTTTGTTTGTTTATGTTTTCCGTTGTTGTATTGCAACAAATTCAAAGGTACACTCCAGCTAATCGATGGATGAAGGATTGCGATATATTTTGGCAGTGATGGGACTTTATTTCATAAACGGGCCTTGATGTGGAACATGGGTACGATTCGTATTCGTACTACGGAAACAGCGATTAGCGCTCTACACGATAAAATAAAAGTTAAAAGAGAAACAAATGCAAGCTGTGTGTGCGTTTTCCCAATAGTCACTCATCTGTGCGTGACCCAGACAAATTGATTATAGCCCGAACGGTGGCAGACACAGCAGTTTTTCTCTCACGATGGATAAACATATTAATTGAATTATTTTCTATTAGTATTATGACGTAAAGGTTCCCCGCATTTAGCAGATGTTGGAAAAATTCCTACTCCTCTGACGGGAGTGATTTGCAATGAGAAGAACGGATGGCTACCATAACGATTCGGTGAACAGTGCCGAGACATTCTAAATACTGAGCAATTTCCGAAAAGCCAAGGAGCAAATTTCTGAAAAGCCAAGGAGGACAAAAAACAAAATCCGATATGGAATAACCATATCTCATACACAACAACATAGTTCAAGTTTATTTTTCACTACAATAAACAGTAACTATGGTGAACTTGTTCTTACCCTTCAGTGTTGCTAGTTTTATAGAAAACTCGTTAAAGTACATTGTCACTCTGACAGTGTATCATGACAGTGTACCGCACGATGCAAAATGTGTCCTTGAAAATTTGTCGAAGTATTCCGTATTATAATTTGTATTTGGTTATGCTGCATTTACTCGAACACTCGATGTTTTTCGAAAGTATCTAGCTTCAGATGACATGTGTCAAATTTCCACGTCAATCGAACCACAAACAATAAAACTACAGACGTATACTGCCCATACTCGCATATCTGTCCCATATGCCATATAGATCTAGGATCTTTAGATATAGCCTATCTAGGATCTTTCAGTTCCTCGCCAAAATAACTTTCTTCAGAATCAAACCTATTGCTTCCATTTGTACTCACAATTTCATCCTCCGAAGCAAAAACTTAAGGAAAAGATTTAGCTCTTTTACCAGGACTTTGACCAAAATCAGATGTAGGCATATGCGCATGTTTCCGACTGGAATTATCTCGAACGTACTGTGCTGAACGAGAGATTGCAGAATATTTCTCGCGTGTGTTGATGGCATTGAAACTTACAATGGTTCTGTTTGAGCTGCATTCCGTGAAAGAGTCTCCACCATCCATCGCTTCAATTGCATCAAGACCTGAGATGATATCACAAACTTAATCATATCGAACGATTAAAAGTTTCACACGAATAGAAAACCAAACATGAAATTTTGTTCCGTCCAGGAGAAGCATAGCATGCTAAGATGGGACCGGTATGCGAGTAACTTTCAATTCGTTATTAGAAGTATTCGCATATGCGTCCCATCTGGTTGCGTAACAGATTTTATATAAACAAATGACAAAAATGCGATATTTCATTAAAAATTTCATCCAACCGAATAACTAGGGGAACGTGCCACTTGAATCAATTAGTTCTGATACATGACGAACTCCGTGCTAATGAAACTTTAAAAAAACTGCTTTAATAAAAAAAAAAACCGCGTGGTTTTAGAAGAAATTTAGAACTTGGATTCATTAAAAACAAAAATTTGTGGTATTCTGGTTTTAAACGAGATCTAAATGAAAAAATTAAACAAGTTTCGATAATCGTGATGCAAACTCAAAGTTCGTGGTGGGATTAGATGTGCTGAGATGGTTAGCACATCTACTGGTAGTGCTTTTACGATCTTACGCGAAATACTGGACATGAAAAGGGTTTCTTGCGTTGGCATGAAACAGTGGACGAAACATGGATCCACCATTTTTCTCCGGTTGCATATCAGCATTCAGACGAGGATAGCCGTCCGAAAACGCAACAGCGAGAGCTGAAACAATCATGGCGTCAGTTTTTAGATGCTCCAGGTATAATTTACATCGACTTCCTTGCGGAGGAAAGAACCCTCAAAAGTGATTATTACATTGAGTTATAGATGCGTTTCAAGTGCGAGATTTTTCGAGACATTCTTGCTTGTGACCTTTCTTACATGAAACTTCTTTATCATTTCATAAAGACAATTGAAGTTTCAATTTAATAATTGACCCTTTTGAAACTTAGTTCTGACTCCTACTGCGTCCATTAGTTCATCCAATAGCAAAATTTTAATAGAATAATGTACTGATAAAAACAAACTCGAAATAGGTTATGAAATCAACAACAAAATGTATGAAAATTTCAGCTTATTTTATAATTTATAGCAGTTAATCGTTTTGTTTAAATAATATGATAGTTAAAAAATAAGAGGAATATGTTTTATTAAACTCAAATCGTTGTGACTATATTAGTATTATATTCGGATAAGAATTATATGTAAAAATGATGATACGGCGAAGAAAAACTTATGTAAATTGTCTTAAGAAATAAATGTATTTATGGAAAAAATCATAGAAAAAAATAAGCAAAATTTAACGAATTGGGCTCCGATCTGTTTGCTCACCCACCATATTCTCTAGAACATAGCCCCCAGCGACTACTCGAATGAGAAAATCATCGCCACAAATGAAGCCTGTTTTGAGGCTATGGACAAATCATTCTATAAGCATGGTATCAAAACGTTAGAAAAATGCTAGAACGGTTGTATTGCATTTGCTGTACATTATGTTGATGAAAAAAACAGACTTTTGCGCAAGGATTGATGTTTTCCTAATTATTTCCTGGACTTTTCGAAAGATGTGTTAGCAACCTTCCTTACGGCAATATTGAACAGCACAGAGTGCAAATCGATTCGATACTGCTTCTTGTTTTGTGTGAGCGTTTTTCTGATATGCGAACGCACTCAGCAAAAAAAAATTTAGAAACTGTGAACTTATACAAAATTGTTGTATCTGTTAGAGGAAATCATAGCTATGGTTTGGGAAGTAGAGAAAATCTGTTTCGCTCATCAACTATCAGAAATATGTAGATTTATCTACTCGAATCGATTCGTAGAAATGTTTCCGAACAGTATTTGATATTATATCGTGAATTAGTTAAAAAATGATTGACATGTAGATGTTCAAAACCTGACCACTGTTTGTTTTGGTCAAAGCTAATAAAACCTGCCTGCTAGAAGAATTTGTTGGCTAATTTTAAGGAATTTGTTCGATTTTCAATGCCACTAACAATGCACTCAATGAAAGAAAATATTTCTATACTGAATATTGACTATAGAGACAAAGTCTTTATTTTAATTCCAGTTGTTGTAATTTACCTCTCATGCTCAATTTCGATTGAACCAATTATTTCAAAACAAGCGAGTCAAGCGAAATCCTGCACTTCTGTTACATTTGTAATTGAAATTCAAGCCAGAAAGGAGATTATTTTTTTATGCTTTGTGATTAAATTTTCAATTAATTCTGGTCACAGCATGTATTTGCAGTTTTCATTGACATCACATCACTACACCACTGGTAACATATTAGTGCACTACCGGCTGTGAAAAATTTCATATATATCGTGAAGCTTGCAGTTTCGACGCAAATGTATTAGAATTGCTTGAAAACCCGACTTTCGAACGGAGTGTTACATACTATTCGACGAGATCGGAAAATGTCTGTGTATGTGCACTAAATCTCGACGTTTCATACAATTCTAAAACTTTTGGCATCAAAAGTTTTTTTCGTTTACAGAAATTACATGTACGGTGTCGATGGACTCGCTTGTGTTTTCAAAACTGTGCTTCGGTGTTGGTTTTCGTTTTCTTTACCGCGTGTACGAAATCGAACACCGCACACAGTGTGCTTCGTTTGTTGAGGCGGTTTTTTGTGTTTTTCTTTCCTGCCACCGCAAATTATTACCGGTGTGCTTTATAGTTAGATCCAAATGAAGTTCAGGAGTTATGTATGGAATTATAACACCTTTCATTTGAACCTAAGTTTCGGTCATTCTTTATCGTACGTTCGTTACAATCACGAATACAAGTAGATTCTATCTACACCGATTTCTCCGCTGCGTTCGACAAGATAAATCATCACATAACAATCTCGAAGTTAATTAGACTGGAATTTACAAGGTAATTTCTGAATCGGCTTCACTCTCTTATCTTACTGATCACGAAATGATAGTGAAAATTGGAGACTTTACAATCTTACCAATTGCTGTTACCTCTGGAGTTCCCCAAGCAAGTCACCATGGACCGTTTATATTTTTACTTTATTTCAACGATCTGAAGTTTATCGTGTTATTTGCCCAGATTTTTGAGTAAGTATAAGTGAGTATTTTCGATCCAACTCCAGCAAATGTTGACAGCATCCTCTCAGAATTGAATGAAACTTTCTGGACATGTAGATTTTGCCACAAAAAGTCGTTTTGCATAGTGTGTTTTTTCCAAAATCGTACTAGACTGTCTTTTAACAGAGGTTTAACTTTTTCTTCACAATTTTATTCAAATAGTTATTGTCGAAACATCGTACAAAAAATGTTATACTAGTGATTCTCACAAAATCAGTCAAATTGTTCAATACAAATGCTAAAAAAAATCCTAATTGAGTCCTACACTAAAACAAATCGATTTTAAAAATTTAAAATCGATTTGGAAAAAAACGTCATTTTTTATTTTGATGAAATTTTGTCCCAAATCACGTGTTACCTATCAACCGTTCATACAAACCTGTTCATATACCAATCGATTCAGTTCGACGAATTGGGCAAATGTCTGTGCGTCTGTATGTGTGTGCAAAATTAGGAGTTTTTTTTCTCAGAGCTTGCTGGGTCGATTTCGACTTTGTTTGAAAGATTGAATGCAGTACTCTGCAGCATAGTATTTTAGTTCCATTTGTTTTTAGCACGGTACTTTTTTGGCAACATAATTGCTCGACTGTGATGTGTTAACCCACACATTTGATGTTGATAACCCACACATTTTTATTGCTAAATCGATTGTAACTGTCTAACTACACACATCGAAAAAACGAATTTTAATATCATTCAAAAAAAATTTAATATCATTCAAAGATATTAAAAAAAAACAAATTACATTTATTGAAATTGTCCTGATTATTTGAATAAATATTTTGTCATACCTTTTTTTAATAACGGAATCGATGACCAGTATTTCTGGTATCATCTCACTACTTGCTGGATTAGGCACATTTTTTTGCATCGTCACTCTTACCAACGGCTTGAAACTTTTAACACTTATCACGCTGTAATTCCGGAACCGGAAGACGACGGATCACGACAAAATTTGGAAATTCTATTCGGCACCGACCGAATCTAAGTTTGTGAAATTCGGTCACGACACCTCTGAAGAAAGTGAATCTTGCAATCTTAGAGGCGAGCCTCATTCATCATGCATACAAACGACTAGGTGTGCGAATTTTGGAGGGAACGATTAACTTTTATGTGATTTTCCAAAGCCTTCTTTTCGAACGAAATTGACTGTTGTCGATTATCGATTGTCTATTGTCGATTGTCGATTGCCGATTGTCAATTATCGATTGTCGATTGTCGATTGTCGATTGTCGATTGTCGATTGTCGATTGTCGATTGTCGATTGTCGTTTGTCGATTGTCGATTGCCTATTATCTATTGTCTATTGTCTATTGTCTATTGTCTATTGTCTATTGTCCATTGTCTATTGTCTATTGTCTATTGTCTATTGTCTATTGTCTATTGTCTATTGTCTATTGTCTATTGTCTATTGTCTATTGTCTATTGTCTATTGTCTATTGTCTATTGTCTATTGTCCATTGTCCATTGTCTATTGTCTATTGTCTATTGTCTATTGTCTATTGCCTATTGTCTATTGTCTATTGTCTATTGTCTATTGTCTATTGTCTATTGTCTATTGTCTATTGTCTATTGTCTATTGTCTATTGTCTATTGTCTATTGTCTATTGTCTATTGTCTATTGTCTATTGTCTATTGTCTATTGTCTATTGTCTATTGTCTATTGTCTATTGTCTATTGTCTATTGTCTATTGTCTATTGTCTATTGTCTATTGTCTATTGTCTATTGTCTATTGTCTATTGTCTATTGTCTATTGTCTATTGTCTATTGTCTATTGTCTATTGTCTATTGTCTATTGTCTATTGTCTATTGTCTATTGTCTATTGTCTATTGTCTATTGTCTATTGTTTATTGTCTATTGTCTATTGTCTATTGTCTATTGTCTATTGTCTATTGTCTATTGTCTATTGTCTATTGTCTATTGTCTATTGTCTATTGTCTATTGTCTATTGTCTATTGTCTATTGTCTATTGTCTATTGTCTATTGTCTATTGTCTATTGTCTATTGTCTATTGTCTATTGTCTATTGTCTATTGTCTATTGTCTATTGTCTATTGTCTATTGTCTATTGTCTATTGTCTATTGTCTATTGTCTATTGTCTATTGTCTATTGTCTATTGTCTATTGTCTATTGTCTATTGTCTATTGTCTATTGTCTATTGTCTATTGTCTATTGTCTATTGTCTATTGTCTATTGTCTATTGTCTATTGTCTATTGTCTATTGTCTATTGTCTATTGTCTATTGTCTATTGTCTATTGTCTATTGTCTATTGTCTATTGTCTATTGTCTATTGTCTATTGTCTATTGTCTATTGTCTATTGTCTATTGTCTATTGTCTATTGTCTATTGTCTATTGTCTATTGTCTATTGTCTATTGTCTATTGTCTATTGTCTATTGTCTATTGTCTATTGTCTATTGTCTATTGTCTATTGTCTATTGTCTATTGTCTATTGTCTATTGTCTATTGTCTATTGTCTATTGTCTATTGTCTATTGTCTATTGTCTATTGTCTATTGTCTATTGTCTATTGTCTATTGTCTATTGTCTATTGTCTATTGTCTATTGTCTATTGTCTATTGTCTATTGTCTATTGTTTATTGTCTATTGTCTATTGTCTATTGTCTATTGTTCATTGTCTATTGTCTCTTGTCTATTATCTATTTTCTATTGGTCCAGTGGTTTTCCAAAAATCAACTTTTCAATCAAACTTTACTCCGTCAATCAGGAGTCAAAAATAATATATTCGGTGAATTCGTTTTCCACGAAATGACACATTCGGTGGAACGGGTTACGATTAAATGGCAGTACTGGAAATTATTCGTTCTGTAATTAAAATAAAAAGGAGAGTGTAAAACGAAAGTAAAAATAGAGGTTTGGGATATTTCGGCATAGTTGAATTCGACGAAAATTACTTCTTTGTAAAAGCTATTTTGGGTGGATTTGGCTAAACTAAATCTATTTTTGTGATAGGAATTAAACATTGATAGATGAACTTTATGTCTCCCTTCTGCCATAACCAGTACTTTTGCTATACTTGCGGCTAACAAAATCGGTTCAACCATCTTCGAGCAAAGTAAGCAGATAGAAAAGTGTGCGGCTTGTTGGCTAGGTCACTTATGCCATTACATAGTCGAAGCCGCATGAGTCTACCATTTGATTTCCGAAAGTGACCGATGAATCAATAGTGGTTTTTTTCTTTCCGAACGAGCCTTGAATTGTAGCCATTTCTGAGAAAATTGGTCAGATATAAAAAAGTTGCGTTTGGTCGGTTGAGTCATTTATGCGATTATTTCAACGGGACCAACGGAAATGTTCGAAAGGCGAACCAGCTATCATTTGTTATTTAAACTCGATCAACAACATAATAACTTTCAAACTCTAGTAGCCAACTCCAAGAAAATTTAACACTCTGTCCGATTTCGTCAAACTGAATCGAACAGTTTGTTAATACTTGAGGGGTCTACAAAAGTCCAATCCAAAGACGATTTCAACATCGGATGATCCCATTTTAGTAAAATGATACGAAGGATGTTAGACAGACGACAACTGATTCGTTCGAAAAAACGTGGCCACCGTATGACACCGCTAGAACCAATGTTTCGAAAATCATACAAACTTATTCAGAATTAACTCTGAAATGAAAAATTCTGCCCTCCCACTATATTCACCGGACACTGCTCCGTGTGTTTTTTGTTTTTTTTTTTCTGGTTAAACCGATATCGTGATTCAATCTCTATAGTGACTTTAAAACCCTCGGAATTGCGTTCGAATCCATAGACTTTTTCAATCCTATCTGAAGTTATTCGAAATTTGGTCATCTTTGGTAGTTAGTGAGATCAGGAAAACTTAGTAAATCCGATTACCATTTGTTCCGTTTCATGGCGCATAGCGCATCAGAGCAGCACTTTAACAAATATTGCATCGATTTTTTTTAACACACTATCCTTGCTTCACCAGAAAGAGAGTAGAGGATAGCGATGAACAATAATTTGAATGACAGTTCTGTAATCAGTGTTGATGATTGCCGATAATTTGATAGAAGCTGCTCGATATTTATCTATATTGTATACAACATTTTCAATCATCCGGTAAAAGATGCTACAAGAACTCGCTGCCTCTCAATGCACGAACCGTGAGAGAATTTTTCTACATTTTTTCGCTTCACTTCATACTCTGAGTATTTCACGACTCTTTAAAAAAAATTTACAGTCTGGTAATGATCGGTGCAGTGTGGAATTTACCAAGAGAGAACAAATATCGCAGAAACTCGAATCGACGATTCGACTTGATGATTCTCATACTAGGTTGCAATACTATTTCAAAACCCTTGAGTAGAGAATTCACATACATTTTCATAGACACAACTTATACAAAGGTTATATGCACATAATTAGAATAAGCGGCAATAGTAAAATGATTCTATCGCAATTATCCATACAGAATCGGATCGCGAAACGAGAACAATCGACCGTTTGTTGCTTCAGAGAGAATCCCCACAGCAGCGTGCTAACTCGTGATGCTCAGACAGGTCATCGAGAGAAATTCGCTCTCGCACTGGTGTCTTTTCTATGTTAAATGAACCATGCCGGGTTTTTGTTGCTGCGATGATATCCGTCTCTCTTTGATGGCACTGATTGAATCGTGCGAAGAGCTAAGTGCTAGTGAGCGTTCTTTGATACGATGAAAGCCATCCTTGAATGTAATCATACTCTCACAACGTTTATTGATTCAAATTGGAGCTCTTCAAAAACTACAACTTCGTCCCTTCTTTCTAAAAATTTTGCCCATACAGAATCGGATCGCGAAACGAGAACAATCGACCGTTTGTTGCTTCAGAGAGAATCCCCACAGCAGCGTGCTAACTCGTGATGCTCAGACAGGTCATCGAGAGAAATTCGCTCTCGCACTGGTGTCTTTTCTATGTTAAATGAACCATGCCGGGTTTTTGCGAATTCCGGAAAGAAAAAGCTCCGGTCTGTTGAGCCCAAGATGGAATCGATGTTGATTTCGAACCATTCGGAGTGAAATAAGAGAGTGTTTCTCGTCGTTCGAATTAAAGCTTAGTCATATGGGGCCGATTCTACAACGCAAAGCGGGTACGGCAGATTTGTTTAACCGATGCTAACAAAACAGTTTTTGACCGGGACTGGTGAAAAAAAGTATATTTGTAGTAACTATCATAATCCTTCCTTTTCTAAGTCGAAATCCTAAACATTTTGTCGGTCGTTTTCCAACGATCTTAGGAAAGCACTACACTACGGATGACCAATTAGTTCAATTCAACTATTTCACCACCAGATAGTGATGAGCTTGCAAGTTTTCTTATCAACAAGTAAATTATGCTATAGCATATACAATTGACAAAGAAAATTTGATTTCAAGCAAGAAACGGATAAAAAGATTTAGCTCACGAATTTGTTTAAAAAACTGTGGAAAATTTCTGATATTTCGATGAGATTTTGATTCTGTTACCAACGTGTTCACTTTTTTTTCTTCCACGATCAATATTTTTTACGTGCCCAAAGCGAAAAGATCAACTTTCAAACCTGTTAAATTTGATCGGAAGCATACTCAATCGAATTAACAACTAAACACAACAGAGAACAGAATCAATTTTCATCCTATTTTGGCACGATTCGATAGGCTGAAGCCCCGTAAAATGGAAATAATTTATTTCGGAACTTCAGCCAACTATATAAATCGTGCGAATTATCAAACGTTACAGGTAAAAAGATGAAACTAACAATTTTTCTCATTTTTGCAATGTTTGCAGTGGGTCTAGTTTTCGCCGATGAACCCACGGAAAAACCATGTACATATTGGGGTGGAAAGGCATAGTAAGTATTCAAGAAAATTGTCCCAGAACAGCTAAAAACACAAATATTCTCCATTTACAGTAGGTGCGAGAAACAACAACATTCAGAGTGGCGAACAGCTCGAAGCTCGAATCCGGATAATTCAAATACAGAAACTCTGTAATAAAAAATTAAAATATTGCGAAATAATTACTGAAACATTCAATAAACAAATATCAAAGTGTTTTTTGTGGGACTGAGTTTGACATCCTTGTTGTTTTCGGCTCACAATAACCTGTCCACATTCAATCCGTGTTTTCTCTCGCGTAATCGTTGGACATCGAGATAGCTGCCTTGAATCGTGCACTGGTTTATCCGTGAGCTGGCACTTCATTGTCTTAAGTCGGATTGACAGGTCGTTTCGCTGGAATTACCTAAGTTACATAGTGTTGGAGAACCATTTTTTTCACGGACAATCATTCAAATTTACAGGCCTAAAAAATCATCGTGGTTATGTTTTTGTTTCTGCTGGCAAAAACCGATTTCGTGCTTCAAACGTCAGACTTTTTCAACCCTGATATTAATTTTTTTTATTCTGGTATGATTTCAATTTCGCGCATTACTTCTAGAGATCTGAAATCTATAGAAAAATGTGTTCTGTAAAGTTTTCACTAGCAAGTATATTATTTCCTTGTCGAGATAATCAGAGATTAGAGATTTCCTTCAAACGATCCATTTTTTCTTATTGGGTTTGCACACATTTAACGGGAAATGACTTTTTTTCTCTCAAAAATAGCTCGTTAGCCTGTTAAATCTGAACAATAACATATTCAATGCCAGTAGCAGCTTAACACAGAGAACCGAATCAATTTTCATCCTATTTAAGCACGATTTGATTCGCTGAAGGGCCGTGAAACGAAAACAATTTGTTTCCGAGCTTCCGTCAACCATTTAAATCACAGAGCCAGTCACAGACTTTGCAGATGGAAAGATGCAACTAAAAATTCTTCTCTTTTTTGTGATTTTCGTAGTAGGCCTAGTTTCTGCCGGTCGACTCTGTAAATGTGGTGCAGCGGCAAAGTAAGTTATTCACCACCAGGTTAAAACACAAATACATACAAATACAAAATTGATTTTTTTTTTCAGCCAACTAAAACCATTCCCGTGGTTCGAAGACTTCGACCCGAATCCAGCTGTTTCAAATTAGGAAGCTCTGTAAATAATTAAATTATTGCATGAAACGTACTTGCAACATTCTACTTATTGAGTAAAAAACATCAGCGTTTTTTTCGTGTAATCAATGGACAGACAACTGCTTCAAATCGTGCACTGGTTTATCCGTCAGTTGGGACTTCACTATCCTCCGCATATTTTCAATAAAATTGACATGTAGCTAAACTGATAACACTGTAATGCAGGTTTATTCTAGTGTCTTAGAAGCACATTGGCCCTCGGGTTTGTACTAAATTTTAGAACGAACATCCAAGAAAAAAAAACGTTCAAAGGAAGTTATCCGTTGGTCCAATACATTGAGCTGTTGGTCCGAAGAATGTCCAATAAATCGTCCAACGGGAAGGCCGATGCGGGACTTTCGTTTGCTGATTTTGAAAAAAAAATAGATCAATAAACTGAGCGCCATTTTTTGCGTTCAACAAACTCGGCAAACAGAGATCCTTTGTTGAGCCATTTTCAATAAGCCCACGCATTTCGAAACAACCTAATGAAAACGAATAAACAACTGCACAAGTGGTTAGAGAATAGTGTAAACAACAGGACGCAGCCATCAAAATTTACAGATTCTGAACCATTGCGAAATGGCAGCGGTTTTTGGTTGCGTCCATACTTTCTGGGACAGACTTTAATTTCCGGCTCTTAGAAGGTTCAAATTGTGGAATTCTCTACAATATTAAACACTTTTCGAACATTTTTCGTTCAGTGAAAAGTGCACAAAGCTAATCATTTCATTAGCTATTTGCAATAAACTGATGATTTTTACCTTCGATTTGTAAAGAAGTAATCTTAATAGTTCTTTAGATAACATTCAGAGCCATTAGACCGGCTGATTTTGTGTAATGTTCCCCGTCATTGTCCACTTTTCGTTATCTTTTTCTCCAATGCTAACGAATAGCAGCTGAATGACGCAATCGCTTTTGTTTGACATGAAAATCACACTGCGAACGTCCAACACAGAAGAACTAGTTGTTGTTTTTCTGCGTTTAAGCAGGAGGAACGGAACCTCACATTCGCCACTGACTGAAGGCACCAGTTGAATAATGTCGGGTGTAGTTCCATTGTCCTGACGTAGATGGCAGCTTGCGCACTCGATGTGTCTTCGTTCATCGATTATCATAGATTGAAGCTAGCGAACGTGCAACAGGGTCTATTTATAGATTCGGTTGATTTTGATATTTCGTAGTAGGGTAAGGGCTCGATATTTCATCTCATTTGTAAGGACGTTACCTTAAAAACCTGATTTAGCCACCAAAATCACTACGGTTTTTTCATATTTCTGCTTAATTCGCCTTGCTCCACATTGGGAATTGATTCACATTCTTTGGAAATTAAAATAATATTCAAAAAATCATCAAAAATCACTTCTGATATGTTCACTACTGTGCTCCTAATTTCATCTCAAAGGTTTTATATTCATCCTATCGTTGGTCCTTTATTCATCCCATAAATTAGCAATGGCGACAGCAATCAAAACCAAAATATTGCACTATTACACTCTCAGGTTCAAAATGTCAGAATTTTCCATAAAAAGGGCCTAATGCCAACTATGACACAACACACGATATTTAAAAAAAAACAGTTTAGAATTATTTCGACGTTTAAAATTGTTTGGATCGTTTTTATTACCTTTCGTTTCAAATTTAAAATTTTACTCTGCGGTTAATTTGGAGAATGAAAAAATACAAAAAAGAATTGTTACTATTTAGGCATTAGCCCTTCTAAAAACAAAATGTAGAACCAGAGATGCCATTCATACAAATTTATTTGTATTGTATAGATTTTTGCGTTCGCGTTCGTTAAATCAGATTACAGATTTTCTAAATTTAATACAGATTTGTAAAGGTTCATAAAAAGTGGATTTCTCGTTGAGTGTTTTCTTCATATAAAAAGAAAATGTGTCGTAATTCTACAAAGCCTTTGCTTCGGCAGTTTTTGTTCTTTTCAAGAAAAAACTAACCATCTTCACAGTTTGAGCTGGAATGTTAGGATTTTATAGCAAAAATTGAACCGCCAATCGGAAATAAATTCTACAGAACAAAGAAAAATCGTCGGAAAATTTGCCTCGGATGAAACAAATTTTTGTGTGCGAGTTCAAGTTACCCATCCAAGTACTAATCGCGCCCGATGTTGCTTAACTTCGGTGATCGGACGAGAACGATATTTTATTCAAACTAAAAATTGATCTTTTATTGTACGAGTTTAAACTTGAGCATAATGAAAACCGGATGAAATTTAAGTTATTCCTTCAAGAATTTTCGAACTTCCGGACAAGTAATGCATCGCATTTTTTGGACGCTTGAGCCCAAATTTTTTTGAACTCCTGCATGTTCCCAGCTGCCCTACCAGTCTTCTTGAAGACCCTCTTCGCGATTGCCCAGTAACGTTCGATGGTTCGAAGCTGAGAGGAATTTCCGCAAGCCAATTAAGAGTGCTTTTGGCATAGTGAGCCGACGCTAAATCCAGCCAAAACAGTGGTGGAGTAATATACTTCTTATATAAAGGCAGCAACCTCTTCTGAAGCAACTCAGATCGATAGATTTCTGCATTTATAGTTCCGGTTGCGTAAAAAATTGTTGACTTCAAACCACAGGAACACATTGCTTGCCATATCAGTAACTTTCGACCGAATTTCTCCACTTGAATCGACTTGTCCGCATAGCTCACATACTCCCCAACGACGACAGTAAAGTATTGTGGACCTGGAAGGGATTTTGAGTCCTTCTTTTACATCTCTCATCGCCCATCAAAACGCATGCATCCGGACACTGCAAAAGACGCGAAAACAATTTTCGGGCCCTTGCTACTGTTCGCTTCTTCTGTTCTACACTTTTTTTCGAGATTTTCTGCTTCTTGTAGGTCTTCAGATGATTTCGCTTCTTGATACGCTGCATCATTCCGACATTCGTTCCTTCTTTTTTGGCCTAATTACGTATTGACATTGATTTGGTCTTTATGATTAGAGATATCACTTTCTCATCCAGATTCGGGTTGGAAGAACCGGGTTTTCTGCCTCTTCCTGGTAGCTCATCCAAAGAATAGATTTCCCCAAACTTATAAATGATGGTTTTAACACTGGCATGATCAAGAATTAATTTTCATGGTCCAGAATCATAATTTTCATTTCCTTTTCAATACGCGACATTTTGAAAACGCAGAATTTCAACCGCACAAACAAGTAAACAAACGAAAGCTGACAGCCAAACGCACAGCATGCTGTGATGTGAGCATAAAAAACTATCACAAAAACATGCGTACAACACAATATATGTGGATAGATTATTTTCGATACACTCCTTAGTATTCGGGAAATTCAAACGATTTGGCATTATCATCCAGCAAATTAGGTTTTAAACCTCGTCGAAAACATGACTCGAAATTTCAAGGCCGTTCTCAGAAACATTGTTGATTACACGAATTGAAGACGCCAGCAATCGAAGCGGAATTGAAATCAAAATGATCATTACTATCGAAATAATTACCCCTGTCTTACTTGTGCAATAGACTGTAGTTCCCAGAACTTCAAAATGAGACACAGTTTAGTTTCATTTAGAGTCACATAAGACTCTTTTTTTGTACAACCATTTGTGCAACCATTTATTAATCTGGTCATACAAAAAAAAAAATTTTTTTTGGGTCTCCTACATAAATTTCATATAGGTTTTAAAGCACTGAACTCATTTAATTCAGTTCTGTCGTCAGTCAAATAAAAATTGAGAAATCCTTTGATTTTTTTCAGGACAACTATAAATTTGTTAGTGATGGTCGTCAAAAGGAGCAGCTTGCTCACAAGTTCCTATCTCATGCCTACACGGGGCGGCATGAGATAGGGACTTTGTTTGCAATCACTTAGCTATCGCTCCGTTTGACGACCGCCACTGACAAATTTATATTTATCCTAGGCTGATATTTGGTCAACAGAACGGTATCGCCTTCTGCGTTAGTAGCAGAATGAGAGGGTGTGAATTAGTTTGTACTAACCCATTTGGAACGGTAACTTTGAGCTATCATGTTAGCTCAGTTGTTACTTGAGAAATTTCGATAAATTTTACACCCTCGAATTTTGTGAAGTTTGTAGATTATTTTAAGTATATCGTTATTGACGATCGTTTAGGAAAAACTAATGAAAATCTGATTTTTTCCGTTCCAAGTTTTTTTTTTCCAAGCTCAAAATGTGCCCTATTCATGCGGCACCTGCATCGCGAATCGGATATTGAGAACTTCAACTTTACCGAGTCATAACTTTGTTGTTAGTCAATCGATTTTCGAAATTTGTTCATCGTTGGAAAGGTACTACTTCCGGAAACAAAATGCACTGAAAAAAAACGAAAAATAGTGTTGTCTACCCAAAGTTATAATGGAAACTGTAGATAGATGACCTCAGAAAAGGTGAGACTTTTTACCATGATCGTAAATATCTCGAAATTCAAAGCGACGACCTTTAAATTTTTTCACATCATTCGATTGCTAGTGATACCAGCTACAATTTTCGCCCAACTATAATTATTGCACTATTAAAAGAAAACCTTCGAACAATCGATAAACTTATAAATATTTATGAAGTTTTAATTTTTTTTCACATGTTTGTATATAACTCAAAAATTAAAGCGATGACATGTACATTTTTCTACTCTAAAATATTGGAATCATTACCAGAAACAATGTATTGATGAACAAAATTATATATCCCTTCAAAGAGTCTCAAGAAATTTGGTACAAATACAGAGAATTTCTATTATTGGGAAAATTGTGCCAAATTATTTCTGATAGTAATACCTTTCCAATGGGGAACAAATTTCGAAAATCGGTTAACTAACAACAAACTTATGACTCGGTAAAGTTGAATTGTTCAATATTTTCTATGCGACGTTTATGCAAAAGGAAAGAAAATTGGAAAGCAGATAGGGCATATTGGGCGCGTAAAAAAAAACTTTTTACCAATCGTCTGCTACAAAGTTTTTGAATCAATCTACGAACTTCACAAAATTCGACGGTGTAAAATTTATTGAGATTCGTTGAAAAACAGCTGAGCTATGTCAGCTTGAAGTTACCGTTCCAACTTGCTTTTCAGGCTTGGTATTTGGAGTGTTAAAGTGAAAAATCTATTCGAAATCCACCAAATAGGTCAAGTATATTTCGACTTGACATCGTATTGCTGATGGGTATTTATTACCTTCTAATATTGATTGTAATTAAACCAATTTTCGCCAACTTGTTGATTTGTCTTTTCTGAATTACATATAAATTCCTTTTTTATGTCATTCTTAAATAACTCCACGATTGATACAACAAATTACGCCTCTAAGTAATAGTTACTGATACCTCTATATTGCCTTTTCCTGACATAAGCATAATCATAATAAATCAAACTATGGAATCATAATAAATCAAATCATCATTGTGCCTTTATGGATGGATTGAAGCAGGGTGATGCACTATCTAATGTGTTATTTTCTATAGCACTGAAACTTGCGCAATGAAGATTTGACACTCAGAGAAACGAAACCATCTTCAATTGGTCACACAAATCCAACATCTTCGAGACATGGTCGTTGAAGATTGATGCAGATTTTCAACTAGTAGGCGACGCAGACATATGATTTATGAAAACTATGCCAAGTATATAAACACTAGCGGATCGATAAAATACAGTAAATCATGGTAGGCTGGGCATGTAACAAAAATGTCAAAAAAGAACCAAGGTGTGAATCCGAGAAGGTTTCGCGTGCAACGTGAGAATTTAGAGGGAGTGGAATAAGGTGACTCAAGATCGAGTATTGTGAAATTTTACCATTCAATTGCTCCGGAGACGGAATGTGGCCTATCAAACTAAGTAAATGGAACAGGAAACTAATTAAGCTTGGCCGAAACTCAAGACAACTTGGGTCGATCTGGAATTGACAAGTGAAACGAATACATTTGAATGAGCAACAATATTAAGCTTGCTCACATCACATCTCAATTTAAGTAATATCCAAGAATATTCCATTTAGGCGAGAAAAATCTATATCGAAAGCGTGTTTAATTTATTCGTAACCATAATCGATCGTGTTATCAACGAAACACAAAGAACCAAATCAATTTGAGCCCCTGTTTAGGAACGATTGGACATTTTGAATCACCGTAAAATGAAACCAATTCGGGTAGAACCTCAGCCAACTATTTAAACCGCGCGAGTCTTTAGCTGAATCCAACTAGAAAAATCCGAAGGATCTTTTCATAATGAAGACATCAATCTTTCTCATCTGTGCCGCACTGGTGTTGTGTGTGGTTTCCGCCAATGCACAAGCTTGGCGATTCTCACCGGGGTAATTATTCGTCGAATCTTTTCATCAATTAGCTACAATACAAAACTAATAACTTGCGTTTTTTGCTTAGCTTTTGGAGAAGAGTTCCAAGACTCAGAGACCAGAGATCAGTTCACGAGTTCATGAGGACGTTACACAAGAGACAGGGCCCACCACAAACTCCGCCACCGTGGAGCTCTGACTTCGATCCGCAACCATCCTTTTTTTGAAGCTCTGTAAATGATTAAACAAATACATGAACTTGTTGCGTTGAATAAATCTACGGAATTCGTGGATACGAACTTCGACAAAATGGCTTTCTATGGAACGGCTTACGCTAAAACGGAATTTGATTAAATAGCTCTCGGCGAAACGGTCTTCTAACAAACGAAGCTAGTTCTAGCAAAACAAATTTTGGTGACACGTTCTTCGGAGCAATAGGTTTCGGTGAATCGAAATACCCGACCAGCTCTTTTGGATACTGAGAAAAAGCATGCGGCGAAACGATTTATACACAACGAAGAAGAAAACGAAAGTGACTTTTGAAGGGACGGCTTTCGTTCTTCTTTTGGTTCTCCAAAAACCGTATCGCCAAATGCCTTTTGGTGCCCAGCATCCAACGCTCCGAAATTTGGTTCGCCGAAAACATTTTCACCGAAAACTGACTTTCTACGGTACAACTTTCGGTAATATGGTTTTCGAAGAAAATGGTTTTCGGTGAAATTATTTTCGGCGAAACGGCTTTCTGTGGGGCGCAATTCAAAGAGATTGTTTTTTATTAATCGGATTCTGATATTTTCGGAGAAACAATTTTCGACGAAACGGTTTTAGAAGAAATAATCAGATGAATTCCCGTGAGTCGGTCTTCAACGGATACGACTTTCCGTCGAACCGGTTCTTGGTGAACCGGTTTCCGACGAAAGTTCTTATTCCTCAAAACAATTTTCGTTTAAGTGGCTTTCGAATAAACGGTTACAGAATGACTTTCGGTAAAAAGTTTTCTGGAAAACAAATGGAAGAGAAATGGCTTTCATCGAAACTGCTGTCGGAGCTAATTTCTTCTTTCAAACGGGGGATTTGAAAGCCTTTATTTTGCGAAGAGGCTTCTAATGACATGTTTTTAAGCAAAACGATTTTCTGCTATCGATAAGAACTGGCGAAGTGCGTGTCAACAAAATAGCATAAAGGAGAAATGGCTGTCGGTGAAACTTTTCAGCAAAACGACTCTCTGCGAAACAACTTTCGGTCATACGGTTTTCGGACAAAATCGATCTTCGGCGAAACGGTATTGGGAAGAAATAACTCGACGAAATGTCATTCGGTGAAACGTTGTACCGCGAATCGGCCTTCAGCGGATACTATTCTTCGGTTTCTGGCAAAAGTTTTTATTTTTCCGGAGGATTTTCATTAAAATTTCTGTGAAATGACTTTCGGTGAAACGGATTTGGGGAAAGCGTATTCGGCAAAACGGTTACCGTAATAATGAATTTCGGCGAAATGGCTTTCCGTGAAATAGTTTTCGAAGAAGTTGATTTCAACAAATTTTCTTCTTTGCGAAACGGTGTTTAGTAAAACAATTTTCGGCTATCGATAAAATCGTTTCCGGAGGAATGCGCTTCAACGAAATAGCATTAGGTGACACGGTTAAAAAAAACGGTTGTCGGCGAAATAAATTTCCGCGAATTTTTGCAGCAAAACGACTTTCTGCGAGACAGTTTTCGGAGAAACGATTTTCGGCGAAACGACTTTGGAAAAAATGATTCGGCGAAACGTCATTCGGTAAAATGATTTTCAGTGAAGCAGTCATCAATGAATGCAACTTTTCGTCAAAACGATTATCAATGAACCAGTTTCCGTCGAAAGTTTTTTATTTTCACAACGATTTTCGTCCAAATTTCTGCGTCGATAAAAGGATTCGGGAAAAGCGATTTCAGCGAAAAGGTTTCCGGTCAAATGACTTTCGGTAAATGGTTTCTAGAGAAATGAATTTTGGCGGAATGGATTTCGGCCAAGGAGTTTTCCGTGAAACAGTTTTGGATGAAATTTATTTTGGCGGAAAGGTTTTCAGCGAAACTGCTGTCGGAGCCATTTCTTCCTTCAAACGGGTTTCGAAACCGTTGTTTTCCTGTGAAACGGCTTTCTTTGAACCCATTTCCGGTGAAATGCGCTTCAACGAAATAGCTTTTAGCTTACTGAGGTTCACTGATAAACAACTGCAATAGGCTATCGGTAAAATGGCTTTCAATAAAATGTCCTATTTACCATTATGAAAAGAAACGATTTTTAATGAATCAGTTTTTGGTGAATTCCGGCGATCGTTCTTTCACGTCCAAATGGCTTTCGGAAAATGGTATTCGACGGAACGATCTTCGGGGCAATCGATTTTTCTGAAACGACGGTTTCGACGTAATTGTTTTTTTTTACGAGATGAACTTCGGCGAAACGGCTTTCGGTGAGATGGCTTTCGACGAATTGGCTTTCAGACACGATTAACTTCGATGGCACGATTAACGGAGAAATGGCTTTCGGTAAAATGGCTCATTTATCGTTACGCAAATAATAATACACGATCAAACAACTTAAATCAACGAAACAACTTTTAGCAAAATTTCATTCGGTAAATAGGCTACTGGAAAGATGGTTTTTGTTGGAATGGCTTTCAGCTATACAGCCTTTGGATACATGGTTAATGGATAAATCAGTCACAATTTTTGAAGAAGTGACTGCCAGCGAAACAACTTTCAGCGAAATGACTTTCGATGAAATGTTTTCCGGTGGATTCCGAAGAGAGTTCTTTCACGGCTTTCTACGAAACGGAAGCTGGCCATTTCGCCGAAAGCTATTTCGACGAAAGTCGTTTCGCCTAATAGGTCATTTCGCCGAAAGAGTCATTTCGCCGAAAGGGTCATGTTTCCTGTATGTTATGTCTCTTCATGGGGCGCAGCCACACAACCGAAGCCAAGATCGGCGGCACAAAGCTGAGTCGACCTACTCCAAGCTAGATTTCTTTGCTTTTGTTAGGTCCGAACCAAAACGATGTGGCGTTGCCGCATTAGATATTTTTCATTTTCACTTAATAAGCGGAAAATACCACAAACTTTTGCCTGGTAGTTACACCTATGCAATTGCTTTGATGGTCAGAAGATAATAGTCAACAAATTTTCTTGGGAACTGCGTTCTGAGGTTCGTGAATCAACCTTCATTCAAGAAGTGCAATTGTAGGTCAACAAAATGGGCGTTAACGCTATCATCTTCGCGTCGCAATTCCAATTACGATTTAAATACGATTTCAAGATTCGGCGAAATGGCATTCGGCGAAGTGGCCCATTCGGCGAAATAAACCTTCCGGCGAAATGACCCTGATCCCTAAGAAACGGCTTCCGACGAAAGTGGATTTTATGAACTAGATGAGTTGTAACGAAACGGCTTTCGGTGAAATGCCTCTCGATGCAACGGCTTTCGGCGAAATTGCTTTTGGTGGCATGGTTTACGGAGAAATGACTTTCGGTGAAATGAATTCTGGAAAGATGAAACGGTTTCTGGAGTTTAATTTTAAGTGAAACGGCTTCCGGCACGTTGAAACAGCTTTCGGTGAAATGACTTGGTGAAATGGAGAAAAGGTATTCCGATGAAACCGGTTTTCGGTGAAATGACTTTCGATGAAACGGCATTTTGGTAAAATGGTTTTGGAAGAAATATTTCTCGGCGAAACGGTTTACTGCATAATGAGTTCCAATAAAAAGATTGCCGGTAAAAACGGCTTTCGATGAAACGACTTTTGGAGAAATTTCTTCCGCAAAATGGAAGAGTGGAATGCAAAAATGGAAATGCAAAAAAACACAAGACACGTAAGCCGTACAAAAACATTGAATTCGGGAACCGGACACGGATTTTACAATGAAAAATTCGTTCAAAAAATGTCTTAACGGAGAAATGGCTCATTTATCGTTACGCAAATAAAAATACACAATAGAAAAATTGTTCGATGAAACAACTTTTGGTAAAATATCTTTTTGAGAAATAGACTATTAGAAAAATGGTTTTCGCCGAAATGTCTTTCAGTCATACAGCCTTTTGGAGACATGGTTAATGGATAAATCAATCACAATTTTTGAAAAAGTGACTGCCAGCGAAACAACTCTCAGTGAAACGACTTCCAGCGAAATGACTTTCGATGAAACGTTTTCCGGAGAATTCCGGAGAGAGTTCTTTCACGGATTCCTACGAAACGACTTTCGACGAAATTCATCGGTGGAATGGCTTTCGGCGTACTGGCTTTCGGCGCAATTGCTTTTGGTGACATGGTTTAAAACATGAAATGATTTCTGAAAGAAAGCCCTTTGGTGAAATAATTTTAAGTGAAACGGCTTCCGGACATGTGGCTTTCGATGGAATGACTCAACGAATGGGCATACGATGAAACGATTTTCGATGAATCGACTCTCAACGAAAGTTAATTTTTCATGGCCGTAAACGTATTTGCCTCGAAACGTTGAAACAGCTTGCGATGAAATGACTTGGTGAAATGGAAAAAAGGTATTCAATAAAATCGATTTTCGGTTAAATGACTTTCGATGAAACGGCGCTTGGTAAAATGGTTTTGGGAGAAATGAATTTCTGCAACGCGGTTTTCGATGACATGGTTTTCGGACAAATGACTCATGATGAAATGCCTTCGATAAAATGAGATCCAATAAAAAGATTGTAGGTAAGCAGGTTTCGATGAAACAACTTTCGGAGAATTTCCTTCCGCAAAACGGTTTCAAACGACACGGTTTTTGAAGCGGCGAATAACTTTCCATGGAAGTAGCTTCCGGAGAAATGGACGGCTGAATTCAAAAATCGGTAAAGTGCAACTTAGTTTAGAAAACCAGTTCAAGTGTTTTTCAATGCAAAAACCAGATAAAAAGATGAAAGATGGAGAACAAGACACGTATTTTACAATGAAAATATCGTTTAAAACTTTTTTTTCGCATGAACTGAAATAAACTTGTAATGCGAAAGCCGTACAAAAACATTGAATTCAGAAACCGGACGCGGATTTTACAATGAAAAAATCGTTCAAAAAATGTCTTTTTTTAGAGAACCGGACAAAAGAATTCGAATACAAAACCGGATAAAACTTCTTTCGAAGCAAGTGTGTTTCTATCCGATTCAAAGCATTCGAGTATATTTTTTTTTTGCGTCTGTCACAGTGAACGAAGCATAGCTTGCTACGACTGGCGACAGAAAAACTTTGAATGTAAGAATCATATAAAAAGAACTTTGTTTTCTCTAGTTTTTGAATCCAAAATTTTTTTGCGCGGCTCTTACAAAAAAAGTTATGGTTTCAAACCTTTTTTTACAGAAGCATTTTAAACTACTTAATCGGGGTTTTCAAACTAACTTGCACTTATCCGATGTTTGCATTCAACCGTTCAAATGATTTCCAGCGAGACAGTTTTTGACTGAAAAGTTTACAGGAAAATTACTTACAATGGAACGGTTTTCTGAGAAATAATTGTCAATGAAATGACTTTCGATGAAATAGTTTCACGGACAGTTTTTCTGTTGAAACGGTTTTTGGTAATACATTAAACAACATTATATCCTATCGTTCTGACAATTTGTGAATACCACGCTAGATAACGTTCTTTTCGGGTACTCCACTTCTTTATTGCCTTTCAGTTTTAAAGTTTGGTAAACATGTCCGAAAGAGGACAAATATCAAATACTGAAACTACTCTTCTTTATAAGGAAATAATCCAATGCTGATAGCTGAATAAATTGACTACCTAAAACCACAACTACAGGCGACAGTGAACCGATTTATTCTACGGAAGTCATGATTTTTACCTCTCCAAAAATTTAATGATATGGCAAGCGATTTGCTCATGTGGAAAACCATTCTTGGCAAAAAGCGTAAAATCTTGAAATAACACTCCGCAGTTTAGTTTGTTAAAGCAAATTCTCCCCAAACCGATAATAATTTCAGCTCCGATTCCACCTCCCCGCCCCTCACCCATTGGACTGCCCGGAAGAACAATTTAATGGCAATCAGAGAGATAATCGTCCGGTTTAAGTATCGCAGTTTGTTTCAAATTTTGGACCATTTTAGTACGCACACAAAAATCACACAGTAAAAGTGCCAAAGTATTTACCTTACCCAAATGGTCCGCGGTCCGTTTCGGTCCGGGTATAATCAAAAACAGATTTGCCAAACTCGGTTTCGAGCTCGAGGAACCTTCGAAAACCCGTTGTAATAATCATAATTGAGTTAGCGTTCCGCTCCGGGTTTCCGAAATGATCGGTGATGATCGCTCAGATTTACTGACTAGTTTAATTAAACTACTGAATGATGGTGATTAGAGCCGGATTGAGGGAACCCAAAACCGGTGTTTACAGATTCGGTGGCGTGACAAAAAAAATATTATTAAGGTTTCGTCAAGAGAATCTAGTATGACAAAAATTCAATATCCGAGATCAATGATTTCGCCTCAGAAGAATCATAAGTCCAAATTGTTATAACGGAATAGTTCTTAGAAATCCGAGCTTCGCACAAAACCGATCGAATTCGCCACCGTCCCCGGCCAGTACAGCTGCAACCGAAGTTTCCAACGGCAATCGATTCGACACTTGTTCGGAAAAGACATCATAAAAAATTATGGCATTTTATATATCTTTTTTTTTTCTTTTTTCCTCTTGTTTTACTTCAAACCGTTGGACGCATTTGCTCGAGGTGTGTTCTACGTTTGCGACGTCGTCGTTCTGACCGTGTTTCAATACTTTGAGCCACTTTTAATGGTCACCTGCGTACACGCGGCTTCTTGTGTTATTATTTTTTTTATTATTTCATCTACCGGTGGACCTTTTGCAATGTAATGCTATTCCCTTTTCCCGGGCCTGTTTGTCTGACCGTCCGTCCGTCCGTTCGTCCGTCGAAGGATAATTTATGGGTTCGGGAGGCTTAACCCCGGTGCACATCTCGATTAAGCTTTCCGAAGTGGGGATCTTTTATTTCTCGCTCTCTCTCTCTTCCACGGCTCCAAAGTAGCCTCCCGGCAAGGAAGTGGATTGATAACATTTACATTCCGCAGTGCTGGGCACCGTTGGCAGAGGAACCGAAGGAGACAATAACTTTTTTTTTGCTTCTGTCGATGGTTAGCAGAGCAAAAAACAAAGACAGTAAAAAAAGCACCTTTAAGATGCTGTTTTGGTGAACAGCAAATACTTTTTCATGAGTAATGAAAGTTAAAAAATTGACTCCATGTTGGATAGCAAAAAACAATACAATTTTTTTAGTGTAATTTGTGAGATTTAAAGTCCTAACAAATGTTAGTTTAGCCTGTATGCAGTGAATTGCAAGAAATTCATGCCTACACTGAGCAATCAGCCGGCGAACACCACACAAAAAGGAATGCACACTTGTTCTCAGTGTCGAATAGACAATTTTTGGTGCAATTTTTTTCTCACGTGCTCTCGCCTAAATACACCCAAGTGTGCACTGGTTAGCGAACACGTGTGTAATTTTCATTAATTTATAGAGCTGGCCTTGCTCTCTAAATATTCCAGCAAAATACAAAAATGAATTGTATTCTTGCTGAATTTGCAAGCCCCAGACTTCTCTCATGCGAACCGTACACCAAAGTGCACACTTCGGTGAAAATATCTGCGTCCACCTCAGAGAATTTCATACTTTTAGGTTTTATTTATAATTTATAATAGTTTTACAGTGGATTCAGCAATGACTACAGGTTTATAACAGCTGTAATCCATTGCATTTTTGACAAGTAATATAATAGTTTTCAGATTGTTTTTAAAACTTTTATAAAATATTCCACACGGACAAACAACTGAGCTAGATTATGATCTCATCATTGGCTTTTTTTGTGAGTTGCATTGCAACACACCGAAAAAAAACGAATTAGTGCTAGAATAAAACAATGCACAGTGGGAAAAAATCTTTGAAAACCCGCAAAGAATTATGTAACTCATGAACTAATTGAGATAGGTCAACGAACTAAAGCGTTTCTGATGTAAAAATGTAAAACGGAAATCAATGGAATGATTTACAATGGCCACACGAATAGCAATCCTGCTCGTTTTACCCCAAATTCCCAGCAGTTTTAGGTTTTTTGTAGTATTTGTTCTGTAACTTGAAAAGAAGTCGAGTGCGGCATTCTGGAATAGCCTACTTTCATGTAAGAAAGTCTAGAAAATCGAATGGAAGAACCTACACTGGCCGCACGAAACGTTCTGGTGACTATTTTACCGAGATTTAAGGACGATTTACAATAAGATATCATGAAATGGAGTAATTGGGTAAAATAGTCACCAGAACGTTTCGTGCGGCCAGTGTAGGTTCTTACAATCGATTCTACCGACTTTTTTACATAAGATAAGTTAGATTTATACTATGGCCACACTATGAGTTAAAACAAGCTTTAACTGTGATTAAATGTTTTAAGCAAAATAACATGTTTTACTTTTGCGTTATTTCATATTCAGAAACGTCACATTAAAACATGTTTTCCCGAAATAACATCATATAATTGTCAGTAAAGCACAACCCTGCTAGCATTTTGCTTCACTTTTCGACTACGTCAATTGACAAGTAGTTCAACAAAAGAAGTTTTCCATCAAAGTAGCCATGTAATAATAATAAAACAAAACAGGAAACTGGTACCAACGTTGTCAGGTATACTGATTTCTCGGTATTTATACAGATTTTTGACCTCTATGCCACAATACAGATATGAACTCCCAGAATACCGATAATTCACGGATCATACAGATAAGTACCTGCTTTGCTGCTCAAAAATATTCGAAACGTTGGCAATAAGCGTGAAACGATAATATCATTCATAGCTAGGAGAAGTACCTGGCTTATTTCTTATTTTTCGGATGTTGTCAAAAGATTTTTTTCCTTCCTACCTGTGACGTAGACATTTTTGCAGTTTGTTTATAAACAAACTCAATTCCAAGTAATATGTCATGCGTATAACATAATCTTAGTGTGAACAGTGCGGATTTAACTTTATATTACTATCGTTAAACATGTTATTTTATGCAGGTGTGAACATAGTATTAGTAAAATTCCTATAAATTTTACCTAGATTTAAGAACGATTTACAATAAAATACCATAAAATGGAGGAAATGGGGTAAAATAGCCACCAAATGATTCGTGCGACCAGCGTGCACTCTTCCATTCGATTTTTCATAGATTTTTACATAAAATAAAGCTAAAGGGTGATTTTTTAAGAGCTTGAGAACTTTTTTAAACAATAAAACGCATAAAATTTGCAAAATCTCATCGGTTCTTTATTTTAAACGTTAGATTGGTACATGACATTTACTTTTTGAAGATAATTTTATTTAAATGTTGACCGCGGCTGCGTCTTAGGTGGTCCATTCGGAAAGTCCAATTTTGGGCAACTTTTTCGAGCATTTCGGCCGGAATAGCCCGAATTTCTTCGGAAATGTTGTCTTCCAAAGCTGGAATAGTTACTGGCTTATTTCTGTAAACTTTAGACTTGACGTAGCCCCACAAAAAATAGTCTAAAGGCGTCAAATCGCATGATCTTGGTGGCCAACTTACCGGTCCATTTCTTGAGATGAATTGTTCTCCGAAGTTTTCCCTCAAAATGGCCATAGAATCGCGAGCTGTGTGGCATGTAGCGCCATCTTGTTGAAACCACATGTCTACCAAGTTCAGTTCTTCCATTTTTGGCAACAAAAAGTTTGTTAGCATCGAACGATAGCGATCGCCATTCACTGTAACGTTGCGTCCAACAGCATCTTTGAAAAAATACGGTCCAATGATTCCACCAGCGTACAAACCACACCAAACAGTGCATTTTTCGGGATGCATGGGCAGTTCTTGAACGGCTTCTGGTTGCTCTTCACTCCAAATGCGGCAATTTTGCTTATTTACGTAGCCATTCAACCAGAAATGAGCCTCATCGCTGAACAAAATTTGTCGATAAAAAAGCGGATTTTCCGAATGGACCACCTAAGACGCAGCCGCGGTCAACATTTAAATGAAATTATCTTCAAAAAGTAAATGTCATGTACCAATCTAACGTTTAAAATAAAGAACCGATGAGATTTTGCAAATTTTATGCGTTTTATTGTTTAAAAAAGTTCTCAAGCTCTTAAAAAATCACCCTTTATTTCAGTAAACCGCACTCGATTTATTTTCAAGTTACAGAACAAATACTACAGAAAAGCCTAAATCTGCTGGGAATTTGGGGAATTTCCATTGAGTTTCTTGGATTTTTTTATATAAGAAACACTCTTGTTTGTTGCCTTTTTCCATGGTTCCCGATTTCTTTGCGGGTTTCCTGCTTTTTTTCCCACTGTGCAATGAAGACACTCTCCACATTGTGTAAACATTTTCTTATAACCATTGTGGTCAATTCAAATCGTTCACAAAACTAGTGTGGTGTACACTGAGATCACCTTTTACGCGGGGGATACGTACCGCGTAAAAAACCACGAAAAAAAAACCACGTAATTTCGGAAATCCGCGTAAAAAAAAACGCAAAACTAAATATTTTTTTCTGACGCCAAATAACTTAGAAATACATGAAACACCCAGATCTTGCATAATTCCAAAAAAAAACAATTTTTTTGAAAAAAATCAACTTTGGAACTTTTGAAAAATTTTGAGATTTTCGATATAAAAAAAAAAATTTATACCGAATGTCAGAAATGTATGAAACGTCGAGATCTGGTGTAATCTAGATTTTTTTTTATTTTTTCAAGTGTCAGAGGATAACACCAGATCCCGACGTTTCATACATTTCTATGACAAAACAAGAAAACCGCAAAAATTGGGGAATCCACGTAAAAACACCGCGTAACTTCGAAAATCAGCGTAAAAACCGTGTAACTTCGGAAAACCGCATACAAAAGCAGCGTAAAAAACTGCATAAAAACCGCATAAAAAAGACCTCAGTTTATGTTCTTTGGATGACAATTTCGCTTAGCATGTTTGACACATTTGCTGTGGACTTCGTTACATTTAAGGTTAAGTGCGATTTGCTTAAAAATATCGTAACGTAAAAAGGAGGGGAAACAATTGACTTTTATCTTTCATTTTCAGAACACCTGAGCAACTTTTGACGCAGTGAAGCTGAATTATACCAAAATGACAATTATTCACAAAAAATATTTTTTTGAATCATGCAGATTTTTACAAAAAAAAATAAATTCGATTCACAAACATTTAGGGCATGTTCAGGAGTGTTCTAGTTCTAGATGCATAATTTATGTCAGTTACAAAATTTAAATCTGAATTTTATAACAAGAAAAACTGGCAGCCCCAGCAGTGTTTCACTCGTGTTTCAAATATACACAAAAATAGAACGGCATCGTAGACCAGTTTTAAATTTAACAGAAGAACTGGTCGAATAAATAAAACTGGAACGGCTTGTTGGGGATACGTTTGTTCCAGTTTCTGCTCTATTATAAATCTTCCATATAGAACTTCTAGCTGCTGAATTTGCTCTTAGCAAATTGATTGCTTTTAATTCGTGATTTTATTATTTTGTAAGCTTATAATATTGTTGACCATATTTTTCTCTTTTTGGCCCACCATGAAAAAAGTAATACAAATCAAACCCATCATCGATGGAACATTTTCTGAGATGACTCTTTTCGAGAAATTGTAAAAAATGACATTATATTACAGAATTACTACAAGCATAGAAGTAAAGAAGTATATATTCTTTCAGGAAAAAATTGCTTCTAAGTTAACAACACTTGCGGAACATTAGAAAACAACCGAAAGCTACGGATTTCCAGTAGTTGTTAATTTAAATTGAAATGAGCCAATCGATTTTCCGGACTAATTTCCAGAACAAAACAAAAACACAATTTACTTTTTCTCTCCGCACAATTTTCTCGGAGATGGCTGAACCGATTTCAACAAACTTAAGCGCATTTGACAGCTACTCTATTAGGCTGTGAAGTGCGTTAGAAGATCCCTCGACTGTCGCTTCTGGTTCCGGAGCTTGAATGGTATAAGTGACGTAACCGACAAAATACCCGTTTTAGCACTTAATTTTCTCGGAGATGAATAAACCAATATTAGCCAGCTTATGGTTGTTTGAAAGCTACTGTTAGGTCTGGAGGTGTAATGGTAAAAGTGACTAAACGACTAAACTAATTGACGCTCAATTCTCTCGGATACGTGATCAATGATCAGGTTCAAATATATTATTGCCAATGCATTTGATTTGAGGAATGTTGCCGAATATGTGACGTGGGCGCTGAAGCATGCTTTCGGTACTTCCGGGATCAGGAACGATGATCCGGTATACCCAAAGCCATCGTATTTTATCATAAACTAACCACTGCAGGATAATTGAAGGATTATTCAGCTATTTGAATGTATTTCGCTTGAATTTTCCGTGTCATGTGTAAAAACACTCTCCTGAAAATGGATTTTTTTTACTTATCAGCCTGTAATTCTGCAACCGAACATCGTATATGGATGAAATGTGTTAGTATTGTATAGGGTTATAGTACCTTTCATTAAAATCTACACACTTAAAAAAAACCCTGTGATTTTACATCTTATTAGATGCACATAAATGGAGCGTCGCAGTTCACGGAAGTTTACAATTTACGAAGAACATTTATTATTGTGTCTAAAACTCCATGACATGAAATTCATTGAAATAAAAAAAAAGAATACTGATAGCAACCACCGAGACTTGAACCGAGAATGATTGGATCGCATGTACGTCTGTTAATCGACTGAGCCACAGAAGCATGCATCTGCTTGGCTGGTAAAAGGTGCATTTAAATTTATACGGTCGAACCTTCTATCAGAACGCAAGTAACAGTCGAAACCAGTAAAATTCAAGCACATCTAATATTAAGTCATTACAAATAAAAAATTTTTTGACAAATTAGGACTTATTGAATTACATCGTATGAGGGATTAAGTAACGATACCATCTTTACGAATTTAAGCGATCATTCTCAAATTATATCGTCAATAAAGTTGAATGGAAATAGACAAAAACAGGTACTAACAAAAAAACTAGTTGATCACAGCAAGCTCAATAGAATTTTCAATCAATATATTGACAGTTTATTGTCCATAGATGATGTCGAAGACGTCATTTCGAACATCATATCAACATATAACTCAATGTTATTGCAGTGTACTAAGACTTATACCAAAGCAATTAATGTGAAACGTGAATACTGTCCTTGGATGTCGTACGATCTTTGGAAACTACTACAGCTTAAATCCAATTATCTCAAAAAAGTAAGAAAAAAACCAACTGATCTCAACCTTCTAGGATTACTGAAACACGTCTCCAGGAAAGTTGACATAGTGAAAAGGTCAAACAAGAAATTATATTACGAAAATTTTCTGAATACTACATGTCATTCTAGACTTTGGAAAAATGTTAATTTAATTATGGGTCGCACTAAATCAAAAGAGCAAATAAAACTAGTAATAAATGGAACAAAAACAAAAAGCGAATTGGAAGTATGTGAAACATTCAACGATTATTTTTCAAGTATTGGCGCCTCTCTAGCTGACGAAATTTCGAACTTGAACACTTCAAATCCTATTGAAAATGTTTATTCTGTCACAAATTCAATTTGTCTACGTCCAGCCACTGAAAATGAAGTCATTGTTATAATTAACGAACTTGATTCCAGCAAATGTAATGGTTATGACAATATTTCTGCAAAGCTTCTGAAAAGTAATCCTCGCTCCTTCTCAACAATTTTAGCTCAAATATTTAACAAAATTTTAATAACTGGTGTTTATCCTGATTGCCTAAAAATAGCCCGTGTAGCACCCATTTTCAAGACCGGAAATAAGTGCGATCCTTGCAACTACCGTCCTATCTCTACTTTATCGATTTTCAATAAAATCTTGGAGAAACTTCTCGTGAACAGAATGCTCGACTTCCTAAATTCTAATAATATCTTATATCGATTCCAATACGGTTTTAGATCTGGATGTAGTACAACAACAGCTATTGCTGAGCTGGTTGATTGTCTCATTGGTGATATTGATACCAAACAAATTGTTGGTGCATTGTTCTTGGATCTCCGAAAGGCTTTTGACACATTAGATCACAAAATCCTTTTAGAAAAACTGAATCGATACGGGATTAGAGGGGTGGCAAATGACATAGTCAAAAGCTATTTATCCAACCGAAAACAGTTCGTATCTATTGGTCATTCATCTAGTTCATATCGCTCCATTAGTGTAGGAGTACCTCAAGGTAGTAACATAGGACCATTGTTATTTTTAATTTATATTAACGATATTGAGAATTTGAATCTAAAAGGTGTACCTAGGTTATTTGCTGACGATACTGCACTGTTCTATCCGTGCAAGGACGTACAAACATTAATCCCGTTGATTGAGTACGACCTCCGGATCCTATCTAAATATTTCAACGCAAATTTGTTGTCTTTGAACTTATTAAAAACGAAATACATGGTGTTTCATTCCCCGAGAAAAAAACTACCAAATCATCCTCATCCATGTCTTGAGACAATTGCAATAGAAAAAGTAAACGATTTCAAATACCTAGGTATACATCTCGATTCAACTCTTTCTTGGGATGTACATATAAAGGCTATCGAAAAAAAAAATATCCGCACTATCCGGCGCATTGCGCAAAGTTAGCTATTTTGTTCCAAGGAGGGCTTTATTGAGTTTCTACTTTGCTTGTATTCATTCTCACATTCAGTATCTAATAATCGTTTGGGGTCATGCACCTAAGTCCAGATTGAAAAAAATTCAGATATTGCAAAATAGATGCCTTAAAACTATTTTTAAGTTGCCTCATTTGTATCCCACAGCTTTACTGTATTCCAACACTAGTCACTGCATTTTGCCCATTCTGGCATTGAGAGACATGCAAACAATCATGTTCGTCCATAAGGCGCTATACCAACCAGGGGTTCATAGCAATTCACCTCTATCGGTTATTGCACGGCAGCGAAATAGCAGACAAGCTAATTCACTACTGCGAACTAGAGTATCCACAAATCTCGGTCAAACTCGGATAACGTTCTACGGTCCGACTATCTATAATTCTCTACCTATAAGTCTGAAACAAATCATGAATATTGACTTGTTTAAAACTAAAATGAAACAATATGTAAAATCGAAGATAGTTGATTATATTGTGTAGGTGTATCAGCCGCATGCTGTGGTTTGTATGTTGTATGTCCTGGTTTTTGGATGTGTGTGTGTGTGTATTTTTAGTCCCTTTTTTATTTATCGCTTCCGTCAGAGGTATCCTCTGTTGTCGTAATAATGTGCTGTGCTTATTTTCAAGATTTATTATTGTATCCAAGTATTGTTACTCTGTTACTATCATTCTAACCGGTTTTGTATTCAATTTTTTAATTTTATTAATTTATTTTATTAATTCATTTTTTCATTCATTCATTCATTTATTCATTCATATATTCATTCATTTATTCATTCATTTATTCATTCATTTGTTCATTCATTTATTCATTCATTTATTCATTCATTTATTCATTCATTCATTCATTCATTTATTCATTCATTAATTCATTCATTAATGCATTCATTTATTCATTCATTTATTCATTCACTTGTTCATTTATGAAATAAATTTCGTTTTACATTACTTTAATCATTCATTTACTTATTCATTAATTTATTTATTAATTCTTTCATTTAACTTATTCATCAAATATAAAAAGAGGAGGAGGTTTTTGTGCCCTTTGAGTAAGTACTGGTTCAACGGTCAGCTCAAGGGGGATTTTTCCTGCTCCAATAGACGAATACATAAATATTATTTTTAGAACAGTTTATTTTTTAACATATTAAGTGCCCCTTAACAGGAATCTTACATTCCACTGGGAGCTCTTGCTTAGTACAAATAGTTAGCCTTCTTCGTTTTATAATAACCTCAGCTTGATAAAATCGCGTTTTTTTTTGTTAGTAGAATTTTTTTCCCCAAGCTGAGGACTGTATGTGTCCGCAACCAGAGGGCTCCTAATGTGAGCTTTTTGGTGCGGGGGAGTGTGGAGGGCAAAAAAAAAAAAAAAGTCATCAGTAAAATTCAAAATTTTTGGAGTGTGAGGTTGTGAAAATTGCACATTTTATCCCGTAGCTCCCGAGCCGGAAGTCGGATCCCGATGAAATTCAATGGCACGTTATTGGATCACAAGACCTTTACTTTGAATATAAGTTGAAAAAAATAGGTTACGCGGGGGGACGGGTGTAGCGTGATGGGATAGTCGATGCCTTTCACGCCGCCCACCTGGGTTCGATTTTCTGGTCCGAAGAGGCGAATGACCTAAGATGTTAAAGCCTCTGTAATTGAAACAAAAAAAAAAGGTTGAGCGGTCTCTGAGCACATCGAGTACACTAATATCACCCCATTACTCCCGAACCGGAAGTCCGATCCGGGTAAAAATCAATAGGATAACCTATGGGACCAAGAGACCGTTTATTCGAATCTAAGTTTGTGAAAATCAGTCCAGTCATGTCCGAGAAAAAAGACACATATAGACATTTACTCTGTCCGTCGAGCTGAGTCGAATGGTATATGACATTCGACCCTCCGGGCCTCGGTTAAAAAGTCGATTTTCACAGTGATTGCATAACCTTTTTCTATATGAGAAAGGCGAGGTTCAAAACTGTTTCAATGTATAGGTTATGCTAGTTGCTGGCCAAACAAACTAATTTCTGCTGTACCGGTTCCTAGCTTCCGGTTCCCGAAATACCGGAAATAAAGGTCGAAAGCTCAAAAACAGAACTCTTCATTTTCTCAGAAACATCTGAGTCGATTTTCAAAAACTTATACTCAAGTGAAACTGTCAACGTTTATTAAAATACACGGCATTTTACCTATTGTTCGGAACCCACTTCCGGTTCCGGAACAACCGAGTGAGATGTGTTTTAAATTTAGAGCGCAAATGCAATGAACGAAGAATTAAACGCTCCAATTAAAATAACATAAAAAGTTATCTGTATTTGGTATCACAATCAAATTAAATTTCAATGTGTGGACTGGGAGCACTGCTTCGAGGTATGATTTTCTTTTTGGTCAGTCTATTCTGGCAGATGTTGTTTTACGTTTTGTGTAGAACCTAGAGTGACTAGTATCAAAATGACGACAGTTGTTCGTTTGGAATGACAGCTTCCAGTTACGAACGAGCAAGCGCCTTGCCAATTGCTATGTAAAGCTAACGAAACTACCAACATTTCGGATTAAATATTTCTGATTGTTGCCATCATTACGAATGAGAAGTCGTCACTCTGCTTATAGGCACTTCATCCCATCCCATCATCGATTACTGGAAGCCTGTTTAGAGTATAGGTTCAACTCAGTTGAATCGAGGATTGAGTTTCGAACTCGGTTTTCAAAACGACTTTGCTCGCATCACTGTTGTTAGGACTTCGGAATTCAACTCACAATAGAGATTTTTTTTGTATTTCAAACAACTTAAGCAAGGGACAGTTAACGTTTCACAAGTAAAATTGACGTAAATATTCATACATTGTGGTCTCCCAATCTGAAAGCCGTAGTAATTTCGGATAAATTTCCATTGCAAAGGTGCATTATCTTTCATCGTAGATTAAATAATCAGGTCGGTTCCAATGTTCCACACGCATCGAGGCCAACCCACGGGCGATTTTGGGAAAGTGAATGTCTCCTGGAGGTACTTCAGAGGTACCCCAATTAGCAGTCCGAGCACCACCAGCACCAGATCTTGATTTGGCCGGGCGAAAGGAATGGAGCAAAATTATGATATCATTTAGCCAAATAAGGACCATTCTATCGCAGCAGGCCGGTCGGTTTCTCCCACTGTGCCATGGCAACGAAACGCACGTCAGAAATGTCTCAATCATGGGCTCAATCCACCGACGAGGAAACAAATTTTGATGAGGTGGTAAAATGGAAACTTTCGTTCCAATCGTTTCACCAGATTCGGGATGACGATTTTTGTGTTGGATAACGCTGGACATTAAAATTCATCCCAACCGAAGTTGCAGTCTCGGAGTACGGATTTTGGCCAAACCTGAGATGAGCCAAAAAAAAAAGGCATCCCGTAAGCTGAATAAAATATTCATTTAATGACACCAGGATTATGTGATTGAAATTTTTATGTTTCCCAAACGTGCGGAAATCGTCGTGCATCGGAAGGTAGAATCCCCTGGTCCCGGCCGGTCGGGAAGATAATTGGGCGCGCTGACCGAGCGAGCGAATGATTGGTGAGTTTTGAGTGGGCTTTTTTTTATAAACCCAGTGCATTCGCAAACTGCAAATTGGTCCCACTTCGGAACGAAAAGGCGTGGGTGTGCATCCGAATTGACACTCGTTATGGGATTAAAACACGGGCTCTGGCTGATCCGCTACCGGACCACCGAAAAAATGCCAAACGACATGTCCGTCCGCGAGATGAGCAGTAAAGCCAGGGTGAATAACACGTACCGGATAAAGATCAAACGATGAAGGACGTGAGCTGGGCGCTTAATGGCAACTGTGGACGATGATGATGATGCTGCGGATGCACCGAGGACCGTCGGGACTAATTAGTATCAATGTCACGAATTGCTTGGTAAAAATTTGTAAACTAAACTGAGCATTGATCTTGAATTTCGCTGGTATGCGTAGGGAGACGCTGACCTCATCTGTTAGTTTCGCTACACGCTGAGCAGGAAAGCCTCAAAATTAGGTCATAGCGAAATTCTTTATTTTATAAACGTCATTATGCTAAACGGCATTATGGAGTAAATAAAAATCTATTAAGTCAAAACATGTAAATTAAGAAGTTTTCTAACAACCCATGCATAATCACTAATGCAAAATCGCCATTTTGAGATTAGTTTATTTTCATCACGAAACGTCTAACCTCAAACAGTTTTGAGTACGATTCAGTCGATCAGTCCACTTCCGACAACGTTCACGGGGCTAACCGTCCGTCGAAATTAGTTTGATGCTTTCATGCTTCTCTATGCTTTTATTCATGAGTCTATAATGAATAGTGTTCCCGAAAATTCCGCAGTAATTTGAAAAAGAGGCCACATTTCACCACTAGGTGGGTTAGAACCTTGGTTGAAAGAGGTTTTTTTATAAATTTTGATTTTGTTCATCTTTGTACTCTCATTCAATGGTTCTAATGGCGTTCCAACATTTCTACATCATTTTAATACCACGATTTTTCATTACCCTTAAAAAAACACGATGCAAATTTCTTTCCAGCAAACTTCTTCTTCAAGTACAAGAACAGAAAGTAGTCGCTAGGGGCTCAACCCAGCGAATATGATGGATGAAGCAGCAATTCGATAAAAAAAAACTTTTTGTTCTCCATTCTGGGCCGTTTTATCTCAATTTCAATTTTCAAACGATCCAATAATAATGTGTAATATTTACTACTGACTGTTACATAGTTTTAAAGATAATCTATCAACAAAATTCCGTTTGCATGCTACAACAAAGAAGTAACAACCTTGTCCTCTGATGTTTGTGAGTCTTCAGACACTTTGGTCGGCATCCACCGGCTGCTTTTTATTTCACTCCGGCTTGTTAAGATGGATCCATGTTTCATCCATTGTAACGTATCAACCCAACAGTACCGATTTATGATACTTCTACATGGCCAAACGCTGTTGTTTTTGATAAGCTATGTAAAAATACAACACCTTCTGTGCAAACATTTTTTTTACATTCAAGTTCTCATGCTTTGTAAATACTCTTCCACTATTCTATCACCTGCAACTTTATTCCTAGATTTTCCTCAACAACGGAGTGAACTTTTCTCGTACCAGTCAACAAAGGTTGATTTGCATGAAGCAAAGTCTAATTATTAAGCAATTAATATTATTATTGATCTAACCTTTTCGATCGTTCGCCGGTTGAATTAAGCAAGGTAGTTTTCATGCGCAGTATATTTTTTGGCATTTAAAAAAGGTCATTTGTTGAAGGATTCACATAATTTAACTACCAATCGAGTCGAAAACATTTAACTTTCACATGTATGGCAACGTTGTTATAGAATTTCAATAGTACACCATTGAAAACTCGGTTTCAACTGGCCAATGTCATCACGAGCCAATCACTGCATGTCACAATGATATCATCCTCTTGATTCCTCTTCAGTTGCTTATGCATGAAAAAATACCGCACCACGGTGCACAGTATGAACTTTCGCACAAAACAGAATCCAAAAAATATAGGCTCTGTCCCATTTTACTGCTCAGTCAACGCCGGCCTTCATGCGGAGCGGATGGGCGAAATGTTCCCTTTGTCATCCACGCGACGACTCGTTTTGCAGTGTGACAGCGATGTCAGACCTATGGAAATCTCCATAGATCTACGGATTAAGAGATTTTTTCAACGGAAACTGTGCAAAAAACAGGTCTTTTCCTGTACGTTTCGTGTTTGACACCGCTAGAGTTTACATCGAGGAAAAACACAGATTTTTTTCATCTATTTTGCTAAACAGATTACAGAATTTTTCAAAACTCACAGAATTCTAAAAAGAAGAACTCACAGATTTCTACAAAATTTCGCTAACGTGGAAGATTTGAGGAACGGTTCTGAAATTTTCACGATTTTAAAACGAACATATGCATTACAGATGATAAACAGATACAATTTATCATCTATGATGAATGTCATACAGATAAACAGTTTTTATTGCAGTTTAAATTTTCAATCGATCTAATAATAATGTGTAATATTCACTACTGATTGTTTTATTTTTCTCATAACCAATAAACTGAATTTCATTCGCATCCCAAAATGAAGGGCTTTGGTCGGCTTCCACCAGCTGCTGTCGATTTGACTCAGGCCTGTTACGATGGATCCATATTTCGTCCATTGTAACTTATCAACGTTAAAACTCTGATTTAGGAAACCTGTACAAACAGTCTTGAAACCCAGTGAAACGCTGTTGTTCTTGCTGTTCAAGTGCTCATGCATAATTTATGAGTACTCATCCTTTTTTCTATCTTTGCGAAGACAACTTTCACAGGTTTCTACAAATTTTAAAGAACATTTCGCTAGACTGGAAGATTTGAGGAACGATTTTCATAATTTCAAACGAAAATATGCATCAACAGATTTTTCAATTTGAAACACAAATTTTAATTTTTTCGTGATCGGTAGTATTTTGAACACAAGTCTGCATTTCTTTCATTAAAAACCCTTTTCTTAATCCATCTTGTGGAATGATAATGCCTTTCTTTTTCATCGGCACATTCTCATTGACACATTTTTTGCCAAACTAGCCTAAGTTTGTGGAAATCGTTTAAAACAATCTCCGAGAAAATTGAGTGAAGTAAAACATCGCATTTTGTCGGTTACGTCACTTATACCATTATATCTCCGAAAACAGAAGTCACAATTGAGCAATCTCTAAGAAAAATGAGAGTAAATAAACAACGCGTTTTGTCGGTTACGTCACTTCTACAATCATATTTCCGGAACCAACAAAATGTTGTGCCGAGTTGGGTGAAACAACTTTGGAAACGTACGCTAAAATTGTAAAAGTGCATGGTGATAGCACATGGCCTTAAAAGTCCCGGGCCTGACACATAGATGGCGCTAGTTTTAATGCAGTCATCTTTTTCAGTTAATACTAACCTTTAAAAAACATCTGTTAAAATTTCATGATATTTCATGATAAACTAATGAATAGTTTGTGAGTTATTGTGCTAAGAGTGACTCTACTTTTGTTATTTTCAGAATCCAAAAAAATTTCGTGTTTTAATTTTGCACTGTTGAACTGGAAAAAATACCGTTCAAGCAAAGCAATGGCTGGAAAAGCGGTATGGAAACTCCGCTTCATTAGAAACAACAATTAAGGTCTAAGGCCAGTGTGTTTTAGGGCTATTTTCACGCTTCAAATCTTATTTTCTTAGAAACGATAACGAACATCAAAAACCCTAACAGACAATTTCTCAGAAAATTAGTTTTGATTTTGCTGTGAAAATTTCAAAATGATTCATTGACTTTAGCGGTCGGGAAAGTTTTTTTTTCCTGAAGAAAGAATTGCATAGCTAAAAACGCCGTCTTTCAACTTGTTCATTGAATATCTCGCCTTCAAAAGCATGGATCACAAAACTATCCTGACAATGTTTAGATAATTTAATTTAAATGCGATCAGGGCGTGAAAACACACATGTTGTCGTGATAAAAATGAAGTGAATGTTATTTTTGTCAAGGTAAGACGATTTCTTTGCACGCGCCATTTTTTCTGCTCCAGTTTCCTGGTATCGTAACAAAACATGAGAAAGAAATAAAATCGGCTCAGAAAGGCACTCGGCCACATCGAGAGTCATTTTGCACATATGAGAGAGAGAGCATGGAGAGAAATGTAATACGCAGAGCGAGCCACATGGTTTCACGCGACCTACTGGCCTCAGCTCTTAAACTTTGGTTTGCTGACTTCAAACGTGGTTGTAGAGATACCGATGATGCAGAACGCAGTGAGCGTCCAAATGAGGCGGTAACACCAGAAAATATTTAAAAAAATCCCCAAAATCGTTTTGAATGATCGAAAAGTGAAGTTGCGTGAGTTAGCTGACATTGTCAATATATCAAAAGATAGTGTTAGCTTTATATTGCGTGATCATTTGACTATGAGAAAGCTATGTTCAAAGTGGGTGCCGCGTTTGCTCACTGTTGACCAAAAACGATAACGTGTTGATGATTTCGAGCAGTGTTTGACCATGTTTAAACGTAACAAAATGGAATTTTTGCGTCGATATGTGACAATGGATGAAACATGGATTCATCGCTTCGCTCCGGAATCGAAAACGATCGTCATCTGAGTGGACAGCAACTGGTGAACCTCGTCCAAAGCGCCCCAAAATCACAACAATCGTCTGGAAAAGTTATGGCCTCGGTATTTTAGTATGTGCATGGTGTAATATTTCTCGACTATCTTGAGAAAGGGCCTTTAACAGTGAATATTGTATAGCGTTATTAGAGCGAAATCGCTAAGAAACGACCGCAAGTCAATCAAAACAATGGCAAAACTACATGAATTGAACTTCAAATTGCTCCCACATCCACCGTATTCGCCAGATTTGGCTTCCAGCGACTACTGGCTGTTCGCAGACCTGAGAAAAAAATGCTCGCCGGAAAGAAATTTTACACGAAGTTATCGCTGAAACTGAAGCAACAGATAAATCGTTCTACAAAAGTGATATTAAAATGTTAGAACTGGGCGCTGGAATGATTGCGTTGGTCTTGATGGAGATTTTTTGTATATTTTTGTCGTGAATACGACTTACTTTACTGTGGGGTGCCTTTTCAAAATTAGCCGTATGGAAGAATGGGCAGAACTTAATCGTGAATATCTCGACTTGTATTAATGGTAGCAACATAATTCTTTCACCATTTCATCAAAAATATGATCAGGAATTTAGGATAATATTTTGAACAGTGTGAGATAACCACAAACAACTCAAAAATTAAGTTTACTCAAAATTTCAAAAAAACTCTTTACTTTCGCTTGGGTTTTTCGCGCAAGGACGACGATTTTGAGGTAGTCAGGCACATATCTTCAACTGAATGCGTATAAAAGAGGAACCGTGGTAAAAATCGATCATTTCTTTTCGTGCATTCGATGGAAGCAGACGTCGTGGGAGTTAAACCTTTAACCAGCAGCGACGGAGAGTGCACCTTCTGCGTGGTTGAAACCTCAAACGCTCAGGTAGCAACTCTCATTTGCTTTTCGGTAGTCGTAACGAGGTTTAGAATTCAGAGCCTGCGTGCTGAAACTGGATTCTGGAACTGTATTCCGGAACTAATTTGAGTTTCTAAACTGCAGTTCTAGAATTGAAACTGGATTCTGAGTCTGTTATTGGTTCAAAATTTAGTTCTTGAACTCAGGATCCAGTTCTTTATTCCAGAATCCTTCTATTCGGTTCTTTTTAGAACCATAATTATACTCCTAAGGAATTATGCGGAAATGTACATTACTGTACTCTATACAACCCATTCTGGTAGTCATGGCGGAAAATCGTCTTCAAGTTTCAGAGCTTAGTTCTGGAATATGGGTTTAGAATTCAGAGTCTGCGTGCTGAACTAACTCAACTCGTCACTCTTCATCACGAACGCTTTCATAAAAAGTTCTTTTCAGAGCCACCATTATTTTATTATAAAGAACTATACTGCTTATTTCATAATATTTAATTGCGTTTCAGAATGTTTAATGTTACTAATTTGTAATTTAGTCTAGGCGCATCGTTTAAATTTCTAGTAATGAAAAAGGGGAAAATTGCACAATTCAAACAATCGATCAACTACCAATTCGAATTCGGAAGCATAAATAAAGCGTGTCATATTCGTATTCACGACATCCAGTTATGTCTCTGACATTACACACCCGTACTTTTTTTTTAATCTGCTCTTTTTCAGTTAAGCTTAACGCGGTCGTTTTACAATAAAAAATATTTATTTTTTTGCTGGATCGTGTAGTAATTTTTTCCTTGGAGGAGAGGCGCTTTCGCTGTTATCTAACGAATGAAGGGGGAGCAGTGGTTCGCTATTGACGCTCCCGTCCATTGATTCGGCATGACCGTTATTGGTGGAACAATCGTTACTTATTTGACAGGCGTTGGGTAAGTTGTTAACTGCAGTTGGTGTACTTTGTTCTATAGGGGATACTGATGGTGAACAGCTGCTTTTTGGCAATATCCACATGTGGCCATCTGATTGTCATAGGTAACATATGATTTGGACGGAATTCTTGCATCCTGACCGAAAACCACATAAGAAGGTATAGCCCTCTTCAAGCGCATGCGTAATAAACGTACGCCATTTAGAATACCGGGGAAAAAGTTCTTCCACTTTTTCTTTTTCGATAGAGAGAATCTCTCCGTATTGGAACATAGTTTTGCGAATATATGAAGATCCATGACGCTTGAGGGAAGATCATGCACACGTACTTCTATAGCACTATCTTCCATATATACTGGAATGTTGTACATAATGTTTTCGTGCTCCACATAATGCACATTATTATTGTCTTTTGCGAATTGAATTGCATCCAATTCTTTATAAAACTGGATGTAAACAACATTATTTGTCTTATTGCATTGAAGTAAACGCACACGTTTAATGTCAAGATGTATTTGCTCCTTAAGCAAACCTTCAAGTTCTCGTATCAAAGGTCGAATTTTGCACTGCCTGAAGTCAACAACAATTGTATTCTTTCGTGTCGGCGGTAGCTTTTGTTCGTTTGGTTCACTCATTTCGAAGTCGTTCTATTGTTCACTACACAATACTGTACTTGGTTTCTTCCGTCCCGAACGTAAGCGGTTTTGTTTTATCGACTGACTTGGATAAGATGTGAAAGCGAACTTAGATTTTGTTGATGAATAAAGTTAATTTTGAACCAAAAATAAATCATGTTCTCTTTGTCAGTTTATGTGCTAGCACTCTTGGTCGTTCGAAGGTGTTTTGATGGCATAAAGATTCTGAGGAGGGCCGATAAAACATAGCAAACGAAGTGCGATGCACTGAAATTCCATCGGGGCAACCGTGAATTACGTCTACTATCACCAGGAACTCGAACAATTGCGGAAACGTGTCAACAGGGTGCCCTCAATCATCGTTTGTAACTGGATTCGTCATCACGACAACGTCCCGTGCCACACCATCATCAACGTGTTCCAGAATTTGGTATCTAAGGGGATCACCGTATTGCAAGAACCGCTTTATTCACCCGATCTGTCACCCTGTGACTTTTTTTTTATTCCCTAGTACAAAATCGATGGCATCCCTGTCGAAGCGCTCCAGAAATGTTGTGTAATTTATAGTACAGTAGAGGTAGAATTTTGAAATAATTTTACAATCCACGGTTTTTATGGAATCAGTCCTATTACTTAATTGTCACTCCTCGTAACTTTCAAACGAGCCTAAGTTTGTGGAAATCGGTCCAGTCATCTTTGAGAAAATTGAGCGCGAAAGAAATATCTTTCACTGGTGACGCCATCTATCTGTCAGACCGGAAACTTATTGATCGGTGTGTGTGCGTTCAACCAACATTTAATCAATCAATCTAAGAAAGACAAGGTAGGTGGTTTTAGTGTTGATGAGAAAGATCATTTGCTTTTAGACACAGGCACAGATTGTTTAAAGGTTGAACTGATAGATCAAGACTCGATGTGCCATGTAGAAAGGTTTAAAAACAAACCAGATATTACACTGTATTTTATTGACTTCCTTCGGGTGATTAGGCGTTACCTCCAATAATCACCCAGTGGCTCGGAACTGTGCTTACACGGGTTTAATCAACTTCAAAGTCGGAATCGATCGATTTTTATCGATTCCGCACTTCTGCCCTAAACGATAAACAGAAGAAAAAAAAACCCACGCCGTTTTTTTTCCTTTGGAACTCCGGAGGCAGTTTTGCTTCATTACGGTTTCCATCAATCGTACGTCCCGTCCACCCGTGTAAGTCCCATCGCGATCCTTCGCCGTGAATGGTTTCGAAGGATTCCGATGGGCAGCAGACAACAGCGCAACCGACCGAAACTCCGAACGAGTTCATTTGCTGTCGATGTCAAGATTTATCGTCCCATAGCTGAGTTCCGTTGAGGCCATTTTCCATGGTGCAAGCCACCTTAGTAATTTAACACCTGAGTCTGCTGCATTCGGGCCTGGTTGAAAGCCTGGCGTCGCCACCGACTACCGGACTGGACCTGGACCTGGACTGGACGGACCCTGGTCGTACACTCGAGATGATGCTGGGAGGTGACGCCGAACTAATAAATCGTAAATCCCAGGTCACTAGCCTTTGCGGAACCGGCCAGGATCCAGTTTATTTAGCTTCTTTTTTTCTTCTTCAATCTGTGGTTAATAATTTTCCTCCTTCCGAAAGCTACTTACCGTTCGTTTCCCTCGCTCCCCTCCCTAATCGATACAAGACTTTGCCGATGCTATTTTGTTATGCTATCCCCGTACGCCATCAGATATCGGTGGGATGTGGAGATGAAATGTGACCACTTACCTAGAAAGAAGGAACGAAGGATCGAATTAGATTAGAGTTTCCAAATGGGACTACTAAATACTAAAAGGTGATTTTTTTGAGGTTAGGATTTTCATGCATTAGTATTTGCTCAGATTTTTTGAGGTTATGATTTTCATGCATTATTATTTGCTCAGTATGCTCTGACATTTCATCATGAATAGACTTACTAACGAGCAACGCTTGCAAATCATTGAATTTTATTACCAAAATCAGTGTTCGGTTCGAAATGTGTTTCGCGCTTTACGCCCGATTTATGGTCTACATAATTCTGGTTGAATGGCTACGTAAATAAGCAAAATTGCAGCATTTGGAGTGAAGAGCAACCAGAAGCCGTTCAAGAACTGCCCATGCATCCCGAAAAATGCACTGTTTGGTGTGGTTTGTACGCTGGTGGAATCATTGGACCGTATTTTTTCAAAGATGCTGTTGGACGCAACGTTACAGTGAATGGCGATCGCTATCGTTCGATGCTAACAAACTTTTTGTTGCCAAAAATGGAAGAACTGAACTTGGTTGACATGTGGTTTCAACAAGATGGCGCTACATGCCACACAGCTCGCGATTCTATGGCCATTTTGAGGGAAAACTTCGGAGAACAATTCATCTCAAGAAATGGACCGGTAAGTTGGCCACCAAGATCATGCGATTTGACGCCTTTAGACTATTTTTTGTGGGGCTGTCAAGTCTAAAGTCTACAGAAATAAGCCAGTAACTATTCCAGCTTTGGAAGACAACATTTCCGAAGAAATTCGGGCTATTCCGGCCGAAATGCTCGAAAAAGTTGCCCAAAATTGGACTTTCCGAATGGACCACCTAAGACGCAGTCGCGGTCAACATTTAAATGAAATTATCTTCAGAAAGTAAATGTCATGTACCAATCTAACGTTTAAAATAAAGAACCGATGAGATTTTGCAAATTTTATGCGTTTTATTGTTTAAAAAAGTTCTCAAGCTCTTAAAAAATCACCCTTTACTACTAGCAGTAAAATTATCATTTAGAGCATGGTGCGCATAAATTAATCGTACATTTATGATGATAATTTAGCTTCGGCCGGGACCGGCGGCCAACAACAACCGGTGCCATTAGTGGTGAATTGCAAAACTGCTGGTCCAAGCTTCTTGTGGGGCTTCGCTCGGGAATTGCACCTCGGACTCGACCAGGCCCCGATGCAATATCACCGTGGACACCGCGAGGCACTGAATGTGTATTACTTGGCCGAGGCAGCATAAATCCCACCAACAACTAGGCGACTTCCCTGCGGTCGGAAAACTGTTACTGATGCGACGGGGATGCACTTATTTGTTGTACAAATCCGGATCGAATGGTGGGGACCACCCGTGAGAGAGGCGCGGGAATCAGTTTATGTTCCCCTGGTCAGCCGCACTTGTAAGTCAATACCTTAATTTCCAATCGAACTGAAGTGAACGTGTGATACGTGAAAGTGCGGTTAAATCAACTGTCAATCTGTCAAGTTTCTAATTGTTGCTGTTTTGGATTCGCGCGATTCAGCACTGATTAGTTGCTCACTGGTTGAGAAAGCTCAAAACTGATCGTAGAGTGCCATGCCAGCTTTCCGTGCTCCAGTTGTTCCAAGGTGCGTTGCTATGAAGACAGTTTATTCAAAGCTTACCAAGTACTTCAAACCACTCGCCACACGTCAAAGACCAAAAAGTAAACACATTTCGATCAATCAAAACAAAAAAAAAAAAAGAACTTGATCTCATTTCTTCCTCGTTCTCTTCCAGGTTTCGTATTTTTGTTCGTCCTCTCCCTCAACGTTCGCCACTTATGCCGTGCCGTGTGGAGTAAAATGAGTTCCTTTCATAATCGCACCATCATCACCGGCTCAGCCGAGAACAGAGCGTACATTCACCGAAACGCTAAATTGCACTCGATCCTAGCTCAAGTGGAACTTTATAGCCGCGTTCTATGCGCGTCATCACCGGAGAGACCTCCAGTGGGTAAACAAAAACATTTCCTCATCGGACTCTTATCTACATTCCCGGATTGTTTATTCAAAGTACCTACCAAAGAACTCCGCGTCCGTGGGTTCGCGTCCAGAACAAACAAACCGAGTTTGTTCTCACACACCAAACCCGGGGATCAGGGAATCGGACGTTACAATTTTTGAACCCACTTGACCGTGGGCTGGCGCACAAAAAAAAACGAGTCTCCACCGAGGAGGGATCACAACTGAAGAACTGTTGAATATTTATTTCCACTCCAACCTTCAACGGAGGGGGTTTCAATAAATTTTTTCTTCAACTGACGAACTGAGTCGCCGAATTTGCATAAGTTGCGGAAAAATAGCCCAAAATGTCTACGTTTTGAGGTATCATTAACGTTGGCTGAAGCGAACGAACCAAGGCCGGTATCATTTTGGGAAGATCTGTGGATCGTTTCCTGGAAATCGGTTCCCTCTAAGGATACAATTCGATTAAATGCTTATTTTCTGCCTCGGATTTCCCCGGCTAGCGGTGATGTGGTATTTGAATTTTTAGACCTCAAAATGAATGACAATCATCAGATTACATTTTGCATCCTTTTCCAAATGAAAAACAAAAACCCCGAAACGCATGATTGGCTGGTAGAAGCAAATTTCGGCAAATGGGACAAAAATGTAAAGAAATACAAATCGAACCGTTTTGTTTTGAATTTGGCGCCACTCCCTGAAAATCGGTTTGATGCCGCATATAAACACTACCTCGAGAAATGTTATTTGAATAAATCATTGCAATGTTCGAAAAGCAGAGTGATTTCTGATTTGAGGTTCGTGTCTAAATGTGATGTCTGTCGAGCCATGCCTTGGGCATCGGTGAAAAGTCGAATGAGTCGATTTGCGATCTACGATTCTTCTCTCTCTCTCTCACCTTTTCAGCAAGAGTACTATTACTAATCTGTTATGATTGGTGTCTTCAACTAGTTATGGTGTTATAAATTTCGTTTTAACTGTTAGTTTTAATTCTAGATGTATCTAAATGTATCTGTTGGATCATTGTAATCTATTGATACAAATAATGAGGAGGTTTTATGCCTGCTGGAGAGAGAGATTGCCAATTTTCATCTTCACCGGGCTTTACCCTGATCCCAAATAAATAAATTAATTAATTAATTAATAACTACACTTTGAATCGACTCAAAATATTTTGGGTAAAGTTTTGGGTATGAAACGTGTTGATGTATGGCCAAACACGAAACGTAAGTCATCGCTCAGCCTACGGTACTTACCAGATTCGGCCCCCTGTGACTTTTTCCTATTTCCAAAACTAAAATACCCATTCCGGGGAGCGCGTCATGACTCAATCGATGACATAAAAAGTATTTCGCTGAAGGAACGGAAAATTGGATTGAAATTGTTTTGTTTTTTTCTTGTTTTAATTCAGTCCGGGTCAATTTTGAGTAGAAAGTAGTTAAAAATTTACCCCTCCCAAACTTCTCAAGCTTGTAATCAAACTACTTGTGTGTGATGAAATTTGTCCTTGAAATGATTCGACTTTCGACGAATTTAAATCAAGCAATTTTGTAAAATGCTAAAAATAATTGAATATTTCTTCAACTGCAACGGTGCCATTTTATGGTTCACGAAATACTTTAATTAAATCCTAATATCTTGACGCACTGCCAACCCACCAGCCTCTGCCGAACACCAACTGAAGACTGGATCCCCAGATTTGCGGTGATCAGCATACGACAATGTGAACCAAGTACAAAATCGTTCTAAATCAATAAATTAGCCTTAAGCACTGTTAAGAAATGCCTACGGCATCTTAGAGCTAAGGCAGTGTATGTCCGATTTAGGTCAAATTTTGCATGAAGGCTTTTTCCGAGGTGCTTAAACTTTTGAGCACTAGAACTTAACGAAAATAGAGGTGATCCCAAAATTTTGGCACCCTTATATATATAAGAGCGGTAAAAATCAACGTGTTTTGTCGGTTACGTCATTTATACCATCATATATCTGGAACCAAAAGTCACAGCCATTTGATCTTCGAACTTGAATAATGGCCCGACAGTAGCTTTCAAACGAGCCCAAGTTTGTTAAAATCGAATCAGCCATCTCTGAGAAAATTGAGCGCGTTCAAATATCTTCGAAAAGTGCACACACATACACACACAGACATTTCCCGATCTCGACGAACTGAGTCGAATGGTATATAACACTATGGGTCTCCGAGGCTCCGTTCGAAAGTCGATTTTTCCAGCAATTCTAATACCTTTCTATAGAGAAAGGCAAAAACCCTTCTTAATCCACCTAGTGTCATGTGATAATGCCTTTCTCTTCTTTCATAACAGTCTCATGAAAATATATTTCATACTTTTATTAAATAATTTCGGATACTAATTTTGACACCAATTGATTCAGATTGATTCAAGTAGTTCACAAAAGCATGCTTCAGTGTTTATGTCGATTTTTTCAAAAAAAATTTTTTTTTAGAAATCACTAAATCTCGACGTTTCGTGCAATTTTAAGATTTTTGGCATAAAAAAAATTTTCGATTTCGGAAATTTCATGTACTTTCCCCTATGGTGGTTTTTCAAGATCGAAAATTTTCAAACCTTTACCGCCGGCCAGCACCCCTTACGCATGTCCGATTTAGCTCAAGTTTTGCATGAGGACATTTTTCGAGGTGCCTAAACTTTTGAACAATAGCGCTTTACGAAATTAGAGGTGATCCCAAAATATTGGCACCCTTATACCGACGACCTTATACTATGTTCACACTGGCCGAAAATAACATGTTTTAACGATAGTAATATAAAGTTAAAACCGCACTGTTCACACTAGAAAAATGGTTGGACCTATCTGCGTTGCCAGGTCATTTTTCCAAAAATCTGTATTCGGCGCAAAAATCTATTTGTATCATATCGGTATCAATATCACTTCTACATAAGTAGTAGAAAATGTCACTAAGAGGTGAGCGAAAAAAAAGGTCCCACGACAACCTTTTTATATATAGGGTAAGGGCTCCCTATTTCATCTCATTTGTAAGGACGTCGCCTTCAAACCTCGATTTAGCCACTAAAATCACTATAACTATTTCATATTACTGCTTCATTCGCCTTGCTCCACATTGAGATTTGATTCACATTCTTTGGAAATTAAAATAATGTTCATAAAACAGCAAAAAACACTTATGAAATGTTCACTACTCTGCTCCTAATTTCATCTCAATGGATTTTTATCCATCCTATCGTTGATCGTTTATTCATCCTATAAATTAGCAATGGCGACAGCAATCAAAACGAAATATTCCACTATTACACTCTCAGGTTCAAAATGTCAGAATTCTTCTTAAAAACGGCCTAATGCCAACTATGAGACAATATACGATATTTTTAGAACCAGTTTGAAATCATTTCAACGTTTGAAAATTTTTCAGTCGTTTCCGTTACCCCTCGCTTTAAATTTAAAATTTTACTGAAAAGTTAATTTGGTGAACTTTAAATAAAAACAAAACTGTGATTGTTACTATTTATTCATTAGCCCTTCTTAAAACAAAGTGTAGAGCCAGAGATGCCATTTATACAGATTTATATGTATTGTATAGATTTTTGCGTTCGCATACTAGTTTAAATCAAAGTACCAATTTTGTAAAGATTTCCTAAATTTAATACAGATTTGTACAGGTTCATATAAAGAAAGAAGTAAAAAATAGACTTTTCTCTCTGAGTATCTATTAGTATTTGATTGCAGTGATTCTTTAAAAGTTTATTAATCAACGGACAAATCACATGTTAAAATGGAAATCTTTTATGTAGATATTTGATTATGAACACTGACTAACATTTATATTAAAATTTGGAACCAATTTGAACTATTTTAAGCCAGATTTTTTCATAGAATATGTATTACGTTGCATAGAAAGTCTATATCTGGTCTATCTGTTTTCACTAATAAAATGATGTTAATAGATTTTATTAGTGAAAACAGATTTAACATCATTTTATTAGTGAAAACAGATAGACCAGATATAGAGTTTCTATGCAACTTTATACATATTTTCTATGAAAATATCTGGCATCTCTGTGTACAGCCGATGAAACACACACACTTCACAGTGTTATGTTGACGTATAGCGGAATAAAACCAGTGCTACTAGATTTGCCACAATGGTTATTTCATTAGTATTTAACATGCTCTTCCTGGTAATATTCGAAGCCAAAACAGTTTTATTGAAATATTAATATCAATAATATAATTAAACTAATGTCACGGATACCAAAAAACATGCTTTTTGATGAGATTTTGAAGAAGAAAAACAATTTTGTTTTGTAACATTATGAGATAACTTGGCAACTTTGCGAAACCAAATGAGATGAAAACAAAGCGCAATCAAATGAACTAAGTAAAAAACATTCATCTCATATTTTTAAAGACTTTTATTGTTTGTGGGGTAGTTTTTGAAGCATTAAATCGTTATTTAAACAAGTAGCAAGTGAACATTACTAATTATGAAGTCATCCAGCATTCAATGGTAGTGTAATTGTGCGAAAAAGTGATCATGTTTTGAGCCGAATCGATTAGTAGATAATCAAAAACCTGACGAACTGTAAATCTTGAGACGAAAATGTGTCCTAAATTTAAAAGTGAGTTTGTTTTAAATGAAAAAGACGATCACTGAAGAAAATTAAAACCATATCTTTCAATGGAAAAGTGTGACAATAGCTTTTATAATCATTTTAAAACATTTCACAGTTTGGTTCAAGTAGGTTGTAAAATATTATTCATGTTCAAAGTAATGAGGTGAAGGGATGAGATGGAAATAGGAGCTCAGATGAAATAGGGAACCGTTACCCTATATATAACAAAATCTATATTGTAGTATAGAGGTCAAAAATCTGTATAAATACCGAGAAACCGGTATACCTGACAACGTTGGTACCAGTTTTCAGTTTTATTTTATTATGATTACATGGCTACTTTGATGGAAAACTGCTGTTGTTGAGCACCTTGTCAATTGACATAGTCGAGAAGTGACGGAAAATGCTAGCAGGGTTGTGCCGACGACACGACCAGGCACTCCGAAGGAAAATCGGAATAAAATGTGTTCGTGAGCGATTTACCGCCAGTTACCGCAAATATAGCGACCACTTGTTAATGATAAAAATTAAATTCTTAAGCAACACTGTTCTAGTTGCTACAACATAGTTACCAAGGTACCCTAGAAATAAAAATAAACAAATAAATTGAGAAAGTTCGTCTGAATTCGAATATCGCAAGATTGCTTCTGGGAAGTTTTGAAGATTGTTTAAAATATTTCTCATAACAGATTTATAATTTCAGTTTGACCAGATGGTGGTGTTTTGGAAGAGCCTTCAAGCTTTTTAATCGAGTAAGTTTTCAAATATGAATCTCCAGAAAATATACGAAATCTAGCTGTGTATATACCAGATTTCGCTGTGGAGCTCTACATAAACTTCGACTGCGAACTTCACTATCAATTAATTAATTGTTTCAGTTCGTGCTAGCATCTCATCAGACACAGTCGACAATTGCTTACGGTCGAGACGATAAAAACAAAGACAATACAGTGTAGTTGACAATAGAGTGTACGAAATGAGCAAATACGAAATGAGCAAATTAACAAAGCCTGAAACTTGGCCTACAAGGCCAAATTCAATCTGTATTGATTTCAAGCGATGCAAAGTTAGACCAGCAGCAACCGAAATTGAAATCTTGCTTAAGGAACGAATGCATCTAAACGTTAATGATGTAAGTGAGATGCAATTCAACAAGGCGTCTAACTGTGTGTACATTATGTTCAAACGTGAAAAAGATGCAATTGCATTTGCTTCGGTTAATAACGGGGTGCACAGTATTGATCATGACAATGTTAAATATAAAATCCCTGTGTACATGGTGGACAATGCCATACAAGTACGCGTGCATGACCTTCCCCCGCAGTCCAGCGATGAGTATGTTCGGGAAAGTATGTCGCAGTACGGTGAAGTTCTTTCCATCGAAGGGGAAGTATGGCGAAATTTTTTTCCGGGTATCCGGAATGGCGTGCGAGTGGTACGTATGCAACTACGTAAAGCAATTCCATCTTACATCATTTGTAATCAAGACGGGAAACATCCGTGTAAAACGCTGATTACGTATGAAAATCAACTGGTTACATGTCAGTTTTGTGAACAACCTGCACACTACGGCAAACCTTGCACTGAAACCGCAAAAACGACATCTTCATACAAAAATAAGGACAACCGCCCAACAACGGAAACTAGTGAGCGCAGTACTCCTGTTGTACCATCAAACCCACCAGCAACTGCAATTAATGCACAACAAGGCGCGTCTACAGCAACTAACAACCAACCCAAGAATGCGAATTACAAGGAAAACGAAGAAAAAACGGAAACCAATAACGATACCACCGATGCGGCAATGGAGGACGAGACGAGCCACGAACAAAGTGCCCCTCACTCATCGCAAGATAAAAATGGAAGCTCCTCTCCCCCTAAAAAAAGGGTGACAACGAGATTCAACGGTAGAAAAATTATTTTATGTAATAAAAACAAGGCTTATTCGGCCACGTAAAGCTTGTACGCAAATTGGCCTGAATAAAGAAATTTAAAAAAAAATTAATTGTTTCCTGATAAGAAATTAAGGGAGCGTGTATAAAACAGCCCAAGAATACGGCCGGTTACTCACTCAAATTGTTATCTGCTCATAGAATAAATATCGATTCTACTATGACACGACCGACCGCAGTAAAATGCCTTTTCTTTTTTTTCAATGAAAAACTAAAAATAGTTGTTGCATTTTACTTTACATCTCGTTCAGGTATGTTCTGTTTGTACAAGTACCGAGTGTTTGAATACGGGTGGATTATCTTAAGTATGACTCGCAAAATTTTTAATTCTGTCATATCGAAAATACTTCTTCACTAAGAATCTGGGTGAAGTTAATCTAAGTCGTCTTAATCGTTTTAATTTTTCGTCATATTTTCCCTGTATGAGTTTTTATTGATATTTTGTCGAATTGGTAATTATATTCGATAGTATCAATTTCGAATGTAGGGAAGAAAAAGATGCTTTGATTACACACAAATTGGAGCGAACATAGTCACAGCTACACTACACCGGTGCAGCGCTAAAAACAAAAAACTGCATTATATTTCCTCTCCTTTTGATCCTTTTTCAATCTTGACGGCTGTCCACAAACTTGGATTTCTAAGCATAGGCGCATAAGCAAACGATTTTGCAGCCGTTTTTACAAAAATCGTTAGATCGAATATAAGCTAACCATTTAAATTAAACCCATAATACATTTATAATAGCAATTTCGTCTTCTTCCTTTGCGACATACAATAGAACCATGGTTAAATACTTATTGATTTGTTTTGTTCTATTTAGTTTTTTTCAATTGAACAACAAACGTAACCAAGGATATTGTTATTCTAGAATCAACAGTTTATCAACCTGGGTTGCCAGTTCCAAACATATTTACCAAAATCTCATTTTGACATTACGAGTTACTGAGGGGTAGTTAAATTTACGATACAGTTTTAAAAGCGAGTGGCAGGTCGTGTCGTCGGTTGTGCTTTACTGACAATTATATCATGTTATTTCGGGAAAACATGAAATCAGAGTTAAAACTTGTTTTAACTCATAGTGTGAACATAGCATTATACGTATAAGAGCGGTAAAAATCAACGTGTTTTATCGGTTACGTCACTTATACAATCATATCTCCGGAACAAAAAGTCACAGCCGTTTGATCTTTGAACTTGATCAATGGTCCGACAGTAGCACACACACACACACACACACACACACACACACACACACACACACACACACACACACAATGGTATATAACACTATGGGTCTCCGAGGCTTCGTTCGAAAGCCGGATAGTCTAGCTATTCTACAGGGTCCGGCACTCGAAGTGTAACCAACTTCAGACCGCTCGCGCAGCTGACGCACGGGCATCAGCTCTCTAGAAATTTGCTAAATGACAGTTCGGAGTTGTATTGTTTACAAGCGCAAGAAAGCATTTTGCCAAAAGTGAACGCGAAAAAAAAATCTTGACTTGAGAGAGTGAAGGAGTTGCTTCGTTTGGCCGAAAGCGGTCAATTTTCGAACATTGTATTTTCTGACGAGAAAATTTTTCAAATTGAGCAATTCGTAAACTCTCAAAACGATAGGGTTTACTTGACCGACCGTTCATACGAGAATTTGAGCCATCGATTGGCTCTCCAATCGTTTTCATCGAGCCTGGCGTCAAGGTAAATGCGACATATTATCGGGAAAGTATTCTGGAGGTTGCTTTGAAGCCGTGGGCAGACAAACATTTCGGTGGCAGACCATGGCAGGACTCGGCACCGTCTCACAAAGCTCCAGTGAACCAAGAATGACTGAAAAACAACGTTCCGAACTTCATCACGTCCACACAATGGCTCTCGAATTCACCAGATGCGAATCCAATGGATTATTCTCTTTGGCCCATTTTGGAGAGCAAAGTCCGAACTAAAAGATACACCAGTCTCGAGGCGCTGAAAAAAGTTATTGTCCGCGAGTGGGCCAAAATACCTGCAAGTCACATTCGGCCAAACGAAGCAACTCCTTCGCTCTCTCAAGTCATCAAGTCAAGGCAAAAGGTAGTCATATCGAGCAAAAGTGAATTGATTCTGAATTTTGTATTATTTTTACACATTTGGTACTTTGAATTAAGTAAAAGTAATTTTTCAAACTGAATTTATGGCCTTTTTAATTGGTTACACTTCGAGTGCCGGACCATGTAATACCTTTCTATAGAGAAAGGCAACAATACCAAGAACACTGATCTCATATTGCTACCCTACGGCCTCCCAGTCTGCGCGTAAATATGAGCGCAAAGCCATCGTTTCTAATATTTTGTTGGAGGATAGGGCTTTGAGAAAAAAAATCGTGAATTCCAATAACGGTTCCCCCGAGTAAACAATTAAATCCAGCCAAAACAACCCATCCAAGTGATGGCAGGCTTCTGCTTGCGTCTCTTCCTGATGAAAGTGATTGTTTCCGTTTACCGTTCAATTATTTTATGACAATGACAGCCACACCGCTTAGTCAGCTGAATGTACCGAATCCCAATCATTGTCGCTTGCTGACAATGCCAATATTATTATTTATTACAAAAATGACAACGGACTCACCGCCACCGAACGTGCGCGCACTTTCAACGATGGACGGACGCCTTGTTTGTCGTTGTCGTCGTTTTGCGTTCGAGATTTTCGCTTTCGCGCTTCCTTCGACGAATCCGGGGGACAGAAGCGATTGATCGACGCGTCCTCGGCAGTTCGGTCACGTGTCGCATATTAACGAAACTGTGTGTGGTTGGTTGGTTGGTGAGTTGTGTTTACCCAGTGCCGTTTTTCACCGATTGCAGTGACAGAAAGCATCCAACCGGGGGGAAGAAAAACAAAACCAACAAAGCAGGCGGCGGATATTTTCGGAGTAAACAATAAACCAGTAGGTAGCAGCAGCAGGCTGGGTGGCAAGAGGACGAAACAACAAACCAGCGACTTCGAGTTGTTTTGATTTTTTTCTCCAAGAGGAAGAGGCTACAAACTCACGTGAGAAATTGAATCGGAATCCCGATGTAGCTTTTTTTTCGAATGGGATTTCTAATTGTGCAATAGGAAAATACCGGAAATGACCCAAACACAATGTGTTTGGTCGTAGACCCGATCGGGAAAGATCAAGTGAAGATCGCACCGCAGCAAATTAACTTTTTTACAGTGAGTTTCGCTTTTTTTCACGGCTCATTTTCCGTAGGTTCTTTCCATCCGACAGCAGAAGAATTAACCAGCTTCCCATAGCCTCACGTACGCTGAGATCTTGTCCGGCGATATCGCTTCGGACAAGCCATATTGAACTACAACGTGAAAGCCGTACGGGCCGTACGAGGAAAAGATCTTTTCAGAGATCTGTTTGGAAAGGGTTTTGTTTAACGGCTCTTCACTCCATCGGTTCCAATCATCAATTCACAACCCGAGCCGAGCCGAACCGAGCTTGGTTTTCTTGGCCGTCGTCGTCGGTAATTGAAATTTTAAAATTGAAAACGTGTTCAACCCGAACACTTGCACACCGCAGCCGTGTGGACGCTGCTGGTAATTTAGGCTTCGATTAAATCGCAATTTTCTGGAAGCCACCATCGTTTCATGTGAAAAGCAGTGGAGAACAGAGCGAACGATTAATCCCCTTAGAAGTGGCAACACAGCGGCAGCCGGATGTTTTCCCCAGGATTGTGTAAGGATTCCTTAGGTTTTTTTTTGTAAACCTAGATTGCATTCGAGACGGAACTCAGGGGGTGCTACCACGGCAGCAGAGATTTTAGTTTTGGGAAATCGGAGCTACTCAATCATTTTCGCCTAAACGAAGAACTGTTGAAACATTCGACGGACACTCCGAATTCGAATGTGCAAGCTGTTCAAAGCTGCAGCAGAGTTCTCTGCACGCGATCCGTTTTTTCCGAACACGACGGCCTTAGCCGGCTTCTTCGGGTGACCATTCGTGTCTAAATAAACATGCGAGCAGCGGAAATCCCCCCCTGTAAAAAACCCACCGCCCCTTGGACCACTCGAAGACAAATGGTAAATGTATCACCTTTGGTCATGCGATGCGTCTTGATCGGTTTTGGTTGCGACGCTCACTCGGCACCAGGATGGATGCTGTTGGGTGGCAGATAACACAAATTTGTTCGGATCACACGGAGGAACCTGTTCGAGTGCTTCGAACCGGGCCTGCCGTCATCGTCGCAAAACACGAAATAAGATTAATGCTTTTCGGTGGGATGCTATGTTTCAAATATGTTTCAAACAAATCGCTCCGACACGCACGCACTCCCGATCGGCCCGGGAGACCTGATCAAGTGCCATTCCGGAAAGACCTTATCCGCCCGGTTAATCCGCAAATCATGTTTCTGAAAGCTCGTGCGCGGACAGACGTCGTCGTTTTCGTCGGTCACCACGGCTCAAGCGGCTCATTTAAGTCCTAATTATTTTCGTGTTTTACTTTTCTTTACGTTTCGTCTTAGACTCGTCAGTGCAGAGCAGTTCAAATTGAACTGCTTATTGCAAACTTAAACAGTTCAACTTGAACCGCTAAGCAGACGTAAAGTTAATGCTATTTGCAAAACACTTATATATTTGGTACCGAAGTACCACGTCTTTCCTGACGTGCCGAACGAAAACGTTGTTTTCGGCTGTTTAAAGCGATCACTTGCTGGTTGTGTGTGTTTAAAGCGATCACTTCCAGGTTGTTGTTTGTTTTTTATTTTTCGAAAGAGCAGTTTCGTGACATCGAGTTTTCTTCTGGCATCGGGATTACGTCTTACTTCTGAGCGGAAAGCTATTGACCCCGAATAGCTGACCAACTTGTGGTATAATTTTGTATCATTTGCATAAAATAGAATAGAGTCTTTGAAATCATTCTGGAACTAACGATCAGATTGTTTGTCGACCAAAACTTGGCAAATCAGTGATGTAGCATTTCTTCCGATCTTGTTGAGTAAGAAGCAACTAATATGAGGTAATTTCAACAATTCAGTTCTCTTCAGGGCCAAAAAATCGATCCCAGAAAATTATTTCACATGTTCCTTCTTTAAAAATAAGCAACTCAGAAGAAAAACCTCAGAACACCCAAACAAACAGTCTCGGAATCGCAATGAAAGTCTGCGTGATAATGCACGATGAAACGATGAAAGCTTTACGAAATGTTCTTTTTATGCTGCCATGAAACGGAACGGTGTAGAGAAGCATTTCAAGATGAAGGATATAGTTTCCCAGAAAAACTATTTGGTTTGGCAAGCAATAAGTAACTGTGGTTGAACAAGCCAAAGCTTCACCACTACCGGAACGGCAATCAAGAACATATACCGTCAGAAATACCTAAAGTAGCGATTGTTACAATTCCTACACTGTCATGACGTCGCTTCCTCGCTATTCTGGCCTAATTTGGCATCTTGTCACTACGTCAAAGATATTTTTGACTAGTATAAAGCTGTACCGAAAGAGACGAATCCACATAACTGCACGGTGTTGCGACTCATCGAGCGGTATTGTGCTCTCGTTAAGAGAGAACACGCTCTAGATAAAAACAACAAGCTACAACTATGGAAAAATTTCAAAAATCTTGGACAATGCCTCGGTTAAATCGATCCGCACAGACCCTAATGGCTGGAGTAAACTCAAAAGTTCGTAATCTATTCCTGCAATCTAAAAAAGTTACTGTAATTAGTTTCAAGATGACTAATAATGCACAACCAAATGAATAAACAGTGCAAGTTTTTGAAACTTTTTGTTAGTATTCGCTAGTTTTTTGGCATTAAAAATGCCTTACTCTTCACTATACGGGGCCGGGTGTCAATTAAAAGTTTCAAAAATTGTCGCGTAACCTTTTTGTGTCATAATTTTGAACGTTAATAACTCGGTCATTTGTTGATGGATTGTTATAATTTAAAAACCAATCGATTCGGAAACTTTTAACTTAAACATGTATGACGACGTCTTTTCAGTATTTCAATAGCATACTATTGAAAAAATTGTTGGAATCGACCTATGTTTTCATCCACCAATCCCTGCTTTACTAAATGACGTCAACTTCTTGTTCGGCATAGGAGGCTTTGCGTCATGCATAAAAAACACCGTATCGTTATGCGTAGTATGAAGAGAAATCTATAAATATAGGATGCACAATATTTCTTTGCCTAGTTGAAGTTTGACTGCGAATGAAACAAGTAGCCCGTCCAGTGAGCTGATGACTGGATTGTATATGCGTTCACTTGCTGGATTGTCGCTTTTGCATTATGTGTTGGTGAAATTTCCTGCTGTCTGCACAACCTTCGTGTTCGATTGAATATCTTATATATCATCTAGCTATTGAAGAACCGAATCAGCGTGGTTATCGGTTCTTTTGAAATATCCCATGTAAAGCAAATTGTTGGTCGATTTTGCCATTAAAAATGCCTTACACTTCGCTTCCCGAGGCTGGGTGTCAAATTAAAACATGCAAAACTAATCGCGTAATATTTTTCTGCCATAATTTTGAACGCTCATACCTCAGTCATTTGTTGATGGATTTATATAATTCAACAAACAATCGATTCGGAAACATTTAACTTAAACTTATGAGAAAACGTCATTTGAATATTTCAATTGCATTCCATTGAAAAATTTATTTGAATTGAGTATTTTATTTTGGTTCTCTGGTAACTATCAGGCTAATTTAGTATTATCGGCAATAGATCCAATTCGGATCTAATTTGCAGCGCTTGTTGCTCGATGATTTGTTAATGGATTTTCCTAATTCAAATGATTCCAAAGCTTAAATATTGTAAACTTAAAAATGTTTTAATTTGCCAACGGATCGGTTTGCATACTTAAATCTTTATTCACATACGAACAAAACGTGACAATGTGACTGAACAAGTTGTTGTCCCACCAGGAATTAAACGCTTCAAAAGATTCAAAATTAAATTCTGAAACTTATCTAAAAGCGGTCTCCTCGGTTTAGTAGTATAAATGAGTTCCACAGGCTCACATATACAGTACAATTAGATGCAATATCATATAGTATCAAAGATAAACTAAAGGTAAGTTTACTTGCGATTTTACATGTATCGTTTGAATAGCAACCCTCGTAGAATTTTGTTAACCGCCAGTTTCAGTTCAATAATTATTTGCTTCAAAACACGCGTTGTAACTATGACAATGTTCATTCATGTGTTAATAACATCAAGTTACAATATGAACAAAATTTCTGAATTTTGTTGCGTATCCATTTCGTATATTCCTAATATGCCAAAGCGAAAATCAATGTAAGTAACTAAATATTTTATACGGACTGTTTCACATTTTTCTTCCTCGTATTGTTGCCATATTATTTACCGACACTTTCCGAAGATTATCGACGATTTTGAAGAAGGATTAATAAAATTACACTATTACTGAGCTTACTGGTACAACATTTTTCGTTAAAATAAATAAAATCTTCTCTTGGATCGATTAACTGTTTATAAAATTAATAAGTTTGTACGTTTCTCGAAGATTATTGTCATAAAATAAAACAGTTTCATTTGTTCAGGATTAAATCTTTAGGTTGTTTGTATCTAAAATTGATCTTTCAAGTAACTTTGAATTCTAGTTAAAGGACGTTATTCAAAATCTTAACAATGTAAAAAATTGTGGAAAGGGATCAAAATTGAATATAATTAATCATCAAGAAAGAATCTAATTGTCAATTTTATCATTCGCCAACAATCTTTTTTTAAATTTTTGCTATTTCTGTAATTTCTACTAGTATTACTACTTTTACTATTTTAACAACTTTTGATGTTTCTGTTATTTCTTCTATTTTTTGTTATTTTTGCAATTTATGCAATGTTTACTACTTTAGCAACCATTGATTTAAGTTTCGTTTTCGACTCGTCAGTGCGGAGCAGTTCAAATTGAACTGCTTAGTGCTAAGTTGAACAGTTCAATTTGAACCGCTAAGCAGTCTTAAAGTTAACGCTTTTTACGAGGCACTCATTTTACATTGCGCTGAAGCATTCTTGATACTTTTGAAATTGTTTGCTATACTTACCATTATTGCTATTTTGGGTACTTCTACAGTTTTCACAATTTTTGCTATTTTCGCTATATTTGCAAATTTTTATATTTTGAAATTTCGTCTACTTCTGGTTAGTATTCGTTTTTTTTTTTTTGAAATTGTTGCTGCGTTTGCAACATTTGCATTTTCGTAATTTTTCATATTTTTTACTAATTTTTGATGGTTTTCTTTAGTTTTTCAAGTTTGTGCTAGTTTTACCATTTTTGCTATTTTCGATTTTGTGGTGATTACTGCAATTTTCGTTTTTTTACATGTCTTTGCTACTTTTTGTTAGTTTCCTCTAGGTTTTGTTATATCTGCTATTTTTTGTAATTTTCGCATATTTTTATATCTTTTGCTAGCTTTGCTGTTTCTGTAATTTTTACAATTTTTGATATTTTCCACTAAATTTTGTTAGATTTGGCTAGTTTTGCTATTCATGTTATTTTCGTTATCGGTTTTTACATGTTTTAGATACTTTTTGTAAGTTTTTGTTATTTTTCTTATTTTTGTTATTCAGCAATTTCTTTGTTTTTGGCGGTTTGCGCCTTTGCTAGTTTCCGTTAGCCTATTTCTGGAATTTTCGTTATTCTTGTAATTTTTCCAATTTCTTGTATTTTATGCTAGATTTTGTTAGTTTTCGTTATATTTGGTTAGGTTTTCTATTTCTGTTATTTTTTGTGTTGGGGCGATAATTGCAATTTTTATTTTGTTTTACATGTTTTTATACTTTCTGTTGTAAGTTTTTGTAAGTTTCCGTTGGATTTGACCAGGGTTTGCTATTTTTGTTGTTTGATATCGTGGCGACTATTGCAACTTTCGATATTTTTTAAAGGTTTTTGGTACTTTTCGCTAGTTTTTGTTATTTTTGTTGTGTTTGTAATTTTTGTATTTTTGGCGACTTTTGCTTTTTTTTAATGTTTTTTATAAGTTTATGTTAGTTTGCGCTAGTTTTTCTATTTCTGGAATTATCGCAATTTTTAATATTTTCCGCTAGTTTTTATTTGTTATATTTCTCGCTAGTTATCGTTGTGTACGTCGCTAACTTCATATGAACTTAGTGAAGTTCTCAAACAAATAGAAACTAAATTGAGCAACAAGTTCGAAATTATCGCAACTAATTAGCAACAAATTAGCAATAAATTATTCACTGGGCTTCGATCTGTTTTGAATCATTTTTGAAAGAGGGGCTTCGCTAACTTTATATGAACTTAGCGAAGTACTCAAAAAAATAAAAAATAAAATTGAGCAACAAATTCGAAATTATCGTAACTAATTAGCAACAAATAAGCAACGAATTATTCACCTATTTGCGTTATCATCGGCGAGAGGTGCCTCGCTAAGTTCATGCTCATAATTTGAGGCCGTGGACTGCAAAGTGATGCTTTTGTAACTTCCCAGCTCTCAATTCACATCTCCAAACACGATCTAAATTCACTGTTTCAATATTTAGATGTAAATACACAGGAGACTTTTTGTTATTTTTCGCTAGGTTTTTTTATTTTGACTACGCAAGTTATTTTTGTTATTTCTGCTCTTTAAGATTTTTTTTCAATTTTATATATGCAAGTGTTTGCTAGTTTTCGTAAGATTTAGCTGGGTTTTACTAGTTCTCGTTAGTTTGGCTATTTACAAGTTTTCACTCAATTGTATTAGTTTTTGTTAGATATGGTTAGTTTTCGAAAATTTTTGCTAGTTTTCCCTTTTCTTTGGTATTTGGTTATTTGCGGCGATTGTTGCAATTTGCGACAGTTTTACAAGGTTTGACTACTTTATGTTAGTTTTCGCAAAATTTTGACACTTTTGCTACTTAAGCTGCTTTTGTTATTCCTGCTAGTTATTACTAGCTTTCGGTAATTTTGTTTTCTGCAACTTTTGATATATTTTATCACAATTATTTTTTCTGCTATTTTTTTTTAATTTTTTACTATATTTGCTAGTTTTTCTTATTTTAATCATTTGTAATTTCTCTAACTGCTTAAGCTTACTGTAAATGTTTCTTTCGATTCGAAGAAAATACTCTTCATTGTCTTTACCGTAATTCACTGCACAGAAATTAATGGGGAGAATGAGTCGTAGTGTGAAAAAATTGACAAACAATTTGGCAACCCTGCCCATTCGAAATGAATCCATCTAATTCAGTAGATTCGATCTAACAGACGGTGCCACAAAATTCATCTTCTTCTAGCCGATCAAATCCGAACAAAAACGCCAGATAAGACGACGGGCGAATGGCAGGAGCCGCTGATCAAATTGGACCACAAGTGGCTAAACTAATTAACATTATCCAGCAGGGGGGCAAAGCCTTCCTACCGCACATGTTACCGCCTCCCTTCTTGCTACGCACAACAGCAGCGGCGTCGTAGAGAATAAAAAGGTGCGATGATCTATCAAAGCCTCGGTCGGCCGGGCAGTTAAATGAATCGCGATAATTCAAAATTAAAGCATAAAATCACGTCAGCTGTCCGAAACGGGATCCCCCGGGGAGGAACCAATTCGGTACGGTTGACTGACTGCCCTCTGGACGGCAGGATGGCGAAGGCGATGACCAAATCTAGCAGCGGCTGAATTTAGATCAGAGGTTTTGTCGTTTGAACGTTGGATCGTAGCATGCCATGAGTACATGTTTCTATGCAGATGCAACTGACGCGACCGCCACCCATCCCCCCCGTTGCGACGCGGATGAGTTTAAAATGCGTGATTGCACATTTGACAGATGCGGACCGACGGGCGTTCGGGTCCGGGTTTGGAACGGTTCTCATTCAATAAGCCTGGCAAACCATCGAAATCAATCACCATCCGACAATTACGGTTTTCGATCGATCGGCATTTTTTTTTTCGTTTGGTCCAAAAACTCGACGCTAATGAGGCTCTTACACAGTGGCGGGAGCAAAAAAGGAAGTGATCATGTCAATCTGCTGTTCGGGTTTGGTTCGATTCGATTCGATTCGATTTAGCTGGCTTTACTTGTGGCTTGCCGAACCCGGAGAGAGATCGAAAGATTGCATCTCCGGTGATCGCAGATCGATGGTTCGCTGGTTGGTTGGCGATAAGTCAAAATCATCGACAAGGTTGTAAGTTCGGGCCTTCAGCTGTTTAGCTTCGGAGGTTGCCTGGGGGACGGACGAGAGGTGGCAGGAAATAATTACATTTCATTAGGTACGCTAGGTTTTGGGCTGTGATTTTTGTTCGCGTTCTTTCTGCCGCTTGATTGGCAACCACCGATGGAACGATCGTTCAATCGATGATCGTTGCTCAACCGGTCCACAATGGAGTCAGTCATTATAGGCTTTCTGCGCCCGGCTCTATTGAAAGATTTGTGGCGGACTTGGTTGCTTATGACTCGCTGACTGGTCGCTGGTTTTATTGAAGCTGTCCGGGAATATGGCAATAATTAGGCAGAGTAAGCAAGCAGCAGGAGTAGAGCAAAAAAAAAACAGCTCAGATCGCAAACCGTTCCATCGGGCTAATGATTGACGGCCGTCCGGGCACAGCCCGGTTGCCCTTCTGGAAGGCACCAACAACAGCAACAGAAAACCTAACGGCCCCGGTGAGCTACAATTGCGCACAATGATGTTACGCAAGACACGTTTGGCCCCTTTGCTGCACTGATTCTGATTGATTGTCGAGTTTCTTTCGAGCTGTCGACGAGTCAATTCGAAAATGTCGGACTGAATAAATGAATGAATGAATGAATGAAAAGAAATGAGTTTTCCGTTGCCAAGGGAACGGTTTCGAGCAATGCGTTCAACCTCCAACAAACATAACCAATTTGTTCTCTATTCAAAGATGGCTTTTCAATTAGTTTATTCACTAGTTTTCCGTATATTCTTGCTTTACCGGGTTTTTCGAAGCCGACCGGAGGTCATTGAATTAGCGTTTTCATTAGCGGGAGTTGTTCCAACTTTGACGCACTATTCCCATTTTGGTCGACAAACAGTTCCAGTTTAGTAATCCGAGCTGCCTCGAATGTCTCGTTACACTGATTTTTGGGGTTTGGAAATTGTACTCTTTGTTCTTTTTTTGTTTTTTCTTCGGTCCTTTTTACCGTCCTCTCTTATGAGTTGAACTAAGAAGACAAATTATAATACTATTTCGGAAATTTTGTGGAAATCACTTGATAACGTGGGTAAATACTTGCTATCGTTCTGAGGCCATTTCTCTCTCTCTTTTTCGTAAAGATTCTATTGATTCAGATATTAAGATTTAGATGTTTCCTAATCCCTAAACCTAATCCATGTTCCAATTGTTCATTGTTCCGTATTCAAATCGTAATCCGCACTTGAACTCAATGTCAACAAGTTATTATTCTACTCCGTGTCCTAAACATACTTTTTCAAACGTTAATCGGAATTCAAATCCTACTTCGTATGCAAAATCTGCTCCGTCTTTAAGTCCTACTCCGTGTACAAACCATACTTTGAATTCTACTCCATGTTTGAATCCACCTTCATGTTCGAACAGTACTCTATGCACAAATCCAGGTAGAGTAAAGACTGTTCCAGAAAGTATGGACGCAATCAAAAACCGCTACCATTTCGCAATGGTTCAGAGTCTGTCAATTTTTATGACTGCGTCCTGTTGTTTACACTCTTCTCTAACCACTTGTGCAGTTGTTTATTCGTTTTCATTAGTTTGTTTCGAAATGCGTAGACTTTCGGCAGAACAATGTCGAAAAATTGTGTACAAATGGTACACAGAACGCGGACTGTCACTGAGAAAGACAGCAAAAATGGAAGGAGTAAGTGAAAAAGCCGTGCGAAAAGCAATCAGGAAGTTCGGTGAGGATAACACCTTTGAGGATAACCCGAAAACGGGTCGACAAAAAGATCCTGCTAACCCTCAGTTGGATAAACGCAGTCGTTCCAGCAAAAGAAGGAGGTTTCAATTCGGAATGTGGCCAAAAAAGTAGGCACTTCGAAGTCCAATGTTCTTCGTGCTAAAGAACGTTTGAATTTTCGAACCTATAAGAAGCAGAAACAACCAAAACGTAGTCCGAAACAAGAAGCATCGATCAGACCGAGCGTTCGAAAGCTGTACAATACGATTCTTGCTGGAAATTTGAGCTGCATAATCATGGACGACGAAACCTACGTGAAACTCGATTACAAATCCTTGCCGGAACCACAATATTATACGGTGCGAGAAGGGCAAGTGTTAAACCAGTCCGAGACATCGATTGAAGTTGAAAAACTTGGTAAGCAAGCTATGGTCTGGCAAGCAATTTGTAGCTGCGGTAAGATTTCGAAACCCTTCATCACCACTGCTGCAATGAACAGCGAAATAAACATCAAGGAATGTTTACAAAAACGAATTCTACCCATGATCCGCAGCCACAAGGATCCTGTTGTCTTTTGGCCAGTTCTTGCTTCTTGCCACTACTCGAAATCAACGGTAGAATGGTATACCACCAAAAATGTCACTTTCGTCCCAAAAGACATGAATCCACCAAATTGCCCACAACTTCGACCAATTGAGGAATTTTGGGCATTAACGAAGGCACATCTTAGGAAACAAATCTCGGCAGCCGAAACCATTCAACAGTTCGAAAAAGATTGGAAAAAAGTGTCAAAACTTGTCGCCAAGAAGTCTGTACGGAATTTAATGAGGAACGTTCGCAAGAAGGTGCGCCAGCTAGTCTACAATGGCTAGTGGCAAATGTTGAGAATAATATTCGGTTGTTGTAGTCTAATATTATCAGTATATCGAATAAAATTTGAATATCTAACACTTGTGAATTATTTACAGCGAAATCAAGGTGAGTCCATATTTTCTGGGACCTCAAAGTTTGAAACTCCATTTCATGATAAAATCCTACTCCGTGTTCCAATCCTAATTCGGGATCAAACTCAGCAAACACAAATTATACTCTTTTTTAAAACACAACTTCGTTTTTTTTAACCTGCTCGGTGTCCCAATCTTACTACGGGTTCAAACCCCTACTGCCAATTCAAATTCTAGTCCGTGTTTAAATCCTGCTGTCTTCAAATCCTACATCATTTACAAACTTCGAGCTGTAACTTCAAATTATAATCAGTGTTAAAATCCTACTCCATTTCCGAAACCTTCGCCTTGTTCAAGTCACACTTCGTGTTCAAACCCTAATACATATTAAAAACCTGCTTCGTGCTTGAATTCTGCTCCGTGTTGTAATCATTTTCGGTTTTCACCTTGCTTCATGTTCATATCCTATCCATGTTCAAATTCTATAGTTCAAGACCGTGCTCAAATCCACATCCGTATTCAACTTGAAGTTCATGATTAGGCCTGATTCCGTGTTCAAGTCCAAGTTAAACTTAAGCTCGTTTTAAATATTACTTCCGCATTCAAGCTCCAGCGTTTATTCAAGATCTTGTATGTTTTCAAGTCCACGTCCACGTCCACGTCCACGTCCACGTCCACGTCCACGTCCACGTCCACGTCCACGTCCACGTCCACGTCCACGTCCACGTCCACGTCCACGTCCACGTCCACGTCCACGTCCACGTCCACGTCCACGTCCACGTCCACGTCCACGTCCACGTCCACGTCCACGTCCACGTCCACGTCCACGTCCACGTCCACGTCCACGTCCACGTCCACGTCCACGTCCACGTCCACGTCCACGTCCACGTCCACGTCCACGTCCACGTCCACGTCCACGTCCACGTCCACGTCCACGTCCACGTCCACGTCCACGTCCACGTCCACGTCCACGTCCACGTCCACGTCCACGTCCACGTCCACGTCCACGTCCACGTCCACGTCCACGTCCACTTTCACGTCCACGTCCACGTCCACGTCCACGTCCACGTCCACGTCCACGTCCACGTCCACGTCCACTTCCACGTCCATGTCCACGTCCACGGTCAACGTCCAAATCGAAGTCCAATTCGAATTCCAAATCAAAGTTCGAATCGAAGTCCAAATTGAAGTTCAAAACGAAGTCCACATCGAAGTTCAAATCGAAGTCCAAATCAAAGACAAATCGAAGTCCAAATCCAAGTCCAAATCCAAGTCCAAGTCCAAGTCCAAGTCCAAGTCCAAGTCCAAGTCCAAGTCCAAGTCCAAGTCCAAGTCCAAGTCCAAGTCCAAGTCCAAGTCCAAGTCCAAGTCCAAGTCCAAGTCCAAGTCCAAGTCCAAGTCCAAGTCCAAGTCCAAGTCCAAGTCCAAGTCCAAGTCCAAGTCCAAGTCCAAGTCCAAGTCCAAGTCCAAGTCCAAGTCCAAGTCCAAGTCCAAGTCCAAGTCCAAGTCCAAGTCCAAGTCCAAGTCCAAGTCCAAGTCCAAGTCCAAGTCCAAGTCCAAGTCCAAGTCCAAGTCCAAGTCCAAGTCCAAGTCCAAGTCCAAGTCCAAGTCCAAGTCCAAGTCCAAGTCCAAGTCCAAGTCCAAGTCCAAGTCCAAGTCCAAGTCCAAGTCCAAGTCCAAGTCCAAGTCCAAGTCCAAGTCCAAGTCCAAGTCCAAGTCCAAGTCCAAGTCCAAGTCCAAGTCCAAGTCCAAGTCCAAGTCCAAGTCCAAGTCCAAGTCCAAGTCCAAGTCCAAGTCCAAGTCCAAGTCCAAGTCCAAGTCCAAGTCCAAGTCCAAGTCCAAGTCCAAGTCCAAGTCCAAGTCCAAGCCCAAGCCCAAGCCCAAGCCCAAGTCCAAGTCCAAGTCCAAGTCCAAGTCCAAGTCCAAGTCCAAGTCCAAGCCCAAGCCCAAGCCCAAGCCCAAGTCCAAGTCCAAGTCCAAGTCCAAGTCCAAGTCCAAGTCCAAGTCCAAGTCCAAGTCCAAGTCCAAGTCCAAGTCCAAGTCCAGGTCCAAGTCCAAGTCCAAGACCAAGTCCAAGTCCAAGTTCAAATTCAAGTCCAAGTTCAAACCACATCCAAACGTCCAGGTTCTAGTTCAAATTCAAGTCCATTCCCACGTCTGTTTTCGTTCTCATCCTTGAAGTCCGTGTTGAGGTCCAATTCTGTGTAAAAGTTCTAGTACCTGTAAGCGCTCAAGTCAAAGTCGAAAACAAAGTCCAAGTTTGTGTCCAAGTCTAAGTCCGAGTTCAAGAGTAAGTACAGGTTGATGTCCAAGTCCATGTTCATATCCTAGGCTAAGTTTAGATCCAAATCCGTGTCTGTTATCAAATCCAGGCTCTGGTTCCAGTTCACGTTCAAGTCCGTATTCAATTCCAATATTTTGCTCCAGCCCAATCTTGCAAAGCAAATTCAACCATTTTGTTTCGACGGACTTCGTCGTCGATTCTAACCGTACAGAATCATTGTACTACGATCCTTCCAGATCGGAGCGCCAACATACGACAACTGGTTTGTAAGACCAGTGCCGTATGCATTTAGCCAAATAGATATCGCTTGCAAATCTCAAAATCAGAACAACTTTGGCAGCACTTTTAAAACTACGGATAGTAAACCTTATTCTCTGTCACCCTGCCCTACACTAGCCAATGGAACCACAAACTGGCAGCATTTCTTTCCCATCCCGAAGACCAAGATATCAATCTCCGACGGTCGTCGTCATCGTCGTCGCAAATCATTTATCCATTGAAAGGTCGAACCGCTCGGTGAAAAGTAAACGCAACTCCTCTCTGTTTGCTACCTAATCGAGTACGTATCAAGTTTGATTTGATTTTACTCCGTTCTGCTACACATCACCGCGATCAAGTCGGGGTCCGGGTCCTCACGGAAAACTCACCCGCCAAATGTCACTGTCTTTCCCTGTTTCTCCTGCTTCCTCAGTCATGTTGATGATGATGATCGGTGGTCGGAAGCCTTTTATAACACAAATGACACCATTGCCGGTCGGTGTGGAACTGTGATCCTTTTCACTGTTGGTTTTTTTTATGTCGTTTTGTCTGACGCGGTGCTCGATTAAATCAAATGAGAAACGTTCAACCGACCAAATTAGGACCATTTCGAGTTTGATTGTACGGTTTCCGCAGCGTCGTTTTAGCACTCGAGGCACCGCCACCGTCAATGCCCGCGAGAACTCACAAACGAAAGCGATTACAAGCGTTCCGGAAAACTTTGTTCATACACAGAAATTTGTCTGATCGTTCCGGGTCTTCGTCACAAAAGAAAAAAACAAACGCGACAATGGCATTTATCGCAGAATAAACCAAACAAACAAGTCAAGTTAGGGTTTTTTCCGCGAGCTACAGACCCGTGCGCCGGACCGTTTATCAGGAACCGGGACCACCACGGAGGAAGCGTATATCGAAGCAAACTCTGTGACCATGGTCCTAGATAAGAATCTTGCCGCTCGATTGGGCGGCCGGGGCGCGGTCCCGGTTCCGCTAAATCCACCGCTCGCGAAACAATATCATTTTTGAATATTAATGCACACGCTGAGTTGACCCGAATTCACTCCAAGATCATGTTCGTGCTCTACTAGTCCGGGAGGAGCTGAGGTCCGTGCTTGGTAGTAGCAGCAGCAGCAGCAGCAGTCTGCTCGGAATGTGTTCAATGTGTTGGCCAATCGCGATAACAATTATGCTAAATAGAAGTCGGCGAACCGCTGCTCGGAGACCCCCATTAGGGAGGGCTATGGTTTTAGCGACCGGGTTCCCCCCGGAGCTTCAAGGATAAAGGTGATAGGGAACAAAACATTGTCCGTGTTGTCGTGTTGCATATCTAATGTCGCTGATCGTACCACGTCGCGTCGGTCATACGGTGCGGGGGACCCATGAAAATCGCTAGCCATGCCAACCAACCAGCCGGTCAGTGAGCAGTCGATCGCGAGAACACGCGAGTGCCAAAACGATTGTTAAAAGTGCGCTGCCGTTTTGGTGCTCAAAAGTTTGTTGCCCATCGGAGTAGGCTGTGAAGCCCATTTGGCCCGACCGGCGAACGTTTCAGTTTTGATTGGCGTTATTCTGGAACATTTAGAAAGGTTTATTTTTATGCCGTTTTTCATTGACAAACACTGGTGGAGTGGATTGCTCTGGTTTTGCACTTTCGAGCAGAAGTGCAATTTTTTGACGGTGTTTTATTAAATTATTCACTGGGCTACGATTTGTTTTGTAGCATATTTGAAAGTGTGGCTTCGCTAACTTCATATGAACTTAGCGAAGCAAATACAGACTGAATGCTGTTTCAATTACAAGCGTTGTTTCGTATAAGTAAAATTCTTTGTTATTGATCCATTATTGAACACGTAAGACTGTAGTAAAACAACATATTTCAGCTTGATTTTAAACAGCTGGAATGGATCGAACACCAAGAAAAACATAACCTCAACCAGTTCTGTAGATGCGTGTGAAGCACCGGTAACAAAAACTTCTGCATAATGTATTACTTATAAACATGTTTCAGTTTCAATTACATTCGACGATCAGTGTTGGACTCAACACTGATCAGTTTTGCTGCCCACCTGACTTACAGTAACGAGCACTGGAACGACCTGGGCACCGGCCCACCCTCGCCAGGTCTTACCCGAATCCAGACTCACAGACTCCAACGACTCCAACGACGACGACGGAAAGCGAGAGTCAGCCAGGCTAATTGATTATAAAATATGATCCTTCTTTTTTCTTTTTGCTCGGTTTCCTTTCTCTGCGCTCTCATTTCCAATCTGTTCTTCCACCTCCTTCGACTGTTCTTCTCGAATAGAGAATCGTCCATACACTGGACGGAGGCTTCCTCTGTTGTGGACCTCATCCCGTTCCGTCGGTCGGCAAATCCGCCATAGGAACGAAACCAATCACGGCTTTTAATCTCGATTTCAATTAAAAACTTCCCGTATCGATGAAGGCTGGCCGCGAGCGTTTCATCTGCCAGGGCCTTTTCAACGAGTTGCAACAGATGCCGCCTCCTGCCGAAACCACCGAATCGAAAGGGGAAGTGAAAATTGGCTCGCCAATTCAAAATCGTTCATTCAGTGACCAATGCTTCAGAAGTGAGAGTACAAATACAAATTGCCACATATTACCAGTGCTATTTATTTTTTCGCTCGACGGTTCACTCTCGCCGACTCGCGGAGATTGGTGCGATGAATCACTCGACGTCTGAGTAATCAGCATATGTGCCGAGTAGAGCCAAACTTCTCCTGCCAACAGGACAACTCGCCAACGACAACGACAACGTAATGTATTTCCATCGCCCCAACTAGATTTCTTACGTTTCGCTGTGTGGCCTCACGGACTCGAATCAATAAATTGAATATAGATTACGGTACCGACGTCGCAACGACCGTCGCCGCCGCCGCAGCCGCCGTCATCGCCGATGCCGCCCATGAAAAACTATTAGGGGCTCGAGTCCGTACACAACGGTTGTGCTGTGTGGTGAAATAAATTGCTCAGCAAATAGAACGTGTTACCTCGAGAGGCAGCAGCTGTGCCAGGGAGTGACTAATGTTTTGTAACTTGACCCCACCGAGGTCCACCCGGTCGGGCGGTTAGGCGGTCCACAGACAGATCACCGTTGTCCACCTTGGAACGGTGTTTTAGGCATGGAGGTCTCCGGCTGGATTTGATTAAAGCCTCTCACCTAAGCAAGCAGTTTCCTTTTTTTTCTATTATTATTTCTTTGCTGTCTGTACTCTGATTGGAATCGACTCGCGAAACAGAAACTGCCCTACAGACTGCAATCGATGGCAGTTGGAACCGAGTGAGAGTTGGCGAAATTTATCGCGACGAGGCTTTGAATGTTCCGAGTGCAATTTCTAGCGACGAGCGAGTAATTTGTTGCACCCTGTTGGAGTTCAAAACTGCGCTGTGAAGCCAAGATTACGAGACTCATACTAGAATCCAGCGAAAAATTATATTTGTGGAAAATATATCTTAGATGTTTCTCACTTGAAACGCCGTCAAAACTTCATATTGCTTGCCAGACCGAGAAGTTGTCACAGTTAAACAAGCATGTTTTAGCAAATCAATGAACAAGAACAAAAATCAGTTACTACTCAGATGATAAGGAGTGTATCAAAAATAAGCTATCCACATACATTTGTGTTGTACGCATGTATCACAGCATGCTATGCGTTTGGCTGTCAGCTTTCGTTTGTTTACTTGTTTGTGCGGTTGAAATTCTGCGTTTTCAAAATGTCGCGTATTGAAAAAGAAGTGAAAATTAAGGTTCTGGACACATGGCTAAGTGAGAAGGGTATTACTATGCGAAGATTGGCGAAGCGGTCTGGAATTCATCATGCCAGTGTTAAAACCATCATTAATAAGTTTGGGTAATACTATTCTTTGGATGAGTTACCAGGAAGAGGCAGAAAACCCGGTTCTTCCAACCAGAAATTTGACCAGAAAGTGGTATCTCTAATCATGAAGAACAAATCATTGTCAATACGTGATTTAGCCAAAAAAGCAGGAACGAGTGTCGGAATGATCCAGCGTATCAAGAGGCGAAATCACCTGAAGACCTACAAGAAGCAGAAAATTTCGAAACAAAGTGTAAAACAGAAGAAGCGAGTAGCATCAAGGGCCCGGAAATTGTATTTGCGTTTTTTGCAGTGTCCGGATGGATGCGTTTTAATGAACGATGAGACTTATGTAAAGGAGGACTCAAAAACCCTTCCATGTCCACAATACTTTACTGTCGTCGTTGGGGAAGGATGTGAGCGATGCGGACAGGTCGATTTAAGTGGAGAAATTCGGTCAAAGGTACTGGTATGGCAAGCAATATGTTCCTGTGGTTTGAAGTCAACCCTTTTTTACACTACCGTAACTATAACTGCAGAAATCTATCGATCTGAGTGTCCCCAGAAGAAATTGCTGTCTTTAAATAAAAAGCATAGTACACCTCCACTGTTTTGGCCGGATTTAGCGCCGGCTCACTGTGCCAAAACCACTCTCAATTGGCTTGCGCAAAAGGGTATAAATTTCGTTGAGAAAAATATCAATCCATCAAATGGCCCTCAGCTTCGACCCATCGAACGTTACTGGGCAATCGTGAAGAGGATCTTCAAGAAGACTGGTAAGGCAGCTGGGAATATGCAGGAGTTCAAAAAATTTGGACTCAAGCGTCCAAAAATGCGATGCAACACTTGTCCGAATCTGGATGAAGAGCGTTCGATCAAAAGTTCGAAAATTCGTGAAGGAATAACTTAAATTTCATCCGGTTTTCATTATGCTCAAGTTTAACCTCGTATAATAAAGGATTAATTTTTAGTTTAAATTAAATATCGTTTATCATTATTCGAAAAAAAATTTTGTGGATAGGTTATTTTCGATACACTCCTTAACACAATGAATGACTTAACAGATTTTTGTTGTCGTGAATACGACTTACTTTACTATGGGGTACCCTTTTAAAAAATTTAACGCAGCAACATAATTTCTTCTGCATATCATCGGGAATATGATCAGTAGTATGAGATAACCATAAATAATTCAAAATTTCAATTTTCTTAAATGCTTGGTTTGAACAAGCATGAGGGTGAAATTCAGTACCAAAGTAAGGCGCGCTAAATTTCAATCGCATGAATTGAACGAATCATCGCACAAAGCGTATCGTACGAAACGAAATATTTTCCGTGGTTGAGTGTAGTGGACTTGCGACATGTTCAATTTATAGCAAAAATGTTCCAAATTGATTGAACATGTTCAGTTCTTCTGTTCAATTAGGTTGTTCCTTCGTGTTTTGCATATGCAGGTTGGTTTAATTGGCAAAACGTTTTCCCCGGATAGGAGCTAGCTACGGATTCGAGTCTCCTGTCTGCTGTAGCTTTTTCACGGTTTTCCTTTCATTGTTGTATTCACGTGTCAATTATCCAAACTGTTTTCTTCGTTAGATATTGACCAATTTTAGGACATGCTCACACATACTACAAATACATATGCTCACTTACATACATTATGGGAAAAAACTTTTTGAAAAACTCTTACTGTTGACTGCAAAACAAATTTTCTTTTTTGAATGAATTACGTTCAGTGTCACAGTTACCTAATCTAATGACTATACTGATCAAAAATTGTAATTGAAAAATTGTACAAAATACTCATGAAAAAAAAATTTTAATATTTTTCATACAACATGCTTAAGATTATTTTATTACCTGTGACATGTCAAAATTTCGTTAAAATATGTTTATTTGTTAGAGAAAGATATGTGTTCGTTGATAAAGTGACTTAAAATTTTATTTTACAATAACTTTTATAAAAAAAATTCTTTTGGCATGTCATTTTTATGATTAAATAGAATCAAAGTATCAATAATTGAACAAAAACAAACAAAAGTCATTTTTTTCTTAGCGATTTTATGAATACTAACGCTTTACCGGAAGTTGTTTCACCGAAAGCCATTTTAACCGTAAAACGTTTCACCGAAAGTTTTGTCAGAGATGCATTTTATCTACGAATGCCATTTCACAGCAAAAAAAAATTTAACTGGAAATCTCATTTTTAGCCAAAAGCTATGTCACCGAAAACCATTTCATCGAAAGCCATTTCATCGAAAGCCATTTCACCGAAAGCCATTTCACCGAAAGCCATTTCACCGAAAGCCATTTCACCGAAAGCAATTTCATCGAAAGCCATTCTATCAACAGTCGTTTTGCAGTAAGCCAACGTATCAACGGAAGTTGTTTCAATTCAAGGAAGGAATTCATTCAACGAAATATCATTTAATCGAACGCCGTTTCTCAGAGAGCCATTCTTCGAAATCCATTTTACCGAAAGCTGTTTAGAATCGCTTTAGCGGCAGTTGTTTTTCGGAAATCGATTTAACAAAACAATACTTAATTGAAAACCGTTTCGAAGACCGACGTCTCATCAGAAGTCATTCCACCACAAGTCGTTTCAGTCAGAAACTGTTGTCAAAATCTAATTTATCGAAAGCCACACAGATAAAAATATCTTTTGAATTTTCATCTATTTTCATGCACATATTTCGATGATGGTTTTCAACCAAACTCTAGATTCAACTCATGTATATTCCACGTTACTAGTGATTTTCATGTCGTGTAAATTTCATTATTTCTTTCTGTGCATATCGTCTAAAGCCGAAGGTAAAATTTTATTTTTTTTTCTGAAAAAAATATGAATTTTACAGGTGACTTTATTCTACAAGCTATAAAATTCATAGCTACTTAATTTTTCAAATGACGCAATATTCCACCCGTACAGAATTTTACAGGCTCCGAATGTAATTTACATTCGGCTACCAAGTCCTACTGTTTGGATTTATATGTATCAATTACTCATCAAGCAGATATGGTCTTCAGTGGTTCAGTCGATTAACTGACGTGCTTTGTGATCTAATGTTTCACGGTTCAAGTCCCCCGCTGCTCGCTATCGATTTTTTGTTTTTTTATTTCATTCGTTTCCAAGCCATATAATTTTCAAATCACACAATTTTACATGTTCTTGAATATAAATTTGTGTGAAATACGACGCTCAATTTATGTGCATCTTATAAGATGCCGATTTGTAGAAATCCGATTAACTAAATCAGGGATCCGATTCCGGAATCCTTTGTACCAGAAACTGCTTCACCGGACCAATTTAATCGAAAGTTAATTCACAAAAAAACAGTTTCCATGCAAAACTGACAGTTAATTTAGTGGATGTTGTTTTGCAGAAACTCATTTGCCGAAATTTGTTTCGCAGCAATCCATCTGGCCTAATCTCATTTTGCGAAAGCCATTTCACAAAACGACGTCCTATAGTCAGTCTACCGAAAGTTTTTCACTATAATCCACCTAACTAAAAATTGTTTCGAAGAAATCCGTTTACATAGGAAACCATTTCGTCATTTCGCAGAATTTCATTTCAGTGAAAGTCGCTTCGCAGAAAGACGCTTCGCAGAAAGATGTTTCATCGAAAGCCATTCTACTGATATTCTTTTCTCAGAAAGACTCATTACCGAAACACTTATTACCTGATGCCGTCTCATCGAAAGCCATTTGAGCAGGAGTTAGTTCATAGGAAAACAGAATGTCGTTTCGCAGAAAGAAGTTTTTTTTTTTCAAAAGCCAATTATCTAAAATTTATTCCTCTGAATAAATTTTCACCGGTTGACTTATTACCGAGAGCCGAAAGCTTTTTAAACGAAGGCTGTTTTACAACAGAAAAACGTTCAACAGAAAACCATTTCGCAGACAGCCATTTCACCAAAAATCATTTGTTCCTCAGAATAACGCAGAAATTTAAAAAAAAAACTGTTTCACAAAAAGCCATTTCACCAAAACCCAATTCACCGAAAGCCATTTTAGCGAAAGTCTTTCCGCAAGCAGCCATTTCAATGAAAAAAAAAGCTCCGCTTTACAATCCTTGAATCCAACTTTACAATCCTTGAATAATAGCCATTCTCGAAACGCACACACGCAGTTTTCTCCGCTTTTGTTGAGTGGAAATCATGAACAGAAATTGCAGTTTATTTGATTTTTTTGCTGAGCAAAATGATTTTTTTATAAATATTTACCTAACGATAGCTGAAAACCTAGCTTTTACGTTTTTCAACAATGGCTGTTTTTCTAATATTCTAAGTAGAATCGTTTCGAAAAATCGTTTGGCCGAAATTTTATCAAAAATTGATCCGTGGAAATCCTTTCTGGCTGAAAACCATTTGGCCAGAAAGACGTATAATCGAAAAACTTTTTACCATTGAAAAAAAAATACATGTTAGAAACACGTTTCATCGATTTATTGGAAAGCCGACTGATCTTCGACAAAAAGGTATGTATTTCGACTGAAAAACACACCTCAAATTCACACAGAGGGTAATTTTTTCTTCAATTTCCTGTGCCAATATACAGATACACGATCTAGTATCAATGTACTAACAATGGATTCTTCTCGCGCAACAAGGGTCAAACAAATTTGTCCGAACCCGAAGCCTAACCAAATCATTAACGTTTGACACCTACACGTTCCCCACGTGGCTGACATCGTTTCTTTCGCCGTCACCGTCACCAGTCAGACAAATTACTGCACTTCAATAGTAGGCCTTTTTTTCCATTTCGAATCTATGGACAACTGTCGTTGGTCAGTCGCACCGCCGCCACCTGGGACCTGGGACGGATCAGTTTTCTAACCGTTTGAAAGAAATCATTAACCTGTTGCCCTTCTCCCCGCGGGCGTCCGCGGCACAACCCCAATCGTCGGGGCTATTAGCTAAACACGAAGCCACCATCCTGACATTAATAAACATTGAAATTCAGTCATTAATTACTGCTCCGAGCGGACGAAGGCTGGCAGCCCGGTTTGCGGACGGGGGGAAAGGTTTTGTTTTGACTATCCTCTCGGCTTGCTCGGAATGTGCGCGAACTCACGACGGATCGAAAAATCCTAGCGGTATTGAAAACATTTGTGTCGACTAAACGATTTTGTTGCGTGTTTTCGCTGTTTGACTGACAGCAGATACAAAAAAAAACGAAACTTCAAAACGCATTGATCGCTATCGAAGATTAATGATTCGGAAGGTCGGCCCCGTCTGGTCGTCTTACGTTGGTTACGAGATGCTATCGCACAATAGGAGAGTTCCAGTTGTTGTGCAGCCTTCGAGCATCCATCCATCCATTTCTCTCTTCCAATCGGGACATCAACAACGACGCATGTTTTTTTCAGAACACAGAGAGCAATGTTCTAGTTGATGTTGTTTACCCCGTAGGTAAGTTTAATTTGTCAACTGTCAAAGCTGATGTGATAATGCCAGGTAGAATCAGGTGTTCCTAGATCTTACAACGAGCAAATCAAATTCAACAAAAGATCAGCCTCGAACCTCTGATCCACATTAAAAAATGCCAACCGGCCGACGCCGGTTTCTGTGGACCACTTCGTATGCTAATGATCTAATCTTTTCGAGTGGTTTCGGGGTCCGGTCGAAACCACTCGCGGTGTAGAAATAAAATTATTAAATTGATAGTCCTCCCTCTCGCAGTGCTTTGTGCTCTGCTATACTTCGGTTGGTCGTCGACGATCGAGCTGATCGCCCACCTGGCGGATGGATGGATGGATCGATCGGCGGTGTCCTCACTCTTCGAACGAACGCCGAACGACGAGGGAAAAGTAACTATGAATGACTGATTGCCACTGTGTCGTGTTCCGTCCCAAAACGGGGCGGTTCAGATTCGAGAGGATCGTGATTTGTTATAAATTTTTGGAACCCTGCCACGATGATCCGTGGGCGGACGAATCTAGCTGACACTGATGAGAGCTTCTGAATAATTTGAATGGTTCATCAGAAGCATATTCGGGCAATGATTAGGGTGCTAAGTCAGTGGGAACTGACTGAGACTTGATTTCCTGAATGGTTTGGCACTGGGAATGACGGTCAAAAACGGCAGTCCCCATATGGCACCGATTCTCACGGGATCAAACAGCCTTGGGTGGAATTCGATCCCGATCGTCGCATCGGTTGTGCGGCTTCCCCTTTCCGATTCTAATGAAGCCAATCAGTGCAACTATTCTCTCTCTAAGATTAATTGTTCCGAAATCGTTTCCAATCATCATCAGCGTCCATCTCTATTAAACTTTCTTCCATCGGATTGCCCGGACCGAACCGGGCTAGGCGGGAAACTCATCGTTCGCAGTTTGAGGCCCAATCAATTCCAACTGTGCCAAATGACTCATTTTTCCTAATAGATCTCCGCAGGGCAGACGCGCACGCATTCGGCCACGACGAAGACGACGACGGATCTTTGGCGCAGTTAATTCTTCCCCGAACCTGGGACCGCAGAACTGATCTGGCTGCCATCCGATCGACATTCAAATTAATCATGAGCGCGAAGTAGTGAGCTTGTTTTTTTTTTGTTGTTCCTCCGGCTATTCGCCGAGACGCCAACGGTTCAATCAATTGGCTTACGTCGGCCGTCTCTACCCTTTCGGGGTGTAGGCTAATAATGGACTAGAAGGAACCCAGGCTAATGAGCCTAGAAGGGGCTCTGGCTGTTATGCGGAACGGACGGTCCCACACTGGGTGCTGAAAGCGTGAAATTCTTGCAGACTTGGGATATCGATTAATTATTTTCTTCTGACACACGGCGGAAAAGTGAAGAACCATTGTTACCATTCGTTACGAGAGACCAAAAGAGAGTCAGAAAGAGAGGGAACAACCCCGAAAAGGTACTGGACACTAATGAGTCTAAATTGATCCGAATGTGGATCGAATGAGCGTCTCTTTCTTCCATTGTGGATCAGTCCATGGTGAGAAATGGAATTTTTCATGCATGTTAAAGCACGCTTGGGAGAAATGAGGTAAATTTGAGGCTTGGAGTACTAACGCGACTGTCAAAATATTTTTGCCATTCTCACAAACAAACTTTTTCCGTTGGCGGGCAGTTCAAGTTAGCCTACTGAGATGTGCTAGTTGCACGATTCGTACTGAGCTAAACTTTTTGGAAAAAGTTTACGTTTTGTGTAGTAAATAAGGAGAAAACGTCAATCATAAAATTTGTTTGAAACGGATGTGAAAAGTAATTGCAGGAGAAACTTGTTTAAGGGCATTTCGAACTTTACGATGGTGACTTCCGGTTCATTGGAATTTCCGGCATCTACACATCAAAATCTTTCCGAAAATACGTCTATTGGAAGAGGTTTCAAGCAATATCAATGAACCGGAAGTCGCCATCTTGGATTGCTGAACCGTCTCAAACATCGTTTTTCGGCATCTACTCGTCATACTCGTTCAAAATATCGGATGTCGCCATCTTGGATTTCGAAGTCACCTCAAAAATCGTTTTCCAACATCTTCTCTTCTAACTCGTTCAGACAATAAAGACTGTCCCAGAAAGTATGGACGCAACCAAAAACCGCTGCCATTGCGCAATGGTTCAGAATCTATCAATTTTTACACTCTTCTCTAACCACTTGTGCAGTTGTTTATTCGTTTTCATTAGTTTGTTTCGAAATGCGTGGACTTTTAGCAAAACAACGTCGAAAAATTGTGTACAAATGGTGCACATAACTGTCACTGAGAAAGATAGCAAAACTGGAAGGAGTAAGTGAAAAGGCCGTGCGAAATGCATTCAGGAAGTTCGGTGAGGATAACACCTTTGAGGATAAACCGAAAACGGGTCGACAAAAAGATCCTGCTAACCCTCAGTTGGATAAACGCAGTCGTTCCAGCAAAAGAAGGAGGTTTCAATTCGGAATGTGGCCAAAAAAGTAGGCACTTCGAAGTCCAATGTTCTTCGTGCTAAAGAACGTTTGAATTTTCGAACCTATAAGAAGCAGAAACAACCAAAACGTAGTCCGAAACAAGAAGCATCGATCAGACCGAGCGTTCGAAAGCTGTACAATACGATTCTTGCTGGAAATTTGAGCTGCATAATCATGGACGACGAAACCTACGTGAAACTCGATTACAAATCCTTGCCGGAACCACAATATTATACGGTGCGAGAAGGGCAAGTGTTAAACCAGTCCGAGACATCGATTGAAGTTGAAAAACTTGGTAAGCAAGCTATGGTCTGGCAAGCAATTTGTAGCTGCGGTAAGATTTCGAAACCCTTCATCACCACTGCTGCAATGAACAGCGAAATAAACATCAAGGAATGTTTACAAAAACGACTTCTACCCATGATTCGAAGCCACAAGGATCCTGTTGTCTTCTGGCCAGATCTTGCTTCTTGCCACTACTCGAAATCAACGGTAGAATGGTATGCTACCAAAAATGTCACTTTCGTCCCAAAAGACATGAATCCATAAAATTGCCACAACTTCGACCAATTGAGGAATTTTGGGTATTAACGAAGGCACATCTTAGGAAACATGTCTCGGCAGCCGAAACCTTTCAACAGTTCGAAAAAGATTGGAAAAAAGTGTCAAAACTTGTCGCCAAGAAGTCTGTACGGAATTTAATGAGGAACGTTCGCAAGAAGGTGCGCCAGCTAATCTACAATGGCTAAGTAGCAAATGGTGAGAATAATATTCTGTTGTTGTAGTCTAATATTATCAGTATATCGAATAAAATTTGAATATCTAACACTTGTGAATTATTTACAGCGAAATCAAAATGCGTCCATACTTTCTCGGGGCCGTCTTTATCCACATTGTAAGGGTTTCTAAAGAATATCAAAAACCCGGATGTCACCATCTTGGATTCCAGAAAAACCATCGTTTTACGGCATCTAATCATCAAACCCTTCCTAAGATACTAACATTGTAAGAGTTTTGAAGGAATATCAATAAATTGGAATTCGCCATTTGGAATTATGAATTACCATTTGCCATTCGATTATTGCCATAGCGCATATTTCCATGTTTTTTGGGATTTGTTTCTCATAAAGTTTTACGAAATTCAAATACTTCTTTAAAAAAAACCGTTCGACTTGACCCAAGTGTCGAGACGACGAAGAATAATTTTTTCGAACAATTTTCTGATGCAGGACAACATCGTAAGCTAGTCTGTATGAGTTGTGATCGGAAGCTTCCAGTCAGGTGGAACAATGTTTTGCTCAAGAAACTTGTTGAACAATTCCAACAAACGTCTTTTGGCGAGGTCAGGCAGATTCTTCACCAAGTTGAATTCAATTCGGTCAAACCCGGGAGCATTATTGTTGCAAGACAAGAGCGCTAAAGAAAATTCCATCACTGAGCTATCAATAGAACGGGAGCGGGTCATGTCGCCGAAAGCCATTTCGCCTACATGTTATGTCTCCTGTATAACTGATGTGGCGTAGCCACATAACCGAAGCCAAGATTACTCGGCGGCACAAAGCCGCCGAGCCGACGCCAGCTGAGTCGGCCGCCGACCCGCCGTCGAAAGCGGCGGCCTCTTGCATACAAACCTGTAACCGCCTCGTTTGCCCGGTCTACTCAAAGCTAGGTTTCTTTGCTCTAGTTAGGTCCGAACGAGCGGTAGCGAGGTCGGACAGTACATGAACCAAAACGATGTGGCGTAGCCGCATTAGATATTTTTTCATTTTCTCTTAATAAACGGAAAATACCACCTACATTTGCCTGGTAGATACACCTATGCAATTGCTTTGATGCTTAGTAGCTAATAGTCAACAAGTTTTCGTGGGAATTACTTTCTGAGGTTCGTGAACCAATCTTTATTCAAGATTACAATGGTAGGTCAACAAAACGGGCGTTAAGGCTATCATCTTTCGTTTGTTTTTAATTTAAATCAATTCTAATTACGATTTCAAGACGTTTTCAGGATTCGGCGAAATGACCCTTTCAGCGAAATGGCATTCGGCGACGTGACCCATTCGGCGAAATAACCCTTTCGGCGAAATGGCTTTCGGCGAAATGACCCTGATCCCAATAGAACCATTATTTGGAGGAGACTCCCGAATAATGCTCTGCGTAGGAATAGAATCTGGGCATCATCGCCCACATTACGATTTCTCATTCATTGGCCGTGTTTCAAAGAGTGCTCATTGAGGTTTCTCTTGATAAACCTTCGATTAAATGTCTCAAGAAGTTACATTTCTTGGCCCGAAGTATGTTATTGTATTTGGCTTCTAGAACCTAGAATTTTTCAATAATGTATTGTCATTCATATCCTTTTAGGTTAGCGTGGACTTTGATCACATGACTAAAAGTCGCCAAGCAAATTTTCCGAAACCTTCTAGAGCAAATAATTGATGAATACAAAGTCGATTTTTGATTCTACCGTGATTCCGAATTGATATTTTCTTAGTGGACTATTAATACGGAATCAATTACAGTAACACCTAGTATTTTGGAAGCATGATAAATTTGAAAGTGGTTTAAATATTTCATAAAATACTGCTTTTGTTTGCAAATGATCAGATAAATTTAACGAAATAATTGCTTGAAAATTTTGCATACGTTAACATAAAACCCACATCATTTCCTAAATCCACTTTAAATCACGTGAAATACATCCAGCATGCATACTTACAAAAACTGCTTCGGCAAGCAGAGATTAGCAAGCTGAGTGTCTGTGGCGGTCCTAAAATGTCCAGTTCGCAAAGTATATGTTGCTTAATCTTGATGTTGATTACACTGAGATCTCTTTTTACGCGGAGATACGTACCGCGTTAAAATAAAACCGCACATAAAAATCGTGTAACTTCGGAAATCCACGTAAAAAAAACCGCAAAAGTTAGGAATTTTTGTTTCGATGCCAAATATCTTAGAAATGCATGTAATATCGATATCTATGTATTTAAAAAAAACATTTTATTTTGAAGGAATTGACTTAAAAAAAAATTCGGAATAACATCGGAACTCGACGTTTCATGCATTTTTAAGAAAACCGCGTAACTTCGGAAATCCGCGTAAAAAATCGCTTGAAAAAAAAACGCGTAAAACAAGATCTCAGTTTATTTCATTTTGGATTTGCATATTTCAGTGAAAGAAACTAGCCAAATACTGAACACAGGATTCGTTTCTGGCATTCAGAAAGACCGAATAATGGATTTTTTCGGCGATATTAAACATTGTAAGGAGTATTTTTCTCGAACGCGTAGCAATCATATGCTGACTTTGTTCGCACTCGCTTGGGGCGAAGTTCACACGGCGAAAAATGCACAAATCTAATCAAATTATTCTATATTTGCACTAAACTGATGATTTTTTAACACCGATCAGCAGCCTTTATACTTGTTTAGAAAATATTTAGAGTCCTCAGAATGGTTGATTTTGTAGAATTTTTCCTTATCGTTGTTCACTTTTCGTTTCATTTTGCTGCAATGCAAACGACCAGCAGCAGGATGAAGCAATCGCTCTTGTTTGAAACGAAACTTACACAAAATCGATTTTTCCTTATCGTTCCACATAATACTCTCTTTGAGTTCAACCATGTTTCAATGTATGCAATAATAAATTTATGTAAAACCCTAAATAATTTTAGATTTCGAACAGACTCAAAATTAAATGGTAATAGGTCATGTAGAGTAAACTTATAGAAAAGAAATGCATTCATAATCATTTCATCAAAAAAGTTTGACGCCTAAAAACATGAACTTTTCCTTTATCTTTCGTGTATGATCTTCAAGTACTGACCAACTTATCTACCGGTCAAAGACCATTCAAATCTCCTGTTTGATCTAATCTTGATCTATCTTTCCGATCTCGAGTCACTCAAGTACGGTAGCAAATACCCAGAAACCTGGTCATTCAATAATAATCACATCGTTCTTATACTCGTTTACTTCGGGGGGACTTTCGTCGAACCCTTACTCGCTCGGAAACCACAAAACGAACGAACGAAGGTAGGATCGTATTTAGCACCAGTAGAGCAGAAGCAAAATGCTAATGTGCTTCCAATAACCACCGAATAGAGTAGAGACACACTCTAATGGGCCTCGCACAGTGATTCGATGTTTTTCGTCCGTCCGTCCGTCGGATTGTTATAGAACCATCCGCGCAATAGGTCATAAGTGAACCGTTTAGAATCTGTTTCCAGTTAGATTCAGTAGCGCGTGCTTTTCGCGAAACCGTCGCCATCATTATCGTAAATTGGCCAATAGCATGCCTGCCAGTCGATGTGTTTTTACCACGGAGCCGAATAAGAAAAAGAAAACGAAAACAAACAAAGCAATCGGTAAAAGGGCGAATCGATTGTTTTTGGTGGTGGTGGTGGTGGTGAATAGATCCAATGCGGATTTCTATGGATCAGTAAAGTAGGCGTTGGGAAGTGACCGGACAGTTCTATCAATAGTTCTCGTGTGTCGATGTTTCTGGCTGTTCGAAAAAAAAGCGCAGAAATCCCGATCCAAGCAGGAAGTTCGTCATCCGCCAAATGCTTATTGGTCGATTATTGTTATGATGGATGAGGTTTGCACACTTTCGTGAAGCTGTAATTAAAAATGAGTGAGAAACGTTTCAGTTTCAAACCTTTCAAGGCATGAATTAACCATGAGTCGGGTTTTGCTTGAGTTGTATTCCCAACGCGATCTGTTACTGATCGTACTGTTATGACTATTGAATCAGCCTCAAATCTTCGAACTGCATATATTTGAATAAATCCTCGATAAACATACCATTGAAACAACCGTCAAGACCGTGACGCTGGACAAGTAAATCCAACTCCCTGCCCCAACACTTTATTTATTTATTCAAATTGAACTCTGATGTAAAGTAGATCTACCTGTTCCGAGAACTAGAACTAGATTATACTCTGTGTTACGCTTGAGACCCGCCGCTTTGCCACTCCTCCCGGTCATAATGCGGCACCCACTGTCTTCGGTTGATGCGTCGTACATTTTTTCATACGGTTCGTAATTGGTGCAAAAAAAAACAACAACAACAGTTCAGTCACATTCCGCAACGAACCCCACCGGCAACCGACTGGCCGGAACTGGGGTCCCAACAGCACATGTACTATTAGTTAGTAGTTGCCTATTTCACACATTCTTTCCCAGCAGTCGTGGAGGAACTTGCGAGTGCGCGGCGGATCTTCGTCATTCTCCAAGCAAGTTTCCGTCTTGTCGCATTTTTTTTTCCCTTATGTGTTTTGTTATTTTTTTTTTTTGCTCGGAACTCAAAATTCATTGATTCACAGCCGGAGGCATTATTTTTCCCATCCCACTGCGGCATGGCCGAAGAGTTCTCACATGTGTTTTCCGGATGCTCCACGATGATGACACGGTGACGTGATGATTTATCAGCGTTTCGATAACTACCAACGCTCGTGGTCCCAGCGCTGGCAGATCGACGGAGTTTTCCCGTCATTCAATTGCGTTTTTGGTTTCGTGGAGCAAAAATTTCAGTATTTTTCCCTAAATTATTATGGAATGTAATCCATCGAAAACTACAACCTATCGAAGCGATTTATTAATTCCCGACCAAAGCAAATTTCGTCTTTAGAAACCAAACAGGAATCAAGCCAATTTTTGATTCCATAGACTACATTGAAGCTTACTAACGGTGGTAAGAGAATTCTGCATCTATTGAAACTAACATCTATTGAAACAAGTGATAATCGGATGGTACCAAATCTTGGCAAAAAAGCGGGTGAGATTTATTGTCTCAACCAAATACGTGAAGATCGACCGGAATCATAACAGGTTCAGGAATTAAAAACTACGGCTTTTTGCCTAGACTTATATTCTGAATGCGTCCTTTGTGTAGCGTGGCTTCCCATACTGCAAAGCACTTCAAAAATTTAGGCAAACGCACGCACTAATATCACATTATGACAACATAAAGTCTCTAATCGGCATTTTATACGCTTGAAAGTCTGCTTAAATGCCGACTTGAATTGGGCAGAATATTCGACTGTTCAGAGATAATACTTATTGAATATGTACTAAAATGTCGAATAACAGAAGATCGAATGACAAAACGTTGATGAGCAAATGGTCGAAAAAACAACAGACACTTCAATATCTCGACTATTCGACACTTCGACCTGTTGTTATTTTCTACCTTCTGTATTAGTCGACCTGTTGATACCATTCGAACCTTTGTGACTTTCGATATTTCATCATTTGACGTTTTGGCGTTCCACGTTCTGTGATTCGACCTTTCGTCATTTGACATTTTGGCTAGTGCGCGTTCAGTTCTCTGCACACTTAGATTTAGAAGAATTTCCTGGTCCATCAAAAGTTTATTTGTTACCAATATTAAAACCTATTGGTAACCTAAAAGTCTCATACCTTTTGAACAATGGCATGTCTGTCTAAAATGTCTGTCACCAAAATCACCTTCTAAAAAAATGCTAAAATGTCTGTCGCAAAAGTCACTTTCAGTCGTCGTCAACATGGACTTAGCCAAAACGGTCTTGGAAAATAAGGACCTTCGCAGAAAAGAGCCTTCGGAAAAAATGCCTTCTCAAAAAGGGGCCTTCACAAAAAGAACTTATCAACAAGGGCCTTCGCAAAATGGCCATCGCAGAAAAGCGCCCTCACAAAAAAAATCCTACGTCAAAATAGGCTTCGCCAAAATGAGGCACAAAAGATCCTTTGCAAAGACCTTCGTAAAACAAATCTTCGCAAAAAAGAGCTTTCGCAAAAATTAGCCTTTGCCATAAAGGCCTTTACAAAAAAGACCTCTACAAAAATTCTTCTCCAAAAATACCTTCGCAAAAAGGGTCTTCACAGAGAAGGGCTTTTAAAAAGCAGGGCCTTCACAAAAAAGGCCTTTTGCAGAACGGTCTTCACAAAACAGCTAGAAGGCGTTCGAAAAAAGGCTTTCGAGAAAATTTAACTTAGCTCCAAAAAAAAAAAGGCTTCTCAAAAAGGGTCTTCACAAAAAAAGGTTTTCGAAAAACAGGGCCTGCAATAAAAGGACCTTCGCTAAAAAGAGTTACAAAAAAGGGCGTTAGAAAAAACAGGGCGTTCGCAAAAAGGGCTTTCGAAAAAAGGGCCTTCGGAAAAAGGACCTTCGCAAAAAATAGCCTTCACAATAAAGAGTTCTTCCCAAAAAACGACCTTTTAAAAAAAATGAGCTTCATCTAAAAAATGGCCTTTGCCAAAAAGAGCCTTCCTCAGAAAAACAGCCTTCGCCAAAATAAGGTCTGCCACAAAAAATGGCTTCTACAAAAAATAGCTTTCGCAAAAATATTATTTTTTCAAATATATGGCCTTCGTCAAAAAAGACCTTACTCAAAAAATGGGTTTTGCCAAAAAATGACCTTCGCCAAAAAATTACCTTCATCAAAAAATTGGCCGCAAAAAATTGACCTTCTCCAAAATATGGTCTTTGTCACTAAAAAATGGCTACTCTAATAAATAGCCTTCGCCAAAATGTTGGTTTCTTTAAAAAAATGGCCCTCGCCGCAAAATAATTTTCGCGAAAATTTTCCTTCGCCAAAAAATGGTCTTCGCCACAAATAGGTATTCGCCAAAAAGAGCCTCTGAAATAAGGGGCTTTCGCAAATAGGCCTTCTTACAAAGGAGTCTTCTCGAAAAAGACCATCGCAAAAAAGGGCCTCCGCTAAAACTGCTTTCGCCAAAACGAGTCTTCGTACAAAAGGGTCTTTACAGAGAAGGAAAAAGGGCATTCGTAAAATAAGCTTCTCAAAAATTAGCCTTCACAAAATGGCATTCGCAAAAATGGGCAAACGGCAAAGACCTTCGCGAAAAGGACTTTTGGCCTTTGCGAAGAAGGGCCTTCGAAAAAAGAGCATTCGAAAAACAGTCCCTTTTAAAAAAAGACCCTTACCAAAAAGTCTTCGCAAATAAAAGATCTCCACAAAAATAGGCCTTCACAGGAAAGTTACTTCGCACAAAAGGGCCATCGTAAAAAAGGGTCTTCGCAAAAAAGCCTTCGTAAAAAAGGGGGTTCACAAAGTGGGCTTTCGCAAAAAAGGTCTTCACAAAAAAAGCGTTCGATAAACCGGCCTGCTCAAAAAAAAAAAGGCCTTCGCTAAAAAGAGCCTTAGCTAAAAATAGCCTTCGCTAAAAAGAGCCTTCGCTAAAAAGAGCCTTCTAAAAAAGGGCACTCTAAAAAAACCTTTGGCAAAGAGTTTTCGCTCAAAACGGCCTTTGAAACAAAAAGCCTTCGAAAATGGGGCCATCTAAAAAAACATCGCAAGAAAGGACCTTTGCCAAAATGGGCCATCGAAAAATAGGGTCTTCTAAAAGAAAACCTTCACAAAAAAGTCATCGCAAATAAAAGGCCTTCGCAAAAATGAGTCAAAAAAGCCTTCGTGAAAAAGGGTCTTCTTAAGAAAGAACCTTCACAAACAGCGCTTTCCCAAAAATGAACCTTCGCAAAAAAAAAGATTTCGCGAAAATGAGCTTTCTAAAAAAGGCCTTTACAAAAAAGGTCTTCACAAAAAAGCCTTTACAAAAAAGTCCATTAAAAAAAACCTTCACAAAGACGAAACGTAAAAATAATATTCACAAAACCGGCCTGCTTAAAAATGGCCTTTGCAAAAAAGGCCTTCACAAAAAAGAGCCTTCGCGAAAAAGAGCCTTCTATAAAAGGGCACTCTCAAAACAATACCTTCGGTAAAAGAGCTTTTGCTAAAAAGGGCGTTCGTTACAAAAAGCCCTCGAAAATGGGGCTTTCTAAAAAAAACTTTGCAAAAAAGGGCCTTTGCAAAGAAGGGCCCTAAAAACAAGAACATTCGAAAAACAGGGCCTTCTAAGAAATGGCCGGCGCCAAAAAATGACCTTTGCCAAAAAATTGCCTTTACCAAAAATTACCTTCCCTAAAAATCACCGTCGCTATAAAAAGACCTTCCCTAAAAAATGATCAAAGATAGGCTTTGCAAAGAAGAGGGCTTCGTCGAAAAATGTCCTTCGCCAAAAAATGGTCTTCTAAAAAAAATGGCCTTCGCCAACAAAACGGCTTTTGCCTTAAAAATGGTATTCGCTTAAAAGGGCCTTCGCAAAAAAAGACCTTCGCAAAAAAGGGCCTTCGCAAAAAAAGCCTTCGTGAATATGGCCTCCGTACAAAAAGGGGCCTTCGAAAAAGAGGCCTTCACAAATAGGGTTTTCTCAAAAATGGCTCTTCGAAAAAATGCCTTCGAAAATGGGGCATTCGCAAAAGAGGGCCTTTGCAAAGAATTGCATTCTGAACACTGACACTATTTATGACAGACAAGTTTTCAGATCGCTTATGTAGAGCTAGAGGAATTTCCCGCGCCTATAAAAGGTTCTTTTCCTGTTAATGAAAATGCTTTTCGGCTACCTGAGAGTTTCTCACTGTTTTAACCTTTTCAACATTTTCGCTTCAAAAGCTTCCAACAGCAAATTATAAACCTCGATCGGTATTCTTCTCATATTGGATGATTTCCACAAATCATACCCAAAGCATTTCGTAATTTCCTTTAAAAAATACGAAACTACGATTGTACAAATTTTATGCTATTGCTTTCAATAGGGCACGCGAAATGGAAGCGGGTCATTCAGCCGACAATCATTTCGCTGTCAGTAATTTGCCGAATAGATCACATCACCGAAAACTGATTTTGTCGTCTCTTCCGAAGAGCCGTTCCGCCAAAATTGTCATTTAACTACGAATCCGGACCATAAATATAGCATGAGTTGATCCGACAGATTATGTTTCCTTGCAAAATTACTTGGATAGAAAATAAATTTCATTTAATTCCACTAAATTAACAATTTTTTTCTCTCACAAAAGTTATTCATTCATTTTTATAGCTCATAAATGTTTGATGTAGACAGGGCACACAACCGAAGCTGCCATTGTGGGTAAATTTTTCTTTATTTATAATCTATTGCAACAGGATTCGTTGTGGATTCGATCCAACTCCAACGAATCCTCCGCGAAATGGCCTCCGGTGAAGTAACCTTCGGCAAATCGATCTTTGACGACTCGGCATTCGAAGAAATGGACTTAAACTAAATGACTTTCGGCAAAATAGACCACGCAAAATAGCCGCCGGCGAAATGACTTTTGACAAAACGACCTTCGGTACAATGGCTTTCGGCGAAATGACCTTGGATGAAATGATATTCAGCAAAACGGCCTTTAGCCAAATTGCTTTCGACGAAATGACATTCGGCTAATTGATCTTCTGCAAAATGGCTTTCGCAAAAAAAGGCATTCGTAGAAAAAGAGCCTTCGCAAAAAAGGGACTTCGTAAAAAAGGCTATTGCAAAAAAAACTTCGAAAAATTGGCCTTTCACAAAAAAAAGGTACCTTGCAAAAAAGAGAAAAGAATCTTCGCCAAGAAGGGCCTTCTAAAAAAATGGCCTTCCGCAAAAAATTGCCTTCGACAAACACGACCTTCGCAAAAATAACCTTTGCAAAAAATGGCCCACACCAAAAACATGACCTACGCCAAACAAATCGACGTGAACATTTCAAAAGGGCCTTAAAACAATTGACAGATTCTCTTTGTTTACTTTCTCTTTCGATTATATCTGCGTTATTACGCAATTGTTCGTTACATGTATGATACTATTACAAAGCTGGAGATATTTTCTTTCATTCTATATGCAAATTTGGTAAGTGAACGTGAAAATTTAGGTGTTATTAACAGAAGAGTAAGTAAACAAAGAGAATCTCTCATTGGTTTATGTGCCCTTATGAAATGTTCACGTCGAAATGGCCTTCGCCAAAAATTGGTGTTTGCAAAAAATCACAATTCACAAAAAGGCCTTCGTAAAAAGCCCTTCCTAAAAATGACCTTCGCCGGATAGTGTCTCTTGAAAAAGGCCTTTTCAAAACAAGGTCTTCACGAAAATAAGCCTTTGCAAAAAAGCTTCCGAAAAATAGATCCGTCACAAAAAAGTCTTTGCAAAAAAGAAAGGTATTCACTTCGCTAAAAAAAACCCTTCGAAAAAAGGGTCTTAAAAAACCCTTAAAAGAAAATGGACCTCCGAAATGAGTTTTCGCGAAAAAGGCTTCGAAAAAAGGGTTTTCACAAAAAATCCTTCGAAAAACAGGACTTTTAAAAAAGGGCTTTCGAAAAAAGGGCCTTGGAAACCACTACTTTTGCAAAAAAAGGACTTTCGCAAAAAATGTGCTTTCACGAAAAAGGCTCCGCAGACAGAATCTTCACATAAAAGGGTTTTAGTGAAACATGATCTTCAAGAAAAGGCCTTAGCAAAAACGGATTCTTTAAATTGCCTTCGCCAAAAAATGACCTTCGCTTAAAATGAAAAAAAAGTCTTTACCAAAAATGGCCTTCATCATAGAAAGACCAAGACCTCTCCTAAAAATAGGTTTTGTCAAAAAATGTGCTTTGCCAAAAAATGACTTTCACCAGGAAATGGCCTTCGCAAAAAAAAACCTTCACTAAAAAAGGTGTTAGGGCAGGATCGTAGTTTCCAACGGATTAATAATTGGATATCACACACGGCAACGAACGAATAACACCGCCAAACGGAAATGGTAATTATAAATTGAAACTCGTCACTACTGAGCACAGAATTGCTATATTTCAAAACGATCTGGTTAACTGAACGGTTCGAGCAGAAAAAAGAAGCTTTATTTCTCAGCTAAGCCTATTTAAAACCTACGTTGTGAATTTGGAAAGCTTTTCTAAACTTAATTATAGCAAGTTGGGCTGACCACACTGTCTTACAGCTAAACTTTTCATATCCATAATATTGAGAACTGTCAAAAGGCTTTCGCCAAAAAAATCCTCTGCAAAAAAAGACCTTCACCAATAAAAGACTTCTCAAATAAGGGGCTTTCGGCAAAACATGAGGGAAATAAGGGCCTAGACTAAAATGGGCCTTCGTCGGAAAGACTTTCCCTAAAAATGGGTTTTGTCAACAAGTTGACCTCCACCAAAAACAAATGACCTTCGCCAAAAAAGAGTGGTTCTCCAAAAAAAATGGGCTTCATCAAAAAGTGGCCTACGCCAAAAAATGACCTTCGTGAAAAAAAATGGTCTTCGCAAAAAAGAGCCTCTGCAAAAAATGGACCTTCGCAAAAAAAACCCGTCGCCAAAAAGAAGCTTCGAAAATAAGAGCCTTTGCAAGAAAGGGTCGTCGCTCAAATGTACCTTTGCAAAAAAGACGTTCACAAAAAGTATTTTCCAAAAAAGGCTTGTGAAAAAATAAAGCCAAGGGCTTTTTTAAAAAGGGCACTCTCAAAACAATACCTTCGCTAAAAGAATTTTTGCTAAAAAGGGCGTTCGCAACAAAAAAGCCTTCGAAACTGGGGCCTTCTTACAAGGTTGCAAAAAAAGGGCCTTTACCAAGAAGGGTGTTCGAAAAACAGGACATTCGAAAAAAAGAACATTCCAAAAGCAGGCCCTTCGCCAGAAAATTACCTGCGCCAAAAAATCCTTCACAGAAAAGGGTCTTCGCAAAAAAAAAAAAACTAAAAATTGGCTCTTGCCAAAAAATGGCCTTCGTCAAAAAATGGCCTTGGCCAAAAATGGGTTCGTCAATAAATTGCCTTCAACAAAGGGTTGATTCCAAAAATGACGCTTTGTCAACAAAAATGAGCTTCGTCAAAAAATGGGTTTAGCGAAAAAAATTTGTTTGCTAAAAATGGACTTCACCAAAAAAGGGGTTTGCTAAAAAATGGCCTTTGCTAAAAAAATGGGTTTCAACAAAAATAGGCATTAACAAAAAATAGATTTTAACAAAAAATAGGTTTGACAAACATTGACTTTGTCAAAAAAATTCGGCTTTGCCGAAAAATAGGCTTCGCCAAAAAAATGGCCTTCAACAAAAAAAAGGTCTACGTAAAAAAGTGGGCTTCAACAAAATATAGAATTTAACAAAAAATAGATTTCAACTAAAAATAGGTCTAACAAAAATGGAGCTTTGCGGAAAAATGGGCTTTGCCAAGAAATAGCCTTCGCCAAAAGGTTGGATTCGCAAAAAAGGCCTTCGTCAAAACAACCTTCACCAAAATGGCCTACGGCGAAATGACCTTCTGCTATAGGGCCTTCGCCAAATGGCTGTAGAAAAATGGCGTTTCGGTGAAATGGTATTCCTTGAAATGATCATAGATTAAATAATTTAGAAAATTACATTTTTTTTCCCATTTTTTATTCAAACAAATTTGACGAATGAACATGACAACTTAACTAATTTTGTTGCAGGTTTTGTAAAAATCTTTTTTTTTCAACTAAAACGGTGTTTCCTACAGAACTTAATAACAAACAAAAACATATTCAATATCGATTGTTCCAATTCCGTTTACCTCAGTTAAAATTACATGTCCCATTTTGACAACCGTTTCTCAAGAACAACTCGATAATTTCACAGAAAATTTACACTGTAGCAGTCTCTGATGGAAAATAATAACAACATATAAATTGAAGATTAGGCAATCTATAGTTATCTTTTAAGAGGGGGGGCATTTTTGCGATTTTTTTCCAGAATTTCCGTTCAACAGAATAAATTCAAATGTTTTGCATGATAAAAAGCATCATTCGAACAACATTTTGTATTGTTTTCGTGGAACAATTTTTGGTGGTTGTTCAAAGTGAAAATTACGATTTTTCACGACAAAAACGCCATTTTGTAGCTGTAAAACCCAAAGTAACAAACAACAAAAAGGAAAACGTTGGGGTCTGGTTTTTTATATGTAGAAAGTGTGTGCAAAATGTGAAAAAGAAAAATGGTGCTGTAGTTTTTGAATGACGATGGGCACGGACTTTCAAAACCTGCTTTCGAGAAAAACACGTTTAAAGTTTTTTTGTCTATAAAATCAATGGAATCAATTGATTACTCCAGGGAACCCGTAGGGTCTAACATTTTCAAAACATCATATTTTTTTATAATTTATTATAACGAAACATTTCAAGAATGTTTTATCAAGTTTTGAAGGCAATCGGAGTGTAAATTTTGGGCCTGTGTACCGAGCTCTTACCTCTTCGCAGTATGAGATAAGTAAAGATGAAGGCCCATAACTTGCTGAGTTTAGCTTCGATAGGCTTGAAAATTTCACAGAATATTCTTGAAATGTTAATGAAAATCGTAAGAATATACACAGAAAATAATAAATGATTTTTCAAAAGTGTTAGACCCTACCCCCCGCGCTCGAAATGGAAGAAACGAAAAAACTCCATTTACACAACACTCTTTTTCAGTTAGTTTCTGACGCTTCTAACATCCCTGAATTACTTCATTTTTAAATTTTAGTTCCAGAATCTAATTAACTTCCCAATTGGAATCTGAAACTAAAATTTCAAATTTTTTATCAATACTATACGGTAGAATAACAACATTTTTACACACAATCCGAATTTATATTGGTAAAATCGCCACGCCTACTGTTTTGTTTTTACGATGAATTATTATTTCGGCACACTTGCTCTGTAATGTGTAGTTCGAAACAGAAAGAAGCGGATACTTTGTCAGTTTACACACTTAATTTTCTGGGAGCTTTCGGCGCCATCCGATAGCTTTTTGTAGTTTATGTAAAAAATAGATATACACACTTCGAAAAAATCCTGTGATTTTACATCTTATTAGATTGCACATAAATGGAGCGTTTCAGTTCACGCAAATTTACGTGGAAGAACATTTAATATTGTGTCCAAAATTCCATGACACCGCGCGACTTGAACCGAGAATCTTTGGATCGCAAAGTACGTCTGTTAATCGACTGAGCCACAGAAGCACACATTTGCTTGGGTGGTAAAAGATGCAATTGTAGAAATGTCATGGAACAGAAAGCTCAACGCAATGGAATACGACAAAACTCAAATAAGGAAATCTGGCATCACTTACCGGAAGATACCGAACGGTCCTCGGAACCAGCAGCAAAAGGGGGAAAGCTTGATGTCTGCTTCGGGACTAAGTAATTTATCATACCAAAAACTGCTGCACTTACAGGGCTGGAATAATACGGAGCAGCTAAAGCGTAAGCCTCTTGACAGATGACAGCATTTGACAGATACCTTCTAATGGAATGAGAGTCAATTTTTGTATTCCTCGATGCACTTTTTTACTCTCATTCGCTTTTCCCATTGTAAGTGTAGTAATGTGTTTTCTTTTCTCGTTCAAATAAACACTTGAATGAACGGCGCGATAAGTTTTGTTCAATACCGTCCATGGCAGGAATTCCAGACATTGGTAGTTGCTTGAATTATGATATTTTGAAGCATAACGACTTTCAAATTAGAAGCCGTTTTCATTCACGCCGATGAAAGGCTAATTTTTTTTTTTGCTCCTATTCCTCCTCCTTTCCCTTGTCGTTTGGGAGCAGTTCAAAACTAGAAAGAAAATATAGGACCGAGGACAATTACGAACAACAATCGTCGATATCGGCGATCGTGATCGTGATTTCCAAAAAAAAAAGCAAACGTCGTCAACAAAACGGCAATGACACACTACAGCTTGGCCGGGGCTTGGCCGACGATCGTTGACGAAACGCTGAACAGATTTTATGCTTTTGATAAGTTCACGGAATTTAAACATAAATAAATCTGGCCGGGCAGGGCCCGTGTAGGACCTTTTACGGCACATAGGACCGGGAAAGCAAACAGCGAAACTGTTGCGCCTAATTGGGGGCGGTGAGCGGGTTGTGTCGATAGTTACGATCACTTTCAACCTCGCGGAGTTTTTTTCTTTTTTGGTTTTGCGTTACTCAACCATTTGTGCGGGTCGGTCGGTAAGGTCAAATTTTCAGGACCGGTACCAGCATCTGCCAATTCTTGGCAGGAGTTTCTGTCTAGAATTGTACACCCATCATTACCGAGAGCTGCCAGCGTCAAGTAACTTCACCAATTCACGCGGAACCCCTTCGGATACCGGCCCACCGATCAAACTGGACACCCGCACAATGGCGTCTATTCAGTCGAACCGATCAACTCGATTGATCCGCAACAATGGCTCTGGGCGACTGACAGCTATGAGCATCTGACCAAGATCTTCAGCGCACAGCAATCGGCGGCTTTGTTGTTGTCCTCCTGGGTCCCAGCAGTTTGTGCTTTGTTCCCATTCACCACTCAAAGCGCGGCTAGGATGCTAGGATCCGGCGCTAATCAAATTAATTCGGTACCTCCGAACGGAACTCCGCACTAAACCTAGCCCTGGACCAAATGGTGCGCCTATTTAGCTATGTTATTATCTTAATTAATCGTTCGCGTCCGCCCAATTTCGGACGATGAATCGATTCATTCGACTTTAGAAATTTAGAGGGTCATTCTGTGACTCAGAACGAATGCACCGCACCTTCCGAGCGGAAAAAAAAAGTCACCTTCACCGGACCGAAGTAGCTGAATCATAACTCTTTATCTGGTCGTCGTTTTTCGGTCTGTCCGTTCTTCGTCTTCTTCCAGCCGCACTGTTATTGTGGGTATTGTGCAGTAAGAAGAGAGAGAAAAAACACAGTAGGCCGAGGCGAACCGTGGTGTGGAACAGCCGCCGTCGCTGACGCTGCCGCTGCCGCCATCACCACAAAGCTAAATATATGAAAAATTGAACTGTAATGCTGGTTAATGAAGTTAGGGCCGCAATAAAAGAGCTCCTTTTGTGGGACTCTGGGCGGTGATTATGTAGGATTTGCTGCTCTCTGCTCTGCTCCGCCGTCGTCATCGTCATCGGCGTTCTTTATAGATTCCGCCCCGAGAATTCATCCGTTCGGTTCGGGCCTACGGCAAGAATGGGCCGCGCGCGCGCGGGTGGCTCTGCAGTGAAAGGAAATTGGGCTTGGCGGCTGGTTTTCCAGCAGCTGCGCGGTTGCGGTTTATCGATGAGGTCACTTCGTTAGTAGGGGAAAGTGGTACAAAGTGTCCCCTGCTTCCTTCCTTTTGTTAAGCATTCAAAACTTTTCTAAACAAAAGATTTATCACTTACACTATCTTTCAGTAGGATCTTTCTATTGTGCAAGTTTGACAATTGCCGTTTATTAGTAACTAACTTTTAGCACTACTAATGTCAACATAACAGATCCAACTGATATATTCGAATTAAATATGTTGACTTTTGAATCCAACTGAACCAAATACCACAGTCCTCGCTTCAAATTCATGGATGTTTAATAAAATTTTCCCACCTTGAATCAAAAACCAGAGAATATTGATTCTAAATTATTGCCGATATATCAAAAATTGCTATTAGTTGACTTTGAGATATTTAACACTACTTTTACTCAGATTTAATTATGCGTGTACAAGCCAATTTGGTTTCATCTGAACGGAATGATTTACAAAAACAACATTTATTTCAACATTAAATATGGAAACCTCATCAGCATTTACAAGATGGATAAAAAAGTTTTATTTTAGATAGCAACTAATGTTGATTTGCTTTTGTATTGAATTTCGTGAGTTCCATAATCATGGTCAAGGTCATTCGAAGTGTAAAAACTATCTAGAGTACAATTTTAGTTAAAAAAAAAGGCAGTCTAGATATTTATCCGATTATTCTGCATAAAATGGATGAAAACTTATATTTAAGCAAATGTAATTTTGAAAATATTGACTGTAAATTAAATTGAAAACGTTTTATTATTTATACCAAGTATTTTTTATTTTATATCGGCTTTAACGAAGTTGCGGTCGTTCGCCGTCCAAGTATTTATTTATTTATTTTTTTAGATAACGATAATTATTATATTTACAATAATCAGTCAGACACTCGTTTTGAATAACAATTTGATGAATTTTTTTTTAAATCTATCATTGAATCACATGAAAACCTGTTTGTAGAAAAAAAACTTATTAACTTTGAATCAAATAACATTTGTAATTGATTCAAGTGAAATGATATTTGATCAATTTGATTGAAATAAAACACACTCGAATTCAATGTTTTTTTTCTAATTTTGAACGAGCCGAAAACTGTCGATATCAGTTAATCCATATTCACGGAAATTGAGTGTTAATGAGTTTTGACGTTTACGTCACTTATTCCGTTATATAACTCGGAACCGTAAGTGACAGCCATTTGAATTTCAAACCTGTTCAATGCACCAATACAAGTTTGCAAACAAGACTAACTTTGTTGAAATCGGTTCAGCCATCACGAGAAAATTGAGAGGAGAGAACAAGCGTATTTAGTTAGTTACGTCATTTATACCATTATATATCCGAAATCAGAATCGCCAGCCATTTGATCTTCAGACCTAATCAATGACCCAATAGTTTCTATCAAACGATCCTAAGTCTGTTGTAATCGGTACAGTCATCTCTGAGAGAATTTATCGGCAAAAACCAACGCTTGAACATTAAGGAGTTTTGTTGGTTTATGCAAGAAGCACATATTTTGATTTTATTTCTTCGCATTTTTACTTCGGCTCGTCAGTGCTGCTGGCGCGAGATAGCAGTTCAGTTCAAACTGCTTCAAACTCTGACTAGACGAAATAAAAAAACAATGCGTTTTGTCGGTTACGTCACTTATACCATTTTATATTCAGAACCAGAAGTCACAGCCATTTGATCTTCAAACTTGATCAGTGGCTCAATAAAAGCTTTCAAGCTTTGTTGAATAACTTTCCGTCCGCTTCGAAACACAAATTTTTTTTCTTTAACAAATTTTGATCTATGATACCACCAATCATTTTCAAGAAACGAATTCTCTAACCACTCAACTAACTCAAAAAACGTCTACTTCCACTTACAAAGTCATACAATGCACAGTGTGGAAAAAAACAGATAAAAAACGCGACTTTTCTCCATAATTTCATCTAAATCTACACGTTCGGTGCAATGACATTCGGTGAAATGGTATTCGGCGAAATGACATTCGGTGAAACGCCGAAAGTCGGCAAAATGTCGAAGGCCAAAATGGCTTTCGGCGAAATGACATTCGCAAAATGGCTTGTAGTGAAATGGCTTTCGGCGAAATAGCTTTCAACAAAATGATTTTCGACAGAATGAGTTTCGGAGAAACGACTTTCGACGAACTGGCTTTCGGCGACATTACTCTTTCGGTGAAATGGCTTTCAGCGAAATGGCCTTCAGCGAAATGGCCTTCAGCGAAATGGCCTTCAGCGAAATGGCCTTCAGCGAAATGGCTTTCAGCGAAATGGCTTTCAGCGAAATGGCTTTCAGCGAAATGGCTTTCAGCGAAATGGCTTTCAGCGAAATGGCTTTCAGCGAAATGGCTTTCAGCGAAATGGCTTTCAGCGAAATGGCTTTCAGCGAAATGGCTTTCAGCGAAATGGCTTTCAGCGAAATGGTTTTCGGCAAAATGGCTTTCGGCAAAATGGCTTTCGGCAAAATGGCTTTCAGTGAAATGGCTTTCAGCGAAATGGCTTTCAGCGAAATGGCTTTCAGCGAAATGGCTTTCAGCGAAATGGCTTTCTGCGAAATGGCTTTCTGCGAAATGGCTTTCTGCGAAATGGCTTTCAGCGAAATGGCTTTCAGCGAAATGGCTTTCAGCGAAATGGCTTTCAGCGAAATGGTTTTCGGCAAAATGGCTTTCGGCAAAATGGCTTTCGGCAAAATGGCTTTCAGTGAAATGGCTTTCAGTGAAATGGCTTTCAGTGAAATGGCTTTCAGCGAAATGGCTTTCAGCGAAATGGCTTTCAGCGGAATGGCTTTCTGCGAAATGTCTTTCAGCTAAATGGCTTTCAGCGAAATGGCTTTCTGCGAAATGGCTTTCAGCGAAATGGCTTTCAGCGAAATGGCTTTCAGCGAAATGGCTTTCAGCGAAATGGCTTTCAGCGAAATGGTTTTCGGCAAAATGGCTTTCGGCAAAATGGCTTTCGGCAAAATGGCTTCCAGTGAAATGGCTTTCAGCGAAATGGCTTTCAGCGAAATGGCCTTCAGCGAAATGGCCTTCAGCGAAATGGCCTTCAGCGAAATGGCCTTCAGCGAAATGGCTTTCAGCGAAATGGCTTTCAGCGAAATGGCTTTCAGCGAAATGGCTTTCAGCGAAATGGCTTTCAGCGAAATGGCTTTCAGCGAAATGGCTTTCAGCGAAATGGCTTTCAGCGAAATGGCTTTCAGCGAAATGGCTTTCAGCGAAATGGCTTTCAGCGAAATGGTTTTCGGCAAAATGGCTTTCGGCAAAATGGCTTTCGGCAAAATGGCTTTCAGTGAAATGGCTTTCAGCGAAATGGCTTTCAGCGAAATGGCTTTCAGCGAAATGGCTTTCAGCGAAATGGCTTTCTGCGAAATGGCTTTCTGCGAAATGGCTTTCTGCGAAATGGCTTTCAGCGAAATGGCTTTCAGCGAAATGGCTTTCAGCGAAATGGCTTTCAGCGAAATGGTTTTCGGCAAAATGGCTTTCGGCAAAATGGCTTTCGGCAAAATGGCTTTCAGTGAAATGGCTTTCAGTGAAATGGCTTTCAGTGAAATGGCTTTCAGCGAAATGGCTTTCAGCGAAATGGCTTTCAGCGGAATGGCTTTCTGCGAAATGTCTTTCAGCTAAATGGCTTTCAGCGAAATGGCTTTCTGCGAAATGGCTTTCAGCGAAATGGCTTTCAGCGAAATGGCTTTCAGCGAAATGGCTTTCAGCGAAATGGCTTTCAGCGAAATGGCTTCCAGTGAAATGGCTTTCAGCGAAATGGCTTTCAGCGAAATGGCCTTCAGCGAAATGGCCTTCAGCGAAATGGCCTTCAGCGAAATGGCCTTCAGCGAAATGGCTTTCAGCGAAATGGCTTTCAGCGAAATGGCTTTCAGCGAAATGGTTTTCGGCAAAATGGCTTTCAGCGAAATGGCTTTCAGCGAAATGGCTTTCAGCGAAATGGCTTTCAGCGAAATGGCTTTCAGCGAAATGGCTTTCAGCGAAATGGCTTTCAGCGAAATGGCTTTCAGCGAAATGGCTTTCAGCGAAATGGCTTTCAGCGAAATGGCTTTCAGCGAAATGGCTTTCAGCGAAATGGCTTTCAGCGAAATGGCCTTCGGCGAAAAAGATTTCGGTAAAACAGTTTTCGGCGAAACGGCATTCGGTGAAATGGCATTCAGCGAAATGGCTTCTGGTGAAATGGCTTTCGGCAAAATGGTTTTCGGCAAAATTATTTCCGGCAAAAAGACTCTCAGCAAAATGGTTTTCTACGAAATGGCTTCAGACGAAACGACTTTCGGCGAAACTACTCTTTCGGTAAAATGACATTCAACGTAATAACTTTTCGACGAAATGACTCTTTCGGTGAAATGACTTTCGACGACTCAGCGAAACGTCATTCGGCGAAATGGCATTCGGCGAAATGGCATTCAGCGAAATGACTTTCGGCTAAATGACTTTTAGTGAAATGGCTTTTGGTGAAATGGATTTTGGTGAAATGGCATTCGACAAAATGGTTTTCGACGAAATGGCTTTAGACGAAACGGCTTCCGGTGAAACGGCTTTCGGCAAAAGTACTCTTTCGGTAAAATGACATTCAACGCAATAACTTTTCGACGGAATGACTCTTTCGGTGAAATGACTTTTGGCGAAATGACATTCAGCAAAATAGCTTTCGGCAAAATTACTTTAATCAAAATGGCTTTCGGCGAAATTGATTTCGTAAAAATGACTTTCGGTTTTGATGAAATGGAAAAATGGCTTTAGGCGAAACGGCTTTCGGCAAAATAACGTTTGGCGAAAACACTTTCGGTGAAATGGTTTTTGACAAAATAGCTTTCGGTGAAATGGTTTTCGACAAAACGAATTTCGACGAAATTACTCTTTTGGCGAAATGGCTTTCGACAAAATTAGTCTATCGTTTAAAAAAAAACACAACGTTCAACAAAATAAATTCTATTGTTTTGCATTATACAAAGCATCATTTAAACAACATTTTGTAATTTTTTCGTGGAAAAATATTGAGAAATAAGTCGATTAAGAATCATTTTCGAGGATCATGATTTGCGGTGTCTAATCAGCGCTAAATTGAAAAATAGAAGTCAAAATATTTAGGTAACATAGTTGTAGTAGATTTTTTCTAGACCCCTACGTTTATATTTTTTGTGGTTGTTTAAAGTCAAAACTGCAGATTGTCACGAAAAAATCCGCCATTTTGTAAATGTAAAACCTCCTCAAAGTAACAAAAAACGAAAAGGAAAACGTTGGGATTGGGTATTTCATATGTAGACAGTGTGTTCAAAATTCGCAAAATAATTTTTGAAGTGGTTTTTAAAGAACGATGGACACAGACTTTCAAAACCAGCTTTCGAGAAAAACGCGCTTAAAGTTTATTGTCTATAAAATCGAAGGAAACAATCTAGAACTCTAGGGACCCCGTAGGGGCTAACATTTCCAAAAAATCATATTTTTTTTCTTTGTATTTTGTTATAAAGACTGTCCCACAAAGTATGGACGCAACCAAAAACCGCTGCCATTTCGCAATGGTTCAGAATCTGTCAATTTTTATGGCTGCGTCCTGTTGTTTACACTCTTCTCTAACCACATGTGCAGTTGTTTATTCGTTTTCATTAGTTTGTTTCGAAATGCGTGGACTTTCAGCAGAACAACGTCGAAAAATTGTGTACAAATGGTGCACAGAACGCGGACTGTCACTGAGAAAAATAGCAAAATTGGAAGGAGTAAGTGAAAAAGCCGTGCGAAATGCAATCAGGAAGTTCGGTGAGGATAAACCGAAAACGGGTCAAAAGAAAGGTCCTGCTAACCCACAGTTGGGTAGACGTATACTGAAGGCGTTCGAGCAAAAGAAGGAGGTTTCAGTTCGGGATGTGGTAAAAAAGTGGGCACTTCGAAGTCAAATGTTCTTCGTGCTAAAGAGCGTTTGAATCTTCGAACCTATAAGAAGCAGAAACAACCAAAACGTAGTCCGACACAAGAAGCATCGATCAGGCCGAGGGTTCGAAAGCTGTGCAATACGATTCTTGCTGGAAATTTGTACTGCATAATCATGGACGACGAAACCTACGTGAAACTCGATTACAAATCCTTGCTAAGACCACAATATTATTCGGCGCGAGAAGGGTAAGTGTTGAACCAGTTCGAGACATCGATTGAAGTCGAAAGATTTGGTAAGAAAGCTATGGTCTGGCAAGCAATTTGTAGCTGCGGTAAGATTTCGAAACCTTTATCACCACTGCTTCAATGAACAGCGAAATATACATAAAGGAATGTTTACAAAAACGACTTCTACACATGATTCGAAGCCACAAGGTTACTGTTGATCCTTCCTCAGAAATGTCATTCGAGGAAATGAATCTTTTATGCGAAATGAATCTTTCGATGAAATGATGATCGGCGAAATGGCTTTCAGTGAAACGGCTTTCGGCAAAACAACATTCAACAAAACCGACTTTCAGTGAATTGACTTTCGGCGAAACGGCTTTCGGCGAAACGGCTTTCGGCGAAATGGTTTTCAGCGAAATGGCTTTCGTCGAAATGGCTTTCGACGAAACAGTTCTTTCGGCGAAACGGCTTTCAGCGAAATGGCTTTCGATGAAACGGCTTTCGACGAAACGGCTCTTTCGACGAATTGACTCTTTTGGCGAATGGTTTTCAGCGAAATGATCCATGATTTCAGTGAGCCACTTGTTTTTTGTTTGTAAAGAGCAAATCATTAGAATCTTTTTTTACTTTTACAGTTCGCTGATCGTGTGACAATAATCTGTCATCGCTGGATGTTTTCAGAAGAGCAACTGAAACATTGTAATTATTTCTCCTGAACAAAAAAGTTATAAGTTGCAAGTTTAATGCGAATGATGAAATCAGATTTGCATTACATATAAACTTTAACAAAAACCTTATCGATCTTGGACAAGCAGGTAATAAAGTGGCATGCAACGTTTTATGGATCCACTTTGGGTTGGAAAACCTTCGGCCGCAGCGGTTTTGATCGGGCCCAGTGCAGCATTCAGGCCTGCCGTAAATTTTCGCATTAGAAAGTGCAGCTCAAACTTCGTTTTCACACACCCAGCCAGTTTTCAGACGTAAGACTTCGGAGTTGCACTTTGGAGTAAGTGCCAAGCCAAACGATGATTTTGCCATCACTTGCAACGGTTTTTATGACCTCACTTGCGAACACGGAGCAAGCCGGCGGCTCCAGCGGTAATATCCATAAATGTCTAGATATCGAGATGAAAATATTTTTCTTCCAAATCGTTCCCGAAGCCGGAGTCGGAGTCGATACAGTTTTTTTTTTTTTGCTTTGCCGTTTGCTCGGACCTCGGTAGTAAAAGTTGCAGTTGCACCGACCGGGCATACGAAACCGATTTAATTAAATCCAATCTCGGGAATAATAAAGTATTTGAACAAACAACAACCAACCGGTAGCTTGGGTCAGGACTGGACTGGACTGGACTTTTTTTTGGGAGGAGCGTGCGGTCGGAGTCAGTGTCGTGTAACTTTACGCGCCGCCGCCACCACCGGACCGGACCGGACCGGACGGTAGTTTTATGCAAATTCACGCTCCTCGAAAGCTGAGCTCTAGCCAAGATACGAATAAACGATGGTACATTTTTCACAAGATTGTTTTGCAGTCTATTTTTTATGATAATTTCGCTCGCTTTACAAAGAAGAGTTACAACGCGAATCAAGCGAGCAAAACTGAACTGGAACTGGACGGGGGTTAATTAAGTCTAGGGTTGCGACGGGGCGTTCCGTTCTGAGGTGTCGCCCCGATTCGAGAGCTGATTGAAACAGATTAGTTCGGATGGTGTTTTTATTTTCGCCCCTTTCCGCGACGCCCGCCGAGGGACCGGCAGTTCAATTAATGACAAGGTCTCTCACTCACGAAGGTAATTAGAATTTATGGTACCGTCGGACGATTTCTAGATCCCCGGCAAAATATGAGGTGATTACGGCTTCCGCTTGGGTCTTAATTGAGAGCACCAAACATGGCGACCGTTTCTCTCTCTCGTCTCGTCCAGTTCCTAAAAAAAAACAACAGCGAACCGATCGGTGGTCTTCGGTCGTTGGTCGGAGGGCAGTAAAACACGAGATCTGTCTATGTCAACGTTTGTCATCTTGTTGCAAGAAATTAGCAAAACCGGAGCGAGATTCTCCTCGTTAGCTCGTCCAAATTTCCCACAGACCGGAGGGGGAATCGCAATCGCAATCGCAAACGATCTCGTTATAAATATCAGCTTCAATTGTGAATCCTTCCTTACCTTTTGGCACTGTCGAGAAAGAACTCGTACTCCTTGCCCATCTTGCAGCAGAGCGCCTTGCGAAAGTGTCCCTGCGAGCAGTTGGTGTTGACCATGTGACCATCTGAAAAAAAGAAGAGAACAACCAGAAAAAAAAATTGCATCAGTAGGAGTTCCCAGGAAGGTCAGGACGTCAGACCGAACAAGATCCTTGTGGTCGTTGCAAAAATTTCGCTTTTCAAACGCGTACCCGAAATTGGGCGAAGAAAAAAAAGTAACCAGCAAAAGCAACCGAATCGGAAGGGAAAATGAAATAAGCTAATCAAAATGTTCGAAATATTTTCATAACATCATACAACATCGGATCGCCCGAAGATCATGTGAGAGATGGGGCTCGGGGCTGCCCCCATCGCCACCGCCACCACTGCCACCGAACACAGATCGGTTGACGTTAATTAACGGTGGTGTAGTAAAAGTTGTGAAAAACCAAACGCCGGTCAACAAAAGGAAGGAGGGAAGATTATTGTGTGATATTTTCCTCTGTATGGCGGCAACAAAATTTTGTTTGATTTCACTGATCACTGTCTGGCACTAGAATCGATCATAATAGATGTTGAGGTTTATTGTAAAGATTTTAATTGTGCTATCCGAGGTTAGATTAGATTTCCAATTAAATTCCCTTTTGAAGAGCGGCTTACATCAGAGACAGAATCTGTCTGACGTGAGAACGATTCGAACTGAGCAGCTCTGATTTGGATATTTTTTACAGTTTCAGTTTAGAAAAGTGTTTGTTTTGTGGGTTGATGAACCGATTCGATTCAAGAGGGTTGCCTCCATTAAGAGGATTACAACATGATTATCATGAAACGTAGCTAAGAAATGCATTCAAGCATTTTTGTAAATTTCACACGACTATTCTAAGAATATCTGAAGTAAAATATTGACAAATTTCTCCTCCTATCATAAGAAAAACTAATGGAAAACATTTATTAGTCTTATTCCTGAAACCGACAATTCGATCTTATGGCTTCTTCTTCTTCTTCTTCACTTCTGGTGGCGTCACCTCACTTGAGATGACGCCGATTGATGGCACAGTCCGCTATGTGACAACGTGGAGTCACCGAAGTACGGATAAAAATCCTTTCTTTCTCGCGAAATATAGTGGTTTTCAGCTGAACATAGAATGCGACGGAATCGTCGCAGAATAGCGAAATAATGAGCGTCAGAACCATGGATGCCAGGTTTGCAGATTGGTATGTAAATTTGCAATTTCGTTTGTTAGCAGAGTTTGCAATCAAGCAGACTTTTTGCAGATTTTCCAAGTTTTTATAAACATACGTCCAATTTAATTATTTTTGCTATTACTGTAGGGTATTTGTTTGGTTTTTCTCGTCATTAATTTAAATTTTGAGCTCGCATAGGAGCATTTCTAGTACGCGGACGCACAAAATTTTAAGGAGAGTATCGAAAATAAGCTGTCCACAAATTGTTCTTTCAAATTATGATAAAAAACGATATTTTATTCAAACTAAAAATCGATCCTTTATTGTAAGAGGTTAAACTTGAGCATACTGAAAACCGGATGAAATTTAAGTTATTCCTTCACGAAGTTTCGAACTTTTGATCGAACGCTCTTCATCAAGTTCCGGACAAGTGTTGCATCGCATTTTTTGGACGCTTGAGCCCAAATTTTTTGAACTTCTGCATGTTTCCAGCTGCCTTATCAGTCTTCTTGAAGACCCTCTTCACGATTGCCCAGTAATGTTCGATGGGTCGAAGCTGAGGGCAATTTGGTGGATTGATATTTTTCTCAACGAAATGGTATATCCTTTTCCGTAAGTCAATTGAGAGTGGTTTTGAGCCGACGCTGAATCCTACCAAAACAGTGGAGGTGAACTATGATGCTTCTTATATAATGGCAGCAATCTCTTCTGAAGACACTCAAATCGATAGATTTCGGCATTTATAGTTCCGGTTGTGTAAACAAATGGTTGACTTCAAACCACAGGAGCATATTGCTTGCCATACCAACACCTTTCGACCGAATTTCTCCACTTGAATCGACCTGTCCGCATCGCTCACATCCTCCCCGAAGACGACAGTAAAGTATTGTGGACCTGGATGGGTTGCTGAGTCCTCCTTTACATATGTCTCATCGTCCATCAAAACATACATCAGAAGAAGCGAATAAAATTTACAGGCCCTTGTTACTGCTCGCTTCTTCTGTTCTACACTTTATTTCGAGATTTTCTGTTTCTTGAAAGGTTTGAGGTGCTTTCGCCTTTTGATACGCTGGATCATTCCGACACTCGTTCCTGCTTTTTTGGCCAAATAACGTATTGGCATTGATTTGTTTTTCTTGATTAGAGATACCACTTTCTGGTCCAGTTTCGAGATGGAAGAACCAGGTTTCCTGCCTCTTCCTGGTAGCTCATCCAAAGAATTGTGTTCCCCAAACTTATTAATGATGGTTTTAACATTGACATGATGAATTCCAAACCGCTTCGCCAATTTTCGCATACTAATACCCTTCTCACTTAGCCATGTATCCAGAACCTTAATTTTCACTTCCTTTTCAATACGCGACAACGCAGAGTTTCAACCGCACAAACAAGTAAACAAACGAAAGCTGACAGCCAAACGCACAGCATGCTGTGATCTGAGCTTAAAAAACCATCACAAATAGCTTATTTTCGATACACTCCTTACCTGGCATCTCTGCCAGAATACTGGACAGTTGTTTTAACCTCTTCGCTGTCTGTTGTATTGAAATTTACTAGCATTAGAGCCACAAGAAAAATTAATCGACTGGTGAATTGAGGTCAATTGTAGTTTCAACTGGTAATAATCCTTAGCGACCAGTATCATTTCATTGTTCATTGAAAGCATCAACAAATATATATCTGTCAAAGACGACCAACTTTTTGGAGTGGACGATTTACAATTTTTTGCAATAATTTATTTTTATAGTTAAAATCGACAATGTTTCGAATAAAGCACGAGGTTTTGAAGATCAAGGCAACGATTGATACAAAATATGAATAAAAAGGAAACATACTAAGCACAAAATAATCATTATGTCAAATAAATAACATACGCTTAAAAAATCCGTGCCATTTCTAGTCGATGGCAGATCACATACCCATTATCGAAATGAATTCATTATGATTGAAGTTTACTTAACAATTAGTCTGCTAATAAAAATTTGTCATTGTAACGGTCAATTTTAAAAATATTTTTTCTGGCTCGTGGTCTCGAAGAAGTTGAATCGATGCGAATGACAGTTTCGCTATCTTTGCGGCATTTTGTCGCTATCTTATTGCATCGCAATCTTTTCTAACCGACAGTGAAAATACAATACTCAAATTTTCACCGCACTAACACGATACGACGTGTTCACTCGTCGGGTTTCACCGGAAGTGATCTAATGGCTTTTGAAGATCATTTTGTCTCAGTGTAACATAACATGTCAAATGTATGGGTGTGCAGTGTTGCTAGTTTTGCTCGTACGACAACATGTACGACTTTTCACTCAATTGTTCGAAAACTCAACGCCTACTCTGATGTGTGTGTGTGTGTGTGTGTGTGTGTGTGTGTTGTCAACTAAGAGGTCGAGATGTTAGAGATGGCTGGACCGATTTTGATCAAACTAGTCGCAAATGAAAGGTCTCCCCGTCACCCTGAACGCTATTGAATGGTTTTTAGATCGGATGTTTACTTTTTAAGTTATATGAAGTTTTATGTCAAAATCGAATTTCAGAAACAAAAGTTCAAATTAAAATAAATCCAATTTTATCCAATTCTGACTTCCGATTCTGAAATGGCAGGATGATGAATTTTGAAAATTCAAAGCGATATTGAAGATGACAATCCCGAATAGCTTTAAAGCTGGACTCAAAAATATTGGAATTTATTCGTCATATGGCCATACGAATCGGTTTGGGTTATGCTGGTTCCTGAATACCGGCTCTGGAAGTACCTTAAATTACCCTAAACTCTAAAGTGGAAATTACTTCGACATATCATGGAATGTTTAATCGACTGTTACACTTTCAGATTCAAATTCGATCCGATTTGCAGTTTCGACATTACAGAGTAATGAGTGATTAAAATCTCAAATTGCAACTTAAAACGACGGACATTAGAATAATGTCATGAAAACTGAAACACCGAAGAATATTGATACAAAAAACACATGCGGATTGATGAAAAAAGGTATCATCTCACTGCTAGATGGATTAAGCACGTTTGTTTTAAACACTACTTTCGATGCGGACTCGACTGGGGGCATCCTACTCGCCAAAAAGTTTGTCGTTTGTGATTTGTTCGTAAAATTTAAGAGCTGAATATCTTCACGCTCTCTGAGCATAACTCATGATTTGAGTTACGATTACTCAAGTTCATAAACTGAAACAATATGTCAAAATTTGAGTATAGATTTGAGTAAAATTTACTCAAGCCATGAGCTGTCTCGCATTTAATCACACATCAGAGTAGGCGTTCAGTTTTCGAACATTTGAGTGAAAATAATGAAGAGTGATGTTTTTGCTGATACCATTTTGGCAACTCTGTTTTTGACAGATCACGCGTGAATCGCACGCTTAGAAAAAGTTACTTAGAGTTTGAGTACTAGTTACTCATTGTCAAATAATAATAGATGGAAACGTCAAAAATTGAGTAGTTACCAATTCAATGATAATGAATAACTCTTACTCTAAATTTGAGTTTAACGCAAGACCTCGTTTTTAGGTTACTATTCGCAAGGTGTAATAACCATTTGTAGCAACAGGTTCTATTTTTTGTTTGTGAGATCGCGTGATTGTGTAGTGTCTGATTGGCGCCTGAGCACTACTAACATTTGCGATTGACACACTACAACAAGCCACTTGATTTGATGTCTCGAAGCTAGAAATTGTAAATTGTAAAGGGAATAATAAATAAAAACAGTAGGGTTATTTTACTAGTATTGCGTGTCAATTACTTAATATTTTAATACAATACACTCTGAAAAGGAGCAATTTTTCCGCAAATTGGGTATATGTGAAATGAAATTTCACTTAAAATTTGAGTGCTATTACTCTATTTTTTAGCCATTTAAGACAAATAAATATTTTTGAGCATCAAATGACCAAGAAATTCATCTCTTAATACAAAAAATACAAAAATGGTTTTACCAGTTCCCAGTTTTATTTAATTATGATTACAAAGCTACTTTGATGGAAAACGGCTGTTGTGGAACAGCTTGTCAATTGAAATAGTCGAAAAGTGAAGGCAAATGCTAGCAGGGTTGTGCTTTACTGACAATTATATCATGTTATTTCGGGAAAACATGTTTTAATGTGACATTTCTGAATGTGAAATAACGCAAAAGTAAAACATGTTATTTCGCTTAAAACATGAAATCAGAGTTAAAACTTGTTTTTACTCATAGTGTGAACATAGTATTAACTTCATATCACTATCGTTAAAATATGTTATTTTCTGCAGGTTTGAACACAGTATTATGCTGTCTTTTGAAAAGGGTCAAACTTTTTTTAAAAGTAAGTTTTCGAAAAAAACATGCATTATCCGATTCCTACGTTGAAAACAACCATTAGTATACTAGTTTTCAAAAAAAGGACGCTGGAAAAAAATCAGTTCGCATTAGGAAAAAAATGTTAGAAAAAACTAGCAATAAATGAACGGTTGGTTTAAAACATAATTACCTATCTTGGAACCAAATTTCATCCAAATATTAAAATGGTGCTATTTTGTTTAAAATCGTTTTTTCTTTCAGTGTAGGATTTTCATTAAAAAAATTTGGCGGATTTTTTTCTACTGCACAATGTTACTCTAAAGTGAGTACAATTTCACTCACTTTCGTTAAAAGTGGAACTACTCTTTAGTGAGTAAAGCTTGTTTACTCACTTTTGAATAAATATGGTATTTGTCAAATTTTGAGTAACATTTACTCAGTGCTACAAATGATAAAATTAGCTCGAGTGAGTAAACATTACTCAATCATTCGAATTGAATAAGGGATTCGAAAAAGGAATTATTTGCTTTAAACAAATACTGACTTACTTCTATCCAACGAATGAAGGAAGCCGCTACCTGTTCATCGGTCATTGGAAAGGATCCGTCTGCTTTCCTCCGTTCCGCCTCCGACAAAGGGAAAAGTTCAGTGAACGTAAATTTTCACACAACGTTTTCAAAGCTCTGTGAGTAAAACTTGTCAATTTAGAAACTGAGTCGATGTTACTCATTCTTCTAAATCAATATTACTAACTTTTTGACATTTGAACTAAATGAGCAAAAGTGAGTACAAATTATTCACTTGAGAGTAACATTGAATGAGCGTGTGAAACCATTTGAAAAAAACCTGTTTTAATCCACCTAGTGGTGTAATGATGCCTGTCTCATGTACATATAATATAGTGGTATTCTATTTGTACTTCCGGAACCGGATACCGGAACCAGGATAGCCGGTTTGTTTCGCCGGTTTAAGTGACGGTGTACAATATTGAATACACTTTACCCTATAACTCCGGAACCGGAAGTCGGATCCGGATGAAATTCAGGAATTCCGTATGGGACCGGAAGACCTTTCATTTGAATCTAAGTTTGTGAAAATCGGTCAAACCATCGCTGAGAAAAGAGAGTGAGATCCATTTTGGTATATATGACCACTATTTCCGGTACTTCCGGAACCAGATACCGGGAACCAGGATAGCCGGATCGGTTTATTTAGTTGCCTACTGATAATGACTATCGATTTGTGTAGTTTTGAGACCAGTTTAGGAAATTTTTTACGTTTTTTGTTTCGCCGGTTTAAGAGACGGTGTACAATATTGAATACACTTTACCCTATAACTCCGGAACCGGAAGTCGGATCCGGATGAAATTCAGGAATTCCGTATGGGACCACAGGACCTTTCATTTGAAACTAAGTTTGTCAAAATCGGTTCAGCCATCTCCGAGAAAACCTAGTGAGATTATTTGACACATACACACACATACATACACACACACACAGACATTGCTCAGCTCGATGAACTGAGTCGAATGGTATATGACACTTGGCCCTCCGGGCCAATTTTCACTAGTCGGTTTTTCAAGTGATTGCATAACCTTTCTATATGAGAAAGGCAAAAACACTTGGTAAATGAAATCTGGCCCTGCTCAAAAGACGGTCTAGGTCAGTGATTCTCAATGTGGTCTCATATGGACCATTATTCAAATTAATCAAATTAAAGTTATCAAATCAATTAAGAACAATTTCAATCTATTAGTTGCAAACAGGATATGAATAGTGAATCGTTCAGTTCTTGTGTGATTTACAAGACAGAAAACAGGTTCGGATAAAGGCATAGAAAAAGTAGGCGGTCGCCTAGGCACCAAGATCAAGGGGGCGCCGAAATTCAGCAATTTGGAAAACGTTCTTTATCTTTTTCTTGAGTTCGGAAAGTGGAATGTGCGATTTTTGTAAACTGAATTTCTAACGCGTGGAAGGTAGACGTTAAGAATTCAAACCATAACGGATCATTTTTCAATGATTTATGACTCATTGCGGTACGATAAATTGACAACAAAATTTGCCAAAAATTAACCTTGAGCCGGCCCTGCCCGCATACGCATGGCTGCCAGATGGCTGACTAAACGCTGCCAGCTGGAAAATATGGCTGGCAGACATTCTGGTGACCGACTGCCTCACCGCTGCCAGATATACAACCAAAACGATACAACCGTATCCACCAGGATTTTTCCACATTGAAATCTTTGACATTTTCAGCGAAGGTGAGAAGATGAAAACGCTCGGCTAACTTAGATACAGGCGACTGTGTTTTGTCCAATTAAATTTGACAACCGTCACTGAATCAATTCTGGTAGCCGTCTGGTGGCCATGGCTGCCCAGGTAGCCAAAACTCTATGCGGGTGAAAGAAAATAAAAATGGGGGAGTGACTGTGAATAGTTCAAATGTTTTGTTAAAAAATTTAAATCTGTCTACATTTGAAGTTCATTTCATACAGAATACAAAAAAAAACTTCACTCATTGTTCTTTTTAGCAAATGCGAACATCTGGGCCATTCTTTTGACTTCTTCGATCATGTTTGGTGGAATGTTTATTATTTCTTTGCGAACTTCGACAGTCTTGCTTGAATTTCAGTTCGATGCACGGCTGTAGACGAAATTTCGTGGATGGACAAGTTGTGGTTCCGCCTGTAACAGTTCTTGACGTTTTTGCGACATCCGACTTTCGATTATTTCCTATTCTAGACTTACCGGGCAGTCGACTAACGAACTTTTATCACATTAGTAACAGTTAATTTGGCCAATTTCGGCAACTTTGCGAGCGAGTAGTATGAATTTTCGTGAAGCACAAGCAAAACTCTTCTGGGTAGCGACCCAGAAGAGTTTTGCTTGTTCTTCGCGAAAATTCATACCCTTGATTCGATCTCATTTTCATAGCCGAGAATCAAAAATCTAAACCAAACAGTTGGCACAATGCTTGTTAAGTTCACATGCTACATAACAAATTTGTACTTTAATTTCAATAAAATCAGCTTTCTGTTGAGCTTCGTCCAAAATATATAATATAAGGTGCCGGAAGTTTACCTATGACAGACTAAATATCGTACACCACGCTTATTCAGAATTCCGAAGGAATTTAGCTATTTGAAGGTATTTTAAATTGTGATATCACTGTTTTCATTTACAACTTTGAACAAGCCAGATTAACAATTGCAAGACAAGACAAGCTTTATTCTGGCCTATAAACCATTGTCGCCGAAAATGTTCCTGCGATTGCTTTCTCATATCCTGTCGAATAAAGATTCAATCTAGTCTTGGTTACCAAACTGACAATTCGCTCTATTGTTCCTAAGTGGAGGATTTGAAAGAAGGAAAATATCGAAAAACGAATTTAATCAATTAAATTAATTAATTAATAATCTTTTCCAATCCGAGGAATTTGTTCTACCAATTGATCTACTGTGGATGTGATGAAACACAATTCAAAAAACTTCCCGGTAGAATACGAAAAAATAACAATAATTTCAAAAATTTAAAATTGATTTGCAAAGAAAAGCTTTTATTGATTTTGATGAAGTTTTTACAAGGAATTACAAGGAATTACAAGGAAATGAGTACTCAATTTTTCTTATTCGAATTTTACAAACTAAGATGCAAATTAAAGGTCTTGATATTCAGGCCCGTACCCAGGATTTCGATTTGGGAGAGACCCACAAAAAAAGAAATAATGCATGTAACTGATAATTCTTGTGTCATTTTTTTTTGTTTTTTTTTTTACTCTCCAAGTCCAAGTAATTAGCAATTTAAGTAAATTTGTACTCACATATTTTGGATTAGACAATGGGAGATTGAAGCAAGAAGTTATATGTGTTAAAGGGAAGGGATGGAAAACTGCAGTTGTTGAACAGCTTGTCAATTGACATAGCCGAAAAGTGACGGAAAATGCTAGCAGGGTTGTGCTTCACTGACAATTATATCATGTTATTTACGGACAGAGATGCCAGTTGTATAAATTTATCTGTATTGTACAGATTTTTACATGCTCATACAGATTTAATACAGAGTACAGATTTTATACAGATTTCCTCAATTTAATACAGATTTATACAGATCTCACAAAAAAAATAATAAAGAAAAAATTAAACTTTTCTGTCTGAGCTATCTTTTAGTATTTGATTCCAATGACGAGATAAAAGTCTATCAATCAACGGACAAATCACAAATTAATATTGTAATCTGTTACGAAATCCATTTATATTCTAATTTGAAACCAATTTGAATTGATATTAAAGAAAGTAATGGCATCATGAAACTTTACTGTCAAACTGAGATTTGTATGACCCGACTTGACGTTGCATATTGGGCGCTGAAATTCCATGTCAAACTATGAAGTCAACTAATTCAAACTAGATAAGTATATGGAATTACAATTCAATTGTTGTGAATAAAAAATAAAAAAAACTATGAAATTTCGTTGTTGAATATTCTTGTGAACGCGGTAATGACTGATTGAATCTACCATCCTACAACCACAATCGATTGGAATAACTTCTTTAAGCATCATTTTGTTGTAAGAATTTCATTTTATTAGTGAATACAGATTAATACAGATTTTTTACACAAAGCAATACAAATTTTCTATGAAAATATCTGACATCTCTGTTTAGGGAAAACATGTTTTAATGTGGCGTTTCTGAAAATGAAATAACGCAAAAGTAAAACATGTTATTTTGCTTAAAACATGAAATCAGCGTTAAAACTCGTTTTAACAAAGAGTGTCTTCTTTTGACAAAATCTACAGTTCCAGAAAGTTTCATTCAAAACTGAAAGGGTGTTGCCAACTCCGAGTACGATTTGGTTCGAAACTAGTCTAATCAAATTCAAACACGGAAATATATCGATTTTCTATATTTATGGTCGATTTACAAAAAAAAAACAATTCAAAAATGTGACAGTTGCAGGTAAATGTGACGACTAACAAATAACACATTCAGACAAGTTCCATCACATTCCCCGTCATCAATCAAGTTGGCTATGATGTCAAAACACTATTGGTTTGTTTAATGGCAATGGCCAGTGCTCATCAAAGCAACCTCATCCTCCGTTAAAAGTTATTTTCCACGAAACCGTTCATGTCTCATTCCCGAATGGTCCCGAAGAACTTATCGGTTCCTTCCAATCGATCATCATTCCGTGAGCTACTTTTACGATCGTGGCACCGACGGCCACTTGACTGTCAGAGTGGAGGAGGAAACAAAAACATCGCTTGCCACACGCACCATTCTTCCCAGACCTCCAGAAATTGATGGGAACCATTAATCAACCGCGTGGACCCACCGGAATAAAATCCAAAAAACACTACCACCCCAAATCCATCAGACAGACGGAGGCTCCCAGAACTATTTCGTCTCGGGGCCTAGCAGCGGTAGCCAGGGAAAAGTTAACTCCGACAATTATTTTTATTCGATTTTAATAAGAAGAGTCAAGTTGTTGGATGGAAGAACTACGCACATTCGGTCTCTCCCGCACTCCCACACTTATGCATATCTAGAAACGTCTATCGATCGTTCGATTAAGAAATGATGATCTTGGGTTTGTTTTATTTAATGTTCTTGGAGTCCTCTTCAGCGTCTGCGACAGCGGCGAAGGTCATTATGTTCGATTTATTTTCTTTTCATTGGAACTTTTTACGATCGCTTATACACCCGGGTTCCTGGACCCGGACGGGCTTTTTTATGGTTTTATTGGAACCTCATTGGTCATTGGTGAATGCGTACCCGTTCTGAGCCCCGTTCGGTCAGTACTCGAATCACCTTCCTTTCACAATCTGAAGAGAATTGATTTTAACAAACAAATTCTGATGACGATGACAGTAGCATCCGATCACACATCGCCAATTTCACAATTCACACACACACACATTTGATGAGTGCTAGAATTCCCAGAAGCTACGACATCGACCGGCAGCTTCCCACATTGGCATGGACCATAAAATCTGTCCCGAAGACAATCGAATCTAATTAAGCCGCCCCGCGAAAGCACGCAACCGCAGTCGCAGAAGCCAGCAAAAGCCTCCGAAATTTCAATCTAAATAAATTTCAGCTTGTTAACGAATTCTGATCGGAATACCTCCTAATGATGTGAAATTCTTCAAATGGTCCAGTGTTATTTTTTTTCTGTTTGTCAGATTTTTTCAATCCGGGTTTTTTTTGTTTAAAGGTGGCTGATTTCGGTCAGATTCTTCCCTTGAAATCCTCCAGTGGCCGGGATTCACACGTGACACGTTTCGCAACCGCAAAAGTAGTCCCGGATTGAAACCGACATAAAACCGTGAACCTGTTTTTCTTTGGGTGTCCCTTTCGCATCGCCTGCTTTGTTTTGTTTTTTTTTTTTCGTTCGGTTTCCATCCCCTGTCGGTTGTCGTCCATTTCGATTATTTATTTACATTTTTCAATTCGTTTTTCGCGCATAAAATATTTGCCCGATCCACGCGAATGTTCTACGCTGCTTAGAGAAACGGGCAAAATCGTGTTTCGTATTTTATTTAATGTTGCAACCTCTGGGTGCGATCTGTTTTGACATCCGAAGATGGGTCTTTCGGTGACTGTGGTTCGGAGGATCGGATTTAGAGTCATAAAAATGTCAACAGAGGACGGAACCGGGAATGGACGAACCGGGCGGCGGCGGAGGGTTGTTCATGATCGATGATCAACCGGTCCGACGATGGAAGCGGCGGAACATTTCGCGCACATTCACTTTGTTCCGACTGTCATCAGTAATTCGGACAATTTTATAATGATGTAGTTTTGAATGTTTGAGCTGACCGATCGGTCACTAATGAAGCCGCATTTTTCTGCTTCAGTTTGTTTTTTTTTTGTTTGTACTTGGACTTCCTTTACCGGACCGGAACGAAAAAAAACAAACGAATGATATCCGTAGTCAACTCGATCGAGGATCGTTGCCAATGTTACCCAATAGAATAGATCACTGAATCTTTAATTAGTAGATTTCAAAACAAAACAATTACTTTTTGACCGAATATTCAAATTCGACTCGATAGTGACAAATTGAATCATTAACAGTAGGAATTACGACTTTTGCCGCTGGCTACGGCCGCATTCAAAGGACACCGACGACGGCTGACTGAGTGCAATAAAACTCCCTAACATGTCGCCCAACCGCACTCCGTTTGACAGCCTTAACAGGAAAACAACAACATAAATAGGCTTCCAAATGAAGAAAATAAATTACTACCGTCGAGTCGCAGCACAGCTTTTACTTCTCGTTTCGGAGAAAAGTCGATTGTCGAAATGTTCAAGCGTCAAAAATCCCGGGACTCCCAGCTGGTAAAGGTGAGAGAGTTTAAAAGACGTCCAACTCAACGAATTCGCATCGAGTCTTCCATGACTTAGGTGAGCGGCTACCCCTCAGCAACTGGTAATGTCAAAATAAAATAATTTGATAAATGTTCGAAACTGGCAACCATGGCGGATGAAATGTTGTTTTCGTAACAACAGTTACCATAACCTTAGCAACGAATACAATTCGCTGTTTGACTTCACGTTTTGTTGCATCTGTTTCTTCTGATTTGAGTTTTTTGATAAAAACACTGCAATTCTATTATTAAAAGTAAATACACCTTTCAACGATCATTTTCGAAATTCTTAAACATAAAGACTGTCCCAGAAAGTATGGACGCACTTTGATTTCGCTGTAAATAATTCACAAGTGTTAGATATTCAAATTTCATTCGATATACTGTTAATATTAGACTACAACAACAGAATATTATTCTCAACATTTGCTATTTAGCCATTGTAGACTATCTGGCGCACCTTCTTGCGAACGTTCCTCATTAAATTCCGTACAGACTTCTTGGCGACAAGTTTTGACACTTTTTTCAATCTTTTCCGAACTGTTGAATGGTTTCGGCTGCCGAGACATGTTTCCTAAGATGTGCCTTCGTTAATGCCCAAAATTCCTCAATTGGTCGAAGTTGTGGGCACTTTGATGGATTCATGTCTTTTGGGACGAAAGTGACATTTTTGGTAGTATAACATTCTACCGTTGATTTCGAGTAGTGGCAACAAGCAAAATCTGGCCAGAAGACAACAGGATCCTTGTGGCTTCGAATCATTGGTAGAAGTCGTTTTTGTAAACATTCCTTGATGTATATTTCGCTGTTCATTGAAGCAGTGGTGATGAAGGGTTTCGAAATCTTGCCGCAGCTACAAATTGCTTGCCAGACCATAGCTTTATTACCAAATTTTTCGACTTCAATCGATGTCTCGGACTGGTTTAACACTTGCTCTTCTCGCACCATATAATATTGTGGTCCCGGCAAGGATTTGTAATCGAGTTTCACGTAGGTTTCGTCGTCCATGATTATGCAGTTCAAATTTCCAACAAGAATCGTATTGTACAGCTTTCGAACCCTCGGCCTGATCGATGCTTCTTGTTTCGGACTACGTTTTGGTTGTTTCTGCTTCTTGTAGGTTCGAAGATTCAAACGTTCTTTAGCACGAAGAACATTTGACTTCGAAGTGCCCACTTTTTTGGCCACATCCCGAACTGAAACCTCCTTCTTTTGCTCGAACGCCTTCAGTATACGTTTATCCAGCTGAGGGTTAGCAGGACCTTTTTTGCGACCCGTTTTCGGTTTATCCTCAAAGGTGTTGTCCTCACCGAACTTCCTGATTGCATTTCGCACTGCTTTTTCACTTACTCCATCCACTTTTGCTATCTTTCTCAGTGACAGTTCGCGTTCTGTGCACCATTTGTACACAATTTTTCGACGTGGTTCTGCTTAAAGTTCACGCATTTCGAAACAAAACTAATGAAAACGAATAAACAACTGCACAAGTGGTTAGAGAAGAGTGTAAACAACAGGACGCAGCCATAAAAATTGACAGATTTTGAACCATTGCGAAATGGCAGCGGTTTTTGATTGCGTCCATACTTTCTGGGACAGTCTTTAAATCGAATTCTCGAGTCCCGCATGCGGATACCAAAATTTTAACATGTCATTCTATTCTGGTAGACATGAGCTGTTGCCTGATGCCAAAAGGGAAATCACTATTCAAAGCGCAACATCTAACTTTTATGCTTATTGTACGATTACTTTGTGACTTTGAAATAAGGTATTGCTTCCATAAAGTTCCCGGTGCTTCATAACGTTCACTGAAAAAAATCTGTTTCAATCCACCAAAACCTTTCCAATTTGTAAACAGATATAACAAGTTAATATAGAATTAAAACGTGGCAACCCTACACGCTATAACATACAAAATTGAATAAAGCATGCTGTGTGCTAGGCGGTGACGTTTTCTTCTTCCGTACCAGCACGTAACGACGCGTACCGGTTTTGCATAATTTTGTATGACAACTTTGACACTCATCGCCGTACAATTTCGAAACCGGAAGTCGGATCTGAATGAAATTGCACAGTACTGTTTAAGACAATGCACTATGATCTGAAACGGGAAATTAGAGTGACAAAAATATTTTCACTATTAAATATTAGTTTTTTGTAGTTGGTGTCTTCACAAAAGTTGTTTGTAATCAAATGACGCTCCTTTGGATGAAGAAAGTTACTAGGGTGGTCCTCATTTAGATTGAAATCTGATATCTAACATTCTTAATTGAACTCGAAAATGATTTTGTTGTGCAATAAGGTTGTTGTTGTTGTTTGGATTATAGAGGTTTTAACCTCAAAGTCATTCAACTCTTCGGGCCAGAAAAACTTTCTGACCCTATGTGCGGAGTTGGGAATCCAACCCAGGCGGGCTGCGTGAAAGGCATCGACTTACCCATTACGCTATACCCGTCCCCAATATGCAATAAAGTTGTAGAAAACGTTATTTTGAGCAACTTTGTTGAAAAAAGCACGCCTCTAACTCTTCATTTGATCGAGTTACATCAATTTTCCCGAGTAAAAGTAGGGTGGCTCCTGAAAAATCTTTTTTTTTTTTCTTGTTCTAACTTTTTTGTGAAACGTTCTACGGAAAAGCTATCTTCGGAAGAGTTGTACTAATTATTGCGCACAATTTTACTTTTCATATGAGCTACCAGTAAAAAGTTATGATTGTTTTTTCATCAAAAACTAGACAAGCTTCAAATATCAATAATCATTTGATGCCAGATCGATAAAAATGTATCCTATGATGCGGTTCCTGAAAGGCCATAATATAAGTAAAAATTTAAGAGAAAATTTGAAGGGTGTTATTTTTTTAACTTATTTAAATTATTTTTAAAAATACCTTCAAAAACTCAAAAACATTGCATAACTCCTAAATGCCTTAACGTATCAACATACTTCCTTTAGTAAAATAATAGTATCAAATTAGTTCTACAAGGGTTTCATACATTGTCTGTTCGAGAAATGAGACACACACACATCCAGTTCAGAAGAAGTTAGTTCCGAAATTCAGGTACGCAGTTCAGATATAGCAATATAAATTTATATCTTCCAGAATTCTGAAGTTGAAATCCTAACTCAGAGTTCTTGATTCAAATTCCGTACATAAATTACAGAGCTGAATTCCGTTTATAAATCTAGTCAAGAAATCAGTTCCAAAATTTTGTTACAGCGTCCAGAATTAGAATACACACTCTAAAAAATTTTGAATTTTACAGGTGACTTAATTCCGTATACGATATAATTCATAAAGACCTAATTTGTCAAATGACGGAAAATATTATTTGTAATGACTTAATGTTAGATGAGCTTGAATTTTACTGGTTTCGACTGTAACTTGCGTTCTGCTAGCAGGTGCGACTGTATGAATTGAAATGTACCGTTTTACCAACCAAGCAGCTGTATGCTTCTGTGGCTCAGTCGATTAACAGACGTACTTGCGATCCAATGATTCTCGGTTCAAGTCGCGGTGGTTGCTATCAGTATTCTTTTTTTATTTCAACGAATTTCATGCATGGAGTTTTAGACACAATATTAATTGTTCTTCGACGTAAATTTGCGTGAATTGCGATGCTCCATTTATGTGCATCTAATAATATGTAAAATCACAAGGTTTTTTTTGAATGTGCAGTTCCAGAGTCTCAGTTTTGAATTCTGGAACTAAATTATAAACCTGAAATTTCAGGTGGACCAAAATCAATGTTCTGGATTCAACTTTAAAATTCAAATTCAGAATCAAACATACACAGATAAAAATCTATTACCATGATTTTTTAATCATTAAATCATGAATCATGCCTTCTCATGAAGATTCACAAGCAAAATGATTGATATCATGAAAATTTTCATGAAAGATGTGTTATTGTGCATGATACCAATCATTTTGCTCATGAAATCATGACTTATTCATGATAGACATGATTCATGATTTTTAATCATGGTAATGCAATGAACCCGTGCAAAATTCAGTCCCCGAATCTAGATCCAGTGTTCAGAAGCTGAATGTGATTACTGATAATCTGTTGTTGCTGTTGCTGATTGAGAAGGCAACTACTCAAAAACGAAGAGAATGCCACTAGAGAGCGTTTTGGGGCTTCATACCACACATAATTGGTCTATGTGTCGGTTTTGCACGACACACTTTGTGCGATGATTCGTTCAATACAAGCGTTGGAAGTTTTGTGAGCCTTATTGTGGCACCGAATTTCACCTCAAAGTTTGTTCATACCAAACATTTTAAAAACCTTTAATTTTGACTTATTCGTGGTTATTTCATGCAACTGAAAATTTTACCATAATTTACTGAACATATTTTCGATGGTATGGAGAAGAAATTAAATATAACAAGGGATATTCACTTTTAAGTTCTGCCCATTCTTGTACAGAGCCAATTTTGAAGTCATGTAAGACGTATTCACGTCAAAATGTGTAAACTTTTTAGTTGGCGTCCTCAGGTCACTCGTGGCAAACAAACTTGTATAGCCACAGAATAGAGATTCCCGACAACCAACGGGTAGATTTGTAAGAACAGAAGTGAAAATGCCAATTCCAAATTTCATGACAATCTATCCACTAGTGTTTGTATAACAGCTGATCGTGTCTGATGAGTTCTAGTTTCAATCAAGCTATGAAAAAAGACGCTCCAGTGTGTGACATTAAGTAATTTGCGGTACGGATTGGTCCACCATCGCTCGTATTCTCCAGACCTTGCCCCCAGCGACTATTATTTATTGCCAAACCTGAAAAGTTTTCTCAAGGGAAAGACATTTTCGTCGAATGCTAAGGTAATTGCAGGAACGAAAGTCTATTTTGAAGGCCAACAAATCGTTGTTTTTTTTTTGCCTTTCCGACTTTCGAACGGAGCCTCGGAAACCCATAGTGTTATATACCTTCGACTCAGTTCGACGAGATCGGAAAATGTCTGTGTGTGTGTGTGTGTGTGTGTATGTGTGTGTGTATGTGTGTATGTGTGATTTTTTCTGTACACCGCTGCCAGACACTGAGGTTTGGGAGAAGTTAATTACACACACTCTCATAGTTAGAGTTCAGAAAGCGTTTTTTGATCCATTGACTCGATTCAGAAAGTACCACCATTAGTATTCGGCGGTCAAGTTTTTTCATACAAGGAAAAAGATTTTCATTACATTTAAGGAACTTCCAAACCGTGCAAATTTTCACGAAAGTTACGAAAATCTCTTCATCTTGAAATGTTTTCATAAATTCACATTTATTCATGATACACAAGCCGAAAGGGAATACGAAATTTATCAAACGTCTTTATCGGATGAACAATAGGAAACAAAATGTGTGTGTTTTTTTGAAGAGTGCTTCAAATGAACAAGCAAAAAATTTGCATGTTCAAGTTAACCGAACGATTTTTCCGTTCCCAACGAAAATCCGTTCTAGATGGTGGAGCTTTCGCTCGTGCTCTTGTCATGTAACAATACAGCCCCAAGACTAAGCAGTATCAAATTCAATTTGTTGAAATTGAAATTGTCTCATGCTGACAAAAGGCTCTTACTGAAGCTATCTAACAAGTTCTTTGTGTGATATATTGCCTCACATGGCTCTCCAATACGGGAGATATATCGCTATTCAAAAAGCAAGGATCATAAATTCCAGTTCTTGAAACCAGGTCTAGAATCCAGGTTTAGAATTCAGTTCCCGAATCCATGTGTGTGTGTGTGTGTGCATTTTTCGAAGATATTTGAACGCGCCCAATTTTCTCAGAGATGGCTGAACCGATTTTAACTTATGCTCGTTTAAAAGCTACTGTCGGGCCATTGATCAAGTTCCAAGATCAAATGGCTGTGACTTTTGGTTCTAGAGATATGATGGTATAAGTAAACGTAACCAACAAAACACGTTGATATTTACCGATCTTATATATATATATATATATATATATATATATATATATATATATATATATATATATATATATATATATATATATATATATATATATATATATATATATATATATAAAGGTGCCAATATTTTGGGATCACCTCTAATTTCGTAAAGCGTTAGTGCTCAAAAGTTTAGGCACCTCGAAAAATGTCCTCATGCAAAATTTGAGCTAAATTGGACATGCGTAAGGGGTCCTGCCCGGCGGTTAAGGTTTGAAAATTTTCGATCTTGAAAAAGCACTATAAGGGGGAGTACATGAAATTTCCAAAATCGAACATTTCTTTTATGCCGAACCTCTTAAAACTGCATGAAACGTCGAGATTTAGTGTCATCCTTTCTAAGTCCCAAAAAGTCGATTTTTTCAAAAAAAAAATTTTTTGAGATGACACTAAATCTCGACGTTTCATGCAATTCTGAGCCTTTTGGCATAAAAAATTTTTCCTTGTTAGGTCCGGGACTTCTCATTCCATGTAGTAAATAATGTCGAATTATTTTGACCAAATAAAAAGAAAGCTGTATATCTTCGTACCAACTGCTTTTTCTATGCTTAGAAGAGCAACTCTAATGGGTAATCATTCAGGAACGAAAAAAAAACTTCGAATGCAAAAACCGGACAAAAACTAAACCGGTTCTTCCAAAACAAATGATTTTATCCGGAATTTGCGTACAAAGTTATGGCGAAAAAGATGTGTTTAAACCAAATACGAATAATAATACCCCTAAGTCCCATACAAACGAACCGCCAATGTTTGGTTCACAGCCTGAACAAGTAAGCCTAGCAAATTACTCCCTTTCATTGCGATAGTTTGAAAATGTGGAAGAAGATCGTTTCTGGCAACGCTTTATGCTAGTTGCTACGGTGCAAAACAAACTTGTTTGTTTATGTTTATCGTTGCTGTTAGAGGCGTGCACAACAGCTCATTTTGGTGAACAGCTCCAAACCGATCAGCTCACCAAAGTGAATCGATTCGATGTATCAGCTCATCAGCTCTTTTAGTTTGAACTTAGGGTTCATTTTGTGCGCCGTTTTTCTTATGCGCCGGTTTTCTTTCATATGCATGATCAAAATTGAATCATTGATTTGCAATGAATGCAATGCGAATTAGTTTATCTTTAATTGATGTCGACTAAATTGAATCTCTTAAAGAGCCGAAGATCCGATCAGCTCGTAGCGTGTTTCCTTCGTCATAATGCAGTGAACTGGGTAGCAAATGAGTGAGCTGATGAGCTGCGGTTCTTTTGAAAAGAGCTGTGAGCTGTCAGCTCACTTCAATGATTCGATTCACTGGAACAGCTCAGGAGCGAATTGCCCATCTCTAGTTGCTGTATTAAACTGCAACAATCAGTCTAAATATCACCGTCACTAGCACAAATGATGAAAAATGAACACAAACACCCACGAATCTACAAATATCAATACAGCTAGTAGTATATTCATGGTGGCTTAACCATTCTAGATTATTGTTTAACTTACATTTCGCTTGTGATCTTGATTATCAGATAAAAACTGTTTGTTTATTTATTTTTCACTATAATAAACAGTAACTATGGTGAACTTGTTCTTACCCTTCAGTGTTGCTAGTTTTATAGAAAACTCGTTAAAGTACATTGTCACTCTGACAGTGTATCATGACAGTGTGCCGCACGATGCAAAATGTGTCCTTGAAAATTTGTCGAAGTATTCGTATTATAATTTGTATTTGTTGAAACGATGTTTGATTTGCACAATCTGTGCCCGGTTTTTACTCTCAATGTTTCTATTAGGTTTTTTTTGTGTTCAAAAATATGGAATTATCCGATTTTTACTCTCAGCCGTTCAATTTGAAATACACAACACAATTCGACTTCTGTTTGACAGGACAGATCGCAATTTTCAACCGTAGCAAGCAAAGTCTTGGCATTACATTCCTTTTGTGGAATTTGGCCTTTCTGTTTCAACAGACTTCGCAGCCGATTCTTAGTGTACAGAATCATTGCATGGCTAGTACTATGGATCCTACTGACACTAAGAACCCTTCCAGGTCGGGGCTCGAACATACGACAACTGGCTTGTAAGACCAGCGTCCTATGCACTGAACCGCCAACCCGGGACAAAGATCCAATTCCACACCCGACTGTCTGAAATACACTTTTATTTATTTTCCTTGACAACCCCAAAAGAATAAATTTGCTCTAGCTATAATAACTGTATGGACAAATTCGGCTGTCTGTTTCAAATAAACTAATCAAGTTAGCCTTATTTGAATTCCTACGCTACGAGACGATCCCCGAAACCGTCTGGTTTGTCATGGCTAACTAACGACTCTTCGTCCGAAAGCTTTCCACAGAAACTGAACAGAAAACGTCAAACACTTAAATCCGCCGCGGTGGTGTTTTCAAGAAGAAAAAAACTCCAAACAAACAACATCTCGTGCCGTCACCATTGAGTCATTAAAATATAATCAAATCAATTTCTAGCTGTGCTGCCCTAGAGTGCCAGAACCCGATCCCGCCGACCGACCCGGGTTGTTCCAGGTTGCCCGGACGAGTAAAAAATCTCGTTCTTTCCTTCTTCTCAATCCCACATATGTGTTTGTTTGTGTGCGTGTGTGTGTGTTGCAAAAACAATAAAAATATTTTAATGACGCCCACGTCGCATGTAGTTTGCATAATGAAACAAGTTCGCGTTGAATCGTTGAATTTCGATTTCGTTTGTGGCATCTCCGGTCCGAGGCCAAATCCGATCAATTCCGTCGGCGATATTTGTGCTTCTTCTTCTTCTCCCATATAAAAAAATGGCCATTCGCCGGCGAAAATAGTGACCGGGGCCAATTAACACTCACTTCCCAGCAATTCGCTAGTCTATCCTGATTACCATAAAACAAAGCTCTCTCGAAACAAGCGTTAGACTTTCCCATCGCTTCGGCCGTTTCGGGTGTTTTATGAGTTTCCGAATTAATTTCGAAACGAGGCTCTTCTCGGTCGAACGACCTCCATCTGTCTTGAAAAACCGCCGCAGTTCGGCTGCGAGATAAGCCAAAAATGTCGCGGCGAAATGTCGGCCGCTAAGTGATTCTAGGAATGTCTTGACTCATCTCCACGACTCCGTCCGGCTTGCCTAATCGATCGAGAGATCGATCGTCGGCCGGGCAGGGATATAAAAACAAGAAGTAATTGGCAATAAAAGCTCACTTCCAGCTTTATATTTTTCCTAACCCCGGTGTGACAGTGCACGGAGGACATGAGGTTGTGTGTGTGTAGTGCCCTGTTATTTTTTTTCTTCTCTCCATACACATCCCATTCGGAATAAATTGTCACCCAATTCATCGTCGTCCGTTCGGTATGGTCGCATTATGGTCCCATTTATGACACTTTGGCCGTCCGGGACGGTAAATTTGGCACCACTACGAGCTCCAAAGACGCAAGCGTCAAACTGATTAATTTATTCGGTACCCTACGGTTCTGAATGTTCGGGCAAATGACAACAACCGAAGCAAACAAAAAAACAAATCGAACGAAAGAACGTAAGTTCGACGCTGAAGCTTCCCGCTGTCCCGTCTCATTAATTTTTTATGGCAGTTTAAATAATAAATAATAAAAATATATCATAACACTAGCGCCCCGATCGGATGAAGCTATCTGTCCGTCAGTTCGCGAGGGACGGAATCCGTATTGGATTTGGGTGCGATCGTTTTCGTTCAGTGCATCATCAGTGTGCCTGCAGCAGTAGTAGGCCAGACATAAAAATATGATGTTTTCAGTTGTTGTTATTGCTGTTTGTCGCCACGAGGTCCATATTTCATAGAATGATGATGGTGGTTTATGATCACATCAGTTTGCTGCCAGTTTTTTTTCTTTTACAGCCTAGGTTGTCAATTTTTATTTCAACTGTAAACAAGCTTTCATGATCGGGGTAACTAAACTTCATAAATACATTCACAATATGGAATATGTAGCAAAATGTTGTTTACTTGAAATGGTGCTACTCTGTAAATGTAAACATTGTAGAAAAACGTTACACTGTATCGAGCAGTTGAGATCATTGTCGAAAAATAACTTGCCTAATTTTTCGTCTTGTTGATTTTTTTCTTAGGTTTAGGCGATTATAGAAGCTTTCTTTCGATGTTCCTCAGTAGATTACAGACAATTCAATTTGATACGATAAAGATTGATGGTAAATAACGGGTCACATACTTTACAGAGAAAAAAAACGAATATTGAGTACCACACAGTCAAACTGCTTGCCAAACCAGCACTTTGTTTTTACTACTTTTTCAACTACGACATTCTGAATTAAAAAATTTTCTTGCTATTCCATTTGTACTTGTAACCCTTGAAGCACTTTGCAATCCTCGTTTATCCATGAAAACGTACATTTTCTATTTGCATATAACTTGCTACATGGTTGAGTAAACGACTTAATAATACCCAAGCAATCAGAAAATCCACAATTACTTAAAAAATCCATTTTCTTGCTGCTTAAAAGTACACGCAGTACACTTTTGAGAACTTAAAAGTACAGATCAAGTTTCGCGTGAACTTTCTAGCTACTTAAGAAAACACGTGGCAATTTTTGACAGTTCGAAGTACAGTACAAGTTCTCGATGCATGTATTCTAGAAGCAGCTTAGAAGTTTGTTCGGTTGCGTCGCGCGAACTTTCAAGTGTGGATAATTACTTCGAAAAAGGGCTGCTTAAAATGCTATTGATGAACTTTGAAAGCTTTTTTCAGTCCAAATCAGTCCCTTTTTTCCGAACTTTTGGTTAGTTGAGTAGTTATTATTATTATTAAAGATTTTGTTCCATATTCGTTTCGATTTGTTTGCAGTTGTGTTGAACGTTTTTGCTTTATTTTATTCATTTGTATTTTATTATTTATTTATTTTTATTAAATTTTACCCTCATTTCTATTCCTTTTTTAGTTTCACTATATTTCCATTTATCCTTTTTTCGACTCTCTTTTCCATTTCTCATATCTTCATTCATCGATGAAAATACTAGCCCATGATAAAGTTTTCATCAAACGCATATAAATTGGCACGCACTGGGAACACTTCTGTTTTTCTTCGATAAATTAAAACCTTTTCAATGTATTCTAAACATTTTCGAGATTTGCGATTGCTTAGTACAAATTGTACAAATTTGATTCCTCTTTTTTCTCATTTTTGTCTTACTTCCAGATCATTTATGTTCGGTAATTCTACTTCTTATTATTTGTCTTTTTTTTTACTGTCTCAAAATAATAACTTGATTTACGGTTTTTATTATGAACGTAATATTTTATTCAGTAATTATTTCATTTGTAGCTTATCATTGTTGTTTACTTCATATACATTTTTTCAGTCTATTTTTATACCTTTCTGGCATTCATATTTGTCATTGCTGTGTGAAATTCGTCTATTTTTGGTTTCATTGTTGTTCCATTTTTATTCTATTCCATCTCATACTTAATTCCGACATACTAATATGATATTCGAAATGTATTAGATTTAAAGTACACTGAAGTATTTTTTATGCGAACTTACGTACCGCATAAAAAAAACCGCATAACTCTGAAAAATCGCATAACTCTGAAACTTCGCATAAAAAAAAACGCTTAACTCTGAAACTTCGCGTAAAAAACCGCATTAAAAAGATCTCAGTGTACTATGTATTATGGATGCTACGGCGAAGAAAATCTTATGTATATTGACTTATGAAATAAACGTATTTATGGAAAAAAAATTTCATATCTAATCTTATTTTTATCTAACCTTTGTCTTCCCTTCTCCCTTTTGCTAAATTATTGTTTTTTCTTTTATTTCAAATCGGCAATTTTTGACTAATTTTGTTGTTTATTTCTTTAGGCTTTGATTTCTTTATTTGTGTTACTTTTTGTATCATTTTTGTTGAGTGTGTGTCGCGTATTTGATTGATGTTAGATTGTAGTTAGTTCTTGTTTTAGGTTGCTCTGCGGTTTTTGAAGGTTTTCTTCCTCGTTAAATTTCCTACAAAAACAACACAAGCACTGATTTTTACAGTTTGATCTTTTTTATTTCTTCTATCACTATTTTTTTCTAATTATCCTTTTTATTTTTATTATTTTTCTTTATCCATCGATTTCTTTTCTTTATATATTTGCCTCTAGTATTCCTCACAATCTTTGTTATGCTTCAAATAGTTATGGATAAGGTGCCCAATGTAAATGCTAATATTGTCTCCTTTTTTAATCATTCACTGTTCCACTTCTTATAACAGTTGAATCATTTTTCTCATTCCGTATTGACACTGTTTTGCTTCATTTTTATTTTGCTTTATTTTTTCGTTACTTTCATCTTGTTGTATGTTTGATTATTTCTATTCAGCTATTTCAACCGTTTTGTGTGTATTTTACTTTGCATCAATTTTATCTCTTTTATCTATCGATTCATTATCAAACTTGTATCTGGTTTATGTTGTACATTTATGTTTTTGGTTTATGTTTCTATGAGTCTCATTTATTTCTCAATTTGAATTGTTTGCTGCTTCAATTACATTACGCCGAAGCTTATTATCAATTCTGTCTTGTCTTTATTGCATCTTGTGGGAAATCTATGAAAAATTTTTATTTCGTTTAAAACTCATATTTTTCTCACATTCATCTGAAATTTATTCATTATTTTTTTAAATTTTATACCACATTATTTTTATCTGATAGTTTTTATATTTTTGTTCCATAAGTGTACTTCTTTCTCTGGTTTCTGTTTAAAATTTTTTTTCTATTTGAAATATTTTTATTTTAATCCCAATTTGAATATCCTTTGGTTGTTCTATGTATATTTGTGTACTATTTTTGTGTATTTTGTTTTGCTCTAATTTGTTTTATATTTGCAGTAGCCTTATTTCATTCTGAATTTGGATTTTTTGTTCCCTCTATTACATTACGCCTAAGTCTAATTTTTTTTAACATTTCTATTTTCCATTCTTTTAGAAACTTTTCTTTCATTTATTTCATTCGAAACCCATTTTTGCTCAAATTTTTCTGAAATATAACCATTATTTAATTCATATTCCATACTTTCTCATATTTATCTGATAGTTTTCTCACATTCATCTGAAATATATCAATTATTTAATTCAAATTTCATACTTTCTCATAGATTTTATATTTTTTTTTTAATTGCTTCGTCTCTGTCTCGTTTTCCGTTTATTTTTTCTTACATTTGTATTATTCTTATTTTGAACCCAAATTGTATATTATTTTTGTTTGACTTTTGTGTCGCTTTTTTTTGGTTTAATTTGTCTTATATTTGTATTAGTCTTATTTTATTCTCAATTTGGATTGCTGCCACATTTACATTATGCCAAAGCCTGTCTTGCATTGTTTTAGAAATTTCTCCCACTTTTATTTCAAGTGAAATTCATGTTTTTCTCAAATCCTTCTGAAATTAATCCATTAGGTATTTATTATTTCATACTATCATTTTTATCTGATTTTTTTTAAATCTATGTTTCATAATTGTTTCGCCTCTGTCTCATTTTCCGATTGAATATTGCTTTTATTTTAATTATTATTCTTATTTCAATCCCAATTTAAATATGCTTTGGTTGTTTATATTTTATTCAATTTGTGTCTCATTTTTGTGTTTTTCCTGTTTAATTTGCTTTATTTTTTATTATTATTATTTAATTCTTAATTTGAATTGTTTTCTGCCTCAATTAAATTACGCCTCTGACCATTATCAATTCTGTCTTGTCATAATAATATCTTGTTCGAATTTTGTGAACAATTTGATTCCGTTTCAAACTCCTATTTTTCTCACATTCATCTGAAATATATCAATTATTTAATTCATGTTTCATACTTTCTCATATTTATCTGTCAGTTTTTATATCTTTGTTTAATAATTGTATCGTCTCTGTCTCGTTTTTAGTTAAATTTTTTGCATATTTCATACTTTCTCATTTATCTGACAATTTTCCTATATTAGTCCCATAACTGTTTCGTCTCTGTCTTGTTTTTCGTTTAAATTGTTGTTCAATTTGAATTATTCTTATTTCAATCCAAATTTGAATATCCTTAGGTAGTTCCATTTGATTCAATTTTTGTATTATTTTTGGTATGCTTTGCGGTAATTTTTTTTTTGTTTTAATTTGTCTTATATTTGTAGTAGCCTTATTTTAGTCTCAATTTTGATTGTTTGCTGCCTCATTTACAGTACACTTATGCTCAATTTTTCATCCATTTTGTCTAATCGTAATTGTATATTTTTGTTATCTATTCCTATTTTATTTCTTTTGAAACTCATATTTTTCTCAAATTTATCAGAAATTAATACATTATTTATTGCAAGATTGACTCATATTTATCTGATAGTGTTAATCTATTTGTCTCATAATCGTTTCGTTTCTCTCGCTTTTTTTTCGTGTAAATTTGACTTATATTTGAATTATTCTTATTTCAACCTCAATTAGAACTGTTAAATGATTTATTTGCATTACTTCATTTAGTTATAAACTTATCCCCGATATGTTACGCTTGAATTTAAGTTTTTCTCACATTTATTGAAACTTTATCCTTTATTAATTTCATGATTATCTCGTTTTCATCACTTATTTATCTTATTCTTCTCACAAATTTGACTCATGATTGTTTAATATTTGTCTTTTTGGTGTTAGTATCAGTATAGTATACTGGTTTAATTTTTCGTTTCAACTTTACTTTATTTGTAGCTCTATTGTTTCATATTTATCTCATATTGGTTGATTGTTTCTCTTGCATTTGTCTCATATCAACTCTTCCTTTTCTTATTTTGATTTTAGGTTTGTTTTTTTTTGTTTCCGGGTCATTTTCGTTTTGTTTCTGTTCCAGTTTCACCTGGTTTTGTCTAATTTCGGCCTCATTTCTTTTGCCTTTTATAGTCCCAGTTTGATAGAATTATTGTTTCATGTTTTTCTCGCATTAGTCTAATCTGTGGACCTCATTTTCATATCATAGTCGCCCACTTTTTGTTGCTTTTCTGTCACTAGTCACTAATTATCATGCTTAATGTGTCTGTTTTTCTCATGTTTTCTGTTATCCTTCTTTTATCTAACATTTGTTCAGTTCGATTGAAAAATGGTGACAGTTAGTTTTAGTCTTTTTTTCTTTTCTGGGGGATATTTTTATGCTTTTCATCATTTCTGTCTCATAATGATTTATACCTTTCTATATTTATGTTTGGCTTGGTTTCATTTTTGTCCTTTTTAATGTATTTTCATCTCATTTTCTCTCATTTCTGTCTCAATTTCTGTCCCAATTTTGTGAGATCGTTCAACTTTTGCAGTTCATATAAGAATGATATTAATTTATAGTTTTCCAGTCCATAGATAATTCTATTTAAATTGTAGTTCTGAACATTATAGTCAAATTTTAATTATTTTTCGCTTACTGATAGAAGAGGTAAATAAAATTCAAATAATACACAATTTCAAACTAATTACATTCACATTTTTTTACAAGGAAATAATCTTAGACACAATCAGATACAATTGATACAAATGTTCGATAAAAAAAACTCGGTATTTCAACATCTATGTGTTGTGAATTTACATGATAGTTTTTGTGTCATTTATAATGTCAAAATTTGAAATAATTTTGATAATCGCATCTAATCGGGTTGTGCTTTGCGCAGCACCAAAAAAAATTACGTATGAATAGCACAGCAATCGAATACAAAGTTTAGACATCAATTTTAAAGGATTATGATCATCTCGACGAAAGCCGTTTCACCGAAAGCCCTTTCGTCGAAAGTCATTTTGCCGAATGGTGCAATTGTCTCAAAATCGTATTGGAATAGATTCAAAATAAACATAAATGAAAGATGGTTGAACTAAAATAGTATATCTGCTAGATTTTCTATTTGAAATAACGAATAATTTATCATTTATAGGTAATCTTTTCCAACTAACAACGGAAATCATGGATTTTCGGCAGTCCCTGGAGCGCTTCAAGATTAGATTACCTAAATTGGAAACCTTTTCGATACTTACTTGTCAACTTCTGGTAGTGCTGATCGTTGGTGTCGGTAAAAAACCACGTCTGAAATGAAGCCAAAACAAGGAAACTGAATTAAAATCTTTGCATCAGCGGACGCGATTGATCGCGGTCTCATTATCGCGCACACACACACAAACGCACACACTCCACGACAAACCGATCAATAAAAACCTAATCAGCTTAATTATTCTCATTAAACCTTGCCATAAGCGGAGATCGCGGCTGATAGCCTCCGGGGACTGTGTTTCGGAAGATCTCCCCGTCAGTGGATCGCGATACGTCTTAACGGTGACTGTACTGATCTGGATCTGTCAAACGGGCTTTTGCCGTATGCGCGTGTGTGTGTGTGTGTGTGCGCGAACGCAACAGCAAGCGGCGAAGAACAGGCTCTTGAACGTCATTATTGGAAATGTTTGGTTCGGTTCCATTGCATTGGCACCGGCGGCAGCTGTTATCAATCTACACCGGTTTACCGGTTCGCACACTCACACTCACTCACACAATCGCACGCTATCGAAAACAAAAAACAAAACGAGCAGTTACAGCAGCAGGGAAGCTGCGCGGCATCTCCGATGGCTCGATCCAAATATGGCTTCTTTGGCGACGCGTTTCGTAAAAGGGAAAACCTGTCTCCCGTGGTCAAGTTTTTGCCGGCTGCTGCATTTCGTGGTTTCGAGTGTGGTGGTTTCTTATCAGCTTGAGAAGAACTTGTCAATGTCAATTCGTGCTCGTTGTGTACTTTTGTCGAACTACGCAGGCGCATGGAAACGGTCTACTATGATTCGATGCAAATGTCAACATAAAACCAAACAACTTGGCAAGTCTAATTTCAGCGGTACATTGAGTCAAAAAATTACCTAATTTTGAGTACGTTCCATGCAATTTCGAGGTCTTTCTGGTATTTTCGCCTTTTGACAACAATGGAAAGAGTTGATAGACAGCTTTCATTTTTTGTACAGAGCCATTGCATTGGATGGATCAAACTCCGGTTTAGTTACGAGAGCCCCCCCATGATCATGATATCATATAGATCAATTACAAGAGCAGATGTTACATTACACATTACACAGGAACTGAGGGGGAAAACAAAGCCAACGTTCTCCGTGTTGTTGTTTCAACAACCAGTCAACAAATGTCACTCGATCGTTCCCATCATTAATCGCGGCGGCGGCGCAACTGGAATCAACTTGAACTTGGACACGGCTTCCAACGAAACACAATTCCAGAAAGCGGAACTGTCGACCGGAGTGCTTTCCCCTTTTCCCCATGTCCAACAAACACTTCGGAATCACATTTCAGCTATCCGCGCTAAGATCACTGCACTCATTAATGTCGCTCTTGTTCTGATCCCGGACTGACTTTTGTGTATCATATTCCATATCGAGCATGCCCAGACTTAGCCAGAAAAACATCTTAAAACACTCATAAAACAGCGTGTGCTTGTGAAGACTCTCTGCCTGCCTGTGCCTGCCTTCCTACCGACTCGCGGGTGACATATTTCAGTTAACAAGTTCATAAAAATTAAGCTATTATTCATCACTCTATTTTCTCCCGTTCGTTCCGTTCCGTTCCGTTTTGCCCTTGAGTGCGCTATGAGTGCTACAGTTTCTTCTTCGTTTTCCCCCCCTTATTCCAATTTGTTCCATTTATACACCGAAAGAGAGTGTAAAAATCATAACCCGTCTGTTGTCGCCAAGCCAAGGATTATGAAAAAGCCATTAAAACCACAATGAAACTATGTGGAACTTGTTTACAACACCGAAAAGACGACGTAAACATATGGCCCAAGGCCAACTGCGTTCGGGGCAGTGTTCCGTTTGGCAAGACAAAATTTCCTGGGAAAAAAGTTAGTACTTCACGCACGCGGTTCTTGTGACGGTTGCTAGTTTCGTTGACGTTGGATCGGAGCTGTGCCGAAAGTGCAAAGACCTCCCCGAGCAGTGGAATTTCTATTCCATTCTCGATAGAGACATCAATACTGGACACGTCTAGTCAAACGTCACCGGAGCGGACACTGATGGACCGACCATTTTGTCCTACGCGCCTAAGCGGTCCGACTAAGCGATCCAATTTCCATAACCACATGGCGCACAAAGGATGCGACAAACTGTCGTCTTTTCCCCAATGTAAACAGAAGCTGCAGCTGTCAACGACGGCAATGACATTTCGCCAATATCAATATCAATAACTGCGAGGTCGATTCCTGCTCTGGCGCACTTCCTTAACTGTCCGGCTTGTGGAAGACCATGGGCAATCGCCATGCCCGCCAGGGTCCGAGACAGGGACGTAGTCGAAGGTATTCTATAGAAAACAGTGTTATACTTTTTGTTTGCTAACAATGTACGAGGCCAAAATCGACAATTCGTAAAACGTTTAAGCGTGTACAACTCATACAACTTGTCAATAATCGTTTGCCTATCTGTGCGTACAGCAAACAATGGTGTTATGTTTTCAAAAATTAGCGAACAAATGTTTTAGTAAATATGATTTTTTTTATGACAGAACGGCCGTTACTTTCCGAATATCCCTCTCAAAAGCTAGTGACATGAAACCACAACAAAGGTAGATAATTGAATAATAATGCGATCTTTCCAATTTCCGAAACATTTTTCCACTTCGAACAAGGTACCTCCAAGACACGTCTTTTGAAAGCCTGAACCGTTTCCTCGAGTGTCGAAGTAAGAATAAAACTTTTTCGCGACGAAATCCGGACATATTAAATTTAAAATGAAACATATTTGCTATAAGTTCAATCCAAGATGCAATTTTTATTCATTTCAATTGTGCATTATTAGTCATCTCGAAACTAATTAGCAGTCTAATATTAAAAAATTACGAATCTTTGAGTTTACTTCAGCCACAATGGTATGTGCAGACTACTGTGCAACCGATTTAGCTGCTTTCGTCCAAGATTTTAGACATTTTTTTATAGCTGTAAATTGTTGTTTACATTGAGAGAGTTCTCTTTTCACGAGAACCCAATACCGCTCGATAGGTCGCAATTTCGGGCAGTTACGATGATGGCTTTATACCATTCCAAAACATCTTTGGTTCAGTGACTAGATGCCAAATCACATCAGAATAGCAAGGAAGAGTCAAAGCTGCGCAGTAATGGTAACAATCGTCTCTTTAGACATTCCTCAAGATATATTTTCTTGTTTACCGTTCCGGTATAAATGAAGCTTTGGCTTGTTCGACCACAGCGGCATATTGCCTGCTAGACCAAATATTATACATAATTGCTTTTCGCACTTGCTCTTCTTTCGACGCCATCTTCGATCTAACAGATTGTAGTATCACCAAAAAAGAATTGAAAAGATATATGTTTGTTATTCTGCGAAATAGTAGTATTAAAAGTAATTATTGGGGGCTACATCAGGCCAATATAGTGGATGATCCATCATTTTGATGTTTTGAACGTTCAAAACGCCATTCGTTTAACGCTACGTTTGAGAACTTGCATTGTCGTGATGAATGAATCGCTTTGGTGGATCGTTTTTTTTTTCATTGTTACGAAAACTACGGTCAAACAAATGGTTATGAACTGTTCAGAGTGGTTGGATGTGATTCACCCCTGAAAAACCTATAAAGTACTGTTTTTTTTTATCTATTCCATGAATCATCACGTCACGCCACGATCTTCTAGGCATCTTCTGAAGTATTGGGATTGATCTATCAGAACATTACAGCGGACCAATCGTGACAAGCCTTTCATAGCAGTGGTCAATTTTTACGGTGCCCAAGATAAACAAATCTTTTCACAGTCAAGTGTTTATGTAGTATTGAATTAATAGAAATTTCAAAAATTTTCTACGAGATAATTCTAACAAACCGAATTTTGTAACTCGCCATAAATAGTCAATAGTAGACTTGAGCGACAACGTGTTCTGAACACGCATACCATTTAAAATACTAAACAATACGATGCTGATGTTCGAAACCTATCGAGCAATTATTCAGCAGCAGCGGGTGGAAGCAAAATTTTTCGAATACAAATTAGAATTAGGCGGCTTGAAATTCCATTATATTTAAAAACAAATTGGCGACTGGACTCTAACCGAGAATGATTAAATCACAACGTCCTTTTATCGATTGCGTTACATAAATACATTTCAGCTTGACAAGTTTCTATAGTGCTAGGCAAGAGTAACTTGTAAAGCTCAATCAGTCCATGATGTAAAATACAGTTGGTAGACAGGAAATGCGTTTTAACTATTTTAAAGTTAATACTGTATAGGGAATGAACATATATTTTTTTTTTTTCATAAATACGTTTATTTCTTAAGGCAGTTTACATAAGTTTTTCTTCGCCGTAGCATCACTTTTACATAATATTCTTATCCTAATTTAATTCTAACATAGTCACAACTTTTTGCATTTATTAAAACATATTCTCTTATTACTTAAATATCATCTTAGGTAACTCGTCATTAATTATGAAATCTACTCGGAAATATTATTTGAACCAAACGAATAACTTCTATAAATTATAAAATAAGCTGTTATTTTCAGACATTTTGTTAATAATTTCATAAACTGTTTCGAGTTTGTTTGTATCATTACATTATTTTTATTCTAATTTAGCTATTGGTTGAACTCATGGACGCAGCTGGGATCAGAACTAAGTCTTGAAAGGGGCCTTTATTAAATTGAAACTCCAGTTTTCTTTATGAAATGATAAATAAGTTTCATGTATGAAAGGTCACGACAAGCAAGAATGTCTCGAACTGGGATATTGGATAGTCTACCTTGGGTACGCAAAGAATTTATTAGTTGAGATCTGACATCACGATACTCCACGCATGTCCAAACGACATGATCAATATCTCGATAACCTTCGCCACAAGCACAATGATTAGTCTCGGAGAGCCCAATTCGAAGGAGATGTGCATCTAACGTGTAGTGATTGGACATGAGTCTGGACATCACACGAATGAAATCTCTACTCACATCCAGTCCCCTGAACCATGCCTTTGTCGATATTTTCGGAATAATTGAGTGCATCCACCGACCCAGATCATCTCTATCCCAAGAAGCTTGCCAGCTGGCAAGTGTTCTTTGGCGAGACGAGCTATAGAATTCGTTGAAAGCAATTGGTCTCTCATAAATTTCACCCTCAATAGCACCACGTTTGGCTAAAATATCGGCTCTTTCATTGCCAGGAATGGAGCAATGAGCCGGGACCCAGACTATAGTGATTAGATAATTATTGTTCAATATGTCGTTCAGGCACTGTTTTATTTTGCCCAGGAAAAACGGTTCAGTCTTGCCAGTCATGTTTGAGCGAATGGCTTCAATTGCACTCAGACTATCTGTGAAGAGGAAATAATGGTTTGGAATTAATGTGACGATTACACTCAAACTATAATGAACTGCTGCTAGCTCTGCTATATAAACAGATGCAGGTTCTTGAAGCCTAAATGAGGCCGAAACATTATTGTTGAACATACCAAACCCTGTCGCTTCTTCAATTCGCGATCCGTCCGTGTAAAACATTTTCTCAGAGTCAATATGCCTGAACTTACTTGAAAATATTTTTGGGATTTCCGTCGAACGTAGATGATCCGGGATTCCACGCACTTCGCGCTGCATGGATGTATCGAAAAATAAAGTTGAGTCAGGGACATTTAGGAGGCTGACACGGATAGGAATATATCTTGAAGGGTTGATTTCCTGTGACATATGGTTAAAATATACTGTCATGAATTTTGTTTGAGATCGAAGCTCGACTAGTCGTTCGAAATTATTAATCACCATGGGATTCAGCACCTCACATCTTATTAGCAGGCGTGATGAAAGCTCCCAAAATCGATCTTTTAATGGAAGAACTCCCGCCAGAACTTCAAGACTCATTGTATGTGTCGAATGCATGCACCCTAAAGCAATTCGCAAACAACGATACTGAATTCGCTCCAGTTTGATAATATGAGAGTTTGCAGCGGAACGAAAGCAAACGCATCCATATTCCATCACTGAAAGTATCGTTGTCTGATACAATTTTATTAGATCTTCCGGATGAGCACCCCACCAAGATCCTGTTATTGTTCGAAGAAAATTTACTCTTTGTTGGCATTTTGTTATCAGAAACCTAATGTGTCCTCCCCACGTGCATTTGAATTCAAACCACACCCCAAGGTATTTAAAAGTTAAAACCTGTTGGATCATTCTTCCCATCATATGGAGCTGAAGCTGCGCGGGATCATGCTTTCTTGAAAAGACGACTAACTCTGTTTTCTCCGCAGAGAATTCGATACCAAGATGAACAGCCCAATCGGACAAGTTATCTAAGGTATCTTGCAATGGTTTATGCAGATCAATAGCTTTGGGTCCAGTAACTGAAACCACGCCATCATCTGCCAATTGTCTTAGTGTACATGGGGTTACTAGACAGCTGTCAATGTCATTTACGTAAAAATTATAGAGGAGCGGACTGAGGCATGAGCCTTGCGGGAGACCCATGTAACTATTTCTGAGTGTTGCCAAATCGCCATGTGAAAAATGCATGTGTTTTTCTGACAAAAGGTTGTGCAAATAATTATTTATAACCGCTGGGAGTCCATTTTGGTGAAGCTTGTCTGAAAGAACATCAATGGAAACTGAATCAAATGCTCCTTTAATGTCTAAAAATACAGATGCCATTTGTTGCTTTTGAACGAAGGCAATTTGGATGTCAGACGAAAGTAATGCAAGGCAATCATTCGTCCCTTTATTTCTACGGAAGCCAAACTGAGTATCTGACAACAAACCGTTCGTCTCGACCCAAGTGTCGAGACGTCGTAGAATAATTTTTTCGAAAAATTTTCTGATGCAGGACAACATCGCAATGGGTCTATATGAGTTGTGATTGGAAGCTGGTTTCCCCGGTTTTTGAATGGCGATAACTTTCACTTGTCTCCAGTCAGGTGGAACAATATTTTGCTCAAAAAACTTGTTGAACAATTCCAACAAACGTCTTTTTGCGAGGTTGGGCAGATTCTTCACCAAGTTGAATTTAATTCTGTCCAACCTTGGAGCGTTATTGTTACAAGACAAGAGTGCTATAGAAAATTCCATCATTGAAAATGGGTTATTAATAAAACCATTATTTGAAGGAGATTCCCGTATAATGCTCTGCGTAGGAACAGAATCTGGGCAAACTTTCCTAGCAAAGTCAAATATCCATCGGTTCGAGTATTCATCACTCTCATTGCCCACGTTACGATTCCTCATTCGTCTGGCCGTGTTCCAAAGAGTGCTCATTGAGGTATCTCTTGACAAACCTTCGACAAAATGTCTCCAATAGCTACATTTTTTGGCTCGAAGTATGCTCTTGTACTTGGTTTCTAAAACCATAAGTTTTTCAAAATTCTGAGGAGTTCCTCCTCCCCGTTTTAGAAACGTCTTGCAAGCATTTTGTTTTGCGAGTTTAGCCTCTGAGCACTCTTTGTCCCACCAGGGGTTGGGAGGCCTTCTGTTAGTCGTTGGCCCAGGAAAGCGTTTAGTTTGGGATTGTTCTGCTGCCTCCAGAATCGAACAAATGAGGAAGTCATATTCTTCAAGTGGAGGGAGCTCTTCCATTGAATTCAAAATACTAGAGATACTACTTTGGTATTTAATCCAGTCGATATTTTTTGTCAAATCATATGGAATACTAGCGGAAGTAGCAATGCAATTGCTACTGCTAATTAAGATGATGATTGGTAAATGATCGCTACCGTGTAAATCAGGCAGTATTTTCCAGGTGCAATCTAGTCGAATTGATGTTGAGCAAAGAGATAGATCTAATGCACTTGGGCGTGCCGGAGGTCTTGGGATCCGTGTCATGCTACCCATATTTAATACCGTCATGCTAAAATTGTCACAAATGTTTTGTATTAAAGATGATCTGCTATCATTGTAAACGGAACCCCACATAGTACCGTGCGAATTTAAATCCCCCAGAATCAATCGTGGTGCAGGAAGGGCTTCAACCATTTCATTAAGCTGTTGCTGTCCAACTTGTGCTTTTGGAGGAATATAAACCGAAGCTATGCAAATATCTTTGCCTTTAATGTTTATTTGGCAAGCAACAACTTCTATACTAGAAGTTGAAGGGATGTTTAATCTATAAAAGGAATAGCATTTCTTAATTCCCAAAAGCACTCCACCATACGGAGAGTCTCTATCGAGACGTATAATGTTAAAATCATTAAAATTTAAAGCTATGTTTGAAGTAAGCCATGTTTCGCATAAAGCAAATACATCACACGTGCTACACTCTTAGAAACAAAAAAGGAAATTTACGCTTGACGTAAATTCAAGCATGCCAAATTTTATTCAGTGATGACACAATATTACATCTACTAACATGTAAAAATAAATATTTTGCGTCTCTATCGATGTAAGCTTCAGCTAAATAAACTGTGAAGTTAACGATATGACTTATCTTTACATGCTTTGAAGTGACTTTCGCGCCGCTCCTCTATGAGCATCTATAAATATGAAAATTTTTCTAGGTGTGTACAGTCTAAGAATTCCGGGCATTTGCCATTTTTTCTCTATTTAATATAATAATAAGTTGATTGAATTCGAATGGCGCTTCTGCGCAATTCGAAAAAATCTTGTGATTTTACATATTATAAGATGCACATAACTAGAGCGTCGTGTTTCACACAAATTTTTAGTCAAGAACATGTAAAATTGTGTGATTTGATAACTACATGGTTTAAGCTCGAATGAAATAAAAACAAAAAATCGATAGCAACAGCAGGACTTGAACCGGGAAACATTAGATCACAAAACACATCGATTAATCGACTGAACCACAGAAGCATATATGTGCTTGTTGAATAATTGATACATACATTGATCTATAACACAGTAAAAGGTAGCCGAGTGCAAATTACAGTCGGAGCGTGTGAAATTTTGTGCGCGTGGAATATTGCGTCATTTGAAAAATCAAATAGTTATGAATTAAATCGTTTGAAGGTTCAGGTCACAATTTTGAATTTCACTTTCATAATTGATATTGGAAATGATTGCAGTTTACTGCAAAGTAGTAGAAAATTCCTGTTTCAGCAACTTTGCTAAAGAAACCACTTTCCTAGCTCTTCATTTGGTCGAGTTACATCAATTTTTCTGAGTAAGTGTAGGGTGTCTCTTCAAAAAATCTATTTTTTGTTCAATCGAAACTATATTTTTGGTAATAATTAAAATCTTATTGTTTAGCAAAATATGCATTTTGAGCAGTATTTTTTATTAATCATCTTTCGAAAAAAATTGATTACAAACAACTTTTGTGAAGACACCAACCACCAAATAATAATCTTTAATTGTCAATATTTTTGTCTCGCTAATTTTCCGTTTCGGCCCACTGTGCACACAGACAACAACGATTATTCATTGTCTTTCAAAATCATTCCTTGTACTCGCAAAAGAAACTCTCTATATTAACGGGTGGCAGCTAAAATTTTGGAATTTTTTCGAGGCCTATATGCTTAACAACAAACGAGCTCAGAGAGAAAGAAGAGTGTGTATGTGTTAGCTCTCTCTCTCTCTCTCTCTCTCTCTCTTCCTGCTAGTATTTTCTGTTTTGTTTATGCTTGCTCAGTTTTGCTCAAAATGCCATCGAAACAAGAAGTATTTAAAGAGCGCATTGTTCAGTTCTACGAACTGCATAGAAATCTCGGCAAAAAGTATACGGTACAACATTTTAAAAGCGAAAATGTTGCGGCTTCGACTCTTTACCATATCTTAAGATCCCCAATAACTGCTCGCAAGAAAGATAGTGTCAAGACCAGCCAAAATTATGGACGCAAAAGGATTTCGTTCTCTTTCTCGTGCCTTCAACAACAAGGATTCACTGAGCAAACGGGATGCCGCAAAAAAATTCAACTGTTCTCACCAGTACATCTGCAAAACGTTGAAAAGAGTCGGAATAAAGTGCCGAAAGAAGACACGAGCCTCGGAATATACTGAGGCACAGATTTCAACGCTGAAGTCCCGATGCCGCTGGTTGCTTAAAAATTATTCCGGAAAAGGTTTTGTTTTGGACGACGAAAGTTATTTCCCTCTTTCGAAGACGTAGATTCCCGGAAACGATCGATACTATTCAATGGATAGTTCTATTGCACCTCCGAACTTAAAATATAAATTTAAACAGAAGTTTGAACAGAAGATGATGTTGTATATTGCCATTTCCGAGAAAGGTATTTCTAAGCCATGGTTCAAACCCTCTGGTTTGCAATCAATCAAGATGTGTACCAGACCAAATGTTTGAAGAAAATTTTGATCCCGTTTCTTCAAAAACATCATGCTGATGGACAATACGTGTTTTAGCCGGATAAAACGTCATCGCATTACGCCAAAAAACACAATCGTTCCTGAATACCCATTCGATCCCATTTGTCCCCAAAAACCACAACACGATAAATCTGCCTCAGTGTCGCCCAATCGAAGATTTCTTCGGGGTTTTGAGCTCTTTGGTGTACAAAAATAACTGGAGAGCCACGAATTGCTAACAGTTGATTGGTAGAATCAAGAGATGCATTCGCAAAGTTGACATGAAGGCCGTACAACGCTCCTGTTCCGACATCAAACGGAAGCTTCGCCGAACATCCGATTACGGACCGTTTTCAATGTTCACTAATTTTTTTTTTCACAATGAACAATGTATCTTTAATTTCAATCAATCAGATCTTCTTTATATAGGTTTGTCTGTTTTTGACAGCTTGAGAAAGAAATTCCAAAATTTTAGTTGTCACCCGTTAGTAGAACATTCTTAAGATCGACCAAAAACACTTCAAATACGTAAACAGTGTTCCAAAAAACGTCGGCTAGGTAATGTCAGAGACATAACCGTAGTGAGGTAACTACAATTGAAATTGTTATTCCGAATATCCTTCTATCGGAAATTACTAATTGTACTTAGAGTCATGATAAATCGAACTAGTTAACTGTTCAAACGAGCGTCACTTCTAAAAATATCTTCAGTAATATCTCAACATTCGAAAATCGTTCAAAAACCGCCTTTTTCCAGGAAAAAAAAACCCTACAACACTGGTCAAGCAAGCTCCCGAAAGGCAAATAAATAAAACAACAACAACAACAACAAAAAAGACGGTTACAAACAAACCAATGGACTCCTTCACTGGCGAAACTGATCGCAATCGAACGCAATAAAAACACAAAAAACTCGATTACATCGGTACGTCATTCAATCAAGTTTTTCCCCTTGGGCTGATCTTGGGGTTCCAGAGGACACACTATAGCAACAAAAAAAATTGTCCGCGCGACGGGAACAGAAACAGAACAGACACAAATTAAAATTCAATTCCTTTTGCGGTAGGAGGACACTCTGTACTTTCGCGTAAAACGTGGGATCCAACCGATTCCCCAAAAACTGGACCAGTTTCCAGATCGGAGAGTTGATGAACCAGCCGCAACTCGCAAACCGAATCAGCAAATTAATTTATGACAGAAAGCAAACAACAAATAGCATGCCATGGCGTGGCTTTTTTTTTCGACCAAAGTGGCAATCACATAAACCACCATCACCAGAGCAGGAGCTTACTTGGATTGACTTCCCATCAGAGCCGCTGTCTCTCGCTATCATCTCGATCTTGTCATTAAATAATCATTTGTCCGGTAAATTCCAACCGTTGGTTCTCACCTTCTGTTCAGGGGGCAGGAATTGTGCCTACCCGAGATCACAACTGACAGAAGGAGCGCGGTGGTTGCAACATCTCTTTTTTTCCCCCGTTTTCATCTTAATGTGACATTACACAGTGTGACTTTGATGTGACTTAGCCAGCTACCGCGTGTGTGCGTGTGTGCAATTATGTACGGTTTTACTGATCTGTTCCGTATGGTTCTCCGGTTGCCCGTCGGTCGGTTGGTGGTCACGTTTCGTCGTAGAGAAGAGTGGTGCAAAAAAAAATTGATGATGGTATTGCACATTCCGCACTTGTTCTTCCGATAAAACACGCCGTGCCGGTTTGCCACATGGACCAGGATACTTAGAGATACATATGCTGACGCCTCAGGAAGAAAGGGGGGAAGGGCAGCGAAGTCTTAAATGCGTCGGCAGGAACGTTTGAGCACATCTGCCATCAAACTACCGTTTCGGAGAAAAAGTTGTTCCCAAAAATAATAACGAATTTCAACGCAAACATTTTTTGTTTCAATTTTACACGCAATTATGATTTGAAAAATTAAACCGGTAGTGAAAAATCACTAGTGAGACATTACAGAATTTCTACGATTTTCGCAACCCATTGAAACCAAAAACTTTGTCTGTTCCGCCTAGAATCCAGGCACTTTATTTGGTCTACACTCTACACTTTTAGTCTCATATGAAATAATATATCAGCGACCTGTTTTTGAAAATTAAAACAGTTTGGAGCTGGAAATCGGTATAGCTACGAAACGGAACAGTCGTCTGTATAGTTTCGAAGAGTTTTTACATTCATCACTGTCTGATACCGGAAGTTAGAACCGAATAAAATTTGACAACCACCCAAGAAACTTTAATTAATTTAATACTTTAATAATAAGACAAATCTTAACCGATGCCAATAATGGTAATTGGTATTATCTAACCAGATTTTTACCTAGTGAAACCGAGGAGAATATCATTAGTTATGTAGAATCACGTACAAACTGTCCTCGTAACTTTATTCAATGTTTCAAACTAATAAGACAATATCAGGAGAGGCCACTTTCTTTTGTATCTTTCAAACTGATTGTTCCTGCAGCCTTTGAGCAACAAATAACGTCACCCAAATTCTGGCCTAACGGAGTGACGATCGCTTCTTTTTTAGAACGCAATCCAGTTCCGAAGCAACGACAGATTTTACCCCGATTCAATCTAAAATCATCCCGACCCTTGCCCCAACGGTTGCAAGTCATACACAGCAACAACACTCATTCTCCACGCCCGCATGCAGCCACCCCTCAACTCATCCGTCATCTCGCCCCCCCTGCTCCAGTAAGACATCCATCAATACCAATATCGTATCTAACACCAGGAACGACAACCACAACCTTAGTTTAGACATTTATTATCAAAATGTTGGTGGAATGAATAGCTCTATCGTAGATTATCAGCTCGCTTGTTCTGACTCGGCCTATGATATGTATATATTGACTGAAACCTGGTTAAACAATAACACTTTATCCCAGCAAATTTTTGATAGCTCATACACAGTGCACAGACAAGATCGAAACGATCAAAATAGCAAGAAAAAGAGCGGCGGTGGAGTTCTTATTGCTTGTAGGTCCACATTTAAATCTCGCCTGATATCTCTCACAAACGCGACCAGTGTAGAACAACTCTGGATTGCTCTCTCTTTCTCGCAATTTACGCTTTTTATGTGTGTTCTTTACTTTCCGCCTGACCGCGTGAATGAAATTACAATGATCGAACAACATTTATCTTCCCTCTCGCTGATTATGAATCAAACGAGTTTGAATGACAAAATCGTTGTACTCGGTGATTTCAACATTCCCGGTATTAAATGGATTCCCTGCTCCTCCAGATACTTACATCCTGATGCTACGCGTTCTTCTAAAACACCTACAACGTCAAGACTATTAGACGAGTATAGCACTGCTGGTTTAGTGCAACTAAATGATAATTACAACAGTAACAATCGCATGCTTGATCTATGTTTCGTCAGTCAAGATTTTGTACCCAACTGTGTTGTACATATTGCACCATCCGCTCTTGTTAAATCATGCCGCCACCACCCTCCGCTTCAACTTAGTTTAACTGAATGCAAACCTGTTGTTTATGAAATCATTGCTGAAACTACTTACTACGATTATAAAAAAGCTAACTTCAACGCAATGAATCAGTTTCTGTTCTCATTAAACTGGGAAGCTCTATTTTCTGAGTGTGATGGAAACTCTATTGCTACACTATGGACAAATATTATGTTATACTCTGTTGATCAGTTTGTCCCCAAAAAAAATCATCGTCAACCAGTTTATCCTCCCTGGTCTAATCAAACTCTGAGGCGATACAAAAGCGCCAAACGATCTGCTTTGAAAAAACTCACCAAGCGACCCACTCTTCATTTGAGGTCTCAATACATGTTTCTTAACAATCGATATAAACGACTAAACAAAATTTTATATTATACTCACTTAAACCGCGTTCAACAGAACTTAAGAAACAACCCAAAAAGTTTTTGGCATCACGTAAACAAACAGCGTAAGGAAATAGGTATGCCTACTCATATGTCGCTTGGTGAAGTTCAGTCATCCACCATACTTGAAACCTGCTATCTTTTTCGAAGGCACTTCAGTAGCGTTTTCTCCAATGAAGTTCTTAGTAGCAAAAAAGTATCAGAGGCAATCGTGAACGTTCCTCTCCGTTCTCCTGTTGGAGCTCATCCTCCTATTACCTCGACCATGATAATTACGGCGTGCTCAAAACTAAAAAGCTCTACTAACGCAGGACCCGATGCCATTCCTTCGATAGTCCTAAAAAAATGCTTGAATTCACTCTTAACACCACTGACTATATTGTTCAACGATTCCCTTAATGCGGGGACTTTCCCAGACCCCTGGAAGAAATCATATATTTTTCCGGTTTTTAAGAAAGGTAACAAATCTGATATTACTAACTACCGTGGAATAGCTTCACTATGTGCTGTGTCCAAGTTATTTGAAATAATTATTCTCGATTTTATAACTCACAAATGCAAGGACTACATATCTGAAACTCAACACGGTTTCATGCCTAAGAGGTCAACATCTACAAACCTTGTAGCTTACACATCTTTTATCATCCGATCTCTACAATCGCATCTACAGGTTGATGCTATCTACACAGATTTTTCAGCGGCATTCGATAAAATAAATCATCAAATAACAATTGCTAAACTCGACAGACTGGGCTTTATAGTGGCGCTTTACTGGATTGGATGAGTTCATATCTTACTGGTCGCGAGATGTCGGTGAAAATAGGAAAATTCACAACAGTTCCTTTTACTGTTAGTTCAGGAGTACCTCAAGGAAGCCACTTAGGACCGTTTATATTTTTACTCTACCTCAATGATCTCAACTTCTCCGTGAAATGTTTCAAACTATCATTTGCTGATGATTTCAAACTATATCATCCTATAAAAGAACTAGGAGATGCACGTTTTCTGCAAGCTCAGTTTGACACATTCGCCAAATGGTGCCACAACAACAGGATGGTACTAAACGCTTCCAAATGCTCCATTATATCTTTTTCCCGTAAACGCTCAATAATTACATATGACTATCATCTCTCGCAAAATGTCCTCAAACGTGAATCCTCGGTTAAGGACTTGGGTGTTATCCTCGATCACAAATTGGATTTCAAGAATCATGTCGATTATGTAATTTCGAAGGCTTCTAAACTCTTAGGCTTCATATTTCGGATCACTAAGAACTTTACCAATATACACTGCCTGAAGACTCTTTATTGTGCGCTAGTTCGATCAACATTAGAATACGCAGCTATCGTTTGGTCGCCTCATTATCAAATCGACATTGATCGTGTCGAAAGTGTCCAACGCAAATTCGTAAGATTTGCACTCCGCAATCTACCATGGAGGGACCCATTCAACCTTCCTAGTTACAAAGATCGCTGTCGGCTTATTGAGCTAGATCCATTGTCTGTACGTAGGAACGTATGCAAGGCTGTCTTTATTGCTGATCTAATTCAATCACGTGTTGACAGTCCTGATCTCCTACAATTGATCGATTTTGACATTCATCGTCGAAGTCTTCGTTCTCATCCATTTATACGAATTCCCCATGCTAGATTACGGATATAATGAGCCCTTTTCCAGTATGTGCCGTTTATTCAATAGTTGCTCACAGGAATTTGATTTTCATCTCTCTCGTAATGCGATACAACGATTATTCCATGATTCTTTATTTTTGCAGTTATAATACTAATGTTAATACTTTCCGCTCGATCATCCCTTCGTTCTCTCCACCATCTCCATTGAAAACTAATAAATTCGCTCGTTGTAACTAATCCTGTTGTATCTCCTCTTCTCCGCTCTTAATCGTTCTTCTCTAATCTTTTTGAACACTAATTAGATCTATATGTCGGTTCTAACCTCGTTTGCTAGCCCTCTTTTTTTATCCGTCTTCCACCATCTTTTCGACTACTAATTAGATCTACATGCCGAACCTAACCCCGTTTCGTTCGCCAACTCTCATTCACCACTCCCTCCTTCTACCTCCCATTTTAAAGCATATTTCTTTTTTTCTTTAGTTTTAATGCAAAATCACCAACGTTTACCCGATGGGTTTAGTGTCGGAGTTAGTTAGCTAGGATTAGTTTTAATTGATAGTATTAAGTACATACATGTATCTGTTGGATTGTTGTAATCTGTTGATATAAACGATGAGGAGGTTTTATGCCTGCTGGAGTGAGAGATTATTATTTCAGCTCCAGTGGGCTTTTTCCTGCTCCAAATAAATAAATAAATAAATAAATAAATAAATACCTTACATCAACAACGGCCCTGGAAAAATTGGTGAGATTTGATAAACTGCCACTACAACGGGCGAGAAACTGCCGTGGTAAGAAGATGGATTTCATAGGCAACTATTGGATTTATAATTAGTTTGGTGGAAATGTACCTTACATTTGAAGCTATTCCTAATAATTTCTATTTTCTAGGTTTTTCTACTCTGGATTTTTTTTAAATTCGGACCAAAGAATAATAATTGGTGCCAAGTATAACTCACATGGCGAGTGAAGCAGAATTTTCCATTATCTACTAAGCAAAAGCTTCCTGACCGTAGTCGAAACACATGGACGAGCTTTGTCGTGATGAAAAACTGCAAACTCGTTTTCAGACCTGCAATTCCCGCTGAGTCAAAAAAAAAATTGTTGGGATTGATTCAAATATTGTTTGATGGTTGGGCTACATGGAAAATCGATTGCGATATTCGAAACCTTTTGGAGCTCACCACACTCAGAGCATCCTTTTGTATAGTTTCTTTCAATTTCTTAACTTGCACACTTTTCTTCAGCAACATTCAGATCCGCTGGAAAGATATAACAGTTTAAAATTGTTTGCCGATCAATTCAGTATTGCTTCTTCGTCCATCAAAGCAAAACTTGAGGGTGTCACTGTTGAATATTTGTTTGTGCTTTTCACTTGAGTCCTAAACGAGGTGGTCCTAAAACCGCCCGACGTTTCGGTCCTAGCCTTTTTTTTTATCGTATTTCTCGGATGATTTCAGTTTCCTCCTCCGCATATTTTTCAACATGAATCTTCTTTGTCTTACGCCTGTGTTATTTTGTCTCAAATGTATCATTATTTTTGATATATTTATCATTCAATATTCATCACATGTTTGTCTAACATTTCTCTCGTTTTTTATCTAATTTTGTTTTATATTTGAATTCACATTTATACTTTTTTCTGTTTAAATCTCGTCTCAATTTCGTCTTGCTTTTTGTTTCTATTCTTATGATGGTATTCTTTGTATAGTACATGATTGTCTCAGCATTGTCTCATTATGAAATGGTTTATTTTTAACCATGTCCAATGATTTCGTCCGGTAGTGCTTCAAACAATAAGGTTATGGTCTTCAAAACCAATCCTAGTCGGGGAAATCGTTCCATTATGTTTTGTCACATCCAGAGCAATTTTTATTGGCCAAACATTTTCCCCGGATTAAAGTTGAGTGTGGATTCGAGTTCCGTATCTTTTTTCGCAAATCAAATGAGAAGAATAAAGCTAAAACAATTGAACAATCGAACTTAATTGACACCGAAGCGTCGAATAAACAAAAACAATACGTAAAATTGAAATAAATAAATAGAACAAGACATAAACGACGAACAAAGTTGAAGGTAAAATTTACACAAACAAATGAAAAAAAATGAAATAATTGAATCACGAGACGAAATTTGACACCAAAATCCAGCGCTACCTTGACAAAAACAATAAGTAAAAGGGCAAAATGTGTAAAAGGGCAAAACGTGTGGAAAAAAATGAGACGATAATAAAACACATTGAAGAAGTACATAACCAAACAATTGAAAAGCGTCGAAAATCGAATGAAAATTCTATCAAAACTTGAAAGATGTGATAAGAATTAAGCTAAAACAATCTAAATATAAGTGAAAAGTAAAATGAAAGTGACACCTAAATTGGACAAACAAAAATAAAATTGGACAAAAAAGAAAGATCAAAATGAGCTAATATTTTACTTAAACTCAATGAAACGCATGGTCAAATTTAAATGAAAAAACTAAAATAATTGACGAGACAAAATTTGACACCAAAATCAAGCGCCATAATGGCAAAAACAATACGTAAAAGTGCCAAATGTACAAAAAGGACAAAAAATAGAATAATGAGTGAAAAACTGAAACAAAAATAGAACACATTAAAGAGGTACATAACCAAACAATATTGAGCATCAAACAGAATGAAGCAACAAGAGCTGAACATCAAATGGAAATTGTTCAAAATCTTGACAGATGTGATAGAAATTAAGTGGACACAATCTCAACATAAGTGAAAAGTAAAACGTAGATGAGACAGAAATTGGATAAACAAAAATAAATATGAGACAAAATACAACAATCAAACTGAAGTAATCTTTAACAAAAACTGGATAAAAACATAATCAAAATAACAAGAAAATGAGATGTTAGTTAGGCAAGACATACGTGAAGCATGAATGATACCAACATGAGATAAAAATCAAACAATCAAATGATGAAAATAAAGCACAAACAATTGAATAATGAAACTTAATTGACACACGTGGTAGGAAGATGGATTTCATCGGCAACTATTGGATTTATAATTATTATTTTTTATTTAAAAGATATTTTTTTATTCAGGCCTATTTGCGTACAAGCTTTACGTGGCCGATTGAGACGATTTTTTAAATATTTTTTTTTTAGTTGGATCTCGTTGTCACCCTTTTGCTAGGGGGAGATGAGCTTCCATTTCCCTCCTGCGAGGATTGAGGGGCACTTCGTTCGTGGTTCGTCTCGTCATCCATTGCCGCATCGATGGTATTGTTGTCGATTTCCGTCTTCTTTTCGTTGCTAGTTGCTGTAGATGCACCTTGTTGTACGTTGGTTGCAATTGCTAGTTGTTTGGAGGGTAAGTTGTTAACTGCAGCTGGTGTACTTTGTTCTATAGAGGATACTGATGGTTTCGTTGAAGGGTTTTCATTGTTGTTGGTGGCTGTTACAGGTGTACTGGGGTTGCTTGGGGTTAGTGTGAAGGAAGCACTGTTGTCCTTTGGTGTGGTTGTCTCCTTGTCCGGTTTATCACATGGCTCATCGTAGTGAACAGCTTTTTGGCAATATTGACATGTGGCCATCTGATTGTCATAGGTAGCAAGTGATTTGCACGGAATTCTTGTATCTTGACCGAAAATCACATAAGAAGGTATAGCCTTCTTCAAGTGTATGCGTAATAAACGTACGCCATTTAGAATACCGGGGAAAAAATTCTTCCACTTTTCTTTTTCGATAGAGAGAATCTCTCCGTATTGGGACATAATTTTGCGAATATATGAATCGGTGACCCTTGAGGGAAGATCATGCACACGCACTTCTATAGCACTATCTTCCATATATACTGGTATGTTGTACCTAATGTTCTCGTGCTCCACATAGTGCAAATTGTTATTGTCTTCTGCGAATTGAATTGCATCCAACTCTTTATAAAACTGGATGTAAACAACATTATTCGTCTTATTGCATTGAAGTAAATGCACACGTTTAATGTCAAGATGCATTTGCTCCTTAAGAAAACCTTCAAATTCTCGTATCGAAGGTCGAATTTTGCACTATCTGAATTCAAAACAATTGTCTTCTTTCGTGTCGGCGGTAGCTTTTGTTCGTTTGGTTCACTCATTTCGAGGTCGTTCTATTGTTCACTACCCAATACAGTACTTGGTTTCTTCCGTCCCGAACGTAAGCGGTTTTGTTTTATCGACTGACTTGGATAAGATGTGAAAGCGAACTGATTTTAGAATGGTTGATCACTATACCTGGTACTTCCGGAACCGGAAATCGGGGACCGGTAAAACTGGATTGAGTTTTATTAATCATCAACTAATCAGTTCTACAAACAAGAGAAATTTGTTATCGAATTTTAAGGAGTTTGTTTCTTTTTTCATTGTCCCATATAACAACATACTCTTGACATTGAAGCCATTAGAACTAATTGTCGACTAAAAGTCGTTTCATTTGAATTTATGTTTATGAGGAATCTCAGTACATATTTGTCCGATATCGGAAGTCGGATAAAATTGAAAATAAAAAACTTTCGATTGGGTCAAAAAACCTTCCATTTGAATCTAAGTTTGTTGGTAAAATTGGTCCAGTCATTTCCGAGAAAATTGAGTGCACATTACACACACACATCCAAATGGTGACTTCACAAACAGAACAACAAAAAACAACTTCTTTGGCAAAGAGTTGGTAATTACGAATTCGAACCCAAGCTTTCAATCAGTAACGATCCTTACCATTTTGGATAGATTTAACAAGCTGCCACTACAACGGTCGAGAAATGGCCGTGACAAAAAGATGGATTTCTGGAATTGCTCCTCACATTTGAGGCTATTCTTAATAATTCATCATTTTTGCGAAATTTTTCCAGAACTATCGTTGAACAAAATAAATTCAAATGTTTTGTATGATAAAAAGCACATTCGAACAACATTCTGTAATTTTTTCATGGAAAAATATTGATAAATAAGTCGGTGAAGAAATATTTTTGAGGACTCAGAATTGATCAGAAGTGAAAAACCGAAATAAGTAAAAAGAACAAGACACAAATGATAAAAAAAAAGATAAAAGCTAAACAAACAAATGGAAAATAAAACGTTGAAATTATTGAACCTAGAGACGAAATTTACCCTAAAGTGAAAAAAATGTATAAAATAGAATCACGAAATAGAAATTGAACAAACAGAAATAAGAATGAGACCAAAAAAACGATCAAATTGAGATAATCTTTAACTCAAACTGAATGAAACGCATGATCAAAAATATAGGAAAAAAGATACTTAGACAGAATAAAACATACGAGAAGAATAAATGTGAGTTAATAGTCAAACAATCAAATTAAGACAGTAAACCTGAAGCGATTGAATAATTGAACTTAATTAGCATTGAAACGAAACGTCGAATTGACCAAAACATTGCGGAAAAAATGCAAAAATAAAATAGAACAAGACATAAATGACAAACGAAAAAGATAAAAGTCAAACGAATAAAAAAAATAAAGCTAAAATAGTTAAACGACGACACAATATTTGCCAAGAAAATCAAGCGCCATATTGAATAGAGTATAAAATGGAATCAAGAGGAGAACAAATGAGCTGAAAACAGAAAACATAAAAGTGGTACTTAACTCAACAATACTGAACATCGGACAGAATGAAGTAACAAGAGACGAACATTAAATAAAAATTAGACGTGATAAAAAATTAAGCGGAAACTATTTCTACATAAATGAAAAGTGAGATAGAAAACGGACAAAAAAAACGAGACCAAAAAAACGATCAAAATGAGATAATCTTTAACTCAAACTGAACGAAACACACGATAAAAATTATACGAAAGTTGGACATCAATTAGACAGAATAAGAATAAATATTGAAACGTAAGATAAAAATCGAACATTCAAATGAAGATGGTAAAGCTAAAGCAATTGAATAATTGAACTAAATTGACACCAAAACAAAGCGTCGAATAGACGAAAACAATGCGGAAAAATGCAATACAGAATAAAATGGAATAAGCAAAAAGAACAAGACATAAATGATAAACAAAAGCTAAACTAACAAATGGAAAAAAAAAAGTTTAAATAGTCTAAATTCTAAAGGTGAAAAAAATAGGGAAAGAATACAAAATAGAATCAAGAGAAGAACAAATAAGCCAAAAAAAATTGAAGAGGTATATAACCTAACAAAATTGAGCATCAGACAGAATGAAGTAACAAGAGCCGAACATCAAATGAAAATTGTATACAAACTTGAAAGATGTGATAGAAATTAAGTGGACCAAATCCCAACATAAGTGAAAAGTAAAACGAGAATGTGATAGAAATTGGACTAACAATAATAAAAATGAGACCAAAATGAGATAATTCTTAACTAAAACTGAATGAAACACATATTTAAAATTAAATTAAAAATGGGACGATGATTTAATCAAAATAAGACATACGTGAAGCATAAATGATACAATATCAAGATAAAAGTCAAACGACCCTTTGAAGATAATAAAGCTAAAACAATTGAATAACTGACACTGGAACGAAACATCGAATAGATGAAAACAATACGGAAAAAATGCAAAAAGTAATTAGAACAACACAACAACAAAGTAAGAAGTGAAACAAAGAAATGGAAAAAAAACTTAAGTTGATATATCTAACCCGCGAGACGAATTCAATTTCAATATAAATGAAACGTGAAATGAAAATGAGACAGAAACTTTACCAACATAATAAAACTGAGACCAAATAGAACGATCAAAACTCAACTTCAATGATCAAAATTACATGAAAACAAGAGATTAGTCAGAATTACGTGAAGCGTAAGTGACACAAAATTGAAATAAAAGTCAAACAATCAACTGAAGAAAATAAAGCTGAGACAATTAAATAATGAGACTTAATTGACGCCGAAACAAAGCGTTGAATAGATAAAAAACAAAACGGAAAAAATGTAGTAAGTGAAAAGAACAAGACATAAGTGACAAAAAAAAGTTAAGGTAAAACGAACAAATGGAAAAAAATAATGCTGACATAATTGCAACACGAGACGAAATTGGAACAAAAACTAAGCACCAAATTGCCAAAAACAATACGTAAAAGTGCAAAATTGCATGAATAAAGTATAAAATAGAATCAAGAGCACAAACAATTGAATAATTTAAATTCATTGACACCGAAACAAAGCATGGAATAGACAAAAACAATACGGAACAAATGCAAAAAGTAAATAGAACAAGACATAAATGATATAAAAAAGCTAAACAAACGGATGGAAAAATTGAGTTAAAATATTTGAGCCACGAGACGAAATTTGACATCAAAACCAAGCCAAATTGATAAAAACAGTTTTCATAAATATTACTAAGGGATTCTCAAAAAAAACATTTCATCGTATCTTAAATAAAAACAAGAAAGTTCGTTTAGGCATAAAACAGCATCACCCTTTCAAATCGCAAACACTTTCAAACTAAATTTAGATGAACTTTTTTATTTTCTGCATCGTTCTGCGTCGCTTCGAATAACGGTTTGAAACTTTAAACGCACTTCACCTTGTAGTTCCGGAACCGAAAGTCGGATTTGGAAAAAAAATTTTGAATTCATTTGAACCAAAGTTTGTGTAAATCGGTTCAGGCGTCTCTGAGAAAATTAGGTGAGTTCCATTTTTCCGTGTTTCTTACCACTATTTCCGATACTGGAACCGGGAACTTGAAGCCGGAAAAACCCAAATCAGTTCGTTTTGGCCTACGAATTGAAACTGTTTTAAGCCAAATTTAGATGAATTTTTCCCTTTTTTTGCATCGTTTCTCAGAATTACGATTTGCAATTTTAAATACACTTCGCCCTGTATCTCCGGAACCGAAAGTCGGAACTAAAAAATTTTCGATATACACTAAGGTTTTTTTTTTTATGCGGTTTTTTTATGCGACTTTTTTCTGCGACTTTTTTATGCGAATTTTCAGAGTTATGCGGTTGTTTTTTTGTGCGGTAGGTAAACTCGCATAAAAAAAAGACTTCAGTGTGAATCTAAGTTTGTGAAAATCGATGGACTCACCAAGAAAAATGAGTGCATATTTTTGTTACATGCATGCGCACATTTAAATTTCCTGATCTCGACGAACTGAGTCCATTAGGACATTCGACTCAGTTCAAATGTCGGTTTTCTCAGTGATTGAATTGTCTTTCTTTAAGAGAAAGACAAAAAATACAGGGAAAAAAGACAAAATGCGACAAAAAATTATATCAAAATTAATTGAAAATGAAAAATACGATTCTTGGTATTTTTCATTTTCAATTAATTGGAGAAAAAAAACTTATTCAATTATTAGTGTTTGTTGATTTTTTACGGTGAAAATCAATAACTTTTCACCGAAAAACATCAACATTATACACAATAATTGAACAAAGTTTTGATGACTAGAACAAATCAACGAAAAAAAAAACTTTGTTTTGACACATAATCCAAAAACATTGTCTTTCCATTGAACTACCCTGGGAAGTGAAAGAATCACAGAACTACGAAATAATCCGATGAAATTTGTTTTGGTTCGTCAAAACGTACAGCCGCCTTGAGCTAGTTTTTTTTTTTCAAAATTTGATCAGTATCTAACGAGGAAAACAGATTGGAAAAATGACATACGGAATGCAACTATCTAATGAAAACCGCAAAATCTCAAATCAGCGTCTGACGGCAAAGCAGAGTGTGGAGCTAGACTTGCGATACGACGTGTCGCGGGGTTGGCATAAAGATATGACTATAATTGAAGGCTGTGGCCCCCAGAGAGCACAGCGAAGCGAATGGTCATTTTGTTCAGGTGTTTTTACATGCAGGGTAGTTTAATTGGCAAAACATCTTTCCCCGCATAAGAGCTAGCTACGGGTTCGAATCCCTTCTCTGCGGTGGCTTTTTCACGCTTTTCATTACATAGTTGTATTCGCATGTCATTTTTCCAGTCTGAGTTCTTCGTTGGATAGTGATAAAAATTAAAAAAAAAAACCTATACAGAGTTTGGGTCCGATTTTTGGGCTGTCGGTTGTGTCAGCTATCATCGCAAGTAACATTTTCAACTGTACACATTTGTCGATTCTTCGAACCAATTGAAACTCTGCGTAGTTTCTTCAAGTGTAGATTGAATCTGTTGTCGAATCATGAGATCAAGAATTGTGTCATGAAATAGTTAGTTGTTGAACTGTTCCAGCTCTCAAAGAGTTTAAACGAATAGCCTATCTACAAACAGATGACCCAGAACCAACGGAAACCCCTCTCTCTTCCCGTCCAATGTTTGATCCAGTTTTACCACGCGCACAAAGTTACTGCAAGAAAGTGTTTCAAACCACCAAGTCTAAGACAAACACCAACACACACACACAATCGCCATTATCTTAGCCAGCCTACACTTCGCGTTCGGGACAGGAATCTTTTCCGGATTCCTGGCTAGACTCGGGGACGGGCGGGTGGCAAACACTGACCAGGTCTGACCGCGCGCGGATCCTCCACCATCGCAAATCGCGAAAAAAAACTCGAGCACGTTCTTCAGCTCGGTGTTGTGTACGGGGGCGATTGTGTTTTATGTTTTATTTATAATTCATTAATATTTATCTCCTTCTATTCCTTTACAGTTGGAAGTACGATGAAGACGACGGCGATGACAACGGGGGTTACATACTGGGTGACCGGGTTTGGTATAAGCAAAGAAAGAAAACAAAAAAAAACAGCGATGGAACAGAACCGGGCAAAATGGCATCGCCCGGAACAGCCACAAGTGGTCCGCCGGAGCCCCGAGTGGGAGTTTTGCAATTGTTTGCAAACTCCACAAACGACGATGATTACGACGAGTCGGTCGTAAAACGGGGGAGAAATGAAATTTGTTGATTTATCTCTACGGGAAGCTACGAAAAAATCAACACATTTCTAAACTAAGTAACGAGAGTCTGTGAATGACCCCTGGCCTCTCACTCAGGCCGGTACTCACACGGCAAGCAAACAAAATAATTAAAACCAACAATACTCCGGCCGGTGATTGACAAATCGCCGCGAGAAAGAAAGACAGAATAAAAAAAAAACAGCAAACCGTCCGTCGACGAAATTCCCGATTTTATTGTTTTCGAGCAGAAAGATTTTCTACTGTCCAGTCCGGACCAGGCAGGCCCGAGTGCCACTCGAACTTCCCGAGCTTCCATCCTTCAAGTGAGGTAAAGTGAAGAAATAAAAATTAACATAAATTTTGTACGCTCGTAAAATCCAGAGTCAGAGAGCTCGCGTCCCAGCGTGGCCCCTCAGGTCGGAACATACGCCGCCGCCGCCGATGCCGATGCCAATGCCGTATTGCGATGGTGTCATAAAATCAAAGAAAAGTTCTCCGAATGCCATCCCTACGTTTTTTTTTTATTTCGTCTCGTCGGTCTCGCACGTGCTTGAAAGAAGCGACCGGAACGTGCTCGGCGAGTTCTGCCTCCGGTCCACGGAAAAAAATCTGTACTGCTTGCCCATTGTAGAATAGAACCGGGTTCGGAACTAGGCAGTCTAGCAGTTTATTCCGTAAGTTTATCCAATTGGCGACAAACTTTGTCGAAGTTATTTCGCACTCAATTTTTGTTATTAACTAATGTTTGTCATTAACAAAGGTTTTCCACTTTTAATTCCATGACATCTACGGAAAAGTTTGATGAGTCACCGTCTTTCCGTTAAGTAGGTGAAACTTCAGAATTTATCGTCACAAACCGCTTACTATGGACTAGAAAAAAAACAAAACAAAACAGCAGCCAAGCGAGTCTAATGAACAAATGGAACAGGAATCAGTATTCATTCTAAGGTAAATGAGGTTGAGTTTTTGCTGGAACAGAAAATACACTTCGATATGAAGTGCAAGAAATTAAGTTGAACAAAACAAGTTGTTCAATCTTCATACAAGTCAAACTACAGCACGAATTATAACAAAAAACTTTTGCTGAAAATAGTCAAGTGCATAGCGAAGAATCATGAAGTCATAGATGTAAAATTACATTTTGAACCTAATTTTGATCCAGAATCCAGATCTAGAATTCAAGAATTCTGAAATCGAGTTCATGAATCAGAATTGTGGATACGAATTCCAAAATCTAGTTTAGAAACCAGTACCAAAAATCTAGTTCTAGAATCTAGAATTAAGCTTCAGTTGCAGTGTCTTATACCGTTTTCGTTTTTGAACCTACACGCGAGCGACTCTGACTCCGAGTGAAAAGAACTCATAGAAAAAAAAATACAAACTCGCATGGTTGCGTGGTGCGACCCGAGAAAAATTTCCGAGCGAAACTACGCGATTGGAGTCCGATCTAGAGCGACCTCAGGTTGCTAAAACAAACATATCAAACGTTGTTTGGGCGACTCTGGCTCAGCTTTCGGGCTGCTTTGATCAATACACGAAAACGGTAAAGACTGTCCCGGAAAGTATGGACGCAACCAAAAACCGCTGCCATTTCGCAATGGTTCAGAATCTGTCAATTTTTATGGCTGCGTCATGTTGTTTACACTCTTCACTAACCACTTGTGCAGTTGTTTATTCGTTTTCATTAGTTTGTTTCGAAATGCGTGGACTTTCAGCAGAACAACGTCGAAAAATTGTGTACAAATGGTGCACAGAACGCGGACTGTCACTGAGAAAGATAGCAAAAATGGAAGGAGTAAGTGAAAAAGTCGTGCGAAATGCAATCAGGAAGTTCAGTTCGAATAACACCTTTGAGGATAAACCGAAAACAGGTCGAAAAACAGGTCCTGCTAACCCTCAGTTGGATAAACGTATACTGAAGGCGTTCGAGCAAAAGAAGGAGGTTTAAGTTCGGGATGTGGCAAAAAAGGGACACTTCGAAGTCAAATGTTCTTCGTGCTAAAATACGTTTGAATCTTCCTATCAGAAGCAGAAACAACCAAAACGTAGTCCGAAACAAGAAGCTTCGATCAGGCCGAGGGTTCGAAAGATGTACAATACGATTCTTGCTGGAAATTTGAACTGCATAATCATTGACGACGAAACCTACGTGAAACTCGATTACAAATCCTTGCCGGGACCACAATATTATACGGTGCGAGAAGGGCAAGTGTTAAACCAGTCCGAGACATCGATTGAAGTCGAAAAATTTGGCAAGAAAGCTATGGTCTGGCAAGCAATTTGTAGATGCGGTAAGATTTCGAAACCACTGCTTCAATGAACAGCGGAATATACATCAAGGAATGTTTACAAAAACGACTTGTACCCATGATTCGAAGCCACAAGGATCCTGTTACTGGTATATTAGGAAAAGAAGCATTTTTAAATTTCATTTAAATTTTCTAATGAAAGAACTAAAACCAAAGGCACTAAAAATGAACGACCGGTCCTACCAGTCTTGTATGGCAAAAATCCGACAGAAACAATAATAACAACCGCTAGGCGAAATTCTCTTCCGGAAACGGTTGTTGCATTGTTGCAGACTCTTGCCCGAATTCTGCCCTGGCATCTGCTCACTACGCTTTTGTTACGTTGGAGATGCACAATAAGACAAAAAATGTCGATTCGGTTGAAAAAAACCTCATTGAAAAGATGAAATCTCTGTTGATTGCTTCAAGAAAATTTGGTTTGCAGAATAACGAAGAGTAGTTAGAGATTTGGGACCGCTAGTCCCCGGTTTCCGCTTCCAAAAGCACCAATGATAATAGTGAAGAAAAACTTCAAAAAACGGAACTCACTTGGATTTCTCAGCAACTGTTGAACCAATTTTCATAAATCATGATTCAAGCTCTCAATGTCTTTAAAGATACTGTGCAATTTCATCCAGATCCGACTTCCGGTTCCGAAATTTTAGGGCGATGAGTGTCAAAACATTCAAATCGTCATTCAAAATGACGATACAAAACTGGTACCCGTCGGTACGTGCGGCTTTGCTCCGTTTGCAGCGTGCTTTGTGCAATTCCGTATAGCGTGCAGGGTTGCCACATTTAAATCTATATTTTTCAGGTGCAAAATTTGTAAACTTGTAAATCTTTTATTTTATTCTTTTAATCATTTAGTGCGACGATGCAAAACAAAGAAAAATTCTTATTAACTTGACATAACTATTTACAAATTGAAAATGTTATGTTAGTTCATACCCAATGAAAGTTTCTTATTTTATTCAAGATTGAAAAAAAATTCTTGACAGTATTATGCAATATGAGAAAGTCATCCCCCGCATAAAAAGAGACCTCAATGTAAATATTCAAACTCACGTAAATGTTGATTTTCATTTATTTAAAACCAACTTATGAATTGGTTCGGAATTAAACATTTTCCTTTGCGACACAGGTGTCCACTTTCTTTAACGAACTTTTATGAATCTATGTCAACATTCGTTGTTCAAATAGCATGATGAATTTTGACGTCAAACATATTTCATTACTCATTACCGCATTAATTAAAGAAAACAATTGGCGACAATCAGCTAAGCTTTAGTCCATTCACTTCGGGCCACTCTCGAAAAGTCAAAAAGTCGAAATCGAATGATGAATTGTTTCATTGTTGCCCCCCCCAATTAGTTGGGAAAGTTCGACCGGTCCATCGTTAGGCTAGTTGGGCTATAAAACCCAACACGGAGACCAACCTGTTGTCGTTGTTGTTGTTATTGTTGTTGTTTGTAGTCAGGAGACAATTGTTGGAGATTTTAATCGATTGTTGCGCCGCGCAACCCCGTTGCAATTAGCTTGATTGGCTTCGGTGGTTTGCTTTAGCTTCCCAGTCCCCTTGATAATCGAAATAACTCATTAGTGCTTGAAACTTCGTAGAATCTGGTTTTGAATGGCCACTCGGCAGTGGCGGCGAAAAACAACGCGCGGCGCCTCCATTGCACGAACCATCTGTCAGTCAGACAGCCGTTTCGGTAGCGCTTCTCGCTACATTAATTAGTTATTCACAGCTTTTTTCCAGGAAATTTGTCGCGATCATTCGGTCGGACGGGGCCAAAGCCTACTCAGTTCGCTGACGACTGGCCTGGCCTATAAACAAAACCCAGTCAGTTTTGTGCCACATGTCAGTGTGAAGTCAAGCTCCTGTTCCGCTGGAGGAATATCAAATTCCAATCAATCGAGGCGATTGATGGGCATATGAGTGCGCGTTCCGGTGAAATGCTTTCCTCCTCCAGCTCCGCGGTTCCGAACCACTTGTTCCGCATAAAAATCATCGCATCGCATCAAATGGCGGAAGGAAAAACGAGACAACCCGACGGCTCCCAGTTTTCCCAGAGAGGGCCGGCAACAAGCAACCGGTGGCGGCGAGGAGGCCAAAGATGGCATAGAACGCAAACTGAATTAAATTAACATTTCCCACGATCTTGTTCATAATTACTCGTTTTACCCCCTTCTGGATGACTGCCAAGCATCGCTTAGAAAAGCCGAGCAACAATTTTCCTCCGCTCGACGGCCGGCAGCGAAGCGAACCAGAATATTATTACATCTGTTTATATATGGCAGATACATACAAAAACGTTCGTCAAACTCGAACGGACGACAAATGGAAGGAAAATGAAGACGCGGATGATGACAGAGCCTAGCCGAGGAATTTGCTCATCAAAACGTCACTCGTGGCATTAATTGGCCAGTAACAGTAGTCAGTCGAGTGGACTTTCTTTCTCGTTCGGGACGTCAGGTTGAACGTGTAACGACGAAACGATGCTTTCGGAAAAATTGGTGACCAGCGAATCGGTAGTTCAACCGATAGAAAAAGGTAAGTTCTGTCAACTGTCAACTGTCAATTGTCAATAGGTTAAGCTTACAACTCACTAATCCCCGGGTTGGTGTTAAAATCTCTGTTGCAGATTCGTAACTCGTAACGTCCAGAGCATTGCATGAGTAGAATACTATATTTAGTACGAAGTTTCTTTTCCTTCTTCGCCTGTAATCTGCAGCGTGTGATGCTGTGACACACTTGGTTTGCTGCCGGGCGATAGAAACGGAGTGCAACAACGAATACAAAAAAAAATGCTAAACATATGAATGCGAAATTAATTCAATTGTTATTTATTTTATATGCCTTTCAACTTGTTGTGCTTTTGCAGTTGTATGATGCTTGGAAAAGACCATAGGAGGAGGACCAGTGGCAGTACCAACAGTTTCTCCGCCAAACAGTGAAAAAAATAGCGGCTCTGGTAGTGAGGAGTTCATTGTCTCACCACTATTATGCCGTCCTGGTCTTCGCCGTTGTCCGGACGTTGTTGTTGTTGTTGTTGATTTCTATCTACCATGTTAGATCTTTTGACTGGGGCTGAAGCCCATCGAAGTACATCGTCATGCAACCCGTGGAAAAATAGTTCAAAAAAGTTTCCAAAGTTTCATGTTTTACATGTTGGCCTAGCGGACTTATCGGAAATTAAAATCACTTTCGAATTACTCCCGCGCTCGTTGGTTCGATCTCTTCGTTTCGCTAGCTTCAGCATGGAAGAGATTTATGATTATTTTGTTTCAGTCGACACACACAGCACGGGGCATCCTTTGTCTTCGGGATGGTTCGGTTCTGTGTGTGACCTCGACCGATCGCATCACAGCAGTGCCAAATGTTACGATGTTTCGAGCCCCTTCTTCGCGAGAACACCCAGAAAACCCAGAACGTCACAATCGTGATAACTGCGGCGCTGGGACCCAGACCAGGACGGACGGACGGAGGATGGCGGTTCCGATTGCGATAAATTTGAATAATGAGAGCGTGGAAATTGAGCGATTTTATCGGTGCTCTGCTGGTCCGGAATTGGTACGTCGTGAGCCGTCGGGATTAGCGATAGGATTCTGCGAAGGCGGCAGATGTTCCCCCTCTCCGGCTGTTGGCTTTGATCTTGAACGGGTTCAATGTTTTGCGGGTTTCATTTTTCGAACGGACAAACAAAATCCATCCAGTTCGTAGGTCGTGTCGCTTTTGTGGTACAAGCAGTAAACTTTGAATTTGTTTGTTGTTTTTTTTTTTTTTTTCATAAATACGTTTATTTCATAGGCAATATACATAAGTTTTTCTTCGCCGTGGCATCCACAATACATAGTAGTTTAAACCTAATACATTTCGAATATCATATTAGTATGTTGGTACTCATTAGTTAATCTAAACACTGTTTTTATCAAGCGAGTTGCTATTTTAATTACATTAAATAAAATACATTTATTTTGTACATGATCTTATAACTATTTCAGGATTGTTTGTATCAGTTCACCACTTATATTCAATATCCTATAGTTGGCTATTGGTTGAACTCATGGAAGAGAAAACAGTTTAACATAAAATAAAATTTAAATTGGAACTCCAATGGATTTAATGAAATGATAAAGAAGTTTCATGTATGGAAGGTCACGACAAGCAAGAATGTCGCGAACTGGGACATTGGATAGTCTACCTTGGGTACGCAAGGAATTTATTAGTTGAGATCTGACATCACGAAACTCCACGCATGTCCAAACAACATGGTCAATATCGCGGTAACCTTCGCCGCAAGCACAATGATTAGTCTCGGAAAGTCCAATTCGAAGGAGATGTGCATCTAACGTGTAGTGATTGGACATGAGTCTGGACATCACACGAATGAAATCTCTACTCACATCCAGTCCCCTGAACCATGCCTTTGTCGATATTTTAGGAATAATTGAGTGCATCCACCGACCCAGATCATCTTTATCCCAAGAAGCTTGCCAGCTGGCAAGTGTTCTTTGGCGAGACGCGCTATAGAATTCGTTGAAAGCAATCGGTCTCTCATAAATTTCACCCTCAATAGCACCACGTTTGGCTAAAATATCGGCTCTTTCATTGCCTGGAATGGAGCAATGAGCCGGAACCCAAACTATTGTGATTAGATAATTATTATTCAATATGTCGTTCAGACACTGTTTTATTTTACCCAAGAAAAACGGTTCATTTTTGCCAGCAGCGTTTGAGCGAATGGCTTCAATTGCACTCAGACTATCTGTGAAGAGGAAATAATGGTTTGGAGATAATGTGACGATTACATTCAAGCTATAATGAACTGCTGCTAACTCTGCTATATAAACAGATGCAGGTTCTTGAAGCTTGAATGAGGCCGAAACATTATTGTTGAACATACCAAACCCTGTCGCTTCTTCCATTCGCGATCCGTCCGTGTAAAACATTTTCTCAGAGTTAATATGCCTGAACTTACTTGAAAATATTTTTGGGATTTCCATAGAGCGTAGGTGGTCCGGGATTCCACGCACTTCGCGCTGCATGGATGTGTCGAAAAATAAAGTTGAGTCAGGGACATTTAGGAGGCTGACACGGATAGGAATATATCTTGAAGGGTTGATTTCCTGTGACATATGGTTAAAATATACTGTCATGAATTTTGTTTGAGATCGAAGCTCGACTAGTCGTTCGAAATTATTAATTACCATGGGATTCAGCACATCACATCTTATTAGCAGGCGTGATGAAAGCTCCCAAAATCGATCTTTTAATGGAAGAACTCCCGCCAGAACTTCAAGACTCATTGTATGTGTCGAATGCATGCAGCCTAAAGCAATTCGCAAACAACGGTACTGAATTCGCTCAAGTTTGATAATATGAGAATTTGCAGCGGAACGAAAACAAACGCATCCATATTCCATCACTGAAAGTATCGTTGTCTGATACAATTTTATTAGATCTTGCGGATGAGCACCCCACCAAGACCCTGTTATTGTTCGAAGAAAATTTACTCTTTGTTGGCATTTCGTTATCAGATACCTAATGTGTCCTCCCCACGTGCATTTGGAATCAAACCACACCCCGAGGTATTTGAAAGTCAAAACCTGTTCGATTATTCTTCCCATCATATGAAGCTGAAGTTGCGCGGGATCATGCTTTTTTGAAAAGACGACCAGCTCTGTTTTCTCCGCAGAGAATTCGATACCAAGATGAACAGCCCAAACGGACAATTTATCTAAGGTATCTTGCAATGGTTTTTGCAGATCAATAGCTTTGGATCCAGTAACTGAAACCACGCCATCATCTGCCAATTGTCTTAGTGTACATGGGGTTACTAGACAGCTGTCAATGTCATTCACGTAAAAATTATAGAGGAGCGGACTGAGGCATGAGCCTTGCGGGAGACCCATGTAGCTAATTCTGATTGTTGCCAAATCGCCATGTGAAAAATGCATGCGTTTCTCTGACAAAAGGTTGTGCAAATAATTATTTATAACCGCTGGGAGTCCATGTTGGTGGAGCTTGTCTGAAAGAACATCAATGGAAACTGAATCAAATGCTCCTTTAATGTCTAAAAATACAGATGCCATTTGTTGCTTTTGAGCGAAGGCAATTTGGATGTCAGACGAAAGTAATGCAAGGCAATCATTCGTCCCTTTATTTCTACGGAAGCCAAACTGAGTATCTGACAACAAACCGTTCGTCTCGACCCAAGTGTCGAGACGTCGTAGAATAATTTTTTCGAACAATTTTCTGATGCAGGACAACATCGCAATGGGTCTATATGAGTTGTGATTGGAAGCTGGTTTCCCCGGCTTTTGAATGGCGATAACTTTCACTTGTCTCCAGTCAGGTGGAACAATATTTTGCTCAAGAAACTTGTTGAACAATTCCAACAAACGTCTTTTTGCGAGGTCGGGCAGATTCTTCACCAAGTTGAATTTAATTCTGTCCAATCCAGGAGCGTTATTGTTACAAGACATGAGTGCTATGGAAAATTCCATCATTGAAAAGGGGCTATCAATGGAATCATCATTTGAAGAAGACTCCCTAACAATGCTATGCGTAGGAACGGAATCTGGACAAACTTTCCTCGCAAAATCAAATATCCATCGATTCGAGTACTCCTCACTCTCATTTCCTACGTTACGATTCCTCATTCGTCTGGCCGTATTCCAAAGAGTGCTCATTGAGGTTTCTCTTGACAAACCTTCCACAAAATGTCTCCAATAGCTGCATTTCTTAACCCGAAGTATGTTCTTGTACTTGGTTTCTAAAACCAAGAATTTTTCAAAATTCTGAGGAGTTCCTCCTCCTCGTTTTAAAAACGTCTTGAAAGCATTTTGTTTCGCGTGTTTAGCATCTGAGCACTCTTTGTCCCACCAAGGATTTGGAGGTCTTCTGTTAGACGATGGACCAAGAAATCGTTTGGTTTGGGCTTGTTCTGCGGCCTCCAGAATCGAACAAACGAGGAAGTCATATTCTTCAAGTGGGGGAAGCTCTTCCATTGAAGTTAAGACACTTGAAATATTACTTTGGTATTTAATCCAGTCAATATTTTTTGTCAAATCATATGGAATATTAACTGAATTAGCAATGCCTTTGTTACTGCTAATTGAGATGATGATTGGTAAATGATCGCTACCATGTAAATCAGGAAATACTTTCCAGGTGCAATCTAGTCGAATTGAAGTCGAACAAAGAGATAAATCTAATGCACTTGGACGTGCAGGAGGTCTTGGGATCCGTGTCATGCTACCCATATTTAGTACCGTCATGCTAAAATTGTCGCAAATATTATATATTAGAGATGATCTGCTATCATTGTAAACGGAACCCCACATCATTCCGTGCGAATTGAAATCTCCTAAAATCAAACGTGGAGCAGGAAGGGCTTCGACAATTTCATTAAGCTGTCGTTGTCCAACTTGAGCTCTTGGAGGAATATATACCGAAGCAATGCAAATGTCCTTTCCTTTAATGTTTATTTGACAAGCAACAACTTCTATACTAGAAGTCGAAGGAATGTTTAATCTATAAAAGGAATAACATTTCTTAATTCCTAAAAGCACTCCACCATACGGGGAGTCTCTGTCGAGACGTATAATGTTAAAGTCATTAAAATTTAAGGCTATGTTTGATGTAAGCCATGTTTCGCACAAAGCAAATACATCACATTTTTGACTATGCAACAAAACTTTAAATGAATCAAGTTTTGGCATGATGCTTCGACAATTCCACTGCAGGACAGTGATTGAATCATTTGCGGCGGATGATAAATTATCCATCAAATGATACAAAACCTGAAAGAGCTGGCCATTGAGCTGATAACTGTTTCAAAAAAGTTCTAGCTATTGGAAGGAATGCTGTTATGATGGTCTTTAGAGGTTCAGAAATATTGAATGCAGCGAAAATCCATTCTACAATTTCCGAAAATTTCAGTAATCCTGTTGGTGAATGTGAAATGGAGCCCACTGGATTATTGTCTTTTCTTGAGCTAGTTCCTGGATTGGTTTGTGAATTTGACAAACCAGGAGGCACAGTTTTTGGTTTTAAATTTGGCTTTTTAGCTTTAACACGGGGATCTTTTTTTGAAGGTATAATTTTAGGTGTCTTTTTTGGTATTTTGTGGTTTGTTAATCTCCTCTTAACAGACCCTTGAGGAGTGACAAACGAGGTATCTTCACTATTTCCGTCAGAGTCAGATTCCTCTGGCTCCGCAAGATTTGAAAAACCGTTTTCGGTTTCCAAAGGGGAGACATGTATGACCGTTTTGAGCATTTCTGCATATGTGCGCTTAGACCGTGCTTTTAAAGAAAGCTTCATTTTGTCTTTACGCAGCTTAAATGCAGCGCACACTGAAAGATCATCATGAGGGCTTTCCCCACAATAAACACATTTTTCAACATCTTTATCGCAAAGATTATCCTTATGAGGCCCTTGACATTTGATACATTTGGACTTATTACTACAGTAAGTAGCTGTATGTCCGAATTTTTTACAGTTCGTGCAATTCATAACATGCGGTACGAAAAGCCGAACAGGAAGACGAATTTTATCGATATAGACATGGCTAGGCAATGCAGATCCGGCAAATGTTACGCGAAACGAATCTGAGGGACGATAAGACTTTTTTCCATCGACAATAGATGCTGAGTACAATTGTTTGCACTCGAGTATCTTAACTCCCTCAAGCATGGAGTTTTTAAAACGGCCAACTCCATTTTTAAGTAAATCATCTGCTGTCAGACTTGCTTCAGTCACAACACCGTCAATTTCTACCTCCTTCGATGGAATGTAAACTCGATATTCAATAGCAAATAATTTACAGGTTACAATATCGTTTGCCTGTTTCAAGTCGTTAACTACAACTCGAATTTTATCTCTATTAACCTTACAGATTTCTTTAACTTCAGAGAAATGTGATGTCAAATCCTTTGTAATTTGCATCAAGTTTAAAATCTTTTCTTTTTTTCGAAGATAGACTATCCATGGCCCAGTGGTACCCTGTGGATAATGTTTAGCCCTCGGAGTATTTAAACTTTTACTAGTATCCGGAATCGGATTCGGATGATCTTCCATGAGATCATCCATTACATTAAATTTTTTTTGTAAATTAATAATACCAAAATAAAAACTTATGTTTAGTAAAATTTCAGATATAAGAAATAAAAAATAAATTAAATTAAATCTACCTTGTAGCTGATGTCTCTGTTCCTTTATCGTGAAGAACGACGTGAAGCTCTTCCAACGATTTCCAATTGGCAGTCTTTTGCTGTTTCCAATTGGCAGTCTTCTGTCGTTTACTGCTATCTCAGTTGCTCTGCCGTCGTTGTGAACACCACTGCACTTGCTGTACCTGACCCCAGGTACAGTGCTTTTGCTCTTGGTGGCGATCAAATGCGATGCTTGCAGTGTAGCACCTCGCGATATATGCCGTCTCTTTTGATCCTACGCAGCGTACAAATTCTGGTACCTGGTAGATCAGCACTGGGTTGCTTTAGCACCTCTGTGCCTTTGCACCCCTTCGTCTTCGCACCTTTATGCGATGGCACCTCTGTGACTCGTCACTTCTATGCTCTCGCACCTCTGTGTCTCTACACCTCTGTGCGTATGAACGGGATGGCCTTCGTTGCTAGCTTTCCAGTCGGGAAACGCCCCGAATATTGCGTTTGCTATGGGCAGTTTAACTACCTGAAGCTTAGAATTGTCTCGGTAGCAGCCGTTAACTCACGAGCCAGTACAATCGAAACACAACCTCTTCGCTTGAATGGTTTTTACTGAATCAATGTTTGTTGTTTTAAAATCATTTATTTCATTTTCAAAAATTGTGGATTTTTGAGTGATCATCAAAAAAGCTAGTTCACAGGTTCCTATCGCATGCCGTCCCGTCAGTCGATGGTGATATTTTGACCGACCCCTTCGGAAATAATTCGTGCCTTCCACAATATAATCACTCGGAAGTACGCATTATTTCAAACAAGTGTTTTCATCGCATCCTCAATAAGTTAAAAATCCAGAGTTGTTCCATTGCTTAAATTAAAAATAATGAAATAATCACATTCGTAACATTCAAAGAACATAACCATTTATATTGGAGAAGTTAAATGAATGAAAAACTATAAGGATCAGCCCCATGAGGTTGTTCGAGCCATTGATGTGGAACAAGGCAACTAAAATTTCTAATGATCGACATTTTTTATTAATTGTCACACTGCTTAGATTAATCTTTATTAGGAACCAACACCGAACACGCGAACCCAGAATATAGAGTCAATTTGTCGTGATTTGTGTTTGTTTTGTAGCCGACGAAATTACATCAATAGCCCAAATGTATGCAATTATATTTTTATACATGCTTCCGATTCGGATATCGATATTTAAGCTTCTCTTCGCCAAGCTTGCGTTCAAGTTTTGTATGGAAGCAGTTATTTTTATAGCGTTTCTCTACCATTACTACCATTATGCGATTTCGGTTGAAGCGATAAACTTTTTCTCATTATCAATCGAGTTCATCTTATATAAAATAAAAATTATTCCTAAGCACTCAAAATTTACCCGTCGAAAAGACAAAACATGGAATTTCATCCGAGCTTGCATAGCACAAGATCAGAGCATATAAATTAAAGCTTCAAATCGTTTCATGGCACTTTTTGTCTTGCTGTCTAGCAACAACATACCTCTAGCATGCTACGCGTAGGACTGAAACGTTAGCCATAATTTTGCTTCTATTTATAGATTCGTATGCTCCCAACAGCTTCGCTTTTGCATCGATTGACCAATCAAAACGATGCTTTCCCTTTGATATATCGCTTACTCCTTCAAAACCGTCGACTATGACAGGGAAATCCGGTATGCCGGAGATTTTTTGCAGCCAAAATAGGACACTGCTAGCTATTAATCAACATTTCAATGATATACAATTAAAAATACATGGCTATGAACATTCAAATCAATACGTAGAAATATTTCCAATCAAATGGTGACATAATATTAATAATTGATACAAAATTGACTGAGCTGTAATTGTTCAAAATCTGACCACAATCTACGTGTTTTTTTCTTGAGTTTCTAATTTGCACCCCTGTTTAGAAAATAAAAATGTGTTCCACATTTAAACTTACCGAAAAGATGATTTTTTTTTGGAAAAAGATACGCGCTACCATTTCGCCACCCTTAGCCTTGTGATAGACACAACTCTAAAACACGGCTAGGCATGATAGAACGTACATCGAACATGGTCTACATCCTGGCCTGTGTTTGATTTCGCTACCGGTTGTTTGATTCTCAATCAAATGAATACCCGGGAAATGAGTGTTAGATTATGGTTTCGTGAAAGCAATCCGTTTGGATCGTAAACGCATCAATAATGTTAATTTTACAGTTTTCACTCCGCAATTGCTAATGCAAAATTAGCAAAACAAACTATTCCACATCAAATAACGATTATAGCGAAAAAACTGTTTTAATTCCAGCTGGTTGATTTACCCTTTATGATTAAACGCTATTATTTGGCATGAATTTGATTTATAGAAGTAACAGGAGCGCAGGATTGTGCATGTCTCGTACACACAGCAGACGTAGTGTTTGAATTGGCGTAGCGGTAGCCTGCGCACCTGTTACTTCTGCGTATGATATACAAGCTAATTTGGGTAACATTTTTTAATATTATGTGCTGTTTTTTATTGATAATATTATTCCACCTTCACGATACTGCTGAATAAATTCCGAATGCATCACTCCATTCGATCCACAAATCAACAGAGCATGAAATTTCAACAGCGTAAAAATTTAGCTTTTTCATTTCAACCATCCTACCCGCACAAAAAATTTTCCGAAAGGATAACTTTTCGTTCATTGGCGAGTTTATTCATCATGTATTCTACAAAGGACTGAGATACAACGGCGATGGAAATTCATTTCCCAAAAATCTTCTGTTCGACAATCGTATCGTGTATATTCAAAGATGATCCAGGAGAATGTTCGCTACTTAACTTTTCACAATTGATTTTTTTGCCATATGAGATCAGCTTCAGTGAGAATCGCGTTTGCAAAAAAATCATCAATGATTTATTCTTCAATGAGTTTAGTCGGTTTCTCCAGCAATTCTACTACCTATTCTATAGAGAAAGGCAGAGCGGAAACTTTTTTCTCGCCGCTCTCAATTTTCTCAGAGATGACCAAACCAATTTCAATTGGTCCGTGTCACATTTGACCCAATGATACACGATTGCTTTCTACTGGGGTTCAATTTTGAAAAGATAAAATATCATTCTTTATTTTCAGCATTTTTTTTATTTTATTTTTTGCTTTCCTGATTGTCGTTCCAAATTCGGGCATCATTTTAATCTAAATATTAATCACAATTTGCATGTTATGTATCGCATTTTGTCTATCTTTTGACTAAGTTTTCTCTAAATTGTATTTCCATTTTAGTTCTTTATCTCAAATTTTTATCTTCTCATAGTCCGTTTTCGACACACTGTCAATCCTAGTATTGTAGTTTGTATTGTCTTACTTTTGCACATTAACAACATTGTGCAATTTTGTCACGGTCCAGTTTCGAAACCATCTCATAGTCTTAATCATTTATTTCTTATTTTGGCATTAAAAATGCCTTACTCTTCACTATATAGGGGCGGGTGTCAATTAAAAGTTTCAAAAATAGTCGCGTAACTTTTTTGTGTCATAATTTTGAACGTTAATAACTCGATCATTTGTTGATGGATTGTTATAATTTAACAACCAATCGATTCGGAAACTTTTAACTTAAACATGTATGACGACGTCGTTTCAGTATTTCAATACCATACTATTGAAAAAATGGATAGAATCGACCTATGTTTTCATCCACCAATCCCCGTTATACAAAATGACGTCAACTTCTTGTTCGGCATAGGAGGCTTTGCGTCATGCATAAAAAACACCGTATCGTTATGCGTAGTATGAAGAGAAATCTATAAATATAGGCTGCACAATATTTCTTTGCCTAGTTGATGTTTGACTGTGAATGAAACAAGTAGCTCGTCCAGTGAGCTGATGACTGGATTGCATATGCGTTCACTTGCTGGATTGTCGCTTTTGCATTATGTGTTGGAGAAATTTCCTGTTGTCTGTGCAACACCGTGTTCGCTTGAGTATCTTATATATCATCTAGCTATTGAAAACCGAATCAGCGTGGTTACCGATTCTTTTGAAATATCCCATGTATTTAGCAAATTTTTGGTCGATTTTGCCATTAAAAATGCCTTACACTTCGCTTCCCGAGGCTGGGTGTCAATTTAAAACATGTAAAACTAATCGCGTAACATTTTCTGTCATAATTTTGAACGCTTATAACTCAGTCATTTATTGATGGATTTATATAACTCAACAAACAATCGATTCGGAAATATTTAACTTAAACTTATGAGACAACGTCATTTGAATATTTCAGTTGCATACCATTGAAAAATTGGTTTGAATTGAGTATTTTATTTTGGTTCTCTGGTACTATCGGCGATAGATTTTTCGGATCTAATTTGCAGCGCTTGTTTCTCGATTTTCGTCCGCTTGTTCCTGGATTTTCCTCATTTAAATGATTCCAAAGCTTCAATATTGTGAGCTTAAAAATGTTTTAATTTGTCAACGGATCGGTTTGCATACTCAATTCCCATACGAACAAAACCCTAGAAATGTTCCATTTTTAATGTTATTGTGCTCGGTCGTGTCTTGAATACAACCCTCTAATTTTTTTCTTTACTAACTTTCTAACTTTCTACGTCATCTCCTCCTCGTCAACACTTTATCTTACTTGCGCCCCATTCTGGTTTCGTTATGTTTGATTTTAAGCTCCTTCTATCATACGATTTATTTTCATTTTTGCCCCTTGTTTGTCTTACTTTTAGCTCATTTTTTTCCTAAATGTAAACATTTTTGTCTTAACTGATAGAATTTGTACCTTATTTGTATCTTTTTTCTTTTGTTTTGTCTCATTTATCTGACGAAAGCTGAATAACTGTCTTATTTTTGTTACATTTTCTTTCCTATTCTATTTTTGTATTATTTCCTACAGTTTGTCTAGTTTCGGACTCGATCAAATCATACTTTTATGTGCTCTTGTTTTCTCTGTGAAAATTCCGAACTTTTTAACTGGGTAACCCCGGACAATTGTTCCGACATGTCTCATCTACCGCCATTAGTACAACGAAAATTAGTCGTTTCAGAAAGCTGAAACATGTATCTAAAGAAATAAGCACATCAAATCTGAACTGATAACAACGTTTCATTTAAAACCGGACTAGTCTTCACTCGGTGCACGTAACCATGATAAAATAATTTCACAGAAAAGAAACACGCTGCAGACTGAAGACATGCAACAATTCTTATTCCAAGAACAGGACAACCATTTTCTTCCCCCCAAAATGAAACTATCCCAGTAGGCGAACCGTACAGCTTTCTGACAACACGCTGTTTACCCTCCCTCCCTGTCCTCCCTCTGTCACTCACACTCTTTCGCTGTCACTCTGTTTGTCCATTCAGGTGACACTAGCCAAACCACATCATCTCTCAAGTGTAGAGTAAACAAATTAAAGCTTCTCCTCCGGTTTTCTTCGCAGGTCTACCCGAACCACTCGGAACGATGTTTATTCATTTATGCAGCCAGAGTCTAAATCTTCAATCAAAACTGAATTGGCAAGCTGACGACGACGACGACGACGGCGTCGACCCGGTCCTGACACGACAAGCCGAATGCAAACAACAAATCCCAACAGCAGCGGCGACGAAAGGAGAGCAATCCTCGGGCCACTCATTATTGCCGGTTGCATGTTGCAGTTTTGTCTGTTTGTGCGGTAGCAGTCGGTCGTTTGCTTGCTTGCTTGCTTGCTGATCGGTCATCGGCTAGATTTGCATACGACCGGTAGGTGCAGAGCATCAGCAGGCCCCAAACAAAAACAAAAATATTTGAACAAACATTGCCCGAATGATGGGGGAGAGCAATCAGCGAGTTGGTGGTTCCGTTGACGATTTTCTGAACTGTGTTTGCCTTGGGGTCAGTCGGCCGTGTGGGTGGCGGTGTGTGTTCTGGACTCCATTCCCGGATTGACCGGCAGACTGGTGACACATGGTTGAGGGACTCTTGAACGGTTAATGTGCCCAAGAGTTTGTTCAAAATAAGTCCAAATGTGATTCACTTATTCAGCTTCCAGTTTCAGGGCCATATGCACTAAGAGTTCAATACCAGTTCACTCCACAAAAAGAAGGTACAACTCCCACAACTCATAAATGATAAACTCTGTCCTAGGGATGTCCGATTAACGACCGATGATTCGAGTAATCGATGTTTAGTACGGATAATCCAATACAATTTAAAGGTTTATCATTTCCGTTAATTTTTTTTTCTATATAGATTTTACTCGAATATATTGAATTAACATCATTTGGCAGCTGACGGTGGTTTGTTTACATGCTCATTCTAATTTGATGAAGTATTATTAGAAATGTTAACAAACCACCGGTGCATGCCAAATATGAACTTTACTCATCACGAGTTCATTTGTGATGGCATCTTGTAAAACCTAAATTTAATAGAATTACTGTAAATTACGCAAGCAGTGCGAAAACATGTATTCGGAGTAGACTTAACGGACATTGGCAAAGAGAAGGCGTATGACGAAATAATTATGCAGTTAGACTAGATCTTCTCACAAACTGAGTTTCATTGAGTTCTGAGATAATTATAACTTTCGTTTGTTCAGTTTTCGATAAAATTACACCGAAGCAAAATCAGCTTAGACAAGAAGAAAAATTTTTCAAAGAACTTTTTTTCCCTGAAAAGTACCAAACTTGATTGTAGGTACATGAACAGATGCACATAACTAAATTATAACACAAGTATATCAACATTTGATATGTATAACAATTTGTGTTATTTTGAGATATTTAACAAATGAAAACGGTTGAAAGTTAAAACTTATGATAACAATATAATAACACAATCAGTTAAGGAGTGTGTCGAAAATAAGCTATCCACACACATTTGCGTTGTACGCATGTATTTGTGATGGTTTTTATTGCTCAGATCACAGCATGCTGTGCGTTTGGCTGTCAGCTTTCGTTTGTTTACTTGTTTGTACGGTTGAAATTCTGCGTTTTCAAAATGTCGCGTATTGAGAAGGCAGTGAAAATTAAGGTTTCGGACACATGGCTAAGTGAGAAGGGTATTACTAGGCGAAAATTGGCGGAGCGGTTTGGAATTCATCACGTCAGTAATTTAATAAGTTTTGGGAAAACTATTCTTTGGATGAGCTACCAGGAAGAGGCAGAAAATCCGGTTCTTCCAACCCGAAACTGAACCAGAAAGTGGTATCTCTAATCATGAAGAACAAATCTATGTCAATACGTGATTTGGCCAAAAAATAGCAGGAACGAGTGTCGGAATGATCCAGCGTGTCAAAAGGCGAAATCACCTGAAGCCCTACAAGAAGCAGAAAATCTCGAAAAAAAGTGTAGAACAGAAGAAGTGAACAGTAACAAGGGCCCGGGAATTGTGTTCGCGTCTTTTGCAGTGTCCGGATGCATGCGTTTTGATGGACGATGAGACTTATGTAAAGGAGGACTCGAAAACCCTCCCAGGTCCACAATACTTTACTGTCGTCGTTGGGGAGGATGTGGGCGATGCGGACAGGTCGATTCAAGTGGAGAAATTCGGTCGAAAAGTACTGGTATGGCAAGCAATATGTTCCTGTGGTTTGAAGTCAACCATTTTCTACACTACCGGAACTATAAATGCAGAAATCTATCGATCTGAGTGTCTCCAGAAGATATTGCTGCCTTCATATAAGAAGCATAGTACACCTCCACTGTTCTGGCCGGATTTAGCGTCGGCGCACAATGCCAAAACCACTCTCAATTGGCTTGCGGAAAAGGTATAAATTTAATTAAGAAAAATATCAATTCCCCAAATTGCCATCAGCTTCGACCCATCGAACTGGGCAATCGTGATGAGGGTCTTCAAGAAGACTGGTAAGGCAACTGAGAACATGCAGGAGTTCAAAAAAAGTTGGGCTCAAGCGTTCAAAAAATGCGATGAAACACATGTCCGGAACTTGATGAAGAGCGTTCGATCAAAGGTCGAGAATCCGTGAAGGAATAACATAAATTTCATCCGGTTTTCATTATGCTCAAGTTTAACCTCGTACAATAAAGGATCAATTTTTAGTTTGAATAGAATATCGTTTTTTATCATAATTTGAACGAAAAATTTGTGGATAGCTAATTTTCGATACACTCCTTATGATGTTTTATTTTCATTTGCAAGTCTCATGATAACGTTCATTAATTGAAAAAATGAGTTCTTCCGTTGCTTTATTTCGAACTATTATTCAAAAATTTTTACAAATTTCAAAAAACTAAACGAAGAAATCAGATTACTAAATAAATTATTAGTTAATAAAAAAATTCAACCATTTCCAAATTCCTGCTTTCGGACTTCTGTAATTATATCAAATTCAGTAATAATTGCGATACAAACGTTTCAAAATCGGTTACGATTTTGTTACCTCTAGGGTCTTTTTTTGTTATGATTTTTGTTATTTTAACAGCTTACCAGCCAAAAATATTTCAAACTTTGTTACAAAATATTTCTGAAATAAATTACTCCAGTTGTTATAATTCTGTTATTAGCATCTGATCGGGTAGGTAACACATTAACCTATATTGTAACAAAATTTCATCCAAATCAAAAATGTTTTTTTTTTGCAATCAACTAAAAATTTTTTAAATCGATTTTTTCAGTGTAGGAGTCGATCATGATTTTTTTCCATGATTTCATCCTAAAACTTGATTTTGTAAAAATCACTAAAACTAATTTTGTAAAAATCACTCATACAATACTTTTTTTTGTAGATTTGTCAGTTTGCAACTACAGCCATTTGAAAAAAAAATGGTAAAAAAGTTTTTTTACCTTTTCTAGAAAACAATCATTTTTTGACTTTGATCGATTTCAGAATTTGTGTAAATCTGTGACCATTTTCAGAAATGTGTGAAAATCTGCGCCATTTTTTAAATCTGTGCAAAAGGTTGAAAATCTGTTGAACACAGATTAATCTGTGAACCTGGCATCCCTGCTTACCAGTGCGGTGAACTGGTGAGCTGCGATTCTTTTAAAAAAAGCTGTGAGCTACCAGCTCTTTTTAAAGATTCGATTCACTGGAATAGCTCAGGAGCGAATTGCCCATCTCTACGCTCGCTGCAAAAGTGAGTTACAGAAATAGCAGACGCGTGACGCCCTCCGTTTCTTAACCATTCATGGTTTCAGCATGGCCATAGTGAAAATGAATCACACGAATAGTACTCAGGATATTCTTATTACAAAATAAATTGGATTAGGAATATAATTTCCTATAAGTATTGTAAAAGTTTGCTGTATTTAGTTGCACATTTCGCTCCGGTACAAGGTTTCCTAGGTAAAAATAGGTAAAATGATGTATAACTTTTCCAGAAAAGAATAAACCTATGCATTACCTTCTACAAAATTATGGGATTTTATATTTTCTACAATTATTTCAAACAAAATATGTAAAAAAAATAACTTAAAACAAGTTATGATTAGAAAACTAGTTTTAAGGGGGTTGTTATAATTCAATAACTAAAACTAACTTTGAAATGGCCTAAAGAAAAGTTCCATCGAGTTCCACTTAGAATTTTTTTATGGTATTGAGCATATCTTTTCCTATAAATTTTGTAAAAATCAGCTGCATAAAGTTGCATATTTCGCTTCGGTGTAAGGTTTTATCATAGATAAAAAAAGGTAAAATGATGTATAACTTTGCCAGGAAACAACAAACCTCAACAAATATATGGGATTTTTCATTTTCTTCGATTATTCCAAACAAAGTATGCATAAAAAAATAACTTGAAACAAGTTATGAATAAAAAATTGATTTTAAGGGGGTTGCCACAAAAACGCTTTGTATATCCGAAACGGTGCGACCTACGCTTTTGGTATATTCGACAAAGTAAATTATTTTTAATAGTTCTAAAAGTTTGTCGAAGAAAAAAATTTTCTCTCTTCCGAAAAAAAAGTTATGGTTATATTTTTTGTCAAAGTAGGCCATGAACAATTGGAGATAGAATCAAATTACGCGCTATGTATTTGTAAATAATTTCTTAAAAGCAACTATATGCATAAAAAAGAATGGTTTGGCAGCTACTGATTTATGTCCACGTTTTTATTGATTCGAACCACTGTGCGACGCACCGAAACAAAAGACTAGTGTCAGAAATACAATACTTTTACAATAAAATTAAGGAAAATGCATGGTAAATTTTGAATGTAAAAAATTAGACATCCCTACCCTGCCCTTCAACTACTGCTGCCAATTGCCAATGAGCTGACGAGTGCAACACTTTCCAGTGAATTTTATTGTGACCCTTCCTCCCCACCCCCAAACCCGCAGCGCAACGACCGCGTCAGTTCCGATTGGCCACTAAATCAACGATCCTTCCATTCCAATGAACACGCGCGCGCGCCACAGTCCAAGTCAGCAGTTTAATGTTTATGTTCATTGGAATATGCACCGAAGCTTACCGTTTTTTTTTTCATTTTGTTTTCCGAAGAAGCAACGCGAGCGGCGGTTTTTCTTCTTTCTCGAGTGCTCTGACTTCAATGTTTATGTCGTATGTTTCTCAACTCTTCGTACCACCCTTCCCTCTACGGGTCGGCTATCTGGATGGTGGAAAAGCGCTTGGTCAGCCAGTAGAATGTTCTTCAGTGCACTCATCCGGGGGCTCCAGGGCTTCGGGATTTGATGACTCGGACATTATGGCATTGAAATGCTCGTTTTGTTATGCATTTCGGTAATTTTTATCGATCAATGTGTGTGGTCTCGTGGTCGTTCGTGGTCGGTGATTCCGGTTAACTACTGGAACTAACGAGCTTTCGAGATTGAATTGCAAAGCAGCCAGGGCACAATCGGACAAGAGGTCACCGGCGAGCAGTCAGTCTTATCAGTTCTCGCGCATATTCAGTGACTTATTATTATTCAGTACAAGCCCGCCCATTGACCAACTATGAAGTACGTAATTGTGTACCTGCTGGTGGCATTGGCAGCGACAGTAGAACTGACATTCGCCCAACATTCGCAGCAGTTTCAATCCTTTCGCAGAACCCGGAAACCATCAACGTCTTCCCGGTGTGGAATTCGACGGGTCCGCAGTCGAGGCCTGATTGTCGCAGGTTCGGCATCCATTCCCGGTGAGTGGCCGTGGCATGCCGCAGTTTATCACGTCAACCAGACGAACCGCTCGCGGGAATACAAATGCGGTGGAACGCTGATCAGTGCCGGTTATCTGCTGACGACGGCTTCCTGTGCATCCTACGGTCGTGGTGGTAAACCGGAAGGCACCATCGTCGTAGAACTGGGACAGTACAATCTGGTGGAATCTTCCATCCGGAAAGTGGATGCCATCGTAAGGAATGTGTCGATCCATGAACAGTATGTTCACGGTGAGTCCATGTACGATCTGGCCATGATGCAGTTGAAGAATACGGTTCCACTCACGGACTACATTCAACCGGTTTGTCTGCCGACTGCAGCCGAGAAAATAGAACAATACGATGGTAAGAATGGAACCATCGTTGGTTGGGGATTCGAGAAAGCTGGAAAACTATCGGACAAGCTGCAGAGTGCTCAGGTTCCCGTCATTCCCTATTTGCAGTGTCTCAAAAGTGACCGGGATTTTTTCGCACAAAATCTGTACTCCGGAATGTTCTGCGCCGGATTGCTAAACGGTAGGTTCTTGCATCCACAATAGTCCCCATCAATGATTCGTAATTCCAGGAACGGCGCCCTGTTTCGGTGACGCCGGCGGAGGTATGTTCTTCCGTGATGAAGGTCAAGTTTGGACCCTACGTGGAATCGTGGCCTTCACCGGTCGAGTCTACACGGAAACCGGCGGATGCAATACTCAGCAGTACTTCGGACTGGTAAACGTTGTTCACTTTCTAACCTGGATCGAGGAGACGATGGCCCGCTGGAATGCTTCCATCATGCCGTCAGTTTTTGAAATCAGGCAACCTCATCATCAGCAACAGCAGCGTTGGTAGCGTCGGAAAACGAGAAAATCCGGGCGCTCCAAAATTGATGCGAAATCCGGTGTCAGTGTGTGCGTGTGTGAGTGAATGTCTTCGTGACCGTCTGCTTCCAATTCGCTCCGTCTGGGCCACGAGGCTCACTTCGCTGATCTCGCATAACTAATAACAAACAATATTTTGATTATGTCCATTTTGAGAGGAAAAATGCAAGATTTAAAGCAAATTATCGTTATTTATCCGCTTTAGCGTTCTTTTTCGTTCGGTTTCTTCACGCTTCCTCGCGGTCCGGCTGGCTGCCAACAGCCGGAATCCGCAACGAGTATTTACTTTGTAGATTCATTTGTTTTGGTTCAGTAGCGTAGTTTGGGCAGTTTGAACTGAACTAGAGGCGGAGCGCACAACTCGACCATTCGAGACATGCTCAAACATTCAGTGCTCTCTCTCTCACACTTTGTACTCCAGCGATGTTAGGTAGACTTTCATGCGCTATGTTAACCACCACTCAAAATTTTTCGAAATTTGACTACATTGTTACATTCAGTCTCAAACATATTGATTCCTAAATATGCACTATCACCTTAAAAACTATCCAGAGAAAGAGATGTTATAAGTTCTGATAGTTGAAGCAAACAAATTTATTCATTTCTGTAGAAGTACGTGGGTCAAAATGAAGACAACAAAATATGTATGATGAAACATGGTTTTATCAATTGCTGAATAGGAAATGACAGTTCAACTCAACGCTGCCAACCATACCGATTTTTGTACTCGATACAGTAAAACAGATACCTTATGATCAAAAAAGAACCGGAATTTTATTAAAACACGTGATTAATCCACCTGGCAGTGAGATGATACCTTTTTTTATCAATCCGCATGTGTTTTTTGCATGGATATTCTTAGGTGTTTTAGTTCTCATGACATTATTTTAATTATCGTCGTTTTAAACGGCAAATTGAGATTTTAATCACTCATTACCCTGTAATGTTGAAACTGCAAATCGTATCGAATTTCAACGAATTTCAATTTCAAACGTGTGACAATCGATTGAACATTCCATGAGATGTCGAAGAAAGTTCTACTTTGGAGTTTTTCGTCATTATTTATGGTACTTCCAAAGCCGGTATTCAGGATCTAGCATAACCCAAAATTATTCGAATGGCCATAAATTAATACGCCAAACAATTTACATCTTCTATATCGTTATGAATTTTAAAAACTCTATAATGTAATCATCTGTAATTCCAGAATCGGATAAAATTCTCCAATTTTGTATGGGACCTTAAGTCCTTGAATTAAGTTTTTGTTTTCAAAGTTCGATTTGGCCTTTTTGAGAAAATTATTGAGCTTTGAGAAACGATTCGATTCTGGAACCGGAATTCTAAAATCGGTGTAGCCGAAATCAGTTAAATTCACCTGAGGAGTGTATAGACATCTTTGAGAAATTGTAGTGCGAATTAAAATTTGGAGGTATATTCCGAATCCAAGAACGAATACCGCTTAAACTAAAATAAATTTATTTGATAATCGACTATCCAAATCTGCAAACCCGATAAACCTGAATAATTTATGTGAAATGGACATTTTTATACTAATCACCCTGTATCTCCTAAACCAGAAGTCGGATCTGACTAAAAAGTATGATGTTTTATAGGATTTTAAGACCTCTCATTTGAGTCATAGATGATTCATAGATTTCATTTGAATCTTAGATCGGTTCAGCCATCTACGAGAAAAATGAATTTCATTATTTTAATTTCGTTTCACATATCAACCTGTGGTTCCGCAATCAGAAGTCGGATCCAAACGTAATTCAGGAACCTTGTTTGGGAGTACACTACTTTTCATATGAATAGTTTATAGAAAACGGTTTAGCCATCTCCGAGAAAATTGAGTGAAATTATTTGTCACACACGCATTTGCTGATTTCGACGAACTGAGTCGTATGGTATATGGAAGTCATGTTCTTCCAGCATTTATTGCTGTAAGTAGTTTAAAACAATATAATTACGGAATTACTTCCAACTCGAAAATGCTGCCATCATCTGGTTTACATATGTCATATTCGAGGATTATGTTGCCAAAAACGAACCGTGCTAAAATCGGTCCGAGGCAAATTGTCATGAAAAAGGATGCTGTACACAGTCTTTTTGGTACTTAGAAACAATTGTATGTAATAGTATAAAAAATCGTGTTTCACGTTGCTCTCAAGCATTGCTTTGTCAAACAGCGCTCAAAACTCCTACTGCTGGAATAGCGGGGAAAGTCGCTTACACAAAAATGTCGATATCTCCGTTAAAAATGGACCGATTTCAACAATTTATGGCTTGTTGGATAGCTATTACCGCGCGGAATCTAAGTCTAAAAACAAAGTCAGTTTTCAAGATCAATTGTGACAGATATTGTCCAAAAACTGAAAATTTTGACATAAAACTTTGTATAAGTCAAAACGTAAACATCCGATCTCAAAACCATTCAATAGTGTTCTGGGTGACGGGGAGACCTTTCATTTGCGACTAGTTTGATCAAAATCGGTTCAGCCATCACTGAGATCTCGACCTCTTAGTTGACAACACACATACAGACACACACACATACACACACACACACACACACGGACATTTGCTCAGTTCGTCGAGCTGAATCGATTGGTATATGACTTTCGGCCCTACGGGCCTCGGAAAATTTTTCTAAAGTTTGAGCGAATTCTATACCTATTTTTTATATATATAAAAAAAGGTAAAACGCAAAATTTCAATTCTTCATAAATTTCTTCATTATCGCATTCAAAGTACTCTCCTCCTGCGGCAATTCATGCATGCCAACGCTTGATCCAATTTTCCATACAAGTTTTATAGGCCACCGAAGGTATGGCCATCGAATTCTCTTTTATGGTCTCTATGGTCTCAAAACGCGTTCCCCGCAATGGCAATTTGAGTCTAGGGAAGAGGAAAAAGTCACACGGGGCCATATCTGGAGAGTACGGTGTTTGGTTGATGATATTGGTTGAGTTTTTGGCCAAAAACTGCGACACAACCAACGCACACACGACGCTGTTTTTGAATGAAATTCAGCTTTTTTGGCACCAGCCGAGAAGCGACGCGTTTTAAACCTAAAACATCAGTTAAAATGTGTTCGGCTGATCCATAAGAGATTCCCAACAACACAGCAATCTCTCTAATCGGTACAGAACGATTTTGCAACACGATTTGCTTTGCCGATTCAATGTTTTCTTCAGTAACAGATGTTGTTGGGCGGCCAGGGATCTCATCATGATCCAAGCTTGTACGACCACCTTTGAAGCGTTTATACCACTCGTATGCCTGTGTTTTTCCTAGACACGATTCACCAAAGGCCTTTTCTAACATTTTCAACGTTTCGGAACACTTAAATCCATTTGCAACACAAAATTTGATGCACGCACGTTGTTCTAAATTTTCATCCATTATAAAAATCGCCACACGAAAATTTTTCAACTTCTTTTTATAGACGCCAAACAAAAACTAATCGTACGATATGCGTCAAAATTTGACAGAATGTTTATAAAAGTGTTGCCAACGTTGAGAGAATAAAAGTTTACCGATTGGACAAGCGTGCGAATTTTTAAAATGAAAACTCTGGTTCTTTTTTGATCATAAGGTACTCCGAATAAAATGAAACTTCGCACAATATTCTATATGACAAACCATTTCGTTCTCACGAATGGAGAGACCAATCCGATTCAAGAGTAACTGTAGATTGTAGATATTGGGCCACCGTTGCCCAATCGCTCTTTACTGCCACTGAACGCGCATCTTCCTCGATTGCACACACCCAGAACCTCTCCCAGATTTGTCGCGCAGTCGACGATCCCCTCCAAGTTCTCTGCTGAGCATCACATAGGCCATTCTCTCTCTCCCGGCATTCTTGCTACATGTCCAGCTTACAGTAGTCTACCATGTTTTATAAGCTTCCTAATGTCCGCATGTTTGAATACATGGAACAACTCGTCTTTACAGCCGAGTATTGAGCGCAGGATTTTTCTCTCAAAGACGCCGAGTACTCGAACATCTGTTTCCTTCATTAACCATTAGTCCTACCAAAAAATAACTTTAAAAAACACTATCTTTGAACTTGAACTATCTTTATCTTCATTGACTTTTGATAGTATTATAAATGAAATTCGACAAAAATATATACAATCTTCGATTGAATCGATTCTCTTTTTATAAAATTAATAATTTTGTACTTTTTTTCTCCCGAGTAGGTTAACAGTTTTTCCAACAGAAAACGATGTCTTAATAACAATAACTAAATCATGTTAATAATAGAATTGAAAAGTAATTGGCGACTTTTTACAACATGAGTGTATCTGGAATGAATGAAACGCTTCTGTATCGAAAATTAACATTTTTATTATATTAAATCGTTTCATATGGCATGGTTAATTATACCCGGCTTTAATCTTGTTGCGGTTATGATCTTAACTAATTTATAACTTTTGAACTAGGCGACCGAATATTTTGTCAAAAAATGTCTGTAGTATTTGGGCAAAATATGTGAATATTACAAAGTTGGAGTTAAGTATTTTTAGAACGTCATTTGTGTACCCTCCTTTTAACGGTTTTCATGCTAGGTAGACCAACGGGCACTGTGTTATTTCATATTTTTCTTCGAAAGCTTAGACAGTTTTACATTACATATCCAAAAATTAGCGAGTGGTTCAAAATTTATAAATTTATACATAACTTCCTTTTTGAAGAAAATCGAAAAAAAACACCGAAAATAAGAAAACTTGAAATTTTCGAAAAAAATTATAACTGAAAAACAAAAAAAAAACACACATCGCCAAGTTTTGGATATGTTATGTAAAAATATTTCAGCTTTAAGAAAAAACGTAGTGCCTAGTCGCAAAGCATGAAAACCGTTTGACAATAGACAATTTACTTTTTCGAACACAAAACTTCAACTTTACAATGTTCGCATATTTTTTCCCAAAAACTATAGACATTTATTGACAACATATCCAAAAAAAAATGATTTTTTAAGAAAATCGAAAATAACTGATTTTTTTATCCACCCTAACAAGAAAATGGTCACCCTAATGACAAAATTAAAAAATAAAATATTTTCCGATGGAGAACGATTCTTGCAATTAGAACGAAATTCTGAGAGATCGTATATCAGTTTCTCATGGAGTTGCTGTATAGAAAAGCTATTCAACCACTGTGAAAACCGTGTTTTATACCGTTCGACTTAGCTCGACGAACAGAGCACAAATGTTTGTGTGGTTTATGTATGTCACAAAAATATGCACTCACTTTTCTCGGAGATGGGTGAATCGATTTTCGCAAACTTAGGTCTTATGATCCCATATCCTGCTATTGAATTTCATCCGAATCCGACTTCTGAGTGCAATTGAAGCCATTCGCTCAAACGCTGCTGGCAAAAATGAACCGTTTTTCATGGGCAAAAACAACAGTGCCTGAACGTCATATTGAATAATAATTATCAAATCACAACAATTTGGGTCCCGGCTCATTGCTCCATTCCAGGCAATGAAAGAACCGATATTTTAGCCAAACGTGGTGCTATTGAAGGTGAAATTTATGAGAGACCGATTGCTTTCAACGAATTCTATAGCGCGTCTCGCCAAAGAACACTTGCCAGCTGGCAAGCTTCTTGGGATAAAGATGATCTGGGTCGGTGGATGCACTCAATTGTTCCTAAAATATTGACAAAGGCTTGGTTCAGAGGACTGGATGTGAGTAGGGACTTCATTCATGTGATGTCCAGACTCATGTCCAATCACTACACGTTAGATGCACGTCTCCTTTGAATTGGACTTTCCGAGACTAATCATTGTGCTTGTGGCGAAGGTTATCGCGATATTGATCATGTCGTTTGGACATGCGTGGAGTATCGTGATGTCAGATCTCAACTAATAAATTCCTTACGCACCCAAGGTAGACTATCGAATGTCCCAGTTCGCGACATTCTTGAAACTTCTTTATCATTTTATTAAGTCCATTGAAGTTCCAATTTAAATTTTATTCTATGTTAGACTGTTTTCTCTTCCATGAGTTCAACCAATAGCCAGCTATCTTACATTGAATAAAAGTGATGAACTGATACAAACAAACCTGAAATAGTTATAAGATCATGTACAAAATAAATGTATTTTATTTAATGTAATATAAAATAGCAACTCGCTTGATAAAAACAGTGTTTAGATTAACTAATGAATACCAACATACTAATATGATATTCGAAATGTATTAGGTTTGAAGTACTATGTATTGTGGATGCCACGGCGAAGAAAAACTTATGTTTATTGCCTTATGAAATATACGTATTTATGAAAAAAAAGAAAGGTTTTGAAATTATTTCATGAATATTTTTTCACAAACGATGGCAAAAAAAAAAGTACAAATCCCACCAAACTAACTGATAAATTCTTCTAGATTGCAGAACGTAATAGTTTGTGAGCATATAAACATGACTCGGCACTAAAAGTTTCCCATTTCCTGTTCCGGAAGCACCGAAGGTAGTGAAGATATATTCCAAAAGTACACGGAAAGACCGAAATCAGTATTTTGGTGAAAAAATTAGTTGATTTTCTGATTTTAATGAGTTATTTTTTGAGACAACTAAAAAAAAATTCCTATCATATATCAGATGCTCACAACAGTTGAAATCCGGAACGGATTCGTGCTACAGAAAAAAAAGTTAAAACAGTTTCTTTACACCTAACAAAAATCTGTCACCTTAGACAGACCAGAAATTACTACTTTTCATAATCCAGATATAAGATCAAAACGGTCGGGTCGGAATGTCGGACCGATGTTCAATTAGAAGCAACACCATTCCGATCCGGTTTCCCGAAATTGACAAAAAGATCCCCACCGACCGAGTGGAATGATCGATCATGTTTTGACAGCGCATGTGCCACCGACAGACAGTTTCAAATCCGATCCGTGATCGGTATCGGCCCCAAAAATTTGTTGTTGGTGGGTGCGCGGTTGGAATTTTCTGTGCCACTTGGACTCCCAAACAGTTGTCAAACGGTTTTCTCATTTGTCTGGGCTCTGACTGTTTGTGTGTGTGTTGGTTTTGGAAACCCTTTGCTACGCTACCGTCAATTGTTAGCTTACTTTTCACGCTCCACTCGACCGCACCGCACTCCAAACAACCATCGACCGAGAGCCGAAGTGTGTTAAGAATGGTTAAGCATGCCCAAAACAGTGTTTTTTTCCAATGGAAGCAGCAGATTGAAATGAGATCAACAGGTATGAAGTGACGGCACGTCCCTGGCGGCGCAAACTAGTTCACCTACTCGTCGACGATTTCTCGGACACACCTATTGAAGTAGTTTTTAATTTTTACTGCGGCGCAATCGACGGCACTTTTCCCGATTGACCTCCTTGATCGAGCAGAAGTAGAACATTCTGTCCGGGAACCGGTTTCGGGGAAAGTAACCATATTCAATATGTTTTTTCCCTTTTCCGGAACACAATGCATAAGCCTGGCTCATCACCACCACCACCGCCGTCGAGGGTCATCCGCCGTCGCAGGCGATCGCGATCGTACACACCTCAAGCAAACTATGGGTCCGCGATCAGCGCATGTCGCCCTTGTTCTTGTTGTGGTGGTTGCGGTTCCCGCTAAACCACCCGCGCGAGTTCCGTCCACGCCTGGTGCCGCCGTCGGACCGGTCGAGTATGCGCACGGAACCGCCCCGCCGCGTCGGCCGACGCGCGCTCTGGTGAGATATGTGCATACGGAGATGACGAAGCGCTCGTGCTCTCGATTTGCCATATGCAGTAAACGCGCACGCCCCGAGGGGAAAGTCCATAAATAATGGTCCGTTCAGGTTTTTCGCTCGCGATTCCTTCGATTCCGGTGGTTCACCGACCGACCGACCGACCGACGGACCATTTCTTCCCGCTCAATACCCAACACAGACGCACACATCCAAATGACTTATAGGCCACTTAAATTATCATAAAATCTCAATTGCGCTACAAAACCTGACTTCGAACGGGCAAAGTCAAGACCCCGGCTGCTGCTGCCGTGGCTGCGACTCCGTCTTGTGAGATACCGTCGTCAGTCATCCGTGTGAGGATGAACGCCGACGATTATCTTGCTGGTCAAATCTGCCAAAGCCCCGCACAAGTGTGTTAATTTTTGTCAGCTCGCAATTGTTCAGCAATCAACGACTTTATCTTGACGTGAGAGAGGACTTTCGAGTTCGAGATCGCGGATGACTCGACCACTTCGGGTGACGTCGATGGGACATAATCGGACGTGGATTTCTGCCGACATCGGAACTGATTTGGTGAAAATTGGCTAATTTCAAGTATATTTTATTGTGATCTTGAAAACTTCCATTCAAAACACCAACCCATATTGCTCGGCAAATCCATCATCCGCGAGTACATAAATACGACTCAATCAACAAGTGCTACAGTCAGCCAGACTCCGCCGTTCGGAAATCTCAATTAGCATCTCGTTACGCCCACCACCTGCGCACTCGTACGATCGCAAACTGATGGCCACCGCACGATCAACCAAATCCATCCGATGTGATACGACGACGACGACGACGACGATGCGATGACGCCCACCACCGAACGACCGACCGACGTCAGTTAGACAGCCTGAGCTGAGAAACACAAATTTGATTGATTCGCCTGTCTCATTTTCTATTCTGTTCAGAAGCAGCGAACAGAACTACAGACTAAGCAAACCGCGTGAATACCTGCGAATGATAATCGCATAATCTTACATTGAAAATAACCTGCATTTATCATTTCGGATTGCGTTTCTTCGTCGGTTGCGATCGTACGGAACAGTGTTGCCAGACGAGTGACGGTTGCGAAATTATTGCTAGTACCGATTACTTTACTGAATTTTCCGAATCTCGAGTCTATCCCCAAAAAAATAACCGACTTGCGTCTGATTTTCACTCGTTTTTTTCGGTCAATGTATCCTTAAATTGTTTGGAAAAACAAAGATGTTTTACTTTAATTGACACGATTCAAATTTCCGAACGACTAAACACACGAGAGGAAAACGCTCCCATTACTACTCATTTCGTTTCGGAAGAAAGGTTGTGCTGACTTCAGTCTATTGTCGGGTGATCATTCCGTTCTCTGGCGTATAGTAATAGATTCAGTCAAAAATGTACTCGAAGTGCGCTTGCGTTCATCTTTCTAGTCCCAAATAAGTATGGGCGGGATCCAGCGGCAGGATATCTTTCTCATCTGCAGAATCTTGCTCGCGCACTTTCTCTTTCCGGTCGTCCAGTATAATTTTATGTATTATCATTATTGTCATTTAGTTTACCCCCGTTTCATCCTCCATTTTATGTGGTTTTAAATTTGTTCTGCTTCGTAGGGCCTGCCGCTACGGGCCTGCTTTATCGGCAGTGGAGTTTCAACCATCCCGTTACTCTCAAAACGGTGTAATCTACAAGATCGACAGTCAGATAATATATCTCAAACTTTTGTTTTTGGTTTCTGTTTCTGATTCGGGACGAGCCAGGGTCCCTCGGCCTCTCCTCTGGGTACGTGGCTGTCGGTAACATTAAAAATATTGACATATTTCCCTTTACTGGATACTCTCATATCAAGAAAAGAACTAAGGATTCCTTCATGGATTGACTAGAACAATCAAATCACTTGAATAATATTTATGCTCATTTTCCTTCAAAACTAGATACAAGCTTTCGTTTCGATAGGATATGTCACCGTGCCAATTATGATCAGTGTATTCCATGTCGTTGTAGGATCATTTCTAATCATTTCATAATTTTGTTTTTTTTTTTCAGTAGATTTTTGCAAATAAGTGACTTTTCAATATGTTCGAATTGGGATGCCAAAACTCCTGTAACAGTTTTTAACACCTATAATTTACAAAAAGTAACACATATAACGTTTCGTAACACACAAAACTTACAAAAGAGTAACGGATGCAATGCCTCGAAACGCTCGCACCTTTTAAAAATGTAACCTACAAAAAAGTTACGCTTGTAACTATTTGTAACGCATATAACTTACAAAAGAGTAACACGAGTAACACTTCGTAACGTCTGTAATTCACAAAAGAGTAACGCTCCGGAACGCATATAGCTTACTAAAAAGTAACGCCTATAACTCACGAAAAAGTAACGTATGAAATGCTTCGTAACACCTCTAACTAACAAAACAGTAACGCATGTAACACCTCGTAACGCCTGTAATTCACCAAAAAGTCACGCTTCGAAACACATATAACTCACATAAAACTAACGCATGTAACGCTTCGTAACGTCAAAAACTTATACAGCGTAGTAACACATGTCACGTTTCGTAATGATTGAAATTCACAAAAAGTAACGCTTCGTAACGCCTGTAACTTACAAGAGGTAAGGCTTCATAACGCCTGTAACTTACAAGAGGTAAGGCTTCATAACGCCTTAAACTTCGAATCGTAACTCTTGTAACAAACCAACAAGTAACGTTTGTAACGCTTCGTAAAGCCTATAACTCACATAAAACCAACGCGCGTATCGCTTCGTAACACCCAAAACACGTTTCGTAACACTTGTAACTTACAAAAAGAGACACTTCGTACGCCTGTAACCTACAAAAGGCAACGCTTCGTAGCGTCTACAATGTACTGAAAGGAACGCTTGTAACACATCGTAACGCTTGTAACTTACAAACGAGTAACGCTTCATAACGTCTATAACTCATTAAAAGTAGCGCATCTAACGCTTGTAACTTACAAACAGTAACGAGTAACGCTTGTAACGCTTCGTAACACCATAACTCACAAAAAGTAGCTTCGTAACACCTATGACTCACAAAAAGTAATGCATGTAACGCTTCGTAACGCCTATAACTTACAAAACAGTAACATTTGTAACGCCTGTAACCTACACAAAGATAACGCATGGAACGCTTCGTAACACCATAACTCACAAAAAGTAGCTTCGTAACACCTATGACTCACAAAAAGTAATGCATGTAACGCTTCGTAACGCCTATAACTTACAAAACAGTAACATTTGTAACGCCTGTAACCTACACAAAGATAACGCATGGAACGCTTCGTAACACCTATGACTCACAAAAAAGTAACGCATGTAACGCTTCGTAAAGCCTATTACTCATGAACAATTAACGTACGTAACGCTTCGTAACACCTATAACTCGCGAAAAAGTAACGCATGTAACGCTTCGTAACGCCCAAAACTTACAAAAAGTAATGCATGTAACGTTTAAAACTTACAAACGAGTAACGCTTCGCAACGTCATAATTCACAAAAAAAAGTAACGCTTCTTAACGCCTATAACTTACAAAAAAGGAACTTATGGAACTCTTCATAACGCCTTTAACTTACAGATATTGACGCTTCGTAACGCTCCGTTACGCATACAACTTACTAAAACGTGACGCTACATAACGCCTGATTCACAAAAAAGTAACGCATGTAGATTCGTAACGCCTATGATTCGCGAAAAAGACATATGTAACGCTTCGTAACGCTTAGAACTGTAATGTATTTAACGCTTCGTAACGCTCCGTAACGCATACAACTAACTAAATCGTTACGCTTCGTAAAGTCCATGATTCACAAAAAAAGTAATGCATGTAACGCTTCTTTACGCCTATGACTCACGAAAAAGTTACGTATGTAACGCTTCTTAACGTCTATAACTTACAAAACAGTAACGTTTCTAACGCTTCGTAACGCCTGTAACTTACTAAAAAATAACGCATGTAATGCTTCGTAACGACTACAACTTACAAAAAAGTAACGTATGTAACGCTTCGTAGCTCCTGTGACTCACGAAAAAGTAAGTAACGCTTCGTAACGCCTATGACTTACAAAAAAGTAAAGCATGTAACGCTTCGTAACACCCATAACTCACCAAAAGGTAACGTCTCACAAAAACGTAACTTACTAAAAAATAACGCATGTAACGCTTCGTAACGACTATAACTTACAAAACAGTAACGTTTCTAACGCTTTGTAACGCCAGTAACTTACTATTTACAAAAACGCTTTGTAACGCTTCGTAACTCCTATGAGTCACGAAAAAGTAAAGCATGTAACGCTTCGTAACACCCATAACTCACCAAAAGGTAACGTATGTATCGCTTCGTAACACCCAAAATTCGTTTCGTAACACTTGTAATTTACAAAAAATAACACTTCGTAACGCCTACAATTTACTGAAAAGTAACGCTTGTAACACATCGTAACGCTTGTAACTTACAAACTAGTAACGCTTCATAACGTCTATAACGCATTAAAAGTAACGTTTGTAAAGCTTCGTAACAAAAAGTAGTTTCGTAACAGTCCGTAACGCATTTCGTAACGCATTTCGTAACGCTCCGTAACGCATACAACTTACTAAAACGTAACACTACGTAACGCCTGATTTACAAAAAAGTGTTGTATGTAACGCTTTCCAACGCTTATAACTTACAAAAAAGTAACGTATGTAAAGATTCGTAACGCCTATGACTCACGAAAAACCTGTTTTAATCCACCTAGTGGTGTAATGATGCCAGTCTCATATCAATCATACTATCGTATATAATAATGTGGTATTCTTAAAAATAATAAAAGAATAACCAAAATCGGTTTGTTTGACCGTCTACTGATAAAAACTATCAATTAGAGAAGATTTGAGGTTGATTTAGAAAAAAAATACGTTTTTTCGCTCTTTTCAGTGATGGTATAAAATTTTTAACATACTTTACTCTATATTTCCGGATCCGGAAGCCGAATCCGAGTGAAATTCAGGAATTACGTGCGAGACCACAGGACCTTCCATTTGAACCTTTGTTTGTGAAAATCGGTCGCGCCATCTATGAGGAAAGTTAGAAAACATATTTTCATTTTATTGCACATTTTACCCCATAACTCCGGAACCGGAAGTCGGATCAAACTAATATTCAGGAATTTTGTATTGGACAACAGGACCTCTCATTTGAATCTAAGTTTGTGAAAATCGGTTGAGCCATCTCAGAGAAAAGTTAGTGCAAAAAAACGTTACATAAACACAGACATTTTGCGCACTCGACGAACTGAGTCGAATGGTATATGACACTCGGCCCTCCGGGCCTCCGTTCAAATGTCGGTTTTCACAGTGATTGCATAACCTTTTTATATGAGAAAGGCAAAAACATATGTAACGCGTCGTCACGCCTAGAACTGTAATGCATTTAACTCTTCATAACGCATACAACTTACTAAAACGTGTCATTTGAGCCAATTTGTTCTGATTCCTGATACTAAAACGTAACGTTGCGTAACACCCATGATTCGCAACAAAGTAATGCATGTAACGCTTCTTTACGCCTATGACTCACGAAAAAGTTACGTATGTAACACCTATAACTTACAAAAAGTACGCATGTAACGCTTCGTAACGTCTATAACTTACAAAACAGTAACGTTTCTAACGCTTCGTAACGCCTATAACTTTCAAAACAGTAACGTTTTTATCGCTTCGTTACGACTATAACTTACAAAACTATAACGTTTGTAACGCTTCGTATCTCCTATGACTCACGAAAAAGTAAGTAACGCTTCGTAACGCCTAGAACTGTAATACATTCAACGCTTCGTAACGCCTATAACTTACAAAACAGTAACGAATGTAACACTTCGTAACGCCTATGACTCACCAAAAAGTAACGCATGTAACGCTTCGTAACGCCCATAACTTACCAAAAGGTAACGTATGTAACGCTTCGTATATAACGTTTTCAAAAGAGTGACGTATAGAACGATTCGTAACTATAACTTCCTTAAAAGTAACACATCGTAACTCTTTTACCGCAAGAATCTAACCCTTATAACGGTTTTTAACATTCATAATTTTCAAAAAATAACTAATTCGTAACCCTCTACTATGATTTTTAACACTCAATTTAGGAAAATTATCGTATGCAACGCTTTCTAGCTTCTTTAACTTAACATAACGCTTCCCATATCACGATAATATTGAGTGAAACGCTTCGTTAAATGGAACCTTTTTCCATATTGGGGATGGGTAAATCGATGCCTTTCACGCAATCCGCCTAGGTTCGATTCCCAACCCCGCACATAGGGTCAGAAAGTTTTTCTAGCCTAAATAGGCGAATGACCTCAAGGTTAAAACCTTTACAATCGGAACAAAAAAAATTCCATAATACCTTTACTCAGGCGTTGCCTCAGATAGGCCTCAAAAAACTTCGTAACGCATGTAGCTTCAAAAACTACAATTTTATGTATTATTATTGTTATTGCAATTTATTTTACTCCGGTTTTACCCTCCATTTTATTCGATTTTAACTCTGTTCTGTTTCGTAGGCCGCTGGTTAACTGATCACGATTTTGCTGCTGATTCGTCACCGCTGTTGTAGCGTTTGTTATTATAATTGACGAATTTCGTGCTAAATCGTATTTAGAGTTGGCAGCACCCTCTCAGATTTAATGAAACTTACTGTAAAACACTTTACATACTTTGTTTTATGCAAAAATGATCCAGATTGCCTTTTGAAAAGGGCAAAATCGGTTAAAAACATTTTTTTCAAATAGTCGAAAAATGACAAATCCTACAAAAAAGTGTTGTGTAATTGGTTTTCAGGAAATTAGTCAAGTTTTTTAAAAGAAATATTGAAAAATCCTGATCGATTCCTGCACTGAAAAAAAAAATTTAAGTCGATTTGCAAAAAAAACGAAATTTTTTATTTGGATGAAATTTTGTTACAAAATAGGTGATTATGTTACCAACCTACAGTCAAAAATTCAAGTTGGACACTTTAAAGGAAAAAAAGTTTTCTGTACAATATTTTTTCTTGTCTAAACTAATTTTTTTCTGTGTAATTTTATCGAAAACTAAACCAACGAAAGTCATAACTGTCTCAGAACACAACGAAACTCAGTTTGTGAGAAGATATTGTCTAATATAGAGACTGAAGAATAAATATTGCATTATTATAACCACCCCAACATTGTGTATTGAATTTTACACAAATACTTATTCATCTATATACATAAAAATGGATGTAAGTTTGTATGTTTGTAACGCCATAACTTCAGAACTACTGAACGGATTGCCACCAAACTTGGCATAGGTACTTCTTGCATTTCAGAGATGGTTTTGTGAGTATTTTTTTATAGGTAAGGGAGCGTAGCAAGTGTAATTAACAGGAGGGGGTCATGAAAAAATTCATATAACTTGAAGAGAATCGAAACGTTTTGAAGAGCAAAGAAACATTTTGCATACCTTATATATTACTTTACGGGGGGTGGGTGTAGCAAGTGCTTTTGAAAAGGGGGGTGTAATGCTTGAAACGGCATAGTTCCGAAACTACTTCTTGCTCTTCTGAGATGGTTATAAAGGTATTTTAATGAAGGAGGGAACGTAGTAAGTGTCCTTAAAAGGCCCCCCCCATGAAAAAATTTGTCTAATTTGACGAGAATCGATACTTTTTTAAGACCATAGTCACTTTTTGCACAACTTTAATATGACCATATGGGGGGGTGAATGTAGCAAGTTCCTTCAAAAAGGGAGGTGAAATGTTTGTAACGGCATAGTTCCGAAACTACTGAACGGATTGCCACCAAACTTGGCACAGGTACTTCCTGCTCTTCAGAGATGGTCATTTTTATAGGGGAGGAAGTGTAGTAAATCTAACAGGGGGAGTGAAAAAAATCTGGACATATACGGAGTATTGTTCAATCGGGTAGCTCTGATTTGCTCCATTCAGAGTATTTCGATGGGCAGGACAATTTCTAGAATCTTTTTACAGCCTTGCCTTCACGAAAGATTTCCGAGCAACGCCGGGTAATTCAGCTAGTGTTTATATATAACATTTGTCTTAAAGCTATTTTTATGCATGCTATTTTTATTGTTTTCACAAAAGGAAAATATGTTTGGTTCATCTTCTGAATTAGAATGCCTTTTCGCCTCTACTTTCTATTCCTGGTGGAATAGGCAAACTATGGAATTTCTGAGTGAAAGATATTGTGGCTTCTACACACAAATTGAATTCCACTGGATTCTGAGATGATTATGACTTTCATTGGTTTAGCTCTCGATAAAATTACACCGAAAAAAAATCAGTTAGAGCAAGGAAAAATTTTTTTTCAAAAAAAGTGGTTTAATTTGAATTTTTTACTGTATGTAGGGAACATTATTTTGTAACAAAATTCATCTATTATTAGTAATAGGTTACATGCGTATTGAAGAACAAACGATCAGAATGGTTTGATTTCGCAAGTTCGTGATTTTTTATCACGACAACGCCCTGGCTGCAAGTTGCGACTTTGGCGAAAAAACTATTTGGATGCTAGTGATGGGGAATTTCGACTTAACTCGCTTTCTACCTAGTCCAGACTAGGTACCATCCGACTACCATTTGTTACTATCGATGTGAATGAATGCTTTTACCGGAACCGAATTCGTTTCAGTCGCGGGAATCAAAATAATTCTTCATGAGTTAAAAACAGAGCTCACAAACTGCCAAGATAAAAGGATAGCAGATATCGAAGGGTAGCAGATACGTTTCGAATCGACCGAAAACAAACTGGCAACTCTTACCAGTTCGCCTGACCGGCAAGTCTCATGCTGAAATATGACTGATTCTTTGTTATTTCAGCCATTATAATCGTAATCGCAAGAAACTGGAAAAAATCCTGCAACCTGCACGGTGAAGGGGAGGAAAACACACACACACACCCCTTCAGAAAGTTCTGCAATGATCAATTCTTTATCACATCCACTTCTAATTCGATATTTATGCAGTCAGTGGCAGCAGTATTTTTGCTTAGCTCCGAAAAAGGACAGCAAACCAATCCTCACTCGGCCGGCCCGGGGCGGACCACCGGCGGCTATAATTTATGCAAAACCGTCGTCAACCGGCATTCAGTATCGCATCACATCGTATCGCAAAGAAAGAAAAAAAAACACCGGAGCGGAAGAGAAGTGCTCGAAATCGGTGAGAAATTGTAATTTATTTGAACATTGCTTCGCATGAGCTTAATTTCTTCGATTCGCCGTCGAACAAATGCACCGTGGCCAATAGAGAATCAAAAGTGACGGAATCGGTGGACGGCATTTGAGAATGTGATAAGCTGAACAAATTTGTAATTTTAGGGTAAATGTCGGGTTTAATGATTCCGAGTAATTGCGTGATATTTTTTCTTCACACTGTCTAACATTTGCGAGTGCCATTTCTTCCCTTACTTCCGACTTATTTGTCACACTCTCACGAGCAAAACCAAATAATTAAGACAATTAATGCATTGCGCCAAACATATGTTCAAGTTCAACCAGAAAAATGCCTTATAATTTGATGTAATCCACCAAAAAACGAATATGTTAATCTATTATCTATTTCTATGTTAAACCATTAAATTCCATTGAAAAATTTTGTATAAAGATCTTTCCGGTGAAAATAACCAAAATAAAACATTTTTAGTTTTGACAACAAACCAATCAAATTGTTGATATACTTCCTATAAAAATACCCAACATTAATTGAAGATTATTTACCTGAACTGTATAGACGATTGGAAGCACCATTTCTGAGACGGGTTCTTGAAAATCTCACTCGAAATAGGTTACAAATATTCTATAACTGAAGATAGTTATGCTACACAGATAAAAATATTTTATGAATTTACATCTATTTTCATGCATATATTTGGAGCAGGTAATTAAACATAAAATTACTTTACAATTCTGTACGTTTCAATACAATTTAATCGCAAAATAAGCGTTAATTGAAAGATACAGTTATATTCATTGAAAATTCAATGCAATTCAATTTAGTTTTGCATCGATGAAGGTTTTCAATCAAAATTTCGATTCAACCCATATCTATTCCATTACATCTCGTGTAAATTTCATTATTTCTTTCTGTGTAAGCATAGATCATGGTGTAATCCACGGAACAATTCTAACAGTAGGCTACTAATAAATTCGAATGTTTTTTTTTTAAACTGTCAGAAAAACGCCGATGTAACTTCGTTTGTTTAGTTCTGAATCGATAAATAAATAGTCGATTCGAAAGCTAGAAAACCCCATAAGGTAGATTCAGAAAATCAACTTGATTTTTCTCAGATCTTGTGGACCTGATTTTCGTGAATTTCAATATTTCGGATCCTATTAAAAATCTCCCTTAATTTTGAGGTCTACAGTAAATCCGCTTTCGTAACAGTTAACTCAATATTAACTCCTTCTTTCAGCGATTGTAATTTTTGATGGATTTTTTATCACTGTTTCATCATTAACTGGACTCTGCCCATACTCGCATATCAGTCCCATATCGATTTTCGCCAATTTTGAGTTAGCTTGAGGAATGCAATCTATCCTCAATATACACTCAGAAATTGCAATAAAAGTTGAGGGTTTGCTCAGTAAAATGTGAAAAAAATATCAACCCATGTCTGTCCCATATGCAAAGTACCCCATTCAGTGCCAATTTCAATAATTTTATTTGTTGCAATACTGGAATAGCAAAGGTGTATTACCGAAATTTCATGTAATAATACCATGATTTAGCTACCTAATGCACCATAAATCACGCACACACTGAAAGTGAGCGGGCCATTTCGCCGAATGCCATTTCCCAGAAAGCAGTTTCATCGGATCGTTTGCAAACCTGTAACCTTCTCAAAGCTTTGACGTTTCTTTGGCGGAAAATCCCACAAACATTTGCTTGACAGATACATCAAAGCAAATGCTTTAACGTTTAAGGGCTAATGAAGCCAACAAGTTTTCCTGGAAATTCCGCTCTGAGGATCATGAATCAATCTGAAGAATTCAATCAAAAGAGCAGTTTTCCAGGATTGAACAAGGGGAAGTGAATCTATCCGTTATTTTAAATATGAGATATTCCAGAAATACGATTGTAGGTTAACAAAATGGAATCAAACACCATCATCTTCCATTCGGTTTTATTTCAAATTAATTCCAAAACGATATTGAGAAAATTGCACGATTCGTCTAAATTACTTTTTCGGTGAATTTGGTGAAATGGCATTCGGCGCAAGTGACCCGTTCGGCAAAACTTTCTGACTAAAATGACCCTTTCGGCGAAACGGTTTTCGACAAAACGGTTTTCGACGAAACGGCTTTCGGTGAAATGGTTTTCGGCGAAATGGCTTTCGACGAAATGGCTTTCGGCGAAATGGCTTTCAGCGAAACGCCTATCTACGAAACGGTCTTCGTTGAAATGACCTTCGGCAAATTGGTTTTCGGCGAAACAGCTTTCGGTGAAATGACCCTAACCCCATTGAAGAGCATAAATTCTATGGAAACCCTGAACTTTTATAAACGAAACTATCGTCTCTGTTGGAGAAACCCATGAAGCGATTTTCATGGTTTTCTCCAACAATAAAAATTAGTTTTTTATTCATTACTAATTAAAATTTCGATTTTCATTTCATTTCAATGCCACCACTGACGTCGGTTTGTAGACGGACTAACGAAAGAAACATCAATGAGCCCTCTTTATTACCTTTACCTTCCCGGGTAGGATAAATTTGCAAACCAGTAGAAAATTTTATTACTAAAACTAAAAATCTTAATGGTTCTATTTCACATTATTTTGCTTGAAATAAGAGTTTGAATATCGAAAATCATAACAAAATCTGCATGAGCAAATACTAACAAAATATAAAATTCAAATCAAGAACAAATTTTTTATAGAAGAAGAATGTTTCAGTTATTTGATATTCTAGCGTTCTTTTGTCATATAACAATAAAGCCCCGGGGCTAAACAGAATCAAATTCAACTTGTTGGAAAAATCTGCCTGACTCTTTCAGAAGGCGCTAGTTGAATTTATTCAACAAGCTCCTTGAGTGTAATTTTACCCCAAATGCCAAAGATTATCGTCATTTAAAAGCCCGGGCTTGCGATCACAATTCGTATCGGGCGATTGCTAGGCTTTACTGTATTCGATAATTGATTCTCTTTCGTCTGGACAATTCTATCACTCTGTAGACAACTTATCTCTCTAAAATAAATGTGAACAAAGTTAGAATGAAAAAAAAACGATTTTCGAGACCCTTCAAGTAAAACTTTCGCATAATAATTCGACGGATACAGCTAGCGAATTAGTATCTTCTACTAAGTTATTATAAACTAAATTTTCACATGCAGAGCGAATGGCAGAATAGAAAACTGTCATAGTAAAAAAAAATACCGGGATTTCGATTAATAACGGAAGTTACTTAGGTTGTCAAAACAGAAATTAGAGCTCAATTCGTCAAATACACAGAGTCAACTGCAGAGAAAAAAATGCAAACATTTGTTCCCTAGTAAAAAAAAAACGAACCGGCAATGAAACTCTTTTGCACCGCATTAGTTTCGTCTTCGCTCTAATTGATGCATTTTTCTTTTCTCTCTCCGCCGAATGCAATTCACTTTCCACGGAGGACAGCCCCCGTAAAGGCTGAGGGCTCCGAAGACGCCCTCCGCAGACGTAAAATTCGAAAACAATCCGGCGTAAAACGGTTTATTCGCGCTTCATTAAGCAGGTTCAGCGAAATTGAAGCTTTTCAAACTACGGTGACGGCGATCCGCTTGCCGCTTGCCAAATGGTGTTCGGGCAGAAATTCGAGCCGAGATATCCTCTCTCTCCGATTCCATGATGATGATGATGCCGATGACTACGGAGACCCGAGTATGGATGCTAGCAGGCTAGTTGCAGTGGATAAATTCACGGCAGCCGCCGCCGCTGCCTATCGACTTGAACGGAACGCAACACTGCTGGTACAGTCTTGCCAGCCAGTCGCTAGAACACTGACACCGAAAATTGCTTCATCAGCTTCGGACTATGGTTTCGATTTTTGGCAACAACGAACGTGTTTTGCTTTACCATCCGGCTGACGGTTTTTTGTTTTTGTTTTTTGAGTGTTGTTGTTGTTTGCGTAGGTTTGCTGGCTGAAAAATACCGACGATGTGGTTCAAATTTTAGGGGATTGACAAGTTTGACAGTTTTTTGGTGGACAAAAACCGGAGTCCAATTTCGCATGGCTGGAAAAACGTTGACCTTTGAGGTTCGTTTTTTTTTTTTGTTTCTGAGACTTCGGGTCTTCGCACAAGGCTGAATTGTTTAAGGGAAGGGAGAGAAGAAAAAAAAACCAACTCGCTGCAATAATCCGTGCGGCCGTTTTTCCCAGTCAGGGTCTGAACACAATTGCTCTCCAGGGCAATCAACTCTTGCACAGCTGGCCGAGAACCATTTCTAGTGCAAGCCAATTAAAATTTGTCTCCAGCATCACTCCGTTCGCGAGGAAGTGTGCAAAAGGAAGTGAACTAGCGGGATCCGCATCTGCGGCTCATAATTTCCTTCGCAGTTCGCCGTGGGCGACATCCACATCCAGCGCGTAGGCCCTTTGGGGTGATGAACGCTGCTCACCCAGTTGCGGGAGGTACCGTGATCGATTTATAACCCTATTGAAATGCGAACCGCTCCAAGACGGGCAGTGAAACCGATCCGCACGGGGTGACTTCAATTAACATTGCCAATGGTAGACAATTACAAATGACTTTGGAGCTGCGCCCCCCCAAAAATGGAAGGGAGAAACTCGTGCGGCCGGGTTTTCGATCAGCAGTGCTGAGACGCGTTTTAATTGCAGGAAGGGTCTCTCTGTGTGTTAACAATGCGAGCGTGAACAAAAAAGCGGGACTCGTTCGATTAGCATCTCATTAAAGCCGCGGCCATGTGCCATTTATGGTTAAACGAAGATCATCATCGATACAGTTGTGAAACTTTCGGAAATACACGCCCCTTTTGGCAGACGGAAAAATTCGAAAAACAACCGAAAAAAAAACGAACCGACTGATTAATCGTACTTTCGCAACGGGAGTTCTTTCTTTTTTTTTCACGCTGAATAGTCTGCCTCCCAAAAAAAAACATAACGAAAACCGAAGCAAATACAGTGAAATGTGCGAAAAACATGTGGTTCAAACGTGTCATCCATGGCCAACTTTGTTGTGGTTGCCACATCCGCGACAGAAACGTGTGCCAGGACTGCTGCTGGAGCTTCACGAGGGGCCTCCGGGCGCTGGGTGTGAGCGATATTGATTAATTCTGGTTTCGACCTAGACTAATGATTCATTAATTTCGCTGCTTTCATGGGTTTCATCTATATATATAAAAATGCAGAGATCATTCTTTGTAATCGCATCACGTAAGAACGGATGGGCGGATTGAGATGCTTTTTTTTTTGTTTGATCAGTTTTTACCCCCACCGGGTTCGTACATCAAAAAAATTAGGAAAACTTACCGGAAAAGTGGGAAAAACCAATAAAGTTATTTTGTATGGACAATGGAATTTTCCACTGAAAAAGTCGCCAATGATTGCTAGATTTACAATTGATGTTTGGCGCGCAAGGAGATGCTCAGTATTTCGCCGTTGAAGAAAAGAATACTAGATCTTTGGAAAATCGTTTGGCGCACAACGAGTAGATTTGGGTGGAGATTTTACATGCATGATTGATTCGTCATTTGGAAACACGTGCTTAATAGGGTATCCAAATCATTACTTGCCAAATGACTGTTTTAGCTATACCGTAAACAGAAGCACAAGTTCTAATGTCATTTACCAGTAGATGTAGTTAGATGAATTATGTTGGCCATCGTGGCCGTGAGTTGAACAAATCAAATTATGTAACGATTTTTTTACGTATCAATGATAGGATTCTGCTGTTGAAATAATGAGTTCAGATGAAAATATTTATGGTATTCATGACATTTGTAAGCTGCTTAAGCCAAATCATTTCATTTTCCGAACTTTGGATTACTTGACGAATTACCATATGCGAATCGTGAATATCATATCTGAAGGAGAAATCGTGACATGTAAGAACCATTAGTTGTGAGATCTGCTGTTTTATACATTGGCTTTAACGATAAGAATAATCACTCCTCATGTTCACTCCACTAGAACAGAATATTGATTCTCAGGACTGAATACTAAGCAAACCGATGTGGTGGCTCGACGAATGAGAGGCCTTTTGATACAATTCTTGAACGAATATAGCGTTCATGTCAAAGGTAATGGACACAATATTTAATAAAAGGGTAATTTGAACTTTCGAATGTCCAAGTATTTTTCATTTTATCGCTAATTCGTTAATCGAAAATTGATCCTGTCATTATCCTGCTACGAACATTCATCAAACACGACTAAGTAATATCAGTAGCGGTGAAGTAGGTTATGGACAACCGTTCAAAATTAGTTTATTACTTTCGATAATCCCTAAGGATTTGCTATTAAATTTTAAACGTCTTCAGTAAAATAAGTCTTAATATTCAATGATAAACAACAATCCCCGAAGGCTGCTGTTGGAAATTTGTGGGGTCAATTTAAAATATTTATCTTGGTCATCTCTTTTTCATCCATCTGTTAATTTATTTATTTGTTTATTTAGGAGCAAGGGAAAAGCCTGCTGGAGCTGAGATTTTGGTTCTCCTTCTCCAGCAGGCATAAAACATTCTCATCTTTTGTATCAACAAATAACATTTGACCAAATGATACATAACGAAATCTTTAATTACCCTTATTTAAACTACAAAGCTAACTAACAACTATTCATATTGACTAATTATCCTAATAAAACTAGCGGGAAAAGATTTGGAGAATGGCGTTACGAGATAAATTGAAATGGCGTTACGAGATAAATTGAAATTAAATCCTTCAGAGCAAGTATTGAATACGCGACATATACTCGAAAACGGTTCAATGAACCCTTAGTTAGTTCTAGCACGAGGAATTCTGAGAAAGGGATTAAACCGCAAATTACGCCGAAGAATGTCAAAACTTAGCTGTTGTAGGAGATCTGCACTATCAATTCGAGATTGGATGAGGTCCGCGACGAAAACAGCTTTTTGTGTATCACGGCGGACAGATAGCAAATCGAAGTGTATGTCTACAACGATTTTCGTAGCTTGGAAGATTAAATGGATCTCTCCAGGCGACGCAAAGCAAAACGAATGAACTTGCACTGAACAGTTTCAATGCGTAGCTTATCTGTTTGATAATATGGTGCCCAAACAACAACAGCATACTCGCGAACTAGAGCGCAATATAACGATTTCAGGCAGTATATGTTATTGAAATTTTTTTAGATGCGAAAGATGAAACCTAGCATCTTTAATGCTTTAGAGAGGGTATATTCTATGTGATCTTTGAAACTAAGTTTTTATCCAATAACACTCCTAGATCCTTAATTGATGTCTCCCGTTTTAGTACAGCTTGCGAAACAGTGTAATCATACATGATCGTGGTTCGTTTACGAGAGAAGGAGATAACGAAGCATTTGAAGGCGTTAATAACCATTCTGTTGGCGTTGCACCAGTTAGAAAATACATCCAACTGTGACTGCAAGAAGTTTGAGTCTTTCAGATATTTGATGAGATGAAACAGTTTGAAATCGTCGGCGAATGATAGCTTCATGCATTGCAATGCGAAATTCAGATCATTTAGATATAGCAGAAATATGAATGGTCCTAGATGGCTTCCCTGAGGAACGCCAGAGCTCACGATGAATGATGGAGTAACGCAGTCGCCAATTCTCACAGTCATACTACGACCAGTCAGATATGATTCAATCCAATCCATCATCCCACATGTCAAATCTTTAGTTTGAGAGAGATCTACAATATCTGTCCAATACACTGACTCGAAGGATGAGATGGCAAACGGTGCATTTGTTTAGTTTTTGCGTAACAAAAGCATTGAACATATCCACAATAATTCTTGATGATATTTCTTCTTCGGGACGAAGTTATTGTGTTGAATATGAATTTGTCGTAATTCGTTTATTGTAAGCCAAGTAATCAGTAAAGTAATGGAAAAAAACATTAACGTTTGGTAACTCTGCTGTTCGAAAACACAAATTTAAAAAAATAATTTCAGGCGAGACGAAGTTCGACGGGTCAGCTAGTTTAGGATAAAATTCATCTGAGTTTTTTATGTTTGCTTTCTGAGCTTCTTAGAACAAATCAGATGTACCTTATTGCTGTATGTTTGAAGCTCAAATTGAATGTTCTGTCAAAGTTACAAAAATGACGAATTTTGCGTCAACTCGGACTTCACTTCATTGCCGTTCGGAAGCAGCAGTAAAAAACAGCCAGTTTCAGGTCTCGTCGTTTCGTCCTGAAGATGAAGGTTATTCTGAATGTCGATCATTTAGGGGATAGAATCAATAATGTGTGGGTAAAATCAAATATATTATATATCTATATGGGTCACTTTAACGAATCCAATACAAATCGAAAAAGACATCACAGTAACACCATCTGTTTAGTAGTTCGCGTTTAGCGTACATCCAGAAGTGAAATGTCAAAAATAATTGAGCATGATGCCCACATAGAGGTGTGAACTTTTTTTATATTTAAGTGTGTGTTGTTTTCTGACGAAAGTAAATATCGCCTATGATTGATGTACAATTATGCTTTTTTAAAGACTTATCATCTTCACTTTCAGGAGTTAAAAAATAGTAATTGACTTTGCTCATGATTGTTATGAATAGTCCCGAAAAGACGAAACCTATAGGCTGTGAGGACGATCTTTGGGATCACCTCTGATATAGAGAATATATCAACAAAATTAAAAAGAAATGAACGGAGTATTACAAGTTACTTTGATATTTTTTTCATTGCGTTCGTGACATTGAATTTAAATTAACTGCACATTATCTTTTCTTTCCGGGAAAGTTAGAATGTAAAACTAAATTTCTGTTTGAGCTGTTAGTAGAATGTTCTCACTAATAGTACTGTTGTTGTACCGTTGAATTCCACTATGTTATATCACGTCATTACACTCTCACAAAGTCACTATTTTCACAGTCACTATTTTTCCGAAAGTGTTTCAAACGTTATAATACAGATACGTATTTCGGAATGCTATTTGCATCCTTCTTCAGTGTATCGGTTTTATAAGTTTAAACTACGTATCTGTATTATAACGTTTGAAACACTTTCGGAAAAATAGTGACTGTGAAAATAGTGACTTTGTGAGAGTGTAATGACGTGATATAACATAGTGGAATTCAACGGTACAACAACAGTACTATTAGTGTAGAATGTAAAAGGAAATTGTCATTTTTATAAATTGTCTATGAATTAACAGTTCATATACTAAGCGGTCTGCCCCTTGCTGTTTTGGGAATAGTATAAACTTTCAACTTCAAATTTGAAATTACGATATTTATTTACTAAAAAGTAATTTAATTTCACTCAACAGACGAATTCGAAAAATAGAAAGTTTGTTTTTCGCTGAAAAAATGTTAATAAATAGTATGATAAGTTCAATACAGTAAGCATCAGAACAAGTTATACTTATTATTTTTACTTCAATTGATAGCTCCCGCTGAGGCGAATAACAAGTTACGTTTTCATTATACTAAATTAGTATGTTTTGAAGCATTTATTTATTTCTTAAACAACCTGATATTGAGTATTGCTATCACTGGAACCGTAATCATTATCACAGTAAACATGAATACAAATGGAATAATTTTTCAAATCAAGAAATTGTAATACTTAATTCGGAAATGTTGGTGAATTTGTAAAAAAAAATTGAAACTTGAGAAAGAAGAAAACAATTTTCTATTCCACGTTTTTTCGAAATAAATACTAAAGAACAGTTCTCATAATGATAAAATTCAGCTAAACTATTGAATAGTTAGTACGTAGGAGCGATGGAGGAATTGTTTGTGCAATACTATCCGCACAAGAAAAGGTGGTAGTGCCGGAAAGAGAAAATTAGGCTGCTTTACCACCATCGATTTTTAAGGGATATTACCAAACCGTTCAGAATACCGGATGACAACTAGAAGAATCTATTGCGAATGCCTAAATGTTTGGTTGAATTTTGTTTTACCTTGTTTAGATCAACCTCCAAGCTATCCAGTGGAAAATCATTGAATCACATGTTCGCTTTGCTTGAAATCAATTTTAATTTCTTTCTCATCAATTGTTTGGAATCCCTCGAGAAGGAAAGACAATTTTGTAAAGAGAAAGACATCCTCTCCTCAAGGAGTATATCGAAAATAAGCTATCCACATACATTTGTGTTGTACGCATGTCTTTGTGATGGTTTTCTATGCTCAGATCACAGCATGCTGTGGGTTTGGCTGTCAGCTTTCGTTTGTTTACTTGTTTGTGCGGTTCAAATTCTGCGTTTTCAAAATGTCGCGTATTGAAAAGGAAGTGAAAATTGAGGTTCTGGACACATGACCAAATGAGAAGGGTATTACTATGCGAAAATTGGCGAAGCTGTTTGGAATTCATCACGCCAGTATTAAAACCATCATTTATAAGTTTGGGCAACACTATTCTTTTGATGAGTTACCAGGAAGAGGCAGAAAACTCGGTTCTTCCAACCCGAAACTGGACCAGAACGTGGTATCTCTAATCATGGAGAACAAATCAATGTCAATACGTGATTTGGCCAAATAAGCCAAATAAGCAGGAACGAGTGTCGGAATGAACCAGCGTATCAAGAGGCGAAATCACCTGAAGACCTACAAGGAGCAGAAAATTTCGATACAAAGTGTAGAACAGAAGAAGCGAACAGCAACAAGGGCACGGAAATTGTATTCGCGTCTTTCGCAGTGTCCGGATATATGCGTTTTGATGGACTTATGTAAAGAAGGGCTCAAAACCCCTTCCAGGTCCATAATACTTTACTGTCGTCGTTGGAAAGGATGTGAGCGATGCGGACAAGTCGATGCATGTGGAGAAATTCGGTCGAAAAGTACTGGTATGGCAAGCAATATGTTCCTATGGTTTGAAGTCAACCATTTTTTATACTACCGGAACTATAAAGGCAGAAATGTATCCATCTGAGTGTCTTCAGAAGAGATTGCTGCCTTTACATAAGAAGCATAGCACACCTCCACTGTTTTGGCCGGATTTAGCGTCGGCTCACTATGCCAAAACCACTCTCAATTGGCTTGTGGAAAAGGGTATAAATTTAATTGAGAAAAATATCAATTCCCCAAATTGCCCTCAGCTTCGACCCATCGAACGTTACTGGGCAATCGTGAAGAGGGTCTTCAAGAAGACTGGGAAGGCAGCTGGGAACATGCAGAAGTTAAAAAAAATGGACTCAAGCGTTCAAAAAATGCGATGCAACACTTGATGAAGAGCGTTCGATCAAAAGTTCGAAAATTCGTGAAGGAATAACTTAAATTTTATCCGGTTTTCATTATGCTCCAGTTTAACCTCGTACAATAAAGGATCAATTTTTAGTTTGAATAAAAATCATCATCATTTTTATCATGATTTGAAAGAAAAATTTGTGGATAGCTTATTTTCGATACGCTCCTTATTATAGTACGGATCATAGAAAGACATCTAAAGAGTAGAATGCCGTTTGTTTTAAATTGATAAGTTTAATAGTTTTGGAATATGAGTGACACCCTTTTGAAAAAAAAACGTGAATTCAAAAAAACGTCCTACTGGGTGTCTGGGTGTCGTTTTCCCTTTTCTCCACCAGCTTCTCAGTCACGCGTACCTTCGAGACTAATTCTATACCATTTCTAGAATTATTCTCTAGTAAAGAGTAGGAATTTTTTTTAGATTTTTCGACAACTCTAACCAAGACTTAACCACCACTATTGTAGTCGAATTCAACAGGATGCATAGTACGGCATTCACCTGACACTTTGAAACATTAATAAAGAGTTGAAAAACAATGTACATAGCAAAGGCCCCAAATTACTGCCTTGTAAAAGTCCTAAACTGTTCGAAAAATGTGATGTGCTATTGTCCAATTTCACTCTACCAGAAATTTAAGGTACCAAAACGAAATACCCAATTAGCACAGAAGTATTTTATTGTCGATTTGTTCAAAAGCAGCTCTCAGAACCGTGTAGATAACATCCATCCGTGCCTTAGTCTTAGTCCCATGCAATGGACGTAAAGGTTATTAAACCTGTAGTAAGTGATCTTCGTGGCACAATCCGAATGATTTATAGTTCTTTGCATAATCCGGTATACCATCACTGACAATAATTTCCAAAAAAAAATCTGATGTATTTTTGAATTTGGAGCACATGAACGCTGAAAATTTCGCATGCTTTGAAAATCGTTTAAAAATAGTGCTAAGTCGTCCAGGTAAATCATTAATACAACGAGTTGAAAACTCAGACCCGGAAAGAAACAAGCATTTCATTATTTGCAACTTGTTCAACCATCTCTGGAGTAATTATAAAAGTGCTCGAATAAGTCCTGTCCACAGGAACGTGAGCATCTGTCGCCTTCCTAAGTAAACACCGGCGAAATGTTTTGCGAATAACTCACAAGACATGTACACTTTGTTACAACAAGCCACTTTGCATACTTTATCTTTTCAAAATGTATCTTGATTTTTTTGTTGAAAAGGGGTTTCACCATTTCGCTGATTTTATTAAAATGGATACATTCGAAGTGAATAAAATTTCATATATACTACGACTATCAATTTTATTTTTTCATGATTATTTTGCTTCAGAATTCTATAGGAAGATAGAAATAATATTTCCAGTGGCGTCTCGTCCTCATGTGCATCTCGTGCACTGCTCAACCGCTCAAAATGAGTCGCATTATTTTTTATATTCTCAATTTATTCGATGAAAGCATAGTCGGATAGTGCCGAATATGAAATAATGAGCGATTTTGTCCATAGCAATTCCACAAAATTTCAAGTATCGTTTGTCACTGTGTTAGTGTTTTTTTTTGTCGTGAATACGACTTACTTTACTATGGGGTGCCTTTTCAAAATAAGCCATATGGAAGAATCGGCAGAACTTAATCCTAAATATCTCGATTTGCATTAACGGTAGCAACATAATTCTTTCACTATTTCATCAAAAATATGATCAGGAATTGAGGATAATATTTTGAACAGTGTGAGATAACCACAAACAACTCAAAAATTAAGTTTTCTCAAACTTTGAAAACAACGCGGAAAACTCTTTACTTTTGCTTGGCTTTTTCGCGCAAGGACGACGATTTTGAGGTAGTCAGGCACATATCTTCAACTGACTGCGTATAAAAGGGGAACCGTGGTCAAAAATCGGTCATTTCTTCTTGTGCGGACGGAAGCAGACGTCGTGGGACTAGCAGCTTTGGAGAGTGCACCTTCTGCGTGGTTAAAAACCTCAAACGCTTAGGTCGCAACTCTCATTTGGACTTCAGCCGTCAGGTGGAGCAGTCGTCAATGAAAGCAGACCTTTTGCGTGGTACCAAACCTCAAACGCTCAGGTCGTGCTCTCATTTGGACTTCAGCCGTCAGGTGAAGCAGTCGTCAATGAAAGCAGACCTTTTGCGTGGTTAAAAACCTCAAACGCTTAGGTCGCAACTCTCATTTGGACTTCAGCCGTCAGGTGGAGCAGTCGTCAATGAAAGCAGACCTTTTGCGTGGTATAAAGCCTCAAACGCTTAGGTCGTGCTTTCATTTGGACTTCAGCCGTCAGGTGGAGCAGTCGTCAATGAAAGCAGACCTTTTGCGTTGTACAAAACCTCAAACGCTCAGGTCACAGAGCTAGTTTCACTTCGAAGAAGATCGATTACATAACCCTGCTGGTGGTCGTTTGAATTGAAGCAAAATACAACGGGAAATGGACAACAATGTGGATCATTATGCAAAATCAGCCTTTCTAATGGCTTTAAATGTTACCTAAAGAACTATAAAAATTGCTTCTTCGTAAATCAAAAATTAAATTTAGCAGTGCAGTGCAAATCTAAGATAATATGATCAGTTTTTTTGCAATTTTCACAGTTCTAAATTCGCAACAGTGTTCGAAATCGTTTATATCCAATCAGTGTTTAATTTCTTAGAAAATTATACAATTTGGCCCTTCACGCACGCCTTCATAAGAGGTTCTTTCCAATATTTTGTCATAAGTCTACTGGTTATTATGTAATATTTGTGTGTCAGAATGTTTGATGTAACTAATCTGTACTATAGTTTGGGTGAATCGTTTCAAATTCTAGTAGTGTAAAAGGGCAAAACTTGCACGATTAACACAATCGATCAACTAATTGATATTCGGAAGTATAAAGAAAGAGTGCCAGTTTTATTCGTATTCACGGTGTCCAATTATGTCTCTGACATTACACACCTGTACTTTTTTCATGCACATGAGTTACTGCACAGTTTCAAAAAAGAACGAATTACTCAGCTCAGTTTTAAGATTTGTGTTGTTCTCTCTGTCACGTTCAGCTCTGAGAGAACTTGTATGCATCTTCAGGAGGGGCTTCAGTAGCTTATGCTTATGGCAGTTGAAAACAAATTTCTGTCTCAGTTGCAAAATGCTTCTATTGTGTCGATAATATGACATAAGTTTAATAACAAAAAACCCATCCAAAAGTATATCAATATTTCATTGTATTGAAAAACACTAGCAAACTTTCATTTCTCAATCCTTATCATTCATTTACAACGAACTGTTACAACTGATTTCATACCACATAAGCAGCGCACAACCCATAAATGTCGTCACGAGACGCCACTGAATATTTCTAAAAAATTTAGGAGGATTTTCAATATTTATTTAAAAAGATAAACTTGTTTCAAATGTAATTTCACGTTTATAATAGTATTTCTAATTACATTCTTCAAGTATTCTTTTATAAATGGGAAATTATACGTGGAACAAGTTTCTAAATTAAAATCGATATTACTTTAACCAGCTCGTTGTAAGTGAAAACTAAAGATTTAGGAATGACGATATACATTCGGATGAGGTTTTTTTTTATTCAAGTTAATTTGTGTCAATAATAACATGAACAAATACTCGACACAATAGAAGAATCTGTCAAAAACTTCATCAATAAAACTGCTTTCTTCGACGATGCAACTGAGACAGCAAAATAAAATTGGTCGAGTTTCGGGACTTTTTTCGGGTTCGGGTCGGCTACGAGTAAAGATATTTTTTAATCGGGTACGGATTGGGTTCGGGTTGGGAAGAAATAGTAATTTCGGGCTTAGGTGAAGTTTCTTATTTTCGATCGGGTGTGGGTCGGATTCGGGTTTAAAAAAATGCTTTCTCGACCATCTCTACTGTCCACGTAGGTTTGAATCTATTGTGCGTGAAATCGAGTGAAACGTGGTTGGGAAACAGCATCGGTCAAACTTCCGGCACGTGTGAGTATTTGTCCGCGTACGGATTTCATTTTAAATAAGTGGTAGAAACCGTCAAAAGATTTTTTTATTTTCAAAATCTTTCCTGAATGTGTTGAGATATGGTGGCTCTCGGGACGGAATTAATACCGATATTTTCTACTGTCACTTAAGTTGCTCGCAGCTCCATCGTTCACAGAATAAACAATTAAAACTAGTGAGGAAAATGTAACTGCTTCACATACTTAACTGGAAGACGACGACCCAAAAGTTACTGGAAACCGTTCACACTTCTACAGCACTCAGTAGCAGATAGCCAAAAATGGGTGACTGTGTAAAATTTACCTGAAAGTAGAAAGAAAAACCAATTAATACAATAAACAAATTATTCAATTTTTTCAGTTGTTATACAGTCTGTTTCAACGTGGTCGCGATTGCTGGCGATCGGTTAAGTGGAATGGTGTGATTTTTTTAACAGTGTCCTTCATGTAATGCAAAAATAAATCAGCTGACTATTGTTTACAATTCGATCTCAGCATTTTTCCAAAATGAGTACCGCGTATGCTTCGAAGCAGTTTTTGGAAGAAGCAAAATGGTGTCGTGACCTCGGATTGGCCCTCTCATACCAATCCAATTAAGAACGTTTTGGGCTCAACTAATAATGAAGCTTGGGTAGGGACGACCACACAATTTGAAACAGCTTGTTCGCCGAATTCACAAAATTTGGAAGTCATTTTCAGAGGAATACGCGCAAAATCTCGCTCAAAGTATGGCTCGAAGGTGCCAAGCCATTATTAACGCTTATTTTCGTGTTGAGTCTTATCATTTGCCCACAACAGTGACCACGCTCTTATGTAACAGACTATAAATCGACAGCTGTTTCTAAGGTTCAAATATGATAAATGCGATTCGCTTCCAAATTACAGTATAAAATATGACACCAACCAATTCCAGATCTAAATTGAATAGCTCATGGTTTCTGGCCACTTTTCACCCTGCTTTCAGAAATCGCAAAAATAGTTTGGTGTTAGTTCAGTAAAATTTGAACCAAAAATATCAAGTCGGGTCTGACAGCAGCGATGGCATTTCACTCAGAGCCGGTGAAACATGTTAAGCCCAGATGGGTAATTTTTCGTACCAGGGAGAACGATCCACTATTTTGAAGTATTATTTAGTAGATTGTTAAATAATATTTTGTTTCGATAAAACTTTGCATTTTGTTGTAAAACAAAATTGCGCATTTAAGAGTTAAATGCAATATCAAACTTCAAAATTTCTGCCAATATTTGTTTGGAATATTAAGTCAGCAGTCTTTTAGGTTCCGCGTAAATTTATTTGTGTTTGCAAATTTAAGAATTTTGGTTACCCTGATCGTTTAGTTGGTTGTGGTTGATGGTGGAAGATGTCTCACATGAATCGAAAGCAATGTCTTGGTATTATATTCCTTCTGTGGAATTTGGCTTTTCTGTTTCAACAGACTTCGCAGCCGATTCTTAGCATACAGAATCATTTCATGGCTAGTACTACGATCCTACTGACACTATGAATCATTCCAGGTCGGGGCTCGAACCTATGACAACTGGTTTGTAAGACCAGCGCCGTATGCATTGAACCGCAAACCCGGGCGAATCGAACGGCGCACAAAACAAATCCAGCCGCTGATGTGCATAGCACATTGTTAAAAAAGTCCCGGAACCGACTGAGATGACGTTTGTAATGTCAAACTATCAGCATCGTTCAGAAGACAAGTGTTTTCACGTCAATCGCACCACAAACACTAAACTTACCGGCATATAAGTGACGTTACTTTTCGATTTGCGTTTGCGAAAATTTGGGCATGAAAAAAATCTTTTCCAAACAGTTCGCTCTTAATCTATCAAAACCAACAACGCATCAACAATCCAGAGAACTGGTCGGCACTGTTTAGTCGCAATAAAAAGGATTTCTTGCGTTGGTATGAAACAGTGGACGAAACATGGATCTATATTTTTTCTCTGGAGTTGTTTCAACATTTAGACGGGGAAAACGCAACAGGTAGCTGCAACAAGTATGGCGTCAGTTTTTAGATGCTCGAGGTATAATTAACGTCGACTATCTTGAAAAGGAAGTTCCAACAAAAGTTTTTAGTTAATAATGCGTTTGAAGTATGGAATCGTAAAAAACCGCCTCATATGAAGCAGAAAAATATCATCTTTAACCAAGACAATGCACCGTGCCACAAGTCAATGAAAATAATGGCCAAATTGAACGTATTGGGCACCGTTCTGTTTCTTCACCCACCATATTCTCAATAACCTAGCCCCCAGCGACTACTTGTCATTTGATGATCTGAGAGAGTCATCGCCGCAACTGAAGCCTATTTTAAGGCCATGGACAAATCATTCTATAAGTATGATTTAAAACATTTAGATAATAAATAAAAAAAAATTGCTCAAGAAATGTTGTTTTTCTAGTTAGTTCCTGGACTTTTTGGACGATGTGGAAGCAACCTTCTCTACGGCAGTATCGAACCGCACAAAGTGCAAGTCGATTCGACACTGAGTTTGGTTTTCTGTGAGTAATTTTCCCGAATGCGAACGAACTCATTGAAGAGCAGAAATCATATGGAAACCGTGAACTTATGTATATGAAATCGTCATATCAATTAGAGGAATGACAATGGTTTGAAAAACAGAGAAAATTAGACATTGTTCGTGGTTGAGTTGTAGATGTTCAAAACCTAACCACTGTCTATATGGTTTTACTTCTATATTTTGAAATTGTACCCCGGTATAGAAAACAAAGACGCAATTCTACGTCAAAATATTTTGAGTCATTTCATTTATGTGAAGATAAAGAATGGAAAGGTGAGACGTGACAAGGTTGATTTTAGCAAGCAGAAATCTTTTACTAACTTAACTTTCGCAAGAGAAATTGATCTTAAGCATCTCATCAATGCAAATCACTCGAGTCTCTGGTATGCCGGAAAGTACCACTTACTATCCGAACCGACAAAGGAATAGTTATCAGAAGTTGTTACTTTCTACTCGCGGCTGCATTCTTGTACACAATTAATTCTTCATTATCTCTAATAGTGAAAAAGTAAAAGTAGCATGATGGGTTTCCATCAGGTAGCGGTGAGTGCAGCGCTACTGAATACCGCTTACAACCTAGGCTTAACAGCCAGCACGCTGTGACTCTGGGAGCATAAGCAATAGTTCGAACAAACCTTTCATTCTGATGATCAACTAGCTGTATAGAGATTGAGAAGAATATCCATACAGTGACGAACTCAATGTGTATAAGAATTCTGTCGCAAACAGAAACTGACAACTTCTGGTAACCTTTCTTTTACCGGTTCGTATAGTAAATGGTAAAAAACCTTTTTCGGTACTTTCCGACATACCAGAGACTCGATTGATTTGCATGAATGAGATGCTTAAACTCGACCCCTTTGGTTGAAGGTAAAAGTTAAGTCACTAAAAGATTTCAGCTTGCTCAAATGACCATTGTCACGCCTCACCTTTTTGTTGTATATCTTCACATCCTTGCTCTACCTTAAGTACTAGCATTTTATAATTCTGATTTTATTTACTATTCTCATATTACTATTATTTTTCGTTAGAAATTTCAGGTGGGTAACTACCTACCTTTGGAATTTTCGGGTGGGTAGTACTACCCGATCAGAAAATAGTATCAAAATTATATTTAAATTGTTGATTATTTTGATTTTTTTTATATCAGAAACTCCTACAAATGAAATATAATTTTTTTAACTGAAACAAAATTATATTAAAAAAATATCAAATTTTGATTCGTGTTAAATAATATGAATTTTATATATATATATATATATATATATATATATATATATATATATATATATATATATATATATATATATATATATATATATATATATATATATATATATATATATATATATATATATATATATATATATATATATTGTATTATATATAACCGTAATTATTCTCAAAATGGTATATTTCGAATATGGCTATAACAACATCGCTCTCATAGTACACAAAGCATCATAGGTTGATCTGCCAAAGTTTTAATTTTAACGTTTATTAATCAACTTGAGTTCTTGTTTTACAGAGTGATATAAAATGACGAACACAAGAGGAATTAATATTTACTGAAACACTGACGCATTGTCTGACTGTGTTGTTGAGCTTTCTTAAACATTTTACTGTGGACAATGTATATTCGAACATATTATCATATAAGATATCGGTTTCCAGTTTTTGTCCGATTATGAAAAGTTCGTTGGTCGAATCAACAAGAATACGGAGAACACGGTAGAACGATCCAGATAATTGTATGTAGGAATCATCATATTTGACTTTAGAGCATGATGACATCGTGCATATGGGAATTCCATTGAACTTGCATCTTCCAACATCAGAAAAAATTGAAGTATTTACCTCTTCGTGTATTTCTACATCAGCAGATATGTAGCTGTGGTTTATTGGATTGAATGTTTTCTCATTCCAAGTTTTCTGTCATAAACTTGAAATCCATTGCATAGTGTGTGTATCATTACTTGTGTTGTGAAAATGGCAAATTCTATTCAAGATGTACTTGTTAGACACTTGAACGACAGGATGATTATTAGATGAATGAAATCCGGCCAACATTGCGTTTCCATTCTCGTAAGGAAATAGAGAGTAGTTCCAAAGAGCTGCTGAAATTTTTTTTATTTTGCAATAATTTTCTAAGTACAAAAAAATCTTATTAGGAAATAAAATTGTAGATATATTGATTTTTGAGAGATGAAGATGTGTTTATCCGATTAGGTAGTGCAAAAACAGTACTATTGTCCTTCACAGTCTTCTAACGAACATAAAAGCAAAACGAATAAAATACCAGTATACTGGTCGAATCAAACCGATGCAGAGCAATTTTACCCGTCTTTTATTGCAAGAATTAGACTGGAATGATCAATTAATTTTTTCCCATTGTTGTTAAAACACAAAGAGAAAAAGCACCACCAGTCGTTAGTCTGGTTTGTGTAATACGCTAATTACCTAAAAATGTGAAGATGTACTATGGTGGACTCTGGATAGGTTTCTACACAAAATGAGGTAGCGGATGATAAGAGTGCATACATACTGAAGCAGTGTTGCCATTATGCTAAATACATCGAGCAATGAAGCGAATACTTTTATTCTCTGTTTTAATTGACTGACATTATTTGTACCTTATGCATACACATATACGGACATAGGCATATTCTTATCTAGACGAAGCGATTCGAATGGTATGTAACACTCGACACTGCCGGCCTCGTTTTAAAAGTAAGTTTTTAAAGTCATTTTACAACCTTTTTGTATGAGAATGGAACAAACGAGTAATGCAATCACATATTGTTTCATTTTTCGCCTCATGGAACGCTCTATACCAAAACTAAAAATATTATGTGAATGCGAGAACAAATATACACTGATATTTTATACTGGGTTATACAGATTTTCTTTTAAAATATTTGGCATCTCTGGTACATTGAGTTGTGAGAATATGCAGAAAAATTGATCTGTCGTTAAGTATGGGGAAAAAGTACATTAATAAAGCAACTCGAATGCTAAAATCAGCCGCAAACGAAAAGAATTTACTGTTTTTAAAAAAAGATCAGGTAAGTTTGTATATTCTTCTGTCAATTCAAAAAAAAAATTCTTTGACATAACCACAATTTTGAAAATGTATGGAGATAAATTATGATGGTGATAATTTAGTTTTATATGCTTCCATATCAATTCAACTTCAGTGCTTGAAAACTATTGCTACTTGCTCACCAATTGAATCTTCACAAAAACGGTTTTTGAGATCATCACAAAATCATGGAACTTCTTTGGATCCTCCACCCCACGACGTAATTGAGGTTAGTAATTTGCTGGTAAACAGGAAGTTTGTTATTTTCATCGAGCAAATATTTTTGCCAATCTCTTTTCATGCTTCAAGTGTCAAAATATTTCGTTCAATGTATCACAAGGATTAGATCGTATTAAACGCAAACAGGGAAACAAGATTTGTTCACTGTCAAAGCAAAAACAATTTCTTTCAAATGTAACAATTATTGAATCATCATGGAACCAAGCTTCGTCGTCTGACATTCATCATATACCATTAGTAGATCCAAAAATGTACTCTTCCCAGAATCTAGGGCATAGTAACGAGCATCCACCTCCAGTCGTAACTGTTCATGGAACACAAGTGCAAATTCCCAAACGAAAAAAAGAAAAAATGAAGTGGTCAGTACAAGCCAGCGGAACATCGTCGCAAGATGAGTCTAATTTAATGGATATAGAGACCGTTAAGTGCGATAATCTTCGAGCATTAAAATCTCCTGTCTCTGGACCACGACTAAAAGTTGACGCTGATACGGATCCATCCCCAATAGCATGTAACGAAAATTTGTCAACTATCGCAGGGTCAGGTGACCGAAATCGGTACAAACCAGGCATAATTAAATGCACTTTGTCAAAATCACAAAGAAAACCAGAATCAATAATCGACGAAGATCTGCTACGTGATGGTGAACAGGTATGTTGACATCATGTATAAAGTGATTGTTCAATGTATATTTAAATGTTTATGTATGTTCTAGTCTGAATTGTCTGAGAATGATGAATATGATATGGTAACCAAACTTACTTTGAGAGTAAAAAAATTGAAAGCGTTGTCGCTCAGATTGAAAAAACAATGTTCAGAATCAAATCGCAGATGTCTACGACTAACTGACTTTCTCAACATTTCGGGTAATACAAGACAAAGATTTACATATATTGAAGGAATGCTGACGGAAGATCAACTTGAAGCTTTTTCAAGAAATTCAAAATCGGACTACGTATTTGTCAAATTATTAATGTTTGAAATATGACAAGAAGGTTTCAAAGGCAGAACAATATATGGGCGAATGTCAAACAATCCACGTGGAAGGAAACCTATCTTGGGTAACAGTAAATCTCATTCGATTACATCCTATTCAACGTCGGTTCCTCTAGAACCAGATAAAGTGCAATACATCTATGGTAAATATAAAATTTCAATGTATATATGGCATTATCAATTTGTATAATTTTCAGATCGCTTGTATGAACACCGTATGATGAAAGGCGATTCTCCACTAGAAGCCAATGAAGCGGCAAGAAATTTCAAGGATTTAATAAGGCGTGTTTTGGCGTATTACAAGCATAAGAACACACATTCGCTTGAGCCTTAGGTTGATATTCATATACAAGTAGCATGTTCTGACCACTAAAGATGAATAGAGGTAGAAGCAGTGTAAAAGAAATTATAACGACTGAAGCACCGAAGGATATAAAATGGGAACAAAGAAGAACTTAACAAATAAAATAATTATCCAAATAGTTAGAGTAAAAACACTGATGAAATAAAGAGAATACATATCCCAAAATAATAAATTAGTTTTCTATACTAGAAAGAATTTCTGATTTTCGTTGATACAATGATTTAATTTTCAGATATAAATGATACTTTTCCTAAGATGTAACATTACAAAACTATATCATTTATTGGTATAATAATTTTATCAAAAGCAGAAACAAATATGATATTTCGTGAAGAAAGGTTCTTATATATAATCAGATATAATCGATACATATTTTTGCTATAAACACTTGATATTTTAACAACTATCCATAGTGATTTTAAATCAAAATGAGATATGTTTTAATGTCTTGTTACAATATCTTATTTTGGTATAATTTTGATTAGATTTTCTGATCGGGTACCCACCGTACCCACCTCTTTCACCGGCCCTGATTTCACTAGAGTGATGCACCGTCGTGTAAGTTTCATGTGTAGACTGTGGATGCACCGGCGAACAAAGCACAAATAGGAAAGCGCACCTGATTCCAGTGTCAAATAGACGGAATTTGAATGTGTGCTTGTGGTTCTATTCGCATGAATCGCTCTCACGCGCTCTCGCCTCAATACACCTAAGTGACCACTGTGATTTAATGTTTAAATTTATTGCTATGAAATTTTTTTTCGCTGCAAAGAAAAAACTAATTTCAACTCTTTCTCTTATGCAAACCGTACTCCAGAGTGCTCACTGGCTTGTACACTTCGGTGAAAATATCTGAGTCCACCTCAGAGAATTTGAGAACTCTGCTCAAGCTCATTTGGTGTGATCCAGTGCTAGAGGTGAAAGAAAACAAACACGCGCTCTCATGATGCGTGTACACTTTATATGACAGTGGTGTATATGTGTGTGAGAGAGAGAAGAGCTCACGTTGATGTTGTCAGTGCAGTTACTTTTCGTCACACAGAGGAGACGGACATCTCTGCCTATGTGGAAAGTAATCGCATAGCTGTTCCACGTATTAAAAAGCACGTTGTAGTTACAAAAAAAATGTACAGGTTGCATAATTTTTTTTTTGTGGCCGCACTATCAATATTTAGCAATGGCAGTGCATGCAAAAATTTAAATAATGTAAGATAAACTGTCTTCGATTCCATGTTTGAATATAGCCGGTACGATATTTTCTCTTGGATATTTTGCGTTTCAATCTCTGTTTCTCGCCAGAATTCCGCTTCCTTCAGAATCAAACGTGTTGCTCCCATTTATACTAATAATTCAATCCTTCGAAGCAACAACTTTAGGAAAAGATTCAGCTCTAGGCATAGGCTAAAGCTATTTCCAAGTAATAACAGCGAGAGTTATGTTTTTCTGTGGGCGAAACAATATTGCATCTTTTCTTTTAAATTTCACTAAATATTGATAGGAAGCCTTTGTAGATGTTGTCTAGCGTGAATCCTACCCGAAAATCGAGTATCATCCAATTCAAATGAACATACTGGCACCCCTCGTCGATTTTTCAGTCGCTACTTGCAATTTTCAACAAAAGAAAAAGAAAAAAGAACCAGAGCGAATGCCAGACTAGTAAAGCATCAGCAAAGTAACCCATTGAGTCTCTTTCTCACTCTCTCTCTCTCTCTCTCTCTCTTTCACCTTCTTACTCACTCGGGCCGATTCGACAACGACGACGACGACGACGACTCGTTTGCTCTATTCAAATATCAATTTAATTTACTGACTCATTGTCCATTGATGCATAAATCAGTTTTCGCGATCTCTCCCCCGCTTCGTCTTGTCGGACCCGTAGTCAAGACTGGCATACCTACGTACGTAAGTACACACATACATTGGAGCACCGTTGAGGTGGTGGGTAGACGATCGCAGATTTTCCCCATCCCGACGCGATGTTGGGCTCATTCATTTGTAAGCCATATTTGTTGATTGTACATTTTAACACTCTTTCGCCGATTCCGCCGACCCTAACTGCATCGGACCGGACGGCAATTGCACACGACACTGAACGGGAAAAACAAGCAATACCGAGGACACATGCATGCAGGAAGGCTTTCGCGTGAAACCGAAAGTGTGCTGCCGCTGCGAACCAGGGCGCGCTGATCTTTCCTGATAACGACTGACCCCAAGGTTCTCGAGATCCGTGGGCTGTGGGCTGTGCGGGCATCCGTCTCAAAATTAAGATTTATGTCCTCATTGAAATTTTGCATTATTTGTATATAACTCATGTTTCTGGATGTAAAAACGGTCACCGAGAGACTTGGTGCTTCTTTGCTTAGTTTGCAAAGAAACCCGGCATCCAGCAGTGAAAACGGAGCGATATCACGATTCTTGCTTCCCCCGGCAACGGCATCTTCGGGCTCCAACAGGGTGACACTTCGAACAAATGAAGCTAGCACGCTGTAAACATGGAATTATCTTGTACCCACACTCCTCGGGACGGTCGGTGTCAGCGGGCGTGATTTAGAGGATACCGATGGTGTTGTCGGTTTGGAACCGTCGATGCTGATGATGATGATGGTGATGAATGAGAGCATAGATGATCCTGATCTGATAGACTCCACATAGAACACAGGCAGTTGGCACTGTGTGGTGCGTTGAAGTATTGCATGTCGACTCGGGCCAACAGCTGCATCGAGTTGATTGCTATCCGGGTGAGCAGCGAATTCAAATCGGTTCGCAAAGCCGCCGGCTAAAGGCCAACCATTAGTGCTACAATTTCAATGTACGTGTCTGTGCTCACTCAAAGCTCAAAGCTTGAGCAGGAAATGGCACTCGGCACTATTTGCTTTGGTTTTGTTCTGTTTCAAACCAAACCATGTACTCTGCCAGTTCGCGATAGCCGCTGGGCTGACAAACTGACTGAACCGACCCGTTCTACATCGTCTCGGTATCTGATGGTGTCTGATCCTGCGCGGCACGGTACTGCCCGGCAAGACCGTCTTCTTGCGTGTTTGTGTGTGTGTTTGGCTCGAAATGCAAATAACAAGAATTAGGTTCAATTGCCACAGAGCCCGTTTCGTCATCCGAACGCCAATGTCGATTGTATCACGGGGCAAATGTGTGCGATGCTATTCCGGGAAATAGGACTTTTTGGTACGAACTTTCTTTTCCCTATCGAATGAACAACATTCAAAGCAAGTGTTTCGGGGTTGATTGTGGTCGTGGGTTTGCTGCCGGAGATTGAACTTATCCTTTTCCTATCAGAAACTAAATGATTTTTGAATTTTTACATTAAACTTTTTCAGTCATAATGAGAAAATTGTTGTTTTCGCTTGAGAAAACTGAAACTGCTAGTTTCATCAAACAAACACTTTTCACGAAACTGTAAACTGATTGGAATTTTTGTTAAAACTAGGTTCGAAACTGATTTCGAACTGAGTTAGGTTAGGTGTGGGATCATCGAAAACGACAAAAATAAAAACATTTGGTTGCACTGTGACGATGAACTAAGCATGCCTACCCGAGTAAAGTCTAACATCAAAATGAGAACAAATTGAAATCTGATTATGAAAGCAACATCAGATTGAAATCCTTATATGATATCGACTCGTCAAATTTTCAATTAATACCACATTATGTTATCATTTGCTGAATATTATGAAAATATTAAATTCAACAACTTAGTGAATCCATTGAAATTGAGCAAATTTCAAGTGGCAACACAAAATGCAAAGTTAAGTTTCAATGGAAGAATTATTCCTTCAATCCTATGTTGCCTTTTACAAAAATGCTTTGACATCCTGCCGAGATCCTGCAGTTGACCCCGCAACCATAACCGCGAAGAAACGATTTTTTCAACTTTCACGCAAATAATGCTCCTTCTTTTTAACCACGAGAATATTAGTTTCAAACCACACGTCTATGAGGCATTAGATAAATTGGCGACCATCGGTACCACGTTTGTCTGAAGCAGGTCAATCTGAATAGTGGCTTTGACATTCCCATCTCGCTGATCGTCTGCCGTAGAAGGAGCTTATTCCAGAATTTGTTATGAGAAATATATTTGATGTCATCGATTTCCTTCTAGATACGTTAAGTTTCCGATCCTGTAACAAATTTTTGCGTTCAGTTTGAAAAAAAATGTTCCGATATTTGTAATGATACAACGTCGCGAAGTTTATTCCAAAGTTTTTATACCATTATTTTCAGTTCATCCAGAAATCGGGGATCTGAGTAAGCATAACTTTATATCCAACAGTATTCATTGTTTACGAAGTTCGAACATCGAACATTGAATGTCTTAGATTTCAGAACCTAGAGCTAATCTATCTTCTATCTATCTATCTTCTATTTATATATATATATATATATATATATATATATATATATATATATATATATATATATATATATATATATATATATATATATATATATATATATATATAAAAATGCAGAGGTCGTTCTATTTAATCGCATCACGTAAGAACGGATGGACGGATTTAGATGATTCTTTTTTTGTTTGATCAGTTTTTACCCCCACCGGGTTCATACATCAATAAAATTTAGGAAATTCACCGGAAAAGTGGGGAAAATCCATAAAGTTATTTTGTATGGAAAATAGAATTTTCCGTTGAAAAAGTCGTCAATGATTGCTAGATCTACGATTGATGTTTGGCGCGCAACGAGTTGCATAAGTGCTTGACCGTCGAAGGAAAGAATACTAGATCGTTGAGAGAATCTTTTGGCGCGCAACCCGTTGTTTTCTGTGGAGATTTCAATGCGTACTTGATCGATGTGATTCGTCATTTCGTGCCTCACGTGCTCAAAGGTGTATCAAAATAATTGAACAAATGACATAATTGCGTAATACTTACCAAATAAATTTTGTATTAAAACCATTGTCGGTAGGAGAAAAAAATCTAATATCGTATACCAGTCAACAAATCAGCAAATTAAATAGAACGAATTAGGGTTGAAAAGTCACAACTTGTGGCTGAACACCCAATTTAAATCTTAATAATTTAATTTTAACTCATATTATTTAAAAAAAAATAGAACGAATTGACGAATGGACTATACTTGGAAAGGTTTAACGTAAAAAGAATATATCTTTTACATGATAATTTATTAAGGCGCGTGTTATAAGTGCTAATTACATGCTACTGTCAAATACGACTTCTGTAATGGAATGAAATTTTGAGGTGTTCGTGAAGAACATCAAAATTTGACAGATCAGGAGGAAACTAAAATCAATGCGGGACTTCAGTTTCATTGCCATGAATGCAGATGCAGAGTCTCATAACCATAAGTGCATATCGAAAATATGTTCTTCTTCAACATTGTGTTAATTTTTTCAACAAGAAACTCGGGCTTATGTTTTCAATAGCCGGAGAAGCAGGTAGTGAATATTAGTAACAATTTATATTACACACAATCTACCAGGTCAATTCGGTCACACGCAATGTGTAAAAAATTACTGAACATTCAAAAGAAGACAGTCAGAATTGTTTTTGGGTTTAACTTAAGATTCGTTCTATGACTCAGACTTTTTTTCCATTGCTATGAATCTATCGAGAAGAGTCTGTATACTGATACCATAAAACCATTATTTATGAGATCTGCTGTTCCTGCTTATTTTCGCTTCACTGTAACAGAAGTACTGCACTCTTTGCACATTGATTCTCTGGTCTCTCATCGCGATTCGTTGATTGTAGGGTGAGTATTCGGCAAAATGACGTTGTTGCTTGACTTATTAATGCGAATGCCTTACACACTTCGAAAAAACCTCGTGATTTTACATCTTATAAGATGTACACAAATGATGCGTCGCATTTCACGTAAATATACGTTCAAAAACATGTACATGGAATTCAATGAAATAAAAGGAAACTACTGACAGTGAGAGCGGAGACTTGATCCGAGAATCATTGGATCGCAAAGTACGTCCATTAATCGATTGAACCATGGAAGCACGCATCAGCTTTTCTTACACATAAATTCAAGCAGTTGCATTTGCTAGCCGAATAGAAATAACATTTGGAATCAGTAAAATTCAGGCTCATCCAGCATTAAGTCTTTACTAATGGAATTTTTCGTCATTTGACAAATTAGGTCCTAATAATTTACATCATATGTGAGATTAGATCCCCTGTAAAATTCTAAATTTGTGTGAGTGAATATATTTAAATGAATTCATTGTTCATTATCAAGTTAAAGAACAGTTCAATTGCTTTATTTTTTATAGAACACTAGCTGACCCGTCGAACTTCGTCTCGCCTGAAATTATTTTTTTAAATTTGTGTTTTCGAACAGCAGAGTTTCCAAACGTTAATGTTTCTTTCCATTGTTTTACTGATTACTTGGCTTACAATAAACGAATTACGACAAATTCATATCCAGCACAATAACTTCGTCCCGAAGAAGAAATATCATCAAGAATTATTGTGGATATGTTCAATGCTTTTGTTACGCAAAAACTAAACAAATGCACCGTTTACCATCTCATCCTTCGAGTCAGTGTATTGAACAGCGATTGTAGATCTCTCTCAAACTAAAGATTTGACATGTGGGATGATGGATTGGATTGAATCATATCTGACTGGTCGTAGTATGACCGTGAGAATTGGCAACTGCGTTACTCCATCATTCATCGTGAGCTCTGGTGTTCCTCAGGGAAGCCATCTAGGACCATTCATATTTCTGCTATATCTAAATGATCTGAATTTCGCATTGCAATGCATGAAGCTATCATTCGCCGACGATTTCAAACTGTTTCATCTCATCAAATATCTGAAAGACTCAAACTTCTTGCAGTCACAGTTGGATGTATTTTCTAACTGGTGCAACGCCAACAGAATGGTTATTAACGCCTTCAAATGCTTCGTTATCTCCTTCTCTCGTAAACGAACCACGATCATGTATGATTACACTATTTCGCAAGCTGTACTAAAACGGGAGGTATCAATTAAGGATCTAGGAGTGTTATTGGATTCAAAACTTAGTTTCAAAGATCACATAGAATATACCCTCTCTAAAGCATTAAAGATGCTAGGTTTCATCTTTCGCATCTAAAAAAATTTAAATAACATATACTGCCTGAAATCGTTATATTGCGCTCTAGTTCGCGAGTATGCTGTTGTTGTTTGGGCACCATATTATCAAACAGATAAGCTACGCATTGAAACTGTTCAGTGCAAGTTCATTCGTTTTGCTTTGCGTCGCCTGGAGAGATCCATTTAATCTTCCAAGCTACGAAAATCGTTGTAGACATACACTTCGATTTGCTATCTGTCCGCCGTGATACACAAAAAGCTGTTTTCGTCGCGGACCTCATCCAATCTCGAATTGATAGTGCAGATCTCCTACAACAGCTAAGTTTTGACATTCTTCGGCGTAATTTGCGGTTTAATCCCTTTCTCAGAATTCCTAACTATGGGTTCATTGAACCGTTTTCGAGTATATGTCGCGTATTCAATACTTGCTCTGATGGAATTAATTTCAATTTATCTCGTAACGCCATTAGAACCCGTTTTCTCCAAATCTTTTCCCGCTAGTTTTATTAGGATAATTAGTCAATATGAATAGTTGCTAGTTAGCTTTGTAGTTTAAATAAGGGTAATTAAAGATCTCGTTATGTATCATTTGGTCAAATGTTATTTGTTGATACAAAAGATGAGAATGTTTTATGCCTGCTGGAGAAGGAGAACCAAAATCTCAGCTCCAGCAGGCTTTTCCCTTGCTCCTAAATAAACAAATAAATAAATTAACAGATGGATGAAAAAGAGATGACCAAGATAAATACTTAAATTGACCCCACAAATTTCCAGAAGCAGCCCTCGGGGATTGTTGTTTATCATTGAATATTAAGACTTATTTGTACTGAAGACGTTTAAAATTTAATAGCAAATCCTTCGGGATTATCGAAAGTAATAAACTAATTTTGAACGGTTGTCCATAACCTACTTCACCGCTACTGATATTACTTAGTCGTGTTTGATGAATGTTCGTAGCAGGATAATGACAGGATCAATTTTCGATTAACGAATTAGCGATAAAATGAAAAATACTTGGACATTCGAAAATTCAAATTACCCTTTTATTAAATATTGTGTCCATTAACTTTGACATGAACGCTATATTCGTTCAAGAATTGTATCAAAAGGCCTCTCATTCGTCGAGCCACCACATCGGTTTGCTTAGTATTCAGTCCTGAGAATCAATATTCTGTTCTAGCGGAGTGAACATGAGGAGTGATTATACCAGTATTCTTCTTATCGTTAAAGCCAATGTATAAAACAGCAGATCTCACAACTAATGGTTCTTACATGTCACGATTTCTCCTTCAGATATGATATTCACGATTCCCATATGGTAATTCGTCAAGTAATCCAAAGTTCAAAAAATGAAATGATTTGGCTTAAGCAGCTTACAAATGTCATGAATACCATAAATATTTTCATCTGAACTCATTATTTCAACAGCAGAATCCTATCATTGATACGTAAAAAAATCGTTACATAATTTGATTTGTTCAACTCACGGCCACGATGGCCAACATAATTCATCTAACTACATCTACTGGTAAATGACATTAGAACTTGTATTTCTGTTTACGGTATAGCTAAAACAGTCATTTGGCAAGTAATGATTTTGATACCCTATTAAGCACGTGTTTCCAAATGACGAATCAATCATGCATGTAAAATCTCCACCCAAATCTACTCGTTGTGCGCCAAACGATTTTCCAAAGATCTAGTATTCTTTTCTTCAACGGCGAAATACTGAGCATTTCCTTGCGCGCCAAACATCAATTGTAAATCTAGCAATCATTGGCGACTTTTTCAGTGGAAAATTCCATTGTCCATACAAAATAACTTTATTGGTTTTTCCCACTTTTCCGGTAAGTTTTCCTAATTTTTTTGATGTACGAACCCGGTGGGGGTAAAAACTGATCAAACAAAAAAAAAAGCATCTCAATCCGCCCATCCGTTCTTACGTGATGCGATTACAAAGAATGATCTCTGCATTTTTATATATATAGATTGATCTGACACGCTGTGTAACATCGATTCATTACGACTTTGTTATGGTATTAGACTAGCGGTGAGAGAGGAGAGAAGTAAAAAAAGAATTTTCCTCCTGGTGATCTAAAATGATTTAATATTCGGCTTGAAAAGCCCTATTACGTCTGCAAATGCAATGACGACCCAGTCACGAGGGCAGCCATTGAAAATTTGCGAAATCAATCTGAATAAGAGAAACCGTTATTCCGATTCTGTAAACTTAGGAACGGCTTCGTATTCAACAGAAGAGAAGATAAACAAAATTACGACCATTTGAAAAGTTCACAGAGGTTTCAAGAAAACTATTTTGGTCGAGACGAAGTTCGACGGGTCAGTTAGTTCTTAATAATACTTTAGTGGCTTAGAGCAGCCACCAAGAAAATATATGTTTAATTTGTATATTCCTAAGTAGTCCACAAGCTCACTCTATAAATATCAATGATATACGGATACCAAAAAATACTTGTTGATGATAATTTAAAGAAGAAAAAATATTTTTTTTTAACATTATGAGAAAACTTGGCAACCTTGCGATACGAAATGAGATGAAAACAAAGCGCAATCAAGTGAATTAAATGCAAATTTTCATCTCATATTTTTCATTGCTTTTATTGCTTATCAGGTAATTTCAGAAGTCTTTATTCGTTGAATAAACATTACCAATTATAACGTCATCCAACATTGAAAAGTAGTGTAATTATGTGAAATAGTGATCATGTTTTAAGGCGAATCGATTAGTAAATATACAGAAACATGATGAATTGTAAAACTTCAGACGAAAGTGGTTCCTAAATCAAAAAGTGAGTTTATTTTAAATGAAAAAAGCGATCGTTGAAGGTTTTTTAACTATTTTTTTTCAATTGGAAAGTGTGGCAAAATCTAGAATAAATGTTTTAAAACGTTCCACAGTTTTGTTCAGGTACGTTTAAAGATATGATTATTGTTCAAAGTTATGAGGTGAAGGAATGAGATGGAAATTGAAGCTGAGATGAAATAGGGACCCCTCTCCCTATTACCAACAATCTTACACCTTCTTCCATTCGTTTCGTGAAAGAATTAGAAAAAATACTCAAACCGGGGAAATGTTATTAGGAAATCAAATCTGGAGTAGTTTTGTTACACTTTCGTGTTGTGAAATTTTGAAAATACACCCAGATGAGTAATAGTAAAGAAAGACGTAGTAACGGCAATGTTCACCAAAAAACAGAAGCTTTCTGGTTTGGCAAGCTATTTGAGATTGTGGTTTAAAAACCAAAATCTTCATAACTAAACGATAAGTTAACGACCAACTAACAAACTCCAAACGATTAATTTCATTTAGGGGTAAACCTAAGTTTGTGCTTGGGGCACATAACCGTTTTTACTTTTCTTTACGTTTCGTCTTAGACTCGTCAGTGCAGAGCAGTTCAAATTGAACTGCTTAATGCAAACTTAAATAGTTCAACTTGAACCGCTAAGCAGACGTAAAGTTAATGCTACTTGCAAAACACTTATTAATTGGCACCGAAGTGCCATGTCTTTGCTGACGTGCCGAACGAAAACGTTATTTTCGGCTAATACTGGCCGATTCAGGTATGGTCATTTAGGGGTAAACCTAAGTTTGTGCTTAGGGCACATAACCGTTTCTACTTTTCTTTACGTTTCGTCTTAGACTCGTCAGTGAAGAGCAGTTCAAAGTTAAACTGTTTAAGTTTGCATTAAGCAGCTCAATTTGAACTGCTCTGCACTGACGAGTCTAAGACGAAACGTAAAGAAAAGATTAATTTCAGTTAACCTATGAATTGTTAACAAGTCCACATTGAGCATTCAATTTTTCCTTGAAATCCCCCTTTTTAACGGCTGTAATATCGGATTGCAAATAACATTTGTTTGTACTAGATGGTAAAACAAAAACTCTTTCGAAAAATTATTCGAGTACGAATCAACTTTGGCAATATGCAAGAGCTCGATTAATACTTCCGTGTATGTTTTAATCCATTTGAGGCGAACATTGCATTGGAGCGAGGCTAGTTAATGAAACGATGGTACGAAATGGGTCGAAGGAATTCAACAGAGCTAGCACCTATCGGAGGCTAAGAATAAAGTTATTCGCATAAAACGGATCACTTGGACCATCCTGAACTGTATTAGCCTTTTCACTCGCTGTCGATTTCGTAACATAATAAATCTCCGCGTGTCCGAAATTACCGAAATTTACCGTTTATTGTGCAAATCCTCGGAATCCTCAAATTAATTAGCAAAGATGTAACTAATTTGATATGCTATAAATATTTAATATTTAAATTTCACCCCGATCATCTCTCTCGCTAGAGCTGTGTCAGTTCGGATAACCGAACTCACGGAAATTTTGCACAACCTCCAGCGGCACTGGAATGCCAACCAAAATTCAAAATAGGAACAAAAAAAACAATTTCGTTTCACGGTACCGCGACAGTAGCTGCGGCAGCCACAGTTGATAAGATCAGTGTCCAGCGGCGGCTGCGTTGTCACGAACTGGACTGGACGGTCCAGGGACTAGACTACCGGAACAGGTTTTCAACCCCGCGGAAAGTAGTAATTAATAGATTTGACGATTTGCCATGCCGTATTAAGTTTTGAGATCGCTTGTTTTTTTTTTTTGGCAGTCAACTCTTTATGACACTTGGATGGCCACGGCCAGATGGTTCGGGGGAAATTACTGCCGCCCAATTCATTTTATTGCAAGACCAAAGTTGGTTAGTTTCGAATAGAAAGAGAGAGAGAGAGACAGAAAGATGGTCAATCGGCAAGTCTATTTCTTTTTTTTTCTGAAATCTAATCAATTTGCTGACCAATCAACCCATCGGTTGATAATTCCCGGTCTTAGCTGGATAGGGGCTTAGCTGTGAATAATCAGACGAGCAAAACTGTAATTGCCAAGCTTACCGAATTCTCTGCCAGATCAAATTAGAGAGAGCTTAGTTCGACAAATCGCGGCGATCTCCGATCCCTCCCCCATCCCAGTACGTCTAGCTGCTCCGAAAATGAAACCATTCCCTGTGCCATTATCTGCCATGATGATTCAATTTCTTCCGTTCGTTATATCGATCAGCCTGGAAGTTGACTGACCAACTGTCAAAGGAAGCGAGCTACCGGCTACCTTGGCATTACCGACGTAACCGACTGGGACTTATTATTTTTTGACGAACCCTCCGTGCGTAACCTGTAATTACCCAACACCGGACCGGACAATGGTGAACCCAACCAGAAAACCCACACTCGCCCGTGTTGGTCCAATCTGTCCGTAAGCATAAACTAAACGATCTCTGGCTTCACCAGCCTCCAGGAACTGGAACGTGAAACAGCTTCAAAAGGACCCAAGAAACAATTAATTTTCGATGCTCTGCTTTCAAGTCGACGAACGATGATGAAAGTGAAGTTCTTCAAATTCAAATTTTGATGGTAAAGCAAGAAAAAAAACAAGATTCCATAATTACATATCTTCCGTGGGGAGGGGGAAGAACCAGTCAGAACACCAAAGCCTTCTATGGTTAGTTCGATTTCAGCAAGGAAACCATGGCGACTTGATGATTTTTGAATTTATCGCAGCAATTAACGAGTCAAAATTCCGCAATCATTGACACCGGACGCAATAATTGTGACAGGTGGTTTGCAAATGATTTCGTCGCTTGTGGTGATATTTTTGTCCCCGATTCCCGATTCCGTTGAGTTTGAACAAATGAAATTCAAATCAATTGTTGCCGAAGTAATTTGCCGTTCGGGAAAAAAAATCAACTCCGACTGTTTTCCATAATCTCCCGCGGGGTAATGTTTTGAAACTGACCATTTGGCGTCCAACGCCTGGACTGGGGCTGATCGATTTCCCAAATAGCCGGTGTAACGTTCTCGAAAATATCATGTTCAGTGTCGCCCTTTCCGAGGAATGCCATTTTCAAACACAGGAGAATACCGAGAGTGAAAATTTCCACCGATCATTCGATACTTTCGCTCCTGGGGTCCTCCTCGGCAGGCACCGAGGGATATCCCGCACTTTTGTCCCGTTGTTCACTGGAAATTGATGTACAAGCAAGAGTGACACTGCAGTAATTGGATTTCGCTTTCGTTCCGTTCTTTGGTAAATTACTTCACTGCTCCTCTCAATCTCTGGACCGGGGTTGAAAGTTAACTGATTTTATGAGGTATCGGTAGCCTCTTTGATAGAACTGATTGTCGTCACATCACAAACCATCGCCGTCACCGCGAAAAACACGAAAATTTGATAACCCCCCCCCCCCCCCCCCCCTCCGGTGACAGGCAGTTCGGGACATGGCCAACTGTGATAGCATCTCATTGGGGCGGAGCGCTGCTCTGTTTGACACACACGGGACGCCTGTTGCTGGAATATTTTCAACAGGGACCAATGTTTTATCGAACAGAGAACAACAGTATAAAAGCGAAACCAGTTGGCACAAGTTATCAAGGCTTGGTGAATGTGAACAAAAACCTCCGAGGACCGGTCCGGCAGCTGCTATGTTACGCGGGCTTTTTTATTTTTGTTTTCACTTGACTGCATATTTGTGTAAAGGAAAGAAAAACAACCACCAGCCAATGCTTCAACTATTTTGAACTATTCAGACAAAACTATCAGCAAAATGAAGCAGTTGAGTAAACTTTAAAAATGACGTTATTTAGCCCCACTAAATTATGACATTTAGCTTTTGGTTTAAGGGTAATGCCACCACTGCAAATTTAGTCAATCTGTTTTGATATAATTGAGTTCTTCACAAACATTGCTACTTGAACGACAACGATTTTGAGTAGTTTCAGAAAACGCTTCTTTCGCTATAAAGACGCGTTTTTATTTCAATCAGTTAGTAACGGTTCAGGAAAATTTAACAAACTACAAACAAACCAATTTCATTCGCAGTTGTGGTTATAAGTGTTGAAGCTGTCCGAAGAGTCAATACAGGATGTTACACAGTTGAAAAATTAGAAGAGAAAAACATAAGTCAAAAATTAAAATGTAATAAGTAAAAAATCGAAAGTTCAATCTAAAATTAAAACAAAATAAAACAATCTAAAATTTAAAATCAAGAAGTCACTATTAAGACTTAAATTCTACATTTCAAGGACACAAAATCAAAAGCTTAATGTCTGAAGTCATGAGTCAGAAGGTCAGAGAAAAAAATTATAAAAATAAAACAGTTAAATAGTTGAAAAGTTTCGAAAATAATAAACAAAAATAATGTAAAGTTTATTTAACAAGCCAAAAAGTTGAAAATTTAAAATTATTGAGAAGTTTAAAGTTAAAGAGTTAAGCAACAAAAATAAACATTTTAGTTGCTTGAATTTTTAAACTTTAAACTTTTTTTTTATATTTAAAGAAGTCAAACAGTTAAATAGCAAAGCAGTCAAAAAGTTAAAGAGTTAAGAAACTAAAAACTAAAATGACAGAAAGTTAATTTAAAAAATAAAACAGTTAAAAATCGAAAAGTTAATAAGTTAACAACTTAAAAGGTTCATAAGTTGAACAGTCAAAACAGTCAAAAAGGTAAAAAATGGAAAAAATCACAAGTTAAACAGTCAAAAAAGTAAAAACCTTGAATGTTTAACAGTTAGAAATCAAAGAGCTGAAAAGTGGAAGAGTTGAAAAATTCATGTTTGAAAAACTTAACAGTTGAAATGTTAAAAAGTGAAGCAGTTAAACAAGAAGTTAAAAAATAAAAAAGTTAAGTAGCTACAAAGTTAAAAAGATGAAAAGTTAATAAGTTAAACAATCAAAAAGTTAGAAAGTTGAAATATTTTAAAGTTTAATAAATTAAGAATTAAAAAGTTGAAAAATAAAACAAAAAACAATTTAGAAAGTTGAAAAATTAAGGAGCTTAAAAAGTTGAACAGTCAACAAGTCAATCAGATGATATATTTTGAATTTTAATGGTTAGAAATCCCAAAAGGTTGAAATTAAAGAGTTAGAAAGTTCGTAAGTAAAAACGGTGAAGTAAAAAGGAAAGAAAATTAAAAATTGAAAAGATAAAAGTTTAAAAATTTGAACAGGTAAAAAGCAGAAAATTGGAATATTTAAAAGTTAAAATATCAAAAAGTTACAGATAAAAAGTGAGTAGAAGTTTTCAAGTTTAAAAAAATAATCTTATATTAAAAATACAAAAAGATAAAAAGTTAAACAGTTAAAAGTCAAAACGTTGAAAAGTACAAAACTTGAAAATTAAAAAAATTAAATATTGAAAAATTTAAAAATTTCAATTTTTTAGACTTTTTAATTTTATAACTTATAAAACATTTTTATTCTCAACTTTCTTGAATTTCAATTTAAAAAGTAAAAAAAAAGAAGTCAAAAAGTTAAGTAGCCAAAAAGTTAAAAAGATAAAGAGTTACAGAGTCAAAAAGTTAAAAAGCTAGAAGGCTTAAAAATTTAAAAGTTTCATTGTTAGAAATCAGAGAGTTTGAATTTAAATAACTGAATAGTTGAAAAAGTTAAACTAACTAAATTAAAAAGATAAGAAGTTAAACATTTAGAAAGTAGAGAAGTTAAACAGTTAAAAAGTGAAGAAGTCAAAAAAAGAAAAAGTTAACAAGCAAGAAAGTTAAAAAAAACAGAAAGTTAATAAATTAAACAGTCAATAGCTAAAAAGTTGATATATTTTTAAGATTAAAAGTTAATAAATTTTTTTGAGATGACACTAAATTTCGATGTTTCATGCAGTTTTAAGAGTTTCGGCATCAAAAATTTTTTTCGATTTTGGAAATTTCTCTCCCCCCTATGGTATGGAAAGAGAAAGGCAAAAATTGTAGAATTAGAAAGAAAAGAGATTCAAAAATTCAACAGTCAAAACGTAAAAAATTTATATATTTTAGTTAAAATGTCAGAAAGTTAAGTTAAAAAATAAGAAGTTAAAAATTTAAAGAGTGGAAAGTTTGAACATTAAAAGTCACAAAGTTGAAAATTTAAAAAGTTAAAATGTTAAACAGTTAAAAAGAAGACAAGTCAAAAAATTACAAAGTTAAGAAGCTAAAGAGTTGATAAGTTAAATAGTTACAAAGTAAAAAAAGAAAATTTGAGAAGTTAAACAGTTTTAAAATAAAGAAACTAAAAACTTAAGAAGCTAGAAAGTAAAAAAGTTAATGAGTTAAACAGTTAAAAAGCTGATACTTTTAAAAGTTTAAAAATTAATAAATTAAAAAATTAAAATAAAATAAGTACAAAGTTAGATAATTGAAAAAAGAAAGAGGTTAAAAAGTTTAACAATTAAAGAGTTAATACATTTTAAGGTTAATAATGTTAATAATAATGAAAATGTCAAGAAGTTAATATGAAAAAGTTAAAATGTTACTAAGTAAAATGAACGGCTGAAAGCAAAAATCGGATAAGTGCAACTTAGTTTGGAAAACCCGTTTAAGTATTTTTGAGTGCAAAAATCGGATAAAAACATTGAGAGCAAAACCCGGACATGGACTTTGCAATGCAATTATCGTCTAAAAACATTTATTCTGCAAGAACTGGACAAAATAACTTTGAATGCAAAAACTGGACAAAAACTTAATCGGTTCTTCCAAAACAAATGTATTTATCAGGTTTTTGCATTCAAAGTTTTTACCGACTGTCGCTTTGAAGTCTAAAGTCTAAAGTCTAAAGTCTAAAGTCTAAAGTCTAAAGTCTAAAGTCTAAAGTCTAAAGTCTAAAGTCTAAAGTCTAAAGTCTAAAGCCTAAAGTCTAAAGTCTAAAGTCTAAAGTCTAAAGCCTAAAGTCTAAAGTCTAAAGTCTAAAGTCTAAAGTCTAAAGTCTAAAGTCTAAAGTCTAAAGTCTAAAGTCTTAAGTCTAAAGTCTAAAGTCTAAAGTCCCAAATTGAGTTTGAGATCTAAAGCGTAAAGACTAAAGTCTGACTTTAAGATTTCGAGAGAGTCAAAACCCAGAAATCTAAAGTGAAATATTTAGATCCAAAAAACATAAAGTCCAACGTCTGAAGTATAAGAGCAAATTCAGTAGCTGCGAGATTCATGTGGGTGGTCTATAATATAACTGAAACTGAAACAAACGTACAAACGCCGTTTTAGTTTTATTTATTAGTTCTTCTGTCAAATTTAAAACTGGTATACGATGCCGTTCTATTTTTTCTATATTTGAAACACAGATAAATATTTGAAACACAGATAAACGCTGCATATTTGTAACACAGATAAACGCTGCTTAACTGCCAGTTTATGTTGTTATAAATTCTAGATTTAAATTTTAAAACTGACATAAACTATGCATCTAGAACTAGAACACTCCTGAACATGCCCTAAAGCCTACTTTAAATCTTAAATCTTAAATTCTACATATCAAAGAGCAACATCAAAAGCATAATATCTGATGTCATGAGTATGTAGCTAAAAGCAAAGAATCATGAAAATAAAACAGTTGAATAGTTGAAAAGTAGAAGTTTTTAAATTAAAGAGTTATTAAGCAAAAAGATAGAAAATTAAACAGTTTATATACAAAAAGATGAAAATTTAAAATTATTGAGAAGTTAAAATTTTAAAAAGTTAAGCAATTAAAATGTCCATTAGTAAAGAAGTCAAACAGTTAAAGAGTTAAGAAACTAAAAATTAAAATTACGGAAAGTTAATCTAAAAAGCAAAACAGTTAAAAATGAAAAAGTTGAAAATTAAAAAAAATTATTGATTGATAAATTAATAAGTTTACCAGTCAAAAAGTTTAAAATTGTTAAAGTTAACCAGTTAAAAAAGTAAAAAGTTCAACAGCTAGAAGTGTTAAGTGAAGTTGAAAAGTAAGAAAAATGAAAAAGTTAAAAAATTTAAAATTTAAAAATTCAACTTAAAGTGTTAAAAAGTAAAGAAGCTAACCACTATGAAAAAGTAAAAAAGTTAAAAAGTAAAAAAGCTGACAAGTTAAAAATAAAATAAGTAAAAAGTTAAAAAATAGAAAAGTTAGAAGTTAGAAAGTTTAACAGACAAAAAGTTGAATAGTGCATATGTCAAGAAGTTAAAATTAAAAACATAAAAAAGTTTAAAATAAAATTATAAAATTAAAATTAAAAATTGAAAACAATAAAAGGTAAAAGATTGAACGTTAAAAAATTGAGAAACTGATACATTTTATAGATAAAAGGTTAAAATGTCAAAATGTTAAAGCTAGAAAATAAGGAGAAGTTCAAAAGTTTAAAAATCAAAAACCTAAAAAGTGAAAAATTACAAAAGATAAAGATGTTAAGATGTTAAACAGCTGAAAAGTAAAACAATCAAAAAGTTAAGAGAAGCTAAAATGCTAAACACCTATAAAGTTAATAAGTTAATAATTTAAAAAAAGTGAATAAGATTAAAGGTTAAAAATTTAAACAAAACAAAAAAGAATTCCTGTTCAAAAGTTAAAATGTTACAAGGTTAAAAAGTAAAAAAGTTTTAAAGTTAGAAAGTTATTTTTTTTTTAATTTAAAAGGTTAAAAAGATAAAAAGTTGAAAAGTACAAAAGTTAGAAGTAACAAGTTAAAAAATTAAAAAGTTGAAGTGTTAATAAGTTAAAAAGAAGAAATAAATAAAAAACTAAAAATTTTAAAAATAAAAAAGTGAAAAGTTAAAGAGGTTAAAAATTGATATAAGTTTAATAGGAAAATAAATGAAAAACTAAAAATTTTGAAAATAATAAAAGTAAAAAAATGATATCTTTAAAAGTTTATTAGTGAATGTGTCAATAAGTTAAAATCAAAAAGTTAAGAAATAAAAAAAATAATAAGTAAAAAAGGTAAAATTAAAGTTAAAAAAAAATAAAAAGGTTGAATGTGAACCAGTCAAAAAGTTGATATATTTTAAAGTTAAATTTGCTAGTAAATTTATAAAATAAATAGAAACTTAAAAATTAAAAAAAAAAAACTAAAGAAATTTTACGGCCTAAAATTAAAAAAAAATTAGAAGCTGAAAATTTTAAAATTTTAAACGTTCAATTGAAAAGTTTAAAAAGTTAAAAAAATTTAAAGTTATTAAGATATAAGATATAAAGTTAAGGAGCTAAAAGGTTTTTAAATTACACAGTTCAAAAATTTAAAAAAAATAACAGTTGAAAATTTTTAAAGTTAAAAGCTTGAAAAGTTGATTATTGGGATTTGAGCCGTTAGTGGAATGAAACTAAACGGTTTTTTGAAAGAAAAATGAAAATTCTCCCAAATACCACTATGCACTTTTTTTTAACTATTTCATTATAATACTAATGTAATAGTGACAGACAGATGCCAGTATTTCAAATGTTGTTTGCATTCATCCTCAGTGAACTAGCTTAGAATTTTTCTTTTGATAAGTTTTCAACTATTTAATGTTAAAAAATGAAGAAGTTAAACAGTTAAAAAGTTTTCATTCTAAAAGGTTATAAAGTTTAACAGTTAAAAAGTTAATTTTGAAGTTTCAAAAGTTAATAAATAAAAAAATTTAAAAAAAAAAACAATAAGCAAAATGTTGTAAAGTTAAAGAGGCTAAAAAGTTGAACAGTCCAAAAGTTGAAAAATTCATATGTTTAAAAATTTAAAAATTAACATGTCAAAAAGTTGAAGTTAAAGAATAAATAGAAGTTTGAAAGTTTAAAAGCTGAAAACAGAAAAAAAATTAAAAAGATAAGAAAGTAAACAGTTAAAAATAAAAAAGATCAAAAAATTAAAATTTGAAAAGATAAAGAATTTAAAAGTTAAAAGTTAAAGAAAGCAACATGTTAGATAGTTAAAAAGTAAAGTAGTGAAAAAGTTAAGAGAAGCTAAGGAGTTAAAATGATAAAGAATTAAACAACTTAACAGTTAAAAAGTTATAAAGTTTATTAGTTTTTTTTTTTTCATAAATACGTTTATTTCTTAAGGCAGTTTACATAAGTTTTTCTTCGCCGTAGCATCACTTTTACATAATATTCTTATCCTAATTTAATTCTAACATAGTCACAACGTTTTGCATTTAGAAGTTTATTAGTTAAAAAAGTAAAAAAGGTAAAAAGAGTTCAGCAGTAAAAAATTGAAAAGTTTATCTATTTCAAAGTTTAAAAGTTAAAATGTCAAACAGTAAAAGTTAAAAAATATAAAGGATGAAATTAGAATAACAAAAAAAGTCAAAAAATTAAAAAGGTAAAAGGTTACAAAGTTCAACAGTCAAAAAGTTTAACAGTTAAAATGTAAAAAGGTTAAAAGTAAAAAAAGTAGAGATTTAAAAGTTTAAAATCTTGAACATTAAAGTGTAAAAAATTAAAAAAGTTCACGATTCGCGGCACAATCATCGTACAAGATCAGATGACATTCTTTTTTCTCCGGAACAATATTTATAGATCAAAACAAATCAACGTTATGGATTCCCTTCGGTTAACTGTTCTCGTTAGAGTGACAACAGCTGTTCGTATGAAATGACAGCTTTGTTCCAAACGAGAAACGATCTGTCAAATTCAATGAAAAGCAAATGAAACTGCCAACATTGCGGATTAAATGTTTGGAATTGTTGTCAACATTACTGATGAGATGTCATCACTCTGGTTATTGGCACTCTATATTTCGTCATTTTAAGGTTCTACTTACAATCTTGGGAAAGCAATGGATTGTGAAAATTCGAGAAAAAAACATCATTTGATTCAGAACAATAAACTAAATGAATAGATATTTCTTTGTAGAATTTCAGTTCAACGACAGTAGTGAAAAGTGCTGTTGCGTTTCGCAACAATGACCGTTTTCCTAAGATTGTAAATTACTCTTTAAATCACTGCGTTACATAATACTACCGCTCATCGGTAGTTCTTTGAAAGAATCGAAAATCTCAGCCCATTAGGCAGCTGATCAATTCGATGACATTGATTGTCACCGATCGATTATGACAGCTGGATTGGCATCGAAGCCGTTTCCATAGCCGCAGTTCAGCTTTAAAGATTAAGGCGAAAATAGAGAGCGAAAAAAAGCCTACTGCGACTAGGCAAAACCATATGCAAAAACCACGGGACTAGGACTGCTGGGGCGGTATGCGGCCAGTACTGGCTATGGGTGGCATTCTGTGGTACAATGCCATGTTCGCTGTCCGTCCGTCCGTCCGTCCGTCCGTCCGTCCTGTTGTGGCCTGAAACCCCTCAGGCCATGGCGGAGAAAATGTAGCGGAAAGCTCGTGTCTTGTGCCTGTGACTGTCTGATCTCGTTTTGTGCCATTGCAAACCGGGCGAATGGGGCTGCACTCCGAGAAGTTCGTTTCGATTGTAAGCAAAGGAGTACGCAATCTGGTTGTGCTGCTGCTGGTGGTGGTGGGGAATCGTTTCCATTCGTTTTGTAATATGTAATTGCATATTGATGATTACACAAAGTTTTCACTTAGTTCGAAGAATGAAGGTATCGACGTCTCAATATCTCGATGCATGCATGATAGATCGATCGTTATTGGAGCTGATCCAAATGGAAATGGGCTTTTTATGAAGTTTGTTATGCAGATGGAAGTTGCAATTCACTGCTGGAACTGATGAGATTAGTGACAACTGGTTCGAGCCTTCTCTGGAAAGGGGGAAGGGAATTGAAGAACTGCTTGCTCGACATTCCCTCTCTAGCTACGACTCTGTGGTCCGTGAAGCAAAGTGAAGGTCCATTGAAACCCCATGACTATGATTGAAAGGCTTTTGTTTACAAGAATGATGTCATTCGTGTGAAGAAAGAGAAAGATGACAACTCAATTCTTACGCGGTTGGAACAACCGAGAAACAAATGGTGAATGTTCTCACAAAGTACCAACCGAATGCCCTCGTCGGGTTCCAAACCTCATTAGATCCCGTACCATCGCCACAATCCATCACAAGCGACATCCAATTATTGTCGACAAGGGAAAATATTTACTGATGTGTTTCCAGTTCAAAGCAATTCTGAAAACAAACAGCTTTTAATTACTCCCTGTAGACAAGGAGTGAAACATTCCTCTCTCTCTCTTTCTGAAAAAAAAATCACACGCTGTCATCGCGATTACATGCTACATTACATCTGTTTCAGATTGCCCTAGCACCATGCGGGTGTGGTTTTCCACTCCCTCCCTCTCTCTCTCTCTGACAGATCTATTTCCAAATGACTGTTTATTGATCTCTCGTTCGTTGCTTTCTCCCGTCGTTCAATCTCATTAGCCTGTCGCTGTGTTTTCGTTCTGAAAGTGACAAAAGTCCTTATGCATCTCAGTAGGGGTGGTGTTCCTCATGGCCTACTGCTGCCAACGATCTACTACCCGTCTACGTCGTCACGCTTTTGTTGTGGTTTCGAACCTTTTATCGGCATGCCATTTCCTATTCCTATTCCATCATTTCTCAAATGTAGGAGGAGGTGATCAACATCTTCCGTGGCAGATTGAGTTATGATTCGGTGATCTTTTGCCTCGACCTCTCAACGGTTCTACCGTTTTTTTTCCTTGGTTCAGGTGCAGCTCCTAAGCCAGCCAGCCAACGGATCGATAAATCATGTGCTCGGCCGGTTTTGGTCTCGGTCTCGGTTACCGTTGAAATAGATGAGAGTCATTATCGATTCCAGATCGCTCCGGATCTCCCGGTCGGTCTGACCCCGGGGAGAATGTAGTCCAAGCAGTGACGTTTGATATATGAATGTGCGGCCCCGGGACCGCCTGAATATGCTGGAGCGAAATTAATAGATCCGACGAAAGGTTGTTGAAACACTACGCCAAATTGGAACCAGCTGGAGATCGGGTTCCTCTTCGAAAGGGGCTCCAGTCGCTCCGTCTTGTCCGATTTTCAATAGATTGGATTGCCACAGCCGGATTGCCGGAGTGTCATTAATCTCTGCCCGGAATGGTGGCAGGGTTGCATAGTGCAAAGTTTTGCCTCCAAGAAAGAGCGAAGCTACTTGGTAAATTCCGCCATAATCTATGAATCTGAGAAATCGGAGCGCTCCGTTACGACGTTCGGTTTGGTGATGACACAAAGAAGTGATTTACTGACTCAAAATAAGATTTATCATTCAATTTTTTTACATTTTAAAACTTGTTTCACAGCTTCAAACAATCGCGTTTTTTTTCGGCTGATCAGTGGAAAGCTACGAATGAAATGGCCGGGATTTCGAATCCGCCCATCATTCCATAGCAGCTACAGACTCTTTCGTTTGAAGCTGACTCTTGTAAAATTTAGAAATCGATATGTGATCTTGATACCGAATTATCTAAACGTTTCGTCTTCGGATCGTCAGAACCCGTTAACAAAAATTGTAATAACACATGGGCTGAAAAGTCCCTAGTCTAATAAAGAGAATACAATTTTTGGTTCAAACTTTATTCATCAACGTAATCTCCATCAAGAGCAACGCAATTATTCCAGCGCCGCTCTAACATTTCCAAACCGCTTTTGTAGAACGATTTATCTTTTGCCTCAAAATAGGCCTCAGTTTCAGCGATAAACTCTTCATTTGTGCGAGCCTTTTCTCAGGTCTGCTAACAGCCAGTAGCCGCTGGGAGCCAAATCTGGCGAATTTGATGGAAGGGAATAAATTCAGAGTTCAATTCATGTAACACATGGATCAATAAGTCCCGAGACTAACAATGGAAACAACATTTTTTTTGCAAATTTTTTTTTTATTCATCAACATAATCACCTTTTAGGGTGATACAATGGTTCCAACCCAATTTTTCAATACCATGTTTATAAAAAATCATCTTTCGCTTCAAAATAAGCTTCAGTTTCAGCGATGACCTCCTCATTTGAGCCAAATCTTTTTCCCTGGAGCATTTTTTTAAGATCAGCAAAGAGCCAGTAGTCACTGGGGGCTAAATCTGGCGAGTATGGGGGGAGCGGAAGCAGATCAAAGCCCAATTCGTTCAATTTCGCCATTGTTTTCATCGACTTGTTTTTGTTCCATCGAAAGCAATCGCGGCACCCACTTGGAAAAAAACCTTTTTCATGCTCAATTTTTCATGAAGGATAGTAAATACACTTCCATATGATATCTGTGTCATCTCAGCAATCTCACGGAGCTTCACTTTACGATCTTTCATTATAATTTTTGTCACTTCACTCACATTTCCCGGTGTAACGGCATCCACAGGTCTACCCGAGCGTTCCGCGTCATTTGTGTCGGTACGACCACGCCTAAACTCGGCGAACCACCGACAAATCGTTGCTTTTGATGGACAAGAGTCCGGATAACATTTTTCAATCCATTGTTTCGCCTGCACGGTGTTTTTACCCATTAAAAACAATGTTTTATCAAAACACGAAACTCGTTTTTTTCCATTTTTTAAACAAACTACAAAACGACTTTACTCCAACCTCGATAACTCAGCTGTTTCTGGTCGGATCGGCTTAAAATTTTGACCCGTTTCAAGCAAAGATTAGTACTCTAGAAAGACGTGGTTACTGGTTTACTACGAGCGCCATCTCTGCTTTAGTCTCGGGACTTATTGATCCATGTGTTAGTTATGCCATTGTTTTGATTGACTCGTAACACGATGCGTTGTCTAGATGAAACAAAATTTGTTTCTTTGCCATATGCGGTCGTTTCTTGGCAATTGCAGCCTTCAATCGCACCATAACGCTATATAATATTCACTGTTAATGGTATTTCCTTTTTCAAGATAGTCGATAAATATTACACAACGCGCATTCCAAAATACCGAGTCCATAACCTTTCCTTTTTTTTTTTTTTTGAGCTTTCGGGAACTTTGGACAAGGTTCATCAGTTTGCTGTCCACTCAAATGACTATCGTTTCGATTCCGGAGTGAAGTGGTGAACCCATGTTTCATCCATTGTCACATATCGATGCAAAAATTCCGGTTTGTTACGTTTAAACGTTTGGCCATGTTTAAACTGGTGGTGCTCAAAAACATCAACATTTATTTTTGCTTCGCTTAAACGGTATTTTTTCCCATCAAGAAGCAGTGTAAAAAGTAAAAACGAAATGGTTTTTGATCCATTGTTCTGAAAATAACAAAAGTAGCGTCACTCTTAGCACAATATTGTGAGTTATTGTTATTGCTTATGAGCAGAATATCATGACACTTTAGCAGCTGTCTTTTAAAGGTTAGTATTAACTGTAATAAAGGTAACTGCAATAAAACTAGCGCCATCTATATGTTAGGCCCGGAGATTTTCAGCCTATGTCTTACTAATGCACCAAACAAGTTTCAATTCAACAAAAGCAATTTGGAAACGTCGCTGGTTATTCAAGTGAAATGCTTCTGTTTTCTCAATATACGGGGGGGAAAATCATGAACTTCTTTTTTCCGACGTTTCGGTCTTTATTGGACCTTTGTTGTGATCGTTTATCTGTCAGTTCTCACTGAACGTATATTGGTCAAAATTTAATTTGTTAACTTTTATTCGATTCAACACACTTCTAAAGTTTAGTTAGTACGATCCGAAAAACAGACACCGAGGTTATTGCATAACTTAGTCAATTTGTGACAGTTTCTGTTTTATAATCATCGAGCTTGAAAAATAATCTAATAGTAGCTTTGAAATGAACCAAAGCTTGTTAAAATCGGTTATACCATCTCCGAGAAAAGTTAGCATATAAAAAAACGTATTCCTGATTCACCTACTGGTGTGATAATGCCTTTCTCTTCAATCGAAACAGTTTCATTAGAACATTTTTTGCCTTTTTATTAATATAATTTCTGACACTAATTTGGGTTCATTTTTGACATCAATTTATTCGGATTGATTCGAGTATTTCAGTTTTTTTTATACCAAATGTCATAGAACTGGGACTCAGACTCTCTGGGACTTTGAGATTTCTGAAATTCGACGGTTAACTTGAACAGAGACCGCATTGCAGCTCGTTGATTATCTTCGAGAAGTTTTGGTCAATGAGAAAAGTGCAGTTAGGAGATTACGTCACTTATACCATTGTATTTCCGGAACCAAATTTGACATTCGAAATTATTCGATGGCCCAATAGTAGCTTCCAAACAAGGCTAAGCTTGTTAAAATTCGGTTAATCCACCTCTGAGAAAATTGAGTGGTAAAAAAAACAACGCGTTTTGTCGGTTACGGTTTTTAATACCAACATATCTCCGGGACCAGAAGTGACAGTTCTTTCATATTGAAGCTTGAACAATCGCCCAATAGTAGCGTTCAAACAAGCCTAAGCTTGTTGAAATCGGCTTAGACATATATGAGAAAATTGAGCGGTAAAAAAATTCTTTCGAAAGTCCACGCACTTTCACACACACACACACAGACATGTTCCGATCTCGTCGAGCTGAATAAAATAGTATATGGCTCTAGGGGTCTCTGCGGATCCGATCAAAAGTCGCCTTCGCTTCAAAATAGGTTCCTTTTGAACCAAGACAGGCATTCCTGCGGTCAATCCAATTTTCCATACACTTGCCATAGGACTCGGCAGGGATGGCCATCAGTTCCTTCAGCGAATTACTGTTTATGTCCTCGATCGAGTCATGACGCGTTCCTCGGAGTAGATATTTTAGTTATGGAAATAAGAAAAAGTCACAGGGAGCCAAATCTGGGGAATACGGTGGCTGTGCGATGACTTTCGTTTGTTGTTTGGCTGACAATTCAGTCACAATCATGCAAAAATTTCAGTTCTTTTGATAGGAGATTGGCATCGACGTGTGCTGAGTCGATCCACAAGATATGCCAAGATCCTCTGCTATCTCTCTAATGCTAACACGACGCTACTAGATTTGCCACAATGGTTATTTCATTAGCATTTAACATGCACCTTCGGACATGCATTATCGAAGTCGAAACAGTTTTATTGACATACATCAATAATATAATAAAACTAATGTCACGGACACCAAAAATAAATTTGTTGATGGTAATTTCAAAAAGACACATTTTTTTCCCCATAACATTATGCTTTAACCACTTCGGTCGTTCGCCGGCGACTAGTTTTAAATTTGGTCCGTATCTAACGAGAAAAACAGATTCAGGAGATAACATGCGAATACATCTATGAGCTGAAAATTGCGACAAAGTTGCACGAAGAAATAGCCTAATTGAACAGAAGAACCGAGCATCTGTGGTTCAGTTGATCAAATGGCGTGTTTTGTGATCTAATGATTTTCGGTTCAAGTCGCGCTGTTGCTATCGATCTTTTGTTTTTATTTCATTCGATTTCAAGTAATTTTTGAATCACACAGTTTTTACATGTTCTTGAATATAAATTCGCGTGAAAAACGACGCTCCATTTATGTGCATCTTATGAGATGTAAAATCACAAGATTTCTTCGAACTGTGCATGACAAGTCGAATGAAAAAATTCAGTGTTAAATTCGAACTTGGATTGCTCAGTACTAAGCTGGTTTAAATACATGAACAAGACACAAATAAATATCAAATGCAAAAACCGAATGAAAACGTATCTGGTCAGTCGAAAAAAAAATCATTTTACGTAAGAAGTTTCTCGTAAATTTAAACGACAGCGTATGTTTACTGCTTTTTGTTGTTTAGCGTTGCGGTCCGAATAAATTTTATCTTAAAATCCACCTTTACTTTACCCTTTCTGTATTTTTTTCATCAGCTTGTGTGGATATTTTTGGATTTATTCGAAATTCGTAAAAAAACCGTTTCACCTTCTTCAGATTATTCCCAGACAACCAGTAAGCACTAATAATGGCTGTAAAATAGCTTTTTATAAGCACCAGAAATTTTTATAGCTCCATATCTGCAATCTGAAAAATCATCTCTTCGAAATCAATCAGAATTCAGCTTTCTTAGTGCACGCTAGCCTTAAATAAGCTATATAGTTTACCAAAGTCAGCCCTAATTCAGTCTTAAAAGCGATTAAAATGCCACTAAGCGATTATTTACTGCCATAAAGCGACATTAGTATTTGCTTATTGGTTGCGTGGGCAATGCTCACATTCACTATCACTCTCAGCCTTCCATTCAACAGTTAGATAACCTCTACATTGTTGAATTACATATTAAACATATGACTTTGGAAGTTTCAGCACTTCTGCGATGAAACTGGTCAAATAGTTGACATTCTCATATCTTTTTGCCAAATAAAGCTGCTGTACGCCAGCTCAATCGACGCCATTTCAAAAACTTAAGATTCCAAAGATCATACGGTGAACATGATTTTTATTTCCGGACTTTGGTTTTAATGGTTCAGTACATAAACCAATACGACTTATGTTAAGGGTTTCGATTTCTTTTTCTATCCTACTCTACGACGTGAGGCTGAGTGCCAATCTAAAATCCAAAACAATCGGTATTTGATCGTTGTTTCGCTTGTAGCTCGTTGAACTAGACTTAAATGCTTCCTCATCAAAACCGCAAAAAAATCTTTTATTATATCAGACTTAAATGACTATTCTGATGTTTTTCAACACTACCGACCGGGCATACCATGCTTGAACAAATAAAATATGGATCACCGAGTCCCGAGCAAACGAAATCAGGATTGTCAGCCTGCAAATGAAGAAAGAAAAAGGCTCCGAGAGCCAGCAAGGATGAAGTGATAGCTAAAGCACAAGTTTAATTATTCTTATTAGCAGTTCTCAGGTCCTCTCGTCGACAAGGATGAAAAAATGGCTGCAAAAAAAAGAACCTGCACGAGTTCGTAATTAACGTTTGCCGTTGTTTTTTTCTTTTGTTCTGCTCTTTTCTCGTTTCTCGAAAGAAACAAGCGAAAGCAAAGATGCTGTTCCTTTTTGACACAGAAAGAAAGTTCATTTTGATGAGTGGTGAGAAAAAAAATGGCAAAAAGCTTGAAAGCCCTAGAAAGAGACCGAACTTGATTATCCAACAATTCGACATTAAACAGACTTTACTAAAGTCTGACACTTTCGCAAAACAAGCAGATTAAAATTGTTGATCCAAAATGTTGTTGCACTTGTTGCCAGATCGTCCGAGAGAGTTCGGGAACAAAGCCCTACCCGGCAAAAAAAAGTGAACCACAGGAAATCTGTTCCGTTCATTTACTTAGCACAAACCACAAAGAATGCACCAAGTAAGTCGTTGCGGTGTTGTAGAGTTTCTGCTTCGCGGTGCGGAACAATTGCTGCGGGTTTTTGCTGCCAGACTCGAGAACAAAGCCTACGCTAAGATGTAAAACGGGCGCTCGAGCCGATCTAGTTTGCCTTGTCTGTCATGCAGGACGGAGAGCTAAACAAAAAAAAAAAAACAAAACATCCGAACAACAGAGAAAGAGAAAAAAACACGCAATGATCGAAAGAAAATTATGACAACTGTTCCTACCTGTTCCTTCGCCAGCTGGTACCAGGTTTTGGTGATCATCTCCAGCCGGGTGTCGTGGTAACCCTTGGTCGTTTTAACACTGATTAGCAGATCGTCCAGTTCGGTCGTGGGCGGTTTCGGTGTTCCCGTTACCGAAAGTTGCCCGTTCTGATAGTCGTAGTAGGACTTGTCGAACCGGGTCGGATAGGAAGCGGGTGGACCACCAACACCGGCCCGTTGCCCGCTGCTAGAACTAACACTATTGATCACGTGACTATTGCCGATGACACTATTAACACTGTTATCCCGTTTTGCTATCACATTTTGAGGCTCGGCCACGGCTGCTGCTGCCGCCGCCACTGCCGGATCTGCTGGGCCATACTGAAGTTCCTGAAACGAAACAGAAAACGACTGTCAAAACAAAACGAAGGCTTTGCTTAGGTTTTGCTGCCGGATGAAAAACTCATTTCAGATCGCGGCAGGCCAGCAGACATGGAACAAACACGATAACAACCGTGATATTGGAATTAAAATTACTGTGACCAAATGAAGCTTCAGTGTCAGCTGGGGGGCGCGCACACACACACGTACCGGTGTACAAATGCAACAGCAGTACTCTCAGCAGGTGCAGTCTACTGTCACGATCTTGCTGTCCCCTTGTGAGTTTGAATTTTTTTTTCTGGAAAATAACAACTGCTGTGTAGGGAATGACCATCGTTCGGTGACTTTCAGACGGAGAAATGTCACAGAGTACAAGTTTTTTTTCTGTGTTTAGACCAAGTGGAAACATGGGTTCCGATTCTTACAACTACTGTCATGCTGCTTGAGAATTTTCATTTGACTTCCGACACTTGATTTTGTTTCCCACTGAAACAACAAGTTTCCAGTAAATTTTGATTCTACACGATTAAATTGAAGTACTCATTTGTGTGTATTATTATTATTATTATTATTATTATTATTATTATTATTATTATTATTATTAACCTCTTCTCAATAATGGAAATATGTGTCAAAAATAAAGTAGTTCATTAATCAACAATATGGATAAGGAAAGTATTTCACCCAGTTTTACATATCAAAAAGTACTCAACTTTTGACAGTTCGAATTAAAGTCGATAGTGGATATTTGTGGTAGGGTAACAGCTCCCTATTTCATCTGAGCTCCTATTCCCATCTCATCCCTTTGCCTCATTACTTTGAACATGAATAATATCTTACAACGTACCTGAACCAAACTGTGGAATGTTTTAAAATGATTATTCAAGCTATTGTCACACTTTTTCATTGGAAGAAATGGTTTTAAATTATCCGGTGATTGTTTTTTTCATTTAAAACAAACTCACTGTTCAATTTAGGACATATTTTCGTCTCAAGAATTACAGTTCGTCATGTTTCTGAATATCTACTTATCGATTCGTCTCAAAACATGATCACTATTTCTCGCAATTACACTACTATTGAATGCTGGATGACTTCATAATTAGAAATGTTCATTGCCAGTTGTTTGATTCACGAATAAAAACTTCAAAAATTACCCGACAAGCAATAAAAGTCTTCAATAATATAAGATGAAAGTTTCTCATTTGGTTTCGCAAAGTTGCCAAGTTATCTCATAATGTTACAACAAAAATTATTTTGCTTCTTCAAATTATCATCAACAAGTATGTTTTTTGTATCCGTGACATTAGTTTAATTATATTGTTGATATTTATATTTCAATAAAACTGTTTCAGATTCTAATATTACCAAATAGAGCGTGTTAAATACTAATCAAATAACCATTGTGGCAAATCTAGTAGCACTGGTTTCTTTCCGCTATACGTCACCATAACACTGTTAAGTGTGTGTGTATGCTTCATCGGCTGTGCAAAGAGATGCCAGATATTTTTATAGAAAATATGTATCTGCTCTATCTGTTTTCACTAATAAAATGAATCAGTTGAAATTGGTTTAAAATTTTAATGTAAATGTTTATCATCAAATATTTGTACAAAAGATTTCCATTTTAACATGTGATTTGTCCGTTGATTAATTAACTTTCAACGAAGTACTGCAATCAAATATTAATCGATACTCAGAGAGAAAAGTCTAACTTTTTATGAGCCTTTACAAATCTGTATTAAATTTAAAAAATCTGTATAAAATCTGTACTCTGATTTAAATCAGTATGCGAACGCAAAAATCTATACAATACAGATAAATCTGTATAAAAGGCATCTCTGGTTCTGCATTTTGGCTTCAGAACGATTAAAATAATAGAAGGGTAACAGAGGTATTCTGGCCCACTTTAGGATTGATTTTATTTTGGCCCACTTAGTAAAAATATCCATCAAATGTTGTAATATCTTCGAAAACTCCTTCCGCAATAGGTAATTTAATGTGATTAGCTTCAAATTGATGCAACATGGGTTACCTAACATCGATTGAATCCATAAAGTTTGTTAGGTGGACCAAAATATATGAAGTGTCCAAAATACCTCTGTTACCCTAGCAGTTAAAATAATAATAGCCTAAATAGTAACAATTCTTGTTTTTTGTTTTTGGCATTAAAAATGCCTTACTCTTCACTATATGGGGCCGGGTGTCAATTAAAAGTTTCAAAAATAGTCGCGTAACCTTCTTGTGTCATAATTTTGCACGTTAATAACTCGGTCATTTGTTGATGGATTGTTATAATTTAACAACCAATCGATTCGGAAACTTTTAACTTAAACATGTATGATGACATCGTTTCAGTATTTCAATAGTATACTATTGAAAAAATGGTTGGAATCGACCTATGTTTTCATCCACCAATCCCTGTTGTACAAAATGACGTCAACTTCTTGTTCGGCATAGGAGGCTTTGCGTCATGCATAAAAAACACCGTATCGTTATGCGTAGTATGAAGAAAAATCTATAAATATAGGCTGCACAATATTTTTTTGCCTAGTTGATGTTTGACTGCGAATGAAACAAATAGCTTGTCCAGTGAGCTGATGACTGGATTGTATATGCGTTCACTTGCTGGATTGTCGCTTTTGCATTATGTGTTAGTGAAATTTCCTGTTGTCTGTGCAACACCGTGTTCGCTTGAGTATCTTATATATCATCTAGCTATTGAAGAACCGAATCAGGGTGGTTACCGATTCTTTTGAAATATCCCATGTATTTAGCAAATTTTTGGTCGATTTTGCCATTAAAAATGCCTTACACTTCGCTTCCCGAGGCTGGGTGTCAATTTAAAACATGCAAAACTAATCGCGTATCATTTTTCTGTCATAATTTTGAACGCTTATAACTCAGTTATTTGTTGATGGATTTATTTAATTCAACAAACAATCGATTCGGAAACATTTAACTTAAACTTATGAGATAACGTCATTTGAATATTCCAATTGCATACCATTGAAAAATTGGTTTGAATTGATTCCAAAGCTTCAATATTGCAAGCTAAAAAATGCTTTAATTTGTCAACGGATCGGTTTGCATACTTAAATCTCCATCCCCATACGAACAAAACACTAGAAACGTTCCATTTTTAATGTTATTGTGCTTGGTCGTGTCTTGAATACAACCCTCTAATTTTTTTAAATTTAAATTAACTGCACAGTAAAATTTTAAATTTAAAACGAAAGGTAACGAAAACTATCCAAAAAAATTTTAAACGTCGAAATGATTCCAAACTGTTCTTAAAAATACCGTGTGTTGTCTCATGGTTGGCATTAGGCCCTTTTTAAGAAACATTCTGAAATTTTGAACCTGAGAGTGCAATATTTTGGTTTGATTGCTGTCGCCATTGCTAATTTTTGGGATGAATAAAGGACCAACGATAGAATGAATACAAATCCTTTGAGATGAAATTAGGAGCAGAGTAGTGAACATATCAGAAGTGGTTTTTGATGATTTTTTGAATATTATTTTAATTTCCAAGGAATGTGAATCAATTCCCAATGTATAGCAAGGCAAATTAAGCAGGAATATGAAAAAAATTGTAGTGATTTTAGTGGCTAAATCAGGTTTTTAAGGTAAAGTCCTTACAAATGAGATGAAATATGGAGCCCTTACCTTACTTATTAATCAGTATCATATTATAACCGTGTACTTGTTGATACCACAAAACGATTCTATAACTTTTCCCCGAAAACTATTCTCCAGAACATAAAGAACCGAAGCTTTTTCCCCAGAAATTAATTGCCCAGAAAGTAATAATCTCCAGAAATACAAACTCTAGAAAGTAATAAAATCCAGAAAAAAAAATCCCAGAATGTGCCAAAGTCCAAAGAAAACCATTCATCCGAAGGAATTAGTCGTTAGAATATTATTATTTGAATAATACCGTTTGGCATAATGGTTATTTGACATAATAGTTATTTGGCATAACAGATCAACATGCTGCTTAATAACAGTTCGGCTGAAAAGTTCGTATCGTTTAATAGAAACACACATTTTTTTGCCAGAATTCGTTTTTATTATTCAACATAATTGCCATCAGAGGCGATACAGCGATTATAGCGATCTTCCAACTTTTCGATACCACTTTTGTAGTACGAGCATGTCCTTTGCCTCAAAATAGACCTCAGTTTCAGCGATTACCTCTTCATTGCTTCTAAATTTTTCACCAGCGAGCATTCCCTTGAGAACAGGAAAAAGTCACTGGGGGCCAAATCTGGAGAATACGGTGGATGAGGGAGCAATTCGAAGCACAATTCGTTCAATTTCAGCATGGTTTTCATCGACTTGTGACACGGTGCATTGTCTTGATGAAACAAAACTTTTTTCTTCTTCAAATGAGGCCGTTTTTTTGAAATTTCGTCCTTCAAACGCTCTAATAACGCTATATAATAGTCACTGTTGATGGTTTTTCCCTTTTCAAGGTAGTCGATGAAAATTATACCATGCGAATCCCAAAATACAGACGCCATAACCTTACCGGCCGACTGTTGAGTCTTTCCACGCTTTGGGTTCGGTTCATCGCGTGCAGTCCACTCAGCTGACTGTCGATTGGACTCCGGAGCCATGTTTCGTCCATTGTTATATATCGACGAAAAAAATCGGTTTTATTTCGATATAACAGCTCCAAACACTGCTCAGAATCATCAATTCGTTGTTGTTTTTGATCGATTGTGAGCTCACGCGGCACCCATTTTGCACAAAGCTTTCTCATATCCAAATATTCGTGAATAATATGCCCAACACGTTCCTTTGATATCTTTAGGGTGTCAGCTATCTCGATCAACTTCACTTTACAGTAATTGAAAATCATTTTGTGGATTTTTTTCACGTTTTCATCGGTAAGAGCCTCTTTTGGACGTCCACTGCGTTCATCGTCTTCGGTGCTCATATGACCAGTACGAAATTTTGCAAACCACTTACGAATTGTTGCTTCGCCCGGTGCAGAGTTTGGATAACACTCATCAAGCCATTTTTTGGTATCGGCGGCACTTTTTTTCATCAAAAAGTAGTGTTTCATCAACACACGAAATTCCTTTTTTTCCATTTTTTTCACAATAACAAAAGTAGCTTCACTCAAAATGCAATATCTCACAAACTAATAATCAGACAGCTGTCAAATTTATACACGTATCTTTTGAAGGTTGGTACTAACTGAAAATGGTATGGATTTAATTCTAGTGGCGCCCTCTCATAGAAACGATACGAACTTTTCAGCCGTTCTGTTAGAATTTGTTCTAATTTACTGCGATTTTGAAAGGTCTAATGCGGCTACGCCTCATCGTTTTCAATGACCTGCTGTCCGACCGCGCTGCAGCTCGTTCGGACTTAACTGAGGGATAGCCCCTAGCTTTGGGTAATCCGGGTAATTTTTTTTCTTGTCTCGTTCAATGAAGCAGCAAGTTTCTGCTTTAATCGAATGTTGCACCCTTTCTCTGCAAAGCCTTCAAAACTTTCCTTGTTTTCTTCCGAAATATACCCTATGAAATATTTTTATTTATTATAAAACATTTTAGTGGCATTTGTATGGACAAATATAGCCAATTTTTCCAGAAACCAGATTGCTAAAACCGATCCATTAATTGATGACATACAAAAAAAATTAAACGTACAGTTTCATTTATCTCAAATTACATCAGTTTCGAATTATATCTGAAAACCTTTCGTTCTTGTGGTAAACAGTAAAAAAATCATTGACCCGTAGAACATCCGAAATTCTCGTTCCAAACCAAAAAAATATATATATTTATTTTAACTTTCAATTCCAATTCCATTAGAAGGAGGAACCAAGCTGTTTGCCCATCACCGAACGGTTTTCACCTCGGTGTCGAAAAGGGTATTGATTTTGCGTCCCATCCATCAGTCCTGAGTAAATAATCACCATTCACTGAGCTGCGTCGTTTGACGGAAAAAACCACAACTCAGGCAAGTGGTGGTGATTATTGACTCAATTTTGTCGGGTTACAAAAGTTCAGCCCAATCCGACGCCACCGTCTTGGCCAGGTACCTAACACTTTCCAACCTTCGAAAATCGTCGCCGAAAATTTGAGTGTGTTGCAAGCAGGTCTTAATTTGAAAGCAACATCCTTTCATTTACGAAGCACTGCCCATATCAGTTCTGGGCCAGGCAATAACTAACAGCGAATTGGAAATAAATTAAAATATTCCATCAACATCCAATGGGTTGCTCCCGGACCTCAGCAAAAAAAAAACATAATAAATGAGACAAAGAAACGGGCAAATTGAATTATACATCTGTTGTCTCGTTAGACATTCTGGTCAACTTGCCAACGGAAAGAATGCACTTGAAAATTTCCACCAACCGAGTGGGTAAGTTTTTCTTTTTGCGTAACACAAACCGGCGATTGTCGCTGCAAGTAAAAATTATTAATTTTATTGACGATTCAATCATCATAAAAAATATGATTTATTAATGTTTGGGATCCAACCATTTCCCCTGTCAGCAGGATAAAACAAACAACCTGTTATCGAAGGACACTCCTGTTCCTGTTCATTGGTGAAAGGTTGCTCCCGGTCGAAACGTTGCTCGATAACGGATTGCTTTCAACTTGCGTCTACTACCACTGGGGTGCCAGGTAAGTCATGACAGGATAAGGCAAGAAAAAACTTGTGCCAAAACTGCACTATTGCACGAAGCAGGCCATGACCAGTGCATTTCAACAAAACCGTTTACAGGTTTGAACCCATTCAGTACTAGCGAGTTGGTGATAAATTTGGATGGTTTTTACTTTGCGTGAATAATATACGCAGCAATAAATTATGAAAGTTTGACTTTCATTCAGTTATCGCTTCCTGTGGAATTCTAAAAACAAATTAAACAATTTTAAATGCGTGTTCGCCTGCGAGGACATAATCCATTTGTGCCGGAAGTAAGAAACGCAAATAATTTATTCAAATTCCAGCTTAGAAATAGAAGGCAAAATTAGTTTTGAATGAAAAAGTTAAGAAATTCACAACAGAATTTTATAAGGTTCTTCGCAACGCTGTTTTATTTCAGATCTACGAATAAAACATGTCAAGCGGAACGCTGAGATCTAGTTCTATTTGTCGAACACAAATATGAAACAGATTTTAAACTGTTCGACGAATTTGTTTTAATTAATGAATATACACTGTTTTATTTTTTTTTTTGCGTGACTGTGAGTGACGAAATCTGACAGACGAAATGTCAAAGTGATTAATAACATTTCCGAAATTGTCAATATAAGCTGTTAAGGGCTGAGGACAGTACCGTAAAGTGGTAGGTTTTTTGCTATTTTCCCGTTTCAAATTATATTTTCTTGGAAACGGTGCAGAATATAGAAAAACCCACATGACAATGTCTTCGAAATTTAGTTGAGAATATTCTGTGAAATTTTCAGAATGATTCATTGAGTTTAGCGGTCGTGTTGTATTTTTTTCTGACTGAAGAACTGCTGAAAATTGGAACGCTCGGAAATGCATAGCTCTACTTGTTCATCGAATATCTCGGCTTTGAAGGCTTGTATCATAAATCTACCGTGACAAAGTCTAGATAATTTAGTTTAGATGCGATAAGTACATAAAAACATATATGTTATCGCGATAAAAATAAAGTCTTGTATTTTGCTGTGAAACAAAGTCAGTTTCAATGCATCCGCCATTTTTTCGCTTTGGTTTCCTGATAGCATTCTGAAAAAGGAGAGAGAAATAAAATTGGCTCGACAAGGCTGCCAAACACACATACATTCAATCTTTGTGAAAGTTGAATATTTTTTCATTGTTCATTGGAATCATGTAATGTCCAACCCATATGATAGATTAATGTGATAAAACTTCTCATCAAAATAATAACATGTATGCTGGCAACTCGATACAGTTTGCTCATATACGAAAGAGTACAAGAGAAATACGATGCGCAAAGGGAATTGAGCGAGCCACGTGGTCGATTTAAAACTCAACACGTGACCACGAGGTCAACACGAGGTCCTCAGACCTTCATATCTTGCATTGAATAATACAGTTTCATTTAGAAGCACTCCTGCTCACAATTATCCAGAAATTCTTCTAGAAGTTCGTGCCAAAAATTCATATCGTCTTCGAAATCATTTACTCTGTTTGTTTCTGATTTAGAACATCACAGTGAATACAGAAAAATATAGAATAAATTTTAAATTATCGCGTTAAGATCATAAAGCTCAAGTTTTACTTTGGACAGTTTTAAATTATACGAGCGCCTGTCATTTCAGAACAGATATCCATCACCGCGCTCACAGAATAGCCTAAAGAATGAAATGAAATGAAATGAAAAAACAAAAATGGGAAAGAAAGTTGACGGATTTTGTATTCGGTATGATAGAAAATTGAATAGAAGTCAAATTGAAAAATAAAAGAATTAAAATTAGGAAAGTTAGGAAACAGAGAAATATAACCAAGAAGTAAATTAGCAAAAGGTCGGAAACAAGATTTAGAAAGCAATATTTACAAAAAAGAATTTTGAAAATATTATTTATAAAAAAAACTATAACGGAAAAGAAAGTTGACAGAATTGAGATATATAAAAGTAAAAAAAAATTAAAAAAACGAAAATATCAAAAATAAAGACACAAACGGAAATTATGAATTCATAAACGGGTGAATACAATAGAATTAAAACAACAAGTTTGATGAAGTAAAGTAACATAATTTTAAGAATGGCTTATTCAGAAAGAAATGATACAGGAAGTAGAGATGGTCGGATGATCATTTTTTTTAAATCCGAACCCGACTCGTACCTGATTGAAAAAAAACTTTTAACCGTACCCGACGCGAACCCGACCCGTACCAGAAAAATAAATTTTTACCTGACCCGAACCCGATAAAGTTCCGAAACCCGGAATCCGATCAAATTTTTCAACCCGTACCCGTTGAAAATAAAAAAAACTCGGCACCCGTACCCGACCCGAACCCAACAAAACTGGCAAATATTTCTGTACCCGAACCGACAAATACCCGAGACCCGATCATCTTTCAATTAAAATACTGAAAAATTGTTTAAAAAAACCAACATTTAACATTTGCAGAAGTTCAAGTTTTTGATGAAAAAGAGTCTTTTAAACACTAGAGTATGATTTTACAGCTTAAGCGCTACAAATTTGCTCGTATTGATCTTTCTTCTACAGGATTGCGCAAAGGAACCTGACACATTTTTGTTCTCCGGTAACACTGGAACAAGGAAGGGACAAACCGAACACGGCATCGAAAAGTAAAATAATGTTTTCCCTACACAAAAATCTCAGAATTGCGGAAGCAAATGATGTCTTCATGGTAATAACCAAATCATATATATATAACAGGGCTGAAAAGTCACCACTTGTGGCTGAACACCCAATTTAAATCTTAATAATTTAATTTTAACTCTTATTCCAATAAATAGTTATTAAAAAAAAAAAAAAGTAAAATAATGAAGGTTTATTTTCATCTGGTAGTTTTTCATCATGGAGCACGGGAGTGTCGCTCACTGTGTTTTTATTTATAACTCATTTTTTAAGAATCAGTCGTACGCTACAAGTATTCGTGAGTTTTAAAAACATTTTTAATTAATGGAAGGGCTTCTCCACAACCTGTAACGAATTCGTCTCAGCATACTTACGACAATTTTGCTTGTTTACCACGCCATCCAGGTCGAAGTAAACTTCGTCGCTCATGATTATGTCGCTTAGAGAAATCTCACCACTGTCTAACATTTCGAACATCTTGTTCGCGAACGATAAACGAGCTCCATAATCTGCCGGTTTCAACTACTGGGTGATGATGAACTTATATGGATGAAACGATAAATTTTCGTTGATCAACGACAAAAAATTTGAACATCAGCCGCATGTTTCTAACCCGAACGCTCGGGACTCTTCCAAAGAGCGGATCGAAATCGCACGACTAATTCGTAAAAAAACGAGTTATAAATAAAAACGCGGTGAGCGACACTCCACTGCTCCATGATGGAAAACTACTAGACGAAAATAAACCTTCATTCTTCTACTTTCCGATGCCGTGTTCGGTTTCTGCCTTCCTTGTTTAGTTTCAGTGTGTAACCGGAGAACAAAGGATAAGGAAGATCAATAGGAGCAAATTTACAGCTCTCGAGTTGTAAAATCGTATCCTATGTTTAAATGTGTAAATGATTATTTTTCATCAAAAGTTTGAACTTTTGCAAATGTAAAATGTTGATTTTTTTAACAAGTTTTCAGTAATTGAAAAAACAACGAAAATGCATTCATTTTATTACTTTGGTAAAAAAACAACTTTTTTTCTAATCGACTTACTTTGGTAGCTTTCCAAATTTAATTTTATTTAATTTGAAAAGATTTAATTTCCTTTTTTTTTAAGCACGTATTTTTATTAGGAATTGCCAATCGATTCCAGAAAATTTCTTTTTGGATTTTTGTACAATTGACACTTTTCGAGTAACAGCGCAAGCGAAAAATGCATTTGCCCTTTCCAAGTAAAAATCATTTTTAAGTGGAATCGTTCTCACTATCCGTGCAAAAATTATGGTTTGCCACACTGATGACGTCCAAATCGGAGCAAGTCGATTTTGATTTTATCACATCGATTTCTGGAATCGCTCTTCCGTTAATTGAATTTTAACTGAAATAAAAACATAAATTTGAAAAAAAAAGTTTGAAAACAATTTTCAGAAGGACAAGTAATAAGCCCAGATTAAAAAACTGAATAATATAAAAATAATACAAAAAAATTGAAGAAAATTAAGAGTTTAAAAGAGAATTGAATTAAATAATCTATGTAAATTAAGATGGAATCAGTTTCAGAAGAGAAAATTAGTAGAATTATAAAGTAAAAAGTTAGGAAATTCAATAAATATAGGCAAAATAAATGAAAGTAGGAAACATGTTGAAAATGATGTTTGCAAAAATTTTACGCACGGAAAGGGAAAATTGGTACAATTTTGTAATAAAATTAATAGAATTAAAAAGAAAGGAGAATAGAAAATGAAAGTAAAACTAAGAAAATCAGGTTAATGAAGTGAACCATCAGTAGCGAAAATTGGTAGAATCATGATATAAAATTTTATGGAATAGGAAAAAATAAGTAGAACTAAGAAAATAGGAAAAAAATGAAGGCAATTGAAAATATGACTGGAGCAAATAACAAAACGAATTAAATAAAGTTATTAGATAACAATTATAAATTTCATTTGAAAAAAAACTATTGGAATACTATGAGTAGAACAAAAATGGAAGATTTATGCTTAATTTAATTCAACGAATTCAATAGAATTTCAATATCAATAATTTTCCCAAAGAATTCAGTTTTTACCTATTTTTATATATATAAAAAATAGGTATAGAATTCGCTCAAACTTTAGAAAATTTTTCCGAGGCCCGGAGGGCCGAATGACATATACCAATCGATTCAGCTCGACGAACTGAGCAAATGTCTGTGTGTGTGTGTGTATGTGTGTGTGTCTGTATGTGTGTTGTCAACTAAGAGGTCGAGATCTCAGAAATGGCTGAACCGATTTTGATCAAACTAGTCGCAAATGAAAGGTCTCCCCGTCACCCAAAACGCTATTGAATGGTTTTGAGATCGGATGTTTACTTTTTGAGTTATACAAAGTTTTATGTCAAAATTTTCAGTTTTTTGACAGTATCTGTCACAATTGACCTTGAAAACAGAATATGTTTTCAGACTTAGATTCCGCACGGTAATACCTATCCAACAAGCCATAGTTTGTTAAAATCCGTCCATTTTTAACGGAGATATCGAAATTTTTCTGTAAGCGACTTTTCCCCCTATTCCAGCAGTAGGAGTTTTGAGCGCTGTATGACAAAGATATGCTTGGGAGCAACGGAAAACACGATTGTTTATACTGTTACATACAATTGTTTCTAAGTACCAAAAGGATTGTGTACAGCATCCTTTTTCATGACATTTAGCCTCGGACCGATTTTGGCACGGCTCGTTTTTGGCAACATAATCGTTCGAATATGACATATATAAACCAGATGATGGCAGAATTTTTTTTAATTATTTTGTTTTAAACTACTTACAGCAATAAATGCTGGAACAACATTACATCCATATACCATTCGAATCAGTTCGTCGAGATCAGCAAATCCGTGTGTGACAAATAATTTCACTTAATTTTCTCGGAAAATTTCTTTTCTACAAATTCAGATTCATACGAAAAGTCGTATGCTCCCAAACAAAGTTCCTGAATTATGTTTGGTTCCGACCTCTGGTTCCGGAACTACAGGATGATATGTGAAACGAAATCAAAATTGTGTAACTCATTTTTCTCGTAGATGGCTGAACCGATCTAAGATTCAAATGAAATCTAAGAATCATCTAAGATTCAAATGAAAAGTTTCAAGGTTCTATAAAACATCTTGCTTTTCAGTCAGATCCAACTTCCGGTTTGGAAATACAGGGTGATTAGTATAAAAATGTCTATTTTATATAAATTAATCAGGTTTATCGGGTTTGCAGATTTGGATATTCGATATCCAAATAAATTTATTTCAGTTTTAATGGTATTTCAATGGTTTTCAATCAGAAGGCACCTAAAAATTTAATTCGTGCTATGATCTCTCAAAGATGTCTTAACTGATTTTCAAATATTTTGAAACAAATGTAAACTGTATAGCTACTCAGGTGAATTTATCTGACTTCGGCCATACCGCTTTTAGAATTCCGGTTCCAGTATAAAATCGTTTCTAAAAGCTCAATCGTTTTCTCAAAAAAAGCCTAATCAAATTTCAGAAACAAAAATTCAAATTAAAACAAACTTATATGCAAAAATTAATTAATTTTATCCAATTATGACTTCCGGTTCTCGAATTACATGATGATGAATTTTTAAAATTCAAACCGATATAGAAGATGACAATCCCGAAAAGCTTCAAAGTTGGACTCAAAACTGTTGTAATTTATTCGTCATATGGCCATACGAATCGGTTTGGGTTATGCTGGTTCCTGAATACCGACTCTGGAAGTACCTTAAATTACCGTAAACTCTAGAGTGGAACTTACATATCATGGCATGTTTAATCGATTATCACACTTCTAGATTCAAATTCGATCCGATTTGCAGTTTCGACATTACAGAGTAATGAGTGATTAAAATCTCAAATTGTCGCTTAAAACAACGGTCATTAAAATAATGTCATGAAAACTTAAACACCGAAGAATATTCATGCAAAAAACACATGCGGATTGATAAAAATAGGTATCATCTCACTGCTAGGTGGATTAAACACGTTTTTCCATCAGATCTCACGATTTTTTTCATAGAATTTTTGTAGGTTTTTTGTGAACTTTTTTTTTTTGAATGCAACTAAAATTTTGTATGGTCATTATACATTGCTTAATTGAAACAACTTACTTCAACAGTCTTTAATTTGACGCAAGTGATACTTTTGAGAAACGATTCGTTGAAAATTTTCTGAAAATATCTTTTTCAAAAACGGTTGGTCTAATTGATTCGGTTCCTTCGGTAATGTTTTAGGTAATTTGCGAGGCTGTGTGTGGAGAAAATTTTCAACGCAAATCATGCTGAAATGTTTTCCGATTTAATAAAAATACGAGAAAACTCCATTTAAAAGATTAATAACAAAATTTTGATAAATGCTACCGTTCTCGATATAAATGGATTTACAATAAAAATTTACTAAAAATTTGGAATCATTGTCGATTTTTACGTTTTCTGAGCTTATTCAAATAAGAAGATTATTTTCATGAACTTTAAATAATTTTTTTTATACATTTTTTCGCATTTAGCGAGCCTTTCTCTTGACATTATTTAAATTGTAAAAGAAAGGCTGGCTAAATGCGACTAAATGTATAAAAAAAAGTCTCATTGAAACATTTGTAGGATTTCATCCTAGACCATTAGTATTGTGAGTTTATCAAATAACCTAATAATAGTTTTCAAACGAGTCTAAGTCTTTTGAACTCGATAATTTCATCTCCGAGAAATTTTGTTTCATTGAAAAACACTGAGATTTGTCGATTATGTCGTTTCGCTATTTCCCATCCAAATTAGATTGACTTTGTTAGCCTTCAAATAAGCCTATGTTTATCGAAATTTGTTGAGTCATCTTCAAGAAAATTCAACCGATAAAAAATGGGCGATTATTCGTTTACGTCACTTATACCATTATTTGTTCGGAACTACAACTGGCAGCCATTTGATCTTCGAACTGCTTCCATAATTCAATATCATCTTTCAAATGAGCCTAGATTCGTTAAAATCGGCTAAACCAATTCTGAGAAAATTGAGCGGTAAAAAAAACAACATGTTTTGTCGCTTACGCCACTTGTGCCATTATATCTCCGGAATCGGAAGCGCCAACCATCTGATCTTCGAACTTGATCAATAGCCCAATAGTAGCTGTCAAACGTGCTAAGCTCAATTTCAATTTTCTCACATCGCTCATTTTTCCCGAAAATGGCTGCTTGACGATTTCAACAAACTTAGGCTCGTTTGAAAGCTACTATTAAGTCATTGATAAAGTTCGAAGATCGAACGACTGTCACTCGCGTTTCCGGAGATATGATTGTATAAATGACTAAATCGACATTCGACACTGTTTTTTACCGCCCAATTTTCTCATTCTTCGAAATTGATCAATACCCCAATGATCAAGTTCGAAGTTGAAATGGCTGTCACTTCACATTTCGGATATAAAATGGCATAAGTAACCGCGTAAAAAATTTTAGTGTACTCTTATCAAAAGCAACTAATCAACATATTTTTTTTATATCATTTATTTATACCCGGCTTTAACCTAGTTGCGGTCGTTCACCGGGTACTAATCAACATAAAAATTGTATGTAAATTTGATCTAATGTGAAATTGCTTAGGTACAAGTCGTAAAGTTTTTTTAATCGATCTGCATTCACGATGAATTTCACGTTGATTACGCTATCAAAGTTGGTTCTGACGTGTAATATTTCATTCTGTTTTTTTTTATTATATAAACTTCCGAGTGAATAATGTATATCAATAATGAGTGCCTCAAGTATTTCAGCGAGTCATAAAGCATTTAATATTCAACAAATTTCAAAATATATTGCAATTCAAGAGACAATTGCACTCCTTGGGCTTCACTAAGCCGAACAGCTGTCAGGGGGGGACAGACATCCTGTTGCTCATTAAGGCATACTGAACAGAGTTAATTACCATTTTGTTCTGAACGTCGGAGAAAAAAAACTTCATCTCGGACTTTGTTCGGTTCTTTTATTTTCTGCCTCGTCCTTGGTGACCTAAAAATTCATTACAACTTTTTTTTCTTCTGCAGAGCACAGTTCAAATCTTTTCCCAACCAGCAGCTAGTGGACTGCAGGAGTAATTAATTAAGATTACTTCTAGAATTTCTTTGCCCAGAATGCATTCTTATACGGATCAGATCATGTCCTGACTTGTAGCCCTCGTTGATAGCAGAAGATGCAAATGCCAAATGCCGAAAATAAGCGGGCGAAAAACCGAGCAAGCACAAACTGCAGCAACTAAAGCAAAAAATTCGACCCTCACGACACTGACAGGTGGTCAATATTCGATGGTTCGTTCCTTCGGTGTTCAGCTTATTTACGCGAACCGGTATCCTCATTTCGGTCGGTTGCCGCCACCACCACCTCCATCACCACCTTCATCACCAGTTGTGCCATTCTGCATCGGCCAGTTCACTGCAGTCATCGCAGACGTTATTTTCTGTTTAATCAACTCGAAACCGTACCCTGAATAATGACTTGGCTACTTCAAAAAAGGGTTTTTTCTGATTCTATCTTGTCTCTCTATCTCTATCTCTCTCTCGCATAATGATTTCTCCGTTTCGTATCAAGGATGCTTCATATCAGTTCATACCAGATTCGAACTTTGAATGGGATGCGGGTGGGTCCGTTCAACCTTTAGAACTCGATTACCAGATTACAGTGCTTTTATCAGAGACAGTATCATTTCACATCGGAAACTGTATGAATGCAACGCTCCAATATTTGATCCAACACGTAACAGCTGCTGTGGCAGGAATATTACACCATACAGCCATTCCGAAACGCAAACTGGGTGTGTCTGATCGCCAGATGGAACCATGATGTTGAATTTCTACTAGACTTCGACCAGTTAATTGTGAAATATAGAATAAAATAAGATTTTCCAAAACCAATTATATTTTCATTAACAACGTGAAATACATCGTGCATGCAAATCAGTCAACAAACTTTACCGAACCAAATGTATATTTTAAGCCTGTTGTCGAATGTTCGAGCCCTGACCTGGAAGGATTCTTAGAGTCAGTAGGATCGTAGCACTTGTCACGCAATGGCTCTGAACGATATGAATCTGCTGCAAAGTCTGCTGAAACAGAAGGTCAAATTCCACAAAAGGAATTTGTAATACCAGGGCTTTGGTTCAATTTATCTGCATTTTTCATTAGCAGAAGTATCAATTTAGTCTTACATTTCTGAGTTTCATGGGTCTATATTTTATCACTTTGTCGGATTATTCTTAATTTATGAAATCATAACTCTTTCAATTTCCCGTTTCTGTTTTTGCACGTTATTTTGAAATTCATTCCAACATTCCTTCATTTTGTTTACTTATAAATATTGTTCCTGTGTTTCTTCGTTTTGCTTACTGTTTTCAAATCACAACTATTCTATTTTTGAATTCCACTTCTAAGATTGTTTTTGGAAAATCATGTTTTAAGCGGATCCTGTTTTTTTTTCTTTTTGTGTAATTTTTATTCACTTTTTACAACATTTCAATCTACCTTTCCACTTTTTCTGTTTCTTAGGGGTTCATTCGCTTTTTTTCAGTTTTGATCACATTTTAAAATTTTCTTACATTTAAAATGATAATTTAGTTCCGTCTGAGCACACTTACTTACTCTTTTAAATCAAAATTTACTTTTCGAAGTTTTTTTTTCTTTTCGTTCAAGCGTTTTTTTTATTAAATTTTAGTTTCAAGTTTATTCCAGTATATCTCCGTTTTGTCAACTTCCTTCAATTTTCTTATTTTTCAAAAACTTTTTCATTTTGTTTACTTTCTACTTTCTTCCCATGCTTTTCAATTTGCGTTTCTATCAATTCATTCTTCTCATTAGCCTACTTTTGCTTTTTGTCAATTTACTCACTTTCCAAGTTCAAACTGTTCCATTATTCTTTGCTTCGCTTTGTTTACCCTTTCAGTCTCTTGCCTTCGAATTCAAAGATACACTAGTTTTTCCGCAAGGTTCTGTATTTTATTCGTGTAATTTAATAATTTCCGTAAAAATTATTTTATTTAATTCGAATTTGTGAGATGATATTATAACATAATAGCAAAAGAAAAACAAATTAAAATATGAAAAGTTATATCAGTTTTATATATTCAAGGATATTTCGTTATTACTATTACTATTACTATTACTATTACTATTACTATTACTATTACTATTACTATTACTATTACTATTACTATTACTATTACTATTACTATTACTATTACTATTACTATTACTATTACTATTACTATTACTATTACTATTACTATTACTATTACTATTACTATTACTATTACTATTACTATTACTATTACTATTACTATTACTATTACTATTACTATTACTATTACTATTACTATTAGTATTACTATTACTATTACTATTACTATTACTATTACTATTACTGTTACTATTGTTATTGTTATTATATTAGCGTTGTTGTTGTCCTACTTTAGTTTAATTTTTGGCTGAGGATATCAGCTAGAACGATTGCTATTTATTTACTACTTTATTCCTCATTCGGTTATTTACCTTTATTAATTGTTTTTTTCACATTGAAAGTGATTTGAGCACAATACATTTTATTTAATTAAATTATTTGAAAAAAAAGACTTTTTGTATATTAGAATAATTTTTGCTTCTTTTAGTTTAGTTCTGCTATCCGTTTTCACAAGTATTGTAACTTTATTTATTTTGTTCGTTATGACAAACAAATCGTCATGAACTGAGTTTCACTTGTATCAAAACCAAAGCTTCATTTCAATCAAAATATTATTAAATGAAAATCCCTTTTGATTCATTTTACTTTTGTTACCGAAGCTTGCTCAGTTTCAAGTACCAAGTAGTCTACCTGTTTCATTGTCTTCACTGTGGGTAGTGAGCAAGTGCGGATGAATAGGCATAAACATCAATTCGATTACACAAAACTCTCTCCGACCATAATGATAAATAGAGGGTGGCGATTTTCATTTGAGTTTTCAATTATCATCAGCAAGTTAAAATCGATGAAATCCATTGACTGTTGGGAATGTATTGAAAAGAGGGAACAATTAATTTATGTTTATTTTGTAATTCTGTATAATATGTTCAAAACGACGTATGTAACAATGAGAGATTCTCTTTGTTTACTTTCTCTTTTGATTATTACGGCACTCTTAGCAATCCTTCTCTCCAATCATTTACCGATAATAATAACTAAAGCTATCATCTTTTAATCTGCTCTGGAGAAATTACCGAAAAAAGCAGGAATATTTCGCAATAATCGAAAGAGAAAGTAAACAAAGAGAATCTCTCATTGTTACATATGTCGTTTTGATTGTTTAATACAGAATTGATATTTCAGTTATCATGACTGGTTTACCTTTCATCCATTACCTTGAACCAATTCGAATGTTTACATGAACCTCACTTGGTGGCCGCTCTCCCATTGAATTATAAAAGATATTTTGTTACTTTCAGAGATCAAATGGCGGTGGTTAAAGTGAGCTTCGGTAGAAAGAGAAACGAATGAAGGACGGGATGATTCCGATTCGTTGCGACAGCGAAGGTTGCATGTTAGAATGAGAAGTTCACTGCAGTAGAGTGATCGTCAGTGTGATCAGAACCCAAATAGGAACAGACTGGAAAAAAGGCAGATAAATGAGGTAGCATTTATCCAAACTCGAACTCAAAACTCTCAGGTCCTATCCGAGCAGATTGTTCTGCAACTTTAACTACTCTAAATTTGGCAAAACACAACTAAAAAAGAACCTCGTTTGGTCAGAATTCCGCACATATTTAGACTTTGAACAGTCGGTGTGTAGTTCAATTTTCAGCCTGGCAGATTGAAGATTGAAGATTGAAGATTGAAGATTGAAGATTGAAGATTGAAGATTGAAGATTGAAGATTGAAGATTGAAGATTGAAGATTGAAGATTGAAGATTGAAGATTGAAGATTGAAGATTGAAGATTGAAGATTGAAGATTGAAGATTGAAGATTGAAGATTGAAGATTGAAGATTGAAGATTGAAGATTGAAGATTGAAGATTGAAGATTGAAGATTGAAGATTGAAGATTGAAGATTGAAGATTGAAGATTGAAGATTGAAGATTGAAGATTGAAGATTGAAGATTGAAGATTGAAGATTGAAGATTGAAGATTGAAGATTGAAGATTGAAGATTGAAGATTGAAGATTGAAGATTGAAGATTGAAGATTGAAGATTGAAGATTGAAGATTGAAGATTGAAGATTGAAGATTGAACATTGAAGATTGAACATTGAAGATTGCAGATTGAACATTGAAGATTGAAGATTGAAGATTGAAGATTGAAGATTGAAGATTGAAGATTGAAGATTGAAGATTGAAGATTGAAGATTGAAGATTGAAGATTGAAGATTGAAGATTGAAGATTGAAGATTGAAGATTGAAGATTGAAGATTGAAGATTGAAGATTGAAGATTGAAGATTGAAGATTGAAGATTGAAGATTGAAGATTGAAGATTGAAGATTGAAGATTGAAGATTGAAGATTGAAGATTGAAGATTAAAGATTGAAGATTGAAGAATGAGGTTTTAAGAATACAGATCCGTGATTGATGATTGGAAATTAAAAATTAAAATCTAGAAATTTAAAACTCAAAGTTGTTGATATGAACTATAAGTTTGAGCAGTGGCGTCTCGTCCTCATGTGAATCTCGTGTACTACACAACTGGTCAAATTGAAGGAAATCACTGCATCCCATTCAATTATCTCATATACATCCAATTTAAAATTTCACGTATCTCTTGTCACTGTGTTAGTGTCTTTTTTGTGCACATGAGATACTGCACAGATTCCAGAAGAAAAAGAATCACTCAGCTCGGCACTGAAATTTGTTGTTCTTTCTGACACGTTTGGCTCTGTGAAAACTTGTATGGAGACCTTCAGGAGAGACAGCAGTGGCTTATGCTTATGGCAGATAAAAACCAAATGCTGTCTCAGTTGCAACGTCGAAGCGGTTTTATTTATGTAGTTATTGACAGATTTGTTCGACGGATAGAATAGAATTATTCTATTATATTTATGATACGAAAAAAGTTTGTTAACAAAAAATCCCATCCGAATGTATATCGTTATTTCGTTGTATTGAAAAAACCACAAGTGAATATCCTTTCCTCAATTTTTAGTTTTCACTTACCATCAATTGTTACATCTGATATTATACCACAAAAGTAGTGCACAACACAAAAATTTTGTCAAAAGACGCCACTGAGTTTGAGTTTGGAAGATAGAAGAAAAAAGTAGTGTGAGACTTCTGGTTAAAAATTTAATTTTCAACATTAAAAATTAAAGATGAAGGAGTAAAGTTTAAGTGTTGAAAGCTGAAGACAAAATCAGTAATAATAGAAACCAGAGACTAAAAATAAAGACCAAAAGTGAAAGTTTACGATAAAAATTTGTTGATTTAAGGGTAAAATTCGAAAATTGAAAGTTTATGTTGTCAAAATTTAAGATTTTAATATGTATTATTGAAATTCAAAATTAAAAATTTTTTCCAAACGAAAAATTGAAAATATAATTTTGAAATTAGAGTATTAAAGAAAATAAGAATAAAAATCGACAAACTTGTAAAAGATGCTTTAAAATTCAAAACTGAGAATTAAGTGTTACACCGATGATTGAAATTCAGCGGAAACGGTTTAATATTTGCAAAATGTTATGAAAACAGAACTAGAATAACTCTGGTAATGGAAACATCTGAAGTATCTCAACGGTTTGCTTTTAGTCTTGTAGATGTAGCCGCCAAAATCTCAAATCAGCGTTTGACGGCAAAGCAGATAGACTTGGGATGCAACGTGTAGAGTGATTGCTGACGGAGAAAATTGTCGCCCCTGCCATTAGTATCTGACTATAATTGAACGGCATAGCGTCCGAGCACAGCGAAGCATGCTCGGTTCTTCGGTAAAACTTAGTTGTTTCTTCATGTGTGTTTCACATGAAGGGTAGTTTAATTGGCAAAACGATTTCCCCGGATAGGAACAGGCTAGCTACGGGTTCGAATCCCGTCTATGTGGTAACTTTTTCGCGATTGAATTGGCATGTCATTTTTCCGAACTGTGTTTCTCATTAGATACTGATCAAATTTAATCTTTTTGATTGTTTTTGGGTTTATTTGTAGCCAATTCCGAACCTAGTTTCAACGTTATTGAACTGAAATGTGAGTCAATTTCGAACCTGGTTCTTATATCGGGTTTGCTCACAACACCGTTGCTAAGTGCGAAATCAAAAGTGTTTGTTCGAGAACACTACCCTGGGTTCAGTTTTTTTTTCAAACGAAAACGATATTAGTCAGAAACTTGAACAAGCCATGACACATTGGGACAATAAATCAAATAATGGCAAAGGCCTACTAGGTGACTAAATGTTTAAAAAGCTTCGTTTGCAAAAGATCCTTAGAATCAGCCTACTGCTCTGAAAAATTTTAAACCACCTTACATACTCTCTTCCGCTATTTCGATAATTTTAAGGTAAGACTGTCAAAAAACAGATCTTCGATCAAATTATCATTTGAATAGTGTTCTGAGTATGAAAATTTAGAAAGAAGTTTCGGTGGCCATTGAATTTGGTAGTTCATCCAATTATAAAAAGTTTTCTTTAAATATATGTTCAAAAATGAATAGAAAAACTTCCCCAGCAGTTGGCACATGTTTCGGTTAGGTACCCCGGACCCCAACAAAAAAAAAGGTGCAAATCTTGGTAAAAACCCACCCAAAGCAATGATTATCGATCCCTAGATATAATTGCCCAAGGGTAATTACGACACGTAGCTCGAATTGCACAACCATTTGGTGAAACGAGGACCCGACGGTGGAAATTCCTGTCCGGGACGCGTGCGAGCGAAAGAGATAGCTCAATCGGCATCAGCATCAGCATCAGCATCATCATCGTCGTCATCCCGAAGATTAGTTTGCGAAATTCGCATATGCACCGAATGCGACGTAGACCGACTGGACCGGACCAGACCAGACCGGACCGAGGCGAGAAAAATGATGCGTTTAATGGGGATTCAGGTTGGAATCAGCGAAGCTTAAAGAAACTTGAGCGGATTTGAGTAAAGTTCAAGCAAATGGTTCAATTTTTTTTATTCCTTCTTCGCTTCGCTTCGCGCACTGACGGTTTTTGTTTTGTTTCTGTTTCGTCGGTTTTAGGATTTTTGCCTAGCTCCTACCGGCCTAAAGTCGGTGGTAAACGCGACCGACCAGTTTCTGGATTCTGTTCTAGATTTGTTGATCTGCTTGCTATTGATGCTGCTGCTGTTGTTGTTGATGATGATGGTGATCATGATGCTGTAGCAGCAGGTTTCCAAGTGGGCTTGATTGGAAAATTAGCGGAAGCTTTTAGGAGAGCCATTTTGGACAGAAATACACATATTCTGAGAGGGCACTAAACGAGCACCATCGGTTGGGAGCACCCGGCCCCAGCGACCGCGACGGAGAAGATTCCGAGCGGAAGGAGAGAGCCGTAGCGCGAGTTGAGGCTAATTGGGGCTTTTGAGTTTTGTTTTCTGAAAGAGATGTCGTTACCAGATCTCGTTTGGACGGGGTAACGCGCTCGGATCGACGGAAATATGATACGCGCACAGCAGCAAATTGCTCGGTTGATTTGTATTCTGAGATCACTGTTCTCTAGCATGATGGTGTACAAGCAGTAAAATGGACTCCATTAATAGCAATTACGCTTTGAATAATATAGAAAAAAATACTGTCTTCGAGCTTTTCGATTGGAAGCTAGTTTCGTAGAGCGCTAAAAAACTGTCCAAATAAATAACAATTACCCATCGAAGTAGCCCGACTCGATTCGTTTTATGCTGCCCTGGCGAGCCCCACTGACACTCGTTCGACCTTTAACTTGAAGTAGCTGTCAAGTGGTCGAACAAATTGCGGGTCCGTGTCTGTGTGTATTCTTTTGTTTTCGTTGTACACATCCTATACTCAACGCAACTCAACTATGACACTCCAGTAGACACCAAGTGCTGTGGCCGGGAACAACCGAAATCGGCAGAAAAAAAAAACATACGACACACATACAGCAGTGCAACGCACACGCGCGGACACAGCCGGCAAAAAAAAACAATCCATAGCCGTAAGTTCGTTATCATAAATAAACAATTTGAGTGTGGATATTTGAATAATTTTTCAATAAATTTTCACCCGAAACGGACGACGACCAGTGTCCGGCTGCCAGTGAAGAAATCGCTGAGAGAGCAACAACAACAACAGACGCAAAAAAAGAAGATCTAATCGGAGAGCGGGACACACGAAATAATTGCATTTTATTGGAATGTTTATTTGATTTGATAACCATAACCGCGACCAACGCAACGGACGGAGCTGGCGAACTGCAACTGGAAGGGATTGGAGGTCTGATTTGAGCAAATAATACTGCACGGAAACCGTGGGAATTGATAACACGAGTACGAGGATTAGTGACGATGGCGAAAGGTTTATCAAGGTAAATATTTGCATTCTTGGCCGAGATATTTAGATAAGATTCACTTTCAAAAGGAAACTTTCTGCGAATGAATGCAAAAATCACACGTAAATAATTCCCGAAAAAATATGGTTTTTCTTTGTGTAAACTAGGGTAAGAGCTCCCTATTTCATCTCATTTGTAAGGACGGTACCTTAAAAGCCTGATTTAGCCACTAAATCACCATGATTTTTTCATATTTCTGCTTAATTCGCCTTGTTCCACATTGGAAATTGATTCACGTTCCTTGGAGTTTAAAATAATATTCAAAAAAAGAAATCAGCTAAAAACTTCAAGGATCAGCCCCATGCGGTTGTTCGAGCCATTGATGTGGGGAACAGGGCAATCAAAATTTCTAATGATCTACAATCAAACTGTCCCGGGTTGGCGGTTCAATGCATAGGACGCTGGTCTTACAAGCCAGTTGTCGTATGTTCGAGCCCCGACCTGGAAGGATTCTTAGTGTCAGTAGGATCCATGCAATGATTCTGTACACTAAGAATCGGCTGCGAAGTCTGTTGAAACAGAAAGGCCAAATTCCACAAAAGGAATGTAATGCCAGGACTTTGCTTACAATCAAACAGTTCAATCAATCGTCACACTTTTGAATCCGCAATTGCACGAGAGTTTTCATAGATTGATCTTGATTAGGAATCAACACCGAACATTTTTTATAGCCGACGAAATTACACCAATATTCCAAATGTATGCAATTATATCTTTGTACATACTTGCGATACGGATTTCGATATTTAATGTCGTTTTCGTTTTTAAATTGCACTACACTGGTGTAGCGAAAGCTGCACTGAAACCGTTCGTTTTTACCAATTGCACTACACCAGTGCTACACTTTTTCTGCACCGATACCACTGGTGTAGCACTCATCAAAAGTTTGGTGTAGCTCTGTGCAATGGAATCGTTTATTGTAGTCAATGGTTACTGTTTATGTTTTCGTCATTTTTGTTCGTTCATTCATGCCTCAGTGTAGCACTGCACCGGTGTAGTGCAAATTAAAAACGAAAACGCCATAAGCTTCTCTTCGCCAAGCTTGTGTTCAAGTTTTGCATGCAAGCAGTTAGCTTTATAGCGTTAAATTTCTCTACCATTCTGCGATTTCGGTTCAAGCGATAATCTTTTTCTCATTATCAGTCTGTACACCATGAAATCACATGTCTGTCACCCTGAATCACGGTGGTATCACGCGAGCATGATGATACAACGGTGATTTCCGTACCACGGTCGTTCATCGTTGTGCTATGCAAAATCACATCACTGTTTACTGCTACCAGCGCCATTGACGAGCGATGGTGAACTCATGAAACAATATTCTTCTGGGCATTTATCAACGTTTTAGCACATTTTCAAAAAGTAGTCAAACCAAGAAATGTTGATAAATTTGGTGAAGTTTTGAAATACAAATATGGGAAACAATATATTCATATTAGTACATAAAATCAGCACTATTGAGTAATTGTTTTCTATTCAATAACAAGTAAATGTATTGTTGATATGGATTTAAAAACTTAAACATGTGGTAATAACAAATGATATTTATCATATCCAATACATTATTAAACCAATTGTGTAATCATTCTGTTTATTGATGACCAATCGAAGTTCTATTTATCACATTGGTCCCCTATATTCACTTATGGGAACTCTAAACATTCTAATTACTTTGTCTTATATCATCGAGTTTAATGCCGAGAACAACAAAACATGCTTTTCGGTGTGGGTAAATTGAAGCAGAACACGAATTCAATTTAATAACTACTTGTAGTAGTTTTCAGTGTTACTTCATAAATATAGCATAGCAACTTTAAACACCTCAAAATCCTAATAAAACCATTATGAGATTATATTCCAGCCTAGTGTACCATTTTTTCATAAGACTTATGAAGAAAAATGAAGTATCAAACCTATGTCAAATCTATTTCGGAATGATTTCAAATTCAAGAAGGTTTTAAAATCAGCATTATGATAAACATAATCCTTAACATAACATTTTTTCTGGAATATGTGTGTGCCATGCCGTTTTTAATGGTTACATACTAAGAATATCTTAGATTTATTTACAATTTTGAAGGGTCAATGTTAAAAGTTTATGCACTCTTATTTTTATTGTGAATATGAGGTAAAAAAGGAATTATGACTGAACACGGATTTTGAAAAGTGGGCATGGTTTAAAATAGTGCTAGTGTTCCGAAAATTAGTTCTAAAAGCCTTTCATATTTCCTCCTTTTTCTTTTTTTTATATGATGTCAGTGAATGCTACTGTAGAGCATCAAAATTATGGAGATCCAATTTTCACTAATGCTAATTACGTTTAAACAATGAAGGAACAAATTCTGTATCCCAGAACAAACGTGTTAAAACCATAAAATTTGATTTGAGTGAAACTGTCATCCGATAAGCACTCACACACAAAACTAGTTTAATAATTCAGAGAAGCATTGATTATATCTGCCATAAATCAGTTACTAAGAATACAATACAAAGCGCAAAAATTTTTAGTCTCTATACTATCGATTATCGGAGCTGGAAAATCAAGCTAAGTTTTGATTTGTTTCGTTCCACTGTATATTCATTATGTGAGCAAAACATGTCTGTCACCTCATCGTTGTACAGCATTGTACAGAAGTTATTGTAAGGAAATCACATGTCTGTCAGCGGTATTAAGCACTCAAAATTTACCCTGGGTTAGTTGTCAATTTCTCATGCGAAAACGACATTACATGGAATTTCATCCGAGCTTGCATGACACAAGTTCAGAGCATACCAATTAAAGCTTCAAATCGTTTTATGGCACTTTTAGTCTTGCTGTCTAGCAACAACCTACCTCTAGCATGCTACGAGTAGGACTGAAACGTTAGCCATAATTTCGCTTCTATTTATAGATTCGCGTGCTTCCAACAGCTTCGCTTTTGCATCGATTGACCAATCAGAGCGATATTGGTCCCTTTGTTATATCGCTTACTCCTTCAAAATCGTCGTCTAGGCAGGAAAATCTGGTATACCGGAGATTTTTAGCAGACAAAATAAGACACTGCTCGCTACTAATAAAAATGTCAATAATATATAATCGAAAATACGTGGCTTGATACATTCAAATCGAAACTTAGAAATATTTCCAATCAAATGATGAAATAATATTAATAATTGATACAAAATAGACTGAGCTGTAAGTGTTTAAAACCTGACCACATTTCTACGTGTATTTTTCCTTTAGTTTCTGATTTTCACCCCTATATAGAAAATAAAGATGTGTTCCACATCAAAACACCACTCTGCTTCTAATTTCATCTCAAAGGATTTTTATTCATCCTATCGTTGGTCCTTTATGCATCCTATCAATTAGCAATGGCGACAGCAATCAAAGCAAAACATTGCACTATTACACTCTCAGGTCAAAAATGTCAGAATTATTCTTAAAAAAGGCCTTACGCCAACTATAAGACAACACACGATATTTTCAGAACCAGTTTGGAATCATTTCGGTGTTTAAGAATTGTTGGGTCGTTTTCGTTAGCTTTCGTTTTAAATTTAAAATTTTACTGTGCAGTTAATTTGGTGAACTTTGGAAAAAAAAACAATAATTATTACTATTTAGGCAGTAGCCCTTCTAAAAACAAAATGCAGAAGCAGAGATGCCATTCATACAGATTTATCTGTATTGTATAGATTTTGGCGTTCGTGTAATGATTTAAATCAGAGTACAGATTTTATACAGATTTCCTAAATTTTCCAGTACCGCTAGATTTACCGCAATGTTTATTTCATTAGTCTTTAACACGCACTTTCTGGTAACATTCGCGGCCGAAACAGTTTTATTGAAATGTAAATATCAATCATATAATCAAACTAATGTCACGGACAGTGCAGTAAAACTTCATTCAGTTCAATTGAAACCGAATGTGAAACACACTGACCATCTCTCTACTGCAGTAAACTTCACACTCTGACACACACACAACGTTCGTTGACGAGCCGAACCGGCGGCATTCAGTTCTTCAATCGATTCTCTTCAAATCAAAGCTCAGTTTAACCACCGTCAGTTGATCTTTTGAAGTAACAAAATATCTCTTTCAATAGTGTGAGAGCGGCCTTCAAATGAGGTTTATGTTAACATTCGAATTGGTTCAATATAATTGATGAAAGACAAACCAGATAGCTGAAATATGAATTATAGAATACACATAAATTTATAGTTTCCCCCTTCAGTTTACATTTTTATTACTTTACTCCATTTATAACTCTATTCATTCGAACTTGCTCACTACCAAGAGCGAAGACAATGAAGCAGCTAGACTACTTGGCACTTGAAACTGAACAAGCAAAACCTCAAATGACTAAGTACGATTATTCAACTGACGATAAATTCTGGGAGCTTCACTTGAAAATGGCAACAAAAGTCATATGAATTGGTATCGATATGCTGACGGTCAGTGGCCATAAATTTGTTGTCCATATTGAGTTTATCTGATATTATTCGATTGAAAATGAAATTTTACCGCACAATACTTGTTGATGATAATTTACAGAAGGAAAACAATTTTTTCCGTAACACTATGAGAAAACTTGGCGACTTTGCGAAACCAAATGAGATGAAAACAAAGCGCAATCCAGTGAACTAAGTGAAAAACTTTCATCTCATATTTTTGGAAGACTTTTATTACTTGTCGGGTAATTTTTGAAGTTTTTAATCGTTAATTAAACAAGTGGCAAGTGAACATTACTAATTATGAAGTCATTACTAATTATGAATACCGCTGACAGACATTCAACAATAGTGTAATTGGGCGAAATAGTGATCATCCGAATAATTTAAAACCATTTCTTCCAATGAGAAAGTGTGACAATAGCTTGAATAGTCATTTTAAAACATTCCACAGTTTGGTTCAGGTACGTTGTAAGATATTATTCATGTTCAAAGTAATGAGGTGAAGCGATGAGATGAAAACAGGAGCTCAGATGAAATAGGGAGCCGTTACCCTACGTACACCGATCTGAACTAATAACGAAGATTAACCCAGGATTACGAAATAACATACAAATCAATAAAAAACGCTTATTTAGTAATCTTGAACCGTAGAACTCCGTAGATGATTTCTTTAACCGGATTTACTGTTCCGGTTCCACTAATCATTGAACTGCAACTGACGGTAAACCCAGTTCATCGAAGGGTCCTATTTGAATGGTACATGTAAAATCATAGACCAGTCCATATTGAGTTTATCTTCACTAATAACACAATGCATCTCTCTTAAGATTCATCAGCATTCAAATCTTTCTGCACATTCTCCTCGATGGAATATATTTTAACATCTATTCTAATCCGGCATTCGCGCGACATGTCAGTCTCGATTTAGCAACCCCTAATCGAAGTCAGAATCTTGCATTCGAAAGTATTGACCGTACACAAAAACCTCAATTTACGCGAATTTAATTTATCCGACGTTTTATTTCAAACAACGCGAATTTTTATTTAATTTACGCGATGATCGCGTAAAAAAAGGTTTTTGTATAATGAAGGAAATTTCAATTTATATACACATACAAAACAATCTAGCATGCTTCTGGGAATTGAATATTGTGAAATGTACATTAATGAATTGTTCAGTTTCAAAGAATCTAATTAAGGTCGTGGGCATCCAAGATTTATCTGGGAAGCAAATATTGTATATAATCGTTTTTATATGACTATTGAATGCGATGTGTACTCGTAGTACTATTTACAGAAAATTGACATACTGTGATAAGATCTGTAGGAAAATTTGCTCATCCAAAAGCTAACAAAGGCCTTGTAACAAAGTGCATTAATTGCTCTAGGTCATCCAAAAACTACATGGAGTAGCTCTACGACTATGCATTGAAGCATTGAAAAATTATACATAAGCTGCTGAATGCTCGTGTAGATCTTAAGACCTGTTTTCACCGAAGTTCTTAAACGACTAGGAACCTACCGGGAACAGCTATAAATAGACAAGTAAGCATTGTGTAGCTCTAAAAGTATGAACCACAAACGAAACAGGCATTAGCCGTTGTAGTTCTTGCTGTGACAAGGTGTAGTTCCTAAGGACAATACTCCAAATAGTTCTTGAATCTTGGAACATCTCTTAAGCATTTCCATAGTCTCTCAACATTCTCAGGGGGTCCTCAGGGGCTAAAGCATCGGAAGTAGTTGAATTAACGCGAGGTTTTATTTAAATTACGCACCCCCGGCTCTGCACGTAAATTGAGGTTCCAGTGTAGTATGTTTCATCCATACCTCAGTGCCATCCGAGTCTTGGTTTGCGTCGTATTTTCAATGAGCGGGTCAAATCTCAACGATTAGCGAAGCATATATCGCCGATGATACCGCAAATAAGTGAATAATTTGTTGCTAATTAGTTACGATAATTTGGAATTTGTTGCTCAATTGAAAAACTGAGTGCTGCCCATTCAGTGCGTCAGCCAGCGGTGTATATATTGAGTGTGAAGTTCGGCATAAACTTAGCGCAGTACTCAAAAAATATTAAGCAAAAAATTCAGTAACTTATTAGAAACTAATTAGCAAAAAAAACAATCCTCTGGGTGTCGATTTGTTTTCAAGCTTATTGGGGAGGGGTGCTTCATTAACTTTACATAAACTTAGCGAAGTACTCAAAAAGGAATTTAAAAAATTGAGCAACAAATAAAAAATTACCGTAACTAATTAGCAACTAATGAGCAACAAATTGAAGTGGATTGATTTGAATTTGTTTCTAAGCTTGTTTTTCAGGGGTGCTTCTTTAAATTCACATGAACTTTGCGAAGTGCTAAAAAAAACAATTTGAGCAATACATTCAAAATTACCGTAACTTATTAGCAACTATAGGGTGCTCCAGCTTTTATGTCGGTTTGTGAAGCTTAATAACTTTCACATTTACCAACCGAGCGATTGCAACAGATATGTTTTGGAAACGTCAATCCAGTACAATTTTTGCCATGGATCGCTTCACACTGAAACAACGCACAGAAATAGTGACACTTTAAATCGAAAACATTCGTTCCATTGTGTTAACTAAACGGAAAAAACAAGGCAGCAAAAAGGCACCATCTGACAATCACTTGATTTAACTTTTTTTTGTGGGGTTATCTGACAGGCAAGGTTTACGCTGACCAGCCTCAAACTATTGACGAGCTCAAGGCAAACAATCGTGTTAAAATCGGCGATATAACACCCGAGATACTCGGAATGGTAATGGCAAACCATTACCAAAGAAAAAAAGTTTGGTAAAGAACCAAACTGAATAAAAATACATCAATTCAAGAAATCGGTTTTTTCATCTCAAAGTTATTCAATGTTTACACACCGACATCAAAGACGGAGCACTCTGTATATTTTGCCGAAATCGGTCCTAATTCAGTCTCAAGAGCGATTGAAGTGCCAATTTGCGATTAGTTGCTGTCATAATGCGGCATTAGTATGTGCTTATTGGTTACCTGTGTGCTTCCAATTACATCGCAATCCTGTGATTGTATACCGAGTAATTAGCTAAATGATTTGGTGAGACGACTATCGATACAATTACCCTATCAACCAATCAAACAAAAGAACCCAAAAAGTATGTCTCACGATACCAATCATTCAGATTGAGTTGATTGATTGAGGAAGCCACCAATAAGCATTGAAAACAACAATGGTGCAAAATTGACAGATCCGGAGCAAGTAGCAGTCGTAGTAGACTTGGCGTGATTCTAACGAAACACTTGTTCCCACATCAACCAATCTGCTGCATCGACAAAACAAACAAAAAAACTCCTCAGCCGACTGTGTGTGTTGCAAAGCTGTTGCACCATTGCGATCGTGAGCTACCTTGCTTTTGTGACTGTGAGTGTGATTGTGTGTGTGCTCCGGACGACTCAGCTTTCGACCAATTGTCGATTTGACCATTGCAAAGCGTTGCTTGCTGTTTACATTCATTTAGGATGTAGCACTGTTATAATTCATTTTATGGCGGTGTTTTGCAGGCTTGATCAGCTTCCACCGCGCTTCCCGACGATGATGCGACGATCAATCATCATCATCGTTAGCGAGCAGAACTGATGGTCGTTAAACGATAACAACACCAACAACAACAACAACAACAACCACAACAACGGACGTTTTTAGGGAAGAGGAAATCGCTCCGCTTTATTGAACTCTACCCGGGGAAGGAACTTGACGTCAATCTTAATTTCTCCGAACTGCACTCGTGCAGGGTCTGTCAAATAGTCGACAGATTGCGTAAACTGGTGCTGGCAGCAACCAGCAGTTGATTGTAGAATGTGAAAAAAAAATGATTTGATTCAAAGCAAAACAGAAAACCTACTAAATCGGCTTTAAATTCAAAATTATTTGAAGATGACTATTTGGTTAAATGTTGTTGGACAAAATATTTCTTTTGCGGCACACCGACGTTTCGGAAAAAATGCCCATCTTCCTCAGGACAAAACGACGATATATCTTTTTCATCAAATAGATGATAACGATGATAGATGATTGAGTAGAATAACTCAATTTGTTCTAATATGTTTTATCAAGTAGATAATTTTGAGTAGCACTACGACACAGTTCAATTGATAGAAAAAAGTAATTTTGTTCAATCTAAACAGTCGAAAATGACAAACAATAACGTCGATACGTCGTTATTCAGAATAAGGGTGATTAATTTGGAAGTGTTTTCCCACTCATTGGATTTCTGTTTCGAGTGAAGAACATATTACCATTCAGTAGGGATGGTCGAGGATGCAAACATAAAATCCAAGCTCGACTTGCACCCAATTAAGATTAAAAACCCGTACCCGATCCGAGCCTGCAATTTATTTTTCGAACCGCGAACCCGACTTTTAACCGATTTATAATAAAATACAAAATCATTTTTTTCAGTACCGAATCTGACCGAAGAATCGCTTTCAAAGAAAATTAATTTCATTTAATGCCGTTGTTTAAGAAATTTATTTGCTGTTACGCCATTAGTGTCACGAAATATTAACAGACACAGGTAATAGTATTTCGGCATGCTTTTTGATAACCTTCATCAGTGTATCAGTTCTAAGTCTGTTGTTTGAGAATTGACAACGACAAAATCGAATCACAATGATTTTCGTATATAAAAATTTTAGTTTCAGATCGGGTTCTGAAGTGTAGTAACATTCGATGGTCTTGTTTAAGGTACGTTTTATGGGTAGTTTTTACCAATTTTCGTTATACGTAGCATGCTTGAAAAGTTGAAAAATAAACAGTTAAAACAAGGGTTTTTTTCAAAACTGGCATTTTTGTCGGATGAGGAAAGGAAGAAGTCAATGGGAGTTAAATCAGGGCTATACGGAGGATGAACGTGCACAAATTATTTTGACGCGATGTAGGTGAGCTTGCATTGTCGTGTTGGAAAATAATCGCCCTTATTCTGAATAACGACGTATTCGTTTTTCGATTGAATACGGTTCGGTCGAATCCTAGCTACCTTTGATTTTGCTAGCGTTATTGGGAATACGAATGAAATACGATCGAAAAAACGATACATCGTTATTCAGAATAAGGGCGAATGCTTCTTTGGCGGCTGTTTTCTTCGCAGTCGTAGAGCACAAATTCAAAAGAGAAATAGCAGGTTGGTTATAACATTTTTCTAAACAAACTGATGTTTTGCCTTTCTCATATAGAAAGGTTATGCAATCACTTGAAAAACCGACTAGTGAAAATTGGCCCGGAGGGCCAAGTGTCATATACCATTCGACTCAGTTCATCGAGCTGAGCAATGTTTGTGTGTGTGTGTGTGTGTGTGTATGTATGTATGAGTGTGTGTGTGTGTGTGTGTGTATGTGTCAAATAATCTCACTAGGTTTTCTCGGAGATGGCTGAACCGATTTTGACAAACTAGGATTCAAATGAAAGGTCTCGTGGTCCCATACGGAATTTCTGAATTTCATCCGGATCCGACTTCCGGTTCCGGAATTATAGGGTAAAGTGTGTTCAATATTGTACACCGTCACTTAAACCGGCGAAACAAAAAACGTGAAATTTTTTCTAAACTGGTCCTAAAACTACACAAATCGATAGTCATTATCAGTAGGCAACTAAACAAGCCGATTCCGGCTATCCTGGTTCCCGGTATCCGGTTCCGGAAGTACCGAAAATAGTGGTCATATATACCAAAATGGATCTCACTCACTTTTCTCAGCAATGGTTTGACCGATTACCACAAACTTAGATTCAAATGAAAGGTCTTCCGGTCCCATCCGGAATTCCTGAATCCGAATCCGGAGTAATAGGGTGCGTGCTAGAAGAGTTTGTGTGTCATGTTAGTTGGTGGCCGTACGAACCGACTTCGATTATACCGGTTCTCGGGTTCCGGTGCCGGAAGTGCATATAATAGTGAACCCATTTCGTTCTTTTAAGGATGGCTCACGTAATCAAAGCACTGTTTTATTCTGTATGTTATGCATAAACAATCACTTGTTTTCTTTCAAAAATCGAAGAGAAAATGTTTGAATAGAATACCACAATATTATATGTACATGAGAAAGGCATCATTACACCACTAGGTGGATTAAAACAGGTTTTTTTCTTGAAGATTCATCAAGTAGTAGCGGATGAAACTGCTTTAGCCTTTTTCAACAATGACAGTTTTCCTGAGATTGTAAGTAGAGCCTTGAGCCAGTGTTGGTGATTGCCGAAAATTTGACAGAAGCTGCTCGATATTTATCTATATTGTATACAACATTTTCAATCCGGTAGAAGATTTTTTACATTTCTTCGCTACACTTCATACTCTGAGTATTTCACGGCCCTAAAAAATACAATCTGATAATGATTGGTGCTGGTGCTCATACTAGGTTGCAATATTTCAAAACCCTTGTGTGGAGCATTCACATACATTTTCATAGTCACAACTTATACAAAGGTTAAATGCACATAGTTAAAATAAGCGGCAATGGTAAAATGATTCTATCGCAATTATCCACTGCCCATACAGCATCGGATCGCGAAACGAGAATAAGCGACCGTTTGTTGCTTCAGAGAGAATCCCCACAGCAGCGAGCTAACCTTTGATTCTCAGACAGGTCATCGAGAGAAATTCGCTCTCGCACTGATGTTTATTCTATGTTGAATGAACCATGCCGGTTTTTTGTTGCTGCGATGATATCCGTCTCTCTTTGATGGCACTGATTGAATCGTGTGAAGAGTTGCTAGTGGGCGTTCTTTGATACGATAAAAGCCATCCTTGCCTTAAGCTATGTTCATACCGTTTTCAGCTGCACAAAATATGATTAGATACATGTTGAAATTGGTTTTGTTTAATATCGAAAAGTATTATATTTCCGGCACCATCAGTAATTTAGGTTTCCTTGAAATAAGTAATGAAACCTTTTGATTGTAATAAGATCATATTCTAACAAAATAGATTACTTATGATGATTCTGCCACACCAACGAAAGATATGGACAAAGCTTACACACAGTATCTGGCGTGTGTTGACAGCCAAATTGAACCAAAAACAAATGGCTTCCCAATCAACATATCATATCTGAACATTTTCTATTTTTGTTACTTGTTAGAATATTTTATTATTGTAACTACTAACGAGACCAAATTTATATCTGTACTAGTTACAAAAACTTCGTTTTGTTATATACTTGTTATTACTAGACTATCGGGTTGGCTCTGGTGTCATTTTTTCTAGTGCAAAAGTAGTCCAAAATTAGGTACTTCTAACTCCTCCGTCCCTTCTGCGAAGACTTACGAAAACTTGTTCAAGTACTATTCAATAGCGATTATGGCTTTTTGGACGATCTGCTTTGAGCACCGAAGGGGTGGCCAAAATACCATTCAGCAATCATAAGCTTTGCATTCCAGGAAAATTCACTTGAACTTATTTCAAACTGATGGAATTCATTTCGCATTTCTACGGCCAAGCCTTTTCTTTCGTTCACGATAAAACCGCCTTATTGACTGGGAATGTGTAATGACGCAGTATTTAATGAAAAATTATATATAAGCTGCGGTTTGCTCGTGCAGATCTTGAGACCTGTTTTAACTGAAGTTCTTGGACGACTGAGAACGTACATGAAATAGCTATGAATAGACAAGTGAGCAATGTGTAGCTCTAAAAATATGAACAGAAAATAAAAAATAGACATTAGCCGTTGTAATCATTGCTGTGGAACAGTGTAGTCCCGAATATTGCAAATGGATTGTATTTTTTTTTTTCAAATTGTCCATTCGTAAACTTAAGGGGAAAGACACCTTGCAAGCGTATAGGTAATGTCAATAATGTGTGCGTAAAAACAAGTACCACCATCTTTTTTCCGAAGTTGATCAGATAAAACTATCTATAGTTGAAAATGAAACAAGTCAGTCGTTTCTGCTTATAACGCCAATTCAAGAAAAGTAGAAACTTTGAACAAAACCTTTCCCATTTTGCTGAAAACTGTTAGTGAAAAATAGTCTCGTTTCACTTTCCTTGCACTACCACACATTCCATCAGTAACTAACACATTACGGATTTTCTCTCGCAGATTTTGATTCAAGATGAAGATTTCAATACCATTTATTAAAATTCCAGCGAAATAGAAACCTTTGCTCGAAGAAGCCGAAGGCAATATATACGGTATGTTGTTGAAAAACTCTTTATTCTTTCGGAAAACTGCTTTTTCACAAAACATGATCAAATTTGATTATTTTGTATAGCGCAATCCAATACAGATGCACTGAAGCAGTGTAGCTAAACTTTCTAATATGTAATAACAAATCAAAAACTAATACTGTATGCAATTTTTCATCAAACATCGACGAAATATTGATCAAAATTAATATTTCAATATGAAACAATGCTTTACATTTGTTTGGGCATATATTATTGAAAAAAAGAATGTTTGCAATTAAATTGTAAACGCGTCTTTGATAAACTGGTTTCACTGAACATATAAATTCGGTGGAATCAGCAGGTGTAGTACCGGCTTCATCACATGAGTGTAATTGTCCCATATTGTAATGGGAAAAAGTGTCATACCACCAAAGTTATCAGCTGGTAACTGCACCTTTCTTGTCAAATTATTCTGCACGTTTTTCTTTCGGTGTAAGATCATACATTTATCTGTTTATTTATAAATTTAGCGATGACAAAACTGACTGCGCTTGTGATATAGTTAAATGAATAGTGTGGAACGGGAATGATTTTTAATGTAATTTCGTATATCATTTATTCAAAGCAGGAGCCTTACATCAACATGCTAGAATGCGCAATTTAATATTATTGGCCCAAGGTGAACATTGCCAAATTTATCAATATATTTTTCCAAGAAATAATCTACAATATTCTTTTTTCTTCAGTACAAGATCTACGACTATTGTTACCTATAACCTTCACCTTCATCACTTAAAAATTAACTTTGATTAAATCCATTGGATATCATTGAATACCCATTGTAAGTGCGAGAAATTGTACCATCTTCATTTTTCTGGTGAGGGTGTAGATCTATGATATACGTATCAAACATGAAGTATGTAATATACACTTTTTCTAACAAAAGGAAACTTGGATCACTCTTGATCCTTAAACATTTGCCATCTTCGAATCAATCTTTCGTTCGATCTCGAATTTTTTGTCGTGAATACGACTTACTTTACTATGGGGTGCCTTTTCAAAATTTACCCTCTGAGAGAGTGATAAGTTTTTGATCGTGAATATCTCTTGTTGTATCTAACGAATCAACATAATTTTTGATACATGCCATCGGAAATATGATCACAATTTTATGATAAAATATTCAGTTGTGTGACATAATCTCAAATAATTCAAAATTAAACTTTTCTGAAATTTTTGGTATAAACGAGTATCAAAGGGATCCATAATAATAAGGTGTTTTGTCCGATAAGGCGCGTTTGCCTTGCTCGTATTTTTAAAGCTCATAGCTCAGTGATCTGTGAAAGGATTTATATAATCTAACTACCAATAGAATCGAAATTTTTCAACATAAGCGTGTATAGAAAAAGCATTGAAGTATTTCAATAGTACACTATTGAAAACCCTGTCTCATTTGACCCATGTCAACACCAGTCAATCAGAACGCGTTCTGAGGAAGAGAACAAAATATCTGCTGCTGTACAACAAATCGTTCGAGAAAGTGTTCCGAACAGTGTTTAGTATCGTAGTGAGTTCCACAATTTTTGTCGTTTGAAAAGCTAGTTTCGCTTCCGACAAGAGCGATTACGTCACAGCTGCCAGTCATTTGCATTGGTGAAAAAGCAACGGTGAAAAAAGCATTACACAAAATCAGCCGTTCTAATGGCTCTAAAAGTTTTCTAAAGAACTATTAGGATTTGTTGTTCGCAAATCGAAACGAAATATCCTCAGTTTAGTGCAAATCTAGAGCTGTTTGATTTGATTTTTTCACTTTTCGATGTGTGAAATTCACTGTAATCTAGATCAAGTGAAGCCTTCTTTGTTTTTGCGAAAAATCTGGAAAAGGGGAATGCTTGCATAATTCATACAATTGATCAACTAATTGATATTCGGAAGTGTTAAGGAACATGTCAGTTGTTTTCGTATTCACGACATCCAGTTATGTCTCTAACATTACCCACCCGCCTTTTTTTCTCGGATTTTAAAAATAATTATGAGATTACGGAAGCCTCGGCCAAAACACCGCCTTCCCTTCCTCGGAGATAAACGTAGATTTTCATGAAAGTTTCCTCTACCGTGGTTTATCAACGGCCCCTAATTTCTCTTCTTTTCAATACCGCATCACAACACAGATTCAATTAATTAAAAGTATGGACCAGTGCGCTTCTATGTAATCCGATCGAGGTGTAAAAATTGAATAATTCGCTGGATTACACACTAAGAGTTAATTCCTTTGTTCGGTAATATTTTGGACGAGAAATTTCGGTAATCTATAGAAATGACCGATATTTCGGTACATGAGTTATATTTTACAATAATTATGTAATTTTTTACCGGACGATCAGTTTGACGTAAATTTTCGTTACAGAATTTTGTAAATAGATATACAATTCATACGGTAAATCTGAACAGCCGCCGAGTACGGTAAAAACCATACTGTCCGTATGGTAGAATTATCTTTTAACAACCGAACTTCTGTGAAAACTGATTGTCGTTATACTAACTGTCAAACTTTTTGTCTTTTTATTAACCAAACAAAAAAATTCTTGAAGAGTACATCGAATGGATTGAGGTACAGATGTTAACTTTACTTATAGGCAGAAAATAATAAATCACTTTTCTACTTGCTGCCTACACAAATCGTTCGAAGGTAATTTCTGGCGAACTCGACGGATTGTGCAGTGTTTTGGAAGGCGCTCATAATTCCGGTCAGCCGAAAAACATTTGACCCTTTTTTCGTGGAATAAAACCATAGCCACAATAGGTTGGAATTTTCTTCATTCGTTTTTGTTAATTTTTTTTTTAAATCCGAAAATCCAGAATTTTAACCAAAGCAAAACAAACAAACAAAAAATTAACGAACAATCAGTAAGATCCATTTGGTTTATAGTTTACGGTAGTTGTTTGACAGTTCAGCAATTACCGAACGATCGGTAATCCGTTTATTTACCGAACATTCAGCTGTTGAAAATTCGGTAAAAAATTACCGAATTCTGCGAAATTTTCTTAGTGTGTAGACTTGACAACGCTTCCGTTTGAGCACAGCACCGTGCTACACAACATATTAATTGTAATTATAAAATCTCACTAGTTCAAGCGGAAACTTTCAAAAGTAAGAAACTTAACTAAAAAATATACAAATATTTCTCCGTTCCAGAAAAATTTGACAGAAAAACCAAAATAATTTCCGTCCAATACACACGCCTACTACGATTCCAATGCTCAAATGGGATACGATTTGCTCTTACAAAATGTCGTTTTCACTTGATGTCGAACCTAACCCAGTTTCCACCCTAACTGTTTGTTTGAAGCTAGTTTCGGACCTAGTTTCAACATCATTGAACTGAAAATCAAGTCAGTTTCGAACCAGTTTTTTATACCAGGTTTGCTCAAATCCCCGTTGCTAAGTGTGAAACCAACACAGTTTCGTGAAAAGTGTTTGTTTTATGAAACTATTCTGGGGCAGTTTCAGTTTTATTAAGCGAAAACGACATTTGAAAAAGTAAGAAATTTATTTTTCTCGGCAGCAAAAAAAAAAGACTAATAAGGACATCTGATCTAATATTGGAATAAACTTCATTTGCTTCATTCCAAATCCGTTGGTGTTCGATGAGTGGAACACATCGGACCTGATCCGGTGAACCGGGGGATGCTAGTCGGAATCAAACAAGTGCCAAAGTGGAGGATACGATATTCAACCAGCTAGCCAGAAACCACCGACCAGTATCAACCAGAACGACGAACTAATTTACTTCACGGACGGACAACCGCAAAGATCGCTGCGGAACCGCAAAAACCGTGGCCGATCTGGATCACGTGGAAATTTGGCTGCCGGCCAAAATTGTATTAATATATGCAAGGCATTATTGCGGGTGCGGGTGCCCACGAGAGGACGCACGAAAAGGAGTCGGTCAAAACACCGTCGGCAGTGCTTGTTTTATTTTCTGTTTTCAGTTCGCTCCTCCTGATTGTGTGTTCAAGGCCTGACCGCGCAAAAACCAACCAGAACCAAAACGAGAAGAAAAGAGGTGATCGCCAAACATGCGCGATCCGAGCACGGAACTTGCGTGATTCGGAATGGTTAGTTCGACTGCCGCGGGTACACGGGTAGGATCGATAAGAATGGAAAAAAAACGAGAGCAAAAATGTTAAAATTTTTGGCTGACACTTAACGCTTCGATTGAGAACGAATGTGTGTCCGCAAGTGGCGCGGAATTCTTATAATTAAATTGTTCATGATCTGCTAAAATGCCGCTGCTAACCTGTCCATTGCTGCCGCTGCTGTAACCGTAGACGTTCTGGTACAGTACCAGTGTCATGTAGATCAGAAAAACGCCGGCCGCCATGACTTGAAGTGTCCGCTTGTATCTCTGGGTCAGCGAGAAGACCTGGCTCATCTTCTTTTTAAGGCACCTCATAGAAGCTGCTTCGTGCTGCCCGCCCTGCACAGGGACAGTCGCATTTTGACGCGTAGCAGCAAGAAGCGATACAATTTCGACAGCCAGAGCGTTTAATCCTGCTTCTTCCGAACGCACGACACACAGCTGAGCAGCTTCCCAATTAATCCAACTAACGGGTGTTCACTAGCTAATCATCAAACACTTTTCTTCGGGAATTATCCCTTCGAAACATCTTTTCATTCACTCAACACAATCCGATTTTCGAGCACAAAACTCCACTCCCCACCAGTCGGAATCTTTGATAAACAGAATAAAAATAGTTCACTAGTTAGAACAACCACTTCACTTGTTGTTGTTGTTGGGAACAAAATTAAACCGCCCGTATAACATCGATTTAGATGTCAACCGAATCTTCTTCTTCGTTTGTTGTTATTTCACTTCGCGTCAGGCCATTCTCGAAGTTTCACCGGACGCGGTAAACGCATAGCATAAACAATAAACAAATTTGCACTGCCATCAAGCTACGCACGGATCCATTGTTTACTTCTGTGGACACACTTCCGAAACTGAAATTAACATAATCCTGTGGGACAAACAAGGAAAACACTCGTACGCGCGAAAGAAAAAAAAAATTGCATCTAGTCTTAGCAAGCTACGGCGATGAAATCGAACAGAAACAAAACCATCGAAACCGGGAGAGCGCGAGTAGCACCTCACAAGGGCGACGTCAAGCAAGGACTGATCGCGCAGAAAGTGTGACTCTGCGCCATCGGAACACCGTCGGCTCCGAACTGAACCGAACCGAACACGCAACACGGTAGGAATCACGAAACCGAAAAACCGGGGAGAGCGAGAACGAGAGAATGAGCGTAAAACAGCGATATAAACGCGATCAGTTCATGCATGCGCAGCAGGTTGCCGATGATATTATCAGCGATTTCCAACGACGGTAGACCCATATGCAGTCATTGCGCCGACTTGCCGCAAGCATAAACCCGATGCATACCGGTCCTTTCCAAGCATGCTTTCATGCTTTTCGGTTTTGTTATGTATGTCTTTTTCGCAAGTGCCGCAACACCAAGTGGCCGGCGCAAAACACGAACCATCAAGAGCCGATTGAAAACCAATTCTCGCGTTAATTCTCTTGCTCTCTCTGTTTCTCTTTCGGATGTTTGCAATAGGCACAGCACCACAGCACAGCTTCGGCTGTTATCGTTTTAAGCACGGTTGACGCGGCGATCGTGTGGTTGATCGATCCTAGCAGGCCAGTGTCTGCACTAGGACGATCAATTTGGCGGTTCCCCCCGTGTGGGGTGTGGTGTTGGTGGTGCGTCGGTGTGCTCGATCGCGTGCTACGATCGCCATTGCCAAGCGAGAGAGCGGGTGTAGTGATTTCAATGCCGGCTCCGGCTGGCAACCCTAGAGGCCATTATTGCGGCTCAACTGTTGGCTTTCGTATGGTAAACTTATGCTACGTCGTGTTTTCTTTCTGTTGCCTGCATTTTTTTTTCTGATATCTTCAGCTCGCATAAGAAAATCAGCTTGTTTCGCTTCATATGGAAATTCTTTTCCGCTAATTATAAGTTCTTGTTTCTTAGAAGCAAAAAGTCATGCGTGGTGCGTAATCCATCTCAGCAGATTATTATGAGTTAACAAAAGACACCTGATCTACTTCACTTTGGATGAACTTAGTTATTTTACGCCGCTTTTTTTTTTATTTATTTTAAGCTCTGATTGTTCCAATTTTTAATAATGTACTCAACTTGTTAAAGTTTTGATAAAAAGTCGGGTGGGTAATGTCAGAGACATAACTCGATGTCATGAATATGAATAAAATTGGCACGCTTCCTTCACACTTCCGAATATCAGTAAGTTGATTGATTGTGTGAATTGCATTGCAGCACTACTAGATTACTAGATTAAATATTACGCAGTAATATTAATAGTTATAAAATAATGATGGTTCTGAAAAGAACCTTTTATGAAGGCGTTCGTGTTGGAGAGTGACGAGTTGAATACGAATTCCGCTGACTTCCGTCATCTATTTCCAAGCTGACCTGTTGTCCGTGGATGAGATACTGGACCGATCACAACCGATCATAATCTTCCAATGAAGAAAACATTAATTTACTGGTTTGATCAATGATACAATAGGTCTATGAAATCAATGAATTTATTATTATCTTGTTTTTAAGCATCTATATTGAAATCCTCCACAAATATCGGCGGCGTATTTTTACCTTACCTTACCTAACAACTATAGGCCTGGGATGTCCGTTGCTGTATCAAGCATACGTCTCCACATAACTCGGTCCATGGCTGCTTGTCGCCAGCCACTCAAGACACGGATGCTTCGGAGATTACCCTCCACTTGATCGATCCTCCTTGCTCCTCTTCTTCTTTTACGAGTCGGATTGGATTCAAGAACTCCATGTCCGTACTGTCCGTTCTCCTAGCAGCTGTTGCAATTCGTGATTCATACGCCGTCTCCACGTTCCGTCTTCCATCTGCACTCCACCATAGATGTTCCGCAGTACCCTTCTTTCGAAAACACTGAGGGTGCGTTGGTCCTCTGCCAACATAGTCCAGGTCTCGTGGCCAAAGAGAACAACCGGTCTAATTAGCGTTTTGTAGGTGGTCAATTTCGTGCGGTGGCGTACTTTTCTCGATCGGAGGGTTTTTCTGAGTCCAAAGTACGCACGATTCCCTGCCAAAATACGTCTATGAATTGCTCTGCTGGTGTCATTATCGGCGGTCACCAGTGAGCCCAAATACACAAACTCGTCAACCACCTCGATATCGTCACCGTCTATCAATATTTGTGGTTTGAAGCGTAGTGTTTCTTCTCTAGAGCCTCTTTCTCTCATGTATTTTGTTTTCGACGCATTTATGACCAGTCCGATACTCCTAGCTTCAGCTTTCAGTCCGATGTAGGTTTCCGTCATCTTCTCAAGGTTACGTGTCACAATATGAATATCGTCAGCGAAGCCAAAAAGTTGTACGGACTTTCGGAAGATCGTGCCACTCGTGTTGATCCTCGCTCTTCGAATCACACCTTCCAAAGCAACCTTGCCGTAGCCCTCTCCGTGATTCGAAGGGACTCGAGAGCGTCCCAGATATTCGGACGTAACACATCACTCTATCCATCGTTGCTTTGACCAATCGCGTCAGTTTATCCGGGAATAGCCATAGCCGTTCTCGATCGATTGTGTCGTATGCCGCTTTGAAGTCAATGAATAGGTGATGCGTGGGTACGTTGTATTCACGACACTTCTGGAGTACTTATCTTATCGCGAATATGTGATCCGTAGTGGCGCGGGCTCCAGTGAATCCCGCTTGGTACTGCCCTTAGCTATTGGTGGTAGACGACGGCAAAGGATTTGGGAGAGTACCTTGTAGGCGGCGTTCAGCAATGTGTTTGCGCGGTAATTGCAACAATCTAGCTTATCGCCCTTTTTGTAGACGGGACATACCACACAATCCATCCATTCCTGCGGTAGAATCTCCTCCTCCCAAGTCCAAGAAATCATCCAGTGCAGCGCTCTAGCCTTTCCTCCATGTTTGAGCAGCTCGCCTGGCAACTGGTCATTGCCCGCGGCTTTGTTGTTTCTCAGCTTGCCGATCTCCTCACTTATCTCCGACAGATCAGGGGCTGGGAATCTGTCGTCGGCTGAGCGTGCACTCAGATTGATTCCTGTGTCGTTCTCTGTATCCTGTGCTTCGCCATTCAGATGCTCGTCATAATACTGCTTCCACCTGTCGATCACCTCACGTTCGTTCGTTCGAAGGTCACCACTGGTATCTCTGCACATTTCGGCCTGTGTAGCTTCAATGTGAGCAGTTCGCCTTCTCATAGAACTTCCGTGTGTCATTTGCACGGTACAACTGTTCCATCGCTTTGCGATTTTGGTCTTCCTGGTTCCTCCGAAAAACCGTGTTCTGTCTGTTCTGCGCCTCGTTCGCTCTCGTGCGGTGTTGCAGCATCCTCGCCCTTGCTGCATTCTTCTCTTCGACCAACTGCTGACATTCGCAGTTAAACCAGTCATTTCCTCGATTCGATAACCTCGTACCTAGAACGGTTGCAGCAGTGCTACTCACAGCGGACCTTATGTTCCTCCAGCCGTCTTCAAGAGTCGGCTCTTCCGTTGGTAGCACTAGCTCCATTTGTTACGCGTATTCCTCTGCAGTACGAACGCTACGTAGCTGCTCGAGATTGAGTCCCGGCGTTCCTGTGCAGCGTCGTTCCTGTGCACCGTCGATAGTTTTGAGCGCATACAAACCGCGACAAGGTAGTGGTCAGAATCAATGTTGGCACTGCGGTAAGCGCGGACATTGATGACGTCGGAGATGAATCGCCCGTCGATGAGAACGTGGTCGATTGGATTTTCCGTATGTTGATCAGGTGATCTCCAGGTGGCTTTGTGGATATCTTTGCGGGGGAAGAAGGTGTTTCGAACTACCATTCCTCGGAAGGCTGCAAAGTTTACGCATCGTTGACCGTTGTCGTTTGTTACCGCGTGCAGGCTCTCCAACCCGATCACGGGCCTGTACATTGCCTCCCGGCCTACCTGAGCATTCATGTCGCCGATGACGAGTTTTACATCCCGCCGTGGGCAGCTGTCGTCATCGGGTTTCGTCTCATGTGGGCAGTGCACGTTGATGATGCTGCAATGGAAGAAACGGCCCTTGATCTTCAATACGCATTCGGTCGTATCCTGGGAAGCCAAGCGATTTGCAGTTTCATGTGCCAAGCTTCCAATCGTATTCGTTGCGTAGGTCTTTGCCGATTATTCCGAGTCGTATTTCTTTCTTGATTGTTCGTAACTTCCTTTTTCCGGGCGGCTTGTTAGGCCTGCACTAACCTCCTGTCTCGCCGGAGGCCATCGTGTCAGCACTGTTTGGAGTCTCACAATGACACAAGGACGGTAATCAGCCGTTCCTAACATGGAGAACAGACGCTGTTTCGAGCCGCCCAACATGGGAAATTGCCGGGTTCATGTATAAACGACAACACAAAAACACCTGAAATTACGTCGGTACATCGTTGACCCAATACTCCACCAAAATCACAATAGATGTCGCCTTTGCGCATAATAGCCTTTTCATGAAAGCCACTCGGCCAACTAGCCCCGGTCCCCCCGTGTTTACAAACAGATCAAATCACAACTCACGAATCGTCTCTCAGTGGATTCTAATATTTGGTTGCCCAGTTACTCAGCTCATTCAGTGATGCTGCTGAAATATATTAGTCGAATATGCGGTATTGCTTCTTAGAGCCGAAGCCAACATATTGGGCCGTATGAATAAAATGTAGCATGCTTGAATTTCGGTAGTAAATGCTACATGCGGATCACGTTCCTGTCAAAAGCAGAGACTTTACTACACAACAACGTTCGAATATGTAGTATTTACTACAATTTTTCTGTAGGTAGCTCCAGAGGTTGCTACTCGTGTGTTTGATGATAAAGTGAAGTAGAAAAAATAAAACCAAACCAAACGTGTTTTACTCTGTGGACTATGTTTTTGAGAAGATACTACAAACAAGAACCACCGGCTGCTCGGCCATCCATGGAATTTGACCATCAATGTTAACTTCCCTCTCTGAGCAGCCTAGATAGCCGTGTAGTGTCGGTAGCGGTTTCCCAACTGGCTAAGAATAACGCTACGGTCCACCTGTACCGGTGGTATAAGTCCACCAAACAGGTAAGCCGTGTGGTATCCGGCGGAATTATTTTTTACCAAGAATTGATCCACTGGTTTCCTATTCCATGTCGTAAAAGGCCACAAAAATAGGAACTCCTAAGTCAAGGTGTATTTCCGTGCCGATGGCTGAATGGCTGCAGGAGGTTAAACATTGCAGTCGTGAACGGAATATCTTGGGTTTTTCCCTTACTGGATACACGCAATGCTTAGCAATCAACTTCTTTGATCATCGCTTCGGCAGGCCAGAGATTAGAAAGCTGAGTGTCTGTGGGTGTCCTCAAGGTGGTGTACTATTCCCACTTTTATGGAACCTAGTCGCTGATAGTTTGTTAAGGAAACTTAATAACCTTGGATTTCCGACTTATGGTTTTGCCGACGATTATCATATATTGATGACCGGTATAAGCATTAACACTCTCTTTGATTTAATGCAGCAAGCCCTGCGATCTGTTGAACAATGGTGTTGTCAGGTTTGGATTATCTGTAAATCCGGGCAAAACATCAATGGTGCTTTTCACTCATCGTAGGATAATTACAGGAGCTCGTCCGTTGCAGTTCTTTGGTTCAGGGGTCACTGTGGTCGATCAAGTTAAATACGTCGGGGTTATTCTTGACTCAAAACTGAATTGGTCTGCTCACATTGATTTCAGGATTAAAAGAGCTTGCATGGCTTTCGGCCAATGCAGACGAGCTTTTGGAAAATCATGGGGACTCAAACCCAGATATATTCATTGGATCTACACAACTATCGTTAGACCAATTTTAGCATATGGATGTCTTGTATGGTGGCAGAAAGGAGAAGTCGCGACAGTTCAGTCAAAGCTAAATCATCTCCAAAGGATGGTCCTAATGGCGATGACAGGAGCATTCACGACAACTCCTACTGCTGCTCTAGAGGCGCTACTGTGCATTAAACCACTACATGTGTTCCTAAAACAAGAAGCATTATCTTGTGCATATCGTCTTAGGGTTACAGGGCTTTGGAACAGTAACCCATTAGAATATGCTACCAGTCACACTCGCTTGTGGTCTCAAATGGTTCCGTGGGATGAGTATTTACTCGCTCCTAGTGACCTAACTCTCACATGCAGTTTTCCTTTTAAAACATTCAATGTGAGCTATCCTCTTCGTTAGGAATGATTGTCTGGTTGTCTGGAACGACAACTTGATGAACACATAGTTTGTTTTACGGACGGTTCTCTGTTGAATGGTCGTGCTGGTGCTGGTATCTACTGTCGTGAAATAGGCTGGAGCAGTCTCATTCACTTGGTAGATACTGTACTGTGTTCCAAGCAGAAATCTACGCAATTCTGTGTGGAGTACAATCGGCACTTCAGCAGAGGATCTGTGGTAAACGTATTTATTTTTGTTCCGACAGTCAGGCAGCCTTAAAAGCACTCAGTTCGAATGACTCACGGTCGAATCTAGTGATCGCATGTCGAACTCAAATTGAAGACCTCAGCATTTCAAATGCTGTTTACTTCATATGGGTACCCGGCCATTCTGGTATTACTGGAAATGAATGGGCTGATGAGTTGGCTAGAGCTGGTGCAACGAATGATTTCGTTGGTCCAGAACCAGCTTTACCACTTTCAACTAGTTGGATAAAGCACAAGATACGTTCTTGGGCTGCATCCAAACATGACAGCTACTGGCGCAGCTTGCAAACTTGCGCTCAGACAAAAGCATTTCTACCAGATTTAAATCTGAAAATGTCAAAGTGTCTACTGCATTTCTCCAAGCAACATTGCAGTATTCTGGTCAGAGCTCTGACTGGACATTGCAAACTCAATTATCACATGGCTACTATTCAACGTGCTGAGTATTATTCGTGTGATTTGTGTGAATGCGATTATGGTACTTCATATCATCTGATATGTAACTGTCCCGCATTGACGCAGCTACGTATCCGGGTTTTTGGTTCTCCATACATGGTTGAGTCTGTGTATGCGGAGCTAAAATTGAAGGATATTCTCTCGTTTCTCACCCAATGTGGTAAGGAGCTATGAGCAGAAGGGTTCATCGTTCTTCCTGGAGTGAATGAATCCCTTCTGTATTCACCTTAAATAGGGTTTAGCAGATTGTTTGGCATTCTTTAGGGGGTGCCGAATTTACTTCTGCTCGTACATACTGCGAGTCGTTCTGCATTCTTCCGGGAGTGCAGAATGGTGTCGCTTTTGTGAGATCTCTAAATCCTCTCGGGGGTTGGAGGTTTTATTAACAGCAGACTGTTCGGGACCTCGTAGAGGTTCAGAATTTCCTTCTGCTTCCACTAAATGTGATCCTCAGCAGATTGTTCAGCATCCCTTAGGGGTGCAGAATTTACTTCTGCTTTTATGTGTTTTTGTGTCGTCAATTTTTCCCATCCTCCTAGTCCAACCCTTACCATTTCCTTTCAATCCTTCCCTCTTATATATCGGGAAAATGATGCTAAAAACAAATTGATGGCAAGGCACAAATCTCCAAATATCAAGGGGAACGTGCCATTTGAGCCAATTTGTTCTGATTCCTGATTCCTGAACAAGAGACTTTACTACATTTTATTCATACGGCCCATTGTGTTCGATTTTATCACAACTCGTCGATTGAAAGTCGAATATTTCGCAAAATAACATCGCGACTTTACTAATCAGAACTATTAGAACAATAACCCTTATTATTATTATTATTATTATTATTATTATTATTATTATTATTATTATTATTATTATTATTATTATTATTATTATTATTATTATTATTATTATTATTATTATTATTATTATTATTATTATTATTATTATTATTATTATTATTATTATTATTATTATTATTATTATTAATTTTTATACCTTAGCCAAAATTCCATCATATTTTTGTTATCGTTTTTGCACATTAATACATATCACAAAAAATAGATTTTTACATTAACAACGTTTTTTCATTGGCAGTTGTATGACTCGTTTTCTGAATTAGAAAACATTTTGTTTTTGTTGTTATTGCTTAGGCACTAATTCAATGTGTAAGCTTCCATTTCCATGCTTAACCAGAACAACTCTGTTGACCTTTTTCGAATGATGACTTGTGATAGTTTCACGTGGCTATAGTGATATCACCTTTTGTCTTTCCCATTCGCCAACCTAAATAGGGGATAGAACATTTGCTTTTAACTACTGTTTCACTGTTTCAGGTTGGCTGCACCGCTATTCAAAATACGAATGTGACCACCACCATGGAGCACCAGATGGGCCAGATTGGTTAAGTCATTGACCTTGGTCAAATTCTGCCCTCAACCCTCATCGGCCGGTCGGTTCTTTCTCGTTAGAAACCTCTAAGTAAGTGAGTTCGGGTGGTGGCAAAAGGGACCCTGTAATTATGATCAATTTTAGTCTCGGTGTCCCCATCGGCTGGCCGGTTTGGCACGAGGGTAAAACTGGTACCCCTTGGTCGAAAACCCATTTTTCTCCTGTCATGGTCGGTGGTTTCGCTGATTTTACTTTTTTTTTTGTTTTTTTTTTCACTGGTGCTGCGCTTTTGTGATCAAGCCAATGATGATAAACAAGCCCTGATCGTTTGATCATAAGAATGGCGAAGTGGTAGGCACTTTCCACGAGATCGTCGGCGACGTATAATTTCCACTGCAATCAGCTCGTGTCAAGAATCTTGCCCAGCTGTAGGGCAAAATTGTTGCGCTAAGCAAGTTGTACGAGGTATGTGCGGCTATTTGCGGTCCCTCAGTTAAACGGGCGTCGATTGTTAGAGACTCTTTTTTTTCTCTGGTGGTATGTCATGTAACAACAGGGTTTCGGAGTTTTTAGTTGAAAAATATGCAAATTAATTATGTATTCATAAACGTTTACCGCGTTTTTGTTTGGGGTTGAGATTGTCATGAACAAAGACTCAAGTAATCATACATAAATGGTTGTTTCGATAAATTTGATTACTTTCCATCCATTTTTACTGAGTGCACAAAATCAGTTTTACTTTCGTTAAGTTCTGCATCGGACGATCCATGGCTTGGCAGTTCGAATTGATCCATTAGTGCAACAACGCTGTTCATCCCCTTTCACGCAGTCTATCTGAGTACAATTCTGAACAGGGCACAAAGGGCCAGGAAGTCTGGGAGGCGTATGATCATAAGGTTTACACCTCTATAATCGAAATTTTAAAAAAGTATAAGAGAAAATTGAGCATCTGTAAATTTTATATGGGAGAATTATAATAGAGCTGAAACTGAAAAAAAAATTGGAGTATGTAATGTCATAGACATTACCGCGAGATTGTCGCGAGTCCTGAAAAGGACCATTTGGTTTCGAAAGATTGCATTTGTATTCTAGGAAAAAGGTTGGCAGTTTAAGAAAGTTTTCTAAATAAATTCTTTACGTTACTTTTGGGAACCTTAGGACCATTAGTGGATTTGGAGTCCTGGAAAGGACTGTTTTGTTGCGGACGATTACGTTTGTATTCCAGGAAGTAGGGCGCCAGTCCAAGTCATTTTTAAGTTTGAGTCTTGTTTTTGAAAGTAAAAACCGTCTTTGTAGTTGCCTTACTATGCAGTTAAAAGGTTGTAATTTATTCAATTATATAGTAAATATATATAAAGGGTAAGTATAATTGTTTCTTTCTTTTCAGGTATCATCGCGGAAGGATGACTAATCGTAATCTATAATAGCAACGGTATGTTTTAGGTTAGGTTTTAATTCACACATTTCTGGTAAGTATTTAACTGGTGTCTCAGGTAAGTAATACATGAAATTATTCTTTCTTCTCAACGTACCCCAATTCTACTAGCTGTTCCAACTACTACGTGGATGAATCAACTTAGATTCAGAAATTCCAAACAGTATATAAATTAAATTCGAACAATATAAATTTCGCTACAATTCACTACTAGAGATGGGTAATTCGCTCCTGAGCTATTCCAGTGAATTGAATCTTCAATGTAAGCTGACAGCTCACAGCTCATTTTAAAAGAACCGCAGCTCACCAGTTCACCGCACTGGTAAGGTGGAAACAAGCTACAGAATCTACGGATATACGGCTCTTGAAGAGCGAGTTCTGAATTAGAAGAAATGTGTGAATGAGCTTTGGTTCGTACTTCCAAATGTGCATCTATCCTTCTTTAACAGATTGAATGAGCCATTGTTAATACGAAATCTTACCTCAAACTCAGTAGGCAGGTACATTCAGGGATGCCACTTTTGCAAATATTCTACAAATGTGCCATAATAATTATTCGCAGACAAGTTAGTTCGCATAGCATTGTTCTTTATGTATCAATCATGCATATAAAAGAAAAGCAGAGTAAAAGAACGGCGCCCAAAACTAACCTTCAGTTCAATCTCAATGACCTGATGAGCTGATACATAGAATCGGTTCACTTTAGTGAGCTGATCGGTTCGGAGCTGCTCACCGGTATGAGCTGTTTCGCACATCTCTACTCACTACCAATGATTGTACTGTTTATTCTTGATCTTGTACTAATGACAAGTTATCCAGGCGCAAGCTATTTATACCCTGTGATAACTTTCTTGTGAGGAATAGGACAGGGTGGTTAGCAAATCATATCGTCGAGAGGTATTATCGACAAGTTTTGACCTAGAAGAAGTCATTACACATTACATTTCAATATTGCATATATCTCAATATTTCGTGTTGCAAAAATTATAGAGATTCTCAATTTCGTGTTGCAAAAATTATATAGATTCTCAACAACATGGCTTCTTCCCAAAACGGTCGGTTTCGACAAATCTCATGCAGTTCACTTCAAACTGTTTACGGAATTTGGACTGCGGGTTGCAGATTGATGCGGCTTACATCGATCTTAAGGCGGCATTCGACCGGGTAGATCATGGAATCCTTCTAAAGAAATTGGAGTTACTTGGCGTTTCTAATCGTGCAGTTTGTTGGTTCAGATCCTATTTATCGCAACGCTGTGTGCGAGTTTTAATTGGCTCAGATATGTCGGATGAGTTTTCGAACCTTTCTGGTGTTCCACAAGGTAGCATACTCGGCCCGCTGCTGTCCTCGATCTATATAAACGATGTGTCTCTGCTTTTGCCACTGGATTGTCGATTATTTTACGCAGACGATACAAAAATTTTTCAAATCATCAAGTGCCTTTCGGACTGCATCGAATTACAAAAAATGCTGAATGTGTTCCAAATTTGGACTTAAGCGTCGAGAAATGCAGGATTATTTCCTTCCACCGTAAAAAAGCTCCAGTTGCTTTCGATTACAAAATCTTAGGACGCTCCCTCGCCCGAACAGAGCACATTAAAGATCTTGGCGTGATTCTGGATCGTGAAGTTACTTTCAAGTTACACTATGACAACATCATTCGTAAAGCAAACCGACAACTGGGCTTCATCTTTAAGATTTCGTCCGAGTTCCGTGATCCGTTATGTTTGAGATCCCTATATTGCTCGCTGGTTCGGTCATTGCTCGAATCTAATGCGATTGTATGGTGCCCGTTCCACTCTAATTGGATTACCAGGATTGAGGCAATTCAACGAAAATTCGTGAGATACGCATTGCGGTTTTTACCTTGGTCTGATCCAACGCAGCTACCGTCATACGAGGACCGTTGCCGTTTACTAAATCTTGAACCTTTGGAATTGAGAAGAGCATATGCTCAAGCATCATTTGCTGCGAAACTGCTTTTGGGTAGTGTAGACTGCCCTGCTTTACTCGAGCGACTAAATTTGTATACTCCTGAGAGACCTCTTCGACAACGACCTTTTCTGCTATTGGAAACTCGTAACACACTATATGGTCAAAATGAACCATTCAGATCCGTTTGCCTACGATTCAATGAATTTGCCGAATATTTTAATTTCAACGTGTCATCTAATGTTTTTTATCTTAGATTACTTGATCGTTTTCGTGTTGTCTACCGTAATAATGTACTTTAAGTTTTACTTTTACATTAAATTTTTTTTATTCATTAAGACATACATTGTCAGATGAACTATAAAATAAACAAAATATTCCAGTGAAAGAACCTATCAAATTGCTGTAGGGATTGTTTTTTACTTTCAGAAGGACCGAATTGTTGAATTCTCTACAATGTTAAACACTGTTCGGAGCATTTTTCTCGAACGCAAAGTAGCCAAATGCTGGCTTTATTTACACTCGTTTGATGCGAATTTCGCACTGCGAAAAGGGCCCAAAGTTAATAAAATTATTCTAGATTTTCAATAAACTGATAATTTTTACCTTCGATTTGCAAAGTAGTAATCTATTATAGTCCTTTAGATAACATTTAAAGCCATTAGTAAGGCTGATTTTGTATAATGTTCCCCATAGTTGTTCAGTTTTAGTTGTATTTTGCTCCAATGCAAACGACCAGCAGCAGGACGACGCAATCGCTCTTGTTTGGAGCGAAACTCTAGGACAAGACCTGACAAAAGGAGGGGGCTACTTCTGTTCCAATTTTATGTCAGAATTGATCAGTTTCTGATTGGCTGATTTTGATATTGCTACCCTCACTCTTGTGAAAAAAAATTTGGCAGGGTACGCGAGCAAATAATGCCAAGTATAGGGAATATCAGAAAACAAGATTAATAAAATGTTCAATTTTTTTCTCATCAAAAATATTTTTAGAGAATATTTCACTGTTTTTTCAACCTCATCTGTTAGAAATATTTATAGTGGCAGACTGTGTAATTAAAATCCGCATCAAGCAGTTTTTATTTTTAGTGAGTCAAAGTGTAACAAAAAAAGATCTGTTAAATTAATGTTAATTAAAAAGTTTGTTTACTCTTACGATGAGAATGAAGTATTGTTGTCGCAATAAGGCATTTCTATCCTGACTTGACTTTTTTTTCTATAAATATGGCAACACTGTAATCGGTAAATATGGTAACATACGTGAACAAGCAGTTGGTATTTATTCAACAGGGTGAAGATAACGAGAAGGATGACTCGGAAGCAGAGTTTAAAATTGCCACGCAATTCCGCTTGAAACTACTATTCCGCTTATGTCATTGACTGAACATGGATTTCGTTCTCATAGTTTGCAAGCGAAGCTGAGAGTGACAGTAATTTCTTGTCATTTTCGTGTATTTTTTTAATCAATGAAAATTACTTTCATTAGCTCTGCTCGGAAGGATGAATAAGAAACCAGTTGTCAAGTCTTGTCTAAGAGGAAACTGACTCTGCGAACGTCTCGCAGCAGAACTGCTAACAGAAGGGCTAGTTGATATATTTCTGCATTTAGGCTTAAGGAACCCTGCTTGTGACGCTGATTTGTCTCCGATCATGGATTATCATAGATTAAAGTACAGACTCTCATAGTAACAGACAGGCGAATATTTTTTTAGGGAGCCCAACGAACCGTCAAATTTCGGAGCCAAGCGAGCATGACGTCATTCTATGTATGTAAAATGAAGAAGTATTGTTATATTTTTTAAACATTTATTCTAAATTGACTGAGCAAATAGTAATAAAAATGGCAGGTAATTCGACATATTACTGCAGTGCATTATTGACATCGGTAATATATTGTTTATATTTGATTGGATGTAAATTCAATTTGATACTAAAAGCCATCGGATTTCACATTGCTAACATCAACCTATGGACTAAGGAATATGGTGGCTCACAATATTATTTTCTTTATTATGTTACGAGGTCTGTTGAAAAAGTTCCCGGAATTTTTTAATTGCGCGCGTCTGGTGGTCAAAATTTTTTTTTATTGTGTTGGTACATATGTCCCTAATGTATGGTGAAATTTTCAGCTGTATTCATTGTTTACATTCTGTCTTGTAGCGGCTGGTGTAGACGTGTTTTTTTGAGCTCGGCGATTTTTGTCTTGGTGACGTTGGGTGCTTCCACGTGGACGATTGTGCTTTTGTTTCGACATCATAACCGTACACCCATGTTTCATCACCAGTTATGACCCTTTCAAGTAAATTTGGATCGTCGTTGACCATTATTGACATCGGTAATATATTGTTTATATTTGATTGGATGTAAATTCAATTTGATACTAAAAGCCATCGGATTTCACATTGCTAACATCAACCTATGGACTAAGGAATATGGTCGATCACAATATTATTTTCTTTATTATGTTACGAGGTCTGTTCAAAAAGTTCCCGGAATTTTTTAATTGCGCGCGTCTGGAGAGTCCGGTGGTCAAATTTTTGTTACTGTGTTGGTACATATGTCCCTAATGTATGGTGAAATTTTCAGCTGTATTCATTGTTTACATTCTGTCTTGTAGCGGCTGGTGTAGACGTGTTTTTTTGAGCTCGGCGATTTTTGTTAGTTTAAACAATGGAAGAATTGAAGAATTTGTATTAAATTTTGCGTGAAAAATGAAATAAAGTGTAACCAAGTGTGCGAAATGTTACAGAGAGCCTACGGTGAGTCTGCTATGAAAAAAACAAGTGTTTACGAGTGATATAAGCGTTTCCAAGATGGCCGCGAAGACGTTGAAGACGACGAACGCTCCGGTCGACCCAGCACGTCAATAATCGATGAAAATGTGGGAAAAGTGAAAAAAATGATTATGGATGATCGCCGAATCACTATTAGAGAAGTTGCTGATGAAGTTGGCATTTCAGTTGGCTCATGTCATCATATTTTTTCAAATGTTTTGGGCATGAAACGAGTGGCAGCAAAATTCGTTCCAAAACTGCTGAATTTTGATCAAAAAAACAAACGCATTACCATCGCTCAGGAGCTGTTAAACGACGTCAACGACGATCCAAATTTACTTGAAAGGGTCATAACTGGTGATGAAACATGGGTGTACGGTTATGATGTCGAAACAAAAGCACAATCGTCCACGTGGAAGCACCCAACGTCACCAAGACAAAAATCGCCGAGCTCAAAAAAACACGTCTACACCAGCCGCTACAAGACAGAATGTAAACAATGAATACAGCTGAAAATTTCACCATACATTAGGGACATATGTACCAACACAATAAAAAAAATAATTTTGATCACCGGACTCTCCAGACGCGCGCAATTAAAAAATTCCGGGAACTTTTTGAACAGACCTCGTATGCATGTAAGAAAGTTTTGTTTTATCTTGGTTATGTATCATCCTGAAACGAGAGACTGATGAACACAATCATAAAATTTTTAAATAAAATATTTAAAATGTTTTTAAGGATAAAGCAGTATTGATTCTGACCCCTGCCGAAATGTGCAGAGATACCAGTGGTAACCTTCTCACGAACGAACGGGAGGTGATCGACAGGTGGAAGCAGTACTATGACGAGCATCTGAATGGCGAATCACAGGATACAGAGAACGACACAGGAATCAATCTGAGTGCACGCTCAGCCGACGACAGATTCCCAGCCCCTGATCTGTCGGAGATAAGTGAGGAGATCGGCAAGCTGAGGAACAACAAAGCCGCGGGCAATGACCAGTTGCCAGGCGAGCTGCTCAAACATGGAGGAGAGGCACTGGCTAGAGCGCTGCACTGGATGATTTCTAGGATTTGGGAGGAGGAGATTCTACCGCAGGAATCGATGGATGGAGTGGTATGTCCCCTCTAAAAAAAGGGTGATAAGCTAGATTGTTGCAATTACCGCGCAAACACATTGCTGAACGCCGCCTACAAGATACTCTCCCAAATCCTATGCCGTCGTCTATCACCAATAGCTAAGGGCCGTACCAAGCGGGATTTACTGGAGCCCGCGCCACTACGGATCACATATTCGCGATAAGACAAGTACTCCAGAAGTGTCGTGAATACAACGTACCCACGCATCATCTATTCATTGACTTCAAAGCGGCATACGACACAATCGATCGAGAACAGCTATGGCAGATAATGAACGAATACGGTTTCCCGGATAAACTGACGCGATTGGTCAAAGCAACGATGGATAGAGTGATGTGCTACGTCCGAGTATCTGGGACGCTCTCGAGTCCCTTCGAATCTCGGAGAGGGCTACGGCAAGGTGATGGACTCTCTTGTATCTTGTTCAATATTGCCCTGGAAGGTGTGATTCGAAGAGCGAGGATCGACACGAGTGGCACGATCTTCCAAAAGTCCGTACAACTTTTTGGCTTCGCTGACGATATTGATATTGTGACACGTAACCTTGAGAAGATGACGGAAACGTACATCGGACTGAAAGCTCAAGCTAGACGTATCGGACTGGCCATGAATGCGTCAAAAACAAACTACATGAACATGGAAGAGGCTCTAGAGAAGAAACACAACGCCGGGTTGACGAGTTTGTGTATTTGAGCTCACTGGTGACCGCCGATAATGACACCAGCAGAGAAATTCATAGACGTATTTTGGCAGGGAATCGTGCGTACTTTGGACTCAGAAAAACCCTCCGATCGAGAAAAGTACGCCACCGCACGAAATTGACCACCTACAAAACGCTAATTAGACCGGTTGTTCTCTTTGGCCACGAGACCTGGACTATGTTGGCAGAGGACCAACGCACCCTCAGTGTTTTCGAAAGAAGGGTACTGCGGAACATCTATGGTGGAGTGCAGATGGAAGACGGAACGTGAAGACGGCGTATGAATCACGAATTGCAACAGCTGCTAGGAGAACCACCTATCGTACGGACAGCTAAAATCGGACGTCTACGGTGGGCTGGGCATGTCATAAGGATGTCGGACGACAGCCCAGTGAAAATGGTTCTTGAATCTAATCCGACTGGTACAAGAAGAAGAGGAGCAAGGAGGATCGATCAAGTGGAGGGTGATCTCCGAAGCATCCGTGTCTTGAGTGGCTGGCGACGAGAAGCCATGGAACGAGTTATGTGGAGACGCATGCTTGATACAGCAAAGGACACCCCAGGCCTATAGCTGTTAGGTAAGGTAAGGTAATAATTGTTTCTTACATTTTAAGAGTGTTTTTCTTTCTTTTCAGATATCATCGCGGAAAGATTACTAATCGTAATCTATAATAGCAACGATAAGTTTTAGGTTAAGTTTTAATTCAGACATTTCTGGTAAGTATTTAATTGGTGTCTCAGGTAAGTAATACATGAAATTATTCTTTATTCTAAACATTTAAATCTATATTTTTCAAGTGAAAAATAGGTAAGTTTGAAAATATTTCATTCAATTTGTACCTACCAATTTGTCCTGCCTTGCCTTTCTCATATAAAAAGTTTATGCAATCACTTGAAAAATTGATTAATGAAAATTTGCCCAGAAGACTAAGTGTGAATGTATGTGTGTGAGTATGTGTCCCATAGGTTAGTATTGAATTTCATCATGCTATAATAGAGTAAAATGCGTTTAAAACTGCACACCGACTTCGGCTATACTGGTTCCAAGTTCCCGGTTCCAGAAGTACCGGAAATAGTGATCAAAAACTCTGAAACGAGACTCACTCAATTTTCTCAGAGATGAATTGATCGATTCCTACATACAGGCTCAAATAAAAGTTCTATAGTCTCATAGGTTGCTGTGTAATTTCATCCGGTTCCGACTTCCAGTTCCAGAACTATAGAGTAACATAACTATTTACAAATTGAAAAGATTATGTTAGTTCATACTTAAAGAAAGTTGTAAAAAGAGACCTTAGTGTACTTTCGAACGTATCGCATTAGGCCGTAATCAAGAATGAGGGTAATTGTTTCGCAGAAGTGGATGTAGAATTTCAGCTAGAGGATGAAGTCTGTGACTGCAATAACCAATTAGTGACACCTTTGAGTACATTACATGGGTACATTTTTGCACAAGAGCCCTATTTGGGGAATCCTTACGACAGCGACAAATATTCGAAGGAAATTCGTATTGAAAAACTAACGTTTCAATTTTTCATTCACCTTTATTGAAGGGTTCATTAATCCCAAACTAACTTTCCCAAAGGGCAACTGCCCCAATCCAATCCGTCGGCTGGCACTTCTGACCAAACACCGTACTGTTTGGGTATCTTAGTACCATCCGCATCTTGCCTGTCAACGTCCAAAGGCTTCCGTCCGACAGCTCGTAAAACATCATCCAAACAATATACTTCGGATTGTGTTTGTTTTCGGCCACCTGTTCTTTTTGGAGTAGAAGTCGTCCTACTCGCACAGGAGGGCTCGTCATGCTGCGTCTCTTCGTCGCCTGCTACGGCCAAGTAATTGAGTGTAAACTTTTCCATCGCAGCCTCGATTGACTCCCGTTTGGACAACTTTAGATGAGGTTCCGCCAAAGCTAGGATTCTTAAAGGAGAGAATTTAAAAAATTAAAATATAAATTTCAACCACGTATAGTACGTTCACTAACATCGGCATAATTTCCTTGGTGTATACGTTCACGTTCAAAATCCGATCGATGAGATAACTTCTCGAGAACCGCAGATGCCATGGACAGTTGGCCGACATTCCAATAATGATTGTGTTCTGCAAATCAACCCTCAATTTGTTTTCGTAGATTTCACGAATCGTTCTGGACATTTTCTTGGTGTGTTCACGACGAACGTACCGAGGCGATCGTGCCGGAAGACTGTTGATGAGCTTCTTGAATTTCTTCAACAAACGAAAAGCTAAAGCTATCTCGATGGCCCAAAATTTCGCTCCTGCTCTTCGTTCGGCCGACTCCTGACCGTCTTCGCAGATGTCGATTAGTTTTTCCATGTATCTCTGAATGTAGCCCCTTGCAACCAGCACTTGAAAGAGACGTTGATGGATACATGCCAGTCCCTGGGTGTTTCCTTTGACCGGTGCTTCAAACATGTACTGGCAGCTAAGGAAGGCATCACAAACGGCTAGTACCGTTTCAGAACATTTGGGCAGTTTCATATTTTCCGAAAGATAACGAACAACATCAAACACAATAGAGTTCAACCGGTCATTTCTGTTGGCCAAAGCGTGCTCCTGCAGAAGTTGGAATTGGGACGGGGTAAGTTTATTTTCCGATGCGCTTAACGTTTGTGCTCCCAGATGCATAGCTTTCGTAGCAACATCGTATATTGCAGCCATGCACATCAGTTCCTGCTGCTGTTTTGCTTCCAAAGTGTTACGTTTTATTTGTTTCGCGTCACAGCTTTGTATCAGCTCCAGCTCGCGTTGCCAGTAGCAAACCTTCAACCAGTTTAGGCAATATTCGGCCGACCGTCGAAATACATCGACCGAAATCGACATCGAAGTGTGAGCGCACAGATGTCTTAATTCTACTATAAACCCTTCGATTCCGATCTTACCAACCCGATTCGATATAGTACCTCTCCGTCCCGCACCACTCTGCTTGTGACTCTCCGTGAGATAGTTAATGAACCTGGTAAAGGCTCCAGAGTAAATGTTTTTGATTTCATCGCTATTGCCGTCTTTTTTATCCCGCTGGCGCTGGGCATCGTAAATCTGTACCTCCAGGATCGTCATCGTGCACAGCACACTGACCGGTGTGTGCCGATTCTGTCGGATCTTCCATACTTTCAATAGCTTCAGACCTGATTCTTTCGAATCTAGGTCCGATACGTCGGAAGAAAAAATGCGATCATAAACGAGTTTGAATTCTTCTCTAAAAATTAAAACAATTTTGGTGTTGAAAGCGGTTATCAAAAAGATAAACTACTAAACGTACCTGTCGAACCATGCTGAAATGTGGGTAGTATTTTTCTTTTTCGAATCAATGCAACTCGCAGGAAATTCTCGAGGTAATGAATCGACATTCATTGTCGTTTTTTTTTTCAGATGCTTGGAATTGTTGAAATAACGGACGAAAATTGATTTAATTCGATTCTATCTTCACCCAGTAATGTAGAACAGAACTGACCGCTATCTCACTTATTACCGTGTTCGGTGCGATGAATGTTTACTTCCATACGCATTCTCCATCATAAACACAACTAAGAAGGTGTATGACAATCTGCTGTCAAAAATGATTCAATCGAAAATCTCCTGCGAACGTGACACCTGTCGTCGTCTAGTTGAAACTTGCATCTTGTGAAGACTGTTCACATCTCTTCACCGAGGAAAAATTGAATACACGAATTGCAAAGATAATGATCATTTGTAGTTTTTTTTTTATAACGACTAATAAGAAACTTTGAAGAGGAATGTAAGCGAACCATTCTAAATGGAGTATTGATTTTAACACAAAATTTTTCTTTTTCGATTACTGTTATGACTTACTCTCAGCAGGTATCGAATTCCTTTTCAGAGTGATTTTTGTTTTTATAGTAAAATTTTTATTCTGGCCTTTTTGCGTAAAAGCTTTACGTGGCCGATCGGCTTACATTTTTGTTACTTAACATATTTTTTGCTATTGGAACTCGTTGTCACCCTTTTTCTAGGGGGAGATGAGTTTCATTTCCATCCAACGAGGATCGGGGGTCACTTCGTCCGGGACTTATCTCATCATCTATTGCTTTCAGTGCGGCAAAATTTCATTTTCAATCGAATAATATAAGATGAAAATGAAATTTATGGCCATTGACCGTCAGAATTATCCCTTCAAATTCATTTGACTTTTGCTGCCATTTTCAAGTGAAGCTTCCAGAATTCATCGTCAGTTGAATAATCGTACTTAGTCATTTGAAGTTTTGCTTGCTCAGTTTCAAGTGTCAAGTAGTCTAGCTGCTTCATTGTCTTCGCTCTTGGTAGTAAGCAATTTCGAACGAATAGAATTATAAATGGAGTAAAGTGTTAAAAATGAAAACTTAAGGAGGAAACAATTAATTTATGTGTATTCTGTGATTGATATTTCAGCTATCTTATTAGGCTTTCAACTATTATCTTGAACCAATTCGAATGTTTACATAAACCTCATTTGAAGGCCGCTCTCACACTATTGAAAGAGATATTTTGTTACTTCAAGAGATCAACTGACGGTGGTTAAACTGAGCCTCGATTGAAGAGAAACGAGTGATGAACTGAATGCTGGTCGTTCGGGCCAAACTTTGTGTGTGTCAGCGAGTGAAGTTTACTGCAGTGGAGAGATCGTCAATGTGTTCCACATTCAGTTTCAATTGAATTGAATGAAATTTTACTGCACTGATTGCTTCATCGTCGGTGTTGTGTGTGATTTCCGTTTTCTTTTCTTTTTCCTTGTTGATCGTAGTCTTGAACTCGTTGAGAGTTGCTGTAGATGCGCCTTGTTGTACATTGGTTGCAGTTGCTGTTGGTTGGAGGGTAAGTTGTTAACTGCAGCTGGTGTACTTTGTTCTATAGGAGATACTGATGGTTTCGTTGAAGGCGATGCTTCATTGTTGTTGGTGGCTGTCACAGATGTACTGGGGTTGCTTGGGGTTGGTGTGAAGGAAGCACCGTTGTCCTTTGGTGTAGTTTTCTCCTTGTCCAGTTTGTCACATGCCTTACCGTAGTGAACAGCTTTTTGGCAATATTGACATGTGGCCATCTGATTGTCATAGGTAACAAGTGATTTGCACGGAGTTCTTGTATCTTGACCGAAAGTCACATAAGAATGTATAGGCCTCTTCAAGCGCATGTGTAACAAAAGTACGCCATTTAGAAAATCGGGGAAAAAGTTCTTTTACTTTTCTTTTTCGATAGAGAGAATCTCTCCGTATTGGGGCATAGTTTTGCGAATATAATAATCGATGACGCTTGAGGGAAGATCATGCACACGCACTTCTATAGCACTATCTTCCATATATACTGGAATGTTGTACTTAATGTTCTCGTGCTCCACATAGTGCACATTGTTATTGTCTTTTGCGAATTGAATTGCATCCAACTCTTTATGAAACTGGATGTAAACAACATTATTTGTCTTATTGCATTGAAGTAAATGCATTTGCTCCTTAAGCAAAGCTTCAAGTTCTCCTATCTAAGGTCGAATTTTGCACTGCCTGAAGTCAACAATAATTGTATTCTTTCGTGCCGGCGGGAGCTTTTGTTCGTTTGGTTCACTGATTTCGAGATCGTTATATTGTTCACTACACAATACTGTTTTTGGTTTTTCAAAGATATTACATTATTCAGTGGATATTTTTACAAAGTGGGCCAAAATAAAATACAGAAGGCCAAAATACCTCTGTTACCCTATTCAGTAAACATGGCAACACCCATTTTACAAGACAATGAATACTTCATTTGATGTTAGAGTAAAAATCATGTAGAAAAGAGAACTACTACTAAATATTATTCAAATTACAACCCTCAAAAGAATCTCCCTCATAAACGATGTATTAAATTAATAATACCAACTATTGTCAAAGGTAAAATAGTACGGTTTGGATAAAACATTGAATAGATGGTTTGGTAGGTTTAATAGTACCCGCTTGTGAGGAATTCTGGCAACCGTCAGAAGGCTGGCTGCATTCCGGCAGCTGTCAATATTGTCCAGGCGAAATTACGTCATTATCTCGCCGCACGTGTCTTGTTTATTTCTCTCTCCCTTCTTTCTTCTCTTTTTTATTCGACTTCATTTAGATATTCGTCAATCCCACATGTCCATACAAAAAAAAAACGAATCTTGAGACGAGGTAAATGAGATTGAAATATGGGTATGTTTGGTAGTGAGAAAGCAATGTTATTGGCAATAACATTTTCCATAATTAGTGTATATGAAGGGCAATAACTTATTGTCTTTCATGTGTACTTTTTTTTTTAAATCCAAGACGCTAGAAATTTAGAAACGATTCAAAACGGTTCTGCCAGTCTTGTATGGCAAGAATCCGACAGAAACAAAACCGATAATAACCGCTAGGCGAAATTCTCGGCCGGAAACGGTTGTTGCATTGTTGCCAGACTTTTGCCGGAATTCTGGCAGAATTTCGGCGAAAATGGCTGGCAGACATAGCCAGCCGTCTGGGGGGAAATCTGCCCGCCGCATACAAGTGGGTACACGTGAGAGCTCTCGATATAAGTTATCAAAAAAAATTCACTGGATTAACACTTAGAAGTATCTAAAATAGGGTTAGTATAACAATAGTAATCTTTTTTGCAGATTACTCGACCTTCAATCAACAAATTTTGGTAAAATCGAATACACTGTCTTCGCTTCGGCTCTAAGAAGTAATTCTGCCGAAAAAATAGTTCAAGAATTTTGCGATACTGATGTTGCACCGAAGCGAATGCGCCTATTTTCATCTTACCCTTATAGTTAACGCTCTTATAATTTTTTTTGACGAAAACCACTACATTTTGCATAAAAATCAAGAAAATAACAGATCGGCTGAAAAGTTCGTATCGTTTCTATGAGAGGGCGCCACTAGAATTAAATCCATACCATTTTCAGTTAGTACCAACCTTCAAAAGATACGTGTATAAATTTGACAGCTGTCTGATTATTAGTTTGATGAAAAAAGGTGCCGCCGATACCAAAAAATGGCTTGATGAGTGTTATCCAGACTCTGCACCGGGCGAAGCAACAATTCGTAAGTGGTTTGCAAAATTTCGTACTGGTCATATGAGCACCGAAGACGATGAACGCAGTGGACGTCCAAAAGAGGCTGTTACCGATGAAAACGTGAAAAAAATCCACAAAATGATTTTCAATGACCGTAAAGTGAAGCTGACACCCTAAAGATATCAAAGGAACGTGTTGGACATATTATTCACGAATATTTGGATATGAGAAAGCTTTGTGCAAAATGGGTGCCGCGTGAGCTCACAATCGATCAAAAACAACAACGAATTGATGATTCTGAGCAGTGTTTGGAGCTGTTATATCGAAATAAAACCGATTTTTTTCGTCGATATATAACAATGGACGAAACATGGCTCCATCACTTCACTCCGGAGTCCAATCGACAGTCAGCTGAGTGGACTGCACGGTAAATCGTACTACAAAAATGGTATCGAAAAGTTGGAAGATCGCTATAATCGCTGTATCGTCTCTGATGGCAATTATGTTGGATAATAAAAACGAATTTTGGCAAAAAAATGTGTGTTTCTATTAAACGATACGAACTTTTCAGCCGAACTGTTACAGTACATAAACTTTGAAAAAAACGATACATTTTGAAGTACGCATTTCATCTAATCAGAAGATTTATTTTCATAATCTCATTCGTTTTGCCACAGAGAACAGACATTCAAGCTAGTACAAACTTTTTCAAAAAAAGCTGTGTAAAGCATACAAGTAAAAATCCGTTAAAAATTACCGTTGCGAACGACTTCGCACGCCTGAATTACCATTGTATGAAAACTCGAATGCAAGAGCCCATAAGAGGTTACAGGGCTGCTCGAAGCGTCTCTACAGGAGAATTGCTACTTGGTGATTGCTTTTTAAAACAACCGTTAAATTTCTTACACACATTAAAATCTCTACTTCGATGTCTGTTCTCTGTGGTTTTGCCTTTCTCATATAGAAAGATTATGCAATCACTGTGCAAACCGACTTTAGAACCGAGGCTCGGAAAACCGAGTGTCATATACCATTCGACTCAGTTTGTCGAGTACGTAAAATATCTGTGTGTGTGTGTGTTTGTAACGTTTTTTCGCACTTATTTTTCTCGGATATGAGAAGGCCTATTTCCACAAACTTAGATTCAAATGAAAGGTCTTATGGACTTCCGGTTCCGGAATAATGGGGTAAAATTTTAAAAAAAATTGTGAAAATAAGTGCATCAACTTTTCGTCTTCGCCTCACCGATTTTGACGAACTTAGATTCAAATGGAAACTCTTACGGTCCCATACAAAATTCCTGAAATTTGTGTAGATCTGACTTCCGGTTTCGGAGTTACGGGATAAAATGTGCAAAAAAAAAAAACATATGTGCACTATTTTTTCTCAGACATGGCGTGACCGATTTTTACAAATTGAAAGGTCTTATATCCAAACGAAGGGTCTTATGGTCCTTCACAGAACATCTGAATTTCATTTGGATCCGACTTCCAATTCCGGAATTGTAAGGTGATTAGTGTAAAAATTCCAATTTCGAATTACTTACTCGCTTTTCTCAGAGATGGCTTGACCGATTTAAACAAACTTGAACCTACACCCGGGCGACTCTGACTCCGAGCAGACCCTGTCAGTTTGGAGTGAAATCAATCTTCAGTTCAGCAACGCCATCGCACGGCATCACATTCAACATATCATATCAATTGTATGGGTGCGCAGTGCTGCTATTTTGGGGCGAACGAATTTGACATTTCTCTCCCCTTCTTCTATGTATGAGATTCGATGCGGACTCGCCTGACGGCGCCATACTCGCAGAAAAGTATGTTGCCAATAATTTGTTCGGGACATGTGAGAGCTAGATATCTTATTAATATGATGTCTTTGCTCCAAGTAAAACGAACACCTGATACGCGCCCTAAACAACAACTCATAAAAAAAGAAAAAATAAACAAACTTGCATGGATGCGACGTGCGACGAGGAGTGAAACTACGCGATTGGAGTCCGATCTAGAGCGACCTCAGGTTGCTAAAACAAACATATTAAAAGTTGTTTGGACGACTCTGGATCAGCTCTCGGGCTGCTCTGACCAATAAATGAAAACGGTATTAAATTCAAATGAATGGTTTTATGGTCCCATACAAAACTTCTGAATTTCATTTGGATCCGACTTCCGGTTGCAGAGTTATAGGGTAAAGGGCTTGAAAACTTGTATATCGGAAGGTGTGGCAAGACTGCCAGAGGGGCAAGTGTGCCATCCCCACCATTTTCACATAGAATGAGCATTTATCATAAATATACACATTTTGGTTTGTTCATTGAATATCCACGATTTAATTTCACATTGCTTCTATTTGTCTCATTTATTTATTTGGTCGTGAAACCCAAACAAACCAAATCTTGTAATTAGGACACAGATAATATAAGAACGAGGTCTTACAAAATAAGAGTTTTTCAATTGTTCTCCATTTGCTAGGGTTTCATTTTAATGTCAGATCATTGGTATAATATTTGTTAAAAATTGAATATCGATAATTGATTTATTAGTAACATAGTACCATGATTTTGCAATCGGTTCATAAGGGGGCAAGTTCGCCATATTGCTATGGAGCAGGTGTGCCATAACGGATGATCGACAAACCTAACCTCAAAGTCGATCAGTGTTGAAACATTCATTGTAAACAAACAACTAAAAGTAGGTTGTGAACGATGGTACGGACATACAAGAGGGGTTTTTCGCGTAAAAAGTTGTCAAACACAACCATGCTTGCTGCAATCCGGTCCTTGCACGGTGGTGTTTCAACAATTCGACATGCCGCGGAAAACTTTAGAGAAGTAAATGATGATTATTTTTTTAATACACGTAATATCTAAAATAAACATGAATCTTATTGATTGCATTAAGGAAAGCAGTACAGTTGAGGGAATCTAATTAAATTACGGAGAAAATGTAATTATTGTTAGGGTAGCGGTTCTGCCCCACATAAAGGGCACTTATGCCCCGCATTGAAAATATTGAGCTCCTCAACATCCGAAAATTACATGTATTGATTATTGTATTGTTTTGTTTATCAATAATGTTTTTGGGCTATCGAGGGCACTCCTGAAAGTACTTCATAGACGTATCAATTATCAAAATCAAGCGTTAATTTATTGTAGAAACGCGAAAATTCTTAGCATGGCACACTTGCCCCATCATCCCTTACCATCACTTAGAGGGGCGAAGAAGACGTAAAACCTGTGTAACCCGCAGAGAAATAGAGCATGTTTAAAATAACAAAACTGTTAGTAGATTTTCAAATTTGATTTATGATGCTTTCTAGCTAGAGTATGATTATTTTGAACTAATATTTTCCTTCAGCATCAACAATTTTCTCTGTTTGATTTGAACCAAAATTTTTGTCTAGTCAAATGAACAAAGTATCTGTTTCGGATGAACTAACTATTTATTATATGTCAACCAAAGTTGAGTTGATGTTATCGACCATGTCTACGTTGATTAAATCCTGCTATACGTTTATATCAAGAAAAAAATTGGTTAAATTTATCTATGATCGAGTTTGTATTATGATAAAACTAACTTTAATGTTTAATTGAACCATACAAGTTTTATTTCTTATAAACCATAGCAATTTTTTTCCCGCGCGAATAAGCCAGAGCATTTTTCCCCCGCAGATAAAGTATGTGTGCGCTTTTTAAGTGAAATTTTATCTACTTCTTTCATTTCTCAGGAATTTTCAAAAATTGAAGCGTATGTATTTATGAAAATTTACATTACATAACAGATTTTTTTTACAACAAAATATTTGATGCAGAAATCTTCACCGGACTGATGAAGCACAAAGTCATTGAATACTAATTTAAAGACCAGGGCTTGTGGTATGTGAATGATTGGATCGTCTTGCGTTTCGATAAAAGGGCTACATGTCTTGAAATATTATAATTTCGATCAAAATCATGATTTTTATGAATTTGAAAGCGAAATAAAAGTACTATCATAAATTACCTTACGAATTAATTTGAAAAAAATCATTTTATTTTTTGAACAAACAAAAAAGTATGATTATAACATACAAAATGTGAGTTGGTATAACTAAATTTAAGTTCATTTATTTCTACTAAAAAGTTAGTAAATTCGAAGCGCTACAATTATTAACTTTAACTAGAGTTCGTTTATTTCGAACTAATTTTCTAAATTGAATTTACTTCGAAATTGTTTGTCAAGAAATTGACAGGAACGCACAAGTAAAATATTTGTTATTTTTATCAAAATATGGATTGAATCATACTAATCCGTTGAGAAAAATTAATTATCACGTTTTGTAGTTTCAAGCAGCAATATTTGCTATATCAAGCCTGATTTTCTTTTGTCACTATTTCAATAAAATAATTCGTTGTGTGAGCCCCAAATTTTGTTATCTTTACAATTTTTTTCTCTGCGTGATAATGCCTTTCTCATATGTAATACTGTGGTAATGTTTCTCTTCGATTTTTAAAAGAAACCAAGGGATTGTTTGTGCATTAACTAGTATGACATATACAGAATGAAACAGTGCTTTGCATGTGTAGGTCATCCTTAAGAAAACAAAGTGGGTTAATTCGGGTATAAAGGGAGTCGATTCCTACCAACCAACATGACATACAAGCTCTACCACACTCTCATTGAACATAACTCAAAATTGAGTGACACAACACTCATATTCATAAAAAGTGCACGTACTCTAAACGTACTCTCTCTCTCTCTCTCTCTCTTTCTTCAAAGAGCGTGTAGGGTTTGTTCAAATTTTGAAGCTTTTTTTTATACGATTTTGGCATCGTACTCTAAACAACGGTTTCAATTTTTGTTGAATCCGAAAGTATGCAGTAATTTTTGGTACAACCATAAAACCTTTCATTTAACCCTAAGATTGATAAGGTAATATCGGTTATGCAATCACTTAGAAAAGTGAGTGAGATCCATTTTTGAGCATATCACTATTCACCCGGATTCTGCAATCCGACGGACTTGTGATACAAACGAATCTACACTTTAATTCGGGAACGAATTTTACATTCTTTATTCCGTTCGAATTGTACGATTCGATCGACTCTCGTTCGGGAACACTTGAAATTTCGAACACGAACCATCAAAGCTGTCAACACTACTCACACGTTCTATATTATTTATATTAATCATTTCTTAGTAAACGAAACCGTCACACTTGTATAAACAAATTAGAACGATTCTAAACCGAACAGAAGTAATACGTACGCAAGTCGATCGAGTAATGTTCGAAAATTGAACAACTCGAACGAATTATATTCGAGTTCATGCCCAACTCGAACGGAATGCAGAAAGGAAATAGCACATTCGATCGGAATATTCCGAATCAATCGACGTACACAATAGGGCTGAATATTTATCACACTTTATCCTATAACTCCGAACCCGGAAGTGGGACCTGGGTAAAATACAGGAATTCCGTATTGGATCACAAGACCTTTCATTTGAATCCTAGTTGGTAAAAACACAGAGTTGGCAAAGCACAAACAGAAAGTTAAAGAGATTGCTTAGCTTGACGAACTGAGTCGAATGGTATATGACACTTGACCCTCAGGGCCAATTTTTACTAGTCGATTTTTCAAGTGATTTCATAACCTTTCTATATGAGAAAGGCAAAAGGATACGAAATCATCCTGTAATGGGTTGGAAAGCATGTCACCCGATTCAAAGACAAACACCACAGCTTTCAATAATGCTCCATTTATTTTCATGATTTTTTTGTAAACGAAACCTTAACATATACAAGTATTAATAGTTTATATAATTCATGTATAGTAATTAATTCATATCAATTACAATTCATTAATATTAATAGTTTTTTGTTTGTTTCTGTCGAATAATATTCTTGTTTGCATTTTCTGTTCTGGCTTTCGTGTCAAAATCAACGCTTTCGCTCACAATCTCGTGCTTTCACTTATTCATTGTTCTGTTAAATAACTCACATGTACATTTAACTTTCATCATCACTTCATTTAAGTGGTACTTTGTCTTAGTTTAGATTTTGTATTTAATGTTTTTTTTTCGGTGTGTGTGATTCTCTTACTTAGATGGAAAATTCTGCTTATCAGTGGAAACATTTTTTACAATTTGGCCTAACCCCACGACAGAAACGTGCTTCTTACTCTTATTTGCTCCGGTTTCGTTCATTCCATTGTCTATACACGGCCGCGACCCATCCATGATCACCATGTTTATCCCACCGGCTGGATAGGGGACCAGAACAAAAACATGCAAATCACACATGGACAGCCGTTTTCTGGCGGAACTCACCTCTCTCCTTCGAGTAAGTTGATGATTCCTTGATTCCTTTTATTATGTCCTCAATTACACTAGCTTTTCAGTTGACTTGCTTTCACCCGTCAGTGAAGCAAATAATATTCTGTCTCATTCTTGTTCTAATACTTGCTAATAAAGTTTTTTTTATTTGTTTTCACTAGTTACAAACCTATGGATTCAAACACCACGTTTACTAAGTTAGCAATTAAAAGTAATTTTCTCTTTGATTCGATTTCTTTGTCCCCTTTCGCTTCGCGACTGTGGTCTGGTCGGTGTTTGTGTGTGTGTGTGTGAATGTGTAGAAGTGTGAGTGTGTTTGTGTGTAAGTGTGAGTTTATGTGTTTAGAATGCCTCTTGGAAAATCAATAATTTGTTAATCATGGGAACATGATTCTTCTAACGTGTGTGTCATTCTTACTTTGTCGAGTTACTGCTGGCTTATCTGACTACACTTACGGTCTAGCGTTTGTATTTTCACTATATATAATATGAGCTTTTATGATTTGGTCTCTCTTGGGGATGGGCAAAGAGATGAATTGAAATAAATATTGTTCCATTTCTTCTCGTGTCGTGTGTTCAAAAGTCCTGTGGTTTAGCTTTGACCTAGGATAATTCTTTAGTGCAGTATACCCTACACTCTACAGCATTAGATCATATTTACAGAAGTATGTACATACTTGACAATGGTGATAATTCACCGAACGGATGATTCTTCCATTGTTCAATCTCGTTAGATGAGTGTCGTTTGTCCATTTGTCCTAACCATAACTGCTTCATTTGTTGGATTTTCATATTAACTAACACGTACAAGAGTCTCACCTACTTAATTCATTTTAAAACACTAATCCGATGAGCTTTTCTAAATTGCATGTTGTCGTCTGGGTAGACTAAAAATGTACAAGTGATCGGAGCTATTTTCAGTTTATTAGCTAGATAAAAATGTACATGATTTCCTAGATTGTTTCCACTATAGTTCTATAACTTCTCGCTACTCAATTGACGTCTCGCTGTGTTGTATTTACAATTACTATTAATTTTACAATAAATTGTAACATTCGCTACGATTTTTCTTGTTTAATCTCCTTTTGTTACATTCGGTAAAAAAAAATCCGGCCCAACGCAAACAAGGTATGTCTCCGTTGAAAGCGATTGAATAATAAAAAAAAAAAACAATACTGCTTGCAGACAGACAATCCTATTAATTTTCTCTAGGTTTAAAAGCTTTTGGCTTCCCTCATACACTGTGATTCATCAAAACGAAAAACGAAAATACTTACAGTCATTGTCGAGAGCTTAACAATCGATGTTAAAAAAAACGCATGCCATAAATTAGAATAAATTTTAAAACCAGATCTTGGCTGTTGTATAAATTTACATGCTACGTTGCAAATAATTTACATTTCTTACTAAATTTTGATCCTCCAGCATCATTATAAATACTTTCCACTTGACCTAAAATAAAACTACGCGTGAGTGTTTCAGTAATATCGAACCTGGCTGGCTTAGCAAATGTCCAGGGAGAACTGTATTTGATCTTCGATGCGCAGTTGCATTCGAACCAATCCCTCACTATTCTAGTGAACCATTAACCTTTACTGTTGTATCAGTTTCCTATACCCCTAATATCACAGACAGGCGGGAAAAGAAAGAGAACGACCATTCTTCCATAATAGTACCGGTTCCGAGTGTTAATATGTGTGTATGTGTGTGAGTTGCTGTCTTACGCCAACGCCGCGGTCATGTGGTACAACTGCATCAGCACTTGCACATGAATGGGCAAACAGGACAACCGATCGTGGGTGTTGGAATCCATGGCGAGCCACGAGAGTACGTTATAACCTTCCAGTACGAAGCGCAGCACGTCGGCCGTCATGTTCGAGTCCAACGGGTGCTCGGTGGTCGACTGGGACTGGGCCATCGGATCGTCGTTATTCTGCAAAATCTGGAAACTGTTCAGGTGCAGCGCTATCCGAAGGAACACCGGACAGACGTTCTCCAGATGCGGACAGGAAGACCAGAACCAGGACGGCATTCGCCCGGTCGGTGCGGTCGATACCAGATAACCGATGGCCATCGGTTGCTGGGCAAGGGAACCAACCTGGAAAAAGGAAACTCGGTTTTAGTGGTGGTTTGTGTAATTATTTGTTTGTGTTAGATTGGAGAGACTTTCAGTTGTAAAAATATTCATCTCGAGCTTTATTTCCTGGGCATTTTTGAACACATTCCTACTAAGTGTAGCATTTCACATTGTAAAATATCGAAATTACGACCCACGTTGACCGATAAAGCTTTTCTGTTGTACACAATATCATATACAAGACAGGTTACAAGTGAACGAATGGAGATGCACACCGTTCTGAACAGCAATAGAACCCAGTGGATTTTGTCGACTCGCGTCGGTCCGATTATCGGCCCGATTATCGAACCGATTGAACATGATATCGGCCCGATCGCAGCGCTTCAATCGGCCCGTCATCGGACAATTCTTCACCATTTGCATCAACAGCGTCAACCTGAAAAAGCTTTACGTATTCATTATGTATCGCTACCAAACACCAAACAAGGAACTTTCGAACCGACCGAAGTATCTGTCATTTATTTTATTTCGATCATAGAGGCTTTAACCTTAAGGTCATATACAATTTTTGACAAAAATTTCAGTAGTATGAGATAACCACAAACAACCAGGGTGGTAAGTCGATTGCCGATTTCAATTTCCTTTTTTTTTTTTTTTTCATTTACCTATGGCGGCGTCATATACATTCACAACATTGTATTGTACGCACCTCGAGGATGAAACACCTTGACGTCAGTCAAGTAGAAAACGTTACGCTCGCCGGATAGCAAGAAATCGCTCGAATAAAATTATTGATTTTATTGACTGTGAATATATTCGTTTTATTCTCTCCGTATCCGTGGCTCCCACATTGGTGACCCCGACGCGATTTTTTTTTTAATTCGTGAACCGGAATTGCGTTTTTTTGCTAAAAAAAACTGGTATTCCGTATAGTAAAATTCACGGTACGCCATTTTGTAAAAAATAAACATGGCTCAAGTTTCGGGATCCGGAGATCCCTTGGACGGATTGGACGTACCTTTTCCATCGTCACGAGATGCACACATTACCGCAGCAGTTTCCGTCAAATTACCGGAGTTCTGGAAAACGGATCCGCTCATGTGGTTTGCCCAGGTTGAGGCTCAATTTTCGCTTGCTGGGATTCAGAGCGACCTAACCAAATTTCACCACATAATTGCTAAGGTGGATCAGACAGTCTTGCGGCATATTTCCGATATAGTCGCAAATCCTCCTGCACAGGATAAGTAGGTAACTGTAAAAAACCGTCTAATCTCCCGATTCGAGTTGTCGGCACAGGAAAAATTCGAAAAGCTACTTAATTCCTGTGATCTTGGTGATATGCATCCGACTCACCTGCTAGCTAAAATGCAGGAGCTGGCTACAAATCTAAACGTAAACGACGAGTTAATGAGAATGTTGTTCATGCAACGGATGCCAACGAGCATACGTGCAGTTTTAGCGATTTGTGAGAATAAACTTGATCAGCTAGCGGAAATGGCTGATAAGATGGTCGACTCCTCTGGTCATCAGATAGCCATCGCATCTCTTCCTGCTGCTATTACGAATATACAAGATCTGGAAATCCAAATTGCTGCACTGTCCAGCGAAGTGCGACGATTGAGAACGGTGGAAAATGGAAATCGGTCCCGTTCTTCATCACGTCGCCGTAACGACCCACAGTCTTCGCAGGACATTTGTTGGTATCATCGTAAATTTCGAGAGGCCGCACAACAATGTCGATCTCCGTGCCGGTATTCGAAACCAAAAAACTAAAATCCTTCTCATCCCAAACGGCGGGGGTGGGAGCTAAAACGAACAGCAGCCGTCTAACTATTTTCGATCGGACAGCAAACAAACGATTTTTAATAGATACCGGATCAGATCTCTCAATAATTCCAGCTACAATGAAGGATAAAAAGGGAAATCAAAGTCAATGGGAACTGCACGCTGCAAACGGAACAATTATAAAAACGTTCGGACAGCGTTTCGTTACAACAGATATGGGTCTACGTCGTAGATTCTCATGGAATTTCATAGTCGCTGATGTAACTACACCTATAATAGGCGCGGATTTCCTGGCCCATTTTGGGATTGTTGTGGATCTGAAACGTCGCCGGCTGATCGATTCAATTACGAAATTGCACTCAATCGGCGGATTAGCAACTCCTACACTGTGCAATATAACAACCGTGGTAGGAAATCACCCATATAGAAATTTGTTGGAAGAGTTCCGTGAGGTTACACTACCGTCTACCCTGCGTTCCGAAGTTCAACATGACGTAACCCATCATATCCTTACAAAAGGGCCACCGTTGTCTTGTAAAAGTCGTCGACTTCCTCCAGATAAATTGAAAGCCGCTAAACAAGAATTCGAGACGATGTTAGAGCTTGGGATATGTCGTCATTCCAGCAGTTCCTGGGCAAGCGCACTGCACTGTGTGCCCAAAAAGAATGGTTGTTGGAGATTCGTTGGCGATTACAGACGTCTAAATGCTGTTACCGTACCGGACCGATACCCGGTACCGCATATCCATGACCTTCTTAACGCACTTCATGGTAAGTCTATTTTCACAACACTCGATTTGGAACGGGCCTACCATCAGATTCCTGTGGAGGAAATCGATATACCAAAAACCGCCGTGATTACACCATTCGGACTTTTCGAATTTACAAGAATGCAGTTCGGACTATGTAATGCATCGCAGACTTTCCAACGCTTCATGCATAAGATCCTCGGCGATCTCGATTTCGTCATTATTTTTGTGGACGACATTTGTATCGCCTCCGCTAACGAAGAACAGCACCGTTATCACATTCGGTGCGTGCTAGAGCGCCTTCACAAGCATGGATTGGTTATAAACCTCTCGAAGAGTCGATTTGCACAGCGCGAAGTGGAATTTCTCGGCTATCTCGTGAATCACGACGGAATTCGACCACTACCGGATAGAATACAAGCGCTCCAAAACTATAAGTTACCAACTACAGTCAAGGAGCTTCGCCGGTTTTTAGCTCTAATAAATGGTTATAAACGTTTTCTCCCGCACGCTACGGACCAACAAGCCCCCCTTCGCAATCTTATACAAGGAAACCGAAAAAATGACTCAAGAAAATTAGACTGGTGCGACAACGCTGAAAAGGCTTTCGTAAACTGCAAGCAAAGCATTGCGAATGCAACTCTTTTGCATTATCCTGATCCAACCAAACGTTTAAGTTTGATGGTAGATGCGTCGAATACTTCGGCCGGAGCAGTACTTCAGCAGTATAACGGCAGTCACTGGCATCCGCTGGGTTTTTTCTCACAGAAATTCTCCGAGGCTCAAACAAAATACTCAACGTTCGAGAGAGAATTAACCGCCATAAAATTAGCAGTACAATACTTTCGACACTTGCTGGAAGCTAGGAAATTCACAATTTTTACTGATCATCGACCACTAACCTACGCTTTGAGATCAGCAAAAAACGATTATTTACCGCACGAGGAGCGGTACCTCGGTTATATTTCTCAATTCACATCAGATATCCAGCATATTAGTGGTAGTAAAAACGAGATTGCAGACGCTCTATCTCGCGTAGCGACGATTTCCTTTCCGCAATCGCTGAATTTTGAGGAGTTAGCGACTGAACAAATCCATGATGCGGAATTAAAAAGATTATTGGCCTCTGACAGACCAACATCGATTAAGCTGGTTTTGAAAGCATTGCCAAGCACACAGACAGGGATTTATTGTGATGTATCGCTTAATGATCGGATTCGTCCGTACGTACCAGAAAAACTTCGCTTCAAGATCATGGAGATTTTACACACAGTCTCACATCCAGGCATTCGGGCTACCAGAAAGTTGATAAAAGAACGATTCGTCTGGTCATCTATTAACAAAGACATCAAGACGTATGTTCAGTCATGCGATAGGTGTCAACGATCAAAAATCAATCGACATACTTCATCACCCCTACAAGCCTTCAATATTCCCAAGACCAGGTTTCAACATGTACATCTCGACCTTGTTGGTCCATTGACCTCATCGAACGGTAGGCGTTACGTCCTAACAATGATTGACAGATTTACCAGATGGCCTGAAGCGGTGCCATTGTGCGACATGACAGCGGAATCAGTTGCTCAAGCCCTTCTTAGCAGTTGGATTTCTCGGTTCGGCATTCCTGAAACTATTACGACGGATCAAGGACGACAGTTCGAGTCAGAGCTTTTTCGGGAGCTCAGCAATTTGCTAGGCATTAAACGAATCCGTACGACAGCTTATCATCCTCAAGCAAATAGAATGGTCGAGCGGTTCCATAGAACAATGAAAACAGCAATTATTTGTGTAGATTCAAAGCACTGGAGCACTAAACTTCCGTTGATTTTACTAGGACTCCGAACAGCGATCCGAGAGGATATGCAGTGTTCGTCTGCTGAAATGGTCTACGGTCAACCGCTGAAACTACCAGGAGAGTTCTTCGAAACGCAATCTGGAGAAGGAGTGGACCGCTCCGACTTCATTCGCTCTCTTAGGGAATCGATTCAACAACTAACACCGGTTGCCGGTAGCAACCATTCCAAGCCAAGAGTATTCATTCCGAAAGATCTAGCTACTTGTGAACATGTTTTTGTTCGCGTGGACTATGTCAAACGACCGCTCCAACCACCATACGATGGACCGTACCAGGTGGTAAATCGACACGGTAAATACTTCGACATTCTTGTTGGTGGAAAGGAGAAACGAATTTCGATCGACAGAATAAAGCCTGCATTCACATCAAGGGAGCATTCAGGAAGCCAGGTGAACGACGAGGCTCACACTAAAGTTACACCTTCGGGTCATCGGGTCCGATTTCTCGTGTAACTGAAGGGGACTATATGGCGGCGTCATATACATTCACAACATTGTATTGTACGCACCTCGAGGATGAAACACCTTGACGTCAGTCAAGTAGAAAACGTTACGCTCGCCGGATAGCAAGAAATCGCTCGAATAAAATTATTGATTTTATTGACTGTGAATATATTCGTTTTATTCTCTCCGTATCCGTGGCTCCCACATACCCATTTTTAAAATGCGATATGCTTACAATTTCAAAGCGTTGATGAGCAAGTAAATAAATCAAAAACGTCCAAGATATCGATCTATTTTTTCTCATAATGAACTCTGCGCTGCTTTTGAGTCAGTTTTAAAGTTTATCTTCTATGCGAAATCCTTCTACATCCTTCCGGTTCCAGTAGTTCAATACAACATTTGTGGTGAACTAATTACTCAAGCAGACTTTGATTCAGATCATCTACTAATAACATTCTGGATTTCATATCTAGCAATGATTAATTCAGTTAGTATTATATTCTACCATCTTAGAACTAATCGGCTAGGATACAAATCTCATACAGAAAACAAAATGAACCTTAAAATTGTGTTGGAAAATTCGGCTGATATCGACACAACAAAAGATTATTTAAATCATTACATGATTGAAGTTATAAGTCTATCAGTTCCAAAAGCTCAAACTAAATTTAATTCTCCTATCATCAACTGCTCCTGCGTCAACATGAATATGGTGATCCTATCATGGACCTTCAGAATAAAATTAAACATAGATTCACTGAACAAATCAAACCATATTCTAAGCCTTTCTTAGTGATGGTTACAAGTACTCTCGAAAAAGTAAATCAAATACTCCCTGCAAACGGTGGATAAAGTCGAAATCAAAAACTTTTTCAATTTAGTGAGTCCAGATGAAAGCAATATCTCACACAAATAGGAGCATAGTACAAGTATTGTCTCAAGATGACATTTTGAGCTCGTGACATTCTCGAAACCCGTGACCGAAAATGAACAAAGCAGCTACTTATCCAGTATGTATGTACACTACCACAAAGCGAACGCTGTGGCTTTGACTGCTGTGAAAGAGTGCGACAAAATTGACTGCTCTCAATATTGCTGCCGTGTGTCGTGGCTCTCATGATTGCGCCAAGCTCTCGTGTCATCGCGTGTTGGCTACTGTTGAACGTAGCAGTTGCGCGTATCGTTGGTAGTGACTGTCTTATGCTTGGCAAAAGTATAAAAAAATGTCAAACTTTCGCACCCTTGAACCCGACACATAGAAATACGGAATATTTTGAGTGATTAGGCGCAGTGGGCTTACGACACGTTTTGTTCGCTTGTAAAACAGGCACTAACGATAGTCAATTTAGTCATACAATTGATAACCAAAGTGCTCTTATAATTGATTTTCTCGCCTATTGCGAAATTGTTCATTGCTGATTCCAACTATACGTCATTTTATAAAATGAACTGAATAATATTTAAAAAGTTTTTATGTTCAATTTTGTATAAAAAACTACAAGGATCAGCCCCATGGGGTTGTTCGAGACCTTGATGTGGAACAAGGCAACCAAAATTTCTAATGATCTAGAATCAAACAGTTCAATCAATCGTCACACTTTTGAATCCGCAAATGCACGAGAGTCTGCTTAGATTGATCTTTATTAAGAACCAACACCAAGCACGTAAACCCAGAATATAGACTCTATTTGTCGTGATTTGTATTTGTTTTGTAGCCGACGAAATTACATCAATAGCCCAAATGTATGCAATTATATGTTTGCACATGCTTGCGATACGGATATCGATATTTAAGCGCTATCCACACTAGGCCGTGACGTATCCGGAACGGGACCACAACGTGCCGGGATTTTTTTGTAAAATATTCTCATTATACCGTGCACTTTCCGTGTCGCTACCGTTGCTATTAGTAGCATACATAATCGATGCATTTGATGTTAAGTTTTAAATATGATCAATATATAACGCTTCTGTTCCTCTCGAAAATGGCACATTTGTCCAACAAAGAATTTGGGTGCACAAACTTTGGCGAAAAAGAGCAGTTGAGGGTGAATTCACCACCTTATATAAACAGCATGTGAATGACGAGATCAAGGAATATTTCTGAATGTCAGAAGCCTGTTGCAACTCGCTGTTGAGTCAAATTCATCCGTATCTTATGAAGCATGACACTACATTCCTATTAGTAGTGACTCCCCGAGAGAGGCTGGTAGTTTGTTTAAGATATTTTCATTGATTTGTTAACAAAATTTCTTTGTAAATGTCAAGAAAACTCCAACCAAAAATTGTATAGCGATTATTGAGATGACTTATAGTTTATGTTCGTCTCATGATTTCAGATATTAAGCAACAGGAGACACGAAAAAAACCATAGCATTTAGTTACAGACTTGGGGCTGTCTATCAGATTGTTCACGAGATATGTCGTGTAATTACCGAAAAATTATCGACGATGCAATGCCGAAACCAACAGAAGATATGTGAAAGAAGATTGCTAACGATTCCTCTGTGTTTTGGAGCCTTGGATCTAAAGCATGTGACATTTCAAGTACCTGCCAATAGTGTCTTTGAGTCAACGCCTGCTTTGACCGTGCTTCGGACGTGTGTCGATACAGACACGGGTACGGTGACGGTCTAGTGAGAAAATTCACATGGAGCTGCATTAAGCGCTATTCGCACTAGGCCGTTGCGTATCCGGAACGGGACTGGACCGGATCCCGTCCGTGATACGCTTCAAAATTGTTTAATGCAGCTCCATGTGAATATTCTCACTAGACCGTGTCGTACCCGTGTCTTTATCGACACACGTCCGAAGCACGGTCAAAGCATGCGTTGACTCAAAGACACCATTGGCAGGTACTTGAATTATCACATGCTTTCCATCCAAGGCTCCAAGACAGCAGGAAATTCCACAAAAATCTTCCACATATCTTCTGTTGGTTTCGGTAGTGCATCGTCGAATAATTTTTCGGTAATTACACGACATATCTCGTGAACAATCTGGTAGACAGCCCCAAGTCTGTAACTAAATGCTATGGTTTTTTGTGTGGCTCCTGTTGCTTAATATCTGAAATCATGAGACGAACATAAACTATAAGCCATCTCAACGATCGTTATACAATTTTTGGTTGGAGTTTTCTTCACATTTACAAAGAAATCTTGTAAACAAATTAATGAAAATTCCTTGAACAAACTGCCAGCCTCTCGGGAGTCACTGCTAATCGGAATGTAGTGTCATGTTTTTAAAGACACTGATAAATTTTATTCAACAGCGAGTTGAAACAGGCTTCTGACATTCGGAAATATTCCTTCATCTAGTCATTCACAAGCTGCTTATATAAAATGGTGAATTCACCCTCAACTGATCTTTTTCGCCAAAGTTCTTGCATCCAAATTTTCTTTCTTTTTATTGTTTTTAAACTGCTGATTGTCTTCGTCATTCAGAGCAATTGCAATTCTGGCCAATTCTTCGTTAGAGAATGTGCCATTTTCGTAAGGAACAGAAGCACATCAAATGCAACGATTGTGTATGTTACTAATAGCAACGGTAGCGACACGGAAAGTGCACGGTATGATGAGAATATTTTACAAAGAAATCCCGGCACGTTGCGGTCCCGTTCCGGATACGTCACGGCCTAGTGTGGATAGCGCTTTAAACAATTTTGAAGCGGAACCCGGATGGGATCCCGTCCAGTCCCGTTCCGGATACGTCACGGCCTAGTGTGAATAGTGCTTTAAGCTTCTCTTCGCCAAGCTTGTGTTCAAGTTTTGTATGCAAGCAGTTATTTTCATAGCGTTTCGGTACCATTACTACCATTCTGCGATTTCGGTTGAAGCGATAAACTTTTTCTTATTATCAAGCGAGTTCATCTATATATATATATATATAAAAATACAGAGATCATTCTTTGTAATCGCATCACGTAAGAACGGATGGACGGATTGAGATGCTTTTTTTTTTGTTTGATCAGTTTTTACCCCCACCGGGTTCGTAAATCAAAAAAATTAGGAAAATTTACCGGAAAAGTGGGAAAAACCAATAAAGTTATTTTGTGTGGACAATGGAATTTTCCACTGAAAAAGTCGCCAATGATTGCTAGATCATTGATAGGTGTTTGGCGCATAACGAGTTGCATAAGTGTTTGGCCGTCGAAGAAAGGAATACTAGATTGTTGAAAGAATCTTTTGGCGCGCAGCGAGTAGTTTTGTGTGAATATGCATACTTGAATTATGTGATTATTCATTTCAAGCCACGTGCTTAATTGGGTATCAAAATTATTGCTTCCTAATGACGTTTTCGCTTCAGAAAGTTAAAACTGACCCAGGGTAGTTTCATCAAACACTTTTAACGAAGCTGTGTTGGTTTCGCATTTAGTATATGGGATCTGAGCAAACCTCACAGAAAGAAATAATGTAATTTACACGACATGTAAATCAATAGCAACATGGAATAGACATGGATTGAATCAAAAGTTTGATTGAAAACCATTATCGTTGTTAAACTAAACTGGATTGCATTGAAATTTCAATGAATAGAACTGTATCTTCCAATTAACGCTGAGCTTTACGATTGAATTATATTGAAACGTACACAGAAAGAAATAATGAAATTTACACGACATGTAAATCAATAGTAACATGGAATAGACATGGGTTGAATCGAAATTTTGATTGAAAACCTTTATCGATGCAGAACTAAATTGGGTTGCATTGAATTTTCAATGAATATAACTGTATCTTTCAATTAACGCTTAGTTTTGCGAATAAATTATATTAAAACCTACAGAATTGTAAGGTAACTTTATGTTTAATTGCATGCTCCAAATATGTGCATGTAAATAGATGTAAATTCACAAAATATTTTTATCTGTGTACAGCATTGTAAAGTAAGTCTATGTTTAATTGCCTGCATGAAAATACATGTAAATTCACAAAATATGTTTGAAAAAGATTCGATTTTCAGCTCAACAATGTTGAAACTAGGTTCGAAACTAGCTTCAAACAAACGGTTTGACAACAGTTAGGGTGGAAACTGGGTTAGGTTCAGAAACAAACGAAAACGACATAAATGATTGGCGGAATGTATATGACTGTTCTAGAAATACCGATGTAGGCAGGAGAAAAAGTTCTGATATTGTTCACCAGTTAATGGATTCTGTGTAATGGAGTCAGATGAATAATATTGGTCATTGTGAGCGTGAGTTTAACAAATTAGAAAATTTTTGAATGAATCAACGAAATAATCGTGCAGTAGAAGTGTTAAAGTCAAACTAAGAGACATTCCTTGCATTTCGCCATAGAATGAGTTAGATTACACTAAACGCAAATAATAAGTGGCAATTACAACAATGTTCAAGATGATTACCATAATGGATTGAGACTGCAATTTTATATTTCATATTCTGTGAAGAATGTTCGAATTGGAATGATAATTATCAAATTAAAATTTAAGCGTCGTCTCTCCAAGCAACCAAAATTTTCACAGTACTTGAAAAATATCCACTTTATTAGAGCTATAGAGTACGTGTGGCACTTTTTGGCAACTTGAACGCACAGAAAAATTTCTCGGAAAACTTTCTCGCTGCTTAAAAGCTGTACGAAGTTTGTTCTGCTGCATCGGGTGAACATTCAAGTATGAGTAATTTCTTAAAATACTTTGTATGATCCATAAGCCAAATCTCCATTTACGAACTTCTGGTTACTTGGACTAAATACAAATTGTAAATGCATCCTACTCTACCGAATAAACAACCCTAGAAGAGAAATTCTTCAACATTGTATCAAGTTTATCAATACAAAATTCTGGTTAAGGACATTTTTTTGTCGATTACCGAAAGCAAGAATCACATCTGGAAGAGAAAACGTGGCACCTTATATCGTTTATGTTGAAGCCATTAGAAAGGGAACTCTGTCCAGTGCATTGACTTAAAGGATGATATGCCAATCTATGAATTTGCTTATTAGAAGTATTTCACATTTTCACATTAAATTTTGATGATATTTCTCAGTTGGTGATAGTATTCAGAAAAGTAATGGAGAGGAATGTTAACCACTTAGTCGTTTGACAAATTTGCTGTTTGAAAACATAAATTCGAGCAAATAATTTTTAGGCGAGACGAAGTTCGACGGGTCAGCTAGTCTTATATAAATTAGAAATCTTATATAAATTAGAATCTACCCTGGGGTAGTTGCCAATTTCTCAGGCATAACATGGAATTTCATCCGATCTTGCATGACACAAGATCAGAGCATACCAATTAAAGCATCAAATCGTTTTATGGCACTTTTTGGCTTGCTGTCTAGCAACAACCTAACTCTAGCATGCTACGAGTAGGACTGAAACGTTAGCTATAATTTCGCTTCTATTTATAGATTCGCGTGCTTACAACAGCTTCGCATTTGCATCGATTGACCAATCAGAGCGATGCTTTCCCTTTGATATATCGCTTACTCCTTCAAAACAGTCGTCTATGGCAGGGAAATCCGGTATGCCGGAGATTTATTGCAGACAAAATAGGCCACTGCTAGCTATTAATCAACATTTCAATGATATATAATTAAAAATACATGGCTATGAACATTCAAATCAATATGTAGAAATATTTCCAATCAAATGGTTACATAATATTAATAATTGGTACAAAATTGACTGAGCTGTATTTGTTCAAAACCTGACCACATTTCCACGTGTATTTTTCTTGAGTTTTTAATTTGCACTCTTATATAGAAAACAAAAATGAGTTCCACATTAAAACCAGAGATAGAATAATAGTTTGGAATAAACCTTTGCTTGTGCTAATGCGTATCTCTACTTACATATACCGTTTCGGGGCAGAGTTGTGACTTGCGAAACAGTTTATGTACATGCAGAATAATCTCGATTGATTCCAATTACTCAGAATTTGTTGATTCTTACAGCAATCTGTCCTGCATATACTACTTAGTTCCAACCGCTTTTGGCCAGTTTCCAAAAAAAAATGTTCCGCCTTATATTTTCCGCGTTAAATTCTGCTAGTGAAGTATTTAAGTTTTGCAAAAAAACACACAATCAACTAGTACGAGCGATTATCGACATTCGGTAGTGTGGAAAAAGTATGTCAATTTTATTCGTGTTCACGTCATACAGTTGTATCTGACATTACCCACCCGTCATTTTATACAGGGCAATAGAGATTTTCTATAGAAGTATCTGACATAGTACCCCAGTGATGCCATTAATAAAATGCAGATTCTTACCGATGAGTTTGTTTGGCCATCAACTAACACGATTTAAAAATTTGAAGGTTCTGCCAAACAGTTTTAAAGAATCCGATTTCTTAACCCATTGCAACCCAGGGGACCTCAAACTTGAACCAAATGAATATTGGACCTCTTCTCATTTGTTCAAACAATATTTGGTAATCAAATATATGATTCAATGTCATTTGAATAGTATCGGGGAAGTACTATCAGAGATGAATGCACAATATAAACAGAAATACTTGATACATTTCGTCCGAAATGTACACCTTTTTAGATAATTTGATAAATTTGGAAAAAAAGCCAACTGTTCAAAGTCGCACATATAAAAGTAAGTATTCTTCTGGAAGTTACTAATATATCGCATCTTTACCAGTATATGGCGTTTCGTTAATCTGTTCAAAGAATTCGTAATACAGTATCAAACATGTCGATGTTTGTATCTGAAAAATCTTTTTTTTTTGCGATGAGTATTATTTCATTACTTCAACATCGAGTTTTAGTGGAAGTATACAAACATGAAGAAGGTTGTTCACGTAGTTCAAAAATGAACATTAAAAATTACGACACCTGATAAAAAAAACTACCAAAAAAATACTTACATCCTCGGTTTCCTGTGTCGTGTAACCGTTGAGATTCTGAGCGCAGTTCGAACCACTGTCACCGGGACTCTGTCGTTGCCCTTCAAACTGAATTGGGCTACCTTGCCGCGAGTCCTGCTGTATTTGCTGTGGCATTGGTAAATCGTCTACGGAATAAAAACATTTATAATAATCAATTTCAATCAAACACAAACTTTGGTTTTTAGTTACCCCAATTATCGAACAGATCTCCCAAGCCATTGATACCGTCCTCGTCGCAATCTTCGCCGAGTCCCAAATCCTCCAGGTTACCGTCGCCAAGCGTCAGCTCTAGCTCATCGTTGATGTGCTCGGCGACGAAAGCCGATTGGGCCGACTGGAAGTGGTCGAAAAATAAAACATTAACTTTTGCAATCATCAATTCAAACACTTTGCAACCCACCTGCGTTCTCGCACTGGTCGGAAATACCAGGATATGCGTACACGTGACATCCTGTGGGGTAGTAAGTGGCGACTGCATCGACAGCTGGCTGAACCGTTCGTCCGGTGTGAACTGATCCGGCATCACCCTCAGCTCCGAATCGGGTTCCAGTGTAACCAAACATGCACTCAGTATACTGGGAACCGACACCGGATGCATCAGCGAGCACTGCTCGCAGATATCCTTCAGGTGTTTGGAAGCCTTCTGCAGGTTTTGCTTGCTAAGCAACCAACTCCATCCTTTCAACTCGCCGTGTCCAATCCGACCGATACGCCCAATGACAATTCGCCACGGTTGGACAGTCTGCGATATAAGCCCCAGGATGAAATCCATCAGTTTCTGAAGACCCATCCGCCGGGCCGAAGCCCGTTTTCGCCGTACTCGGTTCGGAATGTCGATATTGATCGTCACCGTTTCCAGAAACTCTCCTCGATCATCGGTGGCCACTGCCAGCAGCCAGCTCTGATCTTCGCTAAGACAGTAACTGCAGTACATAATCGAACATTGCTGTTTGATGCTCGTTTGGCCGAACGATTCGGAATTTTCCTTCTTTTCGCACAATTTTGCCAGCACGTACGGTGGGGTGTACAGTTTGTAAGGTGCCCGGTTCTTTTCATCCTTGTTTTTCATGAACTGCTCGGCATTGGCTGCTGTGCCGAACCCGGTGAGGCTCTTGACATTATTCAAGTGCTGCATAAAACGTCGACTTTGAGAGAATATACTCAGTGCCTGGCAGCGCATGTGGTCGCTTAACCTCAACCGATTTCGACTTCGTCCCAACTCGAGAATGCTTTCCAGCGATATAAGCTAAAACGAAACCAGTTCCAATTAGTAAAGCGTGGTAACGGTAAACGGTCGCGTGAAATCCAAATATCTTACCTGTACACTGATATTGGCTCGGATGGAATCCGGAACCGTGTTCAGTATGTTCGAGTAGCATCGCAGCAACGATAAGCAGGCCAGTCGCTCGATTTCAGTCGAATCTGTTCCGCAGGTGAATGGTTCTACCATGTACAGCACGATATGTGGCGGTTCTTTGCCATCGTCGTCGTGTTGCATTCGGTCGGCCGGACTCGACGAGGACGTATTCAGATTGTCACGACTTTCGGTGTCTGTTGAAAGAATTAACATGACAAAAAAAAACGAATGAATACTTGTTCAGACTTTGCCCGCACAGTTGAAACTTACCGTTTTCGGATTTTGGCGTACTTGGTGCCTTGTCACCGGGTTGCGTAGGATCCGGCGTACTTGGTGGTGGTGGAGGCATCGGACTTTGGTTGGGAGCATCCCGATTGGGGGTGGAACTAGCCTGCGCTAAGGCAAGTGCAGCAGCATGCGATGCAGACGAAACGTTATGATTCTCCGGTGGATCCAGCAAACTTTTGTCCGAGGGCACTTTCGACAGGTACGGAGCCAGCTGCTGTTGACACGTCTGGGCATACAGTTTCAGCAGCTCACTCAACCGAGTGTCACCCAAACTGGTGAACCATTCGTCCATGCTGGAGTTTTGCGTTTCTTTGAGAACTCGATTCGAGCCAACCCGCAGTATTCCATCCCAACCTTTGATAGGATTGTGACGGCCTAGCTTGCACATTTCGTACGTTGTACTAAGTTCTTTGAAGTAAGTTTTAACTTTAGACACAATATGATCGTTATCCGGAAGCACCACGACGTAGGCGATGTCCCGAGGATAGGAGTACGGTTCGAGAAGTAGTTTGTCCCAATACTGGATAGCGTACGGGGAAAGCGACAGCCAGTCCTTTTCGTAACCAACGACCAACGACGGAACCGGTTGGGGTTCGCACTGGCCTGTGCCTCGTCCGGCGAGTCGATGGAACTGCCGCCAGGTGAGCGGTCCCTGTATCGTGTATGGAGCATCCCACAACCGGGTGGTACACTTTTTGTGGAAGGCATCCTGGAGGAGTGGTTGCATAGATTTCATTATTCGCACAATATCCTGATTGCTCTTGGGACCGCCAGCCCGTAGATATGGCCATTTATGGACGTTCATAACACCCCGGAGCAGTCCGGATTTCATCAATGTAGAATCTTCGTATTTGTTCTCGTTGATCGCTTGCAGTCGGCTTTGTTCTAACGCTAAACTGATGACCTCATTGGCATCGCTGTATTCCAACATGTGTACGGACGCGCTGGTGGAGCTTTTGACGTTGATTGCACTTCGGAACCGGGCAACCGCCCGGTGGATAGAATTGCTTGAATTCTGAATGACGGCACAGTGCTCCCGCAGAAGATCCATGATCCGGAGCGGCAGCGGTGAAATATCACAGTTCACTCCACTGCTGTAGTCACCCTTGCCTAGCAGGAACTCAAGCAGTGATTTTTTCTTCTTCGTCGCCGGATCTTCTGCCATACCGGTAATCTCCAGTTCGTCCTCGTAGAAAAGCCCCGCCCGATGCGCCAGCTTTCTGTTCATCAGGGCACTGAAACCGCACGTACACTTGATCGGATCCTCATCCATGTATCCGTTCTGTAGGCTGTTTGTATTGATGGCCACTATTCCGGAAGAGTTTGGTCCGTTATTGGCTGGCGAATCCAACATTCCAAAGGCACCGTTATTGTTGTGATTGTTCCCATTAAATTGTGACACTGAGGAAGGCGTAGATTTGGCTTCTCGTTCGCTGCTACTGCCACTGGTCAGTCCGTTCTTGGTGACTCCTATGAAGCTTGTCCCCGGCAGTGGCAAGTATGGACCGGAGTCCGCTCCACGAATGTTGCCAACACATTTGGGACCAGCATTACATACGCACAGGGTGCAGCTGTTGAAGTTATGATCGCGAAAGATGTTGAGCGATGTATCGTACAGTAAAACGTTGACCAGCAAAGCGTTGGTCTCGATGGCTATCCTTTGTAACGAGGCGTTCACTCCTGCACCGGCGAATGGCGTTTGAGGACCATCCTCCATCCCGAACTGTTTGTTGTGATAGGATGAAGTGGTGGAGGTAGCTGGCGAAGCCACGGCCACATCGTACGGAGGTGGAGGAAGAATCGGTGTCCGTCGGAAGTTCATCTGGTTCAGAGGATTCGGGCTTCCCGGGATGATAGACAGAGATCCTCCACTGGCTCCGATCGGTGAAGGGTACGGCAGAGGACAGGATCCTTGTGGAGTTGGAACACGCATTGAATTACCTCCGGCAGCGCTACCACCACCGGGAGTAGCAGGAGATATCGGAGACATTCCTTGTCGCAGGGGAATGTTAATTCCCATTCCAGGGTGGAACATGTTGTTACTCAGAGGTCCGTTGTTCATCGGCGACGGGCTCATTAAACTACCTCCCGAGCTCATCATACCGCCGGGCAGAGAATTCACCGACGGAGGTCTCGAAAGGGGCTGTGATTGACCGCCCTGCGACGGTGGATTTGAGTACGGATGGCCAGCTCCGTTGAGATTGAGCGAATTTGGAGTGCTGAGAGGTTGCGGTACGGTCAGTGATGGTTCATGCTTCAGCAAGCTATTAGTGATTGCACAAGCGTTCGGTGAGATATTTTCCAACTGTGCCTGCTGTTGCTGATGGGTTTCCTGCTGCTCTTGAAGTTCCCGTAACTTCATGAATTTTTCACGTTCCTGTTTCTCCTTCCTCAGCTGCGAGGACGATTTGTAGAAGCAATTCATTGGAAGGGCGACCTGAGGTTGCATCAGTTGACTTGGAAGCTGCTGGAGAGGAGCATATTTCGATGATCCAACGTACGTACAGATGGGCGGAGGAACGAACACGTAGGACCAGTCTTCGATTGGTTCCTCCTGGGGGCTACCGAGAATTGGAACCGTTGCCGCCTCGACCATGGTGTCTATCACAATGCCGTCGGATAGACAGCCACCACCTCCTGGGCTTGAGTTTGGGTGATGTTCTAAACTGGGTGGGGTCGGGAACATCTGCGACAACTCCTTGGGACTCAATATTCCCGTATGGACCGTGTTTCCTGGTCCAGTGAATCGTTTGATATCCTCTAGGCAACCACCGCCACTTTTGTTCGAAGCAGGGCTTGTATTTGCGTGAATATCCGAATCGTCAGGATAGTTTGTACTGTCGTCGAACAACTGATCCAAATCGTCCAGCGCCGGTTGCAAACCTTGCTCCGTAAACAAGCTATCATCCTTGTCCTCTTTCTCCTTCTTGATCTCATGAGCCCCCAAAATTTGACTATCGCCGTCACTTCGGTCGCAGCCTATTTCGGTTTTAATCTGATTCTCGTTCAACAAACTTGGTTTAACATCTTCCGGTAGGGCCAGTGGATCCTGTTGGTCTGGTCGAATACCACCACCGCCGCCCATAGATCCTGGTCCTCCCTCGGAACCGGCATTCTGCAGTGATTGCAAATACTTTTCCGAGTGATTCTTCTGGTCGGCGTAGAGATCCAAGTTTCGAATTTGTTGAGCCAACTTTGAATCCTCATTTGGTCGGTATCGCTTCACCGGATGGTTCATCCAGGCATCGATCGCCGAATAATCGTACAGAAGATGTGACGTACTGGGACTTTCCTCACCCAGCATACCTTCATAGTCCCGCGAAGACAGGGAAGGCCTTTTCAGCGACTGCAATATCTGCAACATTGCTTCCTTTTTGTTGATTTGATTTTGATTGACGATTGGATTCAAACTGCTGTAGATACTTGGGCTGGTTCCCAGCATTATAGCGTCACCCATGATTCCCAGTGCGCCCTCGGATTTCAATCGCATACCCATCATACCATGACTCGGTAGATTACCGGGGCTGCTGTTGGTGGTCCCTCCACTACTGCTACTGCTGGTACTGCTTAGATTGTTACTTACAAGCTGCTGTGATGATTGCTGCTGCTGTTGCAGTTGTTGGTGTTGCTGCTGATGTTGTTGTTGCTGTTGTTGTTGTTGATGCTGCTGCTGTTGAGACTGCTGTGAGAACGGAGCTTCCACGCTCATAACCCCACCCGGATGAGATGGAGTGTTGTACGGCGAAGCAGTAATACTTTTACTATCGTGCTGATCGGTTGGCGTCGGTGCCGGCGTGTTCTTGTCCAGATGATCCAAACACGGTGTTCCGGGCTGGACGCTCCGAGGGTTGTTGGAGGTGGGTGGATGCGGTGACATAGTTATAAGCTGTAATTACCGAAAAAAAACGAATGTTAAACAAGGTTAGCAATTGAGACTGTGCAGCAGTAGCATATCACGTACCTGATCTCCGGACGGACCGACCGACGTCGGTTGAGAAACCGATGAAGGTTGCATCGGGGATGGCGCTGCACTGGCGGGTGAACCTTCCGATGGCAGCGGATGTGAATCGCCGATGGAGAGCGGATTCCGACAGTAAGACGGCGGACCTCCGTATGGCGTACTCCCACCGGCACCGCAATTTTGGTTTGATCTGGTGGGCAAAAACAAAAGTAAACGACAGCGATTAGATGATGGTTAGATTTCTCTGTGAGAAGGCTGACAATATGTGGAAAAGAATTAACGGAGTAGGCGCTGATGTTGTTGCAAATTTCGATCAATAATCAGTTACGAAAACTGTTTCCGTACGGTTGTGTAACAGTAGCAACAAAATCAACGCTTGATCAGGTGTCGCAATGTTTATAATGCAACCGAAACATAAAGGAACTGGAAAACGTTGCCACGACAAATCCATGCACCAGATGAAACCGCAGAACAGATAGAGAGACAGGCAACTAATACTAAAGCCATAAAAGCAACCAGGAACCGGGAGACCTACCGTTACTGTAAAATCTGTAGCATGCAAACAAACGGCAAATACAAATCACTTAACCTATAAAATTTGTGAGGAAACCAACAACATACGAGAAAAACAAAAGAGTGGGAATTAGCTTACTGTCACTTTCAATTTCATTCCGTGACGTGAATTGTTTTTCTCACATGTATAGTGACTGTTTTCCGGAGGCAATAGGAAATCGCATGCAAAGATTAATGCTACTGACGCATTGGTCCAGAAATAATGAAATCGATAGGTTTTGAAGCATCACGTTAATTCTGAGCAATCACATTACATAACCTCCCGAAAGCGGCGAGATGGATCAACTATGGTCTTAGCCTGTCGATAAGACAACACAAACAAAAAAAAAACCTCCCAAAAGGAGCTAGACAAACTCTCATGGTTTGTTTACATTTTCTCTTAAACTTAGAGCAAATTCAGCAGCTGCAAGATTCATATGGGTGGTCTATAATGTAAATAAAACTGAAACAAACGAATCCCCAGCAATCCGTTTTAGTTTTATTAATTCGACCAGTTCTACTGTCAAATTTAAAACTGGTTTACACTGCCGTTCTATTTTTTCTATATTTGAAACACAGATAAAACGCTGCTGGGGCTGCCAGATTATTTTGTTATAATTTCTAGATTTAAATTTTAAAACTGACATAAATTATGCATCTAGAACTAGAACACTCCTGAACACGCCCTTACACCGAGGAAAAAGCAACTAAGAGTGTCATACACGCAGAGAAAAATATTGTAAAAATAACTAAATTTTGGTTTCACGCAACGATTTATTTTGTTGAAATAGTGACAAAAGAAAATCTGGTTTGAAATTGCAAAAATTATTGTTTGAAGCTACAAAATAAAATATTTGATTTTGCTCAGTGCATTAGTTTGTTTCAAGAAATATTTTGTTAAAAATAACAAATATTTTACTTGTGCATTCCTGTCAAATTCTTGACAAACAATTTCATGGTAAATTTAACTTTCAAAATAAGTTTAAAATGAACTAGCTTTAGATAAAGATAAAATAATTAGTTCTTTGAATTTATAAACTTGGCAGTTGAAATGAACGATAAGATTCAAACCTAAAATAATTAGTATTTCAACAAACGCTTTTGTTTGTTAAAATCATACATTTTTGTTTGTCATTATTCTTAAATAGAGATTTCTTTCAAACTAATTTTCAAGGTAATTTTTTTAACTAATTTTATTTCGATTTTCAATTTTCAAATTGTTAATTGCTTTCAATAGCTGTTGGGCCCTTTTGTCGTAGGACGATAAAATTTTTCACATGTTACAATTAATGATTCGGTGCTCCATTAATCTGGTTAAGATAGAATTCCTGCATCAAATATTTTCTGTAAAAAAACGTGTTATGTAAAGTAATGCAAGTTTGGTAATATTTTTAATTATCCATACATACACTTGAACTGTTAAAAGACCCCGAGGAAACGAAAGAAACACTTAAATTTTCCTTCTAGAACACGAGCAAACTTTTTTGATCATCCACGGGAGCAAAATTGTCTGACTTTTAAGAAACAAAACTGATACGGTTAATTCAACCAATAAACTTAGTTGCCATCACACAAATAAAATCATAGATAAAATGAACCAAGTTTTTTCTTGATATAAATGTGAAACTCGATTGAATCAACAAATACTTTGCCAATAACTTCAACTCAACTTTTGTTGACATGTAATAAATGGCTGATTTATTTCAACGATAAAATCTGCCGAAACAAACCAGTTTTTCGATAGCCAGGATGAGAATTTGTCTTCAAATCAAATAGATATAATTGTTAATGTAGAAGGGAGAAATTGGTTCAAAACAATCATATTCTAGCTTGAAATCAACAGAAATCGTATTTTAAAATCTACTGACTGTTTTGTTATTTTAAACAAGCTCAATTTCTGTGCGTGTAGGACTACACTGAAAATCGAGATTTTTTTTAGGAAAAATCGCTCATCATCGAACTCTTCTATGAGCGCTACCCAAAATTAGGTAGGAAACTACCACCCAAATTTTGGGTAAATAACCGATTACACTTTCTGACTTCATAGTGGTTAGTAACTGACTCGTTATCTACTCAAACTTTGACTTGATCGTGAAAAATAGGTAGCGAGCATTACCAAGGTTACCATGACAACACTTTGGATAATCTTACATTTACCTGAACATTAAGGTCATCGGTCGTTAGGCTGGTTTATGTAATACGCTAGTTACATAAAAATTGCGAAGGTGCCCTATACAATAAGGTCTTTTTTATGCGATCTTTTTTATGCAGTTTTTATGCGACTTTTTTTATGCGAATTTTCAGAGTTATGCGAATTTTCAGAGTTATGCGGATTTTTTTTTATGCCAAGTTTTAGAGTTATACGTTTTTTATGCGAATTTTCAGAGTTATGCGGTTTTTTATGCGAATTTTCAGAGTTATGCGGTTTTCTTTTATGCGAAGTTTCAGAGTTATGCGGTTTTTTATGCGAATTTTCAGAGTTATGCGGTTTTTTATGCGAAGTTTCAAAGTTATGCGCTTTTTTATGCGAAGTTTCAGAGTTATGCGGTTTTCTTTTATGCGAAGTTTCAGAGTTATGCGGTTTTTTATGCGTTTTTTATGCGAATTTTCAGAGTTATGCCGTTTTTTATGCGAAGTTTCAAAGTTATGCGCTCTTTTTATGCGAAGTTTCAGAGTTATGCGATTTTTTATGCGAAGTTTCAGAGTTATGCGATTTTTTTATGCGAAGTTTTAGAGTTATGCGGTTTTTTATGCGTTTTTATGCGAATTTTCAGAGTTATGCAGTTTTTTATTCAAAGTTTCAGAGTTATGCGATTTTTTTATGCGAAGTTTCAGAGTTATGCGGTTTTTTATGCGAAGTTGCAGAGTTATGCGGTTTTTTTATGCGAAATTTCAGAGTTATGCAGTTTTTTCATGAGGTACGTAAAATCGCATAAAAATTACTTCAGTGTACACTGAAGTAATCTTTTCAGGCGAGGGATACCGCGTAAAAAAACCGTTCAAAAAACAGCATAACTTCTTGGAAATCCACATTGAAAAAATCTTAAAACTAAAGAATTTTTTTTAATGCCAAATGTCTTAGCAAAATGCATGAATCATCCGGATCTGGTGTAATCCCAGAAAATGAAATTAAAAAAAACGACTCTGGGTCTTTGGGACCGCGTACTTCAGAAATCCGCATAGAAAAAAAACGCAAAAGTAAAGGATTTTTTTTTATGGTGAATGTCTTAGAAATGCATGAAACGACCAGATGTTGAAGATTCAGAACGGAAAGGTGAGACGGTACAAGGGTCATTTAAAGCAAATTAATTTTCTAATTCTCTAAAAAGTGTTAAGAGTGGTCACTCGATTTCCTAGTACACTGAGGCCCTTATTACCATTCTCACTCCACTTTCACATTCACTTCACTTACATGTCATTTCACTTGATTTTACCTATTACCAGTATCACGCATAGTGAAATGATCACTGTGGTGGAAAAAAACTATTTTTTTCAACAAAATTTTGGTGGCGTGATGTTCATAATGACATCCAGTTTATTCAAGTAAATACTTTTGTCACAGAAGCGACTTTCGTAATAAGGACCTACATTCACTTCACTTGATTTTCACCGTGAAGGGATAGCCATAATAAGGGTCACAGTCACTTCACTTGGTTTTCACCGTGTAGTGACACCGGTAATAAGGGCCTGAGATAAATTTTAACGCGCTTTTTTCTCGCGGATTCCCGAAGTTACGCGGTTTTTTAAGCGGTACGTATCCCCCGCGTACAAAGAGACCTCAGTGTATAGAATTTTAATTACGACTTATTCGTCGATTAACATTTTTTTAATTTAGAACTATTGAACCACTTGGCCGATTTCAGTGATTTTTGGAAATGTTATTAATAAGTGTCTATAGTTTTTAGGAAAAGTATGTTAATATGACAAAGCTGCAGATTTTTGAAACGTCAATTGAATATCTTTTTAACGGTTTTCATGGTTTGTTAGACAAAGGGCGCTGCAACATTTTTTTCTGAAACATTTTCATACATTTGCAATTAATCATTTTCCGTTTGTGGGCTCCATTTTTTGAAAATTTTAGGTCATGCAGTTATCGACCATGTCCGTTTGAAAATCATCACTTTTGAACCACTGAACAGAATTCCTTAATTTTTGGATATGTTGTGTAAAAAACTTCGTACTTTCCAGAAAAAATACGAAAATATAAAAAAGAATGGTTTTGTTCATGTTTGAAAACGCAGATTGTTGTATCTCTCAACGGTTTTCACGGTTAGTAGTTGAAGGGCGCTATATTTTCTAATTTTTTTTAACTTAGACGTTTCTCATAACATATAAAAAAATGAGTAAAGTGAAATTTGCCGTTTTCTGATTTGAAATCTTTCGAAAATTCAAACAATTAGCGTTTCAATCACAATAAAAACATTTTTGCATTTCATGTGTTCATATCTCGAAAACGGCTACTTCTAGGAGGAAGATCACTAGGAGTTAATTCATTGCTTTTTATGTGTAGAATCATATTCTATAGTTGGAATGAATATTTTTTTATCAAAGATACAGTTGGCAAAATGCCTAAAAGTTATTTCAGTTGTAACTTTTATACTTTTTAATTCACACTCAAATTAACAATAAAAGTGGATTTTAAGTTTAAGTTTAAAACAAAATTATTGAAAAAATATATCTAAATTTTTAAATCTAATTTTTTCGGCTAATTTTCAACCGATTTTTTAGAACTTCTGTTTCGACACCATTTTTTCTACAAATAAAAATTTCCAAGCTTCACCAATTAGAAGAAAAAAAGGGGTAATTCAACAAGGATCTGAGTTCTTATCGAAATATGTCGAGAGCTTCTAATAGAAAGTTCACAATTGGTTAATCTTTTACCCTGTAAAATCACTTTCTAGTGATTAATTGACTATTTTCCATCAAGAACTTTGAATAATCTTCGGAATAACTAAAAATTCATTCAGGTGTTTTGGTAGGGTAACCATTTTGTGGAAGTCGTGCACATAACTTATTTCAATTTTTTTCGGTTCGTTTTCGACTCATCAGACCATGTTGAACGGTTAATGCCACTCGAAGACGAAACATACAAAATATGAACTAAACTTATTTCAGTTGCATCAACATCAATGTGTTGGTTTCATGCACAGTTTAAAAAAAATTGAAGAGACGTTTTTTTTAAATTAAATTTTCGATTATTAAAAATTCTTCATAAATTGTTTTGTTTTCAGAACATTTTTTTTTTGGTGCTCGATTGATTTCTTAGAACGTATTCTTCGACAGCATTCTCCTACCAATAACAATTATCAAATTACAACAATTTGGAGAAATTTTCTTGTAATAATACATATCTACATCATACATCTGAAAATAAGTCTTTAGTCAAATGCTCTGTTCATTCATGGAGAACAAATTCATGGGATTACTCTCATTCATTGGTGACTTTATTTTGTGAAACCTCCAGAAGATATCTTATACAATCGATAGTAAAACTATGATCCTAACTGTCAAGTTTGTGCAATAGAATCCAATATCTGCGGAAAACAGCCTTGCGAACATTGAAAAACCACCGAAGAGAGCGAAACAGAGACAGAGAGAGAGAGAGGAAGTTAAAGGAAAAACAAAGGAAAGGATGTTGATCCCTTCATAGATGGATGAAGGAAAGCGATTTTGTGTTTAATGGCCCAGAAATTATAATGTTGATAAAAACCGATGGAAAATATTTCCAGTTATCGAAATTTAGATGAAAATGAGATGAAGTCCAATATAACCAATTAGTAATTTAGTTCTTGTATGATTATTTTTGATAACATAAGCATATTTACACCAAAACAAACGGGAACTTCTATTAATCAAGCTTCGCTCTAGCCAATTTGAGTAGTTATTCTTGAGTAAGTGACAAACTAGAGCAAACGCATTGTTGGGTAGTGAGTTGTTGTTGGCATGTGATTCGTTTTTTTTTTTTGAATTTATTTCTTTGTAGTTTGTGTGACTATGTGTGAGTGTGAAACGCACCTTTGAGTGGAATCAAGAAGACAGTAGTCGGGGCTACTACGGGCAGCAACAGCAGTAGCCAGGGCAGCACCAACCACTTGTGAGGAATGTGCGGGGGAATGGTACAGGAGCTCCGGGGATGGTCTCCGATGGAACGGTATTCGATGCGGTCGGGATGGTTTTTCTGCACGACCGGCACCGCTGCTGGCCTTACCAGGGAAGCCGCCGCTGGCCCCAACACTGGAATCGCTGCCAGGAGCAGAACCGGAGTTACGATGGGAAGCAGCAGTGCAGCCGCCACCGTGCAATCGTCCACCACCGGTGCCGGACAGTTTCCTACACCTGAAAGAGCCACACACACAGCTCAACATTTGACACTGGACATTTGTGTTGTGATTGGTAGCGAACAAAACTGAAGCACTCTAGGACGGATTGTGAGTTTGGCATTACGGCAGATGTCCCAAGCTTAAATTGTTCTTAAGGTTAAAGGAGGCATGATGTCGCAACTATTTCGAACTGGTCCGTGGTTCTTGTTATTGTGACGTTGGGCGGTCCCAACAAAACCACGCATATAGTGATGCGGTAATCAGATAGAATATTGTAGGACTATTTTGAACAATATTAAAATTAGAGTTCAAAAAATTGACGGATGGGTAATGTTAGAGTCATGATCAGACAAACGTGAAAGCAAATGGTTGTGTACTATCCCTAAATTTAGGAGAAAACGAAAGAATAGCACCGACAGCTCTTGACTTTAACAGGGTGGCAAGTGAATTGTCTATTTAAATTTCCCGGTTTTTTCCGGTTTTCCCGGTGCACGAGACAAAAAATTCCCGGTTTTTAGAACAGACTCGAATCGCCTATGATCAGTTTTTTTTTAATATTTCTAAAAATCCCACATCCAAAAGAACATCGAGAGTTGAGTATTTTTTGGGTATCTCGATTTAGAAATAGGAAATATTCATTATGCCAAGTGCACATAACAATGGGAAGAAGTCGTTCTTGGCTTTCTTATATAGATAAATTATGCAATCACTGCGAAAACCGATTTTGGAACCAAGGTCCGGAGGGCTGAGTGTCACATACCATTCGAATCTGTTCGTAAAGATCAGAAATTGTGTATGTTTGTATGTATGTAACGTTTTTGAGCGATCAATTTTCTCAAAGATGGCTGAATCGATTTTCTTGTGGTCCCATACGAATTTTATCCGGATCCGACTTCCGGTCGTGAAAAGGGTGAACAGGTGGAGATCTGCAGAGTGAAAATATTGGCTCTTATCTTGATTAGAAACTGTTTATTCGGTTCGACAGCCTCCTTGTATCGATTATATGATTTTGAGTGCAGTATTGTTGATTACGCTCCCAGTATTCAATATAGCATTATCAACGAAACGCTGAGCCACAAGACTTTCAAACCGTTTTTGTTTAAGCATGATGATTTACTTAATAGAAGAATTAAGATTTAAGATCCTTGGAACGACGTTTAAAAACCTCATCCACAATTTGTCCAAATATTCATCTTTAGAACCAACAGTACCACCCAGCTTAATGTATTCCATCTTTTTTTTTTTCGTCTGCTACTCTGCTACTAATGTTATTAGTATGTATTGACTCTTCAAGATAAAAACTCAATCTTTTTGACTATTTCAAATTAATTCGAGGTAACAGTAGGATTAAAACAAGAAAAATAGCTGGCCAGCGGTTATGATAAAAGTGATAAGTCTTGCATTTCACGAAGGAATACAGCATTAACATTCTTGCAAGTTTGTCTAGAAATCAACACATTTTATTCAGACTTCATGGTCTTTTCAATAATTCTCTTAAGTGCAGCTGTTAACCCAAATTCGATTATTGTAAGTGTTTTCTAGGTAGCCAGAAATACCATCAGTCAATTGAAAACCAAATAATTAAGAAATAAATTCAAACCCTTATAATGAAAATTGAAATTGTTATTATCCGAACCATTCAGTCTTCTGTTCGACTACCACTAAATAAGTCTTGTTAAGGCTTTCTGCAAAATCAGTAGTTCTTAAGACTCTTAGGATTCAAACTAGAAGTGTATTCTAGAGATGGGCAAACCCGTTCATTACAAAGAATCGCTCAAAACTTAATAGTTCTGCCGAAAGAATTTGTTCTATTGAACCGTTCTTTCGTTCATTTTTTATATATATCATTTATTTTATCCCTTTATCCTTTTTATATATCATTTATTTTATCCTTTCATTTCTATATAGAAAACTATCATTCTTAAATAAAGAACTAAAGTTCACTCATTCTTGGAGGATGAATAACTCGTTGAACTGTTCGTGAACGCATTACCCATCTCTAGTGTGTTCCAATACTACATTAGCCTAGTATAGTCTAAAAAAGTATACCTAAGGTTAAAAATGAACAAGAAACAATTCTACTCCCGATTCCATCTAACAACATATAAAATATTCTTTCAAAATTGAATTTTGGTAAAACAGAACTAAATCCTTCTAATATTCTTAAAATAGACTCTTGTCGCTCTGGAAAAACAACAACAATCTATACCTCTAGTGACTGAGATGATCTAAGTTTTATTCTTCGTCGAGATCAACACCCGCATTCTTGTGAATCCTACTATGAATTCCATAGGTAATGATGTTTAATATAAATTAAACATTAATCATTCACTGAACAAATCAACCATCTTCTAAAACTTTCTAGGGTTTTTCACAAACTCTCAGAAACCAATTTCAGCTCTCAAAGAAGGAAATCAAATACTCATTGCAAACGGTGGACAAAGTCAAAGTCGAAAGCTTTTTAAATTTTGTGAATCCTATTGAAATCAATACCAAGATTACAACACAAGTAATGTCTCAAGATGACATTACTGAGACAAATTATGATGAAATTAGGACAATCATTAACCCACTCAAAACATGAAGGCTCCTAAGAATTTTTCATAATTTTATTTATACATGTTATCTGATATTTCTTTTGCAATCATATTATGCAAACTTATTCTGAAATTTTATAAAAAATCCAGCAAAAGCATCCGTTCGATGTGATGTTGTTGATAACAACTAAGAAATGCTTTCTGATCTATTAAAAATTGCTGCAAACCCTTACAATTGTTGAACGAAACAAGGGATCAATCTCCAATGGATTGTGTACCATAAAACCTGTGTGGGACAATACGATGTTTCAAAACATTTACTGAAGTTCTCGCTTAAACATAAAAAGGAATATTGCCTCCAACTTTTCATTTGTTGTATCAGAAAAATCATGATTTACTACGATTAGGACTAGTAAGTTTTTTCCCGGATTTGCACTAAAATTCCCGACTTTTTCCCGGTTTCTCCCGGTGAAACGAAATTCCCGACTTTTTCCCGGTTTTCCCGGTTTTCCCGATTTTCCCGGTCACTTGCCACCCTGCTTTAAGCTTTCAATGTGTAAATCCTTGGTAAAAAAAATCTAGCCACCAAGTTCTGAGTGGATGTTACGAGAGAGACGACATCTCATCCATAATGTTGATTATATTTAAAAAATTCTCATTCGAAGCGTTAACCATTTCTTTAGCTTTTTATTGAATTTGGGAGTTTGTTTGTTCGGTGGAATGATACTGACAAATTATTATTTCTTCTAATCCGACAGCTCTCTTTCCTTCTATCCACTCTGTAGATGATAGTCAACTCATTGGAAAGAATTAAAAACGAGCATGGTGAGAAGCACGCAGATTTTTTCAAATATCCTAGTGCTGGAATACAGACTTCAGGAAAAATGTGAACGATGGAATAACAACTTGCGGGTCTGCAACTGAGTTTGCTTCTCGCAATGAAAAATTCTGGCAATAATTCACTCTTGTAATAAGAGTGAATCAAATTGATCTTGTTGAATCAAACAAATTGAACGGACGTGATGCAATTTTTTCTAAGAATGAGATAATGAATGAGAAAATGAGATTTATGTTGAATTTGAATTTTTCCTCCAGTTTTAGAGAATTCTAATGTTGTGTCAAACTTTTTTCACTAAGTAATGATGGCTGTATGAAGATGACGCAATAAATCAAAAATGTCTTTACTGTGCAAACGATAGAAATAGGAGACTATAGACAGAGCCACAACTATCAAGCAAATTATATCCTGGTATATATGTTAAGCTTCAAACGAGCAATAAAAACAAAATACAAATAATTACTTAAGGCCAGGTTCCTCAATACAATTTTCAAAAAATTAAAGATGTTTTATCTCGAAAATTGCTAGAATTTACTCTTTGTGTTACAACCAAAAGTACTCGTAATAATAAAACAAAGGTTGAAAATAAAAAAAAACCCACCGGTTGAAAAGTTTCATTGTAGTACCGACCAGAGCCAATTCGATACAGAATATGAAGCTGTTTTGTTTTTTACTTCCAGATTTCGTTTTCAAGCAATGATGACACCCACCAAATAATCGAGCGACGTAATGAAAACTAATTGAAAAAGATATTCAAGTAGTTTTATATATGTGGTAGTAGTTTTACGTTTCGACTTAGACTCGTCAGTGTATAACAGTTTATGTTGAACTGTTATGGCATCTCCAGTTCCGAATAAAAGAGGTTGAAGATTACAAATTGGAAAAAAGCTCGCCTCTTTTGAATTGAAAAAAAAAAGAATCCAGCCATTTTGTTAACCATTTCGAAGTAAACGAAAAATGTTGCTCGGCGAGTGCGTGTCTTGTCGACGCAAATAAATGATAATATGAAGGGGCTAGGTCTGGGGAGTAAACTGCATGCGATAGAACTTTCCGGTTTCGAAGTGTCCGTAAGCGTAGCGTTTACGATTCTCAAAATAGATCTAGTTTTCAGTAGTCTTTCCCTAATGATTCGAGTAATTTTCTGGACGGAAACTGGCTGTTTGTGACAAATTTAATGCATCAGGCAATCATTTTTGAGTTTGTATTTCATCTTCGTCCAATACGGCCAACAATTTGGTGTGATTAAATATTTTTTCCGACGGTGTTTCAAATACCTCGTTTCCCACACAAAACTTATCGCCTTTCAAGCACTTCAAGTAATTATTCGACGAGATCCGACAGCGGAAAGTATAAAATCAACATTATTCGTGATTGCTTATTTGTCACAAAATTTGTCATTCGTACTCGGTTCGGTTGCATACTAAATATTATTGAAAGCATTTAAAACAATAACAAAAACTATGCACACCTAGAAAAAAATCATGTCATTTTAAATCGTCTGAAACCGACATATTCGAGCGTCTAAAATGATTCGTTTTAATTTGATGCATTACACCATATTTTAAGTGCTTAGGTATGTTTGACACATAATTAAATCATTCTTGTAAAATTCAGCCATCTAGTGAACGTTTCCTGCTACCTTATTTAACAAAGGTGCTTTATTCAATCATGTTGCATTCAGAGCTTAAAGTTGTCTCGTATTTTCAATGAAATAATTCAATCCTACAGACTCATCTTCGTTTTTTACTATCTCATTTGTACATAATCACATTCAAAACAAGCGAACTATTCTACTAAAGAGAGTATCAATGCCAACGTCACTTGTTCCTCTGCGACAAGACGAGATTCTCATTCTTGCTTCAATATATTGAGAATCTGTGTAGTTTGGCTATTAAAAAACCTAAAATATGATAAATCACACTCTGAAAACCTCTTTGGAAACCAAAAAATCTATAGATACGAGCCTTGACAGGTAATTACCATTGTGTATCGTTTTCCGTCATTATTGATTCTCGGAGCTTCGATTGAATATCGAAAACCGAAAATGACTGAAAGGATAAATGATGTGAAGAACACAAATTTAAAATTACTATTCCGCTTTTGTCGCTGACTGGACATGGATCTTGTTCTCAAAATTGCAAGCGGAGCTGAAAGTGACATATTTTGTCATTTTCGTCTAAATTTAAAAAAATATATAAAAATTAAAATAACTTTTATTAGCTCTGGTTGCATTACAAAAAAAAAATATTTCATCTTGATTTCAAGATAGTTCAATAGTGGTGTAATTATACGTTTCTCATAATTCTGAACGACGAAAATTTTATTTTTAATTTTTTACTACTACTTCCAGTATTCCTGGAACTGAATCCCGGATAGGGTACAAACGCAGTATTGTTTTTTCCCATCAAGATCTATATTGGAACAGTTTTCAGGAATTTTTATTTTTTTTAAATCTTCATTTTGGAAAATTTTAAAACTAATCACCTTTTTTTTCAAAGATATATTTATTAAGGCACAATCCATTTAGGTTTACGATGCCAAGGGCTTGTCTATGTGGGTCCTCAGGAAACACTCTTGAGTCTTCGATCCGGCGGGTTGCCCTAATCGATGGGAGTGGTTCTTTGTGGCAGTGGTGTTGAAATCTGACGTGGAAACGTTTCAAAAGTTACCGCATCCTTTTGTGGGTCCGTGAGAAATACCCCCAGGCTACGAAGGCCCGGCGGGTGGCCCGCATGTTGGTCATCGACTGGAGCGGCTAGCTAATCACCTTGTAATGCCAGAAACGAAATTTGGAACCGAATACAAATTAACAGTCATCGAGGGGACCATAGGACCTTTTATTTGAATCTAAGTTTATGAAAACGGGTTATTCCGTCTCTTAAAAATCGAAGTGAATCGCTGTTTGGAAATTTTGAACCATGGCACCAATCTCCAAATAATTAGGGAAATGTGCCATTTTAGCCAATTTATTCTGATTACTGAAGGCGTTTGATTTGCATTTAAGTTAAGACATCTCTGAGAAATCGAAATGGCTTTGATTTTGGAGTTTTGGTTGAGGTTTTGGAGTGAGGTTTAAAGAAAAAATTATTAAAGCAGGGTGGCAAGTGAATTGCCGACTTCAATTTCCCGGTTTTCTGAGAAAAAAATTCCCGGTTTTTTGGAATAGGTTCAAATCGCCCCTGTTTAGTTTATTTTTGTAAATATTTTTTAAATTTAAACTTTGAACATATATCCCATGTCCAAAAATTCATTATAACATGTGCATATAAGAAAAGCATAAAGCCTTTTTCAAGTCATTCAGGGTTTTGGTTACACGTAACCGATTTTTTCCGAGTGAAAATGACTGCTTTGATTATTTTTTTGGTATACATATGATTGAAAATAAATCAATAAGGAACAACAATCCCAAAAACGGACGATTGCCACTCGGAAAAAAAACAACAACAATCTATGCTTGCAACTTCAAATCGTTACGGCAGGAAAATTATAAACGGTATGATGGCCAAGGATGGTTTTTATCGTATCAAAGAACTCTCTCTACCAACCCTTCACAATATTCAATCATTGCCATCAAAGAGAGACGGATATCATCTCAGCAACAAAACACCGTGATGGTTCATTCTACATAGAATGGACACCAGTGCGAGAGCGAACATCTCTCGATGAGCTGTCTGAGCATCACGGAAGCAACAAACGGTCGCTTATTCTCGTTTTGCGATCCGATTCTATACGGGCAGTTGATAATTGCGATAGAATCATTTTACTATTGCCGCTTATTCTAACTATGTGCATATAACCTTTGAATAAGTTGTATCTATGAAAATAGCTGTGAATGCTCCAGACCAGGGTTTTGAAATATTGTATATTTTAACCTAGTATGAGAATCATCAAGTCGAATTATCTGATGAGCATGAACTTAGCGAGGCACCCCTCACCGATGATAACGCAAATAGGTGAATAATTTGTTGCTAATTAGTTACGGTAACTTTGAATTTGTTGCTCAATTTTTTTTTAAATTTTTTTGAGTACTTCGCTAAGTTCATATGAAGTTAGCGAAGCCTCCCTTCCAAATATGCTTCAAAACAAATTGAACCCTAGTGAATAATTTGTTGTTAATTTGTTGCTAATTAGTTACGGTAACTTTGAATTTGTTGCTCAATTTTTTTTAAATTTTCTTGAGTACTTCCATATTTGGAAGGGAGGCTTCGCTAACTTCATATGAACTTAGCGAAGTACTCAAAAAAATAAATTGAGCAGCAAATTCAAAATTACCGTAACTAATTAGCAACAAATTAGCAACAAATTATTCACTAGGGTTCAATTTGTTTTGAAGCATATTTGGAAGGGAGGCTTCGCTAACTTCATATGAACTTAGCGAAGTACTCAAAAAAATTTTAAAAAAATTGAGCAACAAATTCAAAGTTACCGTAACTAATTAGCAACAAATTAGCAACAAATTATTCACCTATTTGCGTTATCATCGGCGAGAGGTACCTCGCTAAGTTCATGCTCATTAATTATCTGCGATAATTAGTAATTTGCGATTTTCTCTTGGTAAATTCCGCCGATCATTGCCGGACTGTATATATTTTGTTAAGGGCTGTGAAATACTCAGAGTATGAAGTGGAGCAAAGAAATGTAGACTAATTCTCTCACGGTTCATGCATTGAGAGACAGCGAGTTCTTGTTGCAGCTTCTACCAGATTGAAAATGTTGTATACAATGTAGAGAAATATCGAGCCGTTTTCTGCCAAATTATCGGCAATCACCAACACTGATGATGGCACAGCGAATCTAACACAATATCGTCATTGCTAGGGCTTCGGCCATGGTACAATAAATTGTAATATGGACATATACTGTTTAAATTATGTCGCTCATAAGCACATCTGTTCAATGAACGATACCCTCAGATGAATTATCATGCTGTGATTGTGATGAAAACCATAAAACCAATTATTAACAAAGTTCTGTCAGACCAAAAATTTGAAATTTTTGAGTAATAAAATTGAATTTAAAATCATTAGATGTACGTATACCTAAGATTTCGGAAAACCGTTCGGCTGCCATGACTTGCTCTTTTAAAACACAATTTTTTCTAATGTATCTGTCAGTCAATAAACAATGTTTACGATTTCAATGCGTTGATGGGCAAATAAATCAAATGATAACTGTTAAAATGCACAATATATCGATCTGGTTTTTTCTAATAGGATTCTAAATGCTCGTAGAGGAATCAGAAAAATAATCAGGAAGTACGATTTCTTCATGATGAACTATCCGCTGGTTTTAAACCAGTTTTATTTCCAATAGCTTAACTAATTTATCTTCTATGAGAAATCTTTCTACAATTACAATTGATTTGATTCTAGCAGATCAATCAATAACATTCAGGATTTAAAATTAAGCAATGATTAGTTCAATTAGTTATATATTCTACCAGCTTAGAACTAATCGACTAGAACACTAACGAATGTAAACCCTGAAATTGTTTTGGGAAATATAGATATAGCCTTATATAATTTAAATCATTACTTTATTGAAGTTCCAAAAGCTCAAACTAAATTCAATTCAACTTCATCTACATCAATATCAACGTTCTTGTGATCCTACTATGGAATAGTTGAGGACCTTCAAAAGGAAATTAAATATAGATTCACTGAACAAATCAATCCATTTTCAAAATCTTTCTAAGATTCTATACTGGTCCTCAGAAACCAGTTTAAACTCTCAAAAAAGGAACTCAAATACTTCCTGTAATCGGTGAATAAGATCAATGTCGACAACTCTTCCAGTTTTGCGAGTCCTTTTGACATCTAACAGAAATATAAGCATAACACAAGTATTGTCTCAAGATGACATTACTGAGACGAATTATGATGATACAAGGGCAATCATTAGCAAACTTAAAAACATGAAGGCTCTTAAAAATGTTCAATAATTTTGTTAAAAATTTTCCCTATGTTACCTTGAGATTTTGCCATAAATTTTGCATATGTGTTCAATACTTATTTAAAAATTTTACAAAAATCCAACAGAAGCATCCAAATTAGCCTTATTTTTCAAAATGAATTTATTGTTATTAATAACAACTACAAAAAAACTCTGATGCTTCCTGTTTGATTTAAAACTGTCTGCAAGCCTCTAAAAATCGTTGGACGAGACATGGGGTATTGGCATATTTGGCATATTTCCAATGGGCAATAAGTTATTTCAACACTTGTACAGAACATTTCGCTCAAACGCAAAATTGGGTATTGTTTCCTACTATTCAATTTATTCTAACAACTGTTACGCATAGGTGAGTTAGTAATATTTTTCCTGGGTTTTCACTAAAATTCCCGACTTTTTCCCGGTTTTACCCGGTGAAATCAAATGCCCGACTTTTTCCCGGTCACTTGCCACCCTGTTAAAGTAAAACCAACACAAGGTCCGAACAATGGCTCATTCCTTAATATATCTAGCAACACTGCTGCTAGTGATCGTAATACGATGTGACTTTCTTTTAATGTACTATAACGGGTTATCAGAGTTGTTTGATGTCTTCACTATAGTTACTCAGTTTATTCTTTTTAAGTGACAAACCATATTCAAAAACTTACTGTAAAACCACAAAAAAGTCATGTAAATTATTATTTTTTTTTGTTTTGATTAAGGACCTTTTAACCGACTTGTCATTCGGGTCCGTAAATTATTTTTTTCTTTGTATCTTTTAAACTATATGAGATAAAGAATATATGTTTTCGGCAAAGTAATTGTATTTGAATTTATCTAAAACATAATAGAAGACACCAAAAACATGTTTCCTCAAATTAAAAAGTTAGACTTTTTTATGATTTTACAGTAAGCTATAAAACATGGCTTGTCACTTGAAAAAAATCTTCATACTAAGCTGAGTAAATATTGTGAAGACATCAAACAACTTAGATAAACCGTTATAGCATAATAAAAAAGTCAAATCATATTACGACCAGTAGCAGCAGTGGTGTCAGATATATTAATGGATGAGCCTAGTGTCGGTTTTTCTATAATAACTATTTCTTCAATTTTTTTTATTTAATAATATATTTAATAAGGCATATTGTTTTAGCTCTAAGAAGACGAGGTCTAAACCTATTTTTTTCTACAAATGTTCGATTGTTTTGCAGTCAAAAGAAAGGCGAAAAGTTTGGTGGAACGAGAAAATAAACCTTTTCCTCATTTTCCCATACAACCTTTTCCCACCCTAATGGTCACTATTAGTTTGCACTAATCACGCTGTCATTCCGGAACCGGAAGTTGCATCCGAATAAAATTCAGGATTTTTAATACGCTTCTAAGTCCTTCTTTTCGAATCGTAGGTTATGAAAATTAATGTCCTTGTTTGAGGAAACTTAGCGCGAGTTTTTGTCATTTTTTCTGACCATGTATGTTCGAAACCGGATGTAAGTTCTGGATAAAAAACGTCCCATTTAGATCAAAGTTTCAAAGTTTGTGAAAATCGGTCCAACCATCACAAACACACAGAGACGTTTTGCGATCTCGGCGAACTAAGTCGAATGGTAAAAAAGACTCAGCCGTCCGGGTCTTGATTGAAAAGTCGGTTTTTATTCTCGGAATATTTGAAATGGAAATTAATCGGGACACAAGAATTGTTTGCCAATCATGAGTGTTGTGATCCTAATGACATATTTTATTTTTGAAAAAAAAAACGAATTCCAGAAACAGAACTAAAATTTTAATTTCAGCCGAGATGGTATTCTGCACATTACAATGGAATGAAAGAAATATTTTCTCATATAATTCTAAAATGTGTGACAAATGATGGTGAAACCACGAAACAGTTCGAAAGTTCGATCGCCATGCTCCAATTTTTGTTTTGTATGACCTATCTCTATTTCTTCATTTTGGTCGTTTGGTGTTTCTTTTTTCATATGACATAAAAACACTAAAGTTCAACAATAAATTACAATGATAAGGTACTAAGAAAAAAAAAGACTACGCGAAAAGAGGCTCACAATTAGGAAGAAATACAAATTAGCATGCTTCAAGAAGAGTTTTACAGTGAAAATAAGATCAGTGGAAAACGGCGTTCGACAAATCGTTCTTGTTATTAGCACAGGAGTGTAAATATAAACAATATGAAGGGATAAGAAGGCACATACAGCATACACTAAACTATCGGCAACTAGAACGATGCTAGAAAACCAATCAGGAAACGGTTGGTTCTATTGGCGATTTGGCAGAGAGCGATAATTTGGTAGGGGGGGCGGCGCTTCAAGTTTTCTAAGCGTTCGATCGAAGCGTGGTACTTACTTGATACACGAACAGGGCACCTTCAGTGCGGGGTCGGTAATCTCCCACACGGAGTTGGCATTCCCATCGAGCGTAGCTGACATACTGTTGTCATTGTTGTTGCTACCGGTTGCGGACGAGGGATCCGTCGGTTCCGACTTAATCGTGACCACACCCGTGACATCGCAATTCGCCAACCCTGGCGACTGCTGGGGCGGTGGAACGACGGGCGGTGTCGCATGCATTATACAATCCTGCCAGACACGCTCCGGAAGCAGAATGGCGGCCGAATTATTAACGATGGCGGAGGACATACTGTTTTGGTTACCGAGGTCATTCGAGGGCGATTCCGGCACGGTTAACGGTGGGTTCATGGACGGCCTGGTGTCTCGATTGTTGTTCGTGCTGGTGCCGTTGCCGTTGGTATTATTGCTGGTGGCAACGTGCATTGGACTCAGCGCTCCCAGCGGGTTAGTGTTCATTGGTGAACTGGAATCGGTGGCGACGAGGGGAGCAGCTCCCGGCTGCGGTGCTGTTTTGGTGGCATTCGACGGTGACTGGATGGATCCGTTGGTGGCGGGCGGTGGTGACCAATCGTCAATGTCCGTCACGAGGACATACTTGGACGGGTAGCGCATTTTAATTCCACCTGAGTGAAGCGAGAATCGGTTAGTAAATTGGAAGGCCCTAAGATGGCTGAAAGGTCTGAGCTTACCCGTCATGATCTCTACGATGGGTGGCACCGTATCGGCACTGTCGGAAAAGTTAACATTCTTGTTCGAGATCGGATAGAAGGCGCTCCAGTCATCGAGAACTTTTTGCGTCTGTGGATCACTGGTCTTGAAGCTTTGACCGGTAAGCGTTGCAGCAAGTCCAAACGGTGCCAGAATGACGGAACGGGGTTTCACCTCGCTATTGCGATTACTGCCCTGCTGGGCCTGGGCCTCCTCCAGATGTTTGATCATCAGCGGTCGCACGGGGGGATGTTCCCGAATATCCATCGAGGCACATACCGTGCTATCGCCATGGACAAAGAAGGCGAACGAGAACGAGAGATGGAGCGAGCTGCAAATAATTTCAACAATTAGCTGGCTGCAAACGACAGGTGCTACGGGTCGGTTGTGCTCGTTAATGATTAACGGTGTCGATGGGGGAACGAAGACCTTTCTATCAGCACTTCACGAAAAAGTCCCAGAAGTCCATCGGTCTAAGCAACTTGCTCTTGGAAGCATTCAACAATTCCCACGGGTTCCACATTTGGCCATGATTCAGCGCAAAGTGGCACCCAGCTAACTGTGGGTAATACTTCCGTACGGTATTCTATTTCCTCTTTCACTTTCCATTTCCATTGCATCAAGCACACACAGAGCGGAGTTGAAGTTCGCACGGAAAAGAAAACAAGACGCCAATTTGGCACACTTACCTCTTGCCAAACACTCGTTCGCTGTTGGAGCTTGGCTGTACGAACCACCTGCCTAAACGCACGACATCCCGCGACAGTAAACATCTGTGTTGTTGTTGTTGTTGTTGTCCAACAGGTGGTGATTGCGAGTTTGCGTTTTTTTTTTTGTTTTTGAGTGTGTGACGCCGTTCCGAAGAAAGATGATTGCATGGAAAGAGAGAAAGAAGCAAAGAAAAAAAACCAAATGTATTAATTACGTTTCACCGCAAAATAACCGATCATCGCCGGTCATTCCGGAAATATTTGCAACCATGTGGAATCCGGTGCGCAGATCTGTTCCATGTATTTATGCAAATACAATATATACTGGAGCTGTTTTCACGGGAATCAGTTTCTACGCGGAACACATTTTTTTACGCTGGCTGGTTGTTTATGCTATTCATTCGAAGTGTGATTATTTTTTTTTTATTAATTATATCGTGTTAATTCATTTTCATCGTATTCTAAAACGATAAGTATTTTTTCTACCACTTGTAGTCTTTTTCAGTGTCTGGAATTAGTTTAAACCTACTCCGGTAGGGGTTCTGGTGTATTCTCGTCTCGGAAAAATTAATGAAAAGAAATTGTTTATTTTGTATTTTGTCCTTGTTATGTGGAAGAAATTCAACTAAACCAAACTAGTAGTTCGGTGTTCGTACAATTCCAGAAGAAAGTTTCTCTACTGATAACAACAATCTACATAATGTCAAATATTACAACGTCAGATATCAGATTGCAATGATATGGAATAGAAGCAGATCGTCTTCAAATCATTTTCCAGTGGGTAAATGTGAGGAAATTCAGGACGTTTGACCCATTATGTCCTAGTGTATGATATATCGTATGCAAAAATATTTGTTTTTCAAAACATGTTTACTGTGGAATGGCAATATCCAACAGCTTAACGCACCTTTTTTGTGTGTTAAAACTGCTGTTTGTGTTTAACATTTTATTGTATAGATATGGCAGTACGAACGTATGTCATATATTGCTTTGTTTTTTTAATGAATTATGTTTGTTAATACTTACATCTGGTGACAGAACATTAACAGAGACTTTAAAAAAGTTGTTTCTATAAAAAAAATTCCGAAATAACGTGTAAAACAATGTACAATTCGATTTTAGCATTTGTTGTATGATATATCATACGGTAGGATAATTTCGTTTATAAAAAAATCCTAAACAGTGGTTTTGCGTTTCCCATAATCTTCAACAAATAATACGATAGAATTGATGATATCAGTTCATTTGATTCAAACTTTAAAACCCCCAGGTTATAATGGGTTAAGATGAAGAAACCAGAACACTTATCATCAATTCACGATCAGATCACGTATTTTGGTTCACCAAAGGCCATTGTTGAAATCACGACAGCGGTTTTCATCCTTTTCTTCACGCATTACAGTAGTATCATAAACTAGGTGTAACTCTCGAACAATTTCTGTTGCTGAGAATTCTTTTACATAGAATATTCTTATTACAGCGTAAATTTCACAACTGTGGAATTTAACGATTAACGCAAATATTGTTCACTGTATGCACAGATAGGCAAATGATCTCTGAATCAAAACAACATCTGAAATTGCTGTACACTGAGGTCTCTTTTTACGCGGGGGATATGTACCGCATAAAAAATTGCACAAAAATACCACGTAACTTCGGAGAGCCGCGTAAAAACACCACGTAACTTCGGAAATTCCCGTAAAAAACCCGAACCTGGGTCTTTGAAAAAATCGACTTGGGGTCTTTGGAAATTTGAGACCGTGTAACTTCGGAAATCCGCGTAGAAAAAAAACGCAAAATGGAAGAATTTTTTTTTTATGCCAAAGGTCTTAGAAATGCACGAATCATCAAGATAGATGAAAGACTTCACTTGACGAACTCCACTACAATCGCTAGGAGATGTAATTGAATAAACACTTCATTGATTTCATTTGCCTGAAATTTTCTTACGATAAACTAGAGTCGAAAATTGTCACATATTTTACAATAAAAGAATCCATTCCGAAAGCATCATCTACGTTTTTTTACTGTATAATTCGTAAATGAACGCATCCAAAACAAACGAAGAGTAACGAAGCGTTTTCATCTTTCACTTCAACAAAAGAGAGTATCAATGCCAACGTCCCTCTTTTCTCTGTGACAACACGAAACCAAAATATCATTTGCATGCACATTTAGTCGAATTTTAATTTGAATTTTGGACAGATATACTGCAAAAAACTTCTAGGACTGTCTAATCTGCTCAAACCACAATTGTAGCATTTTTTTAATAGCTAAGAACTATTAACAAATCGAAGTTTTAAAAAAATACCAGACTTGGCAAGCATTTCACGCTTATGGCCGGCCAAAAGGCCAATCCACAAACAAAGGGTTTAGACGGGTAAGCTAAGCTAGGGTTTTCTGACACTTTTTCGAATTTTCAATTTTTTTTCAAAAAATTTCTAAAACATTTGACATTAATTTTTTTTTTGATTTAGATTTTGGATTTAAAGTCGATTAAAATTTTTTTCGAGACAACGCCTGATCTCGATGTTTCGTGAATTTTTGAAGACAATATTTTTTTTAAGTTTCGCGGTTGTTTTACGTGGATTTCCGAAGTTAGACGGTTTGTTTGCAAGTTTTTTTTTTGTTTGGCGCGTGACCCCACGTAAAAAAAACCTCAATATACTATATTTAACTGATTACTACTGAACTGATTACGTTATACTACATTTGAGCTGGAGACAATTTTCCCTAAACGTCAACCCTTCAACTGCCATATTGACGGAGCTAGGGTGGTAGTTACTGATCTTCGTTTTATTTGATTTTTGAAGTAGCCATTTCTCCGAGAAAATTTGGGATGTTTTAGTCATTTTGTCAGAGAGGTTCAAATTGCTTTAAAATTTATCAAAAATGGATTCCTTCCATTAAAAAAAGCTTAAAAATTTTGAAACTGATTTTTTTACACCTTCGATTTTGTTACTATTCTGGATTTTTTAATAATAAACAATTAATTTTTGAATACGTCGAAATGATTCGGCTTTATTTTTTTAATTGTAAAAACATCAATTTTTGAGTTTTTCTGCAAACATTCAACTATGCGTCTCCATAAAATTTCAACCAACATTTTTATGGAGACATTCAACCATGTTCTATCCTGACAGTGACATCAATGCTATTATTAACTCAATGAAAAGTGATTTAAGAACTCTTGATCAATATTTCAATGCGAACTTATTATCATTAAATGCCACAAAGACTAAGTATATGATTTTCCGTTCCACAAGGAAAATTATACCAACGCATAATCATCCCCAGCTTGGACACAATATTATTGAAAAAGTTGACTATTTCAAGTATCTGGGCATATATTTCGACCCCACATTAACCTGGGCTCACCACATAAAGTTTGTTGCCAAGCACGTGGCGTCGTACTGCGGTGTTTTATGGAGAGTCAAGTCCTTTGTTCCCCAGCGTGTGCTGTTAAATTTTTATTTTGCTTATATCCATTCACAGCTCAACTACTTGGTATCGGTGTGGGGGCGAGCCGCTAGTTATCATCTGAAGAAACTCCAAACTCTACAGAACAGATGCCTAAAAATCATTTTCAATAAACCCTTACTATTCTCGAGTCTTTTGTTATACTCTGACAGAAACCATAATGTTTTACCAATAACATACTTATGTGATGTCCAAACGTTGCTATTCATCCATGATAATTTGTATAAATCCACAGTACACCATAACCTACAGTTCCCAACTATATCCCATTCTAGAACAACACGCCGTAGTAACAATTTGTTTCGTGTTCGAGCAGCTACAAGCCTTGGTCAAAGACGGATCCTTTTTGTTGGTCCAACTAAATATAATGCACTTCCGCCTGACATGCGAGGAATAAGCAATCGTGCCACATTTGCGGCTAGACTAAAGTACCATTTTAAGCACAGACTGAACGAGATATTAAGCTAATTTAGTTTTTTGTTTTATAATGTAATGTATTTATCGTCAACAGTATTTCATATTAATAACTAATTACCTAATTTAATTTGTACTTTCTTTCCAACATAGCGTAGTAATTAAATTGTGGATCCCTTAAAAGGAAATCTTTTCCACTGGGATTCCACTTTAATAAATTGCACATCAAACCATGAATAAATAGAATCTCAGCGGACTTTGAATCAAAATTAAATTTGTATTTCTAGTATTATTATTGCCAGTGTCTATTTGTTTCTTGTTTTTCCGCTGAGACTAGTTGCGTCCACTACCAGGGGGCTTCAAATTGAAGCTTTTTGGTGTGGGGGAGTGTGGTGGGCAAAAAAAAAAAAAAAAAAAAAAAAAACCATGCGTCTCCATGAAATTTCTACTATAAGAAAACGCATGGCTGATCGATAATTTTTTTAATCAAATATTATGGCCGAAAAAAGATAAAGCCGAAGCCCTTAAACGCGCCCAAAATTTATTTATTCATTTTAAAAAGAGTCGTACCAAAATCGGCAGTGTGGAAAAAAATGTTTCAAATTATGCGAAAGTGTGAAAAAATATGCTTCGAAATTATCGAGTATTTTTAATGCAAGAAATACATCTCCAAAAAATTGTAAACCTTTCTGACAATGCCAGAACATTCGCGATTATTTGAAGCAATTTCAGTGGAGCGCTTGCTTCAAAATTCAAATAAAATGAAAATCAATAGAACCACCATAACACCTTCAATGTGGTATCCGAGATTTCTTGTTCATTAGGAGCACAGTTAAGTGGAAAGATTTGATATAATGCAAATAATATCAATTGGATCTAAATTTTTGTTGTAGTGAAAAATTGGCTTTTTTTGCTCAATATCCAACGAGAAACATTCTGAAATATATTGATATAACGAATATTAAGCTTAGATAATAGTATCTCCAGAAGCGAATCAGGGAGCAATGTCACGACTCTTCAATTGAGCTACTCTGACAACATTCCTGATTACTTTAAAAAAATCGGTGGGGCGGTTGCTTCAAAATTTTAATAAAATGAAAATCAATAGAACCACCATAAAACTTCAATATGGTATCTGAGATTTCATGTTCATGAAGAGCACAGTTAAGTGGCGAAATTTGAGATAATGCAAACGAAAGGATTAATTTCAATTTTTTGTGGTGGAAAATCGGCAATTTTGCTCCCAACGGGGAACGAAATATATATGATTGATTAGGATACCATAATATTTGCTAATAGTATCTCCCAGATGCAGAATCGGTGGAATTGCTCTTCTGTTGAGTTACTCTGGCGATGTGCGGAATTCCACTTTCCAGAAGCAACCCGGACGAATCATAATACCGAACTTGTACACTTTTCAAGGCCAGTGAGGTTTTATTTTATAATCTCGTTTGCTGTGTGATCTCACTATCCACATTCATCAACTCCATACTTCTATCGTTTTCCGAGTGATGACATTTGAGAATTATTACCTTGTGAACTATTGAACTCTATTCCTGTCGTTCGAGATGAAACAAATGGGGATTTGAAAGGTAATGCGTAATTTGTGCTTTGCAGAATTTGAGTAATTTGTGTCAGATTGATGCATCGTGAAGGATAAAAAGTAAAAAAATGACTATTTAGATGATTGATTGAAAACAACCGTTGTGTGAAATACTCTTATTTATATTAGTTTTTCTTGATTGTTCTACTACGTACCTATAAAATGAATGCTCTTCGCTGTGATTTAAGATTGTTGTTATTTATAAAAATTAATATAGATTTTTTAGCAGGTATTTCTCGATAAAAAGGTTTAAATTTAAGCATTTCAGAGATTTTTCCTTTCAATTTGTTTTTTAAGTAGCATCCGAATATCCACATGGTGATCCGACGACCCCGCAGAAAGTACTAAAACATTTTGATTTGATGCTACCTACCGTTCTATGAGATTATGCAACGCCTTGAACAGCAGCGACCGACATTCGTATGATAGACCAGCCTCCCAGGAGCCTTTGTCGCCTTCTGCAAAAACAAAACAAAGAGATAGAAAACACATGGTTAGTAAATGTGTCGATGATATAGTGCTGTTCGAAAAGAAAAATGCGTTATAATTCTCGCGCACACCAGACAACAGATGCGGTACGCGATATAATTTATGCGGTTGATTCAATTACGGCGGCAAACAGGTTGATTGTTTTATTGTTTTGTCGTATCGAAATACCGTTGAGTCAAACAGTCAACAGTGAGCTAATTGTGGATCGATGGTGTTTGATGAAGCAACCCTAGTTATAGGTTTATAAATCACAAGCAAACATTTGTTGTGTAGTTAATTCTGATTGTACAATAATGTGCAACAGGATATTGCAGTTTGATTGAAATGATATCGACTTCTAAACATAGCAGCTCTAAGCTACCTCTAACTGAACCTAAAAATGTCTGTGTCCTAACAGTCCATTAGATTACAATTAAAATTATGGGTAAACGTTAATCAGAAAGTTGAAAACCACGGAGATAGAGACATCAAAAACAGAATTCCTTCATACAAGAAATGAAAAGCATTGAGCTCTAATTAATATTAGTTCAATTAGAGTAGTAATTAACCTCACAGTAATTTATCACCTGAACAAATATCAAAATTTGAAACTGATTAACAAATATTTATCTTGCCATAGATGAAGAAATCATAAATAATGTCGTGTTTTCCTGGATAATCAAGATAAGAGTAAGAAGAAAATATATTTTTTACTTCTTGGACCCTCCACAAAAATTGAAGTGTGGTACAATACTAGTAGAATATATGATCCCCAGCGAAGAAAGAAAAAACTGTTGTTTGATGATGAACCGGCTCTGCTAGCTTATTTGATAGTCTCTCAAAGAAAAATTGGAGAATCAAAAAGTCATATTTTGATTTAACGCAGTATACAAGGAAAAACTTACTAGGAAAAGAAATGATAATTTGGGAAATAATACTTAGAGATGTGACTCGAACTTTTTTCTATTCAGGAAAATTTCCTTGCAAATTTAATTACTCTGGAGGTGATGAAAAAGAACTCAGAAAGCAACCCCTTTTGTGCAGAATTTTGTACATGTTCTGACTTTGCACGGCCGGTACGTAGTTTAATTTTTAGTCTCACTCCTGTTGCGTTATTTTTAACCCTTATGCACTCGAATGGGTACCCGGGTACCTTTTCGAATTTCAAAATAAGAAATTTCTGAGTTAGGTTTAAACTAAGATTCTGCAATTCGGTCAATTCCAAGAACTAGTTGGACCATAACTTCTCATGCTTTGACTTTTCATTTTACAGTAAGGGGGGTCGAATGGGGGGGCTCAAATTTTTTTTATTACGTAAACACCCGAATGGGTACCCGGGTACCCACAAATAAAAATGCTTGTAACTAAGGCAAATTCCATCCGATTTGAATTTTTTCAGTACGGGTAAATTCAGAAATTTATCCACTTTTCGATGGCCGTGTATATTGCTGTAGTAGGTTCTTCTGGTTCCCGTTAATCCGGATTTCCGTAGAATGTTCCGACACTTGTGTTTTCCACCATAAATGTCATTTACTAATTTGAAACTTTTCCAAACCAGCTATTTGAGAAAGGCCGTACCAAAATGAACCTTTTGTAGAAAAATGACGTCATCTAAAGGGTAGTTGGCCTATTCTGGACTTACTCTCATAGAACGAAAAAAAGGAAATATAAATGAGAACGAAACTGTTTGGGAAGTAACTTCGTGATGTTTCGAAATGTTTGTTGCCAGAATTAAAAATTGTATTGCGTGCTCCTCGCAATAGGCCTGAAGTACATAATAATTTTCAAACTGAAGATAAGAAAGTGAAGTATATAAGGGAACATACATAAAGTACGTCACGCGTTTAGGGGGGAGAGGTTTCAAAAATACGTGACAATACATGGTGAAAAGATTGAGAAATGCTCGACAAAGGGGGAAAGGAGTGGTAGAAAAATTCAAAATTTTATGTTACGTACATAACGGATGCCCCCTGAAATATATAAACATAACAACTCAGCATAGCACTTGATTTCATATAGCAATTCTTAGATAAGATTACAAAAATACGTGAAATCCGTGTATAAATGCCTCGATGTCGGAACTCATTTAGGATATCCGGGTTCCTGGGAACCAGGAGCACCATGTCCATCTTTATGGGTACCAATCCCAAAGAGCTTAAGTTCCTGAATCCAACAGTGCTAAAATTACTTCAATCGGTTGAAAAATGCTCAACTTACAGCGATTTAAAAAAATGGGTACCCGGGTACCCATTCGGGTGGTTAAAGGTGTTTTTTTTTTCGAGTGCACAACGGTTAAGAGAAGACTCACATGGAATTACCAAATCCAGTAGCATTTCTGTCAGAAAAAAAGTATTATTGTAACTCTTTTGGCGCTTCTGAAATTTAAAACCGAAATATCCCGAATGAATATAATATATTCTACATTGCTTACAAAACGTCAGTTACATTCAGAGTCTGGACTAGTAAAACTAGATCAAATAATTGTGCTTCAATTCTATTGAACTCGCAGAGTTTTTTTTTTTTTTTTGAATTCCCACCATTATCTGTCGCACACTGGAGTGGTCAACTCAACTGAATTCTGCGACCAATTTCTATCAACATCAAGTCGTTGCAGTTCTATACGTTTCGATTGGGCGAAATAACGGCAATATGGTGAATCGATATCCTTATGCACCATATAGTCGCGAAAACATTGTAGAATTTCCTGATATTGCAGCATTTTCGTAATGAGAGTGTATTTTTATTCCTCAAGCTTCCCTCCCAACAGGGTCTTGTCCAGTGATTTCCAAACGGGTCGGCATCGACCCCCAGTACGCGACAGTTCGAGATGAGGCCCAATAAGGGTTTGCATCGCTCCTGCAGTGACTGGGAGAGTTGAAGAAACACTGCTTCAGTCCATCGTTTAATTCGTTATAACAAGTTGGCTTTGAGTCTGCAGTAGAAAATTTCATGCCAGATCGTCAGTTTCTAGGCGATTCATCGGCGAAAATAAGTTTGAGTTTGATTATTAAAAAGATTACCTTTGCCATTTTAATATACTTTAGGTTTCGTCATCGACTCAGTCAGTGCTGTCATAGGTTTCTATTTAGAATATGACCCTCTAGAGCAGTTCCGCCATCACCCTTCTCACTGCCTCATTCTTGACTAATTGTAATAAAAATAGTAAAACAGAGCCTGGACAACTTCTATTTTTTGCTTCAATCACATTTGTTTTTGGGCGATAAATTTATTAATTTATCTAATATCCAGTGTATGAAAGTATTTTTCGGATTTCATTATTATTTTCATGTGAAAATGTTGATACTGAAAAGAGTGTTCGTGAGGTGAAAGGCTACAGGGTTTTTGTGATGTTTTTTGAATAATAAACCAAATTTTCATTCTTCGGTCAACGCAAAAATGAGCGTATGGAGTTATACCAATATGGATTGCAGGCAGGCTTCCGAACAAAAATATCATCTGATCACAGTATACGAGGATAATCTCAGAGAACTCTAATGCGTTGGGTCACAACACAATCTAGATAGAGCTGTTCCTCATGTAGAGTTTAATGTTAACATCTGCTTAGTGATTCATGATAAATTGCTAAGTGGCATCAGTAGTTCAGTATGAACGGTTGAAAACAAACGGGCGAAGACGAAACTTTGCTCTAAGCACAAAGAAGAATATCCTCCAAGTAACCTAATTTTAATTCGTTTTCGCTGAAGAACTTGCCCGGAAATCAATTACAAGACAATCGATTTGCAGCTGCGGAATCAAAATTAAACTTTACATTACCAGTTAAACGATGAACTAGAGGATTACCTGAGGAAATAAACACTAGCTTTCATTCGATCTCACAATTATTCTGTTCATTTTTCATTTTGGTCACAGTGTTTTTAACTTATTTTTTGAAAAACTCTAACCTTATGCGCAGGTAAGATTGCGTGAAGGGCTTTTACTCATCAGTCGGTAAACTGTGACTACTACGGATTATTGACGATTTAAATTTTTATGCAATTGCTATTCTTTACTTGAGATTGCTATTGTGTAAGATTTATGTAAAAATATCGAGTTGTTCCTGAGATATGATTGCTCAAAGTGGAACATATTTTTCAAACTGGTGTACAAGTTTTGTTGTAGTTTTTGTATAAGTCAAAAAAATAAGACAGCGTTCCACAGAAAACTCAAAATTAAACAAAAAACATTCCATTTTCAACTTATAAGTACATTAGCAGTAGATGTTTATTAGCTAGATAGCTGTTTATTAGCTGCTAACGACACCAAACGGTTCAACATAAACCACAAAACAGACGTTAAATTAATACTAATTTCAACACATTTTTTGCACAGAAGTGAACCTAAAGAACCGAAAAAACGAAACTTAGTAAGACCCTCTTTATTTACTTTTGAATTGTGGATAGTTTCTAGCCTGTAACTGAGGTACCTTGTTATAGAATTTTATTGTTGTCAATTTTAGTTCTAGAAGTACTGAGGTTGCTTCAAGCCGGTTTCATAAAACTATCGATAACCTTGAGTGTTGTTTGTACGATTCCTCGAAAGGCCTACCAAAGTGAGTAGACTTTCTACAGTACTGGCATGTGCCCTGTTGATTCTCGTATGTCATCAGCGATTTGAATAGGAGCTCGAAAAGCTAATAAGAAAGAGTAGACGACCTCTTCCAACACATACTTAATGCACCGCCTTCACACTGTTATACTCCAGTAGGCTATGTCATCTACTAGAGAAAATTTACCAACTTCTGCTTCGCATTTGGGGAAAAAATGTACGAATATTGCATTATCAGATTTGTTTAACTGCAGCTCTTGTACCGTTTTTATGTCAAGATGCAGTTTTTCCTTCAGCAAAATTTTAATTTCAATTACTGAAGGTCGAATAATGCTCTTTATGAAGTCAGTAACAATAGACCTTGAGGACGGTTTTTTACGTCTTATTTACGATGGGACGTCTTTTCAAAAATTGCCCTGATGAATTGTTCCTGAGACATGATTACTTAAAATGAAACACGTTTTTTTCGAACTGGTGTACACGATAACAAAAGAACAGATTGACCGCTTTGTTTTGATCCACTTTTTTGCTCGAAATTAAGGAACGAAACCACTCGTTTACAGAAGAAGCTCCCCTTAAGCGAATCATAATTTCTTGGGATATCTTTCTTTTACACAACTTCGAGTGTTTAAGTATCTTTGGAATGGTTCTAAATTTATGGACTTTTCGGTCGACATCACAGTATTTGCGACACTGACAGTTTTCCATGGCCCCAAGAATGCGACCTAAATAGTTATAAGATCATGTACAAAATAAATGTATTTCATTTAATGTAATTTATAATAGCAACTCGCTTGATAAAAACAGTGTTTAGATTAACTAATGAATACCAACATACTAATAGGATATTCGAAATGTATTAGGTTTAAAGTACTATGTATTGTAGATGCCACGGCGAAGAAAAACTTATGTATATTGCCTATGAAATAAACGTATTTATGAAGAAAAAAAAAGAATGCGACCTTAATCAGTCTACTCATGAAAACAAATTTTTGGCCTAACAAGGAGGTGAGTACCTTGAAAATCCCATCAGAAATTCCTTTTTGCGATGATTGTATATCGGCTCGTGCGATACGTCCTACCATAGTGGGTAATAGGAACAGGAACGGGGCTACGAACATACGAACAAAACTCAGCCCCCTGGATGACTATGCAAAATTTCTGATTTGTGTCAAACAACTAAACCTACTGATCACTGGCACGTGCTTTTGCTGTACTGCTTTGAAGGTAAGTGATTTCATCCATTACCTAATGATGCTTTCAACCGGTGTCAAAAGTGAAGTGAAAATGAAAGTTGTGCGGAGTAAATTTGACAAGTAAATAAAAAAAAATTCGAACTGCATGCAAAATTACTTTTATATTAAAAACAGGATTGAAATGTTCCTTCGAATTGCCATTCCAGTTATTGAAAAAAATAATCATCATTCTTGATTACCACTGTTTATGTGTGCCTTGCCTTAGAAAGTCATCGACTTTATCGACTGTTCCGTAATTCGTCGAATAAAAAAATGCTTGTTTTACTTTGATTTCCGACATACTCGGCTCGTGTAAAACCGTTTACATTTGCTGGCTCACTGACGAACAACAAGACAACGAATGCCACTAACTGAAATCAGGAAATTCCATTACATCTTTAATGTTTTGTGTTCAGTTCGACTTGTATCGAATGTTGTTTGTGTTTAATTTTACAATTTCCCAAGCAGAAACGATGTTCACTGTAGTGAACATTAATCAGCAAATTTCAAATCCCATAAACAAGTGCGTAAACAAACAAAACACCATGTACCTGTCCCTTCGAATACTTTTATCCATACTATCCGCTGTCATAGGAGCTTCGAATTCAGCGAAACGTCCGCTCCTTATTCAATGGGCGTGGTTTCGATGCGGAGCACGGAGTACAGCATATATGCATCACCAGCGGAAAAACGTCCATCATCAAAGTCTCCTTGCCGGAATTCGGTTTGTTCCCCTGTCTCCACCAATTCCTAGTTCGTGTATATTCACCACACTGTCTTCTTCTGCTGGTAGTAGCTATACACACCTCATAGTCTAAGTAAGGTAAGGTCTCTCTGCAGCATCGTACCACGGTAACCAACGAAAACGGCCGCCTACTCAACCAACCTTCCATCGATCGAACTACAATACAGAGGCAAATGAGAATACAAACATTGCTCCACTTGTTGTGTGACGTGTTGGCTGAGCCGGGGAGAAACGGGGTGGTCTTCCGTTCGTCGCGTTGGCCTGTTTCCTTTTCGTCTGCCTTGGAAGACCACTCATGTAATCATTCTTGAAATTCCATGAATTGGATGAGTTCCCGTTTCAATGTCGCGGAATCATTCAGGTCCTTAGTGTGAAATCAACGCTCCCCAACCCGCGCCATCGCTGCTATTCTGCCTCTTAACACCCCTAACTGCACGAAAAGGCCAAACTGGCTTCCGCGCGTTTATAGGTATAAATAATAACACAATTTCATTACGTTCAATTAAATGCTAATAAAAAATGTACACACAAGCAATCGGCTGCTGCATGCCGTTGGGGCAACCGCAACCCGTCACATCGTGCTGTGGCGTAGAGAGCAGAAAAAAAACGACTGATGGGAAAGTAATAGCGGGACCAACATACCTAAACACACACACACGCGCGCGTGCGGTGGGGAATACAAACACCCACCACTTTCGGTAACATTACGAATACCACCGCAGTGAAACGTCAAAATCCCTTCAAATTTTCGTCAACAACAGACCGATTTCGTATCGCACTGTATCGAAGTGTGCGACGCACTAACACCACCGATGAAATGCCGCCGGCACCTGTGTTTGTGTGGTTACACAGTGATAGATTAAAAATGGAACATTACCACTAATTTCAAATAAACGCTTTTCTACGTTTCCCGCAATGTTTTTGTTTAGTGGTGAGTAGCGAAAAACGAAAAAAAAAAACATTTCGTTTTTTTGTCTTGGATTGTTAGTCAATCATATACCGCTTTTCGGTTGTTTGATGGGTTACTGTGATTTGATACTGGTTTCAAATTCAAATAATACTTAACAGTATTGCCAGATTTAGTAGTAGCAGTATTCGGTAAATAATACTCGGAATATTATACATGGGTTTACCACCGAATAGAAATATACAATGAAATTAAGTTCAAGAACAAAGAACTTTGCAAAAACAATACATATTTAATAGGGGAATGTGGGGAAAAGCAGTGGGTTGTCGATAAGTCCCGTATTTCACTGCGGCGCCATCTACCACAGACAGTATGAACTTTGTTGAAAAGTGGCGTGATGTAATTTTAGACGTTGAAACACATTCTGATCACGCATTACAGAGTTGTGGAAAGCTAACCAAGACTCTAGCCTGTATTACCCGTTTTACAGACTAGTAAAACAGAAGCAAGTAATCGCATTATTATTTTGCACCTGCACTATTCAGATGATATTGAAGCAAATTCTTCACTTCGCTACATTTTAGCGTAGAACCGAACAGTTATATTTATTTTTCATCAAATAATGCATATTTAATCAAAGATAAACTCAAGATAGAGTGGTTTGCGATTCAGTCATTTGAAGCTAAACAACAAGCGTCTGATGGCTACATGCGTCATAACTATAACAATGCTCGTTTATATTTGAAAAAAATATCAAGTTACAGTATGAACGATATTGAACAATTTTGCTGCATATCCAGTAATGCTTAAAATAAGAATTACTTAGAATTTATATAATTTGTTATTGTCTCATCCCACGAAGCATTAAAGTCAATTGAAGCAAGAAATCATTATGAGCTGAATGTAAATTTATGTTTACTTCCTTTCTAACTTTTTTGTTTCCATGGCCGGAGTTTGCCGACGCTTATTACCGAAGGGTCAATAGAATTGCATTATTACTGAGCCTACTGGTTCACGATTACCGACCCAACATTCATCAATAAATCGTATGGGACATTATACTCTAAAGTATATTTTTGATTTAATTGCAAACGTGCATTTGGGGCAAAGCGGGGTGATCCAAAGTGTCTTTTTGTCACAAATTTTGTACCTAACTTACTTAACCTTGTGACCTAACCTAAACAAAGACGAAGCAGGCCAACACTCAACGCTTCGATGGTTGAAGAAAGAGGTTGAAGTCGACCACTAAAACATTTTAAGTAAGGGAATCGTAACGCTCGTCACACTTGATTCAGATTTAAAAATTAAGTTACCTCTTATATTTTTATCTTTATGTAACATAACATTCATTAGAAACAATAACTTTGTCCATGGCTTTTCTCAATTTCCCACTTAGTCCCTCTTTGAAGGCGAAACGAGGGCACAGGTGGGTTGCATATAGATTATAATATTGACAGATTATTGAATTTTACCCCCAGTATATTTTTTTATTGCTACTTCACGATCTAGGATAAGCTATAATTTTATCATTTAATTCTACAATATGTAAAAAATGCGTTAACAATTAGGGTCCCCACTTTGTCTCGCATTCCCCTATAGCTTTTGTTTTTTTTTAGTGATGCGAAAAACTATGGCCGATGCAAAGAATAAGTATGTAAAATCTGCCCACAAAGAAAATTCATATTGTTATACCACATTTGAAAAACCTTGGACTGGAGCTGTCATATTGGCGGAGCTAGGGTGGTTCTATTGATTTTTATTTTATTTTAGTTTTGAAGTCACCGCTTCACCGAAAATTTTGATTAAAATCAGGAATGTTACTGGTAGGTACTGTCGGCAAGGTTTTCAATTTTATTCGAAGTTTTTTTAGATGTATTTCCTGAATGAAAAAAATCCTAGAAAAATCGATTTTACATTTCGTCTTTGACTCTTCAGTGCGTAGCAGTTTATGTTGAACTGCTAGCGCGACCTGGCGGTTCAACATAAACCGCTAGGCAGATGTACTTCCGATTTTGGTATCACTCTGGATTTTTTAGTAATAAATCAATAATTTTTAACGCATTCCAGTGCTTCGGTTTTTAGTTTTTGAAAATGTGGATGACCATTGCGGTTTTTTTTTCTAAAAAACATCACAAATCAACCATGCATTTAGGGATTAACTTCATTTGTGTTAGGGTACATAATAGTCTTAGACTCGTCAGTGCATAACAGTTTATGTTGAACTGAACTTATGCACTGACGAGTCTAAGAAATTATAAGTGTATTGTAAATAGCAATAACTTTATGTCTGCCTAGCGGTTTGTGTTAAACTGCAGGTGGCATAACAGTTCCAAATGAACTGTTTTGCACTGACGAGACTAAGACGAAACGAAAAGATAATGAATCAACTATGCGTTTCGATTGAAGCACTATTACAAGAAAACGCATGGTGCTTAATTCTAGTAAAGGGTGATTTTTTAAGAGCTTGAGAACTTTTTTAAACAATAAAACGCATAAAATTTGCAAAATCTCATCGGTTCTTTATTTTAAACGTTAGATTGGTACATGACATTTACTTTTTGAAGATAATTTCATTTAAATGTTGACCGCGGCTGCGTCTTAGGTGGTCCATTCGGAAAATCCGCTTTTTTATCGACAAATTTTGTTCAGCGATGAGGCTCATTTCTGGTTGAATGGCTACGTAAATAAGCAAAATTGCCGCATTTGGAGTGAAGAGCAACCAGAAGCCGTTCAAGAACTGCCCATGCATCCCGAAAAATGCACTGTTTGGTGTGGTTTGTACGCTGGTGGAATCATTGGACCGTATTTTTTCAAAGATGCTGTTGGACGCAACGTTACAGTGAATGGCGATCGCTATCGTTCGATGCTAACAAACTTTTTGTTGCCAAAAATGGAAGAACTGAACTTGGTAGACATGTGGTTTCAACAAGATGGCGCTACATGCCACACAGCTCGCGATTCTATGGCCATTTTGAGGGAAAACTTCGGAGAACAATTCATCTCAAGAAATGGACCGGTAAGTTGGCCACCAAGATCATGCGATTTGACGCCTTTAGACTATTTTTTGTGGGGCTACGTCAAGTCTAAAGTCTACAGAAATAAGCCAGTAACTATTCCAGCTTTGGAAGACAACATTTCCGAAGAAATTCGGGCTATTCCGGCCGAAATGCTCGAAAAAGTTGCCCAAAATTGGACTTTCCGAATGGACCACCTAAGACGCAGCCGCGGTCAACATTTAAATGAAATTATCTTCAAAAAGTAAATGTCATGTACCAATCTAACGTTTAAAATAAAGAACCGATGAGATTTTGCAAATTTTATGCGTTTTATTGTTTAAAAAAGTTCTCAAGCTCTTAAAAAATCACCCTTTAGTTATGCACCATGCGTTTAATTGAATTAGAACTTAAATGGAGACAAAAAGTTAAATGGTATTTTTATAAAAGAACTAAATTGAGCTCATGATACACCACATCTTTCTGGTCCCACCAAACACAGAGCACTGCCTTCTTGCCGAATCGATCTAAACGATTTGTGTTTTGGTCTTTGTTAAGACGTGGTTTCCAATGTGATCAGTATCTAACGGGGAAAATAGATTGGAAAATTTACATGCGAATGCAATTATTCGATGAAAACCGTGGAAATGTTACCGCAAAGACGGGACTCGAGCCCGTAACCAACTCCTAAGCGGGGAAATTTTTTTGCCAATTAAACTACCCTGCATTGCATTTCACAAGTGTTTTTTCGGTTTTTCATCTGTCTTTCATTCAATCCATGTGGCACCCATTTTCCACACTTTTGAACTTTTCCCACTGCTTTAGAACGATCAGAAATTGTTTACTGTACAATATTCAACATTACTGCTATATGCAAGCCCGGGTTGGCGGTTCAATGCATACGGCGCTGGTTTTACAAGCCAGTTGTCATATGTTCGAACCCCGACGTGGAAGGATTCATAGTGTCCGTAGGATCGTAGTAATGGCCATGCAATGATTCTGTACGCGACGAATCGGCTGCGAAGCCTGTTGAAACAGAAAGGCCAAATTCCACAAAGGGAATCTGATGCTAAGACTTTGCTTTGCTATTTGCGTTTGACTAGGAGTTCAATCCTCTTCATTCAATATCGCTTGTCATTCGGCGTCTTCAGACTCCCACGTTCTTCATTCCTTACATTGATAATGATTATTATCTCTGAATCGTTTGAACTATCTTGTGCACGTTGCTTCTGGTAGCATTCGATACGACTTCGAGACACTTTTCTTCAAATGAAAACAAAAAATATACTTCCTACAAATCATCACTCACACTTACACAGTACAAAATTCAACATTGTTGATACGATGCAAAAATATGATGATATTTTCAATCCAACAGTTCAATTAATCGGCATACTTTTGAATGCGCAATTGCCCGAGGGTCTCCTTATATTCATCTATATTAGGAACTAACATCGACCACGCGAACCCAGAACATAGACTCTGTTTGCCTTGATTTGTATTTGTCTTATATCCGAAGAAATTATATCAATAACCGAAACATATTTAACTATATCTATGTGCTTACTAGTGTAACGGATTTCGATATTCAAGTCTCTCTTCGCCAAGCTTGAGTTCAAGTTTTGCATGCATGTAGTTTTTTTATAGCGTTGATATTTGCTACTCTTGTGAATACGTAACATAGCAACTTATGGTCGCGCTATGGTTCTACCATTCTGCGATTTCGGCTGAAGCCATAAACTTTTTCTCATTATTAATTGAGTTCATCTAATTAAAATTAGAAATTTATCTTAAACACTCAAAATTGTAAAATTGTTGGGTAGTTGCAGATTTCTCAGACGGAAACGATATAACAAAGCATTTCATCCAAACTCGCATGACACTTAACATCAAAGCAAACCGATTAAAGATTCAAATAGCGCTTTGTATGATGCTTTGCTATCAGCAACCTTCCTCTGTCATGTTTCATGTGAGACTGAAGCTTAAGGACTGAGACTAGTAGGTCGCATATAACCACCGCATGGCTCGCTTTGAGTACTACATTTCTCTCCATGCTCTCTCGCAAATGTGCAAAATGACTCTCGATGTGGCCGGGTGGCCAAGAAAGTTTTGACATTTTCGGTTACAAGTTTGACTACATCACATAAAATTCAATAAAGCTTCCGCTTGTTTGGCAGCCTTTTTGAGCCGATTTTATTTCTCTATCATGTTTCGTTACGTTACCAGGGAACTGGAGCAGCAAACAATGGCGCCGCCATAGTAATCGACTTACCTTCACAAAAATAACATTCACTTCATTTTTATCGCGACAACATATATGTTTTTATGCACTAATCGCATCTAAATTGAATGAGCTAGACATTGTCAGGATAGATTTTTGATCCCTGCTTTTGAAGGCGTGATATTCAATGAACAAGTTGAAAGACGGCGTTTTTCAGCTATGTAATTCTTCCTTCAGACAAAAAACTTTCCCGACCGCTAAAGTCAATGAATCATTCTGAAATTTCACAGAATAATCTGAACTAATTTTCTAAGAGATTGACAGTTGGGTTTTTTTATATTCGTCACCGTTTCTGAGAAAATCAGATTTGAAGCGTGAAAATAGCTCTCTAAAACGCCCAAAAACACACTGGCCTCAGCCGCTTATATTTTTATAGATTCGAGTGCTTCCACAATTTCGCTTTTGCATTGACTGACCAGTCAGAGCGAAGCTTCCCAGCTGATAAATCGCTTACTCCTTCAAAACCTTAATTGATGATAAACTTAATTTTAAGAATCATATTGACTACGTGATTTTGAAGGCATCGAAACTCTTAGGTTACATATTTGGAATTACCAAAAAATTCGCTAACATACACTGCTTGAAAACTCTTTATTGTGCACTAGTTCGATCATCGCTTGAATATGCGGCTGTCGTTTGGTTACCTCATTATCAAGCTGATATTGATCGCATTGAAGCTGTTCAACGCAAATTCATTAGGTTTGCTCTCCGAAATCTACCATGGAGAGACCCATTAAACTTTCCAAGTTATAATGATCGTTGCCGACTGATCGAACTGGAGCCGCTGTTTATTCGTAGAATCGTCTACAAGGCTGTTTCCATCGCTGATTTAATACAATCACATATTTATTGTCCTAATCTCCTACGATTGGTCAACTTTGACATCCATCGTCGCAATCTTCGTTCACATCCATTTTTACGAATCCCTCGTGGTAGAACTAACTACGGATATAATGAACCGTTTCTCAGTATGTGTCGTTTGTTTAACAGTTGCTCGCAGGTCTTTGATTTTCATCTCTCGCGTAATGCGATAAAACGCTTATTCAACGATTCCTTAACTATCCAGTAAATAAATGTTCACCATCTTCATTGGAAACTAATCAGATTCGCCGAAGCTAACCTGTTCGTCCTCCATCTCATTTTCTCCGTCTTCCACCATCTTTTTGTTCACTAACTAGATCTACATGCCGGTTCTAACCCCGTCGTTCGTCCACGCTCACTCACTACTCCCTCAACTAACCTTCTTCTTCCATCTTTATATCCGCTTTTCTTTTCTATTCTAGCCTTTCAAGGAAGCTGCTCTGTAATGCTGTAATATTGTGTCATCAACTAGTTATAGAGTTAGTGGTTTAGCTTTAACTGTGAGTTTTAATTGTTAGTTTTGAACGTAAATGTATCTCTTGGATCATTGTAATCTGTTGATACAAAAGATGAGGAGGTTTTATGCCTACTGGAGAGAGATTGCTATATTTCATCTCCATCGGGCTTTTCCCTGCTCCCCAACATAAAATAAATAAAATAAAAATAAAATAAATAAAATCATCGTCTTCGTTAGGGAAATCCAGAAAAATACAAAAGGCTTGATACATTCAAATCGAAACTTAGAAATGTTTCCAATCAAAATGTGAAATACTTTTAATAATTGATACAAAATTAACTGAACTGTAAGTGTTCATAACCTGATCACATTTCTACGTGTATTCACCCTTGAACTTCTAATTTACACTCAAAATTAACGCTCACTTCATACTGGTATAACAGGCATATATCCGGAAACGATAGTGACAGTTATTTAATCTTTGAATTTGATTCACAAACCAATCTTTAATCTGTAGATGCAAAAAATACATTCGGCACGTCAGTAGAGACGACGCCGGACGATTTATTTTGGAAAAGTGGTAACTCAAGTACAGTTTGAACTTCATGTCTGCTTAGCGATTTATGTTGAACTGCTAGGGGATGGCATAACAATTCGAAATAGACTGTTATGCGATGATTAGTTGAAGACGAAACGTAAATAGAGAACTAAAAACAAATGTTTCAGCTGCTAGGTTGATTTTCGAACAACAAATAAATCGTTTGGCAGCACCGTATCACATGCACCATACCACAAGAACAAAACTCGTCATAGATGGAAAATTATACATTCTTTCCACATTAACTTCACACAGCTGAAGTTGACTTGAAAAAACGTGTTCCCCACACCGCACACAGCGGACATGACCGAGCCCACATATTAGTACAAACATTACGTCGCAAGAGCCGCCACACAACGACGACGACGACGACAAAACCGGAGCGCGCGAGAGCATAACAACAGTCAATCGTTTGATATGAGTGGGGAGGGGAGGCAACAAGATGGGAGATAGTAGCCTCAAGCAGTGTTCGTCTCCTCTCCTCCAATCATCGACCGAGCGGTTCGCTCCATCGATAAAGCAATGTTGTATACGGGTACTGGAAAGGAGGTCGCACACAGATCGAAGCACCAGTACGTAATAATGAGACTGAGAAAAGGCCTAGGAGAGAAACGATTAATATAGTGCAATTTACAGTGGACTATAACAGCATCGATAAAGGGAAGAAAGTGGTTCCAGCCAAAGTTTTCAAGGTTTTTGCTCTCCTGACGAGCGAAAAAATTGCTGAAAAACCCATACACCATAACTGTTCAACCGGACTCTTAACGGATCGTCAAATTCTTGGAATCACTGAATAATTTAAATGGATCGTTATCGTTATTATCATCACCACCATCGTCGTTATCATGAACGCACGCACACACAGACACACGACGCACGAGTTTGGAAGATTATCTTAGAACTGAAGTGACGCTTACATGACGTCACAAACACGTCTAGGTATTGGTGAGCTACGATTGCTCACTTTGCTCGGAAGATTGGGGATGCCGATCTGGTTTGCGGTATGGGAAAACGGCGATGATGATTGGTAAACTTGAATAACTTGATTTTGTGATTCTTTTTTTTTTGTCTCTGTCGCTCGAACTACATAAGATCCCGCCACCAACACCAATAACCGGGGGATGGTTCGCCGGCAGTGGTGTTCCATCTAACACCGTGAAACGCGGTTTAATATTAATGGCAAACAGACAGACGAGAGCTGCGGGTATTGAGCAAAAAGGAAGAAAAAAATGACACTCGCTTCCAAAGGGAAAATTCTTCAGTATGAAAATGAAGTCCAGTCGCTTCGCGATTTAAAATCAATAAACTAGGAATGGGAAACGGATGTCATGTGACTGGCCTGATGATTCGATCAGAGTTAAACAAGCTGTTTAATTCGGCTGGCTGTATTCCGACCGTTAGATGAACGATTATGAATCATCACGCAAACGTAGTCAACAGCGGCGAGCACAACGTGATTGGACTTCATATATGTAGGAGGTAGGCACGCGTGCAGCAGCGATGTTTTACTTCGGTGTATCAACTAACTTTCGGAATGAAGAACAGTACTCGTTAAAGTGCATACCACAAGCACAAATCCATTTTCCATCTTCAGTAACAATTCGATGCAAAACTGACTTTCTTTTCGGTTTTCCATCCGTCTTTCATTCAATTCATGTGGTACCCATTTTCCACACTTTCGCCATAGCTTTTAAACGATCAGAAATTGTTTGTTGTGCAATATTGAACATTACTGCTGTTTACTTTTGACTAGGAGTCTCCTCTTCATCCTGTATACCACAACAAGCACACCGTTGCAGTCGACTCGACTAGACTCTACACTAGGCCGACCACCACGCAATGGTGCGGCTCTGTACCACCAGAAGCCGAAATCGAAGCACGATAGGAAACAGGCATGAAAATCACAAATCTATTTTTAATTTGCATCTAGTCTAAATATAAAGACGTGTTAATTATCGTCACACGGTACGGCACGATTCGGTCGCACGCGGTGTTTGCGCTGAAACTACGTATCGAGAAAATATTTTAATGAACCAAATCATTGCGGTTGGTGGTTTTAAGGGTGCTAACGACCCTGCTGTCTTTATTCTTCTTCTTCTGCCACCGCCGCCACAGATCAAGTGGTTTGCAATGGTAAATGCGGTTTGGCGTACAGTTCTCTTAATTCATAAGAAGATCACCCATCATTTCATCAAGCGTTAGAAATTAACCATGATTGTTTCACTTCTAGAACCTGGTGGTGGTAATTGAAACATCGTGCGTAGCCACGGTCAACAAAATTGACACTTCTAGCTTCATCATTCCAACCACTTTCATTTTCTTTGTAGTCTCTGACTATGGAGGATTTGACCACCGAGCCAGAGTAAACACCGATCACCGATCGGATCGGATGTGCAAAGCAAACACTCTGGAAAGGCCACCACCACCAATTGGCCTCCTATCCGACGAAGCCTAACAAAGCCTGCCGTTCTCGTTGTCGCGGCATAATCACCTGTTCCCGCGAAAAACACACAGAAACCACAACACGCAGTCAGTAGGAGGTAAAATTCGTTCTACCAGCAAATCTCGGAGCATCAACTCGGGCGCGTTTCGTTTTATAATACCTACCACATGAAACACACACACACATCGTACCACATCAGGCGCCTTCGCTGAATGTGCCGCCGCCTTCATGGGAATGTAATCAATCTTTTATTAGCTTAATTGATTTAGTGCGGTCTCGGGTCCATTTCAACTGACTTCGGTTCACCGCTGCTGCCAGTATCGTCATCGGCATCATCATCATCATCATCATCGGACGACAACGGGGCTATCGGGAACTCACTAATTGCCGTCGAAGGAGGGGGAAGACGGGAGAGGGGTGACGGACGAGTACGGTGCCCATCGGAATGAATGGAATTGATAAATTGATCATTAGACACGCGCTCGGGGACGAATGTTGGCTTAAGATGAACTGAATAATTTGTGTACATATTAATCTTGAATTTGTCGTGTCGGGAATTAATTGATTTATCTGCTTGCAGGGGCAAGCATGTCAATATTCTTTATTAAACTAAAAGTCAGTTCCGACAGGTTCTGTCTATCAGAGAAGAAAAAACTTTACTAAAACAAAACAATGCATCTGTCCTTCGCATATTTAGTCACCATTCATCAAAAGAAACACTAAACGTTTTCATGAGCAGTATGATAAAATTTCATTTTAAATTGAATTGCGTAATCCCTTCTCATTCATTTGACTTTTGCTGTCATACTCAAATGAAGCTCCTAGAATTCATCGGCAATTGAATGATCGTACCTAGTCATTTGAAGTTGTGCTTGCTCAGTTTCAAGTGCCAAGTACCTGTTTCATTGTCTTCGCTGTTGGTAGTGAGCAAGTTCGAATGAATAGGCATGAACATCAACGCGATAACCAAACTTCTCTCCGGTCAGAATTACAGGGTTGTTACGAAAAATTTCAAAATCAAAACGTGCGAAATCCGCGTGAAGTCGAAAACTAAAACGCGCGAATTGGAAAACTAAACACGCGATATTCTAGCGAAGCGTTAGACAACTATTTTTATACAGGTGATACTTTCCGCAGTAATTGAAAATTCACTTAAATATAATTTAAAAATCTGCATGAACACAATAAATAAGTCCGTATACAATACGTCACTTCATTTTTATTCTCCATCTATTTCGATGTCCTTAGTTAAGGAGCAAGACTTTTTGCAAGCGTATGAGTAATGTCAACAATATGTGCGTAAAAGCAATTCCGGCGCTTCTTTTTCTGATTTCAATCAATAAATCTTCCATATAATTGAAAAATAAACCAATCAGTTTATTCTGCTTAAAATCGCAATTCGAGAAAAGTGTCTTAGTCTAAAACTATTCGGTTTTCCTTAAAACTGCTCGAGAAAAATTATTTCAGTTCCAGCTTACTTTCACTGACACATTTGATTAGCAAAAAAACACATTCCTATATGGATTTCCACTTGCAGAAATTATTGCGATATTAAGATTTTCGTAGCTTCTATAAGTAAACCCGTAAAATAGGAACCTTTAATTTAACACGCGATGGGCAATGGATATGAAATGTTGTCGTAAAACTATTTATTTTTCCGGAAAACTGCGTTTGTTACAGAAAATGTTTAGTTTTGCTTATTTTGTGTAGCGCAATCTAACACAAATGCATTGAAGCGGTGTTGCTAGCTTTTTTATAATAGAATAAAATCTATCATAAAATGTAAGCTATTTTTCATCAAACGTTGATGAAAAATTGTTCAAAACTGATATTTCATACAAAAAGTCAGGCTTAGCATTCATTTGAGAATAAATTATTGTCAAAAAAGATTGTTTGAAACTCAATCCTGCAAGTCACTTTCATAAACTCGTTGCACTGCATATATGAATGCATAGACCTATGACATATGTACCAAATAAAATGTACGCAATACTCTAATTACCAACACAAGTTAACTTGGTTCACTCTTGATCCTTAATCAATACTTTCTGATGTACGGAAAATGTTACAGTAAAAATTAAAATGCTTACAATTGTGATTTTGAAAGAAGTTAAACAGATTTCACCGAAGATATTTTTTTTGCTTCGACATCTTTTTGCTCGGCAAACATTTCCTTCATGGTAAGAAGAATTTTAAGGTAGACATTCAGGACGATCTGATTCACTCTTTTTAATTTCAGTTTCAATTATAATAGCGCCTTCTTCCGTTATCAGATTTTACTCTGAATGTCTTTCTTTTCCTCCTCACCTTTTATTCATTCAGGGAAAAGCCCACTGGAAATAGTTTCTGTCAAACTTGTTCTCCAGCAGGCATAAAACCTCCTCATCTTTTGCATCAATAGATCAAAATCATCCAAATGATACATTTCCTTAAATCTAGTTCTTCTATAGTAACTAAATCTAATGGTACATCAACATAAGAAACGATTTCTTGATCCCATTACGTGCTAAATGAAAGTCGAAAGAATTGAAACATTTGTTAAATATGCGGCGGCACATGCTAGGAATGGGCTCGTTATATCCATAATTAGTTCTAACATAGGAAATCCGAAGAAAACTACGACGTCGAATGTCAAATTGTAACAATTGCAAGCTCTATAAAATTTAACTTGGTTTCCTGAACACCCAAGTCTGTTAAAGACGATGCGCGTTCGAGAACAGTTTGTGGAATATTATAGTCGAACTTGAATACAGACTTTTTGCTACTAAAAGAGATGACGGAGCATTTAGTGACATTTAAACTAATTTGAAATATGAAATATGAAAGTCATCGGCGAACGATAGTTCCATACACTTGATCGATAAATTTAGATCGATGAGATACATTAAAATTATAAACGGTTCAAGGTGACTTCCTTGAGGAACTCTAGATGTAACAGCACATGGTGAGGTTGTGCAGGCTCCTATTTTCACTATCATTTCATTACCAATTAGAAGGTAACTAAAAAAAGATCCGTTTAATCCTAGTCTACTTAACTTAAGTTATTTGATGATTGATTTCGTCGAATGCAGCACGGGGAGTTGAAAGCTTTGGCATGGATCCATGCTGAATCTTAGATATGTAGTCAAAGCAACTATGTGTTATAAAATCCAGAACTATAATTTCAAACAGCTTCGATACAGCGCACAAAGCAGCAATTCCACGGTAGTTGGATACTATACCCTTGTTCACATTGAATTTCTTCCATATTTCAGGAAAAATTCCAGAACGCAAAGAACAATTGAAAATGTTGGATAGTGGAACCAACAAACTATTAGAACACTTTCTTATCACCACGGATGGAATCCCAGAACTTCTTCGTTTCTTTTATTGTCAGACTTCGCTTCGTAAGCATGTCGTGCAAATTTTGCTTTAAGAATGCGATGTTTAGCATACACAAAATTTGTGATTTCTATATTTTCAATTCAATAATATTGAAGAATCGCATTCCATTTATTACGTTCTTTGCATTATTGAATGTATTTTCACTGAGACGATATCTTCCATCAGACATCAATATCCTTGAGTGCGAAAATATTCTTTTGATTTCCGCATTGGAATGGGAAAACGCAATCACATATATCGAAAAGTTTTTGTAATTCCTGGTAACAGTTCTGTTGAAATAGAAACTTGTATCACTCGAGATCGAAAAGCATAAAATCGAAATTTTGTCCACTGAAGAAAACATTTGTTAGAACCGCCATCTAGTAAATTTTAGTTTTATCAAGGTGAAAATTCACCAATTCGGCCAGCTCGACCAATTGCTGAAACGTTCGCCTATCTTTAATTTTTTAGGGTTTCATAAAACTCACAAGCTTTAAAAATTTGCAAAGAATTTTTTTTATTCAAACAAATGAAATGTGGAATGATGTTTTTAGAAATTCGCGCGTAATCCGCGCCGTAGCATCAAAATCTTAGCAGAAATCGCGCTAAATCCGCGAAAATCGCGAAATCCGCGCGACCGTTACAACCCTGGAATTATAAATACAGGAGGACGGTTTTCATTTGAATGTTCGATTATCACCAGCAAGTTTAAATCGATATTTTTCGACTGTTTGAAACTGAATGAGATGGAAATATTAAAAATGAAAACAGAAAAAGGAAACAATTTATTTATGCTTATTCTGTAGTTGATATTTTAGCTACCACGACTGATTTACCTTTTATTAGTAATCTTGAACCAATTCGAATGATTACATGAACCTTATTCGAAGGCCGCTCTCTCGTAACATTGAAAGAGATATTTTGTTATTTCAAGAGATCAACTGACGGTGATTCAACTGAACTTCGACTGAAAGAGAAACGAATGAAGATTTGAATGCTGCCCGTTCGGTACGTCAGCGAAGTTTATGTGTAAGGAATGTGAAGTTTACGGCAGTAGAGTGATCGAATTGAATGAAGTTTTACTGCACTGTTCGTGACCGAAAAAAGGTCATTTCATTAGCACTTGTGAAAAAATCAATTCAAGAGATTTACTAAAAACAACTCAGTGATTGAACAAATCACTTCCAAAACTTTCATTTATGAAACAAGCATCCAGGAAACTCTGAATCTAAAAGTTCACAAGTATTATTTTGTGTCAGCAAAGCTTCACGCAGCTGAAGTTCTGGAAAATTTTCATCCAAAAAATGTAATTGTTCATTTTGGAAAGCAGAAAAAAGCCCGATGGAGATGAAATTTCTCAATCTCTCTCTCTCTCTCTCTCTCTCTCTCCAGCAGGCATAAAACCTCCTCATCTTTTGTATCAACAGATTACAATGATCCAACAGATACAATAGGCTTAACAGTAACAATAAAGACTAACAATTAAAATTAAATATCGACAAAGAGATAATCCAAAGGGAGAAGTGTCTCCGATGATATTTCAGTGCTGAATTTCCACTACGCTTCAGTTCGACACCGAAGTGATTCGTGTAAGATCAATTTATTAAATCTTCATGAATAAAAAAATCTGTACTGAAAAAAATTCGCAACTGAATCGGAAATGAGCAAAAAGGACTGCGATATTTTCGATGCACATAGAGCGGTCAATATGAACAACACAATTACTTTCCACATTCCAAATAGGGATAGTAGGCTGGTTCAATTCCAGTTGGTTGTGAACACTGCAAGTTTTTCATATTAAACCTAATTTTAAACGCTATTTGGCATGAATTTCATTTATAGAAGTAACAGGAGCGCTGCATTTTGCTTGTCTCGAACACAAAGCAGGCGCAGCGTTTAAATGGCGCGTTTGAATTGGTGTAGCGATAACCTGCGCTCCTGTTACTCCGGCGTATAATATTCAAGCTAAATTGGGTAATATTTTTCAATCAGCTGCATAACATGCTTTGTGATTGCTTGTTTTTTAAAGTCTTTATCATCATAATTGTTATTAATCACAGCACTTTCTGCTTTTATTGATAATATTACTCCACCATCACGGCATTGCTGAATAAAGGGTGTAACCGAGTATGCATATAAAAACTGCCCCCAAACAGAAATTAAATTGATATAAGCTGTTTGAAAGGGTTAGTATTACAGATAATTTTCCCAAAACTTTAACCTTTTAACTACCATATTTGTGGAGTTGGGGTGTTTCTTCTGATATTCATTTTATTTTAATTTTTAAAAAACCTTGCAGAAACTAACTAAAATTTTTTTTTTAAATCGGGAATATTTTAGGCATTATGGGAAACCTTTCTGACTTTTTTCAAAATGTATTTCATGAAAAATAAATGTTCAACATTTTCGATTTTTTTATTCGCACTTACGATTTTGGTACCACTCTACATTTAACATACAAAATACATCATTTCTGGGTACTTTACGCTGTATTATTTTTAGATTTTTAAAAAATAATAATAACGGTGAAAAATTTTTCTACAAAAGAACTATATTTTTAACATGCTTTAGAACGTTCACTAAATATAGCAAAAATAAGCGATTAAAGTTAACTACTGTGTACTTACATTGATTTGAAAACAGTAAATGTTAGAAAAATTACTTATCCGTTCAGTATATTAAAAACTAAATATTCGTCAATTCATTAGTTCTAATTCATGTTTCCTCCTCACACATCCCTACATTATTGCTAGCTAAATCGAGACAGGCGTACGGACGTGTGTAAATAACATTAGGAATGAAATTCTTTTATTAATAGTAATTACGTCAATACTCAAGCCCTGAACTCAAGTTGTATATGGAAACGAATGGTATTTAATTCTGAAGATGACTAGTGTACGATTTTAGAACGAAATACCATGCTTCTCCATCTGATGCTAATTTTATGGAGACGCATGGTTTTTCGACTGATTCTTTTTCTGATTTTTTTTTTAAATCTGAAAATAATACATCTCATAAATGATTTTTTTTCGATGTAAAATCTAGAGTGGTACCAAAATTGTGAATGCGAATAAAAAAATCGAAAATTTTGAATTTTTTTTATAAGTTTGAGATATAACGGCTATAAAAATTTATTTCAAAAAAAAAATTTCTGTTCGAGAATCATATCAGATGTATTCAATGTGTGAACTTTTTTCCTAAATATCATCGAGGAGAATGTTCACTGGTGAACTTTTTACAACTGATTTTTCACCAAGTGATATCAGTTTCAGTGATAATCGCGTTTGCAAAAAATCAGTAGTGATCTTTTCTTCAGTAAGTTTTATGATCGATGATTTTTTTTGTCTGAAAATCACTTGCGAAAAACTTCAGTCGCGATTTTCGAAAGCTCGATTTTTTTCCTCAAAACTGAATATGAGTAGCTGTACCACCTATTCTTGTATTCGACTTTAAGTCAGTGAAATTGAAACCTTATTAAAGAAAAAAAATGTGCCTCGAGATAAAAAAAAGTACAGCAACTACAGCTGAATAAGTCGGGCAATGCAATTTACGTACAGTTCATGAAGGAACATGAACAATTGCATTGAACATGAGCAACTTCAAGTATATAACAGTGCAGTTCGAAATAGTAGCTGCACCCAACTAGTTTTCAGTAATGTGTTTTCTTTGTGATTACTTCAACAACAATCAACAGAACTGAAATAAAACTTACGAAAATTTGATAAAAGAAGGAAAAAGTATTGAGATATAATTGATAAAGGTTTGGAGTTAAGGACCATAGCATAAACTAAAAACATAAATACGTTAACAATACGGCAGTTACGGGACAAAAAGGGAAACACAATGAAAACCAAGCCAAAAGCAAAATAAAATAATAATATAAGACGAAACGTAAAAGAAAAGTAAAAATAATATGGTGAATTAAAGAAGTCAAGAACAGATACACAAAAATAAGACAAAAATGAGTCAAATTGAAAAATGAGATGATGTCGAAACTAACACGATACAAAATTGTGTACGGATCAGTAATCACTACAATTTTCCAATTTCCATTATAATTTGCAAATTCTTGTTTGTTTTTATAGTGTTTCTATCTCATTCCAAATACAAATTTGACCTCTGCTTGTTTCCTATTTCTTAACTTTTATCCGTAGTTTGGTCCCATATTCACCTTGCATTTTGCTCAATTTTAACTCATTGATAATGCATTATAAAGTATTTAGTTGTTTTGATTGAATTCAAATTTGTACCAGTTGATCATAGTCATATCTTATTGTTTTATCTTCTTTCCATTTTAGTCCTAAATTTATTTTAACCTATTTTCGTGTAACTTTTGTTTCGTTTTCGTATATTGCTTTTTCATTTTCATCTCATTTTAACATTAATCATTATTACCTCCGCTTATTACCTATCTTTCCTTATTTCCTTTCCATTTCGATTCAATATTATCATATTTCTAGTCTGTATTATTTTTCCTCTTGAACCCTTTTCGTCTCATATCAGTCTAACTTTGAAGCTTTTTAAGTTTTATCCCTTTTTGTCTCACTTCAGTCTAAATTTGAAGATGTTTAGTTTCATTTGAATGCTCAATTCTAGTCTCATTCTGGCATCATTTTTAATCGAGTTGTTTTCTTTTCAGTCTCATTTTTGTATCACATTTGTATTGTATTTTTGTCTTATTCCTGTTAACTTGTTTTTCGATTTTTAACGATATCAAACTAACTAGAGATTACAAGAGCAGGAAGAATATGACAATTATAGAGTGATAGTACTACAGGAAGAGCAAGTACGACAAGACGTGAGTTAAAACAGAGGCAAGTATGAGACCAAAACAGGAACAAAATAAGACACACAAAAACTAATTTGAAGACCAACATTCATATCAAAATGATACAAAGTTGATTACTCAAAGTTAGGACGAAAATGAGGACAAAAAAATCATTATAAAAATAAGAAAAAACTTAAACTGAAAATGAATATAGCAAACTATATGGAATGAGAAGTCCTGGGCCTAACAAAGAAAAAGTCGATTTTTTACCATGAAAACTTTTTTATTCTTCAGTATAATCTCCATCTAAAGCGATTCCAACATTTTGATGCTCTTTAACGAAAAAGATTTGTCAAGGCCTTCAAAATAGGCTTCCGTTTCTGCAATGACCTCAGCATTCGACGAAAAATTCTTTCCCTGGAGAAACCTTTTCAGGTTTGAAAGTAGATAATAGTCACTGGGGGCCAGCTCTGGAGCATATGGGGGATGGTGGACCAATCGGTACCGCAAATCATTCAATTTTACCGTTGCTTTTATGCATGAATAGCGCAATAGTGCGTCTTTTTCCATAGCTAGAACTCGTCTGAAACGATCAGCTGTTATTCAAACACTAGTGGATAGATGATTGTCATGAAATTTGGCATTGGGTCATCTAAAGGCTTGTTATCAACAAAAATATACACGGTTCGAAACTATTCCTGTCTTTTATGCGAGAGGCCCGTGATTTTTCGTTCCATGTGGTAGCTTTCTCAATAGAAATTCGACAAACTTAAGCTCGTATGAAAATTACTATTGAGTTGTTAATCAAGTTCGAAAATCAAAAGGCCATCACTTCCGGTTTTAGAGATTTAGAGGCATAAGTGACGTAACCGACAAAGGGAATTTTTTTTCCTCTCCGCTCAATTTTCTCGGAGAATCGTTCGAAAGTCACTCTTGATTCAATGTATAATTGTATAATAACTTCAAATGACTGATATTTCCAGTTCAGAAGATATTATGGTATAAGTGACGCAACCGACCAAATACGCTCAAATTTTCTCGGAGAAGGCTAACCCGATTTCAACAAGGTTGTTCGAAAAGCTACTATTAATTCATTGAACAAGTTCGATGGTCAAATAGCCATCAATCCGGCGATATACGGGTATAAGTGACGTAACCGACAAATCGAACAACATATTCAGGAAGCGACTAATGAACGGGTTCAAATGTACTATTGCTTTCTCAATAGAAATTCGACAAACTTAAGCTCGTATGAAAATTACTATTGAGTTGTTGATCAAGTTCGAAAATCAAAAGTCCATCACTTCCGGTTTTGGAGATTAAGAGACATAAGTGACGTAACCGACAAATGGAACTTTTTTTTTCCTCTCCGCTCGATTTTCTCAGAGAATCGTTCGAAAGACACTCTTGATTCTGTGATAATTTTGAACTTCAAATGACTGATATTTCCAGTTCAGAAGATATTATGGTATAAGTGACGCAACCGACCAAATACACTTTTTTCTTCTCCGCACAAATTTTCTCGGAGAAGACTAACCCGATTTCAACAAGTTTAGCCTCGTTCGAAAAGCTACTATTAATTCATTGAACAAGTTCGATGGTCAAATAGCCATCAATTCGGCGATATACTGGTATAAGTGACGTAATCGACAAATCACACAACATATTCAGAAAGCGACTAATAAACGGGTTCAAATGTACCATTGCTGGGACAGGCTTGTACGAACTATCCGAATCAACCTGAATAAATTTGTGTCAATAATCAACCCAAATTCGTGTCAAAAACAACTTAATGAAAAAAATATTTTCTAATGAGATTGTTCGATTGATAGTTTTGGATTAAAAAATTCGTGAATCGAAACCTTTTGCAAATGTATTTTTTAGTAAAATCGGACATATTCAGTGCCGGAAAATAGGAATGATGCAAACAATATTTAAGTGTATGACTTTCAAGATGAAAAAAACAGGAAGTTCCCAAATAGTTTTACATTGATAGCGTTGACCTCTATTTAAACGGAGATTCTTGTATTCATTGAATAATGTTATTTTATGATTACCCTATGGCTGATGCAATTCAACTGAATGTTACAAACTTTTCAAGCTTAGTGGAAGCAGCGCACATAGATTATTTAAAAGAAAACAGGGAAAGGGTGGGAAAACATAGATCGTATAGGATTTGAATAATTCGGTGAATTTGCTACAGGAATATTGGGACCAGTTTATTAGTAACATTCTTCTGAAACACAACCAATCAGTACTCCTGCAGCTTGCATTCTATAGGCCAGAGGTCGTCAACGCTTTTCATACAACGTCCGTCCGTCAACACAGTCCTCTATTCTATATTATTCGGATATTGGATGTTGAATATATTGACGGTAATAATGTGATATCGTTTCGTTCGGGTAGAACATATAGATGGAAAAATCAATATCAGCTTCGATTCGGCACATTCCCAGCCATTCTGCTTCGAACACCCAATAATGGCACGAAGAATCCCACTACGGTCCGAGTTATATATCGCAGGTTGCACTTTTTCCGCCGTCCACTGTTTTAGTAGGTGGAAAGCTAACCGAAACTTGATCCTGCAAAATAATTGCATACGATAATGATGCATACAAGGTGCAGTAAAGTGTACCCAACACGTCTCCCATCCTCAAACTACACCAGCAAGTGTACGCACGCACACACACACACATACCAACACGTTAGCATGCCATCGGACGTCGGTAAACATGCTTCGGTTCCACCTAACCCGAACGAAGGAAGCTGTTGCTGATGGAAAATCATCTCCGAGTTACGACCGAAAATGTCAACTTGTCTTCCGAGAACACCGCGCTTATCATCGATACACGTGCAGTTGAGAAGAGCAGAAGAGAGCGAAACTCTCCAGACCATAAGACTGTGGTGGCCTTCCACTGTCACATACATGCCGGTTCCGGTGTTCCGGAAGAGCATGCGCCGTTCGAAACCTCCGTAGCACATTCTCTTTTACTCTCTTCAATCGATTCGGATTGATATAAAACCGAATTGTAAAATTGTAAATTGATAGCAAAGTTGTAAATTTTCATTAGTTAGTTTGCTTCTGAGTTGTACGTTTTCAGTCGCTCATTGTCAATATTATGGAAGAAAAATCGTTTGAATCGTCCCATTCAACAGAAACATAACACTTCTTCCGCTTGATTAAGGACAACATGTAAACTCAAAAGAAAACCACCTCGTTTCGAGAATTGCAAAAAAAAAATAAAACAAAATCTGTTTGCATTTCATACTGCCGTTCTTATGTACATGAGTTTACATACGACCGCCGACACCCACCGATCCTGTAAACACACGTACAGAGCATAGTCGCACACACAGCGCACATGAAGGAATGCGAAGAATCCTGTGCTGCAGCGGTGAAGGTGATGCCTTGCTGTTGGATTGAAAATTTGCGCGCCCACACATACATACACAGACACAGGGCAGCCCAAAGCCCAAAACGGGGGGACTCTTTCCGAGGTGGATCAATAGACATGGGAAAATTCCTGCATCGATCTGTTTCCGCTGGTAAAACCTTGGGCCGTTTGAACAGTCCGTCCGTTCGAACTATTATTCGGAAGGAGATTCCGTAGCCGTACGGCTAGTAAGCCGAAACTTGTTTCGTTCGGGACGTCGGTTTTGATATTACACTTAGGTGTAATATCAAAGAAGTGTTTTGCAAAAAACATTAACTTTACGTCTGCTTAGCGGTTTATGTTGAACCGTCAGGTCGGAGGTAGCAGTTCAACATAAACTGCTACGCACTGATGAGTGTAAGACGAAACGTAAAATCAAGTGATATATTGATATTCAGTTCTCCTCAGTGATCTACCAGGAACGTTGATATCTAATTTGGCCAACAGCACAGGGCAGTCCATGTCCATGCAAATCGAATATAAACAGTCGCTGCAAGTAGAGGAACATGGGGTAAAACGCACCCCTGAGGCATAATGCACCTTTTGCTTTTCTCAAAAGTTACCAATTTTTTTCAATGAAATTTTAATGAACCTGAAAGTCCGCCATAACAACAGATTACTATAAAATTTTGGTAGCGATGGTTCAATAATATCTGGAAAATTTTAGAAAAAAAAACAATTATGTCTCTGTTAAAAGTAATTTTTGATGTTCGTTCCATAGTAATTTTCTAGGGTGAGGAAGACGATTTGAATTTTGTAACCAGTAAACTTCTTTGCCAATATTCATAAGTTATCAATTTAATGAATAATAGTGAACAATCTTTCACTTGGCGAATATTTCGTCAACGAAAAGTCTGAAGCTTTCTTTAAAGAAGAAGAAAAAGCTTTATGAGGGTCCATATTGCCTCGTGGTTGTCATGAGCTTAAATCCGTTGTTTTGATGGATGTTTACCCGGGATCAGGGTCATGTCGCCGAAAGCCATTTCGCCGAAAGCCGTTTCGCCGAAAGTCATTTCGCCGAAAGGGTCATTTCGCCGAATGTCATTTCGCCGAATAAGCCACTTCGCCGAATGTCATTTCGCCGAATGTCATTTCGCCGAAAGCCATTTCGCCGAAAGGGTCATTTCGCCGATTCCTACAAATGTCTTAAAATTGTAATGGGAATCGATTTAAAATAAAGACAAATTAAAGATAATAACGTGACGCCCGTTTTGTTGACCTACAATTGTACTTCTTGAATAAAGATTGATTCATGAACCTCAGAACGGAGTTCCCAAAGAAACTTGTTGAGTACTAATCATCAAAGCAATTCTATAGGTATCTACCAAGCAAATTTATGTGGTATTTTCCGTTTACTAAATAAAAAAATATTTAATGCAGCTTCGCCACATCGATTTGATTCGTGTGCTGTCCGGAGCGTTCGTCGTCTTCAACGTCTTCGCGGCCATCTTGGAAACGCTTATATCACTCGTAAACACTTGTGTTTTTCATAGCAGACTCGCCGTAGGCTCTCTGTGACATTTCGCACACTTGGTTACACTTTATTTCATTTTTCATGCAAAAATTAATACAAATTCTTTGACTCTTCAATTCTTCCATTGTTTAAACTAACAAAAATCGCCGAGCTCAAAAAAACACGTCTACACCAGCCGCTACAAGACAGAATGTAAACAATGAATACAGCTGAAAATTTCACCACACATTAGGGACATATGTACCAACACAATAAAAAAAATTTTTGACCACCGGACTCTCCAGACGCGCGCAAATTAAAAAATTCCGGGAACTTTTTGAACAGACCTCGTACACACTGGTGTATCACTCTAGTGAAATGCCATCAGTCCATGTAGAATAGTTTAATTGGCAAAACAACTTCCCCGGATAGGAGCTAGCTACGGGTTCGAGTCCCGTTTCTGCGGTAGGTTTTTCGCGGTTTTCATTACATACTTTTATTCGCATGTATTTTTTCCATCTGTTTTCCATGTTAGGTACTGATCAAATTTAAAACAAAGTGGCTTTTTGGGGTAATCCATGTCCAGAAAGTTTTATCGAATTCTGAGAAAGTGCTGCCAACATTTGCCTGAGTTGGCGTGAAATTTCTTCTATTGCGATGAGTTTCTCAGTGAATTAAACTTTTCATTCATTTCTCATCGGAAAAAAGACAACGTAAAATAAGAAATACTTGCAAGTATTGAAACAACACAAGTTAAACCTTGTATACTGGATTTGTTATTGCGAACCAGCCGCAAAACGAGAAGAAAAGGCTGCACGTGCTAAATATGGAATAACGCCTGAAACCAGTTCGCAGTTGTGGCCAGGTGTGGCCGTACCCGACCGGTCGATAGTCTTTCTTGATTCGACTCGCCAAGGTCACACTTTACCGAGATTTAGATGATTTGCGAGAACAATTCCGGATACAATTCCGGCACTTTTTCAAGATCAGGGAATCAGGATTCACAGTCTTCAATTTCAACATTGTCCGGTTACAAACGGAGAAAGCAACAAACAGTAGTAATGCAAACAACATCAACTCAAATCAGGTTTCCGCAACACAACCTGTATGCCGCAGTCAGTCAATAATACCCGAGAATCAAAGAACGAAAAGTGTCTTATCCACACGATGGGTAACACTCGCAATCGTAAACCGCCGTCGTCGTCGTCGTCGTCATCATCACGGCCAATCAAGCAAGCAAGCGTGGGGACACACAACACAGCGATCGAAATACGACGAATGAACGCTCGCCCGGTTCCGAGAGGAAAACCAAGGAGAATACGGAAAGAGGTCGTTAAACCTAACGAAACAACAGCAGAATGGTCGATGATAAACCGGTGGAGCTAGCTAGCCTACCTTCAGATCCGGATGGGCAGCGACGATGGGAATAAAAATAACGCAAAGCAACTCTCGAACGAACGAAGGAAGGAAGGAAGGAACGGGAAGGGAGTTGAGCAAGTTTCCTTCATGTTTGCAGTAAACATTAATGAATTGGACTGCTGCAGCAAAGGTGATAATGGTGTTGCAGAGGAAACATAGAAATATTGGTGCGTGACGTAAGGTTTGACGGGTTCGCTGACGCACCGCCGCCATGGTGACGTAGGCTCTGCTTCATTTTGCTGCCAGGCAGACAATGGTCACTTTGATTGAATCGAGGTAGGGGGATTTTCTAGAAAACATTTCCAACATGTGAAAAGTTAATGCAAATGCAAAATAATAGCTGATGCTGGAACACCTTGAGACGAACTTTAGTAAAAAGGTTCCATCCCAAGAGATTGCAACTTAGACTGCGACAGTCAGAGCAGTTTCAGCCGTTTCGGTTTCCGTTAGTTTCGAACTAAGGGAAAAAAGTGTTCACCGGGGTTGTATGTACATAAGTCCAGAGACTGAAGAAACCAAAAAAACAGAGTAAAGTTTGTGCTTTTGTTTCACGTTTTACCATCGGATCGCGAGCCTCGAAAGTACATACTCTCGGAATGCCGGATGATGACGGTTGTTAAGGGGACCCGGACCAGGAAAGAGGGAGTAAGGATTTCGTTTGCGAATGATAGCTCCCGGGTTCCGGGTAACCCGAAACAGAACATACAATATGAGTCGACAATTTATGATCGTATTTTGGGCTATGTTTACTAACGTGAACCGGAGCCTCATGCTGGATAACGAATTTTCCTTTCACGCCCGCATATATACAGGAATGTTGATAAACCGGAGCTGTGAAAAGTATAAAAACACACAACACTTATCATTCTCAGATTGAAACCGAGATTCCAAGCATGCCCTACTGAAAATCATCCTGCAAGCAACATACGATGCTCTATTGTTTTTTTTTTTTTTTGGTTTTTGTTCGGTTCCTTTGCATCTTCCTAGTCTAGCCTATTTAGTACTTCATTTAGTCTTGCAAGCAGCCGGTGATTTCCAGCCGGTCGTAATCTCTATTCACCAGTGAGCACAAGTTAGCAAAAGCTGCTGAGAAACCTGATGAGGTGCATAGTTGTTGTTGTTGTTGATATTCACAGCATAAAACTTATGCCTTCCCCCCCGAAAACTGACCTGGAGAAAGCAGTCATAAATAACGCAAACATGTAGTTATGTACATAGATGCCGTTTTGTTGTAGTGTAGTTTTTTTTCTCTTTTTTCTCGATTAACATTGGATACGGCAGCAGAGAATCCGGACGATGGCGCCACCATCCTAGCACCCTCATAGCATAGTGGAGTACATAGACGATGGCAATGTAGTTATGAGTCTCGAATTTACGAACGAACGGAAGGCGGGGTGGGGGAGGTCTTTGGCGAACAAACACCGAAGGGATCCATTGGCTGGTTCTTTGGTTTTCATTGGCGATGATAGTGTATAAAGATGATCATGATGGTGATGGTGCTGATGTTGATGACGGCAATGGTGTTTATGATGTCGTTGAGTACACTTCGGGTGTGCGCCAAGCTCTCGGATCAGTCGTGAAGATTGGCTATTATCAAATATATGGACGATGACAATGAGAACTGAATAGGGCACATATTTTCCGTAAGTCAGGCGACGAAAGCATTGTACTTTTGCACGGTCCTCACCGGGAATTGATGATCCGAACGTGGAACCAAAATGTCAACTTATGTTGAACCTCGAGATTCTGGCGAATCCATTTTTGCTTCTATCGGTACCAAAATAACAATACCCTTAGTCGCGTAACTATTCCAAAGTTATGCTCCGATACATTATTCCTAATCTTCCATTTTAAAGGGTGTAGGGAATCTAATTGCACCACTTTTAAAGGGCTGTAATAGCGTCATGGCTGCGTAGGAATGGTAACAATCGATTCTTTAGACACGATATATTTCCTTGTTTAACGTTTCGGTAGCGATGAAGCTTTCATTTGCTCGACCACAGCTGCATATTGCCTGCCAAACCAATTTTTTTAAAACTTCGCTTCGTATGGCATGGCAGTATTAGACATTCCGGGAATCTGCTCAAATCTTCCAGCGAAAGCTGCTATATGTCACTATCAACTAGCAAACTTTGCACGATAAAGATTGGAAGCTTATGTCACTGGACTGCTGCCATCCAGCAATAAACTGCGAAGTCCTATGATTTTTTGCAAAGAACAAAAGAATTTATCAATTTATGTTCATGTTAGTACTCTCATTGTTTTTTCACTTCAACAAAGAATAGGAGAATGAGAGAGAAACAAAAAAGTCGCCTGTCTTTGACTGAGCATATTTCTACTTGGACATAGAACTATCAAGTATCTCATTTGACAGACATTTTGACCGTACCGATTACAGTTGACGATTGATTTTAGGAATATATACTAAAATGTCGAATGACAAAACGTCGGTGAACAAAAGGTCGAAAGAACAAAAGACCGAATGCGTCAAATGGTCGAATACGACAAAAAGTCGAAATAACAAAACGTCAAATATAACGAAAGGTCAAATGTAACAAATAGTTGAATAACCATAAGGTCGAATACACCATAAAGTCGAAAGGGACAAAAAGTCGAATATAACGGAAGGTAGAATACAACAGTAAGTCGTATACAATGTAAGGATGAATTCTGGGTGCGTTGAATGGCACATATCCACTGAACATCAACTGTTCAGGGCTTGTATTGTGAATCCTCAAACGAACGAAGCAACAAAAAATATCTGCTGTGAACACTTTGCTTGACATAGCTGAATGAGAGACCTATATTAGAGAGAAACTGGGTGCGTGAGAGTATATGCTACTGAGCAGACCAATTCCCCTTGCCAAGTAAACTGTCTGTGCTCTCAGTCTCAGTTAACACATGAACTAAGCAATCCATGACAATGTAATGAAATGAAGGGTTCGCTCTCGTTAGTATTGTACGAAAAAGAAGACCTTGCCTCACGGTGTGCTACAAGACGCGAAGCAAAGTCATATAGGCAGTGTTTACGGTTTATTTTTAAAAAGTAGGTTTACAGAAATCATTTTTAACATAATGTTCGCATTCCAAGACCAAATTTGATCACATTTCAAACATACTTTAAACATTTTATAGCAGAAGTTTTGCATTTGAGCCCATTTTCAAAACGATCAATTTGTTTTTTTGGCAGTTTACACTGTGTATATATCCGAGAAACACTAAAAGCAATGTTCTTTAAGTTAATATTCATCGGAACTAAAAGTTATGAAACTAGTTTCCTCATAGGCATCTACAATATTAGAACCATTCATCAAATGCTAACCTCATGAAGCATAGGGCATATTCATGAACTAATGAACGAACGAAGCAGCTCTCCTGGCTTGGGTTGCGCTGTGAATTCTACCTGACATACGAATGTGTGTGAATAGCACAGATGGTGAAATCCTTTCGTTCATATTCGTTGCTTCAATTTGCAAGCCCTGCAACTGTTAAACCAAATTAATCGTCAGGGTTAAACCGAGGCAAAGTATGCGGCTCTAAAAGTCGATAATGGAATATAGTAGCAAAATGATGCAACTCTCACTTTACGTAATTGCACTTTACAACACTCACAGATTTTGAAAAGGCAACAATCGATAGTTTGTCAAAATCGGCGAATCCGATTCGCAGCAAAAATAATGTTTTTTCATCTCTCTCAATTTTTTTTCAAAAGAGTACAGTGCACTGGATTTCGCTCACTGTACATAGAGAACAAAGATGTTTATATGATATTCAAGAAAGTTGAAGCATTGGCTTTTGTATCACAAGTGCACGTACCAAAAACTTTTCAAATCATAAAATCTGATGAAAAAATATGTTCTTGACAATCATAAAAAGCTCAGAGCAATGGAAAGTGAAGTAAAGCATTATTTGTTATTATGAGCAAGTTGTTTGAAATTGTGGAAAGGTTTGTAGTAATAGACAACATTTCTGATTACATTACGGATGTTGCAATAATATTAGAAGACTATTAATTACAATATCTATATTCCTTTTGATTCATGAATGTCTTTTTTTCTGTGTTTCCCTACTTTACATGTTCAAAAATAGTCGTCTTTATCATTTTCATAATAACACACGAGCCAATATTCCGGGCAAACGGGTGGATCACAGGTTTGAGTGCCATCCGACCTCGCTACCGCTCGATCGGACCTAAAAAAGGTAAACAAACTATGTTTAAGTAAACCGGGCAAACGAGGCGGTTACAGGTTTGTATGCGAGAGGCCGCACAGGTTTGTATGACAACGGATAAAACATGGATCCATCACTTCCCTTCGGAATCGAAACGATCATCATCTGAGTGGACTACAGCCGATGAACCACGTTCGAAGCGTTCAAAGGCACAACAGTCAGCTGGGAAGGTTATGGCTTCAGTATTTTGGGATGAACACAGTATAATCTTTATTGACTACCTTGAGAAAGGAAAAACGATCAATAGCGAATACTACATAGCGTTGTTAGATTGTTTGAATGCGAAAATCCCTACATGTCGAAGAACAAAACAAACACTGTTTCACCACAGACAATGCACCGAAGCACTAGTCGATGGCAACGATAGTTGAATCGAAAAAAAAAATACAATTCCAATTTCTTCCTCATCCACCGTACAGTACAGATCTGGTCCCCAGTGACTACGAAATCAGCCAATTTCAGGAAGGAATGCTTGCTAGTAGGAAATTCAACTCAAATGAAGAATCAATTGCTAAATGTGAAACCTGTTTTTGAAGCCAACGACAAATCGTAGATTACTTTTCATCGCTAGTGCGCATGTGATGAAACAGCGTTCGACGTTCCTTGATCATAGCCAAGGAACGTCGAACGCTGTTTCATACGGTACCCAATTGCCTTTCGGATCATTCCCATTGCTTTTGAATGTTGGTAGATGGCTTCTTGCGTTTTAGACGGAGCTTGCCTGAGTAGTTCCTCTAATTCTGGGTGCATTTTGCTGACTATTTTCTTGTAGTTTAATTCCGTACACCGTTTACTAATAAAATAAAACATGGGTGTGGCTTCATCTGTTTGTAGAATCTTTAATGGTAGTGTAATTAATCTTTAATGGTATCTGTAATTTTCACACTAACTATGTCAAAATGTGAATTCAGAATTTTAACCATTCACTATTTTAACCATTTTTAACCTTCTAGGAGGTTAGTTACATGGAACCGGTTTGTACTAAGCGCTCATGTCTATTTTTTTTTACGTACTGTCTTCGACTCATCAGGGCATAACAGTTCACGTTGAATTGCCATGTCACTCAACAGTTCAGCACAAACCACTAAGCCCTTCACTAGAGACTCCATTGGTAAAGCCACTGCGCTTAGGTACAATCTAAAGTGTCTCAAATAGAGATAATTTTATGTCAGCTCAGCGGTATAGCTTGAACCGTTGAGTGGTGTGTGGTAGTTCAACATAAACTGTTAAAGATAAAGATTTTATACGAGGTCGGATCCAAATGGAAATCAGACCTTTACTATGAATCAAAGTTCATGAAATCGGTCCATTTCTAAGAAAACTACGCGTGTACCATTTTGAACCTTTTCACCACAATTTCCTGTAATTTCGGGACGGGGAACAAAGATCTGGTATATCCCAAATCAAATATTCTGCACGGAACCCCTCGCGATCGTGAAACAACCAAAAATATTAGTTGTTTTTCTGAATTTGATTGGGTAAAATTTGGTACAACTAATCGATTTTCTAAACTGTAATTTTTGTGTTTTCGATCAACAGAAACGATGGTTGAAAAAAAGATGCTGTCAGTTAGTTAAGACACACACCTTTCAATTTCAATAAAGATTTTAGTTACATCAACCGACCTTGTTATTGATTTAACAGTTATGTGAGTTGGCAAACAAATCGGTTTTATTTGTTTTAGATATTACGATTAGTTATTTCAACTTAAGCAAAATTATTGATTTTGAATGACAAAAAAATATTCCTTATTGATATACGTTCTGATTTTTTAAATGTAAATTCGGTATGTTAAGATATATAAAAAATATGTAATATTTAATATAAATAATATACTGTCCTTTAGTAGTGCTGGTGTCAACGAAAGTATCTAATTGTGACCACTATATTACTTACGAACAAAAAGTCGAACCGAATGCACTGATTTTTATTTTTTGAGCCATTGCAACTTACAGTTCCAACAGATTATATGAATGAATATTAAACATTTTCAATTTAATCACTTTGTTCATACAATTTTTGTACATGACTTGAAGATAACATGATGCTCATTCATTAACATGCATTTCACGATGGAGAATCAAGTTGATTTTCAGACCAAAATTCAAACGCCTACAATTCACTGGGTTCTAGTTTTGGTTAAACACGTTTTGTTAATTGCAATATCTCTAACGGCTATCAGTTCTGTGCATAGCACAACTTTATATCAATCGTTTTTTCTTGTAACACCAGAGCAGTAAAGATGTAGATAATCTGTCATCACACTAATATTCTGACAACTAGTGTTATGATAAAAATTAATTTACTATCATTCAAAAGTTACTCTTCACGATTTTTACAAACGTATAATAAGCGAATTTCGTTTGCATGAAAATGATTAAGAAACGCGTTTGAATTTCAACTAAAGTAATGGTTGATTTTCCATTGCGATTTTTGTTTTGCTTTGTGCTGTTTTTGACATTAGATAGCATTGAAAAAAAAAAACATCATTTTTCAACTACTTCAATATGTGCAAATCAAATAGCAAATTGGTTGAATCAACTAATTATTCGTTAAAACAACAACTGCAAAAATCAAAATTTGCGAGATCGTAATTTTTTGATTGGAGGGTTTTCCGTGTGGGTAACAACTATCTAGACCAGCACAATTGAAGAATTATATGACCAGTTCAAAAGGTTTTGTTCGATTTTTCCAGCATCGAGTGAAGAACCAATGACCATGAAATTGAATTTATAAGCCAGTAATTCCGAAACCGCAAGTCGTATCCAGATAGAATTCAATAGAGTGTGATTTTGAAACCTTAGATTTAAATCTAAGTTTGTAAGAATCGGAAATGCGGGTCGAAAAAAGCAAATGTTGGCGGTTACGTCACTTATACTATTATATTTCCGGAGCCAGAAGTGTAAACCACTTGACCTTCGAACTTGATTCACAACCCAATAGTAGCTTTCAAACGAGTTCAGCCATCTCCGAGCAAAATGTGCTAGGAAAAATCTAAAAAAGTTTTTATACACACACATTTTCCGATCTCGTCGAACTGAGTCGAATCGTATATAAGACTAGGAATCTCCGGAGCTCCAAACCAAAAGTCGGTTTCTTCAGCAATTCTATTACTCTTCTATAGCGATATGAAAAGAACAAATAATGAAATCTTTTCACAGAGACGAGGCGTAACCTTCTCAAATCCGGAGGTATCATTCTGCCATTCATAGAATGACACATAGAACTCTGGATGTGATTAAACACAACGCAGAAGGCAACCCCAATTGAACAAAATTCCGTATAGGTTCACACTGTCCACGGCCAATGCGGTTCAACTTTCGGTCCCCCACCACTGTTGCCATTTATCGCATATCAGCGGAAGAAGTTTTACCGCCCTTTCAAGGGACATTTTTAGATGTCAGATTTGCGATTAAATTGGATTGGATTCATCTCAAGGTTTCAAGACTCAAGACTTCGGGGGCATCAGTAACCAAGACCCGAGAACCGTTCCGACCTCTTCAAGTTTAGTTCTTTAATTTGAAGCTAGACTAAATTTAACTCAATTTACTAATGTTTGTCGGTAGTACAGAAGTAAAAAGGATTATAATATGCAACTATGGCTTTTCACATACTGCGAAGTCTGTTGTTTAATTCAATAACACTGTTAACATGCTACTGTGTTGAGTAGTGGTAACATATCTACATGATATGTGAAATGTGAAAACACTAAAATGCTATTAGAGCGATAAAGTGAGATTCTTGTTCGCAAACAAACCATATCACCATGATATTTATATATTTATGTTCAATATTAAATACATTTTGCAATATTTGAATTTCATTTGTAAAGCATTATTGAAGCATTATTAAAGCACTTTCATTGCTACTATTGATTTTCATTTTATTTTAATTTATTTTATTTGGGAGCAGGGAAAAGCCCGCTGGAGCTAAAATTTACAATCTCTCTCTCTCCACCAGGCATAAAACCTTCTCATCTTTTTATATAAACAGATTACAAAGATCCAACAGATATAATGCTATTTTTGAGCAGTATAATAGCACTATATAAACGTTTATAACTCCACTGCATTTTATCAATTTCTTCACACGATTTTTTAAAGCAGAAATAGTATTGGATTATAATGCGTTGTGGTTACTCGGGTGGACTGAAAAACCAGATTCTTCTCTGTAGAGATTATCGGTAAGTACTCTTCCTGTCATCATTTTCCTAACAGGAAATATTTCATCTTCCGAGCTCCATTGCAGACTGTCATGCGTCTGCATTGAATTGATAATTCGGTTTTTCTTTCCTCGGCAAAATGATGAGCCGATATCGAATCATTAGTTCGCCATCGGAAGAATCGCTTGATTAGGGTGGATCGTTGCTTTCCAAGCAGATACGTACGTAACTAATTTTAAATGTTTTAGATTGACTTCAAAATGAATAATGTAATAATCCTCCATGCTCCGGAAGGCAGTCGTAACGAAAAACGGGAAGCTCAACGCCATGCAACTAACTCTCGTGCTGTCAAAATTACTTTCGACTAGAGCGGCTCTCGTAGAAACGCACCAATTCAGTTCCGCAAACAACATCCAACCATAAACTCAACTGACAGTCAAACTGTCCAACGCAGAAAACACTGGTGGCAGTGATTTAGTTTGTAGCTAAGCACACACAGGACTGCCAATAGCAGACACACCTACGCACCTACGTCTCCTTCTGTTCGGTATCGCAACTAGGATAGCCTGCACAGCAGATCCTGACAGGAATTATATAACGCAGCCCACTGTTGGAGGTAATCGTAGTCGTAGTCGTAGTCGTCGTCGTCGTCGTCGTTGTCGTCATTGTCGTCTCTGCTGACGCTCTGGCTCGCAGTAGGCATGGGCATGTGGGCGGAAGAAAAAGGCTCGTTCCAAGCGAACGACCAACGCAACCGACCAGAGTCGAAGCGTTTGGGTCGATGTACCGTCATCAGCAAGCAACAAAAGTAGGAACGGGCTTCCGGCACATTCGCATTTGCACCAACTAACTCTCTCGTGGGTACACACGCATCGGTCCGGGCGATGCCAAACTAGACACGATGCACTTTTAGTAGGTCCTTCTGTGCCGCCCGCGCGCACACGTCCGGTACCGGTCGTCGTTTTGACCTTCCGCTGCAGCAGCGACCAGCGACATTGGTGGAAGTTGAAAAGGACACCTCTACGTTATGCTGCTGCACTCAACTGAGTGAGGGGGGTGGGGTCAAAAAAAAATTGACAGAGTGGTGGTGGCACACAAAGAGAGAAAGCAAATAGAGCCATGAATTTCGGTGAACGCCATACTAACTGCAGCTCGTTTGCTGGGGATGGTTTGAGGAACCACCGCCCACCAGTATCATCACTGCATTGCACTGCACTGCACTGCATTTCACTGTACTGTTGTGGCATTGTTTTTAGGTTGACGGTTCAGTTCAGGGCTAACCTTCAACCCGGGGACCAGATGCGAGACGCTAGTTTCTTGCATGCAGAGGCATAATAAAACGTAATAGAAGTACTAATGATGCACATTAAAAGGCATAATGCCCACCAGGCCTGAACCGATTTGTAGTGGTTGCCAGTTGTAGTGTTGGTTTGTTGAGGTCCTCCACCACCGCCGTCCGCCGTCGCCTTCGTCATCATCGTTGTATCGTGCATGCTTGACCCGAGAGAAAGCCAACAACAGGCCCCGGCGATCGACGACGACGAAACCGGGGTATGTTCGTCACACGTTGGGGTTGCGATGAAAAACGAGTTTTCAGGGGTAAAGTGTGACTGGCCGCCTGCAGGCAGCTTGTGCTGCACCAGTCTGCAAGTGCACTGTGTGTGCATCGGAATTATCCGGCTGCTAGACGGACCCGAACATTTACATAGCGGGCAGCTACCGGGCGAGTGATACATAGCATAGTCCTTCGCTCCCGCCATTCTTCAGTCTCACCCGCACTCACTGATTTGCTGCATGGTGAGATTTCGAGAATGTGCAATGGCTCTCTGGCTGGCCAAACTTCAGCTTGGTGCTGTATTGGTATTTATGACATAATACCAAATGTACACCGCTTGCAAAACCCAAGTGCCTTTTTGTTGGTTTCCTTTTTCGGATAAACAGGACAAATGCAGCAACCCCCCAGCGACTGGAAAATAAAAAACACCTAAGATTAAAATTGATGGCGATGCGGTCCGGAAATCCAACCCGTAATCTAATGAGTTGCAGTCGGTTATTTGGTTTTGAAATTACGAGAGCATATCTTTTTGTTCATATTGCTAGCTGGGAGCTTGTCTTTGTTGATGAAATAAAAAGATATCCAATGTATGAACAAATTCAGAGTACTACAAAGAGTTCCATTAAATTTTATGTGCGGAATCAACTTTGCTTGCACCGTTTTCTTCCAAAATTAAAGCTTTATTGCAAAAAAGTGCTAACAGATGTATTATTCAAAGTATTGTCCGTCGCTAGCGACAACTTTCTCCCATCTTTCCGGCAATTTTTGAATCCCGGCTCGAAAAAAGGAGTCATCTTTTGACACTATCCATGAAGCAATCCATGTTTCCAACTCTTCGAAGGATTGAAAATGTTGATCTGCCAGGCCGTGTGCCATCGAACGGAATAGGTGGAAGTCAGAAGGGGCGACAGCTGGGGAATACGGCGGGTGGGGCAAGACTTCCCATTTCAGCGTTTCCAGGTACTTTTTGACGGCACCACGACGTGAGGCCGAGCATTGTCGTGTTGGAGGAGGACTTTGTCATGTCGCTCTTGATATTGTGGCCGCTTTTTTTAGCGTGCGACTGAGGCGCATCAGTTGCGTTCGGTAGCGATCTCCTGTGATGGTTTCACAAGGTTTTAAGAGCTCGTAATAAATCACACCGAGCTGATCCCACCAAATACAAATCATAACCTTGGCGCCGTGAATATTCGGCTTTGCCTTCGACGAAGTAGCATGCCCGGGCTTTCCCCATGATTTTCTGCGTTTAGGATTATCGTACCGAACCCACGTTTCATCACCGGGGTCGATTCAATGTAAAAACCCTTACGATTTTGTCTTTGAAGCAGTTGCTCACATACAAATAGACGGCGCTCGATGTCCCTCGGTTTCAACTCGTACGGCACCCAGTTTCCTTCTTTCTGAATCATGCCCAGGGCTTTGAGACGTTTTGAAATGGCTTGCTGATTCACTCCCAACTATTCGGCAAGCTCTTCTTGGATTTGGCACGAATCTTCATCAAGCAATGGTTCTTTGAAGGTTTTTCTCTTCCAACCTTCTTTGAAGGTTTTTTCTCTTCCACCACCATGTTTGTCTTCGACATCGAAATCATTATTTTTTAAACGTTGAAACCACTCTCGACACGTTCTTTTACTCAGAGCAGCATCACCGTAAGTTTCTGAGAGCATTCGAAGCGCTCCAGCTGCATTTTTTTCGAATTGTAACAGAAAAGTACAACTTCCCGCAAATGACGAGAATTGGGCACATAAACAGACATTTTCGAACCACGTCCAGGACGGCCATCAACATCAACTTATGATATCTATAAATGTCAAAAACATCAAGAAATTGGTAATCGAGAACCAACGATTGACAGTCAGAGACCTTACAGGGATCGTTGGAATAACGGAAGGATTAGTAAAAATCGGAATTTAGGGCCGACAACTCTTGGTTTTTGCACCACGATAATGCACCGTCACTCACTGCATTGATTATTCGTGATTTTTTCGCCAAAAATTCAACCAATATCGTACCGCAACCACAGTATTCGCCTGATTTAGCTCCGTGTGACTTCTTTTAGTATAACTATCAAGTTCTGAGTGGTTCTTCAAAGTGGACGGTTTTGTCTATCTTTAGTTCCTTTTTCGCTGTGCGCTTAGAACAAACCGATTTCTAGGAACCATATCCCTAAATGGTTACTAGCTAAAAACAAGCAGTATGCCGTAAATATCGGTTACGTTCGGGACTTCATCAGTAAAGACACTGTTTTTCGATAAAATATAACTGTCTCAAGTAGTAACTCTTTACGTCTGCTCAACGGTTTATGTTGAACTGTTGAGAAGCGTAGCAGATGAACTGCTATGCCCTGATGAATCGAAGACGAAAAGTAAAATGAAAAAAATAATAATAACAAGGGGGGGGGGGGTCGGATATAGCGTTATGGGTAAATCGATGCCTTTCACGCAGCATGCCTGGGTTCGATTCCCAACCTCGTACATAAGGTCAGAAAGTTTTTATGGTCCGGAGAGGCGAATGATCTTAAGGTTAAAACCTTCACAATACACTGAGGTCTCTTTTTACGCGGAGGATACGTACCACGTAAAAAAAAAACCGCGCAAAAAGCCGTGTTACTTCGGAAATACGAGTAAAAAAAACGCGTAACTTAGAAATTCGCGTAAAAAAAACCGCGTAACTTCGGAAATCCGCGTAAAAAAACCTGCAAACTTAAAAAAAAAAATTTTGATGCCAAATATCTTAGAAATGCATGAAACGTCCAGATCTGGTGTAATCTCAAAACATTTTTTTTGTGAAAATCGACTTTGAGACATAGAAAAATTTTGAGACTTTCGAAATTGAAAATTTTTTTTTGATGCCGAACAAAAAAACCCGTAACTTTTGAAATCCGCGTAAAAAAAACCACGTAACTTCGGAAATCCGCGTAAAAAGAGACCTCAGTGTAAAACATTAATATGTGTTCCCCTGACCCTCCGCGATCAATCCAGTGACAAAGCTTAGATGAGAAAAAATGATTCGAACTGAGCGACATTTTGAACACAGGACTACGCGTTTGTTTTCTATATAGAACTGTGAATTTAAAATTCGTCAAATAAGACTGTACAACATTTCTCGACCAATTTCAGGGAAGATTTTCAATTTTATTACACTTACTGCTGAACTCCAGAATTTTATAGCAGAAAAGATTGCAGTCAGGATTGATTGGCTTCGACTTGGATGAAACTTTGCACACATCTTCAGTGTCCAGCGATTCCATGAGAAAACGATATTTGATCTCTCAGAAATTCGTCATATTTTATACAATTGTTCTCCTCCAAAAATATTAGACCCATTTTTTTTCTTTCTTTCTTTTCGTTGGGGTGACCGTTTTCATGTTAGAGTGGTTCAAAAAATGTATTTAATCGTTTTTTTTTTTGAAAAGCTGTTTTTTTTTCAAAAAAATATTTTGATAATCTCTTCCATTTTATCAATACTTTAAATTTTCAAAAAATTATAATAGGTGTATAAATAATCTCTTGCTGTTTTCTGCAGATGGCGTGACTTGATTTTTATTCCAGTGATTTTTTCTTTCAAAATATGCGAAACCACTGTCATACAGCTTCAGAATCAGTATCTGTTATTTAGTTGAAACTTTAACAAGAATACTTTGTTTTACTATGAAAATGTCGAGTTTTGTGGCGAATAGAGTATTTTTTTTTGTTGAAAATTCTTCTTCATTATTTCAATATGAAGAAAACAGTTCGAGTTCATATTAGTCAATAACTACAAACCACTTGCCTAATCTGAAATTTTTTGGAAACAAAGGTTGAACCTTGGTCGTCGAATCACCACAGCCGCTTAGGTGTATTCATTTCGAATCGTCTTAGTACTTTGTTTCTGTCATGACGGTAGTAAGTGAAATACTGACTCGACTCGACAGATGAGATATGAGAACGATTTGAGGCATAAATATAACAAATTCTTTGGGTACTTCGATAAATGGTAAAATGGTTTCTTTCAGAGACGCTTTCTTGTAGAAATTCGGGTTTATAGAATCATTTGTATTTAAATCTTGACAATTTGACTTGACCGATCTGGTGACTTTGTCCTTCGGTTCAGTTTTATGAGGCAATAAAAACGACAGCCTTTGTGTGAACAGAATTTCAGGCAGAATTTTCGTTGGAATTGTATTTTTTTTAGCAATGTCGTCATCCGAGATTCCAGAATCCACTCTAATTGGCTGAAGCGTAACTCAGAACAGTTTTGAACAATTTAGAGTGTAGTGAATGTGTAGCTTATGTGTGCACTGGGTCTTACAAGCCAGTTGTCGTATGTTCGAGCCCCGACCTGGAAGGATTCTTAATGTCAGTAGGATCCATAGTACTAGCCATGCAATGATTCTGTACACTAAGAATCGGCTGCGAAGTCTTTTGAAACAGAAAGGCCCAATTCCACAGAAGGAATGTAATGCCAGGACTTTGCTTTGCACTGGGTCATGCAAACACCAGCTGCTCGACCAATCTAGGTATCCCTATTCGTTCTATCTACGCACCAGGTGAGCAAGTTTTAGGTCTCGCTTCCAACACATTTGGTTTTTGACAATTGACGGATACCGTCACAAAGGAAATCTTCACCTTTTATAACCATCCATTCATCGTACGTCATCGAAAATCTATATAGAACTGTGAATTCAAAATTCGTCAAATAAGACTGTATAACATTTCTCAGCCAGTGTGTGAGTGTCATCCATGAAAAACAGTGATAATTAGAAGGTGCCAAATCTGGTGAATATAGCGGGTGCGGTAATAGTTCACAATCAAGCGTAGTGATTGTTTCTTAGACCACTTTGGCTGAATGTGGGGGGCTGTAGGAGAGCTTAGCCGTGCCTTCGAGTTGTTGACAGTAGCGGGTGTTATTAACTGTTTCGCCGGATTCAAGAAGCTCGAGATACACTATTCCTTTATGCTTCCACCTCACACCTAACATTGTATTAGTTGCTTGTCTTAGTGTTACCAATATTTTTTGCGTTTCGAATTCGTAAAATATATCCGTTTTTCGTTTTCCGATGCAATTCGATGCAAACAAAACTTTCATTCGTAGCGTGAAAAGAGCATTTTGTACTGATTTTTTCGCTTTCCCACCTGTCGTTCGTTCAGTTCGTGTGGAACCCATTTACTAACCATTTGAATGTTTAACATGGCTCCCTGGAGAACAAAAATGGCTTGCCGAATAATATTCTACAGCTTCTTTCTCATTTATCGTGTTTTTGCATCACTTTCGTCCAATAATGATTGTAGTTAGTCATCTATAAACTTTTCCTATTGATTGTCTCGTTTTAGTTGTGTTTGGAACGTTGAAACCAGCGTTCACAAATTTTGACGGTTGGATAATGATAGCCTTCTCATTTGGCTCAAAATTCAACATGTTTATCACGAAAAAGAAGTATGTGAAAAAATATGATGTTTTGAAGAGGGGGATCAAAAACCAACAAAATAGCAGTTTAGGTTCGGAATATGCTTAAATAGATTTAAAGTTCCATCTGCTGACAACAAATAGACCTCCCGCGGACCCATTGAAACGTATAATCGTCATCTGGAAGAAACTAATGCCATATTTAATCCACCGACCATTGCCGATCGCCAGCTGCAGACTGAATCTGCAGAATCGACCATTGCGACCGGAACTCGCCACTACCCTTATGATAATACCCTAGTTTTAAGTTAGTTTTAATTTAAAATAAGAAAATGGCATCTAAGAGCTTAAGCAGTGTGCCTTCAGATATGTTACTATTGAATAAAAAAAAAACAAATAGACCATTTAAATTCACGTTTCATCTTTGACTCACCAGTGCGTAGCAGTTTATGATGAGTTAAAGACGAAACGTAAATAAATTCAAAAATGGTTATAAACAATTAGCATAAATTTGGGGGTTTAAAAATAATTAATTTTTCAATTTAAAATTGAGCCGATAACTATTCTCATATCCTACTAAGTGCAGCACAAATTCAAAACTTCGGCAGTTCTTTTATGATGTTGTAGTTGAAGAAATATACCTTTATGCCAATTGCACTTTTTCTCTCTCGTTAATTGGTGTTCAACGTTTGCTTTTCTAAAAAAACATTGTTCGCACAACAATATCGAATTTGTCAGCTTTTCATACAGTAATCAGTCGAACGATAAAAAGTCCATAGACTCATAAGCAAAGTATTCCAATGTAAATCTATTTTCGACGCAGATACAATAGATTAAACAGGGTTGTCAAAAGATGACATAACTAAGTGCTCACAAATTCTTATCTCATGCCTCCCCGTGATGACATTTGGTCAATAGAACGACATCGACTGGGTGCTATCATCTTCTGCGTTAGTAGCAGAATGAGAGGGTGCGAATTGGTTTGTATGTAAATAACCCATTTGAAATTACTAAAAGCGTCGGAAATCATTTCAACACGTTCGAATGTTTCAGCTTGACAACTGACTCCTAGACTGAAGATTGGTAAGAAGTAGGGCATTGAATACATACTGGAGTATTACTAAGACCGGGAAATGTTCATTGTATACACTCATTTAGGTCTTTTTTACGCGGACTTCCGAAGTTACGCGTTTGTTTTTACGCGGGTTTCCGAAGTGACGCGGTTTTGCGAAGTAACGCGGTTTTGCGAAGTAACGCGGATTTTTTTTATGAGAATTTTCAAAGATATGTGGTTTTCTTTTTTGGTCCTAGAAATGCACGAAGTGTCGATGTCTGGTGTTATCCCAAAATTTTTTTTCGAAATCAACTCTCTGACATCTAGAATCTCGACCTAGATTTCGACGTTTCATGCATTTCTAAGACATTTGCCATAGAAAAACCTCGATTTCGGAAGTCCCAAAGTAGATATTTTTCAAACAATTTCTTTCAAGATAACATGTTTCATGAATTTTTGAAGGCATTTCGAACAAAAAAAAATTCTTATAGTTTTTCGGTTTTTACGTGGATTTCCGAAGTTACGCGGTTTTCTTGTGCGTAAAAAGACCTCATTGTACACCACACTGTAGAACATAAACTGAATAGGCGTCGATTACTTATTATTTGCAAGGGATAGAATGTGTCTGTTCGAATCCATTTGATGCAAACATTGCATTGACGCGGAGCTAATCGATGGAACGATGACCTCGGAACACGATTTGCTCTGTATACGAAATGGGTCATTCGATTGAGTCAACACCTCCCTGAGTCCGGGACTAAAGTTATTTGCATATATAAACAAAACACTTGGAAACAAATTTTTTCTGTAAACCAAGGCTACCAGACAGTGGGGCTTGGGATAGATTAAACACACACAGAGATTTTTGGCAATTGTACTGATACGTATTTAAATCAATCTAATTCTCCGCGCAGCTTGTTAGACTGCATTCCAGTGCAGTATCGGACAATTTGATAGAAGTTGCTAGATCTAAGTCACTTGTGAGACAAGTTTCTTATCCCGGAATCATCGACTGACCCAGGAATATTATTTTCTATAAACCGCCCAGCGCAGCGACTTCGGTCGTCCCTCCTATAAAGTTAGGCTTTCAATTCCACTTACCGGAAGACTTGAGCAGATCCGGATCGACCAGATCGGTTAGGTCCGGTTCCTCGCCGTACCAGAAGATCCACAGTTCCTTGGCGGCGGTCAGCGAGAGCGGCGGATGAATCACCGAGCCACCCGTCACCGGTCCCGGTATGCTCATCTCGAACACATTCTGATCCTGTTCGGCCGGTTTTGGGGCGGCTACCCGGCGCCACACGCACAGAATATCCACCTCGAGACATTTGGAGTAGGATCGGAGCACCGGGTCGTCCAGTGGGTAGCTCGACGCATTCGGCCGTTCACCTTGGGCCAACTTACGCCATTTTATACCGCACAAATCATTCTGTGGTAGAAGTAAAGAGGGAAGAGAAAAGAATATTTTTATTATTCATGAATCGTTTTTAAAATTTTTGTTCTACATCAGAAACATTGAAATTAGTTTAAATGAACCACTTACGACGACCAGCAGCTAGAAATGCCTACAAAATAAACAGACAGTTGCACAATCGTAGTCTTGCACAACGATTCAAACAGACGAATTAGTCTGATACAGTTTCACATAACAGTCGCAAGATTGAATCGCAACGGCACGAGCACATCAAATCCGACTCTGTGCTTTGATCCACCGCTGAAATTCGGACACTCCCGGGTGTTAGTCGATAATCCACTTTTTTTTAATTAAACTTCCGAAATTTCATCACCGCTTTCTCTGGAACGAATGCCACTGGGTGCACGCGACGGAGTCACACGTGCAACGTAGGGCAGCACTCGGATTGGCAAGTCATACAGAAGGATGAAGAGTAGGGCCACCTCTCCTTGCACTCCGCTCAGAGCATGCTGAGAGTACACCAATATCCTCACAAGTGTAAGCTATTTTTCTGACATAAAACAGTAGTATGTAGTAGTGGGAATCGACTTTTTTGTTTTCATCTCATACCGTTCCGATGTTCGTGTCACTGTGGTGGTCCTTTGGGAGCAAGGGTAGTAATAGTAATAGTGTCCATAGACAGCCCGTGCCCGTCCGTCGAGAGATTCAGTGAATAACAAACGTGAGGAAACCCGCTTTCCGACGGCTACCAACAACAAGAGAGCGTGTGAAACGGAACTCAGGTGGCGTGGAAAGGCCGCTGTTTCACCGTTCCCCCTTCCAATACCTATACCTATAGATAGATTAGCAGTGCTGCTGTATGTGTATGTGTGTGTATGTGAGTGGGTAGAGAGGAATATGACGGATGGTGCCTGTCAGTACAGTATGCCCGGTAGAGATGTTGTGTTCCGTTGCTGTGGCAGTCACCACCTCCGGAATGATCCTTCGGTACTCCTCGTTCCGGTACTGGCCCGTTGGTCGACCAGAAACTCTGCTCTGTACTCCACAGGATTTTTGGTAATGGTTGGCGCGGGATTTTTTTTTTAACTGGGGAAGCAAAACTACCATTTCAAATTATCCCGGAAAGCAGTATTTCCACACGAATCAATTTGCTATTTTCATTCGCTGATCCAGGATCACACTTCCGTTTTAAAACTTGCATAATTAATTCCAATCAGATTCAAGAGTGATAAAAATAAACAGAATAGTAGGCGCCACAAAAATTGTTCCAATTTTGACACCCGCCTTCGACCCCTTTTGAAAAGCAACAAATAACGGTTCAATGAGGAATTCTCATCCCCCTTTGACAATAGACAGTTCCGTTCTCCCAACACACATCACATTGGAGATCGGGTCCGAAAGAAATGATTTCCTGTTCCAAATCCAAGCGACTTTCGTAAGTGACAGTACGCTCCAGTAGCTAACGAAATTCACGCATAAAATAAAGATTGAATTACCTACTTTGTCTTCGCCACGATTATCTCACACTTTTTTTCTCTACCTTTTGCTTGCTTGATTTTCCCTTTGCAGTACATATAGTAAATCTCATCCGGCGCGGCTGGCGATTGTTCACCAACACACCGAACCCCAGGGTAATGAGTACACGACACCTCTACAATGGTGGTGAAGTGCGTATGGAAAGCAGCAGAACAATTTAGCATTCAATGTTGCAGCATTACAATGGAGAGCGCGGTGCGCGGTGAAGAATAAAATGAACACACAAAAAAAGACAGAAATAAAAGGTAAAATCAACTCAAACTAAACGGTCTATACCCCCCGTCTCCCTCCTGGTCCTCACCGGGGGTACGATTGTATAACGTAAACAACATCAGCAAGAAAAGAGAACACACACTCTTCTTCGGCAGCAGTGAGCAGCGAACAAACAGCCAAAGCAAAAGAAGAAACCAGATGAAATAATTCGCTCTTCGGAATCCCTGCTTCCCAGTCTGTTCGGACACTTTGCCGCATTTACGACCCCCTCCACCCCGCTTCCTCTGCTGAAAGTATCAGTCAGTATTTCAGGTTTCCTAGCCCCGTTTCTGTCAGTCACTTTTGTTGATGTTGTACAATTCGACAGCGATTATGAGCCACATTTCACAACTACTACCATGTGCCTATTTATCATTTTCTTTCGACTGCATTAGTATCGAGTGTGGGTGATGTGTTTACCTTTTTGACGTTTAAACACATAACCCATAGAGAGAGAGCAAATCGGAAAGGAATGTGCGGTACTAAAAAGCTACGATTGTAAATCGAAGTTGTTTTGATTATGTTATTTCCAGTAGGTGTTTAAGTTGTTTAGTTCGGTCATGATGTGTGACTAGAGATCGCTATTTTTCACTGTTGGCGAAATTTTCAAAAACCAAGAATTTTTCGTTAGATGATAATATTAAATTGACAAACTATTGTAATTTAATTTACCTCCTAGAAGAGCACCCCATTGCTTATATTTCAAAATCGAAACGCGTCTAAAATTTTGTGTACCTTATGATAAAAAAAGAACCGGAATTTTATAAAAAAAGAACGCAAAATTTAAATTTTTAATAAATTTCTTTATTATCGCCTTCAAAGTACTCTCCTCCTGCGGCAATACATGCATGCCAACGCTTGATCCAATTTTCCATACAAGTTTTATAGGCCTCCGAAGGTATGGCCTTTAGTTCACGCAGCGAATTCTCTTTTATGGTCTCTATGGTCTCAATACGCGTTCCCCGCAATGGTAATTTGAGTCTGGGAAGAGGAAAAAGTCACACGGGGCCATATCTGGAGAGTACGGTGCTTGGTTGATGATATTAATTGAGTTTTTGGCCAAAAACTGCGACACAACCAACGCTGTGTGAGCCGGCGCATTATCGTGAAATTCAGCTTTTTTGGCACCAGCCGAGAAGCGACGCGTTTCAAACCCAAAACATCAGTTAAAATGTGTTCGGCTGATCCTTAAGAGATGCCCAACAACACAGCAATCTCTCTAATCGGTACAGAACGATTTTGCAACATGATTTGCTTTGCCAATTCAATGTTTTCTTCAGTAACAGATGTTGTTGGGCGGCCAGGGATCTCATCATGATCCAAGCTTGTACGACCACCTTTTGAAGCGTTTATACCACTCGTATGTCTGAGTTTTTCCTAGACACGATTCATCAAAGGCCTTTTCTAACATTTTCAACGTTTCGGAACACTTAAATCCATTTGCAACACAAAATTTGATGCACGCACGTTGTTCTAAATTTTCATCCATTATAAAAATTGCCACACGAAAATTTTTCAACTTCTTTGTATAGACGCCAAACAAAAGCTAATCGTACGATATGCGTCAAAATTTGACAGAATGTGTATAACAGTGTCGTGTTCTCTCAAATAAAAGTTTACCGATTGGACAAGCGCAGGAATTTTAAAATGAAAATTCCGGTTCTTTTTTATCATAAGGTATCTCTGTTCGTCACTATCCGCACAGCTATTTAAGGTTTTTTTTATTCTGCAATCGTTTGCCTATCTGTGCGTACAGTAAACTATGTCCGCAGAAATCGTTGCTGTCGCTGTGCTGTATCTTCAGCTACTTGAGTTCATCGAGTTATCCCTAGTTTATGGATCTACTGTGATGAGTAAAGGAAAGATTGGTTGGGATCTACTAGGAGATTTCTAGCCCTTGTTATCTTTCTCCGGACAGGATTAGTCGTTAGAGGCCACAATTGCAAGAATTTTTCCTTTTTCTAATTTCAGATTGTTTGAACGCTTCAAATTTGGTTGTTTTTTAGGCTTTCTCATATAAAAAGGCTATGCAATCACTGTGAAAACCAACTTCTGAACCTAGGACCAGAGGGGCGAGTGTCATACCATTCTACTCAAAGAATTGAGCAAACGTCTTTCTCTTCCTTTCTCTCTCTCTCTCTCTCTCTCTCTCTCTCTGTAACAAAAATGTGCACTCGATTTTCTCGGAGATGGCTGGACCGATTGTCACAAACCTATATTAAAATTATAGGTTCTTGGTTTGGGTCCAAGAGCCCATTGCTATTGAATTTTACTCGGATCGAACTTCCGGTTCGGAAGTAACGGGGTAAAATGTGTTAAAAAAATAAAGAAAAACTGCTCTCGATCTTCTGAGATCGCCCAACCGATTTTCATCATCATAGATTCAAATTTAACTAAGATTAGTCGATGACCAAATGCGTCAATTTTTGGTATACCGGATCATCGTTCCTGATTCAGGAAGTACCGGGAAAATGCTCGTGATGTGATGTGATGTGAAGTGAAGCCACAATCAGTTCTCGGACTTGCCAGTGGTTCCGGGTAGACTTACAGTAGCCCCGATATGACTCTTCTGACTATAGCTGTTACCGAAAAGCGAACTAAACTTACGGATATGTAAGCAGAGTCACTCATATTTCGCGGCAATAAAAGATGCTCCTTCAACCATAATATCCAGTGAATGGATGAAGTATATTGCTATACACGCTTGAAACCGCCTGATGGTTTGTTTGAGAAGGGCGCGTCAGACTCAATTCAAACCTTCAGGAGGAAACAAGTATCTTTCAAGTGACTTGGACTGGCTATCCACAATCCCTCGTCCAGTCATCAATTCGTACGATGCCCTGATGCTTCCTTCCAATACATTCCCATTATAAATGTTTTACTTTAATATAATACAATGTAACAAAATGTAATATAATATACAATGATATAATATAATTAATTAAAGTAAGGTTCGGAATTCGTATCCAGAATTCTCATTCCGGAATAAAATTCACATTTCTGAACCAAAATTCAAAATACGAATTATAGATCTGAATTCCGGAATAAAATTTGAAACTAACTTCTGAACCTGAATTTAGTTTCAGATTTTACTTCTTAAATTTAGTTACAGAGTGGAGTTCCTGAATTTAGTTTTTGTGTTCATTTCCAGAATTCAGATCAAGCATGCTGGAATAGAATTCGGAACTTGAGTTTTGGAGCTAGATTTTGGAACTGAATTCATTGCCTTAAGGTGAATTAAATTCAGTCAGTATTCAGTTTTAGAGTTGAACTGAGTTCCAGAAATCTAGAATCAAATTTATGAACGGAATTCTTGATCTGGATTTCGAACCTGAGCTCGGTTCAGAATTTAGTTCTTCAAGGGGGGATTCAGTATAGATAAAGTAGATGTTTTTCTAGATCCCAACGTTTCTGTTTGATTTTTTTTTTATTTTTGGTGGTTGTTCAAAGTGAAAACAACGATTTTTCACGAAAAAAAATCGCAATTTTGTAGCTGTAAAACCTCACCAAAGTAACAAACAGGGAAAAAGAAAACGTTGGGGTCTGGTTTTTTATATGTAGAAAGTGTGTGAAAAATTTGAAAAAAAAAATTAGTTCAGTAGTTTTTGAATGACGTTGGACACGGACTTTCAAAACCTGCTTTCGAGAAAAACGCGTTCAAAGTTTTTTGTCTATAAAATCAATGGAAACAATTTAAAAATTCTTTGCAGTATGAGATAAGCAAAGATAAAGGCCCATAACTTGCCGAGTTTTTCTCCGATAGGCCTGAAAATTTCACAGAATATTCTTGAAATGTTTTACTATGAGAAAATACAAAGAAAATAATAAATGATTTTTCAAAAGTGTTACACCCTACCCGCCCCTTAATTCAGTTCCAGACATGCTTTAGTATAGATGGATCGTTACAATTCTGGATGCGAAGCAATGAAGGTTGCAAAATTCCTCACAATCAGTCAACTAATACGAACGATTATTGATTTTCGGAAATGTGAAAGAAGTATGTCAGTTTTGTCCGTAATCACGTCCTCCAGTTATGACTCTGACGTTACCCATCCGCATTTTTTTCGATCACCGACTATTGACAGACATCGTTTTCATTCGTTTTTGTCTTTCTCATATAGGAAGGATATGCTAACATAGATTTAAATTGAAGGCCTTCTAGGCTCGATTCTCTTAAAGCTGACTGAACCTTTTTTAACAAATTGAAACTTTTGAATTTGAAATTTCAATAGATTCAAAGGAAAAATTTTAAAGGTCTATAGAAAATTTCTGACTTCCGACTTCCGGTTCTGAATTACTGGGTGATAAGTGTGAAACTGTCAACTTAATTTGTATTAAATGTAACGTAAAAACCTGTTTTAATCCACCTAGTGGTGTAATGACCTCTTTCTCATATAAATCATACTATCATATATAATACAGCAGTATTCTTCAAAATAATTTTCTTCGATTCTTAAAAGAATAATCGAAATCGGTTTGCTGGTTGGACCGTCTACTGATAAAAACTATCAATTGGAGTAGATTTGAGATCGATTTAGAAAACTTTGTTCGGTTTTTCGCCCTTTTCAGTGATGGTATAAAATTTTTAACACACTTTACCCTATATTTCCCGGATCCCGAAGTCGGATCCGGATGAAATTCAGGAATTTCGTATGGGACCTCAGAACCTTTCATTTGAACCTATGTTTGTGAAAATAGGTCACGCCATCTATGAGAAAAGTAAGAACACATATTTTCATTGTTATGGACATTTTACCCCATAACTTCGGAACCGGAAGTCGGATCCAAATAATATTCAGTAATTTTGTATGAGACCACAAGACCAAATTAAAATCGGTTCAGCCATCTCCGAGAAAAGTGCAAGAGAAACGTAACATACATACAAAACGCGTACACACACACATACACACACACACACACACACACAGAGAGAGAGAGAGAGAGAGAGAGAGAGAGAGAGAGAGAGAGAGAGAGAGAGAGAGAGAGAGACAGTGATTGCTCCTTCCTATTCGAAAATGAGAAAGGCAAAACCAGCAAATTTCTTAAAAATAATTGTAGTTCACAGATCTTGTCAGTATAAACTTAATAAGATCCCAGGTCTCCGATTCCGGAAGCAGTTGTTAAAAACTCCAAAATTGAATGCACAATGACTGAACCAATTTCACAAACTTAGAATTAATTGAAATGTTTTGCGGGCTTTCCATTTTTATTTAGATCCGATTTCCGGTTTCGGAATTACAGGATGTTTAGAATCAAAAATTTCAAACCATCTTATAAAGTGATGCAAAACACTTAAAAACTTTTCGAAGAGGCTTCATTTTTGAGGTCTTGTGTCTTCGGCTATACCGATCCGTGGTTTACGGTTCCGAAAATATTCCTCGAAGACTTCTAAGATGGAACTCGTTTTGATTTCTCAATGATGGCTAAACCGACTTTTACAAACTTAGGTTCAAATAAAAGCTTTTACGATATCATAGGCAACTGTTAAATTTTATTCGAATGCGACTTCCAGTTTTGGAATAATAGGAAGATGAGTACATATTAAAAATTTCATGCCGTCCTTTAAAATGGAAATGCAAAAAAAATCCACGGAAATATACAATTTGTAGACCACTAGAGCCGAACTGGGAATTCTCGTCCCGTGGTCTGGTTCTGGAATTACCAGAACTAGCGATTAAAATCTCCAAAAAGTAACAGTATATTTGGGGAAAAATAGTAAAGTGACACTTCTATCATTATAACACTAGACGGATGCCAACAGGTTATTTTTTGAGAATTATGTTAAAAACTTAATTTTTGCTCGCTAAACCGATTTTGTTTTGAGTTCTTCGGTTTTTTCAACCGTGTTAGAAAATATTTAAAAAATTTACCTGGCATCCCTGCTTTCGAAGTCGGGTACCAAAACCCAATCGGGTTTCGGTTAGCGATTAATTCTCAAAAACCTGCAAATTGATGTAGTCTACTCAATTATGTTCAATTTTTCCACTATCTTAACTATCCGTAACTCCGGAGCCGATATTCTGATCTCCAGTTTCAGTCTAATGTCCTTAAATTTTTATACTAGCATCAGGGAAAATTCTTTAAAAAGCCCATGGTTTGTAATCGAATTCTAAAAACGTGCTTAATCCACCTAGCGGTAAGATGATATCTTTTCTTTATCAATCCGCATGAGTTTTTTGCATGAATATTCTTCGGTGTTTTAGTTCTCATGACAGTATTTTAATGACCGTTGTTTTAAGCGGCAGTTTGAGAATCTTAAAAATACGGTTCGAATTTAAAAAAAATCATCATCCTGTAATTTTAGAATCGGAAGTCAGAATTGGATAGATTTAATAATTTTGTCTTTGTCGATTTGGCTTTTTTTGCGAAAACGATCGAGCTTTGAGAAACGATTCGATACTGGAACCGGAATTCGAAAATCGGTGTAGCCGAGATCGGATAAATTCAGCTGAGTAGCTGTATAGTTTACATTTGTTTCTTAATATTTGAAAATCAGTGTAGACATCTTTGAGAAAATGTAGTGCGAATTAAATATGAATCGAAAACTGAATTCCACTAATACTAAAATAAGTTTATTTGGTTATCGACTATTCAAATCTGCATATTCGATAAACCTGGATATTTGATGTGAAATGGACATTTTATACTAATCACCAAGTATCCCCTAAACCGGAAGTTGGATCTGACTGAAAAGCAAAACGTTTTATAGTATCTTAATATTTTTCATTGGAATCTTAGATGATTCCTAGATATCATTTAAATCTTAGATCGGTTTAGCCATCTACGAGAAAAATGAGTTACACCATTTTAATTTCGTTTCACATATCATCATATAGTTCTGGAACCTGAAGTCGGATCCAAATGTAATACGGGAACCTTGTTTGGGAGCATACGACTTTTCGTATGAATCTGAGTTTGTAGAAAACGGTTGAGTCATCTCCGAGAAAATTGAGTGAATTTATTTGTCACACATACATTTGCTGATCTCGACGAGCTGATTCGAATGGTATATGGGTGTTATGTTCTTTCAGCATTTATTGCTGTAAGTAGAGTAAATCAATATAATTATGGAAATATTTTCAACTCGAAAATGCTGCCATCATATGGTTTACATATGTCACATTCTAACAATTATGTTGCCAAAAACGAACCGTGCTAAAATCGGTCCGAGGCAAAATGTCATGAAAAAGAATGCTGTACACAATCGTTTTTGGTATGTACTTAGAAACAATTGTATGAAAAATCGTGTTCCACGTTGCTACCAAACATTACTCTGTCATTCAACGCTCAAAACTCTTATCACTGGAATAAAGCGAAAAGTCGCTTACACAAAAATATCGATATCTCCGTTAAAATTGGACGGATTTTGACAATCTAGGCTCGTTGGATAGTTATTACCGTGCAAAATCTAAATCTAAAATAATATTCTTTTTTCAAGGTCAATTGTGACAGATAAAATTTTGACATAAAACTTCGTATAACTCAAAAAGTAAACATCTGATCTCAAAACTATCCAATAGCGTTCTGGATGACGGGTAGACCTTTCAGTTGCGACTAGTTTGATCAAAATCGGTCCAGCCATCTCTGAGATCTCGACCTCTTAGTTGACAACACACATACAGACAAACACACACACACACACACACACACACACACACACGGACATTTGCTCAGTTCGTCGAACTGAATCGATTGGTATATAACACTCCGCCCTCCGGGCCTTGGAAAATTTTTCTAAAGTTTGAGCGAATTCTATACCTATTTTTAATATATATATAAAAAAGGTAAAAACCTGGTTTAATCCACCTATGAAGTAATGATGTCTTCATCATATAGCTCATGCTTTCATAAATATTACTATGGAATTCTACAAAAAACTTTTCTTTGAGTCTTAAATAAGAACATAAAGTTTGTTTGAATGTACGCTACCATAACCATTTAAATTTAGAATCAGTTTTGAGTTTGTTGGAATTCTTCGTTTTTATAAACTGCTAATGCATTGATGAATAGAAGACGAAACGTAAATACTATTCAAAGTGGTTTAGAGCACTTAGCATACAATCAGGAGTAATATTTACTTTCAGTTTTGGGTCAAAAAACTGTTCTTCTCCCAGAACGCCCAGTACTTGACTAACGTAATTCGGACGATTCGAGGGAACAACTTTCGATTGAAACTTGCAAACAAACAAACAAACAAACAAATAAACAAGCGTGTCAGGAACCGAATAAGCTCAATTTAATTATCTAATTGGTATGCGAGAAATGACGATGACTCTCCGGACTGAACCCCTCTACCAAGAGGCCACTGGGAGCTACGTTTGAACTGACGGGCACATTACTCTTCTGTTTTCCACCACCAACCATTCTATGTAAATAGCCGAGCAAAATAATAAACAATCGCCAACGGTGGTGGGTACACGAAGGCGAAGCGACGGAAAGCACAGTTATAGTCGTAACAACAACAACAACAACCAAAACAAAAATTGCTGGCCGGGTTTGGATGATGCAGCTCCGGTACGAGGACGAGGAAAACTAACGCGAGAAATACCCACTTGAATGACTTTTTTTTCTTCGGTGTAACATTTTCATTTAACCGCGATACTATACCTATGGTAGGCGGTATGGGCGCTTGTAGTGCTTCCCCGCCCTCTTTTTCGACGAATACTTCACCGAATCTGTGTTGTATGAGGGAATGACGCAGCGCCGCCGACTAACCAGCAAACATTATGATAAATGCGCGGTGTTGTCAAATCATCATTATTTCTCGAGTATCGCACATGAGCGAGCATGCCGATGTGCGATCGTAATCAAGCGAGAGGCGGTGATACGTGATAGTTACTAACTAATACCAAGACTCTGGTTCGAAACACGAGAAAGGAAAATTTTAAGATTCAATTTTTGCTGCTTTTGTTAGTGTCATGAAAGTGTTTTTTTTTTTCTTCGAACGGAATCCAAATCAAAACTATTAAAATCTAGAAAAGTGTGCTAGATTCATCCACCACCCGAGTGATCACTCACCCACACTAGTTAGCTAAAAGTGCGCTCGGTAGAAAACAAAAAAAAAAAAAAACAACGGACTGCAGCAGTAGCAGGGGTTGACATTGACATAAATTGCATTATTATACTCAGCAAAAGAACGAATGATTAGCACCCGCAGCAAAACCCGCAAGGGTGCGGCGGTCTCTCCTCTGCTGGCCGTCAATGAAATGTTGAAACAAACAACACAACTACTCGGTTGCGTTGCGGTTACAGAAATCAAAAATAAATACACGTGACCAGTTAAACGATGCGTGTTTGCCGTGTGAGGCTGTATGTGAGCGGGTGTACGTCCGCGAGTTCACTAATACGCAACTGCGGTTAGTTCTTCTGATACAAACGGGTACAATGTTGATGATCTACTTTTACCCCAAGTGCAGATGAGTCAGGTAAGGCACACAGCACAGTGAAGCAAGCTAGTTCGAAGATTAGTTCAGTACTTCGTTTTAGCCGTATGATTTCTATTTGAACTCGGGTCCGTTGGTTCCGAGTATAAGTCACTGATTTCGCAAGTCAATTAGTCGATCGTAGGTTCGAGCCCTGACCTAGAACAACATTTAGTGGGTCAACAGTACTAGGCGTGTACTGGTTCTGTACACTACACTACGAAGTTTGTTGGACCCAAAAATGGTCGAATCCCACGTAAGGAATGTGATTCCAAAAAATTGCTTTGTTTTCCATTATGCACGTAAAATGGAATTTATTAAATTTGAGGTAATTTTAAGATATCGCCAGTCTCAAACAAAATAATAAGTTTACAGCTGTTAAAACAAACGGGTGGTAAAAACCTCTATAATTCTCAAATGTCCTAATCAGGCAAACGTTAGAAAAGAGTTTAGACGAATGTTTGAGTATGGTTTTAACATACTGGCTTGCTTTAAATTTCCGAATGGGTAAGGCTAAAACGGGACCACTCCGAAATGATCTTGACCGGGTGCTCTTGTCGAATCAAGTCACCTTCTGAGAAGTGTTTCACCACTTCTCCATAATCGCTCAATTAGCAGAGCAGTTGCGTTTCTACGCGTGAGGTGTACTTAGAATACAATTGGTGTAATTTGATCACTATGTTCCATCAGACTTCGCAGCCGAGCCTCAGTGTACAGAATCATTTTGCATGACTGGTCGGGATTAGCATATTTTTACCCAACACCTGACTCGAACCCAAACCCGAACTCGACGGATACGGGTCGGGAAAAGAGATGGACGGGTAAGCAATTTCTTAAACCTGAACCCAACCCGTACCTGATCAAAAATAAAATACTTTCAGTCGGTGGTGAACAGTCGTTCGCACCGCACGCGTATAGCTCTTGGCTCCTGGAAATTTCTTCTGGCTACCTAGAGTCTCATTGATTCAAGGCTTCAGTCTTTTTCAAGGCTACCTGAATCACTAACAGTCTTTTTAAAGACCAACAATTAGTCAGCCTTTCTCAAGGCTATACAAAGAATGATATTCTAATATAATCAGTCTTTTTCAAGACTAAGAAATTATTCAGTCTTTTTTAAGGCTATTCTTCGAACTAAACAGTCTTTATTAAGACTAACACAAAATCAGTCTTTATCAAGACTTTTCCAAACTAGGAGTCTAATCGAAGACTAATTTAGCCTAGTTAACTTAATTTCAAAAATGCCTGCGTCCAACCGAAAAGACAACAAGCCTAAGGCTAAAAATAATTCAATACGGAATAAATCACAATCCGTTATTCAACATTTTTCTAATAACATTCACGATCTTATAGAATCTGAATGTAAAAATAAAAGACAACGGACGGACTTCCCTTCCGTTGATCCTATGCCGTCTAACAATATTTACGAGATTCTTCCTGAATCCGATTGTAGCGACATAGAAGAAAATTCTTCAAAAATTCCCAAAATGGACGCATGTCGTTCTGGGAAGAAACAACAATCTATGCCACCAATGACGGTGATGATTTCCGACTTCAAAGCATTCCGGATTGAGCTTTCTACTTTTCTCCCGGAAGTAAAAGTCTCATTTCAAATCGGTCGAACAGAAGAATATCGAGTCTTGGTTGATGGATTGGAAGATTACGAACGTCTTATTCGATATTTGTCCGAGAAACTTCATTAATTTTATTCATATGATATAAAATCAGACAGACCCTTCAAGGCTGCCTTGAAAGGCTTATCAAATGATGAAAGTACTGATGAAATTAAAAATGAACTAAAAGAATGTCTTTGTTTTGCCTCTTCCCAAGTAATACTTATGAAAAAAAGAGAGCGAATGGTACTTCTAAACCACGCTCTGGAATTTCCCATGAACTTCACCTAATACACTTTAATCGAAGTGGTGTAAACAATTTGAAAACTTTAGAAAAAGTACGTTTAATTTCCCACATTAAAATTCATTGGGAACATTATAAACGGCATAATCGTATTGCAAACTTAACGCAATGTCGTCGTTGCCAAGGCTTCGGCCATGGAACCAAAAATTGTCATATGGATATACGGTGTTTGAATTGTGGTAAATCGCATTCGAAAGACGTTTGTCCAATGAATGAAACCACTGATAAATTTTCATGTTTAAATTGCGATGGAAATCATAAATCCAATTATTTGAAATGTCCTGTCAGGGAAATAATTTTAAACGCTCGTTCGCTTAGACAACAAGTCAAATCAACGACCTTAAATTTACAGAACATACCTGAAAATCAAAAAACCGTTACAAATGCCACGCCCATTTCTTGTAAGGCATTTATTTGTTCGAATTTAAAACAAAAAAACAGGTACGCCTACCAATTCGTCTTCTAACGAAAACAATTTATTGACAGGTAGATCGACCTCGTCTTCATCTTCTTCTAATGACAGTTATGCTAGTATAACAGGTAGAAATCTACCACTTAATTCTTATAATGTAAATAATCAAAACACAGGACCGCCTTGCAGTTCATCTTCTAACGAAAACAATTTATTAATAGGTAGATCGGCCATATCATCTTCTTCTAATGGCAGTCTACCTACAAATATTCCTTCAATGTCATTCGCTTCTTTAAGTGAAGTCGATTTAGGCGATATAACTGAAAATAAAATGATCTACCTACAAGATTAACTTTTTCAAATGATCATCCGAATGAATTCGACTTCATCACTTTTTGAAGTAATTCAGATCGAATGGAAATTTGGCAAATAATATTATAATGAATTGAAAATTTAACAGTGATGTTAAATAATTATTTGAATATTTTAAATTGAAATGGTCCATCTTTAAATCGAGTGAAGATGAATTTTATAATTTTCTCAAAGTTCACAAAATTCATATGGCCATTGTGATAGAAACTTTTCTTAAACCAAATGTCAAATTGAAAAGCAATCCTCATTATGTGGTTCATCGATTTGACAGGTTTACTGGGATGGGTGGTGGAGTTGCCATTGTTGTCCAACGGCAAATTAAACATCGAATTTTATCTATATTAAAGTTATTAAAATCTTGGGAATCGACGTTGAAACCATTCATGGAATTATTTCATCGCTGGAGCATATTTGCCATTCCAATGCACCGACGAACAATTAAATTTCTTTAAAAGCGATTTGCAAAAACTCACAAGATATCGACCGAAATTTTTCGTAATAGGGGACTTAAATGCTAAGCATGTCCAGTGGAATTGTAGGCAAAATAACAGTAATGGTAAAATACTTCATAATCAACTCTCAGCTGGTTACTTCACAGTTCTTCATCCCAGTAATCCGACTTGTTTCTCTTTCGTGAAAAACCCGTCTACAATTGATCTGGTTCTAACAGATCAAAGTCACATTTGTAGTGAACCGATTACTCATGCTGATTTTGACTCAGATCATCTTCCTGTAACATTCAGACTTTCCAATGAAGCTTTAATTAATCCAATTAGTTCGATATTCAACTATCATAGAGCTAATTGGTTGTATTACAGATCTCACATTGAAAATCATGTGGATCATGAAACTATTTTATAAAATTCTGCGGACATCGACACAGCAATTGATAATTTGAATCATTACATTATCGAAGCTAGAAATCTTTCAGTTCCCAAAGCTCAAACTGGATTAAATTCTCCTATCATCGATGACAATCTTCAACTGCTCATTCGGTTGAAGAATGTTCGTCGACGACAATATCAACGTTCTCGTGATTCTGCTATAAAAAACATAGTTAAGGATTAACAAAAAAAAATTAAACATAGATTTACTCTTTTGCGAAATGAAAATTTCGCTAAAGAAGTTGAACAAATTAAACCATATTCTAATCCTTTCTGGACATTTTCTAAGGTTCTTAAGAAACCTCAGAAACCAATTCCTGCTCTCAAGGAAGGAAATCAAATACTTCTTACAAATGGCGAAAAAGCTCAAAAACTTGCTCAGCAGTTCGGGAGTGTCCACAATTTTAATTTGAGCGTTGTGAGTCCTATTGAAAATGAAGTCTCACTGAAATATGATCATATTTCAACTCAAGTGTTATCACAAGATGATATTATTGAGACGAATTTTGATGAAATTAAATCAATTATTAGGAAACTTAAAAACATGAAGGCTCCTGGTAATGATGGAATTTTTAATATTCTTATTAAAAATCTTCCCGATGTTGCCTTGAGACTCCTGGTTAAAATTTTCAACAAGTGTTTTTCATAAGCTTACTTCCCAAAAAGATGGAAAAACGCTAAAGTAATTCATATCCTCAAACCTGATAAAACCCAGCAGAAACATCAAGTTATCGACCAATTAGCTTACTTTCTTCTATCAGTAAACTTTTTGAAAACAAAATATCTTGTTGAGGATGATGTCTCATATAAATATAAATTCAATTTTTTTACCAGAGCAGTTTGGATTTCGTCATAAACATTCAACTACTCATCAACTTGTAAGAGTTACGAACATGATAAAAGCAAATAAATCTTCTGGGTTACCCACTGGAATTGCTCTTCTAGACATCATTCGACAGTGATTGGCACAAAGGTTTAATAGCAAAAATGTCTGATTTCCAGTTTCCTATTTATTTGATCAAAATGATTCAAAATTATTTAACTGATCTTACTCTTCAGGTTAGCTAACAGAATTGTAAATCTGAATTGCTACCCGTACGAGCCGGTGTTCCGCAGGGTTCGAGCGTAGCTCCAATCTTGTATAATATTTTCACTTCTAATCTTCCAAATCTACCCGTTGGTTGTCAGAAATCGCTCTTCTGTGACGACACAAGTCTGTTAGCCACAGGTAGAAATCTAAGAGTGATCTGCAGTCGCCTACAAAGAAGTTTAAATATTTTCAGTGATTATCTGTCAAAATGGAAAAATAAACCAAATGCAGCAAAAACGCAATTAATTTTCTTTCCTCATAAGCCAAGAGCTTCTTTTCTTAAACCAAACAATAATCACATTCTCAAATCGAATGGCTTGGAATTGACATGGTCTGATCAAGCTAGGTTTAACGTATGACAAAAACTCACTTTCAAGGATCACATTGAAGGAATCCAGACAAAGTGTAATAAATATATTAAATGTTTATATCCTCTTATAAACAGAAATTCTAAGCTCTGTCTAAAAAACAAGTTGTTAATTTATAAACAAATTTTCAGACCAGCCATGCTTTATGCAGTACCAATTTGGTCAAGTTGTTGTTCCACCAGGAAGAAAACGCTTCAAAGGATTTAGAATAAAATTCTGAAAATGATTTTAAAGCGTCCTCCCTGGTTTAGTACAAATGAGTTACACAGACTCACAAATATAGAACCATTAGATGTAATGTCACATAATATTATAATCGAATTCCGACAAAAATCGATACAATCTTCAATTGAATTGATTCGCTCTCTGTATTAGTTATTAAGTTAGTATTTAAGTTCTTTTTCCCCATTACACAATACAAGTAGGTTTAGAATTTTCCCTACAAAAAAATCTCAGAATAGCGGAAGCAAATGATGTCCTCATGGTAACAACCAAATCATATATATAATAGGTCTGATAAGTCACCACTTGTGGCTGAACACCCAATTTAAATCCTAATAATTTAATTTTAACTCATATTCCAATAAATAGTTATTTAAAAAAAATTATGAGCGATTTTATCCACAGCAATTCCTCAAAATTGCGAGTATTTCTTGTCACTGTTTAGTGTTTTTTCCATGCACATGAGTTACTGCACAGATTCAAGAAAAGAACGAATTACTCAACTCAGTTCTAAGATTTGTTGTTCTCTCTGTCACAATTAGCTCTGTGAGAACTTGTATGCATACCTCCAGGAGAGGCATCAGTGACTTTTGCTTATGGCAGTTGCGAACAAATTGCTGTCTCAGTTGTAACGTCGAAACGGTTTCATTGATGAAGTTATTGATAGATTTGGTCGAAGTATATCAATATTTCATTGTATTGAAAAACACAAACGAATATTCATTTCTCAACCATTATTTTTCATTTACAACGAACTGTTACAACTGATTTCGCACAAATGTTTTATTTATTTTGTTTAACAGATACAGTTTGAGATGTATGTAAATATAACGGAGTACCGTTGCCAATTTTTTCCAGTGCATTTTTTCAGGTAGATTTTACTGACTTATGACAAACGAGTATCACAACTCATAATCAAATGAAATTCAGTGGATCACCTGAACCGTCGGCAGAGTAGTGGTTGTAAACAAACGCAAAGGGAAACCAGAACAGCGCGGTATAATTTATTTTACTACAAATCATCAAAACCCGATACCACCACTGAAGTGAAAACAGTTTCCGGTCGCTGGCACTCAACTCATCGCCACTCGGTACAGTGAAGTCCGCATACGTGTGTGGTTGTTTTCGTCGCACCACGTAGATTCCACCCATTCATGGTCTGTTTCTTGAGCAGCTACAACAACAACAACAAGAACAACAACAACAACAGTAGCAACAAAATGTGAATCCTTGATTGGAACCGTTTCAAGTCACGAGCCAACGTACTTGCGGCGATCCAGAGTGCATTGCGGACGAACCGACTGGTCATTCACAACGAAAATTGAACGAATGGTTTCAAAAACGAATGAACATCGCGAGCGAGTGAGAGTAAAAGAGAGAGAAGAAAAAAAAAGCTTATTATTCAATCTCTATTCTCAAGTACCCATTTTACACGAACGACGAGCTACGGCCGCCAGTCGAGTCCAAGGAGGAATTCAAAATCAAAACCCACGAAGAGTGCGCCGCATCGCGAGAGTACGACGACCTGTTTGGGCACGGAACCATGACCGATGCAAGCGAAGACGTACAACCAGGCCACTTCAGAGCAGATGAACTCAGGCGGCGGCGTTGAATAGTCTGGACGGATGGATAGGCATCACCTGTTTAGTAAACGCATACGTATTTAATTACTTTGTCGAGAGCACATTTGCAAAATAAGAGGAGCGAAGATGATGATGATAATGATGATGATATATCATAGAAGTCTAAAAATCTTTTCAGAGATGCAGAGATGTGAAACGATTGAAACATCTCCGGTATTTCTCTTTCGCTACCAAACGGAGTTCATCAAACTTCCCTCACCGAAACGCTACACAATCTCTAATAGATGTAGCTGCATAGGAAAACAACACGGTTGAAGCCCCGGTAATTAAGATACCGCCGAGCACCCTCTACATCCCACATCCGAAAGGAAAGGAAAAATAGTTAGAAGAGAAGACGAGCACACCACCGACGGAACAGCAGACTAGAGAGGGAAGCGAGATAGAAAAGAAAGAAAAAAATGTAAATAAACACTACAGACAGCACAATGGTTGCGTGCTGTTGCATCGGTGCGTCCTTGTTGTTTGGGGGGGAGTTCAACGAATTACAGCTTCTGCTTTATTACGGTGGCGCAGCGCTGTTACGTGCAGTGACGACGGCCGACTTTGACTTCGACGACTACGACTACGACTACGACTATACGACATGCAATGGGAAAATAGGCGCACCAGTGCTGACGTGGTCTGAGCGTGAATGAAATGCTCAGCAGCTTGCCTGATTCTTTCACTCATTAAAACTCGGCGGACGGAAAGCCACACATCGTATCGTGACAGTCGACGGTCGAAATTGGAAAACATTTGCTCTAGTTGATGTGCATGTGTGAACGGACGAAACCGGAGTGGAAGTGAATGATCTTTGTTGAGGATGTCGAGGAGCCGTCGAATTTGCCTGAAACTCAACCTATAAGTTTCTGAGTTCATGCAAAGTGGTTTTGTTTTGGATTTATTTTTCCGGAAATGTAGTCCTTCTTCAACTAGTCAGTACATTAACCCAGAAGAAGTTAGTTCTTGAAGTAATTTTGCAACGCGAAATCGTTCTTTTTGTCTAAAGAGAGTACTACTCTACTGCGGATACGCGGAAACTAAACCTATTCCTTCCTACGTGGGGTTAGTACGGAGGGATTCATAGCTCTACAAAACTGTTGCTACCTATGAAATTCAAAACTATTACAGATGCCCTTCAATACAAGTTTCGAAACAAATATTTCACTGCGAAAATGTCGAATTTTGTGGCGAATAAAGTGTTGTTGTGGAGAGGTCTTCTTCATTATTTCAATTTGAAGAAAACAGTCACCGACAGTAATCGTTTTTTGTCGTGAATACGACTTACTTTACTATGGGGCGCCTTTTCAAAGTTTACCCTCTGAGAGAGTGATAAGTTTTTGATCGTGAATATCTCTTGTTGTATCTAACGAATCAACATAATTTTTGCTACATGCCATCGGAAATATGATCACAATTTTATGATAAAATTTTCAGTTGTGTGACATAATCTCAAATAATCCAAAATTAAACTTTTCCTAAATGTTTGGTGTAAACGAGCATCAAAGAGGATAATTCATAAGGCGCGTTTGCCTTTCTCGTATTTTTAAAGCTCATAGCATAGTGATCTGTGAAAAGATTTATATAATCTAACTACCAATTGAATCGAAATTTTTTAACCTAAACGTGTATAGCAACAGCATTGAAGTATTTCAATAGTACACTATTAAAAAACCTGTCTCATTTGACCCATGTCAACACCAGCCAATCAGAACGCGTTCTGAGGAAGAGAACAAAATATCTGCTGCTGTTCAACAAATCGTTCGAGAAAAATGTTCCGAACAGTGCTTAATATCGTAGTGAGTTCCACAATTTGGTCCTTCTGAAAGGCAGGAATGAATCCCGTACAGCATCCTGATAGTTTTCTACAGCCAGCCCGGCCGGGACTTAAAAGTGGTTGACAGGGTGGCAAGTGAATTGCCTATTCCAGGTTTTTTCCCGGTTTTCCTGGTTTGCGAGATAAAAGTCCCCGGTTTTTTTGGAATAGGATAGAATCGCCTCTTTTTAGTTTTTTTAACACTCCAAATACCAAGCCTAAAAAAAGTTGGAACAGTAACTTCGAGCTGTCATAGTTCAGCTATTTTTCAACGAATCTTAATAAATTTTACATCTTCGAATTTTATGTAGTTCATAGATTGATTCAAAAATTTTATAGCCGATTGACGATTGATTATGAAAAACCAATGAAAATTCAATTTTTCCTGTTCCAGGTTTCTTTCTCGCGCACAATATGCCCTATTTGCTTCCGTACTTTCTTTCCTTTGGCCAACGTCGCATATAAAATATTAAGATGTTCAACTTTACCGAGTTATAATACTGTTGTTAGTCAACCGATTTTCGGAATTTGTTCACTATTGGAAAGGTACTACTTCCAGAAATAAGATTCACTGAAAGAATCGAAAAATTTTCTACCCAAACTTATAATGAAAACTGTAGATATATGACCTCAGAAAAGGTGAGACTTTTTAAAATTATCGTAAATGTCTCGAAAATCAAAGCGATGATCTATATATTTTTATAAATCATTCGATTGCTAGTGATACCAGCTACAATTTTTGCCTAACTACCACACTATCAAAAGAAACACTTAAAATATCGGTGAATTTATAAATATATATAAATATTTCAATTTTTTCACATGTTTCTATGTAAAACGAAAATTAAAACGATGACATTTACATTTTTATGCTTTAAAATATTGGAATCTTGACCAGAAACAATGTATTGATGAACAAAATTATATATCCGTTCAAAGAATCTCAAGAAATTTTGTACAAATTCAGAGAACTTCTATTCTTACAAAAATTTTATCAAACAAAATCACGTCAAACTTTCAAATTTTATGGCACTCCATTTTTTTTTTTTGAAAGAAATCATAAATTTGGCATAAAAAATAAATTTTCTATTTCGGTCCCATAGTCGATTTTTTTCAAAATTTTTTTGTAACGAAACTAGATCTCGACGTTTGAGGCAATTCTAAGACATTTGGCATTGAAAAAAAAGTTCGATTTCGGAAATTTCATAACAACTCATATTTGAAATGCAGCATGTTTACGATTTGATGAATTTACGCATGCGTTGATGAGCAAATAAGTCAGATTATAGCTTCAAGAACGGACTAGATATCGATCTATTTTTTCCTAATAGTGTTCTAAATGCTAAGCATCTCTCGTGAAGTAATCAGAAAGTGCGAGTTCTTTATGATGAACGCTCCGCTGGTTTTTAGCCAGTTTTATTTCCAAATAGCCCAACTAATTTATCTTCTATGATAAATGCTTCTACAATTGATCTAATTCTAGAAGATCAATGTCACATTCCATTACTCAAACTGACTTCAGTATTACAAATTTAGCAATGATTAATTCAATTAGTTATATATCCCACCAACTTCGATTAGGCTAGGATATAGATCTTATATCGGAAGCAATGTGAAACATGAAATTGTTTTGGGAAACATCAATATAGCCATACATTATTTAAATCATTGCATTATTGAAGTTAGGAGTGTATCAATACCAAATTTCAAACTAAATTTAATTCTCCTTCATCTACATCTATATCAACGTTATTGTAATCCTACTATGGAATAGTTGAGGACCTTTAAAAGAAATTGAAACATAAATTCACTGAACAAATCAAACCATATTCTAAGGTTCTCTACTGTTCCTCAGAAACAAATTTCAGCTCTCAAGGAAGGAAATCAAATGGTGGATGAAATCAAAGTCGACTACTTTTCCAATTTTGTGAGTCCGATTAAAATTTCACACCAATATGAGCATAACACAAGTATTGTCTCAAGATGGTCAAACTCCTAAGAATTTTGAATAGTTTTACAAAAAAAAATCCGATGTTATCTTGATACTTTGCCAAGTGTGTTGAATATTTATTCAAAATCTTAATGAATCCAACAGAAGTATCCAAATTATGTTTATTTTCCAATATGAGCTTCCATTGTGCTAAGAATGTTCCTTTCTGATTAATTTAAAACTGCTGTTAAACCCTTACAAAATCTTTGGACGAGACATAGGGATGTTGGCCCAATTTCCAATGGATTGTTCAATATTGAACCTGTATGGGACAATAAGTTGTTTCAACACTTTGACTGAAGATTTCACTCAAACGCAAAATTTGGTATAGTCTCCTACTTTTCAATTGTTGAATAAAAAAATCATAATGCCAACAATTGTTTCTCATATTTGGGCTAGTAATATTTTTCCCGGTTTTTCACTAAAACTCCCGGCTTTTTCCCGGTAAAACCAATTTCCCGACTTTTCCCGGTTTTCCCGATTTTCCCGGTCACTTGCCACCCTGGGTTGAGTACATCAGAAAAAAACCCATCGGCGTCGACGCGGGTTTGGCCAAGCAGTTCAACACCAGCATCGGAATGATTCAACGGATCAAAGTCCGAACTCCCTGAAAACGTACAAAAAACAGAAGATGCCGAAGAACACTCTGGTACAGCAAGTTCAGGCCAAAACAAGAGCGCGAAAACTGTATAACCGGATTCTACAGAATAAAGACGGATGCATCCTGATCGACGACGAAACCTACGCCAAGAAAGACTCTCGAGCGCTGCCCGGACCGCAATATTATACGAAATCGGTGTACCAGGACCTGGACGACGCTGACACCACGGTGGCGATGGAGAAGTTTTGGGCAGAAGGTGTTGGTCTGGCAAGCAATTTGTACCTGTGGTTTGCGATCGTCGATTTTCTTCACGAAGGCCACAATTAACGCCAAGGTGTACGAGGAAGAATGTTTGAAGAAGAGAATGCTGCCACTGTACAGAAAGCATAAGGCTCCTCCACTCTTCTGGCCGGATTTGGCTTCAGCCCACTACGCCAACTCCGTTCTACAGTGGCGTTCTTCGGCCAATTGAAAGGTACTGGGCAATTGTCAAGCGGCACTTTCGGAAGGAAGGTGCAGTGTCCCAAAACATGCCGGAATTCAAAAAAACTGCACAGCTGCCACCAGGAAAGTCACAAAAGTAATTGTGCAGAATTTAATGAAGAATGTCAAGTCCAAAGTGCGAGCGTTTCACAGAAACTAGGATTTTCTTCAATATAATCAGTGAAATGCATAAAAATGTAATTTTTCTACAATATATCGAAAACTGATGTCAAAATTTTTTTTTTTCGCCTTTTTATTCAATAATCAATGTTGCTAACTACTTTTCGATACACTCCTCAATCGAAATTTAAATTCTGTATGCGGCTATTTTTATAGCCGTTAGGACTGCCCATTAGTGAAAAAGCTACAAACGAAATCACGTAAAAAGAAACCTCTTAACGAAAATTGGATCAGTTTGGATTCTATCGCCACTGCGAGCAGATGTATTGTGTGTCGTTTGCAAAGCTAGTTTCGCTTCCGACAAGAGTGATTACGGCACAGCTGCCAGTCGTTTGCATTGGTGAAAAACAACGAAAAGAGGACAACGGTGGAGAGCATCACAAAAAATCAGCCGTTCTGATGGCACTAAAAGTTTTCTAAAGAACTATTAGGATTTCTTGTTCGCATATAGAAGGTAAATATCCTCACCCTGCAAATCTAGAACATTTTGATTAGATTTGTGCATTTTTCGCTGTGTGAAATTCACAGTAATCGAGATCAAGTGAAGCCTTCTTTGTTTTTGCGAAAAATGTGAGAAAGGGGAATGCTTGCATAATTCATACAATTGATCAACTAATTGATATTCGGAAGTGTTAAGGAACATGTCAGTTATTTTCGTATTTACGACATCCAGTTATGTCTCTGACATTACACCCGACTGTTTTTAGTGGAAAAGTATATTGTGAGCATACTCTAACTGAGTGAACGTGTCGGAAGCGGTTTTTATGGTTTTAAAGCGGCTATTTTGATGGAAGATGATGAATTGGAAAATATTAAAATCTTTATAATCCACCTAGTAGTGTAATGATGCCTTTCTCATTTTACATATAATTTCAAAAACATCACTAGAAGATTCTATCGATAATTCTATTTCTAACTTTAATAAAACCAAACACTTTCTCTGGATATAAACTACCATAACCTTTTCAATTTGTAAACAGTTATGTCAAATTAATATAAATTTCAATATGGTAACCCTGCTGGCTATACAAAATTGAACAAAGCACGCTTTGTTCTAGGCGGTGGTGTTCTCTTTTTCCGTACCTGCACGTACCGGTTTTGCACCATTTTGTATGACAGTTTGAAAGTTTTGACACTCATTGCCCTATAATTTCGGAACCGAAAGTCGGATCTAGACGAAAATGCTTAGACAATGAGAGCTTTAATTTGGATTATGATTTGTGAAAATCGGTTTAACCGTTGCTGAAGTGTGAATTCCGTTTTTCGAGCTTTTGTTCACTATTACCGGTTCTTTCGGAAGCGGAAACCGGGGACTTGTAGTTTCAAAGTAAATTTATATACCCACTAACTAGCAAGGTCTGCAAACTAGATGAATTTACTAGTAAGTTTTATAAACATCTGCGTTTCGCTAGCACTTGTGAAAAAATACTTATGAAAATGAAAATTTTTCACATATCGCGCTGGAATACCAAGACCGGAAGTCGGATCTAAATCATTTTTTTCGAGGACTTTTTAAAAAATTTGATATTTTATTTGCATCTTAGTTTGTAAAAATCGATTAAGAAATTTCCGAGAAAATTGAGTGCGTATTTTCTCACAGATTTGCCCATATCCCCCTGTAATTCCGGAACAGGAAGTCGGATGGGACTATAAAACCTTTCGTTTGAATCTAAGTTTGTGAAAATCGGTTAAGTCATCTCTGAGAAAATCGAGTGACATTATTTGTCACATACACACACCGTCATTTTGTGATCTCGACGAACTGAGCCGAATGGTATATGCCATTCGGTCTTCTGATCTCCGTTCGAAAATCGGTTTTCATAGTGATTGCATAGCCTTTCTATATGAGAAAGGCAAAAATAGGCGGTTTTTGCAACGTCGATCCTAGCAAAATTTTGAAATTTTAAACACACAACACTCTCACAAATTCTGGTATCGAGAGTCAGATTCAGATAGACTTAAGGAATTCTGTAGAGGACCAATGGAATTTTCATTTGAAAATCGCTTCAACAATCTCCGAGAAAAGTGAGTGAGATTATTTGACACGCACGAACTCATAGACGTTGCGTAACTCGACGAACTGAATCGACTGATATATGATGGATATTTGGCCAGATTTAACTAGTCGATTTTTTAAACTATTGCATGATCTTTCTATATGCGAAAAGCAAAACTTTCCTTATGATCATCTTCGATTTGTAGGAACCGCTCTACAAATTGAGCTACCCTGGAAATATGAGAAAACCACTAGTCAAAGAAATTTTTTTGAACAAACACCTACACTGTGCAGGATGGATGTTCGCAGAGAGTCTATTTGTGGTTTACCCATAGACGCATTTTGCGACGGATCGTATTCGGAGTTGGCTGCACTCTTACAGATTTCAGTATATTTCCGGAATCAAAAGTAGCTTTCAAATTAGTCAAAGCTTGTAGAAATCGGTTCCGTTATCTCCGAGAAAATTTAGCAGTGAAAAAATGCGTTTTGTCGGTTACGTCATTTATACCATTATATCCGGAACTGTGGATGTGACAACCGAATGTTCATTGAACTAAGGTAGAAGACACACACACACACAGACATTTTCTGATATCGTCGTGATAAGTCGATCTTCCAAAAATTCTATTACCTTTCTATAGAAAAAAGGCACAAAATGGAACGTGTTTTTTCCACCTCCACTTGTGAATTGCAAAAACGAGATCCATATTCAGTCGATAACACAAGTAGAACTACAGGTGTAAAAACGGTGTTCTTTCTTTCGTGGGGACGCATTCTACTTCGGGTTTGAACAAGGAACGTATTCTGGCATAGTAGATCCCAAACAACCAATAAGCACATACTAATACCGCATTATGACAGCAAATAATCGCTAATAGACACTGTCACTCTTGAGACCGAATTAGGATCGAATTTGGCCAAATTTACGACCTGGATATTCCTTATTATATTTCTGGATAATGCTTATGTATGTGACAGGTATGTATTCTGTAAGCTAAATTCTAATTGACTTTCAACAGATGAGTTTTCAGATTGCAGATATAAGGCTATAAGAATTTCTGATGCTTATAAAAGGCTATTATATTATTGAAAAACGAAATTCGAATGAATTTACAGAGTAGGTGTTTGTTCAAAAGAATTTGTTTGACTAGTGGTTTTCTCATATTTCCAGGGTAGCTCAATTTGAAAAGCGGTTCCTACAAATCGAAGACGAAAGGAAAGTTTTGAATATTCCAGTTTCGTTTTTGTTCGTTGGGAAAACACTACCCATGCGGTGCTAAAACCTCTAAATAACTATTTGTTGACAATCAGAGAGCCGTCACTAAGTTTTGTTCTTTCGGCACTTCAATAAAAACATCGCACTTTAATGTAAACTGAAAAAGTGTTCTGTAACTAGCAGAAAGTTTATATCTGCTTAGCGGTTTAGGTGGAAATGCTTAGTGGCGTGGTAATGAAAAACCTCTTTTTAATTCACCTGCTGGTGCGTTAATGCCTTTCTCGTGTCATTTAAACAGTCTCATTAAAACATATTTTTTCGTTAATAATTTCTTACACGAACTAGGGATTTTACACATCATTCCATTCAGATTGTTTCAGTTAGTTCCGAAAAGCGTGATACAACGCTTAGGTCGCCAACATTAGACAACATTGTCGAAATCAATAGTATCAGCAATATTATTTTTGAACTTGATCCTTGGACACTTTCTGTAAAAAGTGCGGATAAATAACTCATTTTGTCGGTTGTGTCACTTATACCAATATATCTCCGGAACTAGAAGTGACAACCACTTGATCTGAAAATCTGATAAACAACCCAATAGTAGTTTTCAAAGGAGCCTAAGTGTGTTAAAATCGGTTGTCATTTCCAAAACAAATGTGCGAAGAAAAACATGCGTTTTGTCGGTTACGTCACTTATACCAGTGTATCTCCGGAACCGGATGTGGCAGCCACTTGATTCACAACCCAATAGTAGCTTTCAAATGAGTTTATTAAAATCGGTTCAGCCATTTCCTAAATAAATGTACGGAAAGACAATCTTATAAGACTGTGGGTCTCCTCCGATCAAAAGTCGTTTTTTCCAGCAAAAAATATATCAATAGATGGATAACTGAATTAAAAGTTCGTCTTTTTCATCAGAATCAATTTCCGAATTTGACACGTTATCCTCACTTAGACTAGATTAATTGTTGTTTTATTTAACATAACACACACAAAAACCCACTGAAAATATTTACTGGCCATGCCCAACAGGTATAAAACATGTTTTGTACGTCTCATATCCCACAAGTATAAGACCTGTCAAAATCAAAATACCATTGTATCTAACACAGCTAATTTATTTGAATTAAGTATAGTAGAAGAAAACGGACAGTAAATGACCAAGTAATAGATGGTAATTTTTCAACACGACAACGTTCGGCCATATCTTTCTGCCCCCGGTCAGAAGCTTTGTAGCCTGCCTCATCCGCCTTACATTCCAGACTTTTCACTACTTGTTTCTGATCGATACAGGACGCTTCCACGGCAATAAGCTACACTGCAATCGAGAAAAAAAAAAGTTGGTCCTAGAAGGTTTGGATTCGGCATTATGAGAGGAAAGGGATTGCATAAAGCGTCAGTAGATTTCAACTCAATTTTCGAATCTTATGCCTTATATTTTTTGAAGAAACATGAAACCGAAAAAGCAAACAAGAGTGTTGAGCATCAATTTAATAAAAAATGTTGATCCAACAGCTACCTAATAAAATACAAATGCCTTACGAATACCGCTTAAATGCCGTTAGTTCTAGTAAGCTAAATACAGAAATAGACCTACAAGGCATTGACCTCACTGTAGACTCGGAGAAGCACTGATTACAGTAATACCGACTCGCTGTGGTGCGTTCAAGGTATACTACAATAATTATTGCTTGGCTGGAGATAAGTTTTCATTGGCAGAAGGCAATTCCTAGTATAGTCACGAATCTAAAACTTATTCGACGTTAGCCGACAACACTGAATCCGCCGAACGCCAAAGTACAATAATACATCTAAATGACCGAAACCAACAAGCGAAACATCGTTGTGTTACGCGCCGTTTATCGGGTTTTCTTCTTGCTGTTGTTGCCTGTATTATCTGAGAATTTCTTTACCACACTTTTGTGTCATTCTCCCCCACACTCAACCCGACACACGGTTGACCGCAGAAGGGGGAAGGAGACATTACAGTAAGCGATAACATTAGCAAAAGCATCGTTTTCGTCGTCGTCGGTTTGAGTCAAGGCAAGTCTCTTTTTTTTTCCCAATACTCTCGTGCGGAAAATGATGTTCGCGCATTCGCATTCCCATTTAGCCTATATATCGCATCAATCGAATACCAATACCAGAACGGGCCCAGGAAGACCAGTTTCCAGACACAGAATCCTGCACGAACACAGTGGTACCTTGCGGCGTTTAATAGATATAATAAAAACAAAAACCGCACGCCGCATTCGACACAGAAGAGAGAAGAAAAAAAAACTAGATTGACATTTCTCCGCGTATGTGGTTGTGTGTTCGAAAACCATCAGCGCCGATGCTGAACGGTGTGCGTGAATCGCATCGAAGAGACAGCAGCGAACGGTGGTTTCGCATACGCACACACATACACACGGACACCAACTTTTCAATTATGAATAATAGGGTGAATGGACAGGGGAGCGATAAATTGTATCTGCTGAGCTTGTCGTTTTGTACCAGAAGCCACACTGGTCGCACCGATACACAGGGACGACGAGTAAGAAGTAACACCGTGGGGACCATAAATAAAGATATTGTTCAAAGCGAACGACAAAAGCTATATTTTATGTTCTTCATCGACGGAAATGTGAACGTTTCGTATGGCTTATCAGTGGCTACTCTACCTCAAAGTAGGAGAAGAAGAAAAAAGACACGGAAACGATAAACAATTCCGCAAGATAAGACCTTCTTGTACGTTGGTCGATTGTGAGTTTCCTTCGCGGCTCGAAAAGACCTACCTCGACGTTGGCGACCTGTCGACGTCATTTTTTCAAGTACAATCGGGAAAAACTGCCGCTCCGATTGTAGGTGCACACATGCGCAATACTAGAATCATTGACCACTCGTCTCGTTCGTTCTCTCTCACTCTTTGCTGGCAGTCGTTCGTTCTCGGCTGATGTTTTATGTTTTAATCTTATGTCCTACAAGGATGTCCATTCATTGCAAATAGTTTCCACAATCATAAAGTTCAGGCTGGACTTTGGACGAAATTTGCTTAATTTATACTTTCAATTACTTGTTTGCACGCAATAGGAAAAACTATTCCCGTAACTCAATCAGAAAGTATTATGAGATAGTGGTTTGAAAATAACAGTAACAACAATAGTCAGAGAGTTATATTGAACGGTGAAATGTAATGCCCTGACTGTTTGACTTGACTTGATCCCACGGTTTGTGGGACGTCAAATGAAACTAACCGCAAAGATTTCTTCCGTTTGTTTGTGGTACGTCACGGAGCTGTGCGCCACACAGTGGACCGCAGTTTGACGTTGACACGCAGTGCACGGGTTGCTGATAAGCTGTGTCCGACTCGTCAGAAAGTCTAGTCTACTTAGAGTTCGGAATCGATGGTCCGTAGATTTTGTGACGGTGCGATAACTGAATTGATTACTTCAACTAGGTGGGGTTTTAATTCGAATAACCGGTAATTGATGATTGCTGGTTCTAGTGAAAGACCAAATTGAAATTCAAATCACTAGATTATTGCAATTTCTACCCGAAACCTTTGTTGGAAACTTTAAAAAACAAGCTTAGATCTCATATTTTTTTTTGGGTTTCGCTTTCAACTCCTAAGTGCATTAGCCGTTTATGTTGAGCCGCTAATGCCACCTCGCGGTTCAATATAAACCGTCAAATAGACGTGAAGCTGATACTATTTTCAAAACCATTATCACAGAACAGACATCCATGCTAGTACAATTTTTTTTTCAAAAAAGCTGATGCTTTACACAAGTAAAAATCCGTTACAAATCTCCGTTGCGCACGACTTTGCACACATGAATTACCATTGCATGAAAGCTGAAACGCAAGAACCCATATGGGATTATTGGGTTGGCCGAAGCGCCTCTACAGGAGAATTGATACATGGTAATTGCTTTTTAAAACAACCGTTAAATTTCTTACACAAATTGAAATCTCTACTTGGATGTCTGTTCTCTGTGCTATGATTTTTCCAATCGAAAAAAAACCTGACGACTTTCTGGTCGTCATCAGTCTAATTATTTAATGTTTATGTTAAATCGCGAAGTGGTATTGGACTCAACATAAACGGCTAATGCACTGATGAGTCGAAGACGAATCGTGAAAATATTATTAATGAGTAATTAGTGCACAAATTGGTTACTCTCGAGGTATCAAAAACCTCTAAATGACTAGTTCAAATTTTCTAGAGCCTCTGGAAATGGAAACGAACGATAATTAATCGCATTCACATATTGCTTAAACGACATCTTCATTTGAACCTTGTCATGAATTTTATTGCTCACAATTACTGTTAAGCTAAACAGGACACCCCCTCAAATACGTATATCTCCGGAAATACTTCATAAACGCGTGAAATATTTCTGATGAACGTATATCTGTTGATTGTGTAAAATCAATCGGAAGAAGCAAGAACGAAAAGCAACTGTGTGCAGTCGCAATGAAAATTCGGATCTGTCAGTAAGAAAACTTGCAAAAAAGCTTGATTCTCCTGCAAGTACTGTTCATTACGTTCCTAAATCTTACGATAAACGTTTGACAACAGTCTGGATTTCAAGAACCACCAGAAGTACGCGATGGTGAAGCAAGTATTGCTGAAGAGACCAGATCTTCCGGTATGCACTGTGGCTAGAAATATAAAAATGTCTCAAATTTTCGTGCATACTTCCAAGCACCGGCAAGGCATGAAGTCGTACAAGGTGAAAACTGTACCGAACCGTTAAGATGAACAGAATGTGACGACTAAAACCCGGACTTACAAATAGTATCGCGAATATTTGAGGAAGTGTCCCTGCGTGATAATGGACGATAAAACATGTGCTAGAAGACTTTAAACAGCTTCCCGGAATGTCTATACTGCCATGAAACGGAACGGCGTATGAGCTTTTTAGGATGAAAAAAAAGGCCAAGTATCCCAAAAAATATTTGGTTCGGCAGGCAATAAGCAGCTGTGGTCGAGCAAGCCAAAGCTTTGTTACTACCGGAACGGTAAACAAGGAAATATACCATGAAAAATGCCTAAAGAAGCGATCGTTACCATTACAACGCAACTCGAAGGCACAAATCTCCAAATAACTATGGGAACGTGCCACTTGAGCCAACTAGTTAGTATCGCGAATATTTGAGGAAGTTTTACTGCCTTATAATGGACGATGAAACTTATGTACCTGAAGACTTTAAGCAACCTCCCGGAATGATGTTTTTATACTGTCATGCTTTGGAATGGCGTTGAGGAGCATTTCAGGACGAAGAAAAAGGTCAAGCTTTCCAAAAAATATTTGATGGGGCAGACAATGAGCAGCTGTGGTCGAGCAAGCCAAAGCTTTATCACTACCGGAACGGTAAACAAGAAAAAATATAGCGCGAACAATGCGATTATTACCATTCCTACACAGCCGTGATTTTCTCGCTATTCTGGTCTGATTTAGCATATTGTCACTACACCAAAGATGTTTTGAAATGGTATAGAGCGAATGGAGTAAATTTTGTACCGAAACGAATTGAGCTCTCGTGAAGAGAGAACTCTCTCAATATAAACAACAAGCTACAACTGCAGAAAAATTTCGAAAATTTTAGACAGAGGCAACTAAATCGGTTGTAGAAGTCTGCACAGATCTCAGTAAGTTGCAGTAAGCTGTTAAGATGAGTAATAATGCACAATAAAATGAATTTTTATGCATCTTGGATCGAACGGAAAATTTGTTCGATCTGTCCAGATTTGCTATGAACAAACCTAAATACAGAACGCAACGAACATCGGAGAAAACGTGCAACTACAAGTTGTACTATTTGTCTGACCCAAAGAGCCACAGGGTGGTCAGCTTGAACCGTTCATAGTTTTACTTTAACCTAACACATGAGCTGAAAAGTCCTGGGCTTAACACATAGATGGCGCTAGTTTTATTGCAGTCACCTTTGTTCAGGTAATATAAACCATTAAAAGACGGCTGTTAAAATTTCATGATATTACATCTATTAGTTTGTGAGTTGTTGTGCAAAGAGTGACGCTACTTTTGTCATTGGCTTGGAGTGTTATGGAGACTCTGCTCCATCAGAAACCAACAACAAAACGTTGGTTTGCTGACTTCAAACGTGGTCGTAGACACCGATAATGCAGAACGCAGTGGACGTCCGAATTAGGCGGTAAGACCAGAAAACATTTAAAAAAAATCACAAAATCGTTTGAATGATCGAAAAGTGAAGTGTCAATGAGAAAGCTCTGTTCAAAGTGAGTTTGCTCACTGTTGGCCAAAAACCGAGAACGTATTGATGATTGTGAGCAGTGTTTGGCCATGATTAAACGTAACACACCGGAATTTTTGCGTCGATATGTGACAATGGATGAAACATGGATTCATCACTTCACTCCGAAAGCAAATCGATTTTCATCTGAGTGGAAAGCAACTTTTGAAGCTCGTACAAAGCACCCACAATCGACTGGAAAGATTATCACCTCGGTAATTTGGAATGTGCGTGGTGTAATATTTATCGCCTATCTTGAAAAAGGAAATACCATTAACAGTGAATGTTCTATAGCGTTATTTGAGCGTTTGAAAGCTGAATTTGCAAAGAAACGACCGCATATTGCAAAGAAAAAAATCTTGTTTCATCAAGACAGCACACCGTGTCACAAGTCAATCAAAACAATGGCAAAACTACGTGAATTGAGCTTCGAACTGCTCTCACATCCCCTGTATTCGCTAGATTTGGCTTCCAGCGACTACTGGCTGTTTGAAAACCTAGAGAAATGATCACTGGTAAGAAATTTTGCACGAATGAAGAGGTTATCGCTGAAACTGAAGCCTCTTCTGAGGCAAAAGATAAATCGTTCTACAAAAGTGATACTGAAATGTTAGAGCGGCGCTGAAATGATTGCGTTGCTCTTAATGAAGATTACGTTGAATAAAGTTAATTTTGAACCAAATAAATCATGTTCTTTTTGTTAGGCCCGGAACTTTTTAGCCCATGTGTTAAGCCTAAATAAACTAGTTCTCGAATTTGCTTTTCCCGATGTCGGATAACTATCGAATTTTCGTCATCCAGAGCTGTGACTTCCTGTTTCAAGTCTTGTCACTCTCTCAGAGGGAAAATTTTGATAAGGTACCTCATAATAAATTATGTTGTATTCTCAACAAAACTTATATTTGTTGACACAGCTTTCACGGTAGAGATGTACATTCAAGCACATAAGTATGAAACCATCCATCCCATTCCGCGATGCCTACATCCTGAACAAACACGCCAAAACAGTTGAACATTAGGGTTTTCTCTTCTTCAGCCTACGACACATTCGCACTCACGCGAAAAACGCTCCATTATCGTTCAGCATGTGCAAAAAAATTAATAAGAAAAATCACCCCACGAAGCGAAACATGCAAAAATTCAACTACTCCCCCACCAGGTAGCCTCTGTTTATAGCATTGAATGCAACTGCGCGGGAGCCTTCACTCGACCACCACATTGGAATAAATTTGCATCGGCTAATAGGACATACAGCACACAGTGGAACTTTTTTTTTCGCGATGCAACACTACAACGCTATATACGACGCTGCTGCAGTAGCACACGCTGAGACGCTGCTGCTGCTGCTACTACTTCTAAGGTACGTCGACGAAAAAAAAAACTAAGAGAAACAAACTGAACTGAAACCAATACAGAGCAGAGGAAAAAACTGAGCAAGTTTTGCACAAAGTGCAACGAATATGGCCGGTCGAAGTCGAAGGATGCAACAGCCTGGTCTGACTAACTCACGCTGTGCTTACATTTTTTTCGTTTGTTTGCTTGCTATATGTGCAGCTGGTGCACTGCAAAAAGACAATACATACGTTGGATGGACCTCTTGGTTTTTAGATTCGCGCACGAAAAAAAAAATCTGGCAGCCACCAGGTTGCCACAACGGCGGTGTGCTCAATGATCCATGGCTGGTTGCTTTTATCAGCAATTATTATTGTCAAGTTTAAGAATATATTGACAGCAGAACCAGCAGTAGCACCAACACAACCGTCGGCCAGTGTCACAGGACTGCACGTGTTACGTTGACTGCACTGTTTGCTTGTGTGTGCATGTGATTTTTTTGTTCATTTTTGTAGTTATTGCAATATATATGGCTCTGCAAGGGGTTAGCTACAGACCGATAGCGTCGAACGAGAATGGAATGCTTGAAGACGGGATCAACTAAGCCGAAGTGCAAGTGTGAATCTCACACGAGCACATACACTTCCGTGGGACCAAGAATTTTCGAATGCAAAATAATGCATTACAGAGAATTTGTATCTAAATAAGTTCTGATCATTAGCTAAAAGGTTAAGTTTGTTTGATTTCAGTGATAAACTACCGAGAACTTGACTATCGGTACCTTGAAGCTTGAAACGAAAAAAGTATGGTGCATGGTTTTAGAAAATGTAACCAAATATATTTTCCTGCTGCAGTAATTTTTCACTTTATGTAGAATAGAGTTTTCTCAATAATGTCTATTTCAAATCGTTTTTTTACCTGTTGTTGATTCTAATGCTTGATTGCAGATTGCAACTTCGACGTTTTCATGGCACTGAATTTCACTATTGCAACACTCAATTTGCATTCTAAAAATTATGCATTTGAAAAATTTAAAGCATAATAAACGATTTTTATCATCTTCGTAAATGATATCTGATTACCGAATACGATTTCCTGATTTTAATGTATTGAACAGCTAGAATAACCATGAACATGAATTTAACGAAGCACATATCTCCGACGCAAATAGGTGAATAATATGTTGTTAATTAGTTACTTACTAGTTACAGTGGTTGATTTTTTTTAAATGGGATTCAATTTTTTCGAACTTATTAAGAATGGGGGGGGGGGGGGGGGAGGAGCTGTTTCATTAACTTCAAATGAACATAGTGAACTACTTGAAATTGAGCAACAAATTCAAAACCACCGTAACTAATTTATTCACTCTAATATGAAAATGATCACTCTAGCGACAAAATAAAAACCTGTATTAATCCACCTGCGATGGTGGATGGTGCCTTTCTCATATTATTCATTATCTCTGATCAGTGGCGTCTCGTGACAAAACTTACAGGTTGTGCACGATGTCAGATGTAGCAGTTCGTTGCAAAAAAAAACTAGTTTGAGGAATGTATGTTTTTGCCTTTATCAATATACAAAATAACATACTTTTGGATCATTTTTAATTGAACTTATGTCGTATCATCGATACAACAGTAAAGGAATTCGGCTCTCTGCAAATCGAAAAAATCAGTCAAAACCTTCATCAACGAAGCTGCTTCGAAGTTGCAACTGAGACAGCTTATTTGTTTTCAACTGCCATTAGCACAAGCCACTGAAGCCTCTCTCTCTCTCTATCCATCGTTGAACTAAGATCGTTGGACTGCGCAAAATTGAGAACCTTTTTTTCAGTTGACGCTGTGGTTAGTGGCAACGTCAATATTAGTTTGCTGAGTCGAATGGTTTCTGAAAAGATATCTTCTGAAATTTTACTTTTGTAAGTCCATAAATCGTACTTCTAACTCGAATAGGATACGGTCGACATTTTGAAGTAAGATCGTCGTTACTGTACGTTCTATGCCTAAGCGTTACAACACGGATTTAGGCATAAGCATTCCTCAGCTGCCAATCACCTACCCTTTACATCTTATGTGACCAACGTCGTGCCAAACGGTCATCTACACCGATTTTTCAATCTCCTTCGATAAAAAATACGTAGGGTCTTTGGTGGACACAATCATATCTCGGAAATCGTCACTTTGTAGTTGAAATTGACGATTGTTTCGAAACGCTTTTTTGGCAACATCTGACAGCCCGTAGGGAAGCCATCTCGGCCCTTTGATCTTCTTGCTGTACTTTAACGATAACGATGGATTTATGGATTTATGATTAGTAGATCGACGTGCATCAAAGATCTTGATGATTTTCTTGGCAAGCTATTGACATTCGCTTCGATTCGTGATACGAATGGCCAAGCATTTTACGCATGTTTACTACTTGAAATCCCTATACTGTTTACTCGTTCGTTCTACTCTGGAATACTGTTTAGTTGTTTGGAAGTCACTCTACCTCAATGGCGCTCATAGAATCGAGTCGATACAGTGTACATTCGTTCGATTCGCTCTTCGCCGTTTTACTTGAAATAATCCTCATCAACTATTGAACTATGAAAGTCACAGATTGCTAGTTGGTCTAAGAACACTACAAGTAAGACGGGAGCTGTCGTTTGCTTCAAATATAGCAGTTGTTTTGGTTCGACTGCCCCACATTGCTCCGTGAGATAAACAAAGTTAGTCCTCGAGCTCGGAGAAGATGATTGTAAAGAAGGAAACGTATCAATTGGAACTCGTCGCTCTGACTGGCTATTCAAATTATCTGCAAAACATGAACGAATCTGTATATAACGGATGTTTTAATGAGGTTTATATTTTCAATAGGGATTACTCTATTCTCTGAAAGTTGTTTTGACAGTGTATAATGACGTCACTACTCAGTATTGTTTGGCAAATCATCAGTCCAGAATAACGCTTCCAAATCGTGGAATTTTTTTTTCAAAATCAGTGTTCAATTCAAAATGTTTATAGAGCAGTTTGTGAATTTTATGGTGCACATAATCGTCCAAGACCATCATAAATAACGTATTCGGAGCGAAGATAATCCACACGACGTTCAAGAATTACCGATACATCCCGATAATCGATACAAAACCATGATCAATGAATTTTGGTTGTCAAATCTTATGGATAGATATGGGTGTGGAAATTTTAATTAAATTTAAATTTTGGAACTGAGTTCTGACCTTTGTAACCAAATTCCACCTGAATTTTGAACTTGATTTTGGTTGTAGAAAGTAGTGCGAATTTAGTTTCAAAATTTAGTTCCAGAATACGGTTTCAAAAGTTAAAACTTAGACACCGAAACTGAATCCTTATTTTTGATTTGGAACTGGTTCCTTGGCTAGATTTTGAACTAAATTTAGTCCCTTAGTTTGAGTTCAGAACTCGTATCCTAAATTCTCATTCTGAAATAAAATTCAGAATTCCGAAACAAAATTCAAGATATAAATTCAAGATCTGGATTTTGGAACATTTTAAATCTGAACCAGAATTTTGAAACTGACTTCAGAACCTAAATTTAATCATCCCAGTTTCTGAGTTCATAGACTTATTCATATTAAGCATATTGGAATTCAAGTTCAGTATTCAGCTCTAGAATTAAATTTGGATCCTGAATTGTGAAAATGATCATTTTAAAATTAAATTAACGAACTGAATGATTGATCTGAATTCCGAACCAGAATTTTGCTACGGAATTTAGAACTAGTTCCATGTTCCAAATTCAGTTCCAGTCATACTTCAATATAGAAGCCGTAAAAGTGGCACAATTCTCACAATCAATCAACTAATATTAACGATTATTGATATTCAGAGGTGTGAAAGAAGCATGTTTGTTTTGTTCGTATTCACGTTCTCCAGGTATGTCTCTGACATTACCCACCCGCTATTTTAAATTTCAAATCAGCAAGCTCTTAAAACATCATTTAATAGCATGATTCTTACGAATGTTTCAGTCCGATGAGATTTTGCCAGATTAAGGATCGTGCGTGACTATGGATTAACTTCGTAACTGATTTTAAATTTGTCAAAAATTTTCATTTTCGACTCCTAAGTGAATACTATCTGTTGACGACCAGCAAGTCGTCAGCAAGTTTTGAGTTTTTTTTGGCACTTCGGTGTAGAATATGTTTTGCAAGTAGCAGCATTACCTTTACGGAGGCTTAGCGGATTACGTTGAACCGTTTGGTGGCGTTATCAGTCCAACGTGAACTGCTAATGCACTGATGGGTCGAAGACGAAACGTAAAAATATGCTAACTGTTTATGTTGAATTGTTGTCACCTAACGTACACTGTTAAGCAGTGACGGGTGTAAAAGGTAATAAAATAAGTTTAACCTCTGAAATTAGGGTTTCACTGATCCTGGGAAGATTGATGGCATTAATTACTGGATATTTCCTTTCAATAGCGTAATCCTTAACTACAACTTTGGTTTGGAACTGTTCGCTCTGACCTTATCCCGTGTTCCCGTTTCAACCTACACGACGACAAAGCAAATTCTCGGAAATTTTGCGCTTCTACGCTTAACGCTATTTCCAGCAAACCTTCGGTAGCCTTGGCTGGTTCGTCCAAGATTCACACGACACGTTCTGCCGTTCGTTTCAAACAACGAAAACCGTTTCCACTTTGTTCCATTTCATCGATTTTTACCGCCTGGCTCCCTGCACATTCAAAATCGTCCCGCGGTGTGTGAATAAAAGGCACCTCTTCTTATTCGTTCGAGCTCGAGCCGGGGGCTTCCCTTTGCAAACATTCGCTCGTTGATTTTTTTTCTTCTATTCATTTTTCCACGCTAAACATAACCATCTTTTTTCCCCGGCTACTACTACTACTCATCGGCGGCGCGGCGGTCCACCGTTTCAAATTCCATAAGCACTTCTTTGCTCCACCTTCCGAAGCGCTGGTTCGTTTTGCTGGTGGTTCCGTTCCGCCGTTCCGTTTAGGTTTTTTGTTCAACAAATTGTAATCCCTTCCAGCCGCCGAACCAAAGAGATGCGAAGAGATGATGTTGACGGCGGTCGCGTCTGGGACCCTGCCGCCGAAACGCGCCCCCTGAATCACTGTATCTGGTTCCAAGCCAAACCGAAACAAACCAGTCAGTCATTGACGTCGCTGTCGCCGTCGTCGTCGTCGTCGTCGTCGTCGTCGTCGTTGCCGTCGACTTCATCGCTCTGTTGTCCGTGGCGTTGCTTATTATTGAAACATTTTCATTTATTTTTAAAATCTAGTTTTTTTTTCGCTGTTCGTTTCCACACACGATCCCAACCAATTCCACGATTGCACACAACCACACACGGGCGCATTGGTGACGGAAGGGTTTGTCGTTTTCTTGTGTGTACGATTGACTATTGAACCATCTCCTCTCGGGTAAGTGCACTTGTGTGTGAAATTTATTTCACATTACTTCGATCCGCCACCGTCCACCAATACTACGAGACTCGCTGTGGAGGTGCCGAACCAGTTTTTCGGTAGATAGGGCTGGTTTATGAGCGATGGTGGTGCGCAAATTTGGAATATTTGTTGTGCTGTGGACTAACTTCTTGAAGCAGGTCGCCAACCATTTCTAGGCAAGATAGAATGGAATCGCCTTACTTAGATCGGTGTGGTGTGTGGGTTTCGCAAACGGCAACCAGCGAGAAGCTCGTCCTCATTCTACTCATCGTTCATCGAAAGGTTGCCGTATTTATTAATTAGTTTGATAAGAGAAGGTGTTATTTTACATGCACTCGAGGGTAGGGTAGAGCTTTTAACTGCGAAGAATCGTGCTCGGCTTTCGGCCCGACGATTCGCCGAGTATAGCTTAATTAGGAATGACCTCACTACTGTCGATTGCCTTGAAGCAGCACTGTTGGATGCGACTGCCGTTTGTTGTTTACGCTATTGCTCGTGAGGTACATCGAACGTAACGCAGCAGTACTGCAGTCGTAGGTGATGTACACAGTCAGTCAGTCAGTCAGTGGCCGATTTACCCCATAGCAGGCTATCTGACGAAATTCTACCGACTGATGTAACAGCTATCGACAGTTTGTCGCATGCTTTGTTTATATCGGCAAATTTATTTCCAACACGCTAGGAGTAAAACATGACAGTATACAATTGAAATATTGTTTCAAAATTTCAGTTAAATCAATCAACCTGCTGGCCGTTGTAGTGGTTATTTAATTCAGTACATCGAAATACCAAACAAAACTACGGTTTAATACTGGAAAATTAAAAAAAAACGAAAAACGGAACTCACCAAGGCGAAAAAGTTTGTGTGGCAATCTTCCAAACTTGCGCCGTTAGTTTGGTGATTCTGGTGCGTCATGGTTGTGTTATTCTTAACATTTTCACTAGAGAGGTAAAAACAATTTCTACACTAAGCTGCTTCGGTTACGAAAAGCAAATTTACTGTATGGGTAATATTGCGCTAGGTTTCTTCTGATACATTTGGCGCACAACTATAAGCTCCCGTACTGCACACAAAACGCACATATACCACTGCAGCTTCTGCTCTGTATTCGATGTACTCTTTGCACTACTTCCTTCCTACATTAGCTATTCCCTTCTCGATAGCAAATTCACTTCCCAGCAGACTGGTGGAAGATAATTCACTCTACTACGATTTATTTCTATTCTTCGTCACACTAGTGAAGCAAACTGCCTCCCACACTGGCGGCACTTATTCACCACAGTAAACTTCACTTGCTTGATAGCAAATTTTCACCATCCAATAGAGACGGCAGAAAATGGCGGACATCGAAAACAAGCTGAAACACTGTTGTCATATTTGACATTTGCAAAATTTACACGCATACATGCGACTACGAAAGCCCTATACATCCAGCGGCTAGTCTTGGACCGTGTATCTTTATGCACTTTTTCGCGGTGTACGCACGCATACACAGATACGGGCGAGCGAAGAAAACCAGAATTTTCCCTTTTCTCGACACTTTTTGAGGAAAAACTTTTTCAAAGTAAGCCACAGTCACACTTTCACCACTCGGTCAACATTCCGAATTCGTATCTGAAACTTTACTCAACACACTTCACCTGGTACAGCCCTGCGTTAATCAAGGGCCAGGCTATACAGATCAAGAAAAAACTTCACTTCTTTTCTTGCTGCGAGGACGCAAAAATAATCCGTCCGTTCGATTCCCACGTCGAGAGTCAATTATATTTAGAAAGTATGTTAAGTCCGAGATCTCGATCTCGCTCACGGTGCTGTGTCTCTTTTTTTGCCTTATTTGCTCTCTTACAGCCTGTGCGACGGTGATCTCACCAACACTGTTCCACCCCTGTTTCTGTCTGCCTGCACTGCTGGCGATAGTCTGGCGAACATTCTCACAATACGCCGCCCGCTCAAGGCAGTCGATCTTCCGTATCTCGGTCGCTTGTCGCGCAAACGATATGGCAACAATGTAATGTACAGCAAGCAAACTCAACACACAGGTGTGTTGGTGCGTAAAACCGCTCGTCCGCTGTTCCTATACGACCGATGTTTATTGTTTCTCTTTCACACTCTGGACCCACTGGCAGTGGCTGAGTTCATCTACTCAATGAAAATGCTGCTACTTAGATGATGCGATAGTATCGCACACAACTCATTAAAACAGTACATCTATGCTTAGCAATCAACCTCTCTTTTTCTCCAACGACAAAATCCGCACCGATCCAACCGACTCACTGTGGGGGAGGGGGTCTAGTAAAGATATTGCACTTTTTTTTAATGGACGCACTTCGGAGCAACGCGCACTTTCACCACTTTTATCGATTTCAAACGCGAAAATAGGAAGCTTGACACACAGAAATTGCACAAAATGCTAAGCGAAGACTGTGCATGCAACACTAATCAACCAGTAAGCGGTCTGCATGTGTACGTGTGACTGAATAACAGCCATCCTTTCCAAAAACTCTATACAAGCTTCTAAGGAAGCAGAGCGAAATGACTAAGCACACACCCGATCTCGGCAACTACTGAAAGCACAATGAAAATGAAATTAACTCGATGAATGATCAACGTCAAAGGCAGTTTCAGAGTAAAAATGGTACTCAATTCCAGTAGCTCATGCATTAATGAACTCTGCGGCGCTTGACATTTCATTCCCGTGAGATCCGCAGAAAATTGAAATTCTACCATGAATTTTGAGCACAACTTATTTTAAATTAGAGCTGCTTTACTTAATTTATTTTATATTTCGTGTCAAAATAAGTAAAGTAAAAAGCTATCTGCTTCGCAAATATAATTATTTATATCAGCTTATTTCCATGTAGAGGCGTTGATGAGCACTAGAAAAAATTGACTTTAGGCGTGATGTTTTCTTTGTCGTTTGCTAGATTCAAATGAAGATAATAAAACCAAAGATAAATAATAAAGACATGTATGTGCCTACAATAATTTAAAAAAATCTGGTTCGTACCCGGTACTTTCTAAAATGACCGCACTCACCGCTTGGTGGAGCGCGAGATTTATTGCAATGTTATCATTTCGATTAAAGTGTGCCATGAGTAGGGCAGAATCAAATGTCAACATTGTCACTCATTTCGATACCATAATATAAAAAGATAATTGTTAAAAATAACCAACAAGTTAAGCAAAACTAATCGTAAAATTAAAAAAACGGAAAAGCACGAAAAATGGGCATCCAAAGCCATGCTGATTTCTTCCATATACTCGTCAACTGTAGATTTTGATTTTTTAACATTTATGCAATCTACTTTGACTTTTTCGTAGTACATAATGGAACCTCGGAAATCTACTGTATTAGCACTTGGAATTCAGAACTACCTTTATTTTCAACGCGAAAAGTATACAATGTAACTGCCATTTAAATGCTATAATTCATATCTGCTATAAACTGTCCTCTCGCTATTAATTTAAATACACGAGAGATCATGGTGTTAGCTGATTACATCAAAATAAACAAAATATTAAGTGTACAATAAAATCTCAATATACACTGAAGTCTTTTTTTATGCGAATTTACGTACCGCATGAAAAAAACCGCATAACTCTGAAAATTCGCTTAAAAAAAATCACATAACTCTGAAACTTCGCATAAAAAAAGACCGCAGAAGGGAAACCGCATAACTCTGAAAATTCGCATAAAAAACCGCATAACTCTTAAACTTGACGACAGTATCGCAGTGTAATGCAGCGGATCAACACACGAGGAAAGCGAAACACCGGTAGAGTAAAACAAACGCGGAATTGAAATCCGAAACAAGTTTTATTTGTAACTTTAAATAAACGCACCACGCGGTTCAGTGGTTTTTCTATATAGAGAATAAAAACGTCAAAGCATCAATGCGTGCTAACTAAAGGTGCACACATTGTTAAATCCAAGTTGTATAATGATTAGGTAGTCATTGCTTCATTCAACACTCCCCCTTAATGAGAGCTCATTTGTCCTCTACCAATCCGAGTAACTCTGTAAACTCCCTGTGTTTTAGAGTCCCAAGTGGTTTTGTCATAATATCAGCTAGCATAATATCAGTCGGGCAATATTCCAGGCGTATTTCTTGTCTCATACATGACTCCCGTATAAAACACTCACGAGTATCGATATGCTTACTTCGACGACTCTTTCTCTCAGAACGCACAAACGACAGACATCCCTGATTATCCTCCTTTATAAGGGTGGACTGTTCTTGTGTTTCACCGAAGTCGCAGAGTAGCTGTCTGAGCCATAAAGCTGCCTGACACGTTTCACTGAGAGCCACGTACTCAGCTTCCATCGACGAAAGCGTGACACTTGTTTGTCTCCTGCTAGCTCATGTGATCGTACCACCTCCAAACTGGAATACCATTCCAGATGTTGACTTTCTGCTACCGACGTCACCTGCCCAATCTGCATCCGAAAACCCGATGAGACACTGATTTTTGTTTCCTCCTAGTTGTAATTGGTAACATTTGGTACCCTTCAGATAGCGAAGAACCCGTTTTGCAGCAACCCAATCACATTCACGAGGTTCGCTAAAATTTCTACCAAGAATCGATGCAGTCGCAGCGATATCTGGTCTTGCCACAACAGCCAAATACAATAATCCTCCAACCAGGCTACGATACAAAGAGGGGTCCTGGAAAACTTTCTCAGTTCGGTGATCTTTAGATATCCCGGATCCATGGGCGACTTTGCTATTTTGCACTCTGTCATTCCGAACATACCGAGCAGTTTCTCGATATAGTTTCGAAGACTCATTTTGAATATTCCATCCACACGTTTGACTTCCACACCGATAAAGTGTCGCACCTCTCCAAGACAGGTCAGCTCGAAGTCCGCTCGTAGATTATCAGTTATCTCTTCTAACGCCTTTTCATTTGTTGATGCGACAAGTAGACCTTGGTTTCACCTTTTTCGTTGCTATATAGACAGGGATCGGAAATAGCTGCCTTGAAACCATTTTTCATCACTACTTCTTCCAAACGCCTGTTCCAACACCGAGCCGATTGACGCAAACCATAAATGCTGCGCTGAAGCAAACATACGTGACGTTCCTTCCCCGCAACTTCGAACCCCGGCGGTTGCCGCATAAAAACCTTTTCTTGAAGGTGTCCGTACAGATACGCGGTTTTTATATCTGAGTGGCGAGTAAACATGTTGTGCTTTGATGCCACTGTAATGAATAACCGAAAAGTTGCCTGACATGTAACCGTAGCGAACACATCGTCTACGTCAATACCCGCCTTTTGAGTGTATCCCTGTGCAACCAATCTAGCTTTCCATTTAACTATTTGGTTGTCTTGATTGCGTTTCACTTTATAAATCCATTTCGATCCTATAATTTTCTGGTCCTTTTGTCGTGGAACTAGCTTCCATGTCTCATTTCGCTGATGAGCATCGAACTCTTCATTCATGGCTTCACGCCACACTGGATCCTGTAAAGCTTCACGATGGTTAATGGGACCTTCAACTGCGCAAGCAGCAACGCCAACAGCAAATTCCAGATCGTAATCATCCAAATATGTTGGTCGGTTACCTCGGGTACTTCGTTTTGGACGTCGAATATCTGAAAAAGATTCTTCATCCGTGTCTACTGGTGCACTATTTTCAACAGCATCTTCATAGTCTTCCTCTTCCTTCTTTTCGTCGAAAGGAATCAACTGAATATTATCAGTGGTGTTCTTAATTCCAGCGAATGATATCTCAACTTGTGATGTACCATTTCCGAGCTCAATGAATCGTGCGTCACGGCTAATGATTATCAAATCCGTCTCTAAGTCAACGAAACGATATCCTTTCTGCTCAATAGCGTATCCGATGAATGTAAGTTTCCTTGCCTTACTATCCATTTTCTTACGTTTGATGTCCGGCACGTGTACAAATGCCTCACTGCCAAATACGCGGAGATTTCCAAGATCTGGTTTCTTTCCCCACCAAAGCTCGTGTGGAGTTTTCATGATAGACCTAGAGGGAAGCCTGTTCTGCAGATAAGTAGCGGTCAAAAATGCCTCACCCCAGAAACGTTTATCCAGCTTTGCGTCAACTAACATACACGTAGCCATTTCTCCAAGCGATCTGTTTTTACGTCCAGCAACACCGTTTTGTTGTGGTGAATACGGTGTGGTGAATTGTTGTTGAATTCCTTCAGTTTTGTAAAAGTAACGCAGCTCTTTATTCACGAACTCTCCCCCTCCATCAGAACGCACAACACATGGCTTACGCCCAAAAATATTTTCCACCCATTTGACGTATGCCTTAATGTTGCCAGTAGCTTCCGATTTTTGTCGAAGAAGATAGGTTATGGTAAAACGACTCTAATCGTCTGTTATAGTCATCGCATACAGATTTCCACTAGGAGTGGCACAATCCATTGGACCACATACGTCGGTATGTACAATATCCAGAATCCGAGAAGCTTTTCGTTCTATCACCGACGGAAATGGAAGTCTGGCCGATTTGCTTTCCATACAGCACTCGCACACCAGTCGCATGCCGCAATTATTTACTTTCATACCAGTCGCTAAATCTTCTTTGATAATTCTTTCAGCTGCGGCCCAGTCTCGATGCCCGAGCCGTCTGTGCCATTGATGTTGGCAATGTACATTATGACTCAATTCTGTTGCAGCCATTGATGCCTCCGCAATCCGCAAATAATAAAGTCCACCGTGACGAGTCCCAGTCGCAACAACACAACCGTCGATATCAACAATGTCACATCCATCCGTATCAAAGCTCACCTTGAAACCTTTCTGAGACAACTTACTGACTGAAATCAGGTTTGTTGAAAGTCCTGGAACAAATTTCACTTCGTTAACGTCGATCTTTTGAAAATTACTTGCTCCATCCAGGCCGTAAATAATACCACATCCTTCACCTTCAATTTGAGTGCGCTTACCATCAGCCATTGTGATAAATCCACCAGAGAACAGTTTCAATACTTTGAAAAAAGATTTATCGTTAGTCATGTGGGCACTTGCCCCGCTGTCGATCACCCAGCTATTTTGTTTTTCATCAGTTACTGTGAATGCAACAATTTCACATCATTGTGTGCTGCCTTCGCTTTCGCATTCTTAGAAGCGTCAAATTTCGATACGTCATCCTTCTTCTGCTGATCAGCTAGAAATTTACGACAGTAACGTTTTATATGACCTGCCTTCTTGCAAAAGTGACAAGTTCGTATCTCGGTTTTCGACTTGGCCTCCGCGGATCGCATCGCCTTTTCCGTCTTCACCGATGTGCCCTTTCGTTCCAGATGCCGTTGGAATTCGTCGACCAACTTAGCTTTCACTCCGTCGAGTGAAATATCATCATCCGTACGACTGTCAAGCGCAGTAACTAGTCCGTCATATGAAGCGGGGAGGCTTCGCAATAACATGCAGATTTTCGTATCCTTGTCCAAATTCATTCCGGCACCATCTAAGCGGTCGAAAAGATCATTGAAAACAGCCAAATGTTTTTCGATATCACCGTTCTCCTCGAGGTTTAAACAGCACAGCCGTTTAAGCAACGACACACGGACGGAACGTGTAGTTTTCTGGTGATAATTTTTGAGGTTATTGTAAACATCCCGAGCGTGAACACTATCCTTTACCAATGACAACTGACTATCATCCAGCAGTAGAATCAACGTCGCTTTGGCCTTACGATCTCTTGTCTGCCAATCAGCTAGCAGCACCTCTTCATTCGGAGGGTCCTCGTCGATCACATCCCATAGATTATCACGAGCCAGCAGCATCTCTATCCGGATCTTCCATGTTTGCCAATTCGTCCCGTTTAACAAGGGTACAGAGAACTTCGCCTCGCTCATTTCAATTCCGTTGTAAAGTATCCTTTGAGGGTTTTAAGTTTCTGATACGCAATAAACCGCAAACTTAAATTACGGCTCCTTCTAACCGAAAGTTTCCGTCACAAAATATTTTCCGTGGTCTTAGCCGCTGGGCCCATAACCTGACGACAGTATCGCAGTGTAATGCAGCGGATCAACACACGAGGAAAGCGAAACACCGGTAGAGTAAAACAAACGCGGAATTGAAATCCGAAACAAGTTTTATTTGTAACTTTAAATAAACGCACCACGCGGTTCAGTGGTTTTTCTATATAGAGAATAAAAACGTCAAAGCATCAATGCGTGCTAACTAAAGGTGCACACATGGTTAAATCCAAGTTGTATAATGATGAGGTAGTCATTGCTTCATTCAACAAAACTTCGCATAAAAAAACGCATAACTCTGAAAATTCGCATAAAAAAAGACCTCAGTGTATACAAATGAGGTAACGAATCGAAAGGTTCTCGCGGTTTGACATTTGTGTTATAAATGTGATGATGGGAACTCAACAGTGCAACCAGTTTATCACCATTGTTACCTGTTTCATGGGGGACCGTAGATGTGCGCCAAAAAAAGATCGTGACTGTCATGTCTGGAAATTCGTTTGTGATAAAACACGCTCTTTCTCCAACGCGGAGAAATGAAGCATGTTTAAACTACCAAAACTGTTATAGATTTTTAAATTTGATTCATGATGATTTCTAACTGGAATATGATTGTTTTGAACTAATTTTTCCCTTCAACATCACAGTGTTCTCTGTTTGATTTGAATCAAAATTTTTGTCTAGTCAAATCAAAATAATTTTTGTTTTGGCTGATTCTATTGTTAAAAAAACTAACTATTTATTACATGTCAACCAAAGTTGAGTTGATGTTATTGGCAAAAGCTATGTTGATTCAATTCTGTTACACCTTTATATCAAGAAAAAAATTGGTTCAATCTATCTATGATCTTACTTGCTGCATTTCTTCTCTCGCGGATAAAGTTTGTGCGCGTTTTGATAAACTTCTTTAATTCCATAGGGGGTTTTAAACAATCCAAGCGTATGTATTGATAATTTATATATATTCTTGAAAAAAAAATGCATAACATTTAATAACACGTTTTTTGAAAAATAATTATTTGATGCAGATATCTTGACCGAACTGATGAAGCACAAAAACATTGAATACTAATCAAAATACCCAGGCTTCAGTGTAAATAATTTTTAAGAATTTGAATACGAGCATGAATCAAAATAACTTAACATCAAAAATTACCTTGCAAATTAATTTCAAAGAAATCATTTCATTCTTAAAACCAAACCAAAATATGTGATTATAACAAACAAAAGCGTTAGTAGAAATAGCTAAATTTGAATTCATTTATTTCAACTAAAAAGTTTGTAAATTTAAAGCGCTGAAAATAATTACCTTGAACTAGAGTTCGTCCATTCAAAACTAATTTTTTTAATTAAATTTACTGTGAAATAGTTTGACGAGAAATTGACAGGAACGCACAAATAGAATATTTGTAATGTCTATCAAAATATTGATTGAAACAAACTAATGCACTGAGCAAAATTAATCATCATGTTTTGTAGTTTCAAGTAGCAATATTTGCAATATCAACCCAGATATTCTTTTGTTACTATAAAAAAAAATAAAAAAAATTCGATGTGTAAAACCCAAATTTAGTTATTTTTACAATATTTTTCTCTGCGTTAACCTTTGATTTTGTGATTTATTTGTCATAAAATAAGAAAGAAAAATCCGGTCCACGTTCGATTACTGATGACTCGGCAAACCATGTTTAATCCGGATCACTTTTACCGAACTAGTAGTAAAATTTCTACTGACTAGTTCGATAATAATTGACAGTTAATAAATTTAGGATTGCCGAGACTCTCAGTAATTACCAAGCACCAGCAGCGTAGCCATAGCCGAAGCTGAATTATTTCACACTTTCGAATATAGATAATCACTCGTATAAGTTGCCATAGCTTTAATTTCTTAACCAGTAATATGAAATTCCTTCTTTTTATACTAGTCCAATTTGAGCTTCGGGACGGATATGTGCCTGACTAGCTCAAATCCGTACGAGAAAGGCAAGTGTGATGAATTTATTTTATTTATTTATTTTATATTATTTATTTATTTGGGAGCAGGGAAAAGCCCAATGGAGATAAATTTTGGCAACCTCTCTCTCCAGCAAGCATAAAACCTCATCATTATTTGTATCAACAGATTACAATGATCCAACAGATACATTTGGACTTAGCACTAACAATTGAAACTAACAATCAAAACAAACGATTTAAACTAAGTCTATAACCTTAATCTGAGTAATCTGAGAAAGGGGTGAGAACGTAGATTACGTCGATGAATGTCGAGATTTATCAACTGCAGAAGCTCGGGACGTGAAAATAAAAACTAGTCATGTGCACTTTAACACAAAACGGTACACATGAGGTACCAAACCCCTAAATGACTACAATCTGTTGGCGGCCAGTATGCCTTCAATTTGTTTTGCTCTTTCGGCACGTCAGGATGGACATGGCACTTCGGTGTCAATAAGTGATTTGTAAGTAGCAAATACTTTACGTCTGCTCAGCGGTTTATGTTAAACCGTTAGGTGGCGTTAGCAGTTCAACATAAACTACTGACGCACTGATGAGCTGAATGCGACACGTAAAAATAAAAACCAATATATTGCTAATACACCAGTTCACGAATATATCAAGCTGTGACTGCCAAAATATGGTGTCGTCAAGTGATTTTATTAGATAATATAGTTTAAAATCATCTACGAAAGATAGTGTGTGGCATTTCAATATAAAATTGAGATCATTGAGGTAGAGCAAGAATAAAAATGGTTCCAAGTTACTGCCTTAAAGGAGTCCAGAGCAAACTGCGAGAGGTGTTGTAATGCAGTCACAGACTAACAGACATGACAGTATGAGTAAATTCTAATAAAAATTATTTTTCGTGATGCACTAGTTCCACCTATATTGTACTGCGCGAACTATTTACTATCTGTACACCCCTTGTGTTATGTAAAAGTTTTTTTACTAGTTGGTTTCCCCTCGTTTGTCAACACCGATCAGCTGCTTGCAGGGATGCCTGATTTCATCAAAATATTTGAAAATGAATCGTCACAATGATTTATTGGATTACGTTGATAATATATTTAACTTTTTCTTGATGTTGGAGGGTAACCATTTATTCGACTCAAATTTGTTCATCTAGACTATTTTTTATTGTGTTGGTAGTTTTCACCCGAAATTAAGTGGCGGCAGACCAGAAGCAAGTAAATATTGTAACAAAACGGGTTCGATTTTTTATTGAGTTGGAGGATGAGAAGTAGGCGCAATTATGTATATAGTATAGGCAATATCAAAGATAAACTCAAGATAGAGTAGTCTGCGATTTCTTAGGTATCATTTGAATAGGACCCCTCGATGAGCTCGGTTCACTGTCAATTTGAGTATTTTGAAGCAAAACAACAAGTGTCTGATCACTAGATGCGTCGTAACTATGACAATGATTGTTTATGTTTGGAAAAATATCAAGTTACAGTATGAACGATATTGAGAAATTTCGCTTTATATCAGTGATTCTTAGAATAAGAAAGTGAAAACTACTTAGAACCATTGTCTAGAATTTATTTAGTTTGTTATAGCCTCATCCCATGAAGCATCAGTTGTGGCAAGAAATCATTATATGCTGAATGTAAACATATGTGTGCTTCCTTTCTAACTTGTATTGTTTCCATGGCATTTTGTCGGAACTAGTCGACGCTTGTTAACGGAGGGTCAATAAAATTACATTATTACTGAACCAACTGGTTCACGATTACTGACCCAACATTTTTCAATGAAACGTATGGAACATTGTAATCTTCAGTTTATCTTTGGCAATATGTATTAAATCTGTATCCTGCATGAAATTCGCATGGACGTATACAAATCAATACATTACAGGTAATTCTGTATGAATGGCAACTCTGTTGGTAAATGAAAAAAATAAAGACAGTCTAGATGACAGACATGATGTTTTTGATAGGGTAACGTGGCGCCATCATGACACATGTGAGTACTGTCCCAAATAATGGAATATTCGAAATGACCGTTAAAATGATTGAAGAATCAAATTTGAGTGTCCTGTCTGTTAGTCTGTGATGCAGTCTCCGAGTTTTATTGACGTTTCACGACCAATTAGATAAGACTGTAGTCAATTAAGTAGTGATCCACCGAATCCAACCCTATTGAGTTTTGCAACTGTTGTTTGATGGTTTACTTTTTCGGAAGCAGCGGAGAAATCAGTATATATAGCGTCAACTTATAGACATGGTTTTGTTGCAGACTTTTGAAAATCATGATTTTCGCAGACTTTTAAACTCACCGCGATCATTTTTTTCCTCGCTAAGCCAATTTTGCGGTCCATACTTTATAGAGAACTTGAGTCCGCTGCTTAAAGGTTTTTGACATTTTTACCTTGCACCTCAGTATTTAACATTGAACCGTCGTCAAATGCACGATGTAGAATCAAAGATAAACTTAAGATAGAGTGATTTGAGATTTCTTCTGTATCATTTGAATAGGACCCCTCGATGAGCTCGGTTCACTGTCAGTTGCAGACGGCTACCAAAATTGGTTCAGTGAAGGCTGTCAAATCCAATTTGGCAAAACATAGTTGCCTGTATCTTAGTTAGCCGAGCGTTTTCATCTGTTCACCTTCGCTGAAAATGTCAAAAATTTCTATGTGGAAAAATTCCTGGTGGATACGGTTGTATCGTTTGAGTTGTATATCTGGCAGCGGTAAGACAGTCGGTCACCAGAATGTCTGCCAGCCATATTTTTCCAGCTGGCAGCGTTTAGTCAGCCATCTGGCAGCCATGCGTATGCGGGTAATTGCTAGATACGTCCCACATTATCGAAATGATGGAATGAGCAATGAATTCTTACTCGACTGCATGATTTTTTAGTGCTCGATCGGTTCAGTGCTAGAATTTTCGCCTGAGCTGGCTGCTCGATCAACCTGATTGACAGTGACATTATAAATGTCATTGAATATTCGCTCATTTTATGAATGTGTTAGTGTAAAATTTAGGCGACTTAAGCCATTTCACTACACTCCAGCTAGAGGAATGGATGATGCTGACTAAGGTAGGCCGTTTTGTTAATTTCCAGCGAATTTCAATAGTTTATATTGGGATTCTAAGAAGAACTGGTTATTTACTAGTTCTGTATATCCGAAAAACATGAAGTTTTAAATTTGTATATTCAGTTATATAATGTTTTCGTTTAAAAATAAACTGAAAATCAGCACGAAAACGTGCAAAATCAGGAAAGAAGAAGAAGAAGACGAATTGACAATTCAGTCCGCATCTTCTCACTCAATTCCGAATGATTTCCGAATCAACCGGTTGTAGGCGAACCGGTTCATTCGGAATCGGTTGTTGCACTGGAGTTGGAATTGATTCGGAATTCATTATGATTCCCTCATGAAATTCCGAATGAAAATTTCTCGCCGATTCGGAATTGATTCGGAATCCATTCGGATCTGATAATGTGTGAAAACGTGCAAAATCGGGAAAGAAGAAGAAGAAGACGAAATGACATTTGAGTCCGCATCTTCTCACTCAATTTCGAATGATTTCCGAATCAACCGGTTGTAGGCGAAATTCATTCGGAATCGGTTGTTGCACTGGAGTTGGAATTGACTCGGAATTCCACATGGAATTCCGAATGAAAATTTCTCGTCGATTCGGAATTGATTCGGAATCCATTCGGATCTGATAATGTGGGGTCTTGCTATATAAACGTAAACGCGTCGAACACATCATAAACCACCAAACAACAAAAGACGAGATGGATCAACTATGGTCTTAGCCAGTCAAGCGACAACACAAACAAAAAAAAAACAAAACTCGAAACTAGTCAATCCGCAGCAATGAGCCGTACTGACAAAATTTGTCGATTTTGTCTTGGTTACACCGAACCCACGGCAGGTATCCCTATAACGGATACTGATCTCCGTACTAAAAGCGACATTGTTTTTAAGTTTGATGTGAGTATCGATTTTCAAAGTAATCCCGGTGCCATCAATTATCTTTAACAGTTAAATAATGATTTTAGCAGCTGAGTGACGATGAATCTCTTCCCTCCACCGTTTGTTCAGATTGCTGTATTAAGGTCTCAGATATTCACAGTTTTCACGAAATGGTTCAGAACAATCAAATTAAGTTGATAAGTGAATCTTCGAACGAACTAAAACCACAACATACAGATTCGGTAAAGCAGGAGTCCTCTGTTCCTAGGGATGATGATTTCGATCGAGTGGTTTGGTTACCCGAACAGCTAGCAGACCAGGACTTCGAAGATACCAAAGAGGACGGAATCGATGTGAAAGTAGAGATGATCAGTTCCGATGACAGTGACGATTGCAAGCATCCAATTACTAGATCAACACGGGGTTCTGATCATAAATCTGTGATCGCGAATAGAAATCAATCAAACAAAACATCTAAGACTAGGGAGAAGATAATCGAACGGCACAATGATGAAAATCAAAAAATATTAGAATTTTTCAAAATGAACTGCGAATTTTGCTCTGAAACTTTTGAAACATTCGGTAACCTTCGGACGCATTGCCGGAATGTCCACAATGAAAAGGCTAGAGTTAAATGCTGTAATCGATTTTTCTACATAAAATGCAAAATTCTTGAACACATAAGATCTCACCAAAATCCGAAGCGGTTTCATTGTGAAATTTGCAACAAATACTACAGTACCAAAGAGTATCTAGAACTGCATCACATGAGGCACAGCAGTCCTGAGGAAAAACCTTTCGCTTGTGACAAGTGCGATAAAAGCTTCCCCAAGCCGAGTTTGTTGAATGCACATTCGAAAACACACATCCAGGCGGAATGCAACGTTTGCCACCGAAAGTTGGCCAATATTTATTCGTTAAAAGTTCACATGTTACTGCACACGGATAATTTGGAACAGGCAAAGCATATCTGCGATACCTGTGGGAAGGAGTTCAATCGTAAATTAGCGTTGGATCAGCACATTATGCGTCACAAGGGTATTAATCCTGAAAAAAAGCTTCAGTGCCATATCTGCAATCGCTTTATTATCGGGAAAAGAGGCATGCAAAAACACCTGAGAACGGTGCATTGTGACCGAAATCTGGAGTTTCCTTGTGATATCTGCTTCCAAAAGTACAAGAACGAACGTTACTTAAGGCTTCACAAGGCTCGAGTTCACGTGGAGGATAAGTTTGAGTGTGAATTTTGCGGGAAACGGTTCAAAAGAAATATCAACCTGAAAGAGCACAGGGCCTCACATACGGGTGAGGTACTATATACGTGCAATTTGTGTGGCCTAACAAGCAATTCTAACGGAAATTTGTACTCGCACAAGAAAAACAAACATCCTAAGGAATGGCTGGAGGCAAAGAAGAAAGCGATGGAAGTACTTTATGCGAAAAACTAGAAATCGCACGTAAAAAAAATCAAACTGGAAAAGATCAAGCAATTGACCGGAAAACGATAGGTAATGGTAAACCTCGAATGGTTTGTTGCTAGCAGTTAGGGTTATTGTACCAATAGTCAGCTCATTAGTAGAGCCACCACGTCACCAAGTCACCAACAAATGTGCAATACAGCTGTTACAGTGACGCCCAAATTCGAAGCGAATGTGAATAAATTTTCACACTTTGAGCCAATGCATAGAACATTCTTACCAATACTTTTTGCATATGAAATGAATGGTGGAACTGAAATGAATAGGGGTACCGTTACGGGATATAATTACAATAAATTCTTGACTACAACAGTACAGTTTTGTTGAAAAACCTATCAAGGCCAGGACTTCTTGGCCACGTGTCCACGGTATTTGTCTTTGTATTTCAAACCGGTCACTATGGTTGAGCTTTTCGGGAAGGCCGTCTTTCCTCCGAACATGGTGTCCGTTTCTGGATGAAACCGGATGTACTCATGCTGTATGTAAAGATTTTCGGGCAAATCTACCGTCTTGAGGGTGTCCAACGGAAGCGTTGTGTCGACCGGTGTTTGATAGAAAATTATCGCGTCCTCTACATAGGTAAAATAATGGTGTTTCATACCAACATCAATTGAAAAGAAACAATCGGAAGACCTACCAACGGAGCTGATTTCGTGTAGCTGAGAGTTGGGTACAGAATGTTTGAAGACTTCGTAGCAAGCAGTAAGGAATTCAAACTTTCGTTGGCCATTAGTGAACATTTCCCTTGCATTTGCGATGTTCTTCGATTTAGCTACCGCGAGCACTTTCTCCATAGCATCTTCGGGAGGGAGATATGGCTTAGTTGGTCGAAGATATCTGAAATATTGGAATATCTGATGGTGTATTTTTCACGTTCGAACACTGTTGTGGTTACCCTCTGCTACCCAGCGATTGACCAACCGATTTAATCGTCTGTCCGGTTAGAATTGCGGCTTCCTCCTCCGGTGTTTTGGTTCTCATTTCCAAAGCTTTGGCAACATTTCTGGCACGATCTGAAATTCCCACTTTTTTGAATGCCTTTACGCGGTTTGCACTGGCGTAGTTTCGAACTACATTGAAGCGTACCTTCAGAGGGTTTGAAAAAGAAAGGTTTTATGTAAGGAAATCTAGTCAAATCGACGACAAAGCTAGCCTATTGAACAATAATTAGACGTTGGATTATTCGCTGCAGAAGCTCATTCAAAATTCTACGATGGATCACTGTGTAGAAAACTAGACTGTGGCACAATGGAAATATCTAAAAGCATTTGAAGACTGTCTGTTAAGAAACAGTCAATCATACTCACCAGTTTTGTGCTAATTTGAGACAGTGATCCTGAGTTTAAACAGTTTTTCACTATCGTCGCCATCCTCATACACAATGCGATTACTAATGTTTTGGCTGTCAAATTGGAATAGTGAAATTAGAGTGACTATAAGTGAAATGAGTGCCGAGCAGGGTTGCCTGGTCATTTTTATTCGAAAATCTGTATCCGGCGCAAAAATTTATCTGTATCACACTCGAATAAAAATTCACATTCGAATTATTGAAAAGAAAATGAATGTTATTATTATTATATCGTTTATTTATCCCCGGTTTTAACCTAAATATGAATGTTATGCGGAAATCCTCTAAAATGAACAGAATTTTTTACAAAATATTTACGTGAATTGACTAAACGTCATACAATTTACGTGAATTTCCGGAGTGAAAAAAGTGCTTTTGGAAATGGCGAACAGTGAGTTCTCAAAGTTTTATTAGTTCAAAATTTAGCTATATTTTTTTTTAAATTACAATTTCCTACTATAACACAAAAAGGATTGCGATTTTACTTATTTTTTTAATAATATTTCAACTGTCGTTTTTTTTTCAGCAAATCCACTGCCCAAATGTTCACTTTCTGCGACAGCCAGTATTAAGCCATAACTCGTTTATCGTTCGTTGTGCCACAGCTTTGGTAGAAGGTAGCCGCTCGATGTCCGTCTTTCCACACCTTCTGTTCCATCCAACAAAGCTCCTGCAGCGCTACGACGTCGAAGTTGCGAGGATTTAGTTCGTCATATATTATTCTGTCGCAGCCTGCGAAACCTAGCGACTTGCAGTTCCATGTACCAAGTTTCCAATCGTAGTCCTTATTTCGTCGCGTGGGTCTATGCCGATTGTTCCGGATCGTATTCTCTCCTGTATTATTCGTAATAAATGTTTTATGGGCGGCTTCTTAGGCCTACGCCAACCCCTGTCTCGCCGGAGTATCATCGTGTTTGCTCTGTTTAACGTCCCAACTAGCACTATCACCACAGACTAACAGACAGGACACTCAAATTAGATTCTTCATTCATTTTAACGGTCATTTCGAATATTCCTTTATTTGGGACAGTACTCACATGTGTCACGATGGCGCCACATTACCCTATCAAAAACATCCTGTCTGTCATCTAGATTTGTGTTTATTTTTTTCATTTACCAACAGAGTTGCCATTCATACAGAATTACCTGTAATGTATTGATTTGTATACGTCCACGCGAATTTCATGCAGGATACAGATTTAATACATATTGCCAAAACTATATACATAATTGTGCCTACTTCTCATCCTCCAACGCAACACAAAATCGAACCCGTTTTGGAACAAAAAACTACCAAAACAATAAAAAATAGTCTAGATGAACAACGTTGAGTCAAATAAATGGTTACCTTCAAACATCGCGAAAAAGTTAAATGTATTATCAACGTAATCCAATAATTTATTGTGACGATTCATTTTCAAATATTTTGATGAAATCAGGCATCCCTGCAAGCAGCTGATCGATGTTGACAAACGAGGAGAAACCAACTAGTAAAAAAACTTTTACATAACACAAGGGGTGTACAGATAGTAAATAGTTCGCGCAGTACAATATAGATGGAGCTAGTGCATCACGAAAAATTATTTTATATAAGAATTCACTCATACTGTCATGTCTGTTAGTCTGTGCTATCACTACATATAGAACACATGAAATTCATAAAAACGTACACTTAACTCATAAAAGAGTGTAAAACCTGTTGATATTAAGTGGAAATTATGCTACATTTATCTGAAATGTTCATCAAAACGATAATATATATCGTTACCTCTAGATTCTCAATGAATTTGATATAAATGTGACTGTATTCACAATTAAATCGAAATCTTTGAAATAAAGTAATGTTGGGAGAATGTCATTGCAACATTTAATGATTTAAGAATGAGGAATTCCATGAGCGTTCAATACTCATATCTTCATAACTCACTCTAAAATGAAGAAATTAAATATATGTAATTTTTCATTAACACATAATTTCTATTCTACACTCAGAAAAATATTGTGGTAACAGTTACTATATAGAGGGCCAACCTGACCATGCGAGTATAGTGGTTTTCAGCCGACTATTAAATCAGATGATTTCAACAATAGTCAAGTTCATGTTTACTATAAATGGTATCGGAATAGAATAGTAACATCGACGACACAACCAGACACTCCGAATAAAAATCGGAATAAAAAGTGTTCGTGAGCGATTTACCACCAGTTACCATAAATATAGCGACCCCTTGAAAATGACAAAAACTAACTATTCGAGCAACACTGTTTCAGTTGCTATGAACTAGTTACCAACGAGAACCAGAATAAATAAATAAACAGTTTGAAATAGTTATGGAATAATTCCACATTTCATCATTTAAAATATTTTACAATTTTTCATTATTTGTATATATCATTATTCGGAAATACATTCGACGTTCGAATGGAACGCAATCACTAGACGGAGTGTGTGTTATTGTTAATAACGCTGCTAGTTGCTTGGAACAAGACTTCATAAATGCTTTGAAATCACCTCCGAAATCTGGTTACCGGTTACATAGATCTAGCACAGACTAACAGACAGGACACTCAAATTAGATTCTTCAATCATTTTAACGGTCATTTCGAATATTCCTTTATTTGGGACAGTACTCACCTGTGTCATGATGGCGCCACGTTACCCTATCAAAAATATCCTTTCTGTCATTTAGACTGTGTTTATTTTTTTCATTTACCAACAGAGTTGCCATTCATACAGAATTACCTGTAATGTATTGATTTGTCTACGTCCATGCGAATTTCATGCAGGATACATATTGCCAAAACTATATACATAATTGTGCCTACTTCTCATCCTCCAACGCAATACAAAATCGAACCCGTTTTGTTACAATATTTACTTGCTTCTGGTCTGCCGCCACTTAATTTCGGGTGAAAACTACCAACACAATAAAAAATAGTCTAGATGAACAACAACAGTCAAATAAATGGTTACCTTTCAACATCGCGAAAAAGTTAAATATATTTTCAACGTAATCCAATAATTTATTGTGACGATTCATTTTCAAATATTTTGATGAAATCAGGCATCCCTGCAAGCAGCTGATCGATGTTGACAAACGAGAGAAAATCAACTAGTAAAAAAAACTTGTACATAACACAAGGGGTGTACAGATAGTAAATAGTTCGCGCAGTATAATATAGGTGGAACTAGTGCATCACGAAAAAATATTTTTATAAGAATTTACTCATACTGTCATGTCTGTTAGTCTGTGGATCTAGCCCAATCGGCACTTCAAAGTTCAGTCCAGCAAGGGCAATTACAAACTAGTGACGTTGAACAGGCACGTTCAAAATTTTTGACAACCTTAAACAATGCTGATATGTCCACCAAGTTTATAGAAACACTGTGGTCACCTGGAGTTATCAAAAAGCAGACCCTGTCAGCTTGGAGCGAAATCAATCTTCAGTTCAGCAACGCCATCGCACGGCATCACATTCAACATATCATGTCAATTGTATGGGTGCGCAGCCCTGCTATTTTGGCGCGCACGAATTTGACATTTCTCTCCCCTACTTATATGTATGAGATTCGATGCGGACTCACCTGCGGGCGACATGCTCGCAAAAAAGGATGTTGCCAATGATTTGTTCGAGAAATGTGAGAGCTGGATATCTTGTTAATATGATGTATTTGCAAAAAGTTCAATCGGCTTGGTAGACTAGTTTTAAACCAGGAAGCTCGAGCAAAACTTTAAACGAGGAATGTAATTCTGGAAACATTTTGAAAGTGATAAATGCTTAGTTAGATGAATATATTCCCTCTGAAGATAACACACGAGAAGTTTTTATTGCCTTAAACAACCGAAATCAAATTTTTGTTAGTCAATAATATTCGTTGCCGGTACGGTACGCCACTACGAATTACATATTCGTTATGAGACAAGTGCTCCAGAAGTGTCGAGAATACAACGCGCCATTGACTTCAAAGCGAAATACGACACAATCGCTGTGGCAAATTATGCAGCTATGGCAGATTATGCACGAATGCGGATTTCCGTATATTTTGACGTGATTAGTCGAAGCAACGATGGATAGAGTAATGTGCTACGTCCAAGTATCTCGAGTCGTTTCAAGTCTCAGAGAGGGCTACGGCAAGGTTTTGGATTCTTTTGTCTCTTGTTCAATATTGCTTCGAAGAGCTCTTTGGCTTCGCTGACGATGTTGATATTGTGACACGTAACTTTGAGAAGATTATGGAAAGAAACATCGAGCTGATAGCCGAAGCTAGAGGTATCTGACTGGCTATAAAAAGATACAAATTTAAAAAAAATGACTCAAAACTCTCTGAAAGAATAAATTTAATACCTGCCAGCGGCCAACTACACTCAGTGGTTTCGTTTCAAGTGATAATCTCTTGTTTTTGTTTACATTCCATATGTAGTTACCAAGGCTACTGGTAACTGTTTTTCAAAATCAATAACTTACCAACTTGTGTTGCCAGTTCCAACATTTTTTCAAGCAAATCCGTTTTGACATTACCAGTTACTGAGGGGTAGTTAAATTTGCGATACAGTTTTGATAGTCGTGTGACAGGTCGTAACATTGAACAGTATATTGTATGAACAACTAATACGATTGAAATGGTTAGGCTAACCATGACCGAATCTTTATTTACATGGTAGTTTTCGCTATAACCAGAGCCATGGTATTTTTGACATTTTTCTTCTAGTTATTTCGAAACTAAAGGCAGTGGTTGATTCAACAATGCTGAAGATCAGCAAAACATGAGCTAATGTTAAAAAGTTTTATGAATTTGAATTCTAGAACAAGAACAACAAAATAGTTTCATTGAATTCTATTTTATTTTTGCATCAAATCAAATGATGATGTGCCTGGTGAAATATTGATTATCAACGTAGACACGGAGCATCCCAGACTCTGTTCGATGAAGTTTTTCCTGAAGCAAGAATGGGCAGCATGGAAGAAATTAATAACCAAGTCCAGATGCAAACCTCAATACCCACCTGTAATATATTGTTATTTTTTCCGTCGGATTCGAGCGATTTGAATCCGGGAATCGGATGATGTTCGTCGTTTTCTTCCATCGCTTGATGTTGTTTCTACAGCGACCGATAGCGAATAATAAAAATCATACAGAACGTCGATTTCACTAGAAAACAGCCGTTACCGGCAAAATTGTTGAAACATTTAATTTCAACGACGGAAACTAGTAAGGCTACAAAATTTACTCACCTGCAAGACCATCCAAATTGCACAAAATAAGTCACAATATACATTTTTTTTCAAATCAATCACTAATGTGTTACGAAATTGTCTGTTGTATTGTAACTTTATGTGACAATAACAAAGTACATCCGTTTATTGACCATTTGTATAGTCAGCACAAATGAAAAACATAGTCGGTTAAAAAACACTATACGATAATGTGCTTACTACATAAATTCTGTTGATATGGACTACATGAATAGTGTTTTCAAACTTCATAATTTCTTTTAAACTATGTATCTATTTATGGTAACATTATTATACTGTGGACATATTTACATGGTAGCGATAACTATTTAGATCTTCATATATATCAAGGCTCGAGAGCAATTTCACCTTACTAGAAATTGTGATTTTAACTATTTGTTCTTATATTTGAGATGACTACCATTGTCAGGATGACCATGCCAGAAAAGTCATAAATACAAATAGTTTAGTCAAGTCGTAGTCTTTGTTGTCTAGTATTTTATACAATACAATATATATCATGATTGTTGCTACTATTTAAGCGTATATTTGAAATGACAATGGAAAACAGGCTACGGTTACTCTGGTATTTTGTTCAGTGTATATAATTTCAAACAGCTAAAATCAGACGTCTACGATGGGCTGGGCATGTCATAAGGATGTCGGACGACAGCTCAGTGAAAATGGTTCTTGAATCTAATCTGACTGGTATAAGAAGAAGAGGAGCGCAGCGAGCAAGGTGGATCGATCAAGTAGAGGGTGATCTCAGAAGCATCCGTGCCTTGAGTGGCTGGCGACGAGCAGCCATGGACCGAGTTATGTGGAGACGTATGCTTGATACAGCAAAGGACACCCCAGGCCTATAGCTGTTAGGTAAGGTAAGTATATACTTTCAAAATGTTGACTTCGTAAGATCACGTGGGATTTCTGCGCTTAACGTGCAACCTTAAGTCATGTCATCCAAGTCTTAGTCTAGCAAGTATGTTTCGTGATGCTCGATTCAAATTTGTCTATATATCTTATCTTATATATAAGAGCTGATAATCAAAGACCAACTTAATTTTAAGATTTTCTAATAAATTTGTGATTCGCCTATTGATTACGACATTTTTATCTTGTCACTGCCACCAAAGAGAGCTCAGACAAAAATGTTTATTTTTTATTTGTTTCAATTATAGAGGTTTTAACCTTAAGGTCATTCGCCTCTTCGGACTAGAGAGGCTTTCTGACCATATGTGCGGGATTGGGGAATTCAAGTGGGCTGCGTGAAAGGCATCGACTAACCCAACACGCTATACCCGTCCCCTGCAGTTATTTTATTTTTTTCTATTTTTTTGTAAAATCTGTATAAATCTGTATTGAATTTGGAAAATCTGTATAATACAGATAAATCTGTATAAATGGAAACTCTGAACTAAAGCAAAAACCCAAAATTGGTATACCTGGCAACGTTGGTGCCGAGCCGACTGACAGCTGTGTTTTGAGCGATCTACGTTTGTATCAAGTCAGGCACCAAAAACCCAGGCACAAAAAAAATTTTGGTGCCTGGAATTGAGCGATTGATGCGCCATCTGCGTGTCAAAATTTGAAACTGTCAAACAGGAAATATATGCTAAAATAAAAAAAATGTTAAATAAAAACTACAGCTTCTTATTTCGTCTCCGAAAGGTCCCATCAGTACCAGCACATTCGGACGATTGTTGGTACAATAAGCCAATAAATCAAATATTTTTTCATATCACAAATCCCCCTTTTTCCATTAATACGTTTATTTCTTAAGGCAGTATACATAAGATTTTTTTTCGTTGTAGCATCACTTTTACAAAGAACTCTTATACTAATATAATTCTAGTACAGTCACAACGATTTGAATTTAATAAAACATATTCCTTTCTTTGTATTTCATCGTTTACTATTAAGTGTAGTGTATTACTATTATTATTAAGCCTTTGGCATCATAGAGCTAACGCATTGTGCCTTAATAAATATATTTTATGAAAAAAAAAAAAAAAGTGTATTCAAGAATGTTATTTGAACCAGATGGTTAACTGATATAAATTATAAAATGAGCTGCTATTTTTGTACATTCTGTTGATAATTTTATAAACGATTTCGAGTTTGTTTGAATTAGTACATAATTTCTATTCAAATTTAGATTACAGATTATCTTTGTCGGCAAATATTTTCAGGAACATCTTCAAAATACCGCGCGTTTCCTTATAAGTTAATCCGGCAATACAACGTGGAACAGAACGCAACTATCAGCTTGACGCAAAATCTGCGAAAAAAAAATACACGGTTTTAAAATCGTATCACAGTATTTGAAAAATTTTAGTTTTTACCTTTAGCGTATACAACATCCATTACCGTACCAGATTTTCGTTTTGCTTGTTCAGGGTAAGTAACAGGAGCACCATCAAACCACCGCGCGTTTCCTCATAAAATAATCCTGAAATACTCATCTAGAAGTGCCTTTTTGGGTGCCTTCATACACAAATTTTTAAAATGTAAAATATCTCTCATATGAGAAACAAATTTACGTTTTCGACTATAACTTTTGAACGACCCGATAAATTTCGTTCAAAATTTCGTCAGAGTTAGCTAATAATATAACAAATCGAATGATCGCACATCTAGAAGTGCCTTTTTGGGTGCCTTCATACAAAAATTTTTAAAATGTAAAAATATCTCTCATATGAGAAACAAATTTACGTTTTCGACTATAACTTTTGAACGACCCGATAAATTTCGTTCAAAATTTCGTCAGAGTTAGCTAATAATATAACAAATCGAATGATCGCACATCTAGAAGTGCCTTTTTGGGTGCCTTCATACAAAAATTTTTAAAATGTAAAAATATCTCTCATATGAGAACAACATTTACGTTTTCGACTATAACTTTTGAACGACCCGATAAATTTCGTTCAAAATTTCGTCAGAGTTAGCTAATAATATAACAAATCGAATGATCGCACATCTAGAAGTGCCTTTTTGGGTGCCTTCATACAAAAATTTTTAAAATGTAAAAATATCTCTCATATGAGAACAACATTTACGTTTTCGACTATAACTTTTGAACGACCCGATAAATTTCGTTCAAAATTTCGTCAGAGTTAGCTAATAATATAACAAATCGAATGATCGCACATCTAGAAGTGCCTTTTTGGGTGCCTTCATACAAAAATTTTTAAAATGTAAAAATATCTCTCATATGAGAACAACATTTACGTTTTCGACTATAACTTTTGAACGACCCGATAAATTTCGTTCAAAATTTCGTCAAAGTTAGCTAATAATATAACAAATCGAATGATCGCACATCTAGAAGTGCCTTTTTGGGTGCCTTCATACAAAAATTTTTAAAATGTAAAAATATCTCTCATATGAGAACAACATTTACGTTTTCGACTATAACTTTTGAACGACCCGATAAATTTCGTTCAAAATTTCGTCAGAGTTAGCTAATAATATAACAAATCGAATGATCGCACATCTAGAAGTGCCTTTTTGGGTGCCTTCATACAAAAATTTTTAAAATGTAAAAATATCTCTCATATGAGAAACAAATTTACGTTTTCGACTATAACTTTTGAACGACCCGATAAATTTCGTTCAAAATTTCGTCAGAGTTAGCTAATAATATAACAAATCGAATGATCGCACATCTAGAAGTGCCTTTTTGGGTGCCTTCATACAAAAATTTTTAAAATGTGAAAATATCTCTCATATGAGAACAACATTTACGTTTTCGACTATAACTTTTGAACGACCCGATAAATTTCGTTCAAAATTTCGTCAGAGTTAGCTAATAATATAAAAAATCGAATGATCGCACATCTAGAAGTGCTTTTTTGGGTGCCTTCATACAAAAATTTTTAAAATGTAAAAATATCTCTCATATGAGAAACAAATTTACGTTTTCGACTATAACTTGTGAACGACCCGATTAATTTCGTTCAAAATTTCGTCAGAGTTAGCTAATAATATAACAAATCGAATGATCGCACATCTAGAAGTGCACTTTTGGGTGCCTTCATACAAAAATTTTTAAAATGTAAAAATATCTCTCATATGAGAACAACATTTACGTTTTCGACTATAACTTTTGAACGACCCGATAAATTTCGTTCAAAATTTCGTCAGAGTTAGCTAATAATATAACAAATCGAATGATCGCACATCTAGAAGTGCCTTTTTGGGTGCCTTCATACAAAAATTTTTAAAATGTGAAAATATCTCTCATATGAGAACAACATTTACGTTTTCGACTATTACTTTTGAACGACCCGATAAATTTCGCCAAGGTAATCTGGTATGATATTGCAGATAAAGCACTCAATTGTTCCCGCATTTTCCCCAGGAAATACGGTGAGTGCTTTCCAGGCTTCACTGAACGGAGAGCCTCAATGGAGCTGAGACTGCCCGATACAATGAAGTAGTGATCTGTGGGCAGAGTGTCAATGATCTAGGGTATACTGAATTGCAGCAAGTTCTGTGACGTAAACTGAAGCTGGATCACTGAGTTTATAGGAAGTGGTGAAATTTTTACATTGAATATACTGAAGCCAGTGGACCCGTCGAGATATGATCCGTCAGTGTAAAACATTTTATTAGAGTCGACTTCATTAAGTTTATTTGAAATTTTTGGGATCTCTTGAGGGCACAGGATCCGAGATTCCACGAATTTCTTCTTTCATGGATGTGTCGAAAAACATAGTAGGATTAGAAGTATCCACAAAATGAACACGATTGGGAACAAACGAAGAAGGATTTATATTCTGAGCCATGTAGTCAAAATACAAGGACATAAAAGTGAACACAGAGAAAAACACTTCTTAATCCACCTAGTGGTGTGATAATGCCTTTCTCTTCTTTCATAACAGTCTCATGAACATATGTTTCATACTTTTATTAACTAATTTTGGATACTAATTTTGACACCAATTGATTCAGATTGATTCTAGTAGTTCACAAAAGCATGCTTCAGTGTTTATGTGACACAGTCAGTCTCATTTTTCCAAACTAGTGCTTGACATTTGCGTTGTCTATTTGTAATCAGTGATGCTAATCTAAAAAACCCTTCTTAGTCCACTTAGTGGAATTTTCATATATCTTGAAAAATCACCATAGGGGGGAGTACATGAAATTTTCGAAATCGAAAAAAAATTTTTGATGCCAAAAGGCTTAGAATTGCATGAAACGTCGAGATTTAGTGTCATCTCGAAAAAAAATTTTTTTGAAAAAGTCGACTTTTTGGGACTTAGAAAAAATATGAAAATTTTTCTAAGTCCCAGAAAGTTGATTTTTTCAAAAAAAATTTTTTTCGAGATAACACTAAATTTCGATGTTTCATGCAGTTTTAAGAGTTTCGGCATCAAAAAAAATTTCGATTTTGGAAATTTCATGTATTCCTCCCTATGGTGCTTTTTCAAGGTCGAAAATTGTCAAACCTTTACCACCGGGCAGCACCCCTTAAGCATGTCAGATTTAGGTCAAATTTTGCATGAAGGCTTTTTTCGAGGTGCTTAAACTTTTGAGCACTAGAACTTAACGAAAATAGAGGTGATCCTAAAATTTTGGCACCCATATATATATAAGAGCGGTAAAAATCAATGTGTTTTGTCGGTTACGTCACTTATACAATCATATCTCCGGAACCAAAAGTCACAGCCATTTGATCTTCGAACTTGATCAATGGCCCGACAGTAGCTTTCAAACGAGCCCAAGTTTGTTCAAATCGGTTCAGCCATCTCTGAGAAAATTGAGCGCGTTCTAATATCTTCGAAAAGTGCACACACATACACACACACACAGACATTTTCCGATCTCGACGAACTGAGTCGAATGGTATATAACACTATGGGTCTCCGAGGCTCCGTTCGAAAGTCGGTTTTTCCAGCAATTCTAATACCTTTCTATAGAGAAAGGCAAAAAGCAGACGTGCTGGTAAAGCAGACACTTATGCCTACATGCTACGGCACGACCAGCCAAATCGTCTAAGACGTTCCGCTGATGCGTTTCGCATCGGGTCGCGTACGTACCAACCAGCCAACTCGTTCAAGGCGGTTCCGCTGATGCGTTTCGCATCGGGTCACGTTACGTTACAAATGATGGAACCAATCTACCAAGAACTGGGACGACGGGTTCGCACGAATAGGTGGAACCCAAATTGTGTATCTGAAAGCAATCCATTTGTCTTGACCCAATTATCTAAACGGAAGAGAATCATGTTCTCCAACATTTTCCGAATACAGGAAAGCATAGCAATCTGTCGATACGAATTGTGATCGGAGGCTGTTTTCCCAGGTTTTTGAATGATGATAATATTACCCTCGAGAAACTTGTTGAATAAATTACATAGATATTCATTTTATCGTATTAACCTCCCCTCGACACCGGGAATTGAAGTTGTCTCTCGCCTAATTAATATTAATTAGGCGAGAGACAACTTCAATTCCCGGTGTCGAGGGGAGGTTAATACGATAAAATGAATAACACTTTTTGATCCCTAAAAGTACCCCTCCATAAGAGTCTTCTCGATCCAGGCGGATTATGTTGAAATTATGGAAGTCGAGGTTGATGTTAGAAGTCAGCCAAGTTTCACTCAAGGAGAATACATCGCAGTTACGAGTATGTATTAAGTGTTTGAAAGAATCAAGTTTTAGGATGATACTTCTGCAATTCCACTGAAGCACAATGATCATATTTTCGATTATCATTGGTAAATTATCCATCAAAAGATACAATTGCTGCAAGGAGGGGCCATTGTTCAGTAGAGCAGTTAGGAGGCTTTTTAGAGGATCAGTAATATTGAAGGCTGATAATATCCAGCTAATATCCACGATATCATAAAATTTCAATAATCCAGTGTTTGTTTGATTTTCTGGTTGTGATTTGGGGTCATTCGTGTTTTTAAGCCCCTGGAAGTGCTGGGTTATAGGGTAAAGTATATTAAATATTGTGAACTAACAATAGGATTTTTTATTTAGTATAAATAGTACGTTTTTTTTCAGAATGGCTAGATTTCAGGTAAGTTTTTCAATTTCTCAAAAAGAAAAATTTATATCATACTGTGCCCAAAAGTACGGTATGAATTGGTTCGAGAAAGAGTTCTCGCACGATAATGAAGTGTTCAAAGTGTTGGGTATAAAATGCAACCAAAAAAATCGCTTCAAAGTATTAAACTTGCGAAATAAATTGAAGAAAGAACTTCAAGCAAGTTTTAATACTTCCATCCCGAAGAAGCCAACTGAACGCGTTTCCATTTGCATGGATGCGAGTACGTTGGTCAGGGATATACAAATATTTTCTGAGAGCGTTACTGCAAACATATCAGAAAATATTGTTCAAACAAGCAACGCCAATCAAGATTTTGAGGAAACGGCTATAGTTGGTAATATTTCATTCCCAAAGAAGCCAACTGAAAGTTCTTCCATTTTCATGGAAGCAAATACGTTGGCCAGGGATATGCAAATATTCTCTAAAAGTGTCACTGCATGTGTATCAGACATTTTTATTGAGACAACCAACGCCAATCAAAATCAAGATTTTGATGACATGGCTTTAGTTGCCATCGACGCTGCTACTAAGCGATTTGAAAAAGTCTCGATGACCTCTAGTCATATTGATGACATGAACGCTATGTTCGAAGAGAGTGATTTCAGTGAACCATTCACACAGGAAATGGCCACAACACTCAAAAACGAACCTATGCGTCCATGCACTGTTTTGAATAACAGTGAAAAAAAAGAGGCAATGTCTAATAGAGATAATCGAGAATTGCCATTCCTTATGAGCGACTTCTACGATTCTGGAGAAAGACGCTACTGGACAAGAGAGCAATTTAATAAAGTTATCAACCTTGAAACATCAAAGTTGATTCGATATAAGCAAGGGCATGCTCAAAGAATGAAATTGAAGACCCTTGCAGAACAAATTGCATTTAGCACGTATCACGATTTGATACGCCATCCGAATGCAACCTGTAAAGCGTACATTAAAGACATAAAAGATTATGTCCCAATGAAAAAAAAAGTACGGGTGTGTAATGTCAGAGACATAACTGGATGTCGTGAATACGAATATGACACGCTTTATTTATGCTTCCGAGTTCGAATTGGTAGTTCATCGATTGTTTGAATTGTGCAACTTTCCCCTCTTTCATTACTAGTAATTTAAACGATGCGCCTAGACTTAATTACAGATTAGTTACATTAAACATTCTGAACTGCAATTAAATATTATGAAATAAGCAGTATAGTTCTTTATAATAAAAAAATGGTGGCTCTGAAAAGAAATGAAAGCGTTCGTGATGAAGAGTCACGATTTTAGTTAGCTCAGCACGCAGACTCTGAATTCTAAACCCATATTCCAGAACTAAGCTCTAAAACTTGAAGACGATTTTTCGCCATGACTACCAGAATGGATTTTATAGATTACAGTGAAGTAAATTTCCGCATAATTCTTTAGGAGTATTATTATGGTTCTAAAAAGAACCGAATAGAAGAAGTCCGGAATAAAGAACTTGATCCTGAGTTCAAGAACTAAATTTAGAACCAATAACAGACTCAGAATCCAGTTTCAATTCTAGAATTGCAATTTCGAAACTCAAATTAGTTCCGGAATACAGTTCCAGAATCCAGTTTCAGCACGCAGGCTCTGAATTCTAAACCTATATTGCGGAACTACAATCTGAAAATTGAACTTCTCGTTATGACTACCGAGAACCAAATGATGGCAGGTGCTCTCTCCGTCGCTGATGGTTTAACTCCCGCGATGGCAGTCTGCTTGCCTTGAAGCCCAGCAAGCGAATGAGAGTTGCGACCTGAGCGTTTGAGGTTTTAACCACGCAGAAGGTGCTCTCGTCGCTGCTGGTTGATGGTTTAACTCCCGCGATGGCAGTCTTCTTGCCATGAAAGCCAGCAAGCGAATGAGAGTTGCGACCTGAGCGTTTGAGGTTTTAACCACGCAGAAGGTGCTCTCTCCGTCGCTGCTGGTTGATGGTTTAACTCCCGCGATGGCAGTCTGCTCGCCTTGATGGCCAGCAAGCGAATGAAAGTTGCTACCTGTGCGTTTGAGGTTTTAACCACGCAGAAGGTGCTCTCTCCGTCGCTGCTGGTTGATGATTTAACTTCCGCGATGGCAGTCTGCTCGCCTTGAAGGCCAGCAAGCGAATGAAAGTTGCTACCTGAGCGTTTGAGGTTTTAACCACGCAGATGGCGCTCTCTCCGTCGCTGCTGGTTGAAGGTTTAACTCCCACGACGTCTGCTTCCATCGAACGCACGAAAAGAAATGATCGATTTTCACCACGGTTCCCCTTATATACGCATTCAGTTGAAGATATGTGCCTGACTACCTCAAAATCGTCGTCCTTGCGCGAAAAACCCAAGCGAAAGTAAAGAGTTTTCCGCATTATTTTGAAATTTTGAGAAAACCTAATTTTTGAGTTGTTTGTTGTTATCTCACACTGTTCAAAATATTATCCTAAATTCCTGATCATATTTTTGATGAAATGGTGAAAGAATTATGTTGCTACCATTAATACAAGTCGAGATATTCACGATTAAGTTCTGCCCATTCTTCCATATGGCTAATTGTGAAAAGGCACCCCATAGTAAAGTAAGTCGTATTCACGACAAAAATGTACGAACAATTAAAATATTTGCTCGTTGCATGTTCCCTACATGTAAACGATTTATATTCATTGCAACTTTCGCAACTAAGGGCCACACCGCAATTGAGTTCAAAATACTCCATGACATGGAGGTTATGCATCATTCCAAAAATATGGTGTCCCAAATGCGTGGCAAGGAACGAGTAATCGTTCAAGAAGATATGTTAAAAACTATTCCTCGTTTATATATTCGTGAGCAAGCACGAAATTTAGCGAAAACTGAGGAATTCAAAGTTGATTTGAACCTAAGAAAACGCGTATCGGATGGCACAGCGAGACAAATTGTCAGTGAAGCCAGACTAAAGTTACGATACGATAAAGATGTTTTTCTAGCGTTGATGAAAATGGTCGACGAACGTGTTTGCTCTATACTTAGTTTGCAATACCGACCATGCAACATCATACTGATGAAAAAAGAGCAGTTAAATTTAATTCTGGCAATAACATCTAGAGATGGGCCTCTGGACTTCCATCTCGATGCAACTGGCACTAGATGGTACTCTATAACAAACCACATGATGCTACTGTACAGCATGGTAGCAGATATTAAAATAGTGGAAACAGACAAAAATGCCAAACCGTTTCCTATTGCCCGTTTTTTTACTGAAGACCATCATACATCAAATATAGAACTGAATTTGAGGTCTATAGTAAAATTCTGTGCTAGTAATTCCACCAGAAAATGTTCATCATTTATTAGAACGATTACAACTGATTTCTCACTAGCTGAAATCAATGCTGTTGTACAATCGTTCAATATGATGACATTAACGGAATATATCCGAAATTGCGAACAATGGATCCGCGATATTAAGGATAGCAAACCAGTTGAACATGTTATTGTGAAACTGTGCAGTTCACATATAACTAAACTGATGTATAAAGATATTGACAAGTACATTGGAAAAGAGAAGCCAGAAAATCGAATTTGCAAAATTGCTTTGGCTTCACTTTTCAATGTTAAAGAGATAAATGTAATCTACCATTTATTGAAATTATTATTCCGATTTTTGATCGTTGATACGCACAACAAAAAACATAAGGCATATGATACATTGGCAACTGAGTTCAATTTAACGAAGGATCCAATGTTTGAAGAGTACAACGACAATAAAAACTTGTTTGGTAATGATAATGGTAATGATATTGAACAAACACAATACAAAACCATTTATGAATCAAGTCCGTTCTATCAGAAAGGACTTGAAATATACAAAAATACATTGTATGAAGAAGGCATTGTTGAATTTACAGATGATAACGTAATGAATGACTTCATTACTGTTATTTAAAAAAAGTATATTGCGTATTTACCGCTTTGGACTCCAGTTTTGACTGCCAAAGATTTTAAGGGTATGACGCTTAAAGAACAACAAAAAATGAATCGTGCCAATAATGGAGTGATTGAAGGGTATCACCGTATAATCAAAGCTTATATCGACGAATGTAAGTTTATCGGTGATACACCGCGAGTTAGAATTGATGATTACATAATTCATGTTCACGATGAATTAATAAAGGATATGATCATCCAATTCAACCTTAATATACCTGCAAGCTGTAACTCAAAAATGATTCGAAATAAAACAAAAAACGTTTTGTCGAACAAGAAGTCTGAGCTGCAGGTTACATCAACTCCATTATCAACAAACAATAAAAAGATATCTACTCTCCAAACCAAACGTCGAATGCAGAAAACTTTGATGTTCAGTCAAAGTTCAAATTCGTCTATGAGTAGTACTGAAAAGAGTAAAAGTGCATGGCAACTTTCAGACCTGCGTAAGGCAAAAGAAAGTTTCAAAAAAGGCACAAGCAAAAGGAAGTTACCTTTTTGCGAAAAGGAATTACAAAGCATCGAGCTTATGGAGAAATATTGGTCAAGTGATGAAAACTTGACACCTATCGGGAAAAAAAATCGACTAAACGATTTAAGCCCGATCATGGAACTCGAAGAGCTAGAAAAAGACGAAGATATCAAAGAAAACATCCGGCTCAACAATTTAAGCATAAAGCTTGAAGAGCCAAAAGATATCGAAGCAAATATCCTTGAAGAGCCGGAAAATGATTCAAGTATTTTCAGAGGATTCGATGAATCCTCCGAAGAATTGTTTAAAGGCACAAAAAGTTTCATAAAAGAACTGAAAAAAAATATTTTACCCAATGGATTAATGAAAGATCCTGCCTATTATTACATAACTAGAAACAGTTATTGTAATCACGTTGAAGTGGCACTAGTTAATGGCGATTATCTCAACTATAGCGACCTAAAGACATTGATAACTGACGATAGTTGGCTATCCAATTTCTTGGTCGACTTTTGTGTGCGGTTATTGTGCAAGATGTATCATCCAAATGCATACATATTATGCTGCGATTTTACACCTTCGCTGTTTGGATTTCAATCTATGGAGCCCATAAATGTTCGGCGGCTTTGTTCTAGACTCATAGATTCTGAAATCACTATTTTACCAATGCTGAATAATTCCCACTTCACTGTCAGCATTATCAATAAAAAAGAAATGGTTTTCATTTTCTATGACTCAATGAAAAATGACTCAATGAAAAAGTCTAGACAAATGTATTTGAAGTTCTTGAAAACTTTAAAATCAATAAAGCTCATGAAGACTCTTGAAGATAAGGAAGTCATTATGAAAGCTATCGAATTCATTGAGAAACTGAAACCAGTTGAAAAGAACTGTCATCAGCAGTCAGATACCTCGAGTTGCGGTGTTCATGTCTTGAATAACATAGAGCTTGAACTCACCGACAAGGAAATGCACAGGACAAATTTCTGTCCTAAAACATTAAGAAAACATTTTCTACAAACCATCATGATAAACTCTGATAATGTAGAAAACATGTGCGCAGGATGTGGTGTAATTGAAGAGTGGTCTTCTTTTACTAGCATTTCCGATAGCTCGCGTTCTTGCAAGCAAGATATATGGGTACTCTGTGAAGGCTGTAACAGATGGTGGCATACAAGGTGTGCGAAACTCCCAAACTATGGGTTGCAATATGTTTCATTTTTTTGCAAAATGTGCAAAAACACGGAATATGAATTTGAACCCAACTTGAACACTTTAAAACATCATTTGAAGATGTTTGATTCAACTGGTACATTGGCTTAAGACTTCGTATATGAACAGTAGAAAAGCTACATTACAGCTAATACTTTCATAATACAAGTGGCGAAATGTAAACCATGATTGAAGAAGCTAAATTTTAGCTATATTCTCTGTAGTTAGTTTTTTGTGTAAGCCCATAGTATCCCCATAGTATTCCTTAATCCCTTATAATTCCTGTATTCTAATCCATGCATGTAACTCCGCCAGTAAAGCAGTTCTCAATAGAAAATACAGTGTCCTATTGGTAGGAAGTGTATTATCCAAATGCTATTGAAAATTGTATCTGCCGGTCACAAGCCCGGATAAAGGAGGAGTGATGCTTTATATTCACTACTAACTGGCTGAACTTGATGATAAGCTTTTTTATTTTTAATGTATTTCGATGTCCTACGAACGCTTACCAAGGCTGCACATGTTGCGTTGATGTCTGAATATACCAACATCGAAACCAGATTTCGCATCAAGTTGATAGTTGCATTCTGTTCCTCGTCGTATTTCTGGATTAATTTAAAAGGAAACGCGCGATGTTTTGAAGATGATTCAGAAAAATGTTATTCGTTATGCTGAACAAACAACACGAAAATCTGTTACGGCAATGGATGTTGTATACGCTGAAGATAAAATCTAAATTTTTTAAAATTCTGTAGTATGATTTTAAAACGCATTTTTTTCGCAGATTTCGCGTGAAGCTGATAGTTGCATTCTGTTCGTCGTCTTCGGATTAATTAATAAGGAAACACGTAGTGTTTTGAATGTGTTCCTGAAAATGTTTACCAGCAAGGAAGATCTGTTGTATGAAAAATTATCAGAGTTATTGGTTTATTGTACCAACAGCAGTTCGGATTTACTGATACTGATGGAACCTTTCGGAGACGCAGTAAGAAGTTGTAACTTTATTTTGCATTTTGTCGTGAATACGACTTACTTTACTATGGGGTGCCTTTTTATCTAGAAAAAGCTATTCAATCACCGTGAAAAACTTTTACCCGAAACCCGGAGGGTCAAATCATTTGATTTGTAATATTACTATAACTCTGGTCAAATTTTGAACGAAATTTATCGGGTCGTTCAAAAGTTATAGTCGAAAACGTAAATTTTGTTCTCATATGAGAGATATTTTTCCATTTTAAAAATTTTTGTATGAAGGCACCCAAAAAGGCACTTCTAGATGTGCGATCATTCGATTTGTTATATTATTAGCTAACTCTGACGAAATTTTGAACGAAATTTATCGGGTCGTTCACAAGTTATAGTCGAAAACGTAAATTTGTTTCTCATATGAGAGATATTTTTACATTTTAAAAATTTTTGTATGAAGGCACCCAAAAAGGCACTTCTAGATGTGCGATCATTCGATTTGTTATATTATTAGCTAACTCTGACGAAATTTTGAACGAAATTTATCGGGTCGTTCAAAAGTTATAGTCGAAAACGTAAATTTTGTTCTCATATGAGAGATATTTTTCCGTTTTAATAATTTTTGTATGAAGGCATCTAAAAAGGCACTTCTAGATGTGCGATCATTCGATTTGTTATATTATTTGCTAACTCTGACGAAATTTTGAACGAAATTTATCGGGTCGTTCAAAAGTTATAGTCGTAAACGTAAATTTTGTTCTCATATGAGAGATATTTTTCCGTTTTAAAAATTTTTGTATGAAGGCATCCAAAAAGGCACTTCTAGATGTGCGATCATTCGATTTGTTATATTATTTGCTAACTCTGACGAAATTTTGAACGAAATTTATCGGGTCGTTCAAAAGTTATAGTCGTAAACGTAAATTTTGTTCTCATATGAGAGATATTTTTACATTTTAAAAATTTTTGTATGAAGGCACCCAAAAAGGCACTTCTAGATGTGCGATCATTCGATTTGTTATATTATTAGCTAACTCTGACGAAATTTTGAACGAAATTTATCGGGTCGTTCAAAAGTTATAGTCGAAAACGTAAATTTTGTTCTCATATGAGAGATATTTTTCCGTTTTAAAAATTTTTGTATGAAGGCATCCAAAAAGGCACTTCTAGATGTGCGATCATTCGATTTGTTATATTATTTGCTAACTCTGACGAAATTTTGAACGAAATTTATCGGGTCGTTCAAAAGTTATAGTCGTAAACGTAAATTTTGTTCTCATATGAGAGATATTTTTCCGTTTTAAAAATTTTTGTATGAAGGCATCCAAAAAGGCACTTCTAGATGTGCGATCATTCGATTTGTTATATTATTTGCTAACTCTGACGAAATTTTGAACGAAATTTATCGGGTCGTTCAAAAGTTATAGTCGTAAACGTAAATTTTGTTCTCATATGAGAGATATTTTTCCGTTTTAAAAATTTTTGTATGAAGGCATCCAAAAAGGCACTTCTAGATGTGCGATCATTCGATTTGTTATATCATTTGCTAACTCTGACGAAATTTTGAACGAAATTTATCGGGTCGTTCAAAAGTTATAGTCGTAAACGTAAATTTTGTTCTCATATGAGAGATATTTTTACATTTTAAAAATTTTTGTATGAAGGCACCCAAAAAGGCACTTCTAGATGTGCGATCATTCGATTTGTTATATTATTAGCTAACTCTGACGAAATTTTGAACGAAATTTATCGGGTCGTTCAAAAGTTATAGTCGAAAACGTAAATTTGTTTCTCATATGAGAGATATTTTTACATTTTAAAAATTTTTGTATGAAGGCACCCAAAAAGGCACTTCTAGATGTGCGATCATTCGATTTGTTATATTATTAGCTAACTCTGACGAAATTTTGAACGAAATTTATCGGGTCGTTCAAAAGTTATAGTCGAAAACGTAAATTTTGTTCTCATATGAGAGATATTTTTCCGTTTTAAAAATTTTTGTATGAAGGCATCCAAAAAGGCACTTCTAGATGTGCGATCATTCGATTTGTTATATTATTTGCTAACTCTGACGAAATTTTGAACGAAATTTATCGGGTCGTTCAAAAGTTATAGTCGTAAACGTAAATTTTGTTCTCATTTGAGAGATATTTTTCCGTTTTAAAAATTTTTGTATGAAGGCATCCAAAAAGGCACTTCTAGATGTGCGATCATTCGATTTGTTATATCATTTGCTAACTCTGACGAAATTTTGAACGAAATTTATCGGGTCGTTCAAAAGTTATAGTCGTAAACGTAAATTTTGTTCTCATATGAGAGATATTTTTCCGTTTTAAAAATTTTTGTATGAAGGCATCCAAAAAGGCACTTCTAGATGTGCGATCATTCGATTTGTTATATCATTTGCTAACTCTGACGAAATTTTGAACGAAATTTATCGGGTCGTTCAAAAGTTATAGTCGTAAACGTAAATTTTGTTCTCATATGAGAGATATTTTTACATTTTAAAAATTTTTGTATGAAGGCACCCAAAAAGGCACTTCTAGATGTGCGATCATTCGATTTGTTATATTATTAGCTAACTCTGACGAAATTTTGAACGAAATTTATCGGGTCGTTCAAAAGTTATAGTCGAAAACGTAAATTTTGTTCTCATATGAGAGATATTTTTCCGTTTTAAAAATTTTTGTATGAAGGCATCCAAAAAGGCACTTCTAGATGTGCGATCATTCGATTTGTTATATTATTTGCTAACTCTGACGAAATTTTGAACGAAATTTATCGGGTCGTTCAAAAGTTATAGTCGTAAACGTAAATTTTGTTCTCATATGAGAGATATTTTTCCGTTTTAAAAATTTTTGTATGAAGGCATCCAAAAAGGCACTTCTAGATGTGCGATCATTCGATTTGTTATATTATTAGCTAACTCTGACGAAATTTTGAACGAAATTTATCGGGTCGTTCAAAAGTTATAGTCGTAAACGTAAATTTTGTTCTCATATGAGAGATATTTTTACATTTTAAAAATTTTTGTATGAAGGCACCCAAAAAGGCACTTCTAGATGTGCGATCATTCGATTTGTTATATTATTAGCTAACTCTGACGAAATTTTGAACGAAATTTATCGGGTCGTTCAAAAGTTATAGTCGAAAACGTAAATTTGTTTCTCATATGAGAGATATTTTTACATTTTAAAAATTTTTGTATGAAGGCACCCAAAAAGGCACTTCTAGATGTGCGATCATTCGATTTGTTATATTATTAGCTAACTCTGACGAAATTTTGAACGAAATTTATCGGGTCGTTCAAAAGTTATAGTCGAAAACGTAAATTTTGTTCTCATATGAGAGATATTTTTCCGTTTTAAAAATTTTTGTATGAAGGCATCCAAAAAGGCACTTCTAGATGTGCGATCATTCGATTTGTTATATTATTTGCTAACTCTGACGAAATTTTGAACGAAATTTATCGGGTCGTTCAAAAGTTATAGTCGTAAACGTAAATTTTGTTCTCATATGAGAGATATTTTTCCGTTTTAAAAATTTTTGTATGAAGGCATCCAAAAAGGCACTTCTAGATGTGCGATCATTCGATTTGTTATATCATTTGCTAACTCTGACGAAATTTTGAACGAAATTTATCGGGTCGTTCAAAAGTTATAGTCGTAAACGTAAATTTTGTTCTCATATGAGAGATATTTTTCCGTTTTAAAAATTTTTGTATGAAGGCATCCAAAAAGGCACTTCTAGATGTGCGATCATTCGATTTGTTATATCATTTGCTAACTCTGACGAAATTTTGAACGAAATTTATCGGGTCGTTCAAAAGTTATAGTCGTAAACGTAAATTTTGTTCTCATATGAGAGATATTTTTACATTTTAAAAATTTTTGTATGAAGGCACCCAAAAAGGCACTTCTAGATGTGCGATCATTCGATTTGTTATATTATTAGCTAACTCTGACGAAATTTTGAACGAAATTTATCGGGTCGTTCAAAAGTTATAGTCGAAAACGTAAATTTGTTTCTCATATGAGAGATATTTTTACATTTTAAAAATTTTTGTATGAAGGCACCCAAAAGGCACTTCTAGATGTGCGATCATTCGATTTGTTATATTATTAGCTAACTCTGACGAAATTTTGAACGAAATTTATCGGGTCGTTCAAAAGTTATAGTCGAAAACGTAAATTTTGTTCTCATATGAGAGATATTTTTCCGTTTTAAAAATTTTTGTATGAAGGCATCCAAAAAGGCACTTCTAGATGTGCGATCATTCGATTTGTTATATTATTTGCTAACTCTGACGAAATTTTGAACGAAATTTATCGGGTCGTTCAAAAGTTATAGTCGTAAACGTAAATTTTGTTCTCATATGAGAGATATTTTTCCGTTTTAAAAATTTTTGTATGAAGGCATCCAAAAAGGCACTTCTAGATGTGCGATCATTCGATTTGTTATATTATTTGCTAACTCTGACGAAATTTTGAACGAAATTTATCGGGTCGTTCAAAAGTTATAGTCGAAAACGTAAATGTTGTTCTCATATGAGAGATATTTTTACATTTTAAAAATTTTTGTATGAAGGCATCCAAAAAGGCACTTCTAGATGTGCGATCATTCGATTTGTTATATTATTTGCTAACTCTGACGAAATTTTGAACGAAATTTATCGGGTCGTTCAAAAGTTATAGTCGTAAACGTAAATTTTGTTCTCATATGAGAGATATTTTTCCGTTTTAAAAATTTTTGTATGAAGGCATCCAAAAAGGCACTTCTAGATGTGCGATCATTCGATTTGTTATATTATTTGCTAACTCTGACGAAATTTTGAACGAAATTTATCGGGTCGTTCAAAAGTTATAGTCGTAAACGTAAATTTTGTTCTCATATGAGAGATATTTTTACATTTTAAAAATTTTTGAATTAAGGCACCCAAAAAGGCACTTCTAGATGTGCGATCATTCGATTTGTTATATTATTAGCTTACTCTGACGAAATTTTGAACAAAATTTATCGGGTCGTTCAAAAGTTATAGTCGTAAACGTAAATTTTGTTCTCATATGAGAGATATTTTTCCGTTTTAAAAATTTTTGTATGAAGGCATCCAAAAAGGCACTTCTAGATGTGCGATCATTCGATTTGTTATATTATTTGCTAACTCTGACGAAATTTTGAACGAAATTTATCGGGTCGTTCAAAAGTTATAGTCGTAAACGTAAATTTTGTTCTCATATGAGAGATATTTTTACATTTTAAAAATTTTTGAATTAAGGCACCCAAAAAGGCACTTCTAGATGTGCGATCATTCGATTTGTTATATTATTAGCTTACTCTGACGAAATTTTGAACGAAATTTATCGGGTCGTTCAAAAGTTATAGTCGAAAACGTAAATTTTGTTCTCATATGAGAGATATTTTTCCGTTTTAAAAATTTTTGTATGAAGGCATCCAAAAAGGCACTTCTAGATGTGCGATCATTCGATTTGTTATATTATTTGCTAACTCTGACGAAATTTTGAACGAAATTTATCGGGTCGTTCACAAGTTATAGTCGTAAACGTAAATTTTGTTCTCATATGAGAGATATTTTTACATTTTAAAAATTTTTGTATGAAGGCATCCAAAAAGGCACTTCTAGATGTGCGATCATTCGATTTGTTATATTATTTGCTAACTCTGACGAAATTTTGAACGAAATTTATCGGGTCGTTCAAAAGTTATAGTCGTAAACGTAAATTTTGTTCTCATATGAGAGATATTTTTACATTTTAAAAATTTTTGTATGAAGGCACCCAAAAAGGCACTTCTAGATTTGCGATCATTCGATTTGTTATATTATTAGCTTACTCTGACGAAATTTTGAACAAAATTTATCGGGTCGTTCAAAAGTTATAGTCGTAAACGTAAATTTTGTTCTCATATGAGAGATATTTTTCCGTTTTAAAAATTTTTGTATGAAGGCATCCAAAAAGGCACTTCTAGATGTGCGATCATTCGATTTGTTATATTATTTGCTAACTCTGACGAAATTTTGAACGAAATTTATCGGGTCGTTCAAAAGTTATAGTCGTAAACGTAAATTTTGTTCTCATATGAGAGATATTTTTACATTTTAAAAATTTTTGAATTAAGGCACCCAAAAAGGCACTTCTAGATGTGCGATCATTCGATTTGTTATATTATTAGCTTACTCTGACGAAATTTTGAACGAAATTTATCGGGTCGTTCAAAAGTTATAGTCGTAAACGTAAATTTTGTTCTCATATGAGAGATATTTTTACATTTTAAAAATTTTTGAATTAAGGCACCCAAAAAGGCACTTCTAGATGTGCGATCATTCGATTTGTTATATTATTAGCTTACTCTGACGAAATTTTGAACAAAATTTATCGGGTCGTTCAAAAGTTATAGTCGTAAACGTAAATTTTGTTCTCATATGAGAGATATTTTTCCGTTTTAAAAATTTTTGTATGAAGGCATCCAAAAAGGCACTTCTAGATGTGCGATCATTCGATTTGTTATATTATTTGCTAACTCTGACGAAATTTTGAACGAAATTTATCGGGTCGTTCAAAAGTTATAGTCGTAAACGTAAATTTTGTTCTCATATGAGAGATATTTTTACATTTTAAAAATTTTTGAATTAAGGCACCCAAAAAGGCACTTCTAGATGTGCGATCATTCGATTTGTTATATTATTAGCTTACTCTGACGAAATTTTGAACAAAATTTATCGGGTCGTTCAAAAGTTATAGTCGTAAACGTAAATTTTGTTCTCATATGAGAGATATTTTTACATTTTAAAAATTTTTGTATGAAGGCACCCAAAAAGGCACTTCTAGATGTGCGATCATTCGATTTGTTATATTATTAGCTAACTCTGACGAAATTTTGAACGAAATTTATCGGGTCGTTCAAAAGTTATAGTCGAAAACGTAAATTTTGTTCTCATATGAGAGATATTTTTCCGTTTTAAAAATTTTTGTATGAAGGCATCCAAAAAGGCACTTCTAGATGTGCGATCATTCGATTTGTTATATTATTAGCTAACTCTGACGAAATTTTGAACGAAATTTATCGGGTCGTTCAAAAGTTATAGTCGAAAACGTAAATTTTGTTCTCATATGAGAGATATTTTTCCGTTTTAAAAATTTTTGTATGAAGGCATCCAAAAAGGCACTTCTAGATGTGCGATCATTCGATTTGTTATATTATTTGCTAACTCTGACGAAATTTTGAACGAAATTTATCGGGTCGTTCAAAAGTTATAGTCGTAAACGTAAATTTTGTTCTCATATGAGAGATATTTTTACATTTTAAAAATTTTTGTATGAAGGCACCCAAAAAGGCACTTCTAGATTTGCGATCATTCGATTTGTTATATTATTAGCTTACTCTGACGAAATTTTGAACAAAATTTATCGGGTCGTTCAAAAGTTATAGTCGTAAACGTAAATTTTGTTCTCATATGAGAGATATTTTTCCGTTTTAAAAATTTTTGTATGAAGGCATCCAAAAAGGCACTTCTAGATGTGCGATCATTCGATTTGTTATATTATTTGCTAACTCTGACGAAATTTTGAACGAAATTTATCGGGTCGTTCAAAAGTTATAGTCGTAAACGTAAATTTTGTTCTCATATGAGAGATATTTTTACATTTTAAAAATTTTTGAATTAAGGCACCCAAAAAGGCACTTCTAGATGTGCGATCATTCGATTTGTTATATTATTAGCTTACTCTGACGAAATTTTGAACGAAATTTATCGGGTCGTTCAAAAGTTATAGTCGTAAACGTAAATTTTGTTCTCATATGAGAGATATTTTTACATTTTAAAAATTTTTGAATTAAGGCACCCAAAAAGGCACTTCTAGATGTGCGATCATTCGATTTGTTATATTATTAGCTTACTCTGACGAAATTTTGAACAAAATTTATCGGGTCGTTCAAAAGTTATAGTCGTAAACGTAAATTTTGTTCTCATATGAGAGATATTTTTCCGTTTTAAAAATTTTTGTATGAAGGCATCCAAAAAGGCACTTCTAGATGTGCGATCATTCGATTTGTTATATTATTTGCTAACTCTGACGAAATTTTGAACGAAATTTATCGGGTCGTTCAAAAGTTATAGTCGTAAACGTAAATTTTGTTCTCATATGAGAGATATTTTTACATTTTAAAAATTTTTGAATTAAGGCACCCAAAAAGGCACTTCTAGATGTGCGATCATTCGATTTGTTATATTATTAGCTTACTCTGACGAAATTTTGAACAAAATTTATCGGGTCGTTCAAAAGTTATAGTCGTAAACGTAAATTTTGTTCTCATATGAGAGATATTTTTACATTTTAAAAATTTTTGTATGAAGGCACCCAAAAAGGCACTTCTAGATGTGCGATCATTCGATTTGTTATATTATTAGCTAACTCTGACGAAATTTTGAACGAAATTTATCGGGTCGTTCAAAAGTTATAGTCGAAAACGTAAATTTTGTTCTCATATGAGAGATATTTTTCCGTTTTAAAAATTTTTGTATGAAGACATCCAAAAAGGCACTTCTAGATGTGCGATCATTCGATTTGTTATATTATTAGCTAACTCTGACGAAATTTTGAACGAAATTTATCGGGTCGTTCAAAAGTTATAGTCGAAAACGTAAATTTTGTTCTCATATGAGAGATATTTTTCCGTTTTAAAAATTTTTGTATGAAGGCATCCAAAAAGGCACTTCTAGATGTGCGATCATTCGATTTGTTATATTATTTGCTAACTCTGACGAAATTTTGAACGAAATTTATCGGGTCGTTCAAAAGTTATAGTCGTAAACGTAAATTTTGTTCTCATATGAGAGATATTTTTCCGTTTTAAAAATTTTTGTATGAAGGCATCCAAAAAGGCACTTCTAGATGTGCGATCATTCGATTTGTTATATTATTTGCTAACTCTGACGAAATTTTGAACGAAATTTATCGGGTCGTTCAAAAGTTATAGTCGAAAACGTAAATGTTGTTCTCATATGAGAGATATTTTTACATTTTAAAAATTTTTGTATGAAGGCATCCAAAAAGGCACTTCTAGATGTGCGATCATTCGATTTGTTATATTATTTGCTAACTCTGACGAAATTTTGAACGAAATTTATCGGGTCGTTCAAAAGTTATAGTCGTAAACGTAAATTTTGTTCTCATATGAGAGATATTTTTCCGTTTTAAAAATTTTTGTATGAAGGCATCCAAAAAGGCACTTCTAGATGTGCGATCATTCGATTTGTTATATTATTTGCTAACTCTGACGAAATTTTGAACGAAATTTATCGGGTCGTTCAAAAGTTATAGTCGTAAACGTAAATTTTGTTCTCATATGAGAGATATTTTTCCGTTTTAAAAATTTTTGTATGAAGGCATCCAAAAAGGCACTTCTAGATGTGCGATCATTCGATTTGTTATATTATTAGCTAACTCTGACGAAATTTTGAACGAAATTTATCGGGTCGTTCAAAAGTTATAGTCGAAAACGTAAATTTTGTTCTCATATGAGAGATATTTTTCCGTTTTAAAAATTTTTGTATGAAGGCATCCAAAAAGGCACTTCTAGATGTGCGATCATTCGATTTGTTATATTATTTGCTAACTCTGACGAAATTTTGAACAAAATTTATCGGGTCGTTCAAAAGTTATAGTCGTAAACGTAAATTTTGTTCTCATATGAGAGATATTTTTCCGTTTTAAAAATTTTTGTATGAAGGCATCCAAAAAGGCACTTCTAGATGTGCGATCATTCGATTTGTTATATTATTAGCTAACTCTGACGAAATTTTGAACGAAATTTATCGGGTCGTTCAAAAGTTATAGTCGAAAACGTAAATTTTGTTCTCATATGAGAGATATTTTTCCGTTTTAAAAATTTTTGTATGAAGGCATCCAAAAAGGCACTTCTAGATGTGCGATCATTCGATTTGTTATATTATTAGCTAACTCTGACGAAATTTTGAACGAAATTTATCGGGTCGTTCAAAAGTTATAGTCGAAAACGTAAATTTTGTTCTCATATGAGAGATATTTTTCCGTTTTAAAAATTTTTGTATGAAGGCATCCAAAAAGGCACTTCTAGATGTGCGATCATTCGATTTGTTATATTATTTGCTAACTCTGACGAAATTTTGAACGAAATTTATCGGGTCGTTCAAAAGTTATAGTCGTAAACGTAAATTTTGTTCTCATATGAGAGATATTTTTACATTTTAAAAATTTTTGTATGAAGGCACCCAAAAAGGCACTTCTAGATTTGCGATCATTCGATTTGTTATATTATTAGCTTACTCTGACGAAATTTTGAACAAAATTTATCGGGTCGTTCAAAAGTTATAGTCGTAAACGTAAATTTTGTTCTCATATGAGAGATATTTTTCCGTTTTAAAAATTTTTGTATGAAGGCATCCAAAAAGGCACTTCTAGATGTGCGATCATTCGATTTGTTATATTATTTGCTAACTCTGACGAAATTTTGAACGAAATTTATCGGGTCGTTCAAAAGTTATAGTCGAAAACGTAAATTTTGTTCTCATATGAGAGATATTTTTCCGTTTTAAAAATTTTTGTATGAAGGCATCCAAAAAGGCACTTCTAGATGTGCGATCATTCGATTTGTTATATTATTAGCTAACTCTGACGAAATTTTGAACGAAATTTATCGGGTCGTTCAAAAGTTATAGTCGAAAACGTAAATTTTGTTCTCATATGAGAGATATTTTTCCGTTTTAAAAATTTTTGTATGAAGGCATCCAAAAAGGCACTTCTAGATGTGCGATCATTCGATTTGTTATATTATTTGCTAACTCTGACGAAATTTTGAACGAAATTTATCGGGTCGTTCAAAAGTTATAGTCGTAAACGTAAATTTTGTTCTCATATGAGAGATATTTTTACATTTTAAAAATTTTTGTATGAAGGCACCCAAAAAGGCACTTCTAGATTTGCGATCATTCGATTTGTTATATTATTAGCTTACTCTGACGAAATTTTGAACAAAATTTATCGGGTCGTTCAAAAGTTATAGTCGTAAACGTAAATTTTGTTCTCATATGAGAGATATTTTTCCGTTTTAAAAATTTTTGTATGAAGGCATCCAAAAAGGCACTTCTAGATGTGCGATCATTCGATTTGTTATATTATTTGCTAACTCTGACGAAATTTTGAACGAAATTTATCGGGTCGTTCAAAAGTTATAGTCGAAAACGTAAATTTTGTTCTCATATGAGAGATATTTTTCCGTTTTAAAAATTTTTGTATGAAGGCATCCAAAAAGGCACTTCTAGATGTGCGATCATTCGATTTGTTATATTATTTGCTAACTCTGACGAAATTTTGAACGAAATTTATCGGGTCGTTCAAAAGTTATAGTCGTAAACGTAAATTTTGTTCTCATATGAGAGATATTTTTCCGTTTTAAAAATTTTTGTATGAAGGCATCCAAAAAGGCACTTCTAGATGTGCGATCATTCGATTTGTTATATTATTTGCTAACTCTGACGAAATTTTGAACGAAATTTATCGGGTCGTTCAAAAGTTATAGTCGAAAACGTAAATGTTGTTCTCATATGAGAGATATTTTTCCGTTTTAAAAATTTTTGTATGAAGGCATCCAAAAAGGCACTTCTAGATGTGCGATCATTCGATTTGTTATATTATTAGCTTACTCTGACGAAATTTTGAACAAAATTTATCGGGTCGTTCAAAAGTTATAGTCGTAAACGTAAATTTTGTTCTCATATGAGAGATATTTTTACATTTTAAAAATTTTTGTATGAAGGCACCCAAAAAGGCACTTCTAGATGTGCGATCATTCGATTTGTTATATTATTAGCTAACTCTGACGAAATTTTGAACGAAATTTATCGGGTCGTTCAAAAGTTATAGTCGAAAACGTAAATTTTGTTCTCATATGAGAGATATTTTTCCGTTTTAAAAATTTTTGTATGAAGGCATCCAAAAAGGCACTTCTAGATGTGCGATCATTCGATTTGTTATATTATTAGCTAACTCTGACGAAATTTTGAACGAAATTTATCGGGTCGTTCAAAAGTTATAGTCGAAAACGTAAATTTTGTTCTCATATGAGAGATATTTTTCCGTTTTAAAAATTTTTGTATGAAGGCATCCAAAAAGGCACTTCTAGATGTGCGATCATTCGATTTGTTATATTATTTGCTAACTCTGACGAAATTTTGAACGAAATTTATCGGGTCGTTCAAAAGTTATAGTCGTAAACGTAAATTTTGTTCTCATATGAGAGATATTTTTACATTTTAAAAATTTTTGTATGAAGGCACCCAAAAAGGCACTTCTAGATTTGCGATCATTCGATTTGTTATATTATTAGCTTACTCTGACGAAATTTTGAACAAAATTTATCGGGTCGTTCAAAAGTTATAGTCGTAAACGTAAATTTTGTTCTCATATGAGAGATATTTTTCCGTTTTAAAAATTTTTGTATGAAGGCATCCAAAAAGGCACTTCTAGATGTGCGATCATTCGATTTGTTATATTATTTGCTAACTCTGACGAAATTTTGAACGAAATTTATCGGGTCGTTCAAAAGTTATAGTCGTAAACGTAAATTTGTTTCTCATATGAGAGATATTTTTCCGTTTTAAAAATTTTTGTATGAAGGCACCCAAAAAGGCACTTCTAGATGTGCGATCATTCGATTTGTTATATTATTAGCTAACTCTGACGAAATTTTGAACGAAATTTATCGGGTCGTTCAAAAGTTATAGTCGAAAACGTAAATTTTGTTCTCATATGAGAGATATTTTTCCGTTTTAAAAATTTTTGTATGAAGGCACCCAAAAAGGCACTTCTAGATGTGCGATCATTCGATTTGTTATATTATTAGCTAACTCTGACGAAATTTTGAACGAAATTTATCGGGTCGTTCAAAAGTTATAGTCGAAAACGTAAATTTTGTTCTCATATGAGAGATATTTTTCCGTTTTAAAAATTTTTGTATGAAGGCATCCAAAAAGGCACTTCTAGATGTGCGATCATTCGATTTGTTATATTATTAGCTTACTCTGACGAAATTTTGAACAAAATTTATCGGGTCGTTCAAAAGTTATAGTCGTAAACGTAAATTTTGTTCTCATATGAGAGATATTTTTACATTTTAAAAATTTTTGTATGAAGGCACCCAAAAAGGCACTTCTAGATGTGCGATCATTCGATTTGTTATATTATTAGCTAACTCTGACGAAATTTTGAACGAAATTTATCGGGTCGTTCAAAAGTTATAGTCGAAAACGTAAATTTTGTTCTCATATGAGAGATATTTTTCCGTTTTAAAAATTTTTGTATGAAGGCATCCAAAAAGGCACTTCTAGATGTGCGATCATTCGATTTGTTATATTATTAGCTAACTCTGACGAAATTTTGAACGAAATTTATCGGGTCGTTCAAAAGTTATAGTCGAAAACGTAAATTTTGTTCTCATATGAGAGATATTTTTCCGTTTTAAAAATTTTTGTATGAAGGCATCCAAAAAGGCACTTCTAGATGTGCGATCATTCGATTTGTTATATTATTTGCTAACTCTGACGAAATTTTGAACGAAATTTATCGGGTCGTTCAAAAGTTATAGTCGTAAACGTAAATTTTGTTCTCATATGAGAGATATTTTTACATTTTAAAAATTTTTGTATGAAGGCACCCAAAAAGGCACTTCTAGATTTGCGATCATTCGATTTGTTATATTATTAGCTTACTCTGACGAAATTTTGAACAAAATTTATCGGGTCGTTCAAAAGTTATAGTCGTAAACGTAAATTTTGTTCTCATATGAGAGATATTTTTCCGTTTTAAAAATTTTTGTATGAAGGCATCCAAAAAGGCACTTCTAGATGTGCGATCATTCGATTTGTTATATTATTTGCTAACTCTGACGAAATTTTGAACGAAATTTATCGGGTCGTTCAAAAGTTATAGTCGAAAACGTAAATTTTGTTCTCATATGAGAGATATTTTTCCGTTTTAAAAATTTTTGTATGAAGGCATCCAAAAAGGCACTTCTAGATGTGCGATCATTCGATTTGTTATATTATTAGCTAACTCTGACGAAATTTTGAACGAAATTTATCGGGTCGTTCAAAAGTTATAGTCGAAAACGTAAATTTTGTTCTCATATGAGAGATATTTTTCCGTTTTAAAAATTTTTGTATGAAGGCATCCAAAAAGGCACTTCTAGATGTGCGATCATTCGATTTGTTATATTATTTGCTAACTCTGACGAAATTTTGAACGAAATTTATCGGGTCGTTCAAAAGTTATAGTCGTAAACGTAAATTTTGTTCTCATATGAGAGATATTTTTACATTTTAAAAATTTTTGTATGAAGGCACCCAAAAAGGCACTTCTAGATTTGCGATCATTCGATTTGTTATATTATTAGCTTACTCTGACGAAATTTTGAACAAAATTTATCGGGTCGTTCAAAAGTTATAGTCGTAAACGTAAATTTTGTTCTCATATGAGAGATATTTTTCCGTTTTAAAAATTTTTGTATGAAGGCATCCAAAAAGGCACTTCTAGATGTGCGATCATTCGATTTGTTATATTATTTGCTAACTCTGACGAAATTTTGAACGAAATTTATCGGGTCGTTCAAAAGTTATAGTCGTAAACGTAAATTTTGTTCTCATATGAGAGATATTTTTACATTTTAAAAATTTTTGAATTAAGGCACCCAAAAAGGCACTTCTAGATGTGCGATCATTCGATTTGTTATATTATTAGCTTACTCTGACGAAATTTTGAACAAAATTTATCGGGTCGTTCAAAAGTTATAGTCGTAAACGTAAATTTTGTTCTCATATGAGAGATATTTTTCCGTTTTAAAAATTTTTGTATGAAGGCATCCAAAAAGGCACTTCTAGATGTGCGATCATTCGATTTGTTATATTATTTGCTAACTCTGACGAAATTTTGAACGAAATTTATCGGGTCGTTCAAAAGTTATAGTCGTAAACGTAAATTTTGTTCTCATATGAGAGATATTTTTACATTTTAAAAATTTTTGTATGAAGGCATCCAAAAAGGCACTTCTAGATGTGCGATCATTCGATTTGTTATATTATTTGCTAACTCTGACGAAATTTTGAACGAAATTTATCGGGTCGTTCAAAAGTTATAGTCGAAAACGTAAATTTTGTTCTCATATGAGAGATATTTTTCCGTTTTAAAAATTTTTGTATGAAGGCATCCAAAAAGGCACTTCTAGATGTGCGATCATTCGATTTGTTATATTATTAGCTAACTCTGACGAAATTTTGAACGAAATTTATCGGGTCGTTCAAAAGTTATAGTCGAAAACGTAAATTTTGTTCTCATATGAGAGATATTTTTCCGTTTTAAAAATTTTTGTATGAAGGCATCCAAAAAGGCACTTCTAGATGTGCGATCATTCGATTTGTTATATTATTTGCTAACTCTGACGAAATTTTGAACGAAATTTATCGGGTCGTTCAAAAGTTATAGTCGTAAACGTAAATTTGTTTCTCATATGAGAGATATTTTTCCGTTTTAAAAATTTTTGTATGAAGGCACCCAAAAAGGCACTTCTAGATGTGCGATCATTCGATTTGTTATATTATTAGCTAACTCTGACGAAATTTTGAACGAAATTTATCGGGTCGTTCAAAAGTTATAGTCGAAAACGTAAATTTTGTTCTCATATGAGAGATATTTTTCCGTTTTAAAAATTTTTGTATGAAGGCATCCAAAAAGGCACTTCTAGATGTGCGATCATTCGATTTGTTATATTATTTGCTAACTCTGACGAAATTTTGAACGAAATTTATCGGGTCGTTCAAAAGTTATAGTCGTAAACGTAAATTTGTTTCTCATATGAGAGATATTTTTCCGTTTTAAAAATTTTTGTATGAAGGCACCCAAAAAGGCACTTCTAGATGTGCGATCATTCGATTTGTTATATTATTAGCTAACTCTGACGAAATTTTGAACGAAATTTATCGGGTCGTTCAAAAGTTATAGTCGAAAACGTAAATTTTGTTCTCATATGAGAGATATTTTTCCGTTTTAAAAATTTTTGTATGAAGGCACCCAAAAAGGCACTTCTAGATGTGCGATCATTCGATTTGTTATATTATTAGCTAACTCTGACGAAATTTTGAACGAAATTTATCGGGTCGTTCAAAAGTTATAGTCGAAAACGTAAATTTTGTTCTCATATGAGAGATATTTTTCCGTTTTAAAAATTTTTGTATGAAGGCATCCAAAAAGGCACTTCTAGATGTGCGATCATTCGATTTGTTATATTATTAGCTTACTCTGACGAAATTTTGAACAAAATTTATCGGGTCGTTCAAAAGTTATAGTCGTAAACGTAAATTTTGTTCTCATATGAGAGATATTTTTACATTTTAAAAATTTTTGTATGAAGGCACCCAAAAAGGCACTTCTAGATGTGCGATCATTCGATTTGTTATATTATTAGCTAACTCTGACGAAATTTTGAACGAAATTTATCGGGTCGTTCAAAAGTTATAGTCGAAAACGTAAATTTTGTTCTCATATGAGAGATATTTTTCCGTTTTAAAAATTTTTGTATGAAGGCATCCAAAAAGGCACTTCTAGATGTGCGATCATTCGATTTGTTATATTATTAGCTAACTCTGACGAAATTTTGAACGAAATTTATCGGGTCGTTCAAAAGTTATAGTCGAAAACGTAAATTTTGTTCTCATATGAGAGATATTTTTCCGTTTTAAAAATTTTTGTATGAAGGCATCCAAAAAGGCACTTCTAGATGTGCGATCATTCGATTTGTTATATTATTTGCTAACTCTGACGAAATTTTGAACGAAATTTATCGGGTCGTTCAAAAGTTATAGTCGTAAACGTAAATTTTGTTCTCATATGAGAGATATTTTTACATTTTAAAAATTTTTGTATGAAGGCACCCAAAAAGGCACTTCTAGATTTGCGATCATTCGATTTGTTATATTATTAGCTTACTCTGACGAAATTTTGAACAAAATTTATCGGGTCGTTCAAAAGTTATAGTCGTAAACGTAAATTTTGTTCTCATATGAGAGATATTTTTCCGTTTTAAAAATTTTTGTATGAAGGCATCCAAAAAGGCACTTCTAGATGTGCGATCATTCGATTTGTTATATTATTTGCTAACTCTGACGAAATTTTGAACGAAATTTATCGGGTCGTTCAAAAGTTATAGTCGTAAACGTAAATTTTGTTCTCATATGAGAGATATTTTTACATTTTAAAAATTTTTGAATTAAGGCACCCAAAAAGGCACTTCTAGATGTGCGATCATTCGATTTGTTATATTATTAGCTTACTCTGACGAAATTTTGAACAAAATTTATCGGGTCGTTCAAAAGTTATAGTCGTAAACGTAAATTTTGTTCTCATATGAGAGATATTTTTCCGTTTTAAAAATTTTTGTATGAAGGCATCCAAAAAGGCACTTCTAGATGTGCGATCATTCGATTTGTTATATTATTTGCTAACTCTGACGAAATTTTGAACGAAATTTATCGGGTCGTTCAAAAGTTATAGTCGTAAACGTAAATTTTGTTCTCATATGAGAGATATTTTTACATTTTAAAAATTTTTGAATTAAGGCACCCAAAAAGGCACTTCTAGATGTGCGATCATTCGATTTGTTATATTATTAGCTTACTCTGACGAAATTTTGAACGAAATTTATCGGGTCGTTCAAAAGTTATAGTCGAAAACGTAAATTTTGTTCTCATATGAGAGATATTTTTCCGTTTTAAAAATTTTTGTATGAAGGCATCCAAAAAGGCACTTCTAGATGTGCGATCATTCGATTTGTTATATTATTTGCTAACTCTGACGAAATTTTGAACGAAATTTATCGGGTCGTTCACAAGTTATAGTCGTAAACGTAAATTTTGTTCTCATATGAGAGATATTTTTACATTTTAAAAATTTTTGTATGAAGGCATCCAAAAAGGCACTTCTAGATGTGCGATCATTCGATTTGTTATATTATTAGCTAACTCTGACGAAATTTTGAACGAAATTTATCGGGTCGTTCAAAAGTTATAGTCGAAAACGTAAATTTTGTTCTCATATGAGAGATATTTTTCCGTTTTAAAAATTTTTGTATGAAGGCATCCAAAAAGGCACTTCTAGATGTGCGATCATTCGATTTGTTATATTATTTGCTAACTCTGACGAAATTTTGAACGAAATTTATCGGGTCGTTCAAAAGTTATAGTCGTAAACGTAAATTTTGTTCTCATATGAGAGATATTTTTACATTTTAAAAATTTTTGAATTAAGGCACCCAAAAAGGCACTTCTAGATGTGCGATCATTCGATTTGTTATATTATTAGCTTACTCTGACGAAATTTTGAACGAAATTTATCGGGTCGTTCAAAAGTTATAGTCGAAAACGTAAATTTTGTTCTCATATGAGAGATATTTTTCCGTTTTAAAAATTTTTGTATGAAGGCATCCAAAAAGGCACTTCTAGATGTGCGATCATTCGATTTGTTATATTATTTGCTAACTCTGACGAAATTTTGAACGAAATTTATCGGGTCGTTCAAAAGTTATAGTCGAAAACGTAAATTTTGTTCTCATATGAGAGATATTTTTCCGTTTTAAAAATTTTTGTATGAAGGCATCCAAAAAGGCACTTCTAGATGTGCGATCATTCGATTTGTTATATTATTAGCTAACTCTGACGAAATTTTGAACGAAATTTATCGGGTCGTTCAAAAGTTATAGTCGAAAACGTAAATTTTGTTCTCATATGAGAGATATTTTTCCGTTTTAAAAATTTTTGTATGAAGGCATCCAAAAAGGCACTTCTAGATGTGCGATCATTCGATTTGTTATATTATTTGCTAACTCTGACGAAATTTTGAACGAAATTTATCGGGTCGTTCAAAAGTTATAGTCGTAAACGTAAATTTGTTTCTCATATGAGAGATATTTTTCCGTTTTAAAAATTTTTGTATGAAGGCACCCAAAAAGGCACTTCTAGATGTGCGATCATTCGATTTGTTATATTATTAGCTAACTCTGACGAAATTTTGAACGAAATTTATCGGGTCGTTCAAAAGTTATAGTCGAAAACGTAAATTTTGTTCTCATATGAGAGATATTTTTCCGTTTTAAAAATTTTTGTATGAAGGCATCCAAAAAGGCACTTCTAGATGTGCGATCATTCGATTTGTTATATTATTTGCTAACTCTGACGAAATTTTGAACGAAATTTATCGGGTCGTTCAAAAGTTATAGTCGAAAACGTAAATTTTGTTCTCATATGAGAGATATTTTTCCGTTTTAAAAATTTTTGTATGAAGGCATCCAAAAAGGCACTTCTAGATGTGCGATCATTCGATTTGTTATATTATTAGCTAACTCTGACGAAATTTTGAACGAAATTTATCGGGTCGTTCAAAAGTTATAGTCGAAAACGTAAATTTTGTTCTCATATGAGAGATATTTTTCCGTTTTAAAAATTTTTGTATGAAGGCATCCAAAAAGGCACTTCTAGATGTGCGATCATTCGATTTGTTATATTATTTGCTAACTCTGACGAAATTTTGAACGAAATTTATCGGGTCGTTCAAAAGTTATAGTCGTAAACGTAAATTTTGTTCTCATATGAGAGATATTTTTACATTTTAAAAATTTTTGAATTAAGGCACCCAAAAAGGCACTTCTAGATGTGCGATCATTCGATTTGTTATATTATTAGCTTACTCTGACGAAATTTTGAACGAAATTTATCGGGTCGTTCAAAAGTTATAGTCGAAAACGTAAATTTTGTTCTCATATGAGAGATATTTTTCCGTTTTAAAAATTTTTGTATGAAGGCATCCAAAAAGGCACTTCTAGATGTGCGATCATTCGATTTGTTATATTATTTGCTAACTCTGACGAAATTTTGAACGAAATTTATCGGGTCGTTCACAAGTTATAGTCGTAAACGTAAATTTTGTTCTCATATGAGAGATATTTTTACATTTTAAAAATTTTTGTATGAAGGCATCCAAAAAGGCACTTCTAGATGTGCGATCATTCGATTTGTTATATTATTAGCTAACTCTGACGAAATTTTGAACGAAATTTATCGGGTCGTTCAAAAGTTATAGTCGAAAACGTAAATTTTGTTCTCATATGAGAGATATTTTTCCGTTTTAAAAATTTTTGTATGAAGGCATCCAAAAAGGCACTTCTAGATGTGCGATCATTCGATTTGTTATATTATTTGCTAACTCTGACGAAATTTTGAACGAAATTTATCGGGTCGTTCAAAAGTTATAGTCGTAAACGTAAATTTTGTTCTCATATGAGAGATATTTTTACATTTTAAAAATTTTTGAATTAAGGCACCCAAAAAGGCACTTCTAGATGTGCGATCATTCGATTTGTTATATTATTAGCTTACTCTGACGAAATTTTGAACGAAATTTATCGGGTCGTTCAAAAGTTATAGTCGAAAACGTAAATTTTGTTCTCATATGAGAGATATTTTTACATTTTAAAAATTTTTGTATGAAGGCATCCAAAAAGGCACTTCTAGATGTGCGATCATTCGATTTGTTATATTATTTGCTAACTCTGACGAAATTTTGAACAAAATTTATCGGGTCGTTCAAAAGTTATAGTCGTAAACGTAAATTTTGTTCTCATATGAGAGATATTTTTCCGTTTTAAAAATTTTTGTATGAAGGCATCCAAAAAGGCACTTCTAGATGTGCGATCATTCGATTTGTTATATTATTTGCTAACTCTGACGAAATTTTGAACGAAATTTATCGGGTCGTTCAAAAGTTATAGTCGAAAACGTAAATTTTGTTCTCATATGAGAGATATTTTTACATTTTAAAAATTTTTGTATGAAGGCACCCAAAAAGGCACTTCTAGATGTGCGATCATTCGATTTGTTATATTATTAGCTAACTCTGACGAAATTTTGAACGAAATTTATCGGGTCGTTCAAAAGTTATAGTCGAAAACGTAAATTTTGTTCTCATATGAGAGATATTTTTCCGTTTTAAAAATTTTTGTATGAAGGCATCCAAAAAGGCACTTCTAGATGTGCGATCATTCGATTTGTTATATTATTTGCTAACTCTGACGAAATTTTGAACGAAATTTATCGGGTCGTTCAAAAGTTATAGTCGTAAACGTAAATTTTGTTCTCATATGAGAGATATTTTTACATTTTAAAAATTTTTGTATGAAGGCATCCAAAAAGGCACTTCTAGATGTGCGATCATTCGATTTGTTATATTATTTGCTAACTCTGACGAAATTTTGAACGAAATTTATCGGGTCGTTCAAAAGTTATAGTCGAAAACGTAAATTTTGTTCTCATATGAGAGATATTTTTCCGTTTTAAAAATTTTTGTATGAAGGCATCCAAAAAGGCACTTCTAGATGTGCGATCATTCGATTTGTTATATTATTAGCTAACTCTGACGAAATTTTGAACGAAATTTATCGGGTCGTTCAAAAGTTATAGTCGAAAACGTAAATTTTGTTCTCATATGAGAGATATTTTTCCGTTTTAAAAATTTTTGTATGAAGGCATCCAAAAAGGCACTTCTAGATGTGCGATCATTCGATTTGTTATATTATTTGCTAACTCTGACGAAATTTTGAACGAAATTTATCGGGTCGTTCAAAAGTTATAGTCGTAAACGTAAATTTGTTTCTCATATGAGAGATATTTTTCCGTTTTAAAAATTTTTGTATGAAGGCACCCAAAAAGGCACTTCTAGATGTGCGATCATTCGATTTGTTATATTATTAGCTAACTCTGACGAAATTTTGAACGAAATTTATCGGGTCGTTCAAAAGTTATAGTCGAAAACGTAAATTTTGTTCTCATATGAGAGATATTTTTCCGTTTTAAAAATTTTTGTATGAAGGCATCCAAAAAGGCACTTCTAGATGTGCGATCATTCGATTTGTTATATTATTTGCTAACTCTGACGAAATTTTGAACGAAATTTATCGGGTCGTTCAAAAGTTATAGTCGTAAACGTAAATTTTGTTCTCATATGAGAGATATTTTTACATTTTAAAAATTTTTGTATGAAGGCACCCAAAAAGGCACTTCTAGATTTGCGATCATTCGATTTGTTATATTATTAGCTTACTCTGACGAAATTTTGAACAAAATTTATCGGGTCGTTCAAAAGTTATAGTCGTAAACGTAAATTTTGTTCTCATATGAGAGATATTTTTCCGTTTTAAAAATTTTTGTATGAAGGCATCCAAAAAGGCACTTCTAGATGTGCGATCATTCGATTTGTTATATTATTTGCTAACTCTGACGAAATTTTGAACGAAATTTATCGGGTCGTTCAAAAGTTATAGTCGTAAACGTAAATTTTGTTCTCATATGAGAGATATTTTTACATTTTAAAAATTTTTGAATTAAGGCACCCAAAAAGGCACTTCTAGATGTGCGATCATTCGATTTGTTATATTATTAGCTTACTCTGACGAAATTTTGAACAAAATTTATCGGGTCGTTCAAAAGTTATAGTCGTAAACGTAAATTTTGTTCTCATATGAGAGATATTTTTCCGTTTTAAAAATTTTTGTATGAAGGCATCCAAAAAGGCACTTCTAGATGTGCGATCATTCGATTTGTTATATTATTTGCTAACTCTGACGAAATTTTGAACGAAATTTATCGGGTCGTTCAAAAGTTATAGTCGTAAACGTAAATTTTGTTCTCATATGAGAGATATTTTTACATTTTAAAAATTTTTGAATTAAGGCACCCAAAAAGGCACTTCTAGATGTGCGATCATTCGATTTGTTATATTATTAGCTTACTCTGACGAAATTTTGAACGAAATTTATCGGGTCGTTCAAAAGTTATAGTCGAAAACGTAAATTTTGTTCTCATATGAGAGATATTTTTCCGTTTTAAAAATTTTTGTATGAAGGCATCCAAAAAGGCACTTCTAGATGTGCGATCATTCGATTTGTTATATTATTTGCTAACTCTGACGAAATTTTGAACGAAATTTATCGGGTCGTTCACAAGTTATAGTCGTAAACGTAAATTTTGTTCTCATATGAGAGATATTTTTACATTTTAAAAATTTTTGTATGAAGGCATCCAAAAAGGCACTTCTAGATGTGCGATCATTCGATTTGTTATATTATTAGCTAACTCTGACGAAATTTTGAACGAAATTTATCGGGTCGTTCAAAAGTTATAGTCGAAAACGTAAATTTTGTTCTCATATGAGAGATATTTTTCCGTTTTAAAAATTTTTGTATGAAGGCATCCAAAAAGGCACTTCTAGATGTGCGATCATTCGATTTGTTATATTATTTGCTAACTCTGACGAAATTTTGAACGAAATTTATCGGGTCGTTCAAAAGTTATAGTCGTAAACGTAAATTTTGTTCTCATATGAGAGATATTTTTACATTTTAAAAATTTTTGAATTAAGGCACCCAAAAAGGCACTTCTAGATGTGCGATCATTCGATTTGTTATATTATTAGCTTACTCTGACGAAATTTTGAACGAAATTTATCGGGTCGTTCAAAAGTTATAGTCGAAAACGTAAATTTTGTTCTCATATGAGAGATATTTTTCCGTTTTAAAAATTTTTGTATGAAGGCATCCAAAAAGGCACTTCTAGATGTGCGATCATTCGATTTGTTATATTATTTGCTAACTCTGACGAAATTTTGAACGAAATTTATCGGGTCGTTCAAAAGTTATAGTCGAAAACGTAAATTTTGTTCTCATATGAGAGATATTTTTCCGTTTTAAAAATTTTTGTATGAAGGCATCCAAAAAGGCACTTCTAGATGTGCGATCATTCGATTTGTTATATTATTAGCTAACTCTGACGAAATTTTGAACGAAATTTATCGGGTCGTTCAAAAGTTATAGTCGAAAACGTAAATTTTGTTCTCATATGAGAGATATTTTTCCGTTTTAAAAATTTTTGTATGAAGGCATCCAAAAAGGCACTTCTAGATGTGCGATCATTCGATTTGTTATATTATTTGCTAACTCTGACGAAATTTTGAACGAAATTTATCGGGTCGTTCAAAAGTTATAGTCGTAAACGTAAATTTGTTTCTCATATGAGAGATATTTTTCCGTTTTAAAAATTTTTGTATGAAGGCACCCAAAAAGGCACTTCTAGATGTGCGATCATTCGATTTGTTATATTATTAGCTAACTCTGACGAAATTTTGAACGAAATTTATCGGGTCGTTCAAAAGTTATAGTCGAAAACGTAAATTTTGTTCTCATATGAGAGATATTTTTCCGTTTTAAAAATTTTTGTATGAAGGCATCCAAAAAGGCACTTCTAGATGTGCGATCATTCGATTTGTTATATTATTTGCTAACTCTGACGAAATTTTGAACGAAATTTATCGGGTCGTTCAAAAGTTATAGTCGAAAACGTAAATTTTGTTCTCATATGAGAGATATTTTTCCGTTTTAAAAATTTTTGTATGAAGGCATCCAAAAAGGCACTTCTAGATGTGCGATCATTCGATTTGTTATATTATTAGCTAACTCTGACGAAATTTTGAACGAAATTTATCGGGTCGTTCAAAAGTTATAGTCGAAAACGTAAATTTTGTTCTCATATGAGAGATATTTTTCCGTTTTAAAAATTTTTGTATGAAGGCATCCAAAAAGGCACTTCTAGATGTGCGATCATTCGATTTGTTATATTATTTGCTAACTCTGACGAAATTTTGAACGAAATTTATCGGGTCGTTCAAAAGTTATAGTCGTAAACGTAAATTTTGTTCTCATATGAGAGATATTTTTACATTTTAAAAATTTTTGAATTAAGGCACCCAAAAAGGCACTTCTAGATGTGCGATCATTCGATTTGTTATATTATTAGCTTACTCTGACGAAATTTTGAACGAAATTTATCGGGTCGTTCAAAAGTTATAGTCGAAAACGTAAATTTTGTTCTCATATGAGAGATATTTTTCCGTTTTAAAAATTTTTGTATGAAGGCATCCAAAAAGGCACTTCTAGATGTGCGATCATTCGATTTGTTATATTATTTGCTAACTCTGACGAAATTTTGAACGAAATTTATCGGGTCGTTCACAAGTTATAGTCGTAAACGTAAATTTTGTTCTCATATGAGAGATATTTTTACATTTTAAAAATTTTTGTATGAAGGCATCCAAAAAGGCACTTCTAGATGTGCGATCATTCGATTTGTTATATTATTAGCTAACTCTGACGAAATTTTGAACGAAATTTATCGGGTCGTTCAAAAGTTATAGTCGAAAACGTAAATTTTGTTCTCATATGAGAGATATTTTTCCGTTTTAAAAATTTTTGTATGAAGGCATCCAAAAAGGCACTTCTAGATGTGCGATCATTCGATTTGTTATATTATTTGCTAACTCTGACGAAATTTTGAACGAAATTTATCGGGTCGTTCAAAAGTTATAGTCGTAAACGTAAATTTTGTTCTCATATGAGAGATATTTTTACATTTTAAAAATTTTTGAATTAAGGCACCCAAAAAGGCACTTCTAGATGTGCGATCATTCGATTTGTTATATTATTTGCTAACTCTGACGAAATTTTGAACGAAATTTATCGGGTCGTTCAAAAGTTATAGTCGTAAACGTAAATTTTGTTCTCATATGAGAGATATTTTTCCGTTTTAAAAATTTTTGTATGAAGGCATCCAAAAAGGCACTTCTAGATGTGCGATCATTCGATTTGTTATATTATTTGCTAACTCTGACGAAATTTTGAACAAAATTTATCGGGTCGTTCAAAAGTTATAGTCGTAAACGTAAATTTTGTTCTCATATGAGAGATATTTTTCCGTTTTAAAAATTTTTGTATGAAGGCATCCAAAAAGGCACTTCTAGATGTGCGATCATTCGATTTGTTATATTATTTGCTAACTCTGACGAAATTTTGAACGAAATTTATCGGGTCGTTCAAAAGTTATAGTCGAAAACGTAAATTTTGTTCTCATATGAGAGATATTTTTACATTTTAAAAATTTTTGTATGAAGGCACCCAAAAAGGCACTTCTAGATGTGCGATCATTCGATTTGTTATATTATTAGCTAACTCTGACGAAATTTTGAACGAAATTTATCGGGTCGTTCAAAAGTTATAGTCGAAAACGTAAATTTTGTTCTCATATGAGAGATATTTTTCCGTTTTAAAAATTTTTGTATGAAGGCATCCAAAAAGGCACTTCTAGATGTGCGATCATTCGATTTGTTATATTATTTGCTAACTCTGACGAAATTTTGAACGAAATTTATCGGGTCGTTCAAAAGTTATAGTCGTAAACGTAAATTTTGTTCTCATATGAGAGATATTTTTACATTTTAAAAATTTTTGTATGAAGGCATCCAAAAAGGCACTTCTAGATGTGCGATCATTCGATTTGTTATATTATTTGCTAACTCTGACGAAATTTTGAACGAAATTTATCGGGTCGTTCAAAAGTTATAGTCGAAAACGTAAATTTTGTTCTCATATGAGAGATATTTTTCCGTTTTAAAAATTTTTGTATGAAGGCATCCAAAAAGGCACTTCTAGATGTGCGATCATTCGATTTGTTATATTATTAGCTAACTCTGACGAAATTTTGAACGAAATTTATCGGGTCGTTCAAAAGTTATAGTCGAAAACGTAAATTTTGTTCTCATATGAGAGATATTTTTCCGTTTTAAAAATTTTTGTATGAAGGCATCCAAAAAGGCACTTCTAGATGTGCGATCATTCGATTTGTTATATTATTTGCTAACTCTGACGAAATTTTGAACGAAATTTATCGGGTCGTTCAAAAGTTATAGTCGTAAACGTAAATTTGTTTCTCATATGAGAGATATTTTTCCGTTTTAAAAATTTTTGTATGAAGGCACCCAAAAAGGCACTTCTAGATGTGCGATCATTCGATTTGTTATATTATTAGCTAACTCTGACGAAATTTTGAACGAAATTTATCGGGTCGTTCAAAAGTTATAGTCGAAAACGTAAATTTTGTTCTCATATGAGAGATATTTTTCCGTTTTAAAAATTTTTGTATGAAGGCATCCAAAAAGGCACTTCTAGATGTGCGATCATTCGATTTGTTATATTATTTGCTAACTCTGACGAAATTTTGAACGAAATTTATCGGGTCGTTCAAAAGTTATAGTCGTAAACGTAAATTTTGTTCTCATATGAGAGATATTTTTACATTTTAAAAATTTTTGTATGAAGGCACCCAAAAAGGCACTTCTAGATTTGCGATCATTCGATTTGTTATATTATTTGCTAACTCTGACGAAATTTTGAACGAAATTTATCGGGTCGTTCAAAAGTTATAGTCGAAAACGTAAATTTTGTTCTCATATGAGAGATATTTTTCCGTTTTAAAAATTTTTGTATGAAGGCATCCAAAAAGGCACTTCTAGATGTGCGATCATTCGATTTGTTATATTATTAGCTAACTCTGACGAAATTTTGAACGAAATTTATCGGGTCGTTCAAAAGTTATAGTCGAAAACGTAAATTTTGTTCTCATATGAGAGATATTTTTCCGTTTTAAAAATTTTTGTATGAAGGCATCCAAAAAGGCACTTCTAGATGTGCGATCATTCGATTTGTTATATTATTTGCTAACTCTGACGAAATTTTGAACGAAATTTATCGGGTCGTTCAAAAGTTATAGTCGTAAACGTAAATTTTGTTCTCATATGAGAGATATTTTTACATTTTAAAAATTTTTGTATGAAGGCACCCAAAAAGGCACTTCTAGATTTGCGATCATTCGATTTGTTATATTATTAGCTTACTCTGACGAAATTTTGAACAAAATTTATCGGGTCGTTCAAAAGTTATAGTCGTAAACGTAAATTTTGTTCTCATATGAGAGATATTTTTCCGTTTTAAAAATTTTTGTATGAAGGCATCCAAAAAGGCACTTCTAGATGTGCGATCATTCGATTTGTTATATTATTTGCTAACTCTGACGAAATTTTGAACGAAATTTATCGGGTCGTTCAAAAGTTATAGTCGTAAACGTAAATTTTGTTCTCATATGAGAGATATTTTTACATTTTAAAAATTTTTGAATTAAGGCACCCAAAAAGGCACTTCTAGATGTGCGATCATTCGATTTGTTATATTATTAGCTTACTCTGACGAAATTTTGAACAAAATTTATCGGGTCGTTCAAAAGTTATAGTCGTAAACGTAAATTTTGTTCTCATATGAGAGATATTTTTCCGTTTTAAAAATTTTTGTATGAAGGCATCCAAAAAGGCACTTCTAGATGTGCGATCATTCGATTTGTTATATTATTTGCTAACTCTGACGAAATTTTGAACGAAATTTATCGGGTCGTTCAAAAGTTATAGTCGTAAACGTAAATTTTGTTCTCATATGAGAGATATTTTTACATTTTAAAAATTTTTGAATTAAGGCACCCAAAAAGGCACTTCTAGATGTGCGATCATTCGATTTGTTATATTATTAGCTTACTCTGACGAAATTTTGAACGAAATTTATCGGGTCGTTCAAAAGTTATAGTCGAAAACGTAAATTTTGTTCTCATATGAGAGATATTTTTCCGTTTTAAAAATTTTTGTATGAAGGCATCCAAAAAGGCACTTCTAGATGTGCGATCATTCGATTTGTTATATTATTTGCTAACTCTGACGAAATTTTGAACGAAATTTATCGGGTCGTTCACAAGTTATAGTCGTAAACGTAAATTTTGTTCTCATATGAGAGATATTTTTACATTTTAAAAATTTTTGTATGAAGGCATCCAAAAAGGCACTTCTAGATGTGCGATCATTCGATTTGTTATATTATTTGCTAACTCTGACGAAATTTTGAACGAAATTTATCGGGTCGTTCAAAAGTTATAGTCGTAAACGTAAATTTTGTTCTCATATGAGAGATATTTTTACATTTTAAAAATTTTTGTATGAAGGCACCCAAAAAGGCACTTCTAGATTTGCGATCATTCGATTTGTTATATTATTAGCTTACTCTGACGAAATTTTGAACAAAATTTATCGGGTCGTTCAAAAGTTATAGTCGTAAACGTAAATTTTGTTCTCATATGAGAGATATTTTTCCGTTTTAAAAATTTTTGTATGAAGGCATCCAAAAAGGCACTTCTAGATGTGCGATCATTCGATTTGTTATATTATTTGCTAACTCTGACGAAATTTTGAACGAAATTTATCGGGTCGTTCAAAAGTTATAGTCGTAAACGTAAATTTTGTTCTCATATGAGAGATATTTTTACATTTTAAAAATTTTTGAATTAAGGCACCCAAAAAGGCACTTCTAGATGTGCGATCATTCGATTTGTTATATTATTAGCTTACTCTGACGAAATTTTGAACGAAATTTATCGGGTCGTTCAAAAGTTATAGTCGAAAACGTAAATTTTGTTCTCATATGAGAGATATTTTTCCGTTTTAAAAATTTTTGTATGAAGGCATCCAAAAAGGCACTTCTAGATGTGCGATCATTCGATTTGTTATATTATTTGCTAACTCTGACGAAATTTTGAACGAAATTTATCGGGTCGTTCAAAAGTTATAGTCGTAAACGTAAATTTTGTTCTCATATGAGAGATATTTTTCCGTTTTAAAAATTTTTGTATGAAGGCATCCAAAAAGGCACTTCTAGATGTGCGATCATTCGATTTGTTATATTATTTGCTAACTCTGACGAAATTTTGAACGAAATTTATCGGGTCGTTCAAAAGTTATAGTCGAAAACGTAAATGTTGTTCTCATATGAGAGATATTTTTACATTTTAAAAATTTTTGTATGAAGGCATCCAAAAAGGCACTTCTAGATGTGCGATCATTCGATTTGTTATATTATTTGCTAACTCTGACGAAATTTTGAACGAAATTTATCGGGTCGTTCAAAAGTTATAGTCGTAAACGTAAATTTTGTTCTCATATGAGAGATATTTTTCCGTTTTAAAAATTTTTGTATGAAGGCATCCAAAAAGGCACTTCTAGATGTGCGATCATTCGATTTGTTATATTATTTGCTAACTCTGACGAAATTTTGAACGAAATTTATCGGGTCGTTCAAAAGTTATAGTCGTAAACGTAAATTTTGTTCTCATATGAGAGATATTTTTACATTTTAAAAATTTTTGAATTAAGGCACCCAAAAAGGCACTTCTAGATGTGCGATCATTCGATTTGTTATATTATTAGCTTACTCTGACGAAATTTTGAACAAAATTTATCGGGTCGTTCAAAAGTTATAGTCGTAAACGTAAATTTTGTTCTCATATGAGAGATATTTTTCCGTTTTAAAAATTTTTGTATGAAGGCATCCAAAAAGGCACTTCTAGATGTGCGATCATTCGATTTGTTATATTATTTGCTAACTCTGACGAAATTTTGAACGAAATTTATCGGGTCGTTCAAAAGTTATAGTCGTAAACGTAAATTTTGTTCTCATATGAGAGATATTTTTACATTTTAAAAATTTTTGAATTAAGGCACCCAAAAAGGCACTTCTAGATGTGCGATCATTCGATTTGTTATATTATTAGCTTACTCTGACGAAATTTTGAACGAAATTTATCGGGTCGTTCAAAAGTTATAGTCGAAAACGTAAATTTTGTTCTCATATGAGAGATATTTTTCCGTTTTAAAAATTTTTGTATGAAGGCATCCAAAAAGGCACTTCTAGATGTGCGATCATTCGATTTGTTATATTATTTGCTAACTCTGACGAAATTTTGAACGAAATTTATCGGGTCGTTCACAAGTTATAGTCGTAAACGTAAATTTTGTTCTCATATGAGAGATATTTTTACATTTTAAAAATTTTTGTATGAAGGCATCCAAAAAGGCACTTCTAGATGTGCGATCATTCGATTTGTTATATTATTTGCTAACTCTGACGAAATTTTGAACGAAATTTATCGGGTCGTTCAAAAGTTATAGTCGTAAACGTAAATTTTGTTCTCATATGAGAGATATTTTTACATTTTAAAAATTTTTGTATGAAGGCACCCAAAAAGGCACTTCTAGATTTGCGATCATTCGATTTGTTATATTATTAGCTTACTCTGACGAAATTTTGAACAAAATTTATCGGGTCGTTCAAAAGTTATAGTCGTAAACGTAAATTTTGTTCTCATATGAGAGATATTTTTCCGTTTTAAAAATTTTTGTATGAAGGCATCCAAAAAGGCACTTCTAGATGTGCGATCATTCGATTTGTTATATTATTTGCTAACTCTGACGAAATTTTGAACGAAATTTATCGGGTCGTTCAAAAGTTATAGTCGTAAACGTAAATTTTGTTCTCATATGAGAGATATTTTTACATTTTAAAAATTTTTGAATTAAGGCACCCAAAAAGGCACTTCTAGATGTGCGATCATTCGATTTGTTATATTATTAGCTTACTCTGACGAAATTTTGAACAAAATTTATCGGGTCGTTCAAAAGTTATAGTCGTAAACGTAAATTTTGTTCTCATATGAGAGATATTTTTACATTTTAAAAATTTTTGAATTAAGGCACCCAAAAAGGCACTTCTAGATGTGCGATCATTCGATTTGTTATATTATTAGCTTACTCTGACGAAATTTTGAACGAAATTTATCGGGTCGTTCAAAAGTTATAGTCGTAAACGTAAATTTTGTTCTCATATGAGAGATATTTTTACATTTTAAAAATTTTTGAATTAAGGCACCCAAAAAGGCACTTCTAGATGTGCGATCATTCGATTTGTTATATTATTAGCTTACTCTGACGAAATTTTGAACAAAATTTATCGGGTCGTTCAAAAGTTATAGTCGTAAACGTAAATTTTGTTCTCATATGAGAGATATTTTTCCGTTTTAAAAATTTTTGTATGAAGGCATCCAAAAAGGCACTTCTAGATGTGCGATCATTCGATTTGTTATATTATTTGCTAACTCTGACGAAATTTTGAACGAAATTTATCGGGTCGTTCAAAAGTTATAGTCGTAAACGTAAATTTTGTTCTCATATGAGAGATATTTTTACATTTTAAAAATTTTTGTATGAAGGCACCCAAAAAGGCACTTCTAGATGAGCGATCATTCGATTTGTTATATTATTTGCTAACTCTGACGAAATTTTGAACGAAATTTATCGGGTCGTTCAAAAGTTATAGTCGTAAACGTAAATTTTGTTCTCATATGAGAGATATTTTTACATTTTAAAAATTTTTGAATTAAGGCACCCAAAAAGGCACTTCTAGATGTGCGATCATTCGATTTGTTATATTATTAGCTTACTCTGACGAAATTTTGAACGAAATTTATCGGGTCGTTCAAAAGTTATAGTCGTAAACGTAAATTTTGTTCTCATATGAGAGATATTTTTACATTTTAAAAATTTTTGAATTAAGGCACCCAAAAAGGCACTTCTAGATGTGCGATCATTCGATTTGTTATATTATTAGCTTACTCTGACGAAATTTTGAACAAAATTTATCGGGTCGTTCAAAAGTTATAGTCGTAAACGTAAATTTTGTTCTCATATGAGAGATATTTTTCCGTTTTAAAAATTTTTGTATGAAGGCATCCAAAAAGGCACTTCTAGATGTGCGATCATTCGATTTGTTATATTATTTGCTAACTCTGACGAAATTTTGAACGAAATTTATCGGGTCGTTCAAAAGTTATAGTCGTAAACGTAAATTTTGTTCTCATATGAGAGATATTTTTACATTTTAAAAATTTTTGAATTAAGGCACCCAAAAAGGCACTTCTAGATGTGCGATCATTCGATTTGTTATATTATTAGCTTACTCTGACGAAATTTTGAACAAAATTTATCGGGTCGTTCAAAAGTTATAGTCGTAAACGTAAATTTTGTTCTCATATGAGAGATATTTTTACATTTTAAAAATTTTTGTATGAAGGCACCCAAAAAGGCACTTCTAGATGTGCGATCATTCGATTTGTTATATTATTAGCTAACTCTGACGAAATTTTGAACGAAATTTATCGGGTCGTTCAAAAGTTATAGTCGAAAACGTAAATTTTGTTCTCATATGAGAGATATTTTTCCGTTTTAAAAATTTTTGTATGAAGGCATCCAAAAAGGCACTTCTAGATGTGCGATCATTCGATTTGTTATATTATTAGCTAACTCTGACGAAATTTTGAACGAAATTTATCGGGTCGTTCAAAAGTTATAGTCGAAAACGTAAATTTTGTTCTCATATGAGAGATATTTTTCCGTTTTAAAAATTTTTGTATGAAGGCATCCAAAAAGGCACTTCTAGATGTGCGATCATTCGATTTGTTATATTATTTGCTAACTCTGACGAAATTTTGAACGAAATTTATCGGGTCGTTCAAAAGTTATAGTCGTAAACGTAAATTTTGTTCTCATATGAGAGATATTTTTCCGTTTTAAAAATTTTTGTATGAAGGCATCCAAAAAGGCACTTCTAGATGTGCGATCATTCGATTTGTTATATTATTTGCTAACTCTGACGAAATTTTGAACGAAATTTATCGGGTCGTTCAAAAGTTATAGTCGAAAACGTAAATGTTGTTCTCATATGAGAGATATTTTTACATTTTAAAAATTTTTGTATGAAGGCATCCAAAAAGGCACTTCTAGATGTGCGATCATTCGATTTGTTATATTATTTGCTAACTCTGACGAAATTTTGAACGAAATTTATCGGGTCGTTCAAAAGTTATAGTCGTAAACGTAAATTTTGTTCTCATATGAGAGATATTTTTCCGTTTTAAAAATTTTTGTATGAAGGCATCCAAAAAGGCACTTCTAGATGTGCGATCATTCGATTTGTTATATTATTTGCTAACTCTGACGAAATTTTGAACAAAATTTATCGGGTCGTTCAAAAGTTATAGTCGTAAACGTAAATTTTGTTCTCATATGAGAGATATTTTTCCGTTTTAAAAATTTTTGTATGAAGGCATCCAAAAAGGCACTTCTAGATGTGCGATCATTCGATTTGTTATATTATTTGCTAACTCTGACGAAATTTTGAACGAAATTTATCGGGTCGTTCAAAAGTTATAGTCGAAAACGTAAATTTTGTTCTCATATGAGAGATATTTTTACATTTTAAAAATTTTTGTATGAAGGCACCCAAAAAGGCACTTCTAGATGTGCGATCATTCGATTTGTTATATTATTAGCTAACTCTGACGAAATTTTGAACGAAATTTATCGGGTCGTTCAAAAGTTATAGTCGAAAACGTAAATTTTGTTCTCATATGAGAGATATTTTTCCGTTTTAAAAATTTTTGTATGAAGGCATCCAAAAAGGCACTTCTAGATGTGCGATCATTCGATTTGTTATATTATTTGCTAACTCTGACGAAATTTTGAACGAAATTTATCGGGTCGTTCAAAAGTTATAGTCGTAAACGTAAATTTTGTTCTCATATGAGAGATATTTTTCCGTTTTAAAAATTTTTGTATGAAGGCATCCAAAAAGGCACTTCTAGATGTGCGATCATTCGATTTGTTATATTATTTGCTAACTCTGACGAAATTTTGAACAAAATTTATCGGGTCGTTCAAAAGTTATAGTCGTAAACGTAAATTTTGTTCTCATATGAGAGATATTTTTCCGTTTTAAAAATTTTTGTATGAAGGCATCCAAAAAGGCACTTCTAGATGTGCGATCATTCGATTTGTTATATTATTTGCTAACTCTGACGAAATTTTGAACGAAATTTATCGGGTCGTTCAAAAGTTATAGTCGAAAACGTAAATTTTGTTCTCATATGAGAGATATTTTTACATTTTAAAAATTTTTGTATGAAGGCACCCAAAAAGGCACTTCTAGATGTGCGATCATTCGATTTGTTATATTATTAGCTAACTCTGACGAAATTTTGAACGAAATTTATCGGGTCGTTCAAAAGTTATAGTCGAAAACGTAAATTTTGTTCTCATATGAGAGATATTTTTCCGTTTTAAAAATTTTTGTATGAAGGCATCCAAAAAGGCACTTCTAGATGTGCGATCATTCGATTTGTTATATTATTTGCTAACTCTGACGAAATTTTGAACGAAATTTATCGGGTCGTTCAAAAGTTATAGTCGTAAACGTAAATTTTGTTCTCATATGAGAGATATTTTTACATTTTAAAAATTTTTGTATGAAGGCATCCAAAAAGGCACTTCTAGATGTGCGATCATTCGATTTGTTATATTATTTGCTAACTCTGACGAAATTTTGAACGAAATTTATCGGGTCGTTCAAAAGTTATAGTCGTAAACGTAAATTTTGTTCTCATATGAGAGATATTTTTACATTTTAAAAATTTTTGTATGAAGGCACCCAAAAAGGCACTTCTAGATTTGCGATCATTCGATTTGTTATATTATTAGCTTACTCTGACGAAATTTTGAACGAAATTTATCGGGTCGTTCAAAAGTTATAGTCGAAAACGTAAATTTTGTTCTCATATGAGAGATATTTTTCCGTTTTAAAAATTTTTGTATGAAGGCATCCAAAAAGGCACTTCTAGATGTGCGATCATTCGATTTGTTATATTATTTGCTAACTCTGACGAAATTTTGAACGAAATTTATCGGGTCGTTCACAAGTTATAGTCGTAAACGTAAATTTTGTTCTCATATGAGAGATATTTTTACATTTTAAAAATTTTTGTATGAAGGCATCCAAAAAGGCACTTCTAGATGTGCGATCATTCGATTTGTTATATTATTTGCTAACTCTGACGAAATTTTGAACGAAATTTATCGGGTCGTTCAAAAGTTATAGTCGTAAACGTAAATTTTGTTCTCATATGAGAGATATTTTTACATTTTAAAAATTTTTGTATGAAGGCACCCAAAAAGGCACTTCTAGATTTGCGATCATTCGATTTGTTATATTATTAGCTTACTCTGACGAAATTTTGAACAAAATTTATCGGGTCGTTCAAAAGTTATAGTCGTAAACGTAAATTTTGTTCTCATATGAGAGATATTTTTCCGTTTTAAAAATTTTTGTATGAAGGCATCCAAAAAGGCACTTCTAGATGTGCGATCATTCGATTTGTTATATTATTTGCTAACTCTGACGAAATTTTGAACGAAATTTATCGGGTCGTTCAAAAGTTATAGTCGTAAACGTAAATTTTGTTCTCATATGAGAGATATTTTTACATTTTAAAAATTTTTGAATTAAGGCACCCAAAAAGGCACTTCTAGATGTGCGATCATTCGATTTGTTATATTATTAGCTTACTCTGACGAAATTTTGAACAAAATTTATCGGGTCGTTCAAAAGTTATAGTCGTAAACGTAAATTTTGTTCTCATATGAGAGATATTTTTCCGTTTTAAAAATTTTTGTATGAAGGCATCCAAAAAGGCACTTCTAGATGTGCGATCATTCGATTTGTTATATTATTTGCTAACTCTGACGAAATTTTGAACGAAATTTATCGGGTCGTTCAAAAGTTATAGTCGTAAACGTAAATTTTGTTCTCATATGAGAGATATTTTTACATTTTAAAAATTTTTGAATTAAGGCACCCAAAAAGGCACTTCTAGATGTGCGATCATTCGATTTGTTATATTATTAGCTTACTCTGACGAAATTTTGAACGAAATTTATCGGGTCGTTCAAAAGTTATAGTCGAAAACGTAAATTTTGTTCTCATATGAGAGATATTTTTCCGTTTTAAAAATTTTTGTATGAAGGCATCCAAAAAGGCACTTCTAGATGTGCGATCATTCGATTTGTTATATTATTTGCTAACTCTGACGAAATTTTGAACGAAATTTATCGGGTCGTTCACAAGTTATAGTCGTAAACGTAAATTTTGTTCTCATATGAGAGATATTTTTACATTTTAAAAATTTTTGTATGAAGGCATCCAAAAAGGCACTTCTAGATGTGCGATCATTCGATTTGTTATATTATTTGCTAACTCTGACGAAATTTTGAACGAAATTTATCGGGTCGTTCAAAAGTTATAGTCGTAAACGTAAATTTTGTTCTCATATGAGAGATATTTTTACATTTTAAAAATTTTTGTATGAAGGCACCCAAAAAGGCACTTCTAGATTTGCGATCATTCGATTTGTTATATTATTAGCTTACTCTGACGAAATTTTGAACAAAATTTATCGGGTCGTTCAAAAGTTATAGTCGTAAACGTAAATTTTGTTCTCATATGAGAGATATTTTTCCGTTTTAAAAATTTTTGTATGAAGGCATCCAAAAAGGCACTTCTAGATGTGCGATCATTCGATTTGTTATATTATTTGCTAACTCTGACGAAATTTTGAACGAAATTTATCGGGTCGTTCAAAAGTTATAGTCGTAAACGTAAATTTTGTTCTCATATGAGAGATATTTTTACATTTTAAAAATTTTTGAATTAAGGCACCCAAAAAGGCACTTCTAGATGTGCGATCATTCGATTTGTTATATTATTAGCTTACTCTGACGAAATTTTGAACGAAATTTATCGGGTCGTTCAAAAGTTATAGTCGTAAACGTAAATTTTGTTCTCATATGAGAGATATTTTTACATTTTAAAAATTTTTGAATTAAGGCACCCAAAAAGGCACTTCTAGATGTGCGATCATTCGATTTGTTATATTATTAGCTTACTCTGACGAAATTTTGAACAAAATTTATCGGGTCGTTCAAAAGTTATAGTCGTAAACGTAAATTTTGTTCTCATATGAGAGATATTTTTCCGTTTTAAAAATTTTTGTATGAAGGCATCCAAAAAGGCACTTCTAGATGTGCGATCATTCGATTTGTTATATTATTTGCTAACTCTGACGAAATTTTGAACGAAATTTATCGGGTCGTTCAAAAGTTATAGTCGTAAACGTAAATTTTGTTCTCATATGAGAGATATTTTTACATTTTAAAAATTTTTGAATTAAGGCACCCAAAAAGGCACTTCTAGATGTGCGATCATTCGATTTGTTATATTATTAGCTTACTCTGACGAAATTTTGAACAAAATTTATCGGGTCGTTCAAAAGTTATAGTCGTAAACGTAAATTTTGTTCTCATATGAGAGATATTTTTACATTTTAAAAATTTTTGTATGAAGGCACCCAAAAAGGCACTTCTAGATGTGCGATCATTCGATTTGTTATATTATTAGCTAACTCTGACGAAATTTTGAACGAAATTTATCGGGTCGTTCAAAAGTTATAGTCGAAAACGTAAATTTTGTTCTCATATGAGAGATATTTTTCCGTTTTAAAAATTTTTGTATGAAGGCATCCAAAAAGGCACTTCTAGATGTGCGATCATTCGATTTGTTATATTATTAGCTAACTCTGACGAAATTTTGAACGAAATTTATCGGGTCGTTCAAAAGTTATAGTCGAAAACGTAAATTTTGTTCTCATATGAGAGATATTTTTCCGTTTTAAAAATTTTTGTATGAAGGCATCCAAAAAGGCACTTCTAGATGTGCGATCATTCGATTTGTTATATTATTTGCTAACTCTGACGAAATTTTGAACGAAATTTATCGGGTCGTTCAAAAGTTATAGTCGTAAACGTAAATTTTGTTCTCATATGAGAGATATTTTTACATTTTAAAAATTTTTGTATGAAGGCACCCAAAAAGGCACTTCTAGATTTGCGATCATTCGATTTGTTATATTATTAGCTTACTCTGACGAAATTTTGAACAAAATTTATCGGGTCGTTCAAAAGTTATAGTCGTAAACGTAAATTTTGTTCTCATATGAGAGATATTTTTCCGTTTTAAAAATTTTTGTATGAAGGCATCCAAAAAGGCACTTCTAGATGTGCGATCATTCGATTTGTTATATTATTTGCTAACTCTGACGAAATTTTGAACGAAATTTATCGGGTCGTTCAAAAGTTATAGTCGTAAACGTAAATTTTGTTCTCATATGAGAGATATTTTTACATTTTAAAAATTTTTGAATTAAGGCACCCAAAAAGGCACTTCTAGATGTGCGATCATTCGATTTGTTATATTATTAGCTTACTCTGACGAAATTTTGAACGAAATTTATCGGGTCGTTCAAAAGTTATAGTCGTAAACGTAAATTTTGTTCTCATATGAGAGATATTTTTACATTTTAAAAATTTTTGAATTAAGGCACCCAAAAAGGCACTTCTAGATGTGCGATCATTCGATTTGTTATATTATTAGCTTACTCTGACGAAATTTTGAACAAAATTTATCGGGTCGTTCAAAAGTTATAGTCGTAAACGTAAATTTTGTTCTCATATGAGAGATATTTTTCCGTTTTAAAAATTTTTGTATGAAGGCATCCAAAAAGGCACTTCTAGATGTGCGATCATTCGATTTGTTATATTATTTGCTAACTCTGACGAAATTTTGAACGAAATTTATCGGGTCGTTCAAAAGTTATAGTCGTAAACGTAAATTTTGTTCTCATATGAGAGATATTTTTACATTTTAAAAATTTTTGAATTAAGGCACCCAAAAAGGCACTTCTAGATGTGCGATCATTCGATTTGTTATATTATTAGCTTACTCTGACGAAATTTTGAACAAAATTTATCGGGTCGTTCAAAAGTTATAGTCGTAAACGTAAATTTTGTTCTCATATGAGAGATATTTTTACATTTTAAAAATTTTTGTATGAAGGCACCCAAAAAGGCACTTCTAGATGTGCGATCATTCGATTTGTTATATTATTAGCTAACTCTGACGAAATTTTGAACGAAATTTATCGGGTCGTTCAAAAGTTATAGTCGAAAACGTAAATTTTGTTCTCATATGAGAGATATTTTTCCGTTTTAAAAATTTTTGTATGAAGGCATCCAAAAAGGCACTTCTAGATGTGCGATCATTCGATTTGTTATATTATTAGCTAACTCTGACGAAATTTTGAACGAAATTTATCGGGTCGTTCAAAAGTTATAGTCGAAAACGTAAATTTTGTTCTCATATGAGAGATATTTTTCCGTTTTAAAAATTTTTGTATGAAGGCATCCAAAAAGGCACTTCTAGATGTGCGATCATTCGATTTGTTATATTATTTGCTAACTCTGACGAAATTTTGAACGAAATTTATCGGGTCGTTCAAAAGTTATAGTCGTAAACGTAAATTTTGTTCTCATATGAGAGATATTTTTCCGTTTTAAAAATTTTTGTATGAAGGCATCCAAAAAGGCACTTCTAGATGTGCGATCATTCGATTTGTTATATTATTTGCTAACTCTGACGAAATTTTGAACGAAATTTATCGGGTCGTTCAAAAGTTATAGTCGAAAACGTAAATGTTGTTCTCATATGAGAGATATTTTTACATTTTAAAAATTTTTGTATGAAGGCATCCAAAAAGGCACTTCTAGATGTGCGATCATTCGATTTGTTATATTATTTGCTAACTCTGACGAAATTTTGAACGAAATTTATCGGGTCGTTCAAAAGTTATAGTCGTAAACGTAAATTTTGTTCTCATATGAGAGATATTTTTCCGTTTTAAAAATTTTTGTATGAAGGCATCCAAAAAGGCACTTCTAGATGTGCGATCATTCGATTTGTTATATTATTTGCTAACTCTGACGAAATTTTGAACGAAATTTATCGGGTCGTTCAAAAGTTATAGTCGAAAACGTAAATGTTGTTCTCATATGAGAGATATTTTTACATTTTAAAAATTTTTGTATGAAGGCATCCAAAAAGGCACTTCTAGATGTGCGATCATTCGATTTGTTATATTATTAGCTTACTCTGACGAAATTTTGAACAAAATTTATCGGGTCGTTCAAAAGTTATAGTCGTAAACGTAAATTTTGTTCTCATATGAGAGATATTTTTCCGTTTTAAAAATTTTTGTATGAAGGCATCCGAAAAGGCACTTCTAGATGTGCGATCATTCGATTTGTTATATTATTTGCTAACTCTGACGAAATTTTGAACGAAATTTATCGGGTCGTTCAAAAGTTATAGTCGTAAACGTAAATTTTGTTCTCATATGAGAGATATTTTTCCGTTTTAAAAATTTTTGTATGAAGGCATCCAAAAAGGCACTTCTAGATGTGCGATCATTCGATTTGTTATATTATTAGCTAACTCTGACGAAATTTTGAACGAAATTTATCGGGTCGTTCAAAAGTTATAGTCGAAAACGTAAATTTTGTTCTCATATGAGAGATATTTTTCCGTTTTAAAAATTTTTGTATGAAGGCATCCAAAAAGGCACTTCTAGATGTGCGATCATTCGATTTGTTATATTATTTGCTAACTCTGACGAAATTTTGAACGAAATTTATCGGGTCGTTCAAAAGTTATAGTCGTAAACGTAAATTTTGTTCTCATATGAGAGATATTTTTCCGTTTTAAAAATTTTTGTATGAAGGCATCCAAAAAGGCACTTCTAGATGTGCGATCATTCGATTTGTTATATTATTTGCTAACTCTGACGAAATTTTGAACGAAATTTATCGGGTCGTTCAAAAGTTATAGTCGAAAACGTAAATGTTGTTCTCATATGAGAGATATTTTTCCGTTTTAAAAATTTTTGTATGAAGGCATCCAAAAAGGCACTTCTAGATGTGCGATCATTCGATTTGTTATATTATTTGCTAACTCTGACGAAATTTTGAACGAAATTTATCGGGTCGTTCAAAAGTTATAGTCGTAAACGTAAATTTTGTTCTCATATGAGAGATATTTTTCCGTTTTAAAAATTTTTGTATGAAGGCATCCAAAAAGGCACTTCTAGATGTGCGATCATTCGATTTGTTATATTATTTGCTAACTCTGACGAAATTTTGAACGAAATTTATCGGGTCGTTCAAAAGTTATAGTCGAAAACGTAAATGTTGTTCTCATATGAGAGATATTTTTACATTTTAAAAATTTTTGTATGAAGGCATCCAAAAAGGCACTTCTAGATGTGCGATCATTCGATTTGTTATATTATTTGCTAACTCTGACGAAATTTTGAACGAAATTTATCGGGTCGTTCAAAAGTTATAGTCGTAAACGTAAATTTTGTTCTCATATGAGAGATATTTTTCCGTTTTAAAAATTTTTGTATGAAGGCATCCAAAAAGGCACTTCTAGATGTGCGATCATTCGATTTGTTATATTATTTGCTAACTCTGACGAAATTTTGAACGAAATTTATCGGGTCGTTCAAAAGTTATAGTCGAAAACGTAAATGTTGTTCTCATATGAGAGATATTTTTACATTTTAAAAATTTTTGTATGAAGGCATCCAAAAAGGCACTTCTAGATGTGCGATCATTCGATTTGTTATATTATTAGCTTACTCTGACGAAATTTTGAACAAAATTTATCGGGTCGTTCAAAAGTTATAGTCGTAAACGTAAATTTTGTTCTCATATGAGAGATATTTTTCCGTTTTAAAAATTTTTGTATGAAGGCATCCGAAAAGGCACTTCTAGATGTGCGATCATTCGATTTGTTATATTATTTGCTAACTCTGACGAAATTTTGAACGAAATTTATCGGGTCGTTCAAAAGTTATAGTCGTAAACGTAAATTTTGTTCTCATATGAGAGATATTTTTCCGTTTTAAAAATTTTTGTATGAAGGCATCCAAAAAGGCACTTCTAGATGTGCGATCATTCGATTTGTTATATTATTAGCTAACTCTGACGAAATTTTGAACGAAATTTATCGGGTCGTTCAAAAGTTATAGTCGAAAACGTAAATTTTGTTCTCATATGAGAGATATTTTTCCGTTTTAAAAATTTTTGTATGAAGGCATCCAAAAAGGCACTTCTAGATGTGCGATCATTCGATTTGTTATATTATTTGCTAACTCTGACGAAATTTTGAACGAAATTTATCGGGTCGTTCAAAAGTTATAGTCGTAAACGTAAATTTTGTTCTCATATGAGAGATATTTTTCCGTTTTAAAAATTTTTGTATGAAGGCATCCAAAAAGGCACTTCTAGATGTGCGATCATTCGATTTGTTATATTATTTGCTAACTCTGACGAAATTTTGAACGAAATTTATCGGGTCGTTCAAAAGTTATAGTCGAAAACGTAAATGTTGTTCTCATATGAGAGATATTTTTACATTTTAAAAATTTTTGTATGAAGGCATCCAAAAAGGCACTTCTAGATGTGCGATCATTCGATTTGTTATATTATTTGCTAACTCTGACGAAATTTTGAACGAAATTTATCGGGTCGTTCAAAAGTTATAGTCGTAAACGTAAATTTTGTTCTCATATGAGAGATATTTTTCCGTTTTAAAAATTTTTGTATGAAGGCATCCAAAAAGGCACTTCTAGATGTGCGATCATTCGATTTGTTATATTATTTGCTAACTCTGACGAAATTTTGAACGAAATTTATCGGGTCGTTCAAAAGTTATAGTCGAAAACGTAAATGTTGTTCTCATATGAGAGATATTTTTACATTTTAAAAATTTTTGTATGAAGGCATCCAAAAAGGCACTTCTAGATGTGCGATCATTCGATTTGTTATATTATTAGCTTACTCTGACGAAATTTTGAACAAAATTTATCGGGTCGTTCAAAAGTTATAGTCGTAAACGTAAATTTTGTTCTCATATGAGAGATATTTTTCCGTTTTAAAAATTTTTGTATGAAGGCATCCGAAAAGGCACTTCTAGATGTGCGATCATTCGATTTGTTATATTATTTGCTAACTCTGACGAAATTTTGAACGAAATTTATCGGGTCGTTCAAAAGTTATAGTCGTAAACGTAAATTTTGTTCTCATATGAGAGATATTTTTCCGTTTTAAAAATTTTTGTATGAAGGCATCCAAAAAGGCACTTCTAGATGTGCGATCATTCGATTTGTTATATTATTAGCTAACTCTGACGAAATTTTGAACGAAATTTATCGGGTCGTTCAAAAGTTATAGTCGAAAACGTAAATTTTGTTCTCATATGAGAGATATTTTTCCGTTTTAAAAATTTTTGTATGAAGGCATCCAAAAAGGCACTTCTAGATGTGCGATCATTCGATTTGTTATATTATTTGCTAACTCTGACGAAATTTTGAACGAAATTTATCGGGTCGTTCAAAAGTTATAGTCGTAAACGTAAATTTTGTTCTCATATGAGAGATATTTTTCCGTTTTAAAAATTTTTGTATGAAGGCATCCAAAAAGGCACTTCTAGATGTGCGATCATTCGATTTGTTATATTATTTGCTAACTCTGACGAAATTTTGAACGAAATTTATCGGGTCGTTCAAAAGTTATAGTCGAAAACGTAAATGTTGTTCTCATATGAGAGATATTTTTACATTTTAAAAATTTTTGTATGAAGGCATCCAAAAAGGCACTTCTAGATGTGCGATCATTCGATTTGTTATATTATTTGCTAACTCTGACGAAATTTTGAACGAAATTTATCGGGTCGTTCAAAAGTTATAGTCGTAAACGTAAATTTTGTTCTCATATGAGAGATATTTTTCCGTTTTAAAAATTTTTGTATGAAGGCATCCAAAAAGGCACTTCTAGATGTGCGATCATTCGATTTGTTATATTATTTGCTAACTCTGACGAAATTTTGAACGAAATTTATCGGGTCGTTCAAAAGTTATAGTCGAAAACGTAAATGTTGTTCTCATATGAGAGATATTTTTACATTTTAAAAATTTTTGTATGAAGGCATCCAAAAAGGCACTTCTAGATGTGCGATCATTCGATTTGTTATATTATTTGCTAACTCTGACGAAATTTTGAACGAAATTTATCGGGTCGTTCAAAAGTTATAGTCGTAAACGTAAATTTTGTTCTCATATGAGAGATATTTTTCCGTTTTAAAAATTTTTGTATGAAGGCATCCAAAAAGGCACTTCTAGATGTGCGATCATTCGATTTGTTATATTATTTGCTAACTCTGACGAAATTTTGAACGAAATTTATCGGGTCGTTCAAAAGTTATAGTCGAAAACGTAAATTTTGTTCTCATATGAGAGATATTTTTACATTTTAAAAATTTTTGTATGAAGGCACCCAAAAAGGCACTTCTAGATGTGCGATCATTCGATTTGTTATATTATTAGCTAACTCTGACGAAATTTTGAACGAAATTTATCGGGTCGTTCAAAAGTTATAGTCGAAAACGTAAATTTTGTTCTCATATGAGAGATATTTTTCCGTTTTAAAAATTTTTGTATGAAGGCATCCAAAAAGGCACTTCTAGATGTGCGATCATTCGATTTGTTATATTATTTGCTAACTCTGACGAAATTTTGAACGAAATTTATCGGGTCGTTCAAAAGTTATAGTCGTAAACGTAAATTTTGTTCTCATATGAGAGATATTTTTACATTTTAAAAATTTTTGTATGAAGGCATCCAAAAAGGCACTTCTAGATGTGCGATCATTCGATTTGTTATATTATTTGCTAACTCTGACGAAATTTTGAACGAAATTTATCGGGTCGTTCAAAAGTTATAGTCGTAAACGTAAATTTTGTTCTCATATGAGAGATATTTTTACATTTTAAAAATTTTTGTATGAAGGCACCCAAAAAGGCACTTCTAGATTTGCGATCATTCGATTTGTTATATTATTAGCTTACTCTGACGAAATTTTGAACGAAATTTATCGGGTCGTTCAAAAGTTATAGTCGAAAACGTAAATTTTGTTCTCATATGAGAGATATTTTTCCGTTTTAAAAATTTTTGTATGAAGGCATCCAAAAAGGCACTTCTAGATGTGCGATCATTCGATTTGTTATATTATTTGCTAACTCTGACGAAATTTTGAACGAAATTTATCGGGTCGTTCACAAGTTATAGTCGTAAACGTAAATTTTGTTCTCATATGAGAGATATTTTTACATTTTAAAAATTTTTGTATGAAGGCATCCAAAAAGGCACTTCTAGATGTGCGATCATTCGATTTGTTATATTATTTGCTAACTCTGACGAAATTTTGAACGAAATTTATCGGGTCGTTCAAAAGTTATAGTCGTAAACGTAAATTTTGTTCTCATATGAGAGATATTTTTACATTTTAAAAATTTTTGTATGAAGGCACCCAAAAAGGCACTTCTAGATTTGCGATCATTCGATTTGTTATATTATTAGCTTACTCTGACGAAATTTTGAACAAAATTTATCGGGTCGTTCAAAAGTTATAGTCGTAAACGTAAATTTTGTTCTCATATGAGAGATATTTTTCCGTTTTAAAAATTTTTGTATGAAGGCATCCAAAAAGGCACTTCTAGATGTGCGATCATTCGATTTGTTATATTATTTGCTAACTCTGACGAAATTTTGAACGAAATTTATCGGGTCGTTCAAAAGTTATAGTCGTAAACGTAAATTTTATTCTCATATGAGAGATATTTTTACATTTTAAAAATTTTTGAATTAAGGCACCCAAAAAGGCACTTCTAGATGTGCGATCATTCGATTTGTTATATTATTAGCTTACTCTGACGAAATTTTGAACAAAATTTATCGGGTCGTTCAAAAGTTATAGTCGTAAACGTAAATTTTGTTCTCATATGAGAGATATTTTTCCGTTTTAAAAATTTTTGTATGAAGGCATCCAAAAAGGCACTTCTAGATGTGCGATCATTCGATTTGTTATATTATTTGCTAACTCTGACGAAATTTTGAACGAAATTTATCGGGTCGTTCAAAAGTTATAGTCGTAAACGTAAATTTTGTTCTCATATGAGAGATATTTTTACATTTTAAAAATTTTTGAATTAAGGCACCCAAAAAGGCACTTCTAGATGTGCGATCATTCGATTTGTTATATTATTAGCTTACTCTGACGAAATTTTGAACGAAATTTATCGGGTCGTTCAAAAGTTATAGTCGTAAACGTAAATTTTGTTCTCATATGAGAGATATTTTTACATTTTAAAAATTTTTGAATTAAGGCACCCAAAAAGGCACTTCTAGATGTGCGATCATTCGATTTGTTATATTATTAGCTTACTCTGACGAAATTTTGAACAAAATTTATCGGGTCGTTCAAAAGTTATAGTCGTAAACGTAAATTTTGTTCTCATATGAGAGATATTTTTCCGTTTTAAAAATTTTTGTATGAAGGCATCCAAAAAGGCACTTCTAGATGTGCGATCATTCGATTTGTTATATTATTTGCTAACTCTGACGAAATTTTGAACGAAATTTATCGGGTCGTTCAAAAGTTATAGTCGTAAACGTAAATTTTGTTCTCATATGAGAGATATTTTTACATTTTAAAAATTTTTGAATTAAGGCACCCAAAAAGGCACTTCTAGATGTGCGATCATTCGATTTGTTATATTATTAGCTTACTCTGACGAAATTTTGAACAAAATTTATCGGGTCGTTCAAAAGTTATAGTCGTAAACGTAAATTTTGTTCTCATATGAGAGATATTTTTACATTTTAAAAATTTTTGTATGAAGGCACCCAAAAAGGCACTTCTAGATGTGCGATCATTCGATTTGTTATATTATTAGCTAACTCTGACGAAATTTTGAACGAAATTTATCGGGTCGTTCAAAAGTTATAGTCGAAAACGTAAATTTTGTTCTCATATGAGAGATATTTTTCCGTTTTAAAAATTTTTGTATGAAGGCATCCAAAAAGGCACTTCTAGATGTGCGATCATTCGATTTGTTATATTATTAGCTAACTCTGACGAAATTTTGAACGAAATTTATCGGGTCGTTCAAAAGTTATAGTCGAAAACGTAAATTTTGTTCTCATATGAGAGATATTTTTCCGTTTTAAAAATTTTTGTATGAAGGCATCCAAAAAGGCACTTCTAGATGTGCGATCATTCGATTTGTTATATTATTTGCTAACTCTGACGAAATTTTGAACGAAATTTATCGGGTCGTTCAAAAGTTATAGTCGTAAACGTAAATTTTGTTCTCATATGAGAGATATTTTTCCGTTTTAAAAATTTTTGTATGAAGGCATCCAAAAAGGCACTTCTAGATGTGCGATCATTCGATTTGTTATATTATTTGCTAACTCTGACGAAATTTTGAACAAAATTTATCGGGTCGTTCAAAAGTTATAGTCGTAAACGTAAATTTTGTTCTCATATGAGAGATATTTTTCCGTTTTAAAAATTTTTGTATGAAGGCATCCAAAAAGGCACTTCTAGATGTGCGATCATTCGATTTGTTATATTATTTGCTAACTCTGACGAAATTTTGAACGAAATTTATCGGGTCGTTCAAAAGTTATAGTCGAAAACGTAAATTTTGTTCTCATATGAGAGATATTTTTACATTTTAAAAATTTTTGTATGAAGGCACCCAAAAAGGCACTTCTAGATGTGCGATCATTCGATTTGTTATATTATTAGCTTACTCTGACGAAATTTTGAACGAAATTTATCGGGTCGTTCAAAAGTTATAGTCGTAAACGTAAATTTTGTTCTCATATGAGAGATATTTTTACATTTTAAAAATTTTTGAATTAAGGCACCCAAAAAGGCACTTCTAGATGTGCGATCATTCGATTTGTTATATTATTAGCTTACTCTGACGAAATTTTGAACAAAATTTATCGGGTCGTTCAAAAGTTATAGTCGTAAACGTAAATTTTGTTCTCATATGAGAGATATTTTTCCGTTTTAAAAATTTTTGTATGAAGGCATCCAAAAAGGCACTTCTAGATGTGCGATCATTCGATTTGTTATATTATTTGCTAACTCTGACGAAATTTTGAACGAAATTTATCGGGTCGTTCAAAAGTTATAGTCGTAAACGTAAATTTTGTTCTCATATGAGAGATATTTTTACATTTTAAAAATTTTTGAATTAAGGCACCCAAAAAGGCACTTCTAGATGTGCGATCATTCGATTTGTTATATTATTAGCTTACTCTGACGAAATTTTGAACAAAATTTATCGGGTCGTTCAAAAGTTATAGTCGTAAACGTAAATTTTGTTCTCATATGAGAGATATTTTTACATTTTAAAAATTTTTGTATGAAGGCACCCAAAAAGGCACTTCTAGATGTGCGATCATTCGATTTGTTATATTATTAGCTAACTCTGACGAAATTTTGAACGAAATTTATCGGGTCGTTCAAAAGTTATAGTCGAAAACGTAAATTTTGTTCTCATATGAGAGATATTTTTCCGTTTTAAAAATTTTTGTATGAAGGCATCCAAAAAGGCACTTCTAGATGTGCGATCATTCGATTTGTTATATTATTAGCTAACTCTGACGAAATTTTGAACGAAATTTATCGGGTCGTTCAAAAGTTATAGTCGAAAACGTAAATTTTGTTCTCATATGAGAGATATTTTTCCGTTTTAAAAATTTTTGTATGAAGGCATCCAAAAAGGCACTTCTAGATGTGCGATCATTCGATTTGTTATATTATTTGCTAACTCTGACGAAATTTTGAACGAAATTTATCGGGTCGTTCAAAAGTTATAGTCGTAAACGTAAATTTTGTTCTCATATGAGAGATATTTTTCCGTTTTAAAAATTTTTGTATGAAGGCATCCAAAAAGGCACTTCTAGATGTGCGATCATTCGATTTGTTATATTATTTGCTAACTCTGACGAAATTTTGAACGAAATTTATCGGGTCGTTCAAAAGTTATAGTCGAAAACGTAAATGTTGTTCTCATATGAGAGATATTTTTACATTTTAAAAATTTTTGTATGAAGGCATCCAAAAAGGCACTTCTAGATGTGCGATCATTCGATTTGTTATATTATTTGCTAACTCTGACGAAATTTTGAACGAAATTTATCGGGTCGTTCAAAAGTTATAGTCGTAAACGTAAATTTTGTTCTCATATGAGAGATATTTTTCCGTTTTAAAAATTTTTGTATGAAGGCATCCAAAAAGGCACTTCTAGATGTGCGATCATTCGATTTGTTATATTATTTGCTAACTCTGACGAAATTTTGAACAAAATTTATCGGGTCGTTCAAAAGTTATAGTCGTAAACGTAAATTTTGTTCTCATATGAGAGATATTTTTCCGTTTTAAAAATTTTTGTATGAAGGCATCCAAAAAGGCACTTCTAGATGTGCGATCATTCGATTTGTTATATTATTTGCTAACTCTGACGAAATTTTGAACGAAATTTATCGGGTCGTTCAAAAGTTATAGTCGAAAACGTAAATTTTGTTCTCATATGAGAGATATTTTTACATTTTAAAAATTTTTGTATGAAGGCACCCAAAAAGGCACTTCTAGATGTGCGATCATTCGATTTGTTATATTATTAGCTAACTCTGACGAAATTTTGAACGAAATTTATCGGGTCGTTCAAAAGTTATAGTCGAAAACGTAAATTTTGTTCTCATATGAGAGATATTTTTCCGTTTTAAAAATTTTTGTATGAAGGCATCCAAAAAGGCACTTCTAGATGTGCGATCATTCGATTTGTTATATTATTTGCTAACTCTGACGAAATTTTGAACGAAATTTATCGGGTCGTTCAAAAGTTATAGTCGTAAACGTAAATTTTGTTCTCATATGAGAGATATTTTTCCGTTTTAAAAATTTTTGTATGAAGGCATCCAAAAAGGCACTTCTAGATGTGCGATCATTCGATTTGTTATATTATTTGCTAACTCTGACGAAATTTTGAACAAAATTTATCGGGTCGTTCAAAAGTTATAGTCGTAAACGTAAATTTTGTTCTCATATGAGAGATATTTTTCCGTTTTAAAAATTTTTGTATGAAGGCATCCAAAAAGGCACTTCTAGATGTGCGATCATTCGATTTGTTATATTATTTGCTAACTCTGACGAAATTTTGAACGAAATTTATCGGGTCGTTCAAAAGTTATAGTCGAAAACGTAAATTTTGTTCTCATATGAGAGATATTTTTACATTTTAAAAATTTTTGTATGAAGGCACCCAAAAAGGCACTTCTAGATGTGCGATCATTCGATTTGTTATATTATTAGCTAACTCTGACGAAATTTTGAACGAAATTTATCGGGTCGTTCAAAAGTTATAGTCGAAAACGTAAATTTTGTTCTCATATGAGAGATATTTTTCCGTTTTAAAAATTTTTGTATGAAGGCATCCAAAAAGGCACTTCTAGATGTGCGATCATTCGATTTGTTATATTATTTGCTAACTCTGACGAAATTTTGAACGAAATTTATCGGGTCGTTCAAAAGTTATAGTCGTAAACGTAAATTTTGTTCTCATATGAGAGATATTTTTACATTTTAAAAATTTTTGTATGAAGGCATCCAAAAAGGCACTTCTAGATGTGCGATCATTCGATTTGTTATATTATTTGCTAACTCTGACGAAATTTTGAACGAAATTTATCGGGTCGTTCAAAAGTTATAGTCGTAAACGTAAATTTTGTTCTCATATGAGAGATATTTTTACATTTTAAAAATTTTTGTATGAAGGCACCCAAAAAGGCACTTCTAGATTTGCGATCATTCGATTTGTTATATTATTAGCTTACTCTGACGAAATTTTGAACGAAATTTATCGGGTCGTTCAAAAGTTATAGTCGAAAACGTAAATTTTGTTCTCATATGAGAGATATTTTTCCGTTTTAAAAATTTTTGTATGAAGGCATCCAAAAAGGCACTTCTAGATGTGCGATCATTCGATTTGTTATATTATTTGCTAACTCTGACGAAATTTTGAACGAAATTTATCGGGTCGTTCACAAGTTATAGTCGTAAACGTAAATTTTGTTCTCATATGAGAGATATTTTTACATTTTAAAAATTTTTGTATGAAGGCATCCAAAAAGGCACTTCTAGATGTGCGATCATTCGATTTGTTATATTATTTGCTAACTCTGACGAAATTTTGAACGAAATTTATCGGGTCGTTCAAAAGTTATAGTCGTAAACGTAAATTTTGTTCTCATATGAGAGATATTTTTACATTTTAAAAATTTTTGTATGAAGGCACCCAAAAAGGCACTTCTAGATTTGCGATCATTCGATTTGTTATATTATTAGCTTACTCTGACGAAATTTTGAACAAAATTTATCGGGTCGTTCAAAAGTTATAGTCGTAAACGTAAATTTTGTTCTCATATGAGAGATATTTTTCCGTTTTAAAAATTTTTGTATGAAGGCATCCAAAAAGGCACTTCTAGATGTGCGATCATTCGATTTGTTATATTATTTGCTAACTCTGACGAAATTTTGAACGAAATTTATCGGGTCGTTCAAAAGTTATAGTCGTAAACGTAAATTTTGTTCTCATATGAGAGATATTTTTACATTTTAAAAATTTTTGAATTAAGGCACCCAAAAAGGCACTTCTAGATGTGCGATCATTCGATTTGTTATATTATTAGCTTACTCTGACGAAATTTTGAACAAAATTTATCGGGTCGTTCAAAAGTTATAGTCGTAAACGTAAATTTTGTTCTCATATGAGAGATATTTTTCCGTTTTAAAAATTTTTGTATGAAGGCATCCAAAAAGGCACTTCTAGATGTGCGATCATTCGATTTGTTATATTATTTGCTAACTCTGACGAAATTTTGAACGAAATTTATCGGGTCGTTCAAAAGTTATAGTCGTAAACGTAAATTTTGTTCTCATATGAGAGATATTTTTACATTTTAAAAATTTTTGAATTAAGGCACCCAAAAAGGCACTTCTAGATGTGCGATCATTCGATTTGTTATATTATTAGCTTACTCTGACGAAATTTTGAACGAAATTTATCGGGTCGTTCAAAAGTTATAGTCGAAAACGTAAATTTTGTTCTCATATGAGAGATATTTTTCCGTTTTAAAAATTTTTGTATGAAGGCATCCAAAAAGGCACTTCTAGATGTGCGATCATTCGATTTGTTATATTATTTGCTAACTCTGACGAAATTTTGAACGAAATTTATCGGGTCGTTCACAAGTTATAGTCGTAAACGTAAATTTTGTTCTCATATGAGAGATATTTTTACATTTTAAAAATTTTTGTATGAAGGCATCCAAAAAGGCACTTCTAGATGTGCGATCATTCGATTTGTTATATTATTTGCTAACTCTGACGAAATTTTGAACGAAATTTATCGGGTCGTTCAAAAGTTATAGTCGTAAACGTAAATTTTGTTCTCATATGAGAGATATTTTTACATTTTAAAAATTTTTGTATGAAGGCACCCAAAAAGGCACTTCTAGATTTGCGATCATTCGATTTGTTATATTATTAGCTTACTCTGACGAAATTTTGAACAAAATTTATCGGGTCGTTCAAAAGTTATAGTCGTAAACGTAAATTTTGTTCTCATATGAGAGATATTTTTCCGTTTTAAAAATTTTTGTATGAAGGCATCCAAAAAGGCACTTCTAGATGTGCGATCATTCGATTTGTTATATTATTTGCTAACTCTGACGAAATTTTGAACGAAATTTATCGGGTCGTTCAAAAGTTATAGTCGTAAACGTAAATTTTGTTCTCATATGAGAGATATTTTTACATTTTAAAAATTTTTGAATTAAGGCACCCAAAAAGGCACTTCTAGATGTGCGATCATTCGATTTGTTATATTATTAGCTTACTCTGACGAAATTTTGAACGAAATTTATCGGGTCGTTCAAAAGTTATAGTCGAAAACGTAAATTTTGTTCTCATATGAGAGATATTTTTCCGTTTTAAAAATTTTTGTATGAAGGCATCCAAAAAGGCACTTCTAGATGTGCGATCATTCGATTTGTTATATTATTTGCTAACTCTGACGAAATTTTGAACGAAATTTATCGGGTCGTTCAAAAGTTATAGTCGTAAACGTAAATTTTGTTCTCATATGAGAGATATTTTTCCGTTTTAAAAATTTTTGTATGAAGGCATCCAAAAAGGCACTTCTAGATGTGCGATCATTCGATTTGTTATATTATTTGCTAACTCTGACGAAATTTTGAACGAAATTTATCGGGTCGTTCAAAAGTTATAGTCGAAAACGTAAATGTTGTTCTCATATGAGAGATATTTTTACATTTTAAAAATTTTTGTATGAAGGCATCCAAAAAGGCACTTCTAGATGTGCGATCATTCGATTTGTTATATTATTTGCTAACTCTGACGAAATTTTGAACGAAATTTATCGGGTCGTTCAAAAGTTATAGTCGTAAACGTAAATTTTGTTCTCATATGAGAGATATTTTTCCGTTTTAAAAATTTTTGTATGAAGGCATCCAAAAAGGCACTTCTAGATGTGCGATCATTCGATTTGTTATATTATTTGCTAACTCTGACGAAATTTTGAACGAAATTTATCGGGTCGTTCAAAAGTTATAGTCGTAAACGTAAATTTTGTTCTCATATGAGAGATATTTTTACATTTTAAAAATTTTTGAATTAAGGCACCCAAAAAGGCACTTCTAGATGTGCGATCATTCGATTTGTTATATTATTAGCTTACTCTGACGAAATTTTGAACAAAATTTATCGGGTCGTTCAAAAGTTATAGTCGTAAACGTAAATTTTGTTCTCATATGAGAGATATTTTTCCGTTTTAAAAATTTTTGTATGAAGGCATCCAAAAAGGCACTTCTAGATGTGCGATCATTCGATTTGTTATATTATTTGCTAACTCTGACGAAATTTTGAACGAAATTTATCGGGTCGTTCAAAAGTTATAGTCGTAAACGTAAATTTTGTTCTCATATGAGAGATATTTTTACATTTTAAAAATTTTTGAATTAAGGCACCCAAAAAGGCACTTCTAGATGTGCGATCATTCGATTTGTTATATTATTAGCTTACTCTGACGAAATTTTGAACGAAATTTATCGGGTCGTTCAAAAGTTATAGTCGAAAACGTAAATTTTGTTCTCATATGAGAGATATTTTTCCGTTTTAAAAATTTTTGTATGAAGGCATCCAAAAAGGCACTTCTAGATGTGCGATCATTCGATTTGTTATATTATTTGCTAACTCTGACGAAATTTTGAACGAAATTTATCGGGTCGTTCACAAGTTATAGTCGTAAACGTAAATTTTGTTCTCATATGAGAGATATTTTTACATTTTAAAAATTTTTGTATGAAGGCATCCAAAAAGGCACTTCTAGATGTGCGATCATTCGATTTGTTATATTATTTGCTAACTCTGACGAAATTTTGAACGAAATTTATCGGGTCGTTCAAAAGTTATAGTCGTAAACGTAAATTTTGTTCTCATATGAGAGATATTTTTACATTTTAAAAATTTTTGTATGAAGGCACCCAAAAAGGCACTTCTAGATTTGCGATCATTCGATTTGTTATATTATTAGCTTACTCTGACGAAATTTTGAACAAAATTTATCGGGTCGTTCAAAAGTTATAGTCGTAAACGTAAATTTTGTTCTCATATGAGAGATATTTTTCCGTTTTAAAAATTTTTGTATGAAGGCATCCAAAAAGGCACTTCTAGATGTGCGATCATTCGATTTGTTATATTATTTGCTAACTCTGACGAAATTTTGAACGAAATTTATCGGGTCGTTCAAAAGTTATAGTCGTAAACGTAAATTTTGTTCTCATATGAGAGATATTTTTACATTTTAAAAATTTTTGAATTAAGGCACCCAAAAAGGCACTTCTAGATGTGCGATCATTCGATTTGTTATATTATTAGCTTACTCTGACGAAATTTTGAACAAAATTTATCGGGTCGTTCAAAAGTTATAGTCGTAAACGTAAATTTTGTTCTCATATGAGAGATATTTTTACATTTTAAAAATTTTTGAATTAAGGCACCCAAAAAGGCACTTCTAGATGTGCGATCATTCGATTTGTTATATTATTAGCTTACTCTGACGAAATTTTGAACGAAATTTATCGGGTCGTTCAAAAGTTATAGTCGTAAACGTAAATTTTGTTCTCATATGAGAGATATTTTTACATTTTAAAAATTTTTGAATTAAGGCACCCAAAAAGGCACTTCTAGATGTGCGATCATTCGATTTGTTATATTATTAGCTTACTCTGACGAAATTTTGAACAAAATTTATCGGGTCGTTCAAAAGTTATAGTCGTAAACGTAAATTTTGTTCTCATATGAGAGATATTTTTCCGTTTTAAAAATTTTTGTATGAAGGCATCCAAAAAGGCACTTCTAGATGTGCGATCATTCGATTTGTTATATTATTTGCTAACTCTGACGAAATTTTGAACGAAATTTATCGGGTCGTTCAAAAGTTATAGTCGTAAACGTAAATTTTGTTCTCATATGAGAGATATTTTTACATTTTAAAAATTTTTGTATGAAGGCACCCAAAAAGGCACTTCTAGATGAGCGATCATTCGATTTGTTATATTATTTGCTAACTCTGACGAAATTTTGAACGAAATTTATCGGGTCGTTCAAAAGTTATAGTCGTAAACGTAAATTTTGTTCTCATATGAGAGATATTTTTACATTTTAAAAATTTTTGAATTAAGGCACCCAAAAAGGCACTTCTAGATGTGCGATCATTCGATTTGTTATATTATTAGCTTACTCTGACGAAATTTTGAACGAAATTTATCGGGTCGTTCAAAAGTTATAGTCGTAAACGTAAATTTTGTTCTCATATGAGAGATATTTTTACATTTTAAAAATTTTTGAATTAAGGCACCCAAAAAGGCACTTCTAGATGTGCGATCATTCGATTTGTTATATTATTAGCTTACTCTGACGAAATTTTGAACAAAATTTATCGGGTCGTTCAAAAGTTATAGTCGTAAACGTAAATTTTGTTCTCATATGAGAGATATTTTTCCGTTTTAAAAATTTTTGTATGAAGGCATCCAAAAAGGCACTTCTAGATGTGCGATCATTCGATTTGTTATATTATTTGCTAACTCTGACGAAATTTTGAACGAAATTTATCGGGTCGTTCAAAAGTTATAGTCGTAAACGTAAATTTTGTTCTCATATGAGAGATATTTTTACATTTTAAAAATTTTTGAATTAAGGCACCCAAAAAGGCACTTCTAGATGTGCGATCATTCGATTTGTTATATTATTAGCTTACTCTGACGAAATTTTGAACAAAATTTATCGGGTCGTTCAAAAGTTATAGTCGTAAACGTAAATTTTGTTCTCATATGAGAGATATTTTTACATTTTAAAAATTTTTGTATGAAGGCACCCAAAAAGGCACTTCTAGATGTGCGATCATTCGATTTGTTATATTATTAGCTAACTCTGACGAAATTTTGAACGAAATTTATCGGGTCGTTCAAAAGTTATAGTCGAAAACGTAAATTTTGTTCTCATATGAGAGATATTTTTCCGTTTTAAAAATTTTTGTATGAAGGCATCCAAAAAGGCACTTCTAGATGTGCGATCATTCGATTTGTTATATTATTAGCTAACTCTGACGAAATTTTGAACGAAATTTATCGGGTCGTTCAAAAGTTATAGTCGAAAACGTAAATTTTGTTCTCATATGAGAGATATTTTTCCGTTTTAAAAATTTTTGTATGAAGGCATCCAAAAAGGCACTTCTAGATGTGCGATCATTCGATTTGTTATATTATTTGCTAACTCTGACGAAATTTTGAACGAAATTTATCGGGTCGTTCAAAAGTTATAGTCGTAAACGTAAATTTTGTTCTCATATGAGAGATATTTTTACATTTTAAAAATTTTTGTATGAAGGCACCCAAAAAGGCACTTCTAGATTTGCGATCATTCGATTTGTTATATTATTAGCTTACTCTGACGAAATTTTGAACAAAATTTATCGGGTCGTTCAAAAGTTATAGTCGTAAACGTAAATTTTGTTCTCATATGAGAGATATTTTTCCGTTTTAAAAATTTTTGTATGAAGGCATCCAAAAAGGCACTTCTAGATGTGCGATCATTCGATTTGTTATATTATTTGCTAACTCTGACGAAATTTTGAACGAAATTTATCGGGTCGTTCAAAAGTTATAGTCGTAAACGTAAATTTTGTTCTCATATGAGAGATATTTTTACATTTTAAAAATTTTTGAATTAAGGCACCCAAAAAGGCACTTCTAGATGTGCGATCATTCGATTTGTTATATTATTAGCTTACTCTGACGAAATTTTGAACAAAATTTATCGGGTCGTTCAAAAGTTATAGTCGTAAACGTAAATTTTGTTCTCATATGAGAGATATTTTTCCGTTTTAAAAATTTTTGTATGAAGGCATCCAAAAAGGCACTTCTAGATGTGCGATCATTCGATTTGTTATATTATTTGCTAACTCTGACGAAATTTTGAACGAAATTTATCGGGTCGTTCAAAAGTTATAGTCGTAAACGTAAATTTTGTTCTCATATGAGAGATATTTTTACATTTTAAAAATTTTTGAATTAAGGCACCCAAAAAGGCACTTCTAGATGTGCGATCATTCGATTTGTTATATTATTAGCTTACTCTGACGAAATTTTGAACGAAATTTATCGGGTCGTTCAAAAGTTATAGTCGAAAACGTAAATTTTGTTCTCATATGAGAGATATTTTTCCGTTTTAAAAATTTTTGTATGAAGGCATCCAAAAAGGCACTTCTAGATGTGCGATCATTCGATTTGTTATATTATTTGCTAACTCTGACGAAATTTTGAACGAAATTTATCGGGTCGTTCACAAGTTATAGTCGTAAACGTAAATTTTGTTCTCATATGAGAGATATTTTTACATTTTAAAAATTTTTGTATGAAGGCATCCAAAAAGGCACTTCTAGATGTGCGATCATTCGATTTGTTATATTATTAGCTAACTCTGACGAAATTTTGAACGAAATTTATCGGGTCGTTCAAAAGTTATAGTCGAAAACGTAAATTTTGTTCTCATATGAGAGATATTTTTCCGTTTTAAAAATTTTTGTATGAAGGCATCCAAAAAGGCACTTCTAGATGTGCGATCATTCGATTTGTTATATTATTTGCTAACTCTGACGAAATTTTGAACGAAATTTATCGGGTCGTTCAAAAGTTATAGTCGTAAACGTAAATTTTGTTCTCATATGAGAGATATTTTTACATTTTAAAAATTTTTGAATTAAGGCACCCAAAAAGGCACTTCTAGATGTGCGATCATTCGATTTGTTATATTATTAGCTTACTCTGACGAAATTTTGAACGAAATTTATCGGGTCGTTCAAAAGTTATAGTCGAAAACGTAAATTTTGTTCTCATATGAGAGATATTTTTCCGTTTTAAAAATTTTTGTATGAAGGCATCCAAAAAGGCACTTCTAGATGTGCGATCATTCGATTTGTTATATTATTTGCTAACTCTGACGAAATTTTGAACGAAATTTATCGGGTCGTTCAAAAGTTATAGTCGAAAACGTAAATTTTGTTCTCATATGAGAGATATTTTTCCGTTTTAAAAATTTTTGTATGAAGGCATCCAAAAAGGCACTTCTAGATGTGCGATCATTCGATTTGTTATATTATTAGCTAACTCTGACGAAATTTTGAACGAAATTTATCGGGTCGTTCAAAAGTTATAGTCGAAAACGTAAATTTTGTTCTCATATGAGAGATATTTTTCCGTTTTAAAAATTTTTGTATGAAGGCATCCAAAAAGGCACTTCTAGATGTGCGATCATTCGATTTGTTATATTATTTGCTAACTCTGACGAAATTTTGAACGAAATTTATCGGGTCGTTCAAAAGTTATAGTCGTAAACGTAAATTTGTTTCTCATATGAGAGATATTTTTCCGTTTTAAAAATTTTTGTATGAAGGCACCCAAAAAGGCACTTCTAGATGTGCGATCATTCGATTTGTTATATTATTAGCTAACTCTGACGAAATTTTGAACGAAATTTATCGGGTCGTTCAAAAGTTATAGTCGAAAACGTAAATTTTGTTCTCATATGAGAGATATTTTTCCGTTTTAAAAATTTTTGTATGAAGGCATCCAAAAAGGCACTTCTAGATGTGCGATCATTCGATTTGTTATATTATTTGCTAACTCTGACGAAATTTTGAACGAAATTTATCGGGTCGTTCAAAAGTTATAGTCGAAAACGTAAATTTTGTTCTCATATGAGAGATATTTTTCCGTTTTAAAAATTTTTGTATGAAGGCATCCAAAAAGGCACTTCTAGATGTGCGATCATTCGATTTGTTATATTATTAGCTAACTCTGACGAAATTTTGAACGAAATTTATCGGGTCGTTCAAAAGTTATAGTCGAAAACGTAAATTTTGTTCTCATATGAGAGATATTTTTCCGTTTTAAAAATTTTTGTATGAAGGCATCCAAAAAGGCACTTCTAGATGTGCGATCATTCGATTTGTTATATTATTTGCTAACTCTGACGAAATTTTGAACGAAATTTATCGGGTCGTTCAAAAGTTATAGTCGTAAACGTAAATTTTGTTCTCATATGAGAGATATTTTTACATTTTAAAAATTTTTGAATTAAGGCACCCAAAAAGGCACTTCTAGATGTGCGATCATTCGATTTGTTATATTATTAGCTTACTCTGACGAAATTTTGAACGAAATTTATCGGGTCGTTCAAAAGTTATAGTCGAAAACGTAAATTTTGTTCTCATATGAGAGATATTTTTCCGTTTTAAAAATTTTTGTATGAAGGCATCCAAAAAGGCACTTCTAGATGTGCGATCATTCGATTTGTTATATTATTTGCTAACTCTGACGAAATTTTGAACGAAATTTATCGGGTCGTTCACAAGTTATAGTCGTAAACGTAAATTTTGTTCTCATATGAGAGATATTTTTACATTTTAAAAATTTTTGTATGAAGGCATCCAAAAAGGCACTTCTAGATGTGCGATCATTCGATTTGTTATATTATTAGCTAACTCTGACGAAATTTTGAACGAAATTTATCGGGTCGTTCAAAAGTTATAGTCGAAAACGTAAATTTTGTTCTCATATGAGAGATATTTTTCCGTTTTAAAAATTTTTGTATGAAGGCATCCAAAAAGGCACTTCTAGATGTGCGATCATTCGATTTGTTATATTATTTGCTAACTCTGACGAAATTTTGAACGAAATTTATCGGGTCGTTCAAAAGTTATAGTCGTAAACGTAAATTTTGTTCTCATATGAGAGATATTTTTACATTTTAAAAATTTTTGAATTAAGGCACCCAAAAAGGCACTTCTAGATGTGCGATCATTCGATTTGTTATATTATTAGCTTACTCTGACGAAATTTTGAACGAAATTTATCGGGTCGTTCAAAAGTTATAGTCGAAAACGTAAATTTTGTTCTCATATGAGAGATATTTTTACATTTTAAAAATTTTTGTATGAAGGCATCCAAAAAGGCACTTCTAGATGTGCGATCATTCGATTTGTTATATTATTTGCTAACTCTGACGAAATTTTGAACAAAATTTATCGGGTCGTTCAAAAGTTATAGTCGTAAACGTAAATTTTGTTCTCATATGAGAGATATTTTTCCGTTTTAAAAATTTTTGTATGAAGGCATCCAAAAAGGCACTTCTAGATGTGCGATCATTCGATTTGTTATATTATTTGCTAACTCTGACGAAATTTTGAACGAAATTTATCGGGTCGTTCAAAAGTTATAGTCGAAAACGTAAATTTTGTTCTCATATGAGAGATATTTTTACATTTTAAAAATTTTTGTATGAAGGCACCCAAAAAGGCACTTCTAGATGTGCGATCATTCGATTTGTTATATTATTAGCTAACTCTGACGAAATTTTGAACGAAATTTATCGGGTCGTTCAAAAGTTATAGTCGAAAACGTAAATTTTGTTCTCATATGAGAGATATTTTTCCGTTTTAAAAATTTTTGTATGAAGGCATCCAAAAAGGCACTTCTAGATGTGCGATCATTCGATTTGTTATATTATTTGCTAACTCTGACGAAATTTTGAACGAAATTTATCGGGTCGTTCAAAAGTTATAGTCGTAAACGTAAATTTTGTTCTCATATGAGAGATATTTTTACATTTTAAAAATTTTTGTATGAAGGCATCCAAAAAGGCACTTCTAGATGTGCGATCATTCGATTTGTTATATTATTTGCTAACTCTGACGAAATTTTGAACGAAATTTATCGGGTCGTTCAAAAGTTATAGTCGAAAACGTAAATTTTGTTCTCATATGAGAGATATTTTTCCGTTTTAAAAATTTTTGTATGAAGGCATCCAAAAAGGCACTTCTAGATGTGCGATCATTCGATTTGTTATATTATTAGCTAACTCTGACGAAATTTTGAACGAAATTTATCGGGTCGTTCAAAAGTTATAGTCGAAAACGTAAATTTTGTTCTCATATGAGAGATATTTTTCCGTTTTAAAAATTTTTGTATGAAGGCATCCAAAAAGGCACTTCTAGATGTGCGATCATTCGATTTGTTATATTATTTGCTAACTCTGACGAAATTTTGAACGAAATTTATCGGGTCGTTCAAAAGTTATAGTCGTAAACGTAAATTTGTTTCTCATATGAGAGATATTTTTCCGTTTTAAAAATTTTTGTATGAAGGCACCCAAAAAGGCACTTCTAGATGTGCGATCATTCGATTTGTTATATTATTAGCTAACTCTGACGAAATTTTGAACGAAATTTATCGGGTCGTTCAAAAGTTATAGTCGAAAACGTAAATTTTGTTCTCATATGAGAGATATTTTTCCGTTTTAAAAATTTTTGTATGAAGGCATCCAAAAAGGCACTTCTAGATGTGCGATCATTCGATTTGTTATATTATTTGCTAACTCTGACGAAATTTTGAACGAAATTTATCGGGTCGTTCAAAAGTTATAGTCGTAAACGTAAATTTTGTTCTCATATGAGAGATATTTTTACATTTTAAAAATTTTTGTATGAAGGCACCCAAAAAGGCACTTCTAGATTTGCGATCATTCGATTTGTTATATTATTAGCTTACTCTGACGAAATTTTGAACAAAATTTATCGGGTCGTTCAAAAGTTATAGTCGTAAACGTAAATTTTGTTCTCATATGAGAGATATTTTTCCGTTTTAAAAATTTTTGTATGAAGGCATCCAAAAAGGCACTTCTAGATGTGCGATCATTCGATTTGTTATATTATTTGCTAACTCTGACGAAATTTTGAACGAAATTTATCGGGTCGTTCAAAAGTTATAGTCGTAAACGTAAATTTTGTTCTCATATGAGAGATATTTTTACATTTTAAAAATTTTTGAATTAAGGCACCCAAAAAGGCACTTCTAGATGTGCGATCATTCGATTTGTTATATTATTAGCTTACTCTGACGAAATTTTGAACAAAATTTATCGGGTCGTTCAAAAGTTATAGTCGTAAACGTAAATTTTGTTCTCATATGAGAGATATTTTTCCGTTTTAAAAATTTTTGTATGAAGGCATCCAAAAAGGCACTTCTAGATGTGCGATCATTCGATTTGTTATATTATTTGCTAACTCTGACGAAATTTTGAACGAAATTTATCGGGTCGTTCAAAAGTTATAGTCGTAAACGTAAATTTTGTTCTCATATGAGAGATATTTTTACATTTTAAAAATTTTTGAATTAAGGCACCCAAAAAGGCACTTCTAGATGTGCGATCATTCGATTTGTTATATTATTAGCTTACTCTGACGAAATTTTGAACGAAATTTATCGGGTCGTTCAAAAGTTATAGTCGAAAACGTAAATTTTGTTCTCATATGAGAGATATTTTTCCGTTTTAAAAATTTTTGTATGAAGGCATCCAAAAAGGCACTTCTAGATGTGCGATCATTCGATTTGTTATATTATTTGCTAACTCTGACGAAATTTTGAACGAAATTTATCGGGTCGTTCACAAGTTATAGTCGTAAACGTAAATTTTGTTCTCATATGAGAGATATTTTTACATTTTAAAAATTTTTGTATGAAGGCATCCAAAAAGGCACTTCTAGATGTGCGATCATTCGATTTGTTATATTATTAGCTAACTCTGACGAAATTTTGAACGAAATTTATCGGGTCGTTCAAAAGTTATAGTCGAAAACGTAAATTTTGTTCTCATATGAGAGATATTTTTCCGTTTTAAAAATTTTTGTATGAAGGCATCCAAAAAGGCACTTCTAGATGTGCGATCATTCGATTTGTTATATTATTTGCTAACTCTGACGAAATTTTGAACGAAATTTATCGGGTCGTTCAAAAGTTATAGTCGTAAACGTAAATTTTGTTCTCATATGAGAGATATTTTTACATTTTAAAAATTTTTGAATTAAGGCACCCAAAAAGGCACTTCTAGATGTGCGATCATTCGATTTGTTATATTATTAGCTTACTCTGACGAAATTTTGAACGAAATTTATCGGGTCGTTCAAAAGTTATAGTCGAAAACGTAAATTTTGTTCTCATATGAGAGATATTTTTCCGTTTTAAAAATTTTTGTATGAAGGCATCCAAAAAGGCACTTCTAGATGTGCGATCATTCGATTTGTTATATTATTTGCTAACTCTGACGAAATTTTGAACGAAATTTATCGGGTCGTTCAAAAGTTATAGTCGAAAACGTAAATTTTGTTCTCATATGAGAGATATTTTTCCGTTTTAAAAATTTTTGTATGAAGGCATCCAAAAAGGCACTTCTAGATGTGCGATCATTCGATTTGTTATATTATTAGCTAACTCTGACGAAATTTTGAACGAAATTTATCGGGTCGTTCAAAAGTTATAGTCGAAAACGTAAATTTTGTTCTCATATGAGAGATATTTTTCCGTTTTAAAAATTTTTGTATGAAGGCATCCAAAAAGGCACTTCTAGATGTGCGATCATTCGATTTGTTATATTATTTGCTAACTCTGACGAAATTTTGAACGAAATTTATCGGGTCGTTCAAAAGTTATAGTCGTAAACGTAAATTTGTTTCTCATATGAGAGATATTTTTCCGTTTTAAAAATTTTTGTATGAAGGCACCCAAAAAGGCACTTCTAGATGTGCGATCATTCGATTTGTTATATTATTAGCTAACTCTGACGAAATTTTGAACGAAATTTATCGGGTCGTTCAAAAGTTATAGTCGAAAACGTAAATTTTGTTCTCATATGAGAGATATTTTTCCGTTTTAAAAATTTTTGTATGAAGGCATCCAAAAAGGCACTTCTAGATGTGCGATCATTCGATTTGTTATATTATTTGCTAACTCTGACGAAATTTTGAACGAAATTTATCGGGTCGTTCAAAAGTTATAGTCGAAAACGTAAATTTTGTTCTCATATGAGAGATATTTTTCCGTTTTAAAAATTTTTGTATGAAGGCATCCAAAAAGGCACTTCTAGATGTGCGATCATTCGATTTGTTATATTATTAGCTAACTCTGACGAAATTTTGAACGAAATTTATCGGGTCGTTCAAAAGTTATAGTCGAAAACGTAAATTTTGTTCTCATATGAGAGATATTTTTCCGTTTTAAAAATTTTTGTATGAAGGCATCCAAAAAGGCACTTCTAGATGTGCGATCATTCGATTTGTTATATTATTTGCTAACTCTGACGAAATTTTGAACGAAATTTATCGGGTCGTTCAAAAGTTATAGTCGTAAACGTAAATTTTGTTCTCATATGAGAGATATTTTTACATTTTAAAAATTTTTGAATTAAGGCACCCAAAAAGGCACTTCTAGATGTGCGATCATTCGATTTGTTATATTATTAGCTTACTCTGACGAAATTTTGAACGAAATTTATCGGGTCGTTCAAAAGTTATAGTCGAAAACGTAAATTTTGTTCTCATATGAGAGATATTTTTCCGTTTTAAAAATTTTTGTATGAAGGCATCCAAAAAGGCACTTCTAGATGTGCGATCATTCGATTTGTTATATTATTTGCTAACTCTGACGAAATTTTGAACGAAATTTATCGGGTCGTTCACAAGTTATAGTCGTAAACGTAAATTTTGTTCTCATATGAGAGATATTTTTACATTTTAAAAATTTTTGTATGAAGGCATCCAAAAAGGCACTTCTAGATGTGCGATCATTCGATTTGTTATATTATTAGCTAACTCTGACGAAATTTTGAACGAAATTTATCGGGTCGTTCAAAAGTTATAGTCGAAAACGTAAATTTTGTTCTCATATGAGAGATATTTTTCCGTTTTAAAAATTTTTGTATGAAGGCATCCAAAAAGGCACTTCTAGATGTGCGATCATTCGATTTGTTATATTATTTGCTAACTCTGACGAAATTTTGAACGAAATTTATCGGGTCGTTCAAAAGTTATAGTCGTAAACGTAAATTTTGTTCTCATATGAGAGATATTTTTACATTTTAAAAATTTTTGAATTAAGGCACCCAAAAAGGCACTTCTAGATGTGCGATCATTCGATTTGTTATATTATTTGCTAACTCTGACGAAATTTTGAACGAAATTTATCGGGTCGTTCAAAAGTTATAGTCGTAAACGTAAATTTTGTTCTCATATGAGAGATATTTTTCCGTTTTAAAAATTTTTGTATGAAGGCATCCAAAAAGGCACTTCTAGATGTGCGATCATTCGATTTGTTATATTATTTGCTAACTCTGACGAAATTTTGAACAAAATTTATCGGGTCGTTCAAAAGTTATAGTCGTAAACGTAAATTTTGTTCTCATATGAGAGATATTTTTCCGTTTTAAAAATTTTTGTATGAAGGCATCCAAAAAGGCACTTCTAGATGTGCGATCATTCGATTTGTTATATTATTTGCTAACTCTGACGAAATTTTGAACGAAATTTATCGGGTCGTTCAAAAGTTATAGTCGAAAACGTAAATTTTGTTCTCATATGAGAGATATTTTTACATTTTAAAAATTTTTGTATGAAGGCACCCAAAAAGGCACTTCTAGATGTGCGATCATTCGATTTGTTATATTATTAGCTAACTCTGACGAAATTTTGAACGAAATTTATCGGGTCGTTCAAAAGTTATAGTCGAAAACGTAAATTTTGTTCTCATATGAGAGATATTTTTCCGTTTTAAAAATTTTTGTATGAAGGCATCCAAAAAGGCACTTCTAGATGTGCGATCATTCGATTTGTTATATTATTTGCTAACTCTGACGAAATTTTGAACGAAATTTATCGGGTCGTTCAAAAGTTATAGTCGTAAACGTAAATTTTGTTCTCATATGAGAGATATTTTTACATTTTAAAAATTTTTGTATGAAGGCATCCAAAAAGGCACTTCTAGATGTGCGATCATTCGATTTGTTATATTATTTGCTAACTCTGACGAAATTTTGAACGAAATTTATCGGGTCGTTCAAAAGTTATAGTCGAAAACGTAAATTTTGTTCTCATATGAGAGATATTTTTCCGTTTTAAAAATTTTTGTATGAAGGCATCCAAAAAGGCACTTCTAGATGTGCGATCATTCGATTTGTTATATTATTAGCTAACTCTGACGAAATTTTGAACGAAATTTATCGGGTCGTTCAAAAGTTATAGTCGAAAACGTAAATTTTGTTCTCATATGAGAGATATTTTTCCGTTTTAAAAATTTTTGTATGAAGGCATCCAAAAAGGCACTTCTAGATGTGCGATCATTCGATTTGTTATATTATTTGCTAACTCTGACGAAATTTTGAACGAAATTTATCGGGTCGTTCAAAAGTTATAGTCGTAAACGTAAATTTGTTTCTCATATGAGAGATATTTTTCCGTTTTAAAAATTTTTGTATGAAGGCACCCAAAAAGGCACTTCTAGATGTGCGATCATTCGATTTGTTATATTATTAGCTAACTCTGACGAAATTTTGAACGAAATTTATCGGGTCGTTCAAAAGTTATAGTCGAAAACGTAAATTTTGTTCTCATATGAGAGATATTTTTCCGTTTTAAAAATTTTTGTATGAAGGCATCCAAAAAGGCACTTCTAGATGTGCGATCATTCGATTTGTTATATTATTTGCTAACTCTGACGAAATTTTGAACGAAATTTATCGGGTCGTTCAAAAGTTATAGTCGTAAACGTAAATTTTGTTCTCATATGAGAGATATTTTTACATTTTAAAAATTTTTGTATGAAGGCACCCAAAAAGGCACTTCTAGATTTGCGATCATTCGATTTGTTATATTATTTGCTAACTCTGACGAAATTTTGAACGAAATTTATCGGGTCGTTCAAAAGTTATAGTCGAAAACGTAAATTTTGTTCTCATATGAGAGATATTTTTCCGTTTTAAAAATTTTTGTATGAAGGCATCCAAAAAGGCACTTCTAGATGTGCGATCATTCGATTTGTTATATTATTAGCTAACTCTGACGAAATTTTGAACGAAATTTATCGGGTCGTTCAAAAGTTATAGTCGAAAACGTAAATTTTGTTCTCATATGAGAGATATTTTTCCGTTTTAAAAATTTTTGTATGAAGGCATCCAAAAAGGCACTTCTAGATGTGCGATCATTCGATTTGTTATATTATTTGCTAACTCTGACGAAATTTTGAACGAAATTTATCGGGTCGTTCAAAAGTTATAGTCGTAAACGTAAATTTTGTTCTCATATGAGAGATATTTTTACATTTTAAAAATTTTTGTATGAAGGCACCCAAAAAGGCACTTCTAGATTTGCGATCATTCGATTTGTTATATTATTAGCTTACTCTGACGAAATTTTGAACAAAATTTATCGGGTCGTTCAAAAGTTATAGTCGTAAACGTAAATTTTGTTCTCATATGAGAGATATTTTTCCGTTTTAAAAATTTTTGTATGAAGGCATCCAAAAAGGCACTTCTAGATGTGCGATCATTCGATTTGTTATATTATTTGCTAACTCTGACGAAATTTTGAACGAAATTTATCGGGTCGTTCAAAAGTTATAGTCGTAAACGTAAATTTTGTTCTCATATGAGAGATATTTTTACATTTTAAAAATTTTTGAATTAAGGCACCCAAAAAGGCACTTCTAGATGTGCGATCATTCGATTTGTTATATTATTAGCTTACTCTGACGAAATTTTGAACAAAATTTATCGGGTCGTTCAAAAGTTATAGTCGTAAACGTAAATTTTGTTCTCATAAGAGAGATATTTTTCCGTTTTAAAAATTTTTGTATGAAGGCATCCAAAAAGGCACTTCTAGATGTGCGATCATTCGATTTGTTATATTATTTGCTAACTCTGACGAAATTTTGAACGAAATTTATCGGGTCGTTCAAAAGTTATAGTCGTAAACGTAAATTTTGTTCTCATATGAGAGATATTTTTACATTTTAAAAATTTTTGTATGAAGGCATCCAAAAAGGCACTTCTAGATGTGCGATCATTCGATTTGTTATATTATTTGCTAACTCTGACGAAATTTTGAACGAAATTTATCGGGTCGTTCAAAAGTTATAGTCGAAAACGTAAATTTTGTTCTCATATGAGAGATATTTTTCCGTTTTAAAAATTTTTGTATGAAGGCATCCAAAAAGGCACTTCTAGATGTGCGATCATTCGATTTGTTATATTATTAGCTAACTCTGACGAAATTTTGAACGAAATTTATCGGGTCGTTCAAAAGTTATAGTCGAAAACGTAAATTTTGTTCTCATATGAGAGATATTTTTCCGTTTTAAAAATTTTTGTATGAAGGCATCCAAAAAGGCACTTCTAGATGTGCGATCATTCGATTTGTTATATTATTTGCTAACTCTGACGAAATTTTGAACGAAATTTATCGGGTCGTTCAAAAGTTATAGTCGTAAACGTAAATTTGTTTCTCATATGAGAGATATTTTTCCGTTTTAAAAATTTTTGTATGAAGGCACCCAAAAAGGCACTTCTAGATGTGCGATCATTCGATTTGTTATATTATTAGCTAACTCTGACGAAATTTTGAACGAAATTTATCGGGTCGTTCAAAAGTTATAGTCGAAAACGTAAATTTTGTTCTCATATGAGAGATATTTTTCCGTTTTAAAAATTTTTGTATGAAGGCATCCAAAAAGGCACTTCTAGATGTGCGATCATTCGATTTGTTATATTATTTGCTAACTCTGACGAAATTTTGAACGAAATTTATCGGGTCGTTCAAAAGTTATAGTCGTAAACGTAAATTTGTTTCTCATATGAGAGATATTTTTCCGTTTTAAAAATTTTTGTATGAAGGCACCCAAAAAGGCACTTCTAGATGTGCGATCATTCGATTTGTTATATTATTAGCTAACTCTGACGAAATTTTGAACGAAATTTATCGGGTCGTTCAAAAGTTATAGTCGAAAACGTAAATTTTGTTCTCATATGAGAGATATTTTTCCGTTTTAAAAATTTTTGTATGAAGGCACCCAAAAAGGCACTTCTAGATGTGCGATCATTCGATTTGTTATATTATTAGCTAACTCTGACGAAATTTTGAACGAAATTTATCGGGTCGTTCAAAAGTTATAGTCGAAAACGTAAATTTTGTTCTCATATGAGAGATATTTTTCCGTTTTAAAAATTTTTGTATGAAGGCATCCAAAAAGGCACTTCTAGATGTGCGATCATTCGATTTGTTATATTATTAGCTTACTCTGACGAAATTTTGAACAAAATTTATCGGGTCGTTCAAAAGTTATAGTCGTAAACGTAAATTTTGTTCTCATATGAGAGATATTTTTACATTTTAAAAATTTTTGTATGAAGGCACCCAAAAAGGCACTTCTAGATGTGCGATCATTCGATTTGTTATATTATTAGCTAACTCTGACGAAATTTTGAACGAAATTTATCGGGTCGTTCAAAAGTTATAGTCGAAAACGTAAATTTTGTTCTCATATGAGAGATATTTTTCCGTTTTAAAAATTTTTGTATGAAGGCATCCAAAAAGGCACTTCTAGATGTGCGATCATTCGATTTGTTATATTATTAGCTAACTCTGACGAAATTTTGAACGAAATTTATCGGGTCGTTCAAAAGTTATAGTCGAAAACGTAAATTTTGTTCTCATATGAGAGATATTTTTCCGTTTTAAAAATTTTTGTATGAAGGCATCCAAAAAGGCACTTCTAGATGTGCGATCATTCGATTTGTTATATTATTTGCTAACTCTGACGAAATTTTGAACGAAATTTATCGGGTCGTTCAAAAGTTATAGTCGTAAACGTAAATTTTGTTCTCATATGAGAGATATTTTTACATTTTAAAAATTTTTGTATGAAGGCACCCAAAAAGGCACTTCTAGATTTGCGATCATTCGATTTGTTATATTATTAGCTTACTCTGACGAAATTTTGAACAAAATTTATCGGGTCGTTCAAAAGTTATAGTCGTAAACGTAAATTTTGTTCTCATATGAGAGATATTTTTCCGTTTTAAAAATTTTTGTATGAAGGCATCCAAAAAGGCACTTCTAGATGTGCGATCATTCGATTTGTTATATTATTTGCTAACTCTGACGAAATTTTGAACGAAATTTATCGGGTCGTTCAAAAGTTATAGTCGAAAACGTAAATTTTGTTCTCATATGAGAGATATTTTTCCGTTTTAAAAATTTTTGTATGAAGGCATCCAAAAAGGCACTTCTAGATGTGCGATCATTCGATTTGTTATATTATTAGCTAACTCTGACGAAATTTTGAACGAAATTTATCGGGTCGTTCAAAAGTTATAGTCGAAAACGTAAATTTTGTTCTCATATGAGAGATATTTTTCCGTTTTAAAAATTTTTGTATGAAGGCATCCAAAAAGGCACTTCTAGATGTGCGATCATTCGATTTGTTATATTATTTGCTAACTCTGACGAAATTTTGAACGAAATTTATCGGGTCGTTCAAAAGTTATAGTCGTAAACGTAAATTTTGTTCTCATATGAGAGATATTTTTACATTTTAAAAATTTTTGTATGAAGGCACCCAAAAAGGCACTTCTAGATTTGCGATCATTCGATTTGTTATATTATTAGCTTACTCTGACGAAATTTTGAACAAAATTTATCGGGTCGTTCAAAAGTTATAGTCGTAAACGTAAATTTTGTTCTCATATGAGAGATATTTTTCCGTTTTAAAAATTTTTGTATGAAGGCATCCAAAAAGGCACTTCTAGATGTGCGATCATTCGATTTGTTATATTATTTGCTAACTCTGACGAAATTTTGAACGAAATTTATCGGGTCGTTCAAAAGTTATAGTCGAAAACGTAAATTTTGTTCTCATATGAGAGATATTTTTCCGTTTTAAAAATTTTTGTATGAAGGCATCCAAAAAGGCACTTCTAGATGTGCGATCATTCGATTTGTTATATTATTTGCTAACTCTGACGAAATTTTGAACGAAATTTATCGGGTCGTTCAAAAGTTATAGTCGTAAACGTAAATTTTGTTCTCATATGAGAGATATTTTTCCGTTTTAAAAATTTTTGTATGAAGGCATCCAAAAAGGCACTTCTAGATGTGCGATCATTCGATTTGTTATATTATTTGCTAACTCTGACGAAATTTTGAACGAAATTTATCGGGTCGTTCAAAAGTTATAGTCGAAAACGTAAATGTTGTTCTCATATGAGAGATATTTTTCCGTTTTAAAAATTTTTGTATGAAGGCATCCAAAAAGGCACTTCTAGATGTGCGATCATTCGATTTGTTATATTATTAGCTTACTCTGACGAAATTTTGAACAAAATTTATCGGGTCGTTCAAAAGTTATAGTCGTAAACGTAAATTTTGTTCTCATATGAGAGATATTTTTACATTTTAAAAATTTTTGTATGAAGGCACCCAAAAAGGCACTTCTAGATGTGCGATCATTCGATTTGTTATATTATTAGCTAACTCTGACGAAATTTTGAACGAAATTTATCGGGTCGTTCAAAAGTTATAGTCGAAAACGTAAATTTTGTTCTCATATGAGAGATATTTTTCCGTTTTAAAAATTTTTGTATGAAGGCATCCAAAAAGGCACTTCTAGATGTGCGATCATTCGATTTGTTATATTATTAGCTAACTCTGACGAAATTTTGAACGAAATTTATCGGGTCGTTCAAAAGTTATAGTCGAAAACGTAAATTTTGTTCTCATATGAGAGATATTTTTCCGTTTTAAAAATTTTTGTATGAAGGCATCCAAAAAGGCACTTCTAGATGTGCGATCATTCGATTTGTTATATTATTTGCTAACTCTGACGAAATTTTGAACGAAATTTATCGGGTCGTTCAAAAGTTATAGTCGTAAACGTAAATTTTGTTCTCATATGAGAGATATTTTTACATTTTAAAAATTTTTGTATGAAGGCACCCAAAAAGGCACTTCTAGATTTGCGATCATTCGATTTGTTATATTATTAGCTTACTCTGACGAAATTTTGAACAAAATTTATCGGGTCGTTCAAAAGTTATAGTCGTAAACGTAAATTTTGTTCTCATATGAGAGATATTTTTCCGTTTTAAAAATTTTTGTATGAAGGCATCCAAAAAGGCACTTCTAGATGTGCGATCATTCGATTTGTTATATTATTTGCTAACTCTGACGAAATTTTGAACGAAATTTATCGGGTCGTTCAAAAGTTATAGTCGTAAACGTAAATTTGTTTCTCATATGAGAGATATTTTTCCGTTTTAAAAATTTTTGTATGAAGGCACCCAAAAAGGCACTTCTAGATGTGCGATCATTCGATTTGTTATATTATTAGCTAACTCTGACGAAATTTTGAACGAAATTTATCGGGTCGTTCAAAAGTTATAGTCGAAAACGTAAATTTTGTTCTCATATGAGAGATATTTTTCCGTTTTAAAAATTTTTGTATGAAGGCACCCAAAAAGGCACTTCTAGATGTGCGATCATTCGATTTGTTATATTATTAGCTAACTCTGACGAAATTTTGAACGAAATTTATCGGGTCGTTCAAAAGTTATAGTCGAAAACGTAAATTTTGTTCTCATATGAGAGATATTTTTCCGTTTTAAAAATTTTTGTATGAAGGCATCCAAAAAGGCACTTCTAGATGTGCGATCATTCGATTTGTTATATTATTAGCTTACTCTGACGAAATTTTGAACAAAATTTATCGGGTCGTTCAAAAGTTATAGTCGTAAACGTAAATTTTGTTCTCATATGAGAGATATTTTTACATTTTAAAAATTTTTGTATGAAGGCACCCAAAAAGGCACTTCTAGATGTGCGATCATTCGATTTGTTATATTATTAGCTAACTCTGACGAAATTTTGAACGAAATTTATCGGGTCGTTCAAAAGTTATAGTCGAAAACGTAAATTTTGTTCTCATATGAGAGATATTTTTCCGTTTTAAAAATTTTTGTATGAAGGCATCCAAAAAGGCACTTCTAGATGTGCGATCATTCGATTTGTTATATTATTAGCTAACTCTGACGAAATTTTGAACGAAATTTATCGGGTCGTTCAAAAGTTATAGTCGAAAACGTAAATTTTGTTCTCATATGAGAGATATTTTTCCGTTTTAAAAATTTTTGTATGAAGGCATCCAAAAAGGCACTTCTAGATGTGCGATCATTCGATTTGTTATATTATTTGCTAACTCTGACGAAATTTTGAACGAAATTTATCGGGTCGTTCAAAAGTTATAGTCGTAAACGTAAATTTTGTTCTCATATGAGAGATATTTTTACATTTTAAAAATTTTTGTATGAAGGCACCCAAAAAGGCACTTCTAGATTTGCGATCATTCGATTTGTTATATTATTAGCTTACTCTGACGAAATTTTGAACAAAATTTATCGGGTCGTTCAAAAGTTATAGTCGTAAACGTAAATTTTGTTCTCATATGAGAGATATTTTTCCGTTTTAAAAATTTTTGTATGAAGGCATCCAAAAAGGCACTTCTAGATGTGCGATCATTCGATTTGTTATATTATTTGCTAACTCTGACGAAATTTTGAACGAAATTTATCGGGTCGTTCAAAAGTTATAGTCGAAAACGTAAATTTTGTTCTCATATGAGAGATATTTTTCCGTTTTAAAAATTTTTGTATGAAGGCATCCAAAAAGGCACTTCTAGATGTGCGATCATTCGATTTGTTATATTATTAGCTAACTCTGACGAAATTTTGAACGAAATTTATCGGGTCGTTCAAAAGTTATAGTCGTAAACGTAAATTTTGTTCTCATATGAGAGATATTTTTCCGTTTTAAAAATTTTTGTATGAAGGCATCCAAAAAGGCACTTCTAGATGTGCGATCATTCGATTTGTTATATTATTTGCTAACTCTGACGAAATTTTGAACGAAATTTATCGGGTCGTTCAAAAGTTATAGTCGAAAACGTAAATGTTGTTCTCATATGAGAGATATTTTTACATTTTAAAAATTGTTGTATGAAGGCATCCAAAAAGGCACTTCTAGATGTGCGATCATTCGATTTGTTATATTATTTGCTAACTCTGACGAAATTTTGAACGAAATTTATCGGGTCGTTCAAAAGTTATAGTCGTAAACGTAAATTTTGTTCTCATATGAGAGATATTTTTCCATTTTAAAAATTTTTGTATGAAGGCACCCAAAAAGGCACTTCTAGATTTGCGATCATTCGATTTGTTATATTATTAGCTTACTCTGACGAAATTTTGAACGAAATTTATCGGGTCGTTCAAAAGTTATAGTCGAAAACGTAAATTTTGTTCTCATATGAGAGATATTTTTCCATTTTAAAAATTTTTGTATGAAGGCACCCAAAAAGGCACTTCTAGATGTGCGATCATTCGATTTGTTATATTATTAGCTAACTCTGACGAAATTTTGAACGAAATTTATCGGGTCGTTCAAAAGTTATAGTCGAAAACGTAAATTTTGTTCTCATATGAGAGATATTTTTCCATTTAAAAAATTTTTGTATGAAGGCACCCAAAAAGGCACTTCTAGATGTGCGATCATTCGATTTGTCATATTATTAGCTAACTCTGACGAAATTTTGAACGAAATTTATCGGGTCGTTCAAAAGTTATAGTCGAAAACGTAAATGTTGTTCTCATATGAGAGATATTTTTACATTTTAAAAATTTTTGTATGAAGGCATCCAAAAAGGCACTTCTAGATGTGCGATCATTCGATTTGTTATATTATTTGCTAACTCTGACGAAATTTTGAACGAAATTTATCGGGTCGTTCAAAAGTTATAGTCGTAAACGTAAATTTTGTTCTCATATGAGAGATATTTTTACATTTTAAAAATTTTTGTATGAAGGCACCCAAAAAGGCACTTCTAGATTTGCGATCATTCGATTTGTTATATTATTAGCTTACTCTGACGAAATTTTGAACAAAATTTATCGGGTCGTTCAAAAGTTATAGTCGTAAACGTAAATTTTGTTCTCATATGAGAGATATTTTTCCGTTTTAAAAATTTTTGTATGAAGGCATCCAAAAAGGCACTTCTAGATGTGCGATCATTCGATTTGTTATATTATTTGCTAACTCTGACGAAATTTTGAACAAAATTTATCGGGTCGTTCAAAAGTTATAGTCGTAAACGTAAATTTTGTTCTCATATGAGAGATATTTTTACATTTTAAAAATTTTTGTATTAAGGCACCCAAAAAGGCACTTCTAGATGTGCGATCATTCGATTTGTTATATTATTAGCTTACTCTGACGAAATTTTGAACAAAATTTATCGGGTCGTTCAAAAGTTATAGTCGTAAACGTAAATTTTGTTCTCATATGAGAGATATTTTTCCGTTTTAAAAATTTTTGTATGAAGGCATCCAAAAAGGCACTTCTAGATGTGCGATCATTCGATTTGTTATATTATTTGCTAACTCTGACGAAATTTTGAACGAAATTTATCGGGTCGTTCACAAGTTATAGTCGAAAACGTAAATTTGTTTCTCATATGAGAGATATTTTTCCGTTTTAAAAATTTTTGTATGAAGGCACCCAAAAAGGCACTTCTAGATGTGCGATCATTCGATTTGTTATATTATTAGCTAACTCTGACGAAATTTTGAACGAAATTTATCGGGTCGTTCAAAAGTTATAGTCGAAAACGTAAATTTTGTTCTCATATGAGAGATATTTTTCCGTTTTAAAAATTTTTGTATGAAGGCATCCAAAAAGGCACTTCTAGATGTGCGATCATTCGATTTGTTAAATTATTTGCTAACTCTGACGAAATTTTGAACAAAATTTATCGGGTCGTTCAAAAGTTATAGTCGTAAACGTAAATTTTGTTCTCATATGAGAGATATTTTTCCGTTTTAAAAATTTTTGTATGAAGGCATCCAAAAAGGCACTTCTAGATGTGCGATCATTCGATTTGTTATATTATTTGCTAACTCTGACGAAATTTTGAACGAAATTTATCGGGTCGTTCAAAAGTTATAGTCGTAAACGTAAATTTTGTTCTCATATGAGAGATATTTTTACATTTTAAAAATTTTTGTATGAAGGCACCCAAAAAGGCACTTCTAGATGAGCGATCATTCGATTTGTTATATTATTAGCTAACTCTGACGAAATTTTGAACGAAATTTATCGGGTCGTTCACAAGTTATAGTCGAAAACGTAAATTTGTTTCTCATATGAGAGATATTTTTCCGTTTTAAAAATTTTTGTATGAAGGCACCCAAAAAGGCACTTCTAGATGTGCGATCATTCGATTTGTTATATTATTTGCTAACTCTGACGAAATTTTGAACGAAATTTATCGGGTCGTTCAAAAGTTATAGTCGTAAACGTAAATTTTGTTCTCATATGAGAGATATTTTTACATTTTAAAAATTTTTGTATGAAGGCACCCAAAAAGGCACTTCTAGATGAGCGATCATTCGATTTGTTATATTATTAGCTAACTCTGACGAAATTTTGAACGAAATTTATCGGGTCGTTCACAAGTTATAGTCGAAAACGTAAATTTGTTTCTCATATGAGAGATATTTTTACATTTTAAAAATTTTTGTATTAAGGCACCCAAAAAGGCACTTCTAGATGTGCGATCATTCGATTTGTTATATTATTAGCTTACTCTGACGAAATTTTGAACAAAATTTATCGGGTCGTTCAAAAGTTATAGTCGTAAACGTAAATTTTGTTCTCATATGAGAGATATTTTTCCGTTTTAAAAATTTTTGTATGAAGGCATCCAAAAAGGCACTTCTAGATGTGCGATCATTCGATTTGTTATATTATTTGCTAACTCTGACGAAATTTTGAACGAAATTTATCGGGTCGTTCAAAAGTTATAGTCGTAAACGTAAATTTTGTTCTCATATGAGAGATATTTTTACATTTTAAAAATTTTTGTATGAAGGCACCCAAAAAGGCACTTCTAGATGAGCGATCATTCGATTTGTTATATTATTAGCTAACTCTGACGAAATTTTGAACGAAATTTATCGGGTCGTTCACAAGTTATAGTCGAAAACGTAAATTTGTTTCTCATATGAGAGATATTTTTCCGTTTTAAAAATTTTTGTATGAAGGCACCCAAAAAGGCACTTCTAGATGTGCGATCATTCGATTTGTTATATTATTTGCTAACTCTGACGAAATTTTGAACGAAATTTATCGGGTCGTTCAAAAGTTATAGTCGTAAACGTAAATTTTGTTCTCATATGAGAGATATTTTTCCGTTTTAAAAATTTTTGTATGAAGGCATCCAAAAAGGCACTTCTAGATGTGCGATCATTCGATTTGTTATATTATTTGCTAACTCTGACGAAATTTTGAACGAAATTTATCGGGTCGTTCAAAAGTTATAGTCGTAAACGTAAATTTTGTTCTCATATGAGAGATATTTTTACATTTTAAAAATTTTTGTATGAAGGCACCCAAAAAGGCACTTCTAGATGAGCGATCATTCGATTTGTTATATTATTAGCTAACTCTGACGAAATTTTGAACGAAATTTATCGGGTCGTTCACAAGTTATAGTCGAAAACGTAAATTTGTTTCTCATATGAGAGATATTTTTCCGTTTTAAAAATTTTTGTATGAAGGCACCCAAAAAGGCACTTCTAGATGTGCGATCATTCGATTTGTTATATTATTAGCTAACTCTGACGAAATTTTGAACGAAATTTATCGGGTCGTTCAAAAGTTATAGTCGAAAACGTAAATTTTGTTCTCATATGAGAGATATTTTTCCGTTTTAAAAATTTTTGTATGAAGGCATCCAAAAAGGCACTTCTAGATGTGCGATCATTCGATTTGTTATATTATTTGCTAACTCTGACGAAATTTTGAACAAAATTTATCGGGTCGTTCAAAAGTTATAGTCGTAAACGTAAATTTTGTTCTCATATGAGAGATATTTTTCCGTTTTAAAAATTTTTGTATGAAGGCATCCAAAAAGGCACTTCTAGATGTGCGATCATTCGATTTGTTATATTATTAGCTAACTCTGACGAAATTTTGAACGAAATTTATCGGGTCGTTCACAAGTTATAGTCGAAAACGTAAATTTGTTTCTCATATGAGAGATATTTTTCCGTTTTAAAAATTTTTGTATGAAGGCACCCAAAAAGGCACTTCTAGATGTGCGATCATTCGATTTGTTATATTATTAGCTAACTCTGACGAAATTTTGAACGAAATTTATCGGGTCGTTCAAAAGTTATAGTCGAAAACGTAAATTTTGTTCTCATATGAGAGATATTTTTCCGTTTTAAAAATTTTTGTATGAAGGCATCCAAAAAGGCACTTCTAGATGTGCGATCATTCGATTTGTTATATTATTTGCTAACTCTGACGAAATTTTGAACAAAATTTATCGGGTCGTTCAAAAGTTATAGTCGTAAACGTAAATTTTGTTCTCATATGAGAGATATTTTTCCGTTTTAAAAATTTTTGTATGAAGGCATCCAAAAAGGCACTTCTAGATGTGCGATCATTCGATTTGTTATATTATTTGCTAACTCTGACGAAATTTTGAACGAAATTTATCGGGTCGTTCAAAAGTTATAGTCGTAAACGTAAATTTTGTTCTCATATGAGAGATATTTTTACATTTTAAAAATTTTTGTATGAAGGCACCCAAAAAGGCACTTCTAGATGAGCGATCATTCGATTTGTTATATTATTAGCTAACTCTGACGAAATTTTGAACGAAATTTATCGGGTCGTTCACAAGTTATAGTCGAAAACGTAAATTTGTTTCTCATATGAGAGATATTTTTACATTTTAAAAATTTTTGTATTAAGGCACCCAAAAAGGCACTTCTAGATGTGCGATCATTCGATTTGTTATATTATTAGCTTACTCTGACGAAATTTTGAACAAAATTTATCGGGTCGTTCAAAAGTTATAGTCGTAAACGTAAATTTTGTTCTCATATGAGAGATATTTTTCCGTTTTAAAAATTTTTGTATGAAGGCATCCAAAAAGGCACTTCTAGATGTGCGATCATTCGATTTGTTATATTATTTGCTTGAACGAAATTTATCGGGTCGTTCACAAGTTATAGTCGAAAACGTAAATTTGTTTCTCATATGAGAGATATTTTTCCGTTTTAAAAATTTTTGTATGAAGGCACCCAAAAAGGCACTTCTAGATGTGCGATCATTCGATTTGTTATATTATTTGCTAACTCTGACGAAATTTTGAACGAAATTTATCGGGTCGTTCAAAAGTTATAGTCGTAAACGTAAATTTTGTTCTCATATGAGAGATATTTTTCCGTTTTAAAAATTTTTGTATGAAGGCATCCAAAAAGGCACTTCTAGATGTGCGATCATTCGATTTGTTATATTATTTGCTAACTCTGACGAAATTTTGAACGAAATTTATCGGGTCGTTCAAAAGTTATAGTCGTAAACGTAAATTTTGTTCTCATATGAGAGATATTTTTACATTTTAAAAATTTTTGTATGAAGGCACCCAAAAAGGCACTTCTAGATGAGCGATCATTCGATTTGTTATATTATTAGCTAACTCTGACGAAATTTTGAACGAAATTTATCGGGTCGTTCACAAGTTATAGTCGAAAACGTAAATTTGTTTCTCATATGAGAGATATTTTTCCGTTTTAAAAATTTTTGTATGAAGGCACCCAAAAAGGCACTTCTAGATGTGCGATCATTCGATTTGTTATATTATTAGCTAACTCTGACGAAATTTTGAACGAAATTTATCGGGTCGTTCAAAAGTTATAGTCGAAAACGTAAATTTTGTTCTCATATGAGAGATATTTTTCCGTTTTAAAAATTTTTGTATGAAGGCATCCAAAAAGGCACTTCTAGATGTGCGATCATTCGATTTGTTATATTATTTGCTAACTCTGACGAAATTTTGAACAAAATTTATCGGGTCGTTCAAAAGTTATAGTCGTAAACGTAAATTTTGTTCTCATATGAGAGATATTTTTCCGTTTTAAAAATTTTTGTATGAAGGCATCCAAAAAGGCACTTCTAGATGTGCGATCATTCGATTTGTTATATTATTAGCTAACTCTGACGAAATTTTGAACGAAATTTATCGGGTCGTTCACAAGTTATAGTCGAAAACGTAAATTTGTTTCTCATGTGAGAGATATTTTTCCGTTTTAAAAATTTTTGTATGAAGGCACCCAAAAAGGCACTTCTAGATGTGCGATCATTCGATTTGTTATATTATTAGCTAACTCTGACGAAATTTTGAACGAAATTTATCGGGTCGTTCAAAAGTTATAGTCGAAAACGTAAATTTTGTTCTCATATGAGAGATATTTTTCCGTTTTAAAAATTTTTGTATGAAGGCATCCAAAAAGGCACTTCTAGATGTGCGATCATTCGATTTGTTATATTATTTGCTAACTCTGACGAAATTTTGAACAAAATTTATCGGGTCGTTCAAAAGTTATAGTCGTAAACGTAAATTTTGTTCTCATATGAGAGATATTTTTCCGTTTTAAAAATTTTTGTATGAAGGCATCCAAAAAGGCACTTCTAGATGTGCGATCATTCGATTTGTTATATTATTAGCTAACTCTGACGAAATTTTGAACGAAATTTATCGGGTCGTTCAAAAGTTATAGTCGTAAACGTAAATTTTGTTCTCATATGAGAGATATTTTTACATTTTAAAAATTTTTGTATGAAGGCACCCAAAAAGGCACTTCTAGATGAGCGATCATTCGATTTGTTATATTATTAGCTAACTCTGACGAAATTTTGAACGAAATTTATCGGGTCGTTCACAAGTTATAGTCGAAAACGTAAATTTGTTTCTCATATGAGAGATATTTTTACATTTTAAAAATTTTTGTATTAAGGCACCCAAAAAGGCACTTCTAGATGTGCGATCATTCGATTTGTTATATTATTTGCTAACTCTGACGAAATTTTGAACAAAATTTATCGGGTCGTTCAAAAGTTATAGTCGTAAACGTAAATTTTGTTCTCATATGAGAGATATTTTTCCGTTTTAAAAATTTTTGTATGAAGGCATCCAAAAAGGCACTTCTAGATGAGCGATCATTCGATTTGTTATATTATTAGCTAACTCTGACGAAATTTTGAACGAAATTTATCGGGTCGTTCACAAGTTATAGTCGAAAACGTAAATTTGTTTCTCATATGAGAGATATTTTTACATTTTAAAAATTTTTGTATTAAGGCACCCAAAAAGGCACTTCTAGATGTGCGATCATTCGATTTGTTATATTATTAGCTTACTCTGACGAAATTTTGAACAAAATTTATCGGGTCGTTCAAAAGTTATAGTCGTAAACGTAAATTTTGTTCTCATATGAGAGATATTTTTACATTTTAAAAATTTTTGTATGAAGGCACCCAAAAAGGCACTTCTAGATGAGCGATCATTCGATTTGTTATATTATTAGCTAACTCTGACGAAATTTTGAACGAAATTTATCGGGTCGTTCACAAGTTATAGTCGAAAACGTAAATTTGTTTCTCATATGAGAGATATTTTTCCGTTTTAAAAATTTTTGTATGAAGGCACCCAAAAAGGCACTTCTAGATGTGCGATCATTCGATTTGTTATATTATTTGCTAACTCTGACGAAATTTTGAACAAAATTTATCGGGTCGTTCAAAAGTTATAGTCGTAAACGTAAATTTTGTTCTCATATGAGAGATATTTTTACATTTTAAAAATTTTTGTATGAAGGCACCCAAAAAGGCACTTCTAGATGAGCGATCATTCGATTTGTTATATTATTAGCTAACTCTGACGAAATTTTGAACGAAATTTATCGGGTCGTTCACAAGTTATAGTCGAAAACGTAAATTTGTTTCTCATATGAGAGATATTTTTCCGTTTTAAAAATTTTTGTATGAAGGCACCCAAAAAGGCACTTCTAGATGTGCGATCATTCGATTTGTTATACAGGGTGATTTTTTAAGAGCTTGAGAACTTTTTTAAACAATAAAACGCATAAAATTTGCAAAATCTCATCGGTTCTTTTTTTTAAACGTTAGATTGGTACATGACATTTACTTTTTGAAGATAATTTCATTTAAATGTTGACCGCGGCTGCGTCTTAGGTGGTCCATTCGGAAAGTCCGCTTTTTTATCGACAAATTTTGTTCAGCGATGAGGCTCATTTCTGGTTGAATGGCTACGTAAATAAGCAAAATTGCCGCATTTGGAGTGAAGAGCAACCAGAAGCCGTTCAAGAACTGCCCATGCATCCCGAAAAATGCACTGTTTGGTGTGGTTTGTACGCTGGTGGAATCATTGGACCGTATTTTTTCAAAGATGCTGTTGGACGCAACGTTACAGTGAATGGCGATCGCTATCGTTCGATGCTAACAAACTTTTTGTTGCCAAAAATGGAAGAACTGAACTTGGTTGACATGTGGTTTCAACAAGATGGCGCTACATGCCACACAGCTCGCGATTCTATGGCCATTTTGAGGGAAAACTTCGGAGAACAATTCATCTCAAGAAATGGACCGGTAAGTTGGCCACCAAGATCATGCGATTTGACGCCTTTAGACTATTTTTTGTGGGGCTACGTCAAGTCTAAAGTCTACAGAAATAAGCCAGTAACTATTCCAGCTTTGGAAGACAACATTTCCGAAGAAATTCGGGCTATTCCGGCCGAAATGCTCGAAAAAGTTGCCCAAAATTGGACTTTCCGAATGGACCACCTAAGACGCAGCCGCGGTCAACATTTAAATGAAATTATCTTCAAAAAGTAAATGTCATGTACCAATCTAACGTTTAAAATAAAGAACCGATGAGATTTTGCAAATTTTATGCGTTTTATTGTTTAAAAAAGTTCTCAAGCTCTTAAAAAATCACCCTGTATTATTAGCTAACTCTGACGAAATTTTGAACGAAATTTATCGGGTCGTTCAAAAGTTATAGTCGAAAACGTAAATTTTGTTCTCATATGAGAGATATTTTTCCGTTTTAAAAATTTTTGTATGAAGGCACCCAAAAAGGCACTTCTAGATGTGCGATCATTCGATTTGTTATATTATTAGCTAACTCTGACGAAATTTTGAACGAAATTTATCGGGTCGTTCAAAAGTTATAGTCGAAAACGTAAATTTTGTTCTCATATGAGAGATATTTTTCCGTTTTAAAAATTTTTGTATGAAGGCATCCAAAAAGGCACTTCTAGATGTGCGATCATTCGATTTGTTATATTATTTGCTAACTCTGACGAAATTTTGAACAAAATTTATCGGGTCGTTCAAAAGTTATAGTCGTAAACGTAAATTTTGTTCTCATATGAGAGATATTTTTCCGTTTTAAATATTTTTGTATGAAGGCATCCAAAAAGGCACTTCTAGATGTGCGATCATTCGATTTGTTATATTATTTGCTAACTCTGACGAAATTTTGAACAAAATTTATCGGGTCGTTCAAAAGTTATAGTCGTAAACGTAAATTTTGTTCTCATATGAGAGATATTTTTCCGTTTTAAAAATTTTTGTATGAAGGCATCCAAAAAGGCACTTCTAGATGTGCGATCATTCGATTTGTTATATTATTAGCTAACTCTGACGAAATTTTGAACGAAATTTATCGGGTCGTTCACAAGTTATAGTCGAAAACGTAAATTTGTTTCTCATATGAGAGATATTTTTCCGTTTTAAAAATTTTTGTATGAAGGCACCCAAAAAGGCACTTCTAGATGTGCGATCATTCGATTTGTTATATTATTAGCTAACTCTGACGAAATTTTGAACGAAATTTATCGGGTCGTTCAAAAGTTATAGTCGAAAACGTAAATGTTGTTCTCATATGAGAGATATTTTTACATTTTAAAAATTTTTGTATGAAGGCACCCAAAAAGGCACTTCTAGATGTGCGATCATTCGATTTGTTATATTATTAGCTTACTCTGACGAAATTTTGAACAAAATTTATCGGGTCGTTCAAAAGTTATAGTCGTAAACGTAAATTTTGTTCTCATATGAGAGATATTTTTCCGTTTTAAAAATTTTTGTATGAAGGCATCCAAAAAGGCACTTCTAGATGTGCGATCATTCGATTTGTTATATTATTTGCTAACTCTGACGAAATTTTGAACGAAATTTATCGGGTCGTTCAAAAGTTATAGTCGAAAACGTAAATTTTGTTCTCATATGAGAGATATTTTTCCATTTTAAAAATTTTTGTATGAAGGCACCCAAAAAGGCACTTCTAGATGAGCGATCATTCGATTCGTTATATTTTTAGCTAACTCTGACGAAATTTTGAACGAAATTTATCGGGTCGTTCAAAAGTTATAGTCGAAAACGTAAATTTTGTTCTCATATGAGAGATATTTTTCCATTTTAAAAATTTTTGTATGAAGGCACCCAAAAAGGCACTTCTAGATGAGCGATCATTCGATTTGTTATATTATTAGCTTACTCTGACGAAATTTTGAACGAAATTTATCGGGTCGTTCAAAAGTTATAGTCGTAAACGTAAATTTTGTTCTCATATGAGAGATATTTTTACATTTTAAAAATTTTTGTATGAAGGCATCCAAAAAGGCACTTCTAGATGTGCGATCATTCGATTTGTTATATTATTTGCTAACTCTGACGAAATTTTGAACGAAATTTATCGGGTCGTTCAAAAGTTATAGTCGTAAACGTAAATTTTGTTCTCATATGAGAGATATTTTTCCATTTTAAAAATTTTTGTATGAAGGCACCCAAAAAGGCACTTCTAGATGTGCGATCATTCGATTTGTTATATTATTAGCTAACTCTGACGAAATTTTGAACGAAATTTATCGGGTCGTTCAAAAGTTATAGTCGAAAACGTAAATTTTGTTCTCATATGAGAGATATTTTTCCATTTAAAAAATTTTTGTATGAAGGCACCCAAAAAGGCACTTCTAGATGTGCGATCATTCGATTTGTTATATTATTAGCTAACTCTGACGAAATTTTGAACGAAATTTATCGGGTCGTTCAAAAGTTATAGTCGAAAACGTAAATTTTGTTCTCATATGAGAGATATTTTTCCGTTTTAAAAATTTTTGTATGAAGGCATCCAAAAAGGCACTTCTAGATGTGCGATCATTCGATTTGTTATATTATTTGCTAACTCTGACGAAATTTTGAACGAAATTTATCGGGTCGTTCAAAAGTTATAGTCTAAAACGTAAATGTTGTTCTCATATGAGAGATATTTTTACATTTTAAAAATTTTTGTATGAAGGCATCCAAAAAGGCACTTCTAGATGTGCGATCATTCGATTTGTTATATTATTTGCTAACTCTGACGAAATTTTGAACGAAATTTATCGGGTCGTTCAAAAGTTATAGTCGTAAACGTAAATTTTGTTCTCATATGAGAGATATTTTTACATTTTAAAAATTTTTGTATGAAGGCACCCAAAAAGGCACTTCTAGATTTGCGATCATTCGATTTGTTATATTATTAGCTTACTCTGACGAAATTTTGAACAAAATTTATCGGGTCGTTCAAAAGTTATAGTCGTAAACGTAAATTTTGTTCTCATATGAGAGATATTTTTCCGTTTTAAAAATTTTTGTATGAAGGCATCCAAAAAGGCACTTCTAGATGTGCGATCATTCGATTTGTTATATTATTTGCTAACTCTGACGAAATTTTGAACGAAATTTATCGGGTCGTTCAAAAGTTATAGTCGTAAACGTAAATTTTGTTCTCATATGAGAGATATTTTTCCATTTTAAAAATTTTTGTATGAAGGCACCCAAAAAGGCACTTCTAGATGAGCGATCATTCGATTTGTTATATTTTTAGCTAACTCTGACGAAATTTTGAACGAAATTTATCGGGTCGTTCAAAAGTTATAGTCGAAAACGTAAATTTTGTTCTCATATGAGAGATATTTTTCCGTTTTAAAAATTTTTGTATGAAGGCATCCAAAAAGGCACTTCTAGATGTGCGATCATTCGATTTGTTATATTATTAGCTAACTCTGACGAAATTTTGAACGAAATTTATCGGGTCGTTCAAAAGTTATAGTCGAAAACGTAAATGTTGTTCTCATATGAGAGATATTTTTACATTTTAAAAATTTTTGTATGAAGGCATCCAAAAAGGCACTTCTAGATGTGCGATCATTCGATTTGTTATATTATTTGCTAACTCTGACGAAATTTTGAACGAAATTTATCGGGTCGTTCAAAAGTTATAGTCGTAAACGTAAATTTTGTTCTCATATGAGAGATATTTTTCCATTTTAAAAATTTTTGTATGAAGGCACCCAAAAAGGCACTTCTAGATTTGCGATCATTCGATTTGTTATATTATTAGCTTACTCTGACGAAATTTTGAACGAAATTTATCGGGTCGTTCAAAAGTTATAGTCGAAAACGTAAATTTTGTTCTCATATGAGAGATATTTTTCCATTTTAAAAATTTTTGTATGAAGGCACCCAAAAAGGCACTTCTAGATGTGCGATCATTCGATTTGTTATATTATTAGCTAACTCTGACGAAATTTTGAACGAAATTTATCGGGTCGTTCAAAAGTTATAGTCGAAAACGTAAATTTTGTTCTCATATGAGAGATATTTTTCCATTTAAAAAATTTTTGTATGAAGGCACCCAAAAAGGCACTTCTAGATGAGCGATCATTCGATTTGTTATATTTTTAGCTAACTCTGACGAAATTTTGAACGAAATTTATCGGGTCGTTCAAAAGTTATAGTCGAAAACGTAAATGTTGTTCTCATATGAGAGATATTTTTACATTTTAAAAATTTTTGTATGAAGGCACCCAAAAAGGCACTTCTAGATGTGCGATCATTCGATTTGTTATATTATTAGCTTACTCTGACGAAATTTTGAACAAAATTTATCGGGTCGTTCAAAAGTTATAGTCGTAAACGTAAATTTTGTTCTCATATGAGAGATATTTTTCCGTTTTAAAAATTTTTGTATGAAGGCATCCAAAAAGGCACTTCTAGATGTGCGATCATTCGATTTGTTATATTATTTGCTAACTCTGACGAAATTTTGAACGAAATTTATCGGGTCGTTCAAAAGTTATAGTCGAAAACGTAAATTTTGTTCTCATATGAGAGATATTTTTCCATTTTAAAAATTTTTGTATGAAGGCACCCAAAAAGGCACTTCTAGATGAGCGATCATTCGATTTGTTATATTTTTAGCTTACTCTGACGAAATTTTGAACAAAATTTATCGGGTCGTTCAAAAGTTATAGTCGTAAACGTAAATTTTGTTCTCATATGAGAGATATTTTTCCGTTTTAAAAATTTTTGTATGAAGGCATCCAAAAAGGCACTTCTAGATGTGCGATCATTCGATTTGTTATATTATTTGCTAACTCTGACGAAATTTTGAACGAAATTTATCGGGTCGTTCAAAAGTTATAGTCGAAAACGTAAATTTTGTTCTCATATGAGAGATATTTTTCCATTTTAAAAATTTTTGTATGAAGGCACCCAAAAAGGCACTTCTAGATGAGCGATCATTCGATTTGTTATATTTTTAGCTAACTCTGACGAAATTTTGAACGAAATTTATCGGGTCGTTCAAAAGTTATAGTCGAAAACATAAATTTCGAATTACAATTTTTTTCATCACTTATTATCATCTCTCAACACACATGATTAACTGCAAAATTCATGTACACGCTCGTGGACAACTGATGGTCGTACCAGGAATGCGATACCAAAATCGAAGGGCACATTTACAACCGCGCGAGTGCTACAAACAACAGCTGCCGTCAAGACTTCGGTGACGAGTAAGTATTTTGTAATTTGGCAATTTTTCCACAAATTAATGCATTATTTGTTTTCCTTAGATCCTACGGAATTACCCTCAACCCTTGGTCTAGAACATTGACATACCGGTGGAGTCTAGACGCCGTCGAAGATTCCATTCAGTACTGTCGAAATGCCGAGTGACATTCTAACCAACATTGGCTATCTGAATGTGCGATTCGGTGCTCATAATTTCGGCACAGACGATTCTTTCGAAAATGTTTCTGGTCAGTCAGATGTCGTCGCAACAGAACTACCGGAACAGATCCCACAATGTGTATGGAACACGGGACTGGATTGTATTACTGGGTAAGTCAATGTCGCTTTGGTTGTTGAGTTGTGTAGTTTTTTTGTCGTGAATACGACTTACTTTACTATGGGGCGCCTTTTCAAAATTTACCCTCTGAGAGAGTGATAAGTTTTTGATCGTGAATATCCCATGTTATATCTAATGAATCAACATAATTCTTGCTACATGCCATCGGAAATATGATCACAATTTTATGATAAAACTTTCAGTTGTGTGACATATTCTTAAATAGTTCACAATTAAACTTTTCTGAAATGTTTGGTATAAACGAGTATCAAAGAGGATAATTCATATGGCGCGTTTGCCTTTCTCGTATTTTGAAAGCTCATAGCTCAGTGATCTGTAGAAGGATTTATATAATCTAACTACCAATAGAATCGAAAATATTCAACTTGAACGTGTATTACAACAATATTGAAGTTTTTCAATAGTACACTATTGAAAAACCTGTTTGATTTAACCCATGACAGCACCAGCCAATCAGAACGCGAGATGTCTGTATCTATACAAGAGCATCCATATAAAAGTTGAATGGTTCACTTTTCCTATCATTTGCTGAGCAACTCTTCCCGAAACAAGACACACGACAGCAACATCGAGGACCTGTCGTCTCATTGTTTCCCGATATGAATGCACGAGACACCGTCAGCACAATGCCACCGAAAAAGGCAGCCAAAAAGTCCAGCAAGGCCCATTACCGAAACAAGACACACACGAGAACCATCTCAGATCTCAATATTTCCTACCAAAAGATTCATCAAGATGGGAGTTAAAATAATTTGCACCGTCACTAACACATTCAATTACGAACGGCAATGCGAAAGCGAAAGTGATGATTTTGAACACATCTTTATACTAGTTTACAAATATGCCGTGCGAAACAGATTTGCCACAGATCAATATGTATTTTTGTCGCGATTACTTTAGTATGCGGCCGAAAACAAAAATTGTTAGAACAAATGTTTCCACTTGATTTGCACATTCTACTTTCCAGGCGTATCAGAACTGGCTAAACTTAAAGCAATTCTAAATATTTCTTTATCACAGTGATGTGGTCATCCTGAAAAGGACGGGGTTTTCAACGGATGGCCAGCTGCAGATGGCGAGGGATGATTTTCGTTTTCGTTGTCATGGGCAGCGTTACCGGTCAACTCCAACACTTCGGCAACCAAGTACTCCATCACTGCCGCCAGATAGACCGGTGCACCGGCACCGACACGCTCGGCGTAGTTCCCCTTCCGAGGCAAACGATGGATTCTGCCGCCAACTGGGCACTTCAGACCAGCACGGTTTGAGCGGGACTTTGCCTTGCCCTTAATTGTTCCTCCACAGCTCGACGACCCATTCAGTATTACTGGCTGCCGCTCTGCTAACTCTCTCTTTTATATCGTTTCACTGTTTCCCGTTCTGCGTATAGGAAAGGAATTCTAACAAATGGGACGTCTTACCGTGCTACCACTAGCACGTATAAAAGGAAATGTGATGTGAGAAATAGCGTCATTTAAGTTAAAGCAGCTACTCTGTACGTACGAGACACCGTCAGAACGATGGCTCCGAAGACAGGTAGAAAAGCAGATTTGTACCGTCACTAACACATTCAATTACGAACGGCAATGCGAAAGCGAAAATGATGATGTTGAACACATCTTTATACTAGTATGGGGTCGTGTGAAAATATGCCTTGCGAAACAGGGTTGCCATATATACAGATCAATCTGTATTATCATTATTATTATTATTATTATTATCATTATTATTATTATCATTATTATTATTATTATTAGAATCACTCTTGCATACCGAAGATCGTAGATACATTTCAGACCAGGCCATTGCAATTGTCTCGTACTGAAATTTCGAGAAGAATCAGATATCTTCGAACTTCATAGCTTCAATAAAAATAAACTACAAATTTGTCGTACCTAGCTTCCTATATTAGCAAATTAAAAAGGAATTGTTTCAAGTTTGGAATATATAGTTGTAGAATAGTAGCTGTTTAATGTAACTAAACTGTACTTTAATGTAGGTGCATCGCTTCAAACTCTATTAGTGAAAAAAAGGAAAGCTTGCACAATTCATACAATCAATCAACTAACTGATATTCGGAAAAGTGATGGGAGCGTGTCAGTTTTTTCGTATTCACGACATCCAGTTATGTCTCTGACATTACTCACCCGCCTTTTTTTAATGTACAGTACTGATAACTTGGTTTCAACAGCGGAAACAAAGAAATCGTATGTTTTATGCGTTATTATTTGTTCTAAGTAATGTTATTTTTAATCAACGTGTAAGGGCAGTAATGATTCGCAACCCGCACATAGGATCAGAAAGATTTTTCTGGTCCGAAGAGGTAATGAATTCTTCATACAAGGGCCGCTATAGATAATCAACACAATCAAAATTATTCTTGTTACATTTTATTCATACGGCCCACTATCTTTTCATATACGAAAAAAAAATTTATAGCTGATAGAACGTTCCTCTTGCGATTTTTTGTATGCGATGAACATCTTGTGCTGAATACTGAATTCTATAAAAAACATTGAAAAATTAAATTTATATAATTGCAAATATTATCAAGTATGCAATATTACACTCAGGCACAAAAATTTTTTGGTGCCTAGCTTGACGGTTTCAAAATTTGACACACAGGTGGCGCAACAATCGCTTAATTCCAGGCACTAAAATTATTTTGGTGCTTGGGATTTTAGTGCCTGACTTGACGCAAAGACTTCATATTAACAAGATATCCAGCTCTCACATTTCCCGAACAAATCATTGGCAACATCCTTTTTTGCGAGCATGTCGCCCTCAGGTGAGTCCGCATCGAATCTCATACATAGAAGTAGGGGAGAGAAATGTCAAATTCGTGCGCGCCAAAATAGCAGGGCTGCGCACCCATACAATTGACATGATATGTTGAATGTGATGCCGTGCGATGGCGTTGTTGAACTGAAGATTGATTTCGCTCCAAGCTGACAGGGTCTGCTTGACGCCAGTAGCGATCTACACGCTCGCTGAATTTTAACGAAAACAATCGCTGATTTTAGGAGATTTCCTGAACTAAGTTTTTCTGCGTATTGCACAAAATAGAAAGCAAGGATAACATCAAAACGTTTGCTTATCAACAATAAATGGTTCAGTTTGTCGGTAAGCATGTATATTGATTTAATTTCGAAATGGAAAGAAATGACTGTCGACTATGCCTTGATCCGGTTGCCGAAAACTATTATTCAATTGAGAGTCCAGATTTGAAGGCGAAAATGAATAAAGTGTTCAACTTTCCAGTGAGTATGAGCATATCTAGAATGATATAATATCGGTAAGCTTTTTTTTATAAAAACGCAGATCGATCTGAAAGCAGGATACTCAACCTGTGTCTGTGGGACGTGTTTATGTGCTATATCCGAGTTCTACGAATATTCGGAACGGGTTCGAGCTAACCAGGAATTGCTGAATGTCAAAGCAGAGTCAAGTCATCTAGAAGCTTTGGATTTTATAAATGATAGTGAATCCAAGACTGACGACGCCACAAAGTCAGCATGTGACAACGAACATGATTCATCTTCTGAAGAAACGACGGACCCATCCTTCTTTGCAAATGATATAGAATCGAGAAAAAGTGTTGTAGTAAAGCAACCAGATCTTCAACAGAAAGCAAAACAAAAACGTACAAAACTGACTAAAGAAACGTTGGAGCAACAGGATGAACAGATACACGACTTCTTCAAAATGGTTTGTGATGTGTGTGGAGAACTAAGCGAGAGCTTTCCTGCTCTGCATCTTCATTTCCAGAAATTTCATAGTAGACCCGGGTACGTGGTGTGCTGCAAGAAGAAGTTGTTCAATCGTCGTTTCTTGTTGGAACACATAATCTTCCATACGAATCCGAGCGCGTTTCAGTGTGAAGTTTGCCAGAAATCATACAAAAATAAAGAATACTTGGCAGCACATTTGGCGAAAGCTCATGGACAAGGTTTCGATCGTCAGTACAAATGTACGCATTGTCAAGTATCTTTCGCTAAAAAGCACAAATTGGAAGCGCATTTGCAAAGTCATGAGAAGGCCCAGTGTCCATACTGTAACAAGATGTTAAAGGGAGCAGCGAGCCTGAAGGTGCACATCACCAACCTGCACAGTGACACGGATCGGCGCATGATCTGTGACGCCTGCGGGCGAGTTTTCTTGAGCAAGATTTTCTTCGAGCGGCACGTCCAAGAACACATGGGAATTGATCCGGTGAAAAAATATCAGTGTCAAATTTGCCAAAGTTGGTTGAAAGGTGAGCGTGGACTGCAGGATCATTTGCAACATTCGCATTACGAAAAGGAACATGAATTCTACTGTGATATCTGTCAGCGACGTGTGGCAAACTATCGGGCACTACAGAAACACAAACGTCGAGTTCACACAGACGAAAAATATGGCTGTGACTTTTGTGACCGGAAGTTCAAACAGGCGTACGCTTTGAAGGTGAGACTTGGAACTGTGGTACTATCTACCGTTATGATCTGCAATTCAACTACAATCGAGTACATATTTTAGGAGCATCGTGCCGTTCACACCGGGGAAGTATTATATACCTGTGAAATATGTAATAAGACTTCAAAATCTAGGGCAAACAGGTATGCTCACATAAAAAAAGCTCATCCTATTGAATGGGCTGAAAAAAGACGCTTAGATGCGGAAGCCAGGGTGCCAAAAACGTAAGGCGTTTCACTAACTTAACTGTTCGATAGGTACAATCCTGACTAAGCCTAGACATGGTACAGATTGGAAAACTAGTCAAATACTTTCGGTAATTGTTAAAAGGTGAACTTTCACTTTTTGTGAATGTTTTGACGACGAAAAAATAGCTGTGTCCCGACGATTTAAGCTCTTTCAAGCTGTAGAGCAATGTGTTTACATTCAGACTAAGATTAGTCGAAACTCATTTTGTACTGTATTCTATATTAGATCAAAAAAGAAAAGAAAGATAATAAATTCTATGTTTGGCTTTCTTCTTCATTTGTAAAAGAAAAAACAGAAGTTACACATTGGATAGTAGCACACTGCGTCAATTATGCGTAGAACGTGTAGTTCTATTATATTTGAAAAAGAATCGGTTTTTTTTAATTATTTTCCAAAAAGGTGTGCCAAAGAAAACCAATTCAAAATATACACAAAGAAGAACAAATTCTGTTTTTTTCTTCCCTCAGTTAACAATAAATAATGACCACGATTGAATGAATTATTTTCATAAATATTTGGAACATAAACCAATTCGTAGTGATACTAAGGGTCAAATCACTCTAAACTCTGAACTTGTCCAGACAAATAAATTCATCCGATTTGAGTACTTGGGGTCTTTGAGAGAAAAATCCTGCGCTCAATACTTGTTGGTAAAAAAGAGAATGGCACAGACGCATGAATCATAAGCTGTACCAAGTACACAAACATGAGGACATTGGAAGACTTATAAAACACGACAGACTACAGTGGACTGGACATGTAGCAAGAATGTCGGAAGGGTTTACCAAGCGGTTTCCACGTTTATCACTCAACTCTTGGCATAAAATGATACCCGAAACTTTCGACTTTCAGACAGAGTAGTGAAATCAAAGAAAATCCTTCTAATCACATCACAATAATCGAAAGAGAGAGTGAATAAAGAGAAACTGTCATTTGCTTATACGCCATAATGAAAAATCAACCGAGAAATGCCATTAAACTTTTTTAATCCCGCGCAATCCCTCTTAAACTTGGTTACACTTGCTTATCTCACACAATTTCTCCGAAACTTTTCTAACCCCGCTAAACCTTGTGTGAATACAGACAAGGTTTAGATTGACTTGTCCCTTGAACAACGCTTTTTCTTTAACTTTCCTAAGTCCGTTGACACCGTTCATTTTATCCTAAACTGTCTTAAAAATACTAAATATCTGACGATAACCATTGATAGAAATTTCTGGTAAACTCTTAGGTGGCATAACAGTTTCATATAAACCGCTCTGAATTGGCGTTTCAAAGACGCAATGAAAAGATTCATGCATTTGCTCCATTCTCTTCTTTTTCACTTCTGGGTGGCGTCACCTCACTTGAGATGATACCGAATAATGACACAGCAACTTGGGCTATATTGCCAGTTAATTTTAGTTTATAGTCCAATGGACTTTCTTTTCACTGGACTACAAGTGAAAACCTCGTTGCGTGACAACGTGGAGTCGCAAAAGTACGGATGAAAAACCTTTCTTTCTCGCGAAATACTCAAATTTTCACCGCACTAACACGATACAACGTGTTCACTCATTGAGGGTTTCACCGGAAGTGGCGCCATTCTCAATTTTGTTGCTCATCGCCGAGTATTGAGCGGACAAATGTTCTCTCGAACACGCTGAATATTCGAAGATCTGTCACATTCAACGCATATGCTTTAAGGTCGTACAAAGCAATAGGTATTTATATATTACATTTTATACTTGATTAAACTCCTGCGAAAAAATATTTTCACATACAAATATGATAAAACTTAAATTCTACCAGATTTATACCTAATTCTCATATAGAATGCATTTTCATATGACGTGCATAGAAAGTTTAATTTGAAATGTCATCATTTTGATATTAGGTTCTTAATAATTTGTTTAGTTTTATGCATGGCAAAAGAGGTGAAAATAAACAAAGAGAAACTGTCATTTGCTGTGTCTCGAAAAGTCACCGACAACTTACTCTTATGCCCCGTTTACACTTCTGCTGACTGCCAGCATGCTGGTGTCAGTGTGCTGCCCTCTTAGGAAAAAACGTTCAACTGTGGTCCAATGATCCAAAGTATTAGACCAACGAAGGACCACCGTTGAACGTTTTTTTCCTAAGAGGGCAGTACACTGACACCAGCATGCTGGCAGCCAGCAGAAGTGTAAACGGGGCATTACTCTTACTCTTTCAGTCGTAGACCACGCGGGTCTCTACTGTATACAGGAGGCGTCTCCATTCAACTCGATTCATGGTTGTTCGCCGCCAGCCTCGGTAGCTGCGAAGAGTGCGCAGGTCGTTCTCAATTTGATCGATCCCTCTTGCCGCTCCGACATTCTAACAACATGCCCGGCCCACCGAAACCGCCCGACCTTGGCCGTTTGGACGAGGGTTGGTCCTCCCAGCAACTGGTGCAGTTCATGGTTCATTCGCCTTTTCCACGTACCGTCTTCCATCCGCACTCCGCCGAATATGGTTCGCAACACCTTCCGTTCAAAAACACCTAGTGCGCGTTGATCCTCCGCAAGCATTGTCCAGGACTCGTGCCCGTAGTGGATAACCGGTGTAATCAGCGTTTTGTAGATAGTTAACTTCGTACGACGGCGAATTTTGCTCGATCGAAGCGTCCTGCGCAGTCCAAAGTAAGCACGATTTTCTGACAATATGCGTCTCTGAATTTCTCTGCTGGTGTCATTATCGGCAGTCACCAGTGAGCCCAAGTACACGAACTCGTCGACCATTTCGATTTCATCACCACCAATCAGAACTCGTAATGGGTGGCTGACGTTATCTTCTCTCGAGCCCCTGCCTTTCGTGTACTTTGTCTTTGACACATTGATGTCTAGTCCGATCCGCTTGGCCTCAGCTTTTAATCCGATGTACGTATCTTCCATCTTCTCAAAGTTGCGTGCTATAATATCAATATCATCAGCGAAACCAAGTAGCTGGACGGACTTTCTGAAAATCGTGCCACTCGTGTCTATCCTCGCTCTTCTTATCACACCCTCCAAAGCAATGTTGAATAGCAGACACGAAAGGCCATCACCTTACCGTAGCCCTCTGCGAATTTCGAAGGAACTGGAGTTTATCCCCGATACTCGAACAACGCACATCACTCGATCCATCGTAGCCTTGACCAAACGTATCAGTTTGTCCGGGAATCCGTAGTCGTGCATGATTTTCCATAGCTGATCTAGATGAATAAGTGATGTGTGGGCACATTGTATTCGCGGCACTTTTGCAACACCTGGCGGATGGTGAACACTTGGTCCCCATAAATCCTGCCTGATATTGTCCCACGAATTCGTCAATCGGAGAAAGTCGACGGCATAAGATTTGGGAGAGTACCTTGTAGGCGGCGTTCAGCAGAGTTATCGCGCGGTAATTGCAACAATCCAGCTTATCGCCCTTTTTGTATATGGGACACACGATTCCTTACATCCATTCCTCCGGTAAAATCTCGTCCTCTCAGATCTTGGTAACGACCCAGTGCAGTGCTTTCACTAGTGCATTACCACCGTGTTTTAGTAGCTCGCTTGGTAGTTGGTCAACGCCAGCGGCCTTATTATTTTTCAACCGGCTTACCACCTCCTCCACTGCTTGGAGGTCTGGGACCGGCAGTCTATCGTCCTCCGCACGTTTGCGGGCGGCTTATTAGGCCTACGCCAACCTCCTGTCTCGCCGGAGGATCATTGTGCTTGCTCTGTTTAATGTCCCAACTACACGGAACGACCGAAATTAGCTCTGCGCCTAATTCGTATTACTGTTTTTGAATTAGTTGATTTTAACAACAAAATTTCCAAAATAACTATAAAATAAGTTAAAATTTAGAATTTACTGTGCTGAAAAAAACTCTTATTTTTAGAGAATGTGTTTAGTTGGCGAATATTCTGGACACAAACCAGCAATATTTCAATCCAACACGAAATTCTCATTGACAACTAATTTCGTTTTTAAAATCAGAAACTTTGATTCTATTTATCTATCACCGTCATTACTGAAGGACTGCAGTGTCAAAGCAAAACAATCCATTAAAAAGCTAAAAGGGATAGTCTTGTTGAAACTGCTCGCAAATTGTTTAGATGTTTTTCGCATGTGTTACGATATATCCCTATATAAATTTCTAAACCGATATGTAAAAATGACGTAAACTGTTAGTGGAAAGTGTATTTATTCAGAATTTGTGCGCAGTTGAAGCGATTGTGGGTAATAATGTTTTTACGCGAAACAGTGAAGTGAGTTTCGAATGTTGCACTCTAATTGTACACGTCAAATGATGTTTTTTTGTATCTTCTCATTCCGGGCTACGCCGTCCGGTGTACTACTTGTATTCGGTTTTTTTTCCGAGTGCTCAAAGTTTTCAGTGAGAGAGTCGATTTCGCGAAGTCGAATGAAGAAAACAGCGATTTAGAAGTAAAATTTTTCAAAAAGAAGTTTATGTTTCACTTATGTCTTTTTCTCCAACACAACATCGTATTTATACCTGCAAATATAGAAAAGATAAACGCGACTGAAATTTTTTTCGGTAGTAGTGTGCCATCTAGTGGCTAGTAGTCATTACGGTGTTAACGAGCGCCATATAGCTGCTAATTGCAGAAACCAATTCAACCATTTATGTTGGTTGAAAACAACGTTTTATTTCTCTAATTCAACTAAAAAATTAGTTGAATGGATATGAAGCGTGCCTTAGCTAAGAAATGACAGCACGTTTGATTGGTGAATTCAACTAAAAAAAATAGCCATTTCAACAAATATTTTATTATTATTAAGAGAATTTTTTTAGTAAGATTTTTTCAGTTGTCTCAAAAAATAACTAACTAAAATCAGAAAATCAACTAATTTTTTCACCAAAATACTAATTTCGGTCTTTCCGTGTAGCACTAGGACGATCCCGTTGGTGGGGTTGGTACCTTGGATTTAGCTGGACAGGATGCAGCATTTCATACTCAGTCGCTGGATACCAGAACAGACGCTGTTTGAAGCCGCTCCTAACATGGAGTACAGACGCTCCGATATCCTCTAAAGAGTCTAAAGTCACCGACAATTTAAGGATTATATTTACTGTATAGAATTTCTAAGATATGTGGTAGAAAACCCTGATTCAATCACTTTCACAATGATTCTTGGAACCCTTTTTTTCAAAACTTTTTTATTATGTACTCGACACTTAGTATTGTCAGGGAATATACAAATTATTGAGAAAACATATATACATCAATTCAGCGTCTTAAAATTGCCATGTTATGGCATTGATCTACACACCTAGAACATTTCGCAGAATTCGATAATTTTTTACCGAATTTTCAAAAGCTGACCGTTCGGCAATTGAATTGATTGCTGATCGTTTGGTAATTGATGAATTAGCAACAACTAGCGTAAACTGTAAAGCAAATGGATCTAACGAATGGTTCGGTAGTTCTTTTGTGTTTGTTTTGTTTTGGTTAAAATTCTGGATTTGAACGGATTTTCAGTTTTAAAAAATAACACAAATTTTCAACTTACGATTTTTTCACAGAAACGATTGCACTGTATATCCACGAGAAAAAAAAGTGTAGACAAAAACAATGCCCCGGTTGACCGGAATTATGGGTGCCTCCCAGAACACTGCACAATACGTCGAGTCCACCAGAAATTGCCCTCGAACGAATGATTATAATGTGATATGATTGAGCCATTTGATGACACACATCACATCTGTGCGCTATGAAGCGTACTTGATATTTTAGTAAATCTAGACACTTGAAATGTAACTAGCATAATTTATAAATTGAAAACGTTTTAAACCAAATTGAAGAGATTATCTTGCGTTTTTTTTGCATTATCGCTCTATGACTGGTTGCAAAATCGATTACCCTTTTTTCTTCATTTGTTGCACATTTTACCCTGTTACTCCTGAACTGGAAGTCCGATCCGGGTAAAATTCAATAGGAAACTATGGGATGAAGAGGCGTTTTATTGGAATCTAAATTTGTGAAAATCAGTCCAACCGACGACACGACCTGCCACTCGTCTATTAAAACTGTATCGCAAATCTGACTACCCCTCAGTAACTCGAAATGTCAGAACGAAATTACTTGAAAATTTGTTAAAACTGGCAACTCGATTTGATAAATTATTGATTTCGAATAACAGATACCTTGGAAACTGTTATTCAAAAACATGTTTATGTAGATAAACAAAACTAACTCCGAATCGATATATACCAGTCGCGCATTTTACTACTTTGCCTAAAAACAAGAATCGGCCCTTAAGGTGAAATGTAGCGTCATAAAATGCGCGCAAAATTTTATCCGCTTCAGTTGAACGAACCGTCGCACAAAGCATACCAAGAAAAACGGACACATGGAAACAAGAACTTTTTTCAATGATTGAGCGCAGTGGGTTTACCTCTCGTTATATTGGCTTGTAAAAAGACTGGACGTAATGGATTTTTGAATCCTTCACACTTTGAATATATGCTAATTAAATCGTTATTGTTAGTGATTACTCTTACACAAGAGCTATAAATCATGAGTAATTATGAATGACTAACATGAGGTTATATGTATATGTATTGACCAACTTGCTAACCATGTTGTTGAAGATATAGATCGAAGGAGCAGTTGATTATTCATTATCATAGTTGATCATAGTGATGTAAGATTTTTTCATTCTTAATATAACCGTTCACCAGTTAACACGGTCTTTCCTTTGGCTCCCTACTCAATAGGTTATGGGCCCAGAAGCGCTGTGAACGGGGAAGAATCGCAAGTTACGGAAGCAGTTTTTTGAAGAACAAAAGATTGAAGAATCGCAAGTTACGGAAGCAGTTTTTTGAAGAACAAAATTGAAATCTTTTGCAACAACAAGAAAGATGGATACTAGCGCGAAAAAGGCTGGTGTGATTCAATTTGCTGGAGAAGGTTTCGACACCTGGAAGTTTCGGGTCGAAACGCAGCTTTCGGCTCACGGAGTTCGGGAGGTTTTGGAAGAGAATGCACCGCCGGAAACGGCATCTGCCGATACGAAGAAGGCGTTCAAAGAAATGGATGAAAAAGCGAAAGCGCTTCTTGTGGCTTCCATAGCGGATAGTCATTTGGAGTATGTCCGGGACAAGACAACGGCGAAGGAAATGTGGACGTCACTAGGCAACACATACATCCGTCACATACTGAAAGACCATTTCCGGCGATTCGACGAACTTGTTCGGCAGCTTAAAGATGCAGGTGCCGTGTTGACGGAACTCGACCAGGTGAGCCAACTTTTCATCTCGCTATCTGCGTCATACGATGTTGTGACAACGGCCATGGAAAACCTCCATGACGACGAGCTTCGTTTGGCAACCGTCAAAGCTCGTTTGTTGGCAGAAGAGCAGAAAAGGAATGGGCGTGAAAATTGTAGTCAAAATGCAACAAATGGATCCGACAGCATGGTTTTGGCTATGAAACAAGGACGAAAATCAGGAGTACCAGCAAAGTTTTCCGGAAAATGCTATGGCTGTGGATCATTTGGGCACAAGCGATCGTCTTGCCCGAAGGAAAAGCGTAAAAATGTTCGAGCACAGGCAGCGGAAGTTCCAGTTGATCGTCAGGTGGCGTTGGTCAGTCCGACCAGATCATCAAGTAGCAGTGATTCAGTTGAATGGATACTGGATTCCGGAGCCAGCCGGCATATGGTGAGTGAAGAAAAACTCCTCTCAGAAGTCAGCTTGCTGAGCTTTCCCGTGGTCATCGAAAGCGCTAAAGATCGACAGAGCATGGCTGGCGTAAAAGAAGGAACAGTTAGAGGAAAAGTTCAAACGAAGGAAGGAGGAATCATCTGGAGTGTTAGAAATGTACTCTACGTTCCGAAATTAAAGTTCAATCTTTTGTCGGTTGCTGCTTTATTGAAGGTTGGAGTTGATGTTCAGTTCATGCCAGGCCGTGCTGTACTGAAAAAGAATAATGAACTGATCGGTGAAGCTAAAATGAAGGAAAATTTATTCTACCTGAAAATGTTCGTTACGACTGGAACAGCACTAGCTGTAGAAAAGTCTAGCAGTAACCTGGAATTGTGGCACCAACGCTACGGACATTTGAGCTACCGAAATTTGAAACAGTTGCAGAGTTCGAAGATGGTTGAAGGCTTGGATAAACTTGATGGTGACGGAAGCTTCTGTGTCGTATGTGCAGAGGGTAAAATGGTACGTATGCCATTTAAAGGTAGCAGGCCCGCTACTACGAGACCACTGGAGCGAATACACACAGACGTTTGCGGCAAGATTACTCCGGCAACTCACGATGGGTTTCAGTATTTCGTTTCTTTTGTGGACGACTACACCCATTTTTCGGTTGTGTACCTGATGAAGAGCAAGGACCAGGTGTTCCAATACTTCAAGGTATATGAAGCTATGGCATGTGCGCAATTTGGAGTAAAAATTGCAGCGTTGCGGTGCGACATTGGGAGAGAGTATTTTAGTAGCGACCAGCTATCCTACTATAAGAAGCAAGGAATTCTAGTTGAGTCGACTGTCGGCTACACACCACAACATAATGGAGTGGCTGAACGACTGAATCGGACGATTGCGGAGAAAATGAGGTGTATGCTGATCGGTTCTGGAACACCGAAACGTTTCTGGGGAGAAGCTGTACTGAATGCAGTTTATGTAGCAAACCGAAGTCCTACAGAGAAACTAAAAGGTAAGACTCCAGCGGAAATATGGCATGAGAAGAAACCGGATGTAGCTAAACTGAAGGTATTTGGAAGCCTGGCCTACTCGTGGATTCCAAAACAGAAGCGTGGAAAGTTGGATGCTACGGGTCAACGATGCGTGATGTTGGGTTACGCTCCATGCGGTTACCGGTTGTGGTGCCTTGAAACAAGAAAACTGATCGTGGCTAGAGATGTTAAATGTAACGAGTTGGTTTTTCCATTCAAAAACAAAGATCAACAGTGTTCATCGCATGTCACCATTCCAATTGTGCTTCCTGGAACGGATCAGACAGAGGTAGACGAGATATCTTCAGATCCTGTCGGTAGCAGAACCTCAGATACTCAAGCAGCAGACAAGGATGTACTGGAGCAAGAGGGGAAGATGAATTTTCCCTAGCTGAAGACGACGAAACAGTGGCAGTACCGTTGGCACTCCCACCACAAAATACAGGAGCTAGCAATTCCCGTGGAGAAACTACTCCGAGGCCCAGTGGTCGGGAGTGCAGAAAACCAGGTTGGTTCAAAGATTTTATTACTTCATACGGAGCAATTTCTGCTGTTGACGATTCTCAGGTTCCATCGTGCTACGCTGAAGTCGCTGGGCATCGAAATAGACGTTTTTGGATGCAGGCTATTGAGAAGGAATTGCTGGCGTTAGAGAAAAATCACACCTGGGTTGTTGTGAAGCGGCCAGACTCGGCGACAACCGTTCCCTGCAAGTGGGTGTTTACGGTAAAAATGAACGCTGATGGAAAACCACTTCGATACAAAGCTCGGTTGGTGGCGAAAGGTTTCATGCAGAAGAAGCACATCGACTATGAGGAAACTTTTGCTCCTGTGGCAAAGTTGGTGACAATCCGGACAATACTGGCATTGGCAAATGTCAGGGACTATGAGATTCATCAGATGGACGTATGTACAGCTTTTCTAAATGGTGTATTGAATGAAGAAGTGTACATGGATGTCCCCGAAGGCGTTCGAGCTAAACCAAATGAAGTATGCCTCCTGAAGCGATCACTGTACGATTTGAAACAGTCTCCAAGGTGCTGGAACACTCGTTTCAATACTTTCCTGGAAAGTTGCGGTTTCATTAGATCCCGTTACGATTACTGTCTATACATCAGAGTGCAGAAGAATGAGATTGCTTACATCGTTGTTTATGTTGATGAACTTTTAATAGTTACCAAAGATCTGGGTACCATGGACACGATAAAGAAAATACTAAAGGACGAATTTGACATGGCCGACATGGGTGAATTGCACAACTTTCTGGGAATAAAAGTGGAACGCGATCGAGTGGGCGGAACACTGAAGCTTTCGCAAATCGGTCTGTTGGAAAAAATACTGGCTCGTTTTGATATGCGTTGTTGCAACCCATGCTCAACACCAGCTGAAGTGAAGTTGCAGCTTCTACCATTTACGGATGTTTGTGAGTTTCCGTATAGAGAACTAATTGGCAGCCTAATGTATCTGATGTTGGGAACAAGACCGGACCTGTGCTACATTGTTGCCTATTTAGCAAGATTCCAGGATAAGGCAGGACCGGAACACTGGAAACATGCAAAGCGAGTTTTAAGGTACATTAGAGGGACAACGAATGTGAAGCTGGTATACAAACGAGACTTGTATGCAGCTCCGGTGATGGGTTTTGTGGATGCAGACTTTGCAAATGATGAAGTAGACAGGAAATGTGTATCAGGTTTCATATTGAAGATATTTAATGCTACAGTTGCTTGGTCTTCTCGAAAGCAAGGTGTAGTAGCAATGTCATCAACCGAAGCAGAATACATTGCAATGAGTTGCTGTATAAGTGAAGCAATCTGGCTTGGAGGATTGATGCTCGATCTTAACACTGACAATGTTTTTCCAATACCAGTTCTGGAGGACATTCAAGGTGCAATATCGATGGCAAACAAAGAGGAAACGAAAAGGGCTAAACATATTGACATCAAATTTCATTTTATTCGTGACAACGTAGCCGAAGGTAAAATTGAATTGGTATACATACCGACTAAACAGCAAGAAGCGGATATGCTAACAAAGTCACTGCCTGCGCCTCAGTTCATTGAATTTCGCAAAAAACTTGGTTTGGAAGATATCAACTGAGAGGGGGTGTTGAAGATATAGATCGAAGGAGCAGTTGATTATTCATTATCATAGTTGATCATAGTGATGTAAGATTTTTTCATTCTTAATATAACCGTTCACCAGTTAACACGGTCTTTCCTTTGGCTCCCTACTCAATACATGTATATGCCTGTTGTTTTTCAATGTTTATCACATTGTTTGTATCACGATAATACTTGGTTTGTATTTCATTCAGTAGTTTGTCAATGATGAAGTTATAGTTTACCTGTTATACGATATCACACAGCCAGGCTTTATTGCTTCAGCAACATCAATGCACTGAACTCAACAGAATTGGACATTATTAGCATTATAAAGGACAGTTACTTAGAAAATAAACAATTTCTTACAATACCCATTTTACTGTATTCAACTCGTTTTTATTGCAACACAAAACGCAATGCTGCATAAATTCGCGTCATAATTTCATATGTAATTTTTGCTCACGATATAATGCCACCGTGCCCACCATGCATTTCTCACACCACCTCAATACGAAACAGCAGCGCGCAAGCAATAAAAAAAATGCGGAAAAGTGTATGTAAACTTTTTCAAATTTCGGTTGTTTTAGATAATATTTTATAATTTTGAGTTGCATTTTTAGATTCTTTGTGAAATTCTGCTACAAACACTACTTTTCAGTTCTAAAATTATCCCCGTGGAACAGAACAGTAACCGTTTATACATTTCAAAAACCAATTACGGCTCGGCAAAGCAAAATTTCAAAATTCTAAGAATACTTAGTGATGATAAATTTGATTTCGAAAACTTAAGTGTTTTTGGTTTTTCGAAAATCGGTCTAGTTTTTGAATAATTGACCAAAAACGGGATTTTCGCATTCCGCTACATTTCACCTTAAATGTTTTTGCGATACGGATAAGTTATATTATTTTATTTGCACCACCAGTAATTGTATGCACCGGAAATTTGATACCAAAGCAGTTACCAATCAACTACATCATCATCTCATACCATTAGAAAAAATCAATAATGAATTAAAACTTTTGCATAGTTTTCATAAAATCTTTAAATTATGCGACTAAGAATTTCTGCTAAGATCGTATCATCAGCATTACTATTTTTTCGCGCCATTGAGACAAACTTTTGTTTTATGACTTTTGCTAACCCTAGAATAGTTTTAGTATGACATCTGGATAATTCTTGGAAATTCTCTTGAGAAGACTTGAAACGCATCTCCAATAAAGATCTTCATGTAAAACAATCAAGCTTTCTAGCATGATTTAGCAGATAAATAACATAAATAAATGCATTTTATTGTTACTGACTCAATGTTTAAAGGATATTTGAAAATAGCTTAAATTTAATACTGGTGTTTCAAAACGACATCACAGAACGCAGCAATTTCATTATCGTTCATTTCCCATTGATTATAACTTCTGTAAGGGTTCTTCTAGTGTTACGAAATAATGTTTTGGTCTCAATTGAATGCATAATAAACGAAATAAACATCCTGCTCCACGTTTTTTTTGAGTTTTAGAAACAGTAATTTTTCTTGATTATTAGCAAATACACATTATAATAAATTCAGTTTCGTCTTGTGTCCATATTATTGCAACAGATTTGGAAATATGTGGCTGCACACAAGAGAATAGATCGCTTTATTCCGAAATTAATCCTTTTTTTCTAGCATTTTCGTGGCTACTGACAATGGAACGGGATAGTTTTCCAGTTTGTTTGTTTATTTCTATATATGCGGTTCCTTGACAAATAACGCATAGCAACCAGAACTGTGTTGCCTAAAAAGAATAATTTTATCATTATCAAGGGGCCGCTATATTTGTGGCAACTGACGGAAAATCACTCACAGACACTTTTTATTTCGATTTTTCTTCGGAGTGCCTGGTCGTGTCGTCGGTCCAACCATCTTCGAGAAAATCGAGTGCACATTTTTGTTACATACTCACAGACATTTTGCGTACTCAACGAACTGAGTCAAATGATACATAACACACTCGGCCTTCGATTCAAAAGTCGGTTTTCACAGTGATTGCATAATTTTTCTATATTAGAAATGCAAAAAGTGTCGACTTTTAGCAGTGCAGCGTTTGTGCTTAATCATTTTTCGTAGCGTAATTTGTGTATATGCTCATATACAATAAACGTGGACGGGTTTCCGAAGGGCCATATGTCAAGACACTGATCAGCTGTCTTTACCAACCAATCTCATATTTTACAACTAGATTTGTTAGATTTTCGTTATGTTCTGAATATATTGGCATCTGTTCCAGATTTTAAATGGAAAAACTGCAAAATATTTGTCGCTTGTGTCTCGATTCCAATGGATCTAGCAACATATCTGTAACTGATTCCGATCTTCAGGCAAAGATGCAGGTCATTTTCAAATTCGAAGTTTGTACCACACAATACATTTCTCGTGCAAACATTTCATAAAATTATATTTTCAGTTTATCGAAGAAGAGCGTTTTCCAAATAGAGTTTGTCTTACATGCTCGTCTAAAATCATGGACTATCACCATTTCCATGAGATGGTTTGCGCAAATCAGGCCCAGCTTCTAGCGCTCTCTAACACTGTAATGCGTACATCGTCTCCAGATGATATCAAATTAGATATTTCGTTGGACTTTGTCGAGAAATATAGTGATAAATCGTACAAATCCGACAGCCCAGCTATTGATACCGATACGACAGTTCTTCATTCCATTTCGCCGTCATTAAATCCTGGTATTCAAACAAATGATGAATTGTTAAAGGTAATGAAAAGGACAAGAAGAAAGAAAATTATTCCTTTGCAAGCACTCAACAAAATTAGTGCAGAAGAAAAAGTGAGAAGATTGAAAGAAGAAAACAGGAAAATCAAAGAATTTTTTACCCTAAACTGCGAAATTTGCACAGAATCGTTCGATTCGTTTGATAAACTTCAGAGGCATACTCGAAAAATTCATAAAACACAGGGAACTATAAAATGTTGCAACAGAATATTTTATAAAAAATGCAGGATCTTAGATCACATAAATTCCCACGTGAATCCAAATCAATATCATTGCAACATATGCAACAAAAACTACAACGATAAATACTATTTGGATTTACATCGACTACGAATGCACAATACCGGTAAAAAACCGTTCAAGTGTGACAAGTGTGCACAAACATTCCACAAGGAATATCTTCTGAAAGCGCATCTCAGTACCCATATTCAAGTGCAATGCTCAATTTGTCACAAGATCCTAGCAAGTGCTTCGACTCTTCGTACGCACATGATTCATATGCACAGTGAGGATTCCAAGCTTATATGTGACAGCTGTGGGCAAGCATTTCGTACGAAGCTGGCTATGGAGAGGCACATCAAGAGGCACCTAGGTATCAATCCCATTGAAAGAATCCAGTGTGACATATGCAGCAAATGGGTTAACGGAAGACCTAACCTAAAGGTTCACATCAAAACGGTCCATAGCGAAGAGAAACAAGAGGTCGCATGCGACCTGTGTCAGCAAATCTATCCTAACATAAGAGCACTCGGCAGCCACAAACGGCGAGTGCATGTAGAGGAACGGTTTGAGTGTGAATTTTGCGGGAAGAAATTCAAACGAAATATCTACCTAAAGGAACATCGTGCTTCACATACGGGACAAACGCTTTATTCGTGCGATGTCTGCGGAATGTGTACCAACTCGAATGCGAACCTGTACTCGCACAAGAAAAGTAAACACCCGGAAGAGTGGATGGCAGCGAAGAAGAAAGCTATTGCGGTAGCCTACGGACAGTAGATGTCATCCGACGGAGACAATCGTTCGTTTTAAAACTGGCTGGAAGTTGGTAGTTTTATCTAGCCATTTAGTTTAATCTTAGGTTTAAATATGAGCTGAGCAAATAAAAATAATATTACTCTAGTATTTATTTCGTGGTCGTTCATTAATAATCTGAACTCTACAAGAAGTACACTGAAGTTTTTTTTTCATGCGGATTTTTAAAGCTCTGCGAATTTTAGGTATCGTTTCGTTTTCGATTGGTCATTTTTCTTTATTTTATGATTCTCCGAAACGTTTTTTTTTTTTCTAATCTACCGTGGTTGTATGAAATGAGTTGGCAACTTTAAGCATACATTTTCAAGTATATTTTGCCACCCAATTTTTACCAGTTAGCGTTTACCATACCGATGACAGCTCTTTGAGAAACAATTACACTCTTGAAAAGCGCTTTTGAACGCCTGGCACTTGAAACTGAGCAAGCGAAACTTCAAATGACTAGGAACTATTATTCAACTGACGATGAATTCTGGGAGCTTCACTTGAAAATGGCAGCAAAAGTCATATGAATTTGTATCGATTGCTGACGGTCAGTGGCCATAAATTTCATTTTCATCCGATATCATTCGATTGAAAATGAATTTTTACAGCACTACTGAGCGCACAAGACTTTTGTCGTGAATACGACTTACTTTTCTATGGGGTGCCTTTTCAAAATTCACCCTCTGAGAGGGTTATAAGTTTTTGATCGTGAATATCTGATCACAATTTTATGATAAAATTTTCAGTTGTGTGACATAATCTCAAATAATTCAAAATTAAACTTTTCTGAAATGTTTGGTATAAATGAGTCTCAAAGAGGATAATTCGTAAGACGCGTTTGCCTGTCTCGTATTTTTAAAGCTCATAGCTCAGTCAACTGTGAAAGGATTTATATAATCTAACTACCAATAGAATCGAATTTTTTCAACTTAAACGCGTATAGCAAAACCATTGAAGTATTTCAATAGTACACTATTAAAAAATCTGTCTCATTTGACTCATGTCAACACCAGCCAATCAGAACGCGTTCTGAAGAAGAGAACAAAATATCTGCTGCAGTACAACAAATCGTTTGAGAAAAATGTTCCGAACAGTGTTGAATATCGCAGGGAGTTCCTCAGCCTATTGATAGTTTCTTTCAATAAATTATGCAAATCCGATATGAAATAATCGGCATTAAAATTCTGTATGCGGCTATTTTAGTCAGTTGCACAATTTGACCCTTCTGAATGCTAGAAACGAATCCATACAGCATATTGATAGTTTCTTTCAATAAATTATGCAAATCCGAAATGATATAATCGACATTAAAATTCTGTATGCGGCTATTTTTATAGCCGTTAGGACCGCCCATTAGTGAAAAGCTACAAACGAAATCACGTAAAAAGATACCTCTTAACAAAAATTGAATCAGTTTGGATTCTGTCACCACTGCGAGCAGATGTATTGTGTGTCGTTTGCGAAGCTAGTTTCGCTTCCGACAAGAGCGATTACGTCATAGCTGCCAGTCGTTTGGATCGGTGAAAAAACAACGAAAAGAGGACAACGGTGGCGAGCATCACACAAAATCAGCCGTTCTAATGCCTCTAAAAGTTTTCTAAATAACTATTAGGATTTCTTCTTCGCAAATCGAAGGTAAATATACTCAGTTTAGTGCAAATCTAGAACAGTTTGATTAGATTTGTGCACTTTTCGCTGTATGAAATTCACAGTAATCGAGATCAAGTGAAGCCTTCTTTGTTTTGACGAAAAATGTGAAAAAGGGGAATGCTTGCATAATTCATACACTTGATCAACTAATTGATATTCGGAAGTGTTAAGGAACATGTCAGTTGTTTTCGTATTCACGACATCCAGTTATGTCTCTAACATTACCCACCCGCCTTTTTTTCCTTATTTGTACGTTTCGTCTTTGACTAATAAGTGCATTAACAGTTTATGTTGAACTTCTACTGCTACCTCCCGGTTCAACCTACACACCTTGCAATACCAAAACCCCGAAATGGCTATAATCTGATGATTTACGTAGCATTAACTTTACGTCTGTTCAGTGGTTTAAGTAGAATTTAAGAGAAACGTGAATCAAAACATGTCACAGCAAGAGACAACATATTACATAAATACATTTATTTGTACGAGAAACTTCCGAACTGCTTGACTCAGAGGACTATTTGTAAATGCTTGCGAATGCCAATGAGTGTCAAATCTCGATTATGAGATTTATGGGCAGCCCTTAATCTCTTGTCCGTAGTTAGCCGCAAAAGCTTTCTTCTTTGCTTCCATCCATTCCTCTGGATGCTTGTTTTTCTTATGCGAGTACAGATTTCCGTTCGAATTAAAGGTCGCGTCACATATATTGCAAGAGTACAGCACTTCACCGGTATGCGAAGCTCGGTGCTCCTTACAGTTGATACTGCGTTTAAACCTTTTTCCACAAAATTCGCATTCGAATTTTTTCTCCACGTGAACTCGACCCTTGTGGACACTTAGCGATCGCTCATTCGGATACTTCAGGAAGCATATGTCACAATAAAACTCCCGAGTTTTGTCGCAATGAACCGTGTTCATGTGGATCTGCATAACGCGTTTCCCCAATATCCAACGACCGCAGATGTGACACTGCAGTCGGTCGTCAATACCTTTGTGACGTTTGATATGTTGCTCCAATGTTATTTTACTGCGAAATTCTTTTCCGCATGTGTCGCATACATATTTCATGGTTCCTGTATGCCTTAGCATATGCATTTTTAGGGAATTACTACCCAGCTTTTGATGACATATGGAACATATAGTTTGAGTGTGAGCTTTCAGATGCGCATTCAATAATCCCTGTTGCGGAAAACTTTTGCCACATTCGTCGCAACTAAAGGAGTTATCTCCCAATTTCCTATGCATCTTTAGATTGTGCACTGCGAGATACTCTTTACTGCGATAGGATTTTTGACAAATTTCACAGTAAAACTGATTCGGATTTTCATGGGAATTTATATGCTCAATTATTTTATACTTATCGTAGAAAATTCGACCACAGCATTTTACTCCTGCTTTTTTATCGTGAACATTTCGACAATGCGTTTGTAATCGACCAAAAGTGTTTGAAGTTTCGGGGCAGTACTCACAAGTCAGTTCGAAAAATTCTGATATTTTTTGATTTTCAACAGCGCTTCTTTTTATTCGCTCTTTTTGACTTTTTAATTCATGTTCATCGATTCGTTTTAATGTTTCAACACTGTGCCTTACTTGAGCGATGGCTTCTTGGTCGTCCGTACTGGTATCAGGTTCATTCAATTCCACTTTAAATTTAAGCACAGTCACGGAGTCATCCTGCTCAACGTCATCCGCATCATGATTTGTTTCCCGTTCCTCTAACCAAATCACATTATCAAGCTCATTTTGCTCACTGTCTGGAGTTTCCTGTTTTATAATTACATTTTCAAACGCTAAGCGCTGGTATTCTTTGCGGCTGACAGCTTCATTTCTTAACTCGATTTGATTAACTCGAACTGTTTCGTGAAAGTTGTAAAATTCGATTATTCTGCTTCGACAGCTCGAACAAACGATAGATGGTAGTAATTTATCATCAGTTATCTACAATTCATAACAGGTGTCTAGATATTGTGAATAACAATACTTCATCTAACATTTACTTACAGCAAAGTTGAATAAAACCTCAAATTTCGAACGAAATTCAGCATTGTTAATCAATATACTTTCAGTAAGTACGGTAGAGTTGAGACAAAATCGACAGATACCCATGATTTTATCCATAATTTAAAGCACCAAACTCAGTTTTATCTCCTTCGTGATGTTTGCTGCAGACCGAAGACTTTTGTAGTTGTTTCCTCACTTTTGCACAGAGTTGCCAGGTAATTTTTTTCAAAAATCTTTAGAGCAAAAAGCAGTTGGAAGTTTTATATGGGATATCTATAATGCCCCGTTTACACTTCTGCTGGCTGCCAGCATGCTGGTGTCAGTGTACTGCCCTCTGAGGAAAAAACGTTCAACTGTGGTCCAATGATCCAAAGTATTAGACCAACGAAGGACCACCGTTGAAAGTTTTTTTTCGTCAGAGGGCAGTACACTGACACCAGCACGCTGGCAGCCAGCAGAAGTGTAAACGGGGCATTAGAAAAAAAAAAAAGTTCAACGGTGGTCCTTCGTTGGTCTAATACTTTAGATCATTGGACCACAGTTGAACGTTTTTTCCTAAGAGGGCAGTATACTGACACCAGCATGCTGGCCGCCAGCACAAGTGTAAACGGGGCATAATAGAACTGAAATTGAAACAATTGTATTCGAGTGAGCCGTTTTTTTATTTACAGATTGAAATTTTAAAACTGACATAAATTATGTATCTATAGAACCCGCCGTCGGAAGCGGCGGTCCCCACACACAAACCTGTAATCCACTCGTTTGCCTGGTATATTTAAAGCTAAAAGCTATTCCTTGGCATCGCATTAGAAAACCGCAAGAAGGCGAAGCCGCTTTGAGAATTTTTTTTCTAGTTTTAGACCACGAGGACAAGGCAACCTCGGCGGCGCCAAGCATGAGAGGTAACGCAGTCCGAGTCGTCCAATCACTAAACGGAACACTAATCGGAAAACCTATAATCCAAGCACAGACTAACAGACAGGACACTCAAATTAGATTCTTAAATCATTTTAACGGTTATTTCAAATATTCCTTTAGTTGGGACAGTACTCGCTTATGGCATGATGGCGCCACGTTACCCTATCAAAAACGTGCTGTCTGTCATCTAGACTGTGTTTATTTTTTCATTTACCAACAGAGTTGCCATTCATACAGAATTACCTGTAATGTATTTATTTGTATACGTCCATGCGAATTTCATGCAGGATACCGATTTAATACATATTACCAAAACTATATACATAATTGTGCCTACTTCTCATCCCCCAACACAATACAAAATCGAACCCTTTTTGTTACAATATTTACTTGCTTCTGGTCTGCCGCCACCTAATTTTGGGTGAAAATTACAAACACAATAAAAAATAGTCTAGAACAACGTTGAGAAAAATAAATTGTTACCATCCAATGTCGCTAAAAAAAAGTTAAATATATTATCAACGTAATCCAATAATTTATTGACACTTTGTTATTTTTAACAAAACATTTCTTGAAACAAACTGATGCACCGAACAAAATCATATATCTTATTTTGTAACTTCAGGCAACAATATTTGCAACTTCAAATCAGATTTTCTTTTGACACTATTTCAACAAAATTAATCGTTACGTGAAACCAAAATTTAGTTATTTTTACAATATTTTTCTCTGCGTGTAGGAGGATATACATTATACTTGAATTCAAAGCACAACCTATTTACATTTAACCCATTTAACGCTCATTTTATTTATCTCTGTGCGCTAGAAATTAAAATTATTTGCTTTGAAGTAAATATCAAATGTATTTAAATTGAAGGGAAATGAAAATAAGCGCAGATTCAAAATAAAATATCTTTAAATTCGAAGTGTAATATAATAAAAAAATTTGAAATAATTGCTTCTGCGTGAATATTGTAGATCCAAAATTTTTTAGAATTTGCTTCAAGAACGAGATATTTTATTCAGTATCCATGAATTTGAAGCTTAGACTCAGTATATTTGATTCGGTTGAATTCAAATCAAAATTGCTTGCAAATTTGTTTGAACATAATATAAAATTAGGATCTATACCACTACATAATTTATTCAAATGCATTCAATGTATTGTAACAAGCATTCGGTCAGAATAAATTTTTGATTGGATTCAATAACAATTTTTAATTTGAATCCATATCTTAATATATTTTAATCTAATATACATTGTAGCACTGAATTTAATTCAACGAGAGTTTCATTTGATTCAAATACAGTTCTATTTGATTCAAACAAATGTTTGAAGTTGACTTAAAAACTCAATATATCAGAATCTTCTGTGTTCTGTTTCACTGCGTGCAGATTATGAGGAACTGCTAATGTCTATCCTGACGTGCCGAAAGTAAAAAAACATATTGACGGCATACTGTCCGCCAACAGATTGTAGTCATTCAGGGGTTTTGGTACCTTATCTTAACCGGTTTGTGCTAAAGCACACATGACTAATTACAATTTGTTGTTCACTTCGCAATATATTCGAAATATTGAAATAGTAACAAATAAAATCTGGCTTGATATAGCAAATATTGCTGCTTGAAACTACAAAATATGATAATTAACGTTTTCTCAGCGGATTAGTTTGTTTCAAAAAATATTTTGATTAAAAAAAAACAAATCTTTTGTTTGGGCGTTTCTGTCAATTTTTTGACAAACAATTTCTCAGTCAATTCAAATTGAAAAATTAGTTTTAAATGAACAAACTTTGGAAAGAGTTGATAATTGTAGCACTTTTTTGTTTGTTTTTAAGAATATTTAAGAATATTTTTGTTTGTTTTTTAAAATACAATAATTTCGTTCAAACCGATTCGCAAGGACTTTGATTTCTTGCAAACTTAAGATTTCTAGCTCTTTTGTTGCGAGACAATCGAATTATTCACGTACCACAATTAAGCCCTGGTATTTTAATTTTTATAATATCCAACGATTCGGATCTACCACCCCGTTTCAAAATAAGATAAAACTTATATACCTATATATTATCAGGTGTACAACTTTGCTTCCGCCGTTTTCCGATAGGTGGCTGTACCGGCTGAGGCTGGTCAAAATACATAGATGATAATGCCTTTGAAGTGAGTGTGTACAGTGCCTAACCCCGCATACGCATGGCTGCCAGACGGCTGACTAAACGCTGCCAGCTGGAAAAATATGGCTGGCAGACATTCTGGTGACCGGCTGCCTCACCGCTGCCAGGAATACAACTCAAACGATACAACCGCCCGCATATGCATGGCTGTCAGACGGCTGACTAAACGCTGCCAGCTGGTAAAATATAGCTGGCAGACATTCTGGTGACCGACTGCCTCACCGCTGGCAGTTATACAACTCAAACGATACAACCGTATCCACCAGGATTTTTCCACATTGAAATCTTTGACATTTTCAGCGAAGGTGAGAAGATGAAAACGCTCGGCTAACTTAGATACAGGCGACATTGTTTTGTCAAATAGGATTTGACAACCGTCACTGAATCAATTTTGGTAGCCGTCTGGTGGCCATGGCTGCCCAGGTAGCCAAAACGCTATGCGGGCGTATCCACCAGGATTTTTCCACATTGAAATCTTTGACATTTTCAGCGAAGGTGAGAAGATGAAAACGCTCGGCTAACTTGGATACAGGCGACTTTGTTTTGTCAAATTGGATTTGACAACCGTAACTGAATCAATTTTGGTAGCCTTCTAGTGGCCATGGCTGCCCAGGTAGCCAAAACGGTATGCGGGACGAATTGTCATCGCCGTTTCAGTGACAGTTGTTCTTGTTTTCGTATTATTCACGCTCGAAATTGTCTGTTTATGTGCCCAATTCTCGCCATTTACAAGAAGTATTACTTTTCTGTTACAATTCTAAAAAATTGCAGCTGAAGCGCATTGAATGCTGTCAGAAACTTACGGTGATGCTGCTCTGAGTAAAAGAACGTGTCGGAAGTGGTTTCAACGTTTTAAAAACAATGATTTCGATGTCGAAGACAAACATGGTGGTGAAAGAGAGAAAAACCTTCAAAGATGAACAACTAGAAGCATTCGTGCCAAACCCAAGAAGAGCTTTCCGAATCGTTGGGAGTAAGTCAGCAAGCTATTTTAAAACGTCTCAAAGCCCTTGGCATGATCCAGAAAGAAGGAAACTTGTAACGAGTACAGAATTAGAATAGATATTTTTTGTAAATAATAGTTAGTAGGTGAATGATCTTTAATAATAATGTTTATAGATCCTTGTATTAAAATTTAATATAATAAATATACGAAACGATATTAAAAGAGGTTCACAAAATCGAATCATCCCGTTATGATGAAAAAGCTCTAAGTAAGAGATTTGCCCTAAGACACAGCAGCTGATTTCCCGCCGTTCTTAGTACGCGCCAATTGCTTTCTGCTTTGCCTGGCGTCGCAGCCGATGGGGTGTTTGTTTGGGTTACCGAAAGAGGCCATCGACCTTTACAAAGTTCATGACCGCGTTAATCTTTCGGGAGAATGCTCTGTTTCGCTCTGATGACTGGTCTGGCGGTGGGTTGGTTTGATTGGGGTCGTTCGCAGAAACGAGATGCGATCATGCGACTGGGGAAGTTCGGGTTAATCAATGCGAATTCGGAACTATCGCTATTATCCACTTCGTGGAAAATGCGTCAGATCCGCTAACGAAGATGTACAAACCGCGGTTATTCTGAGGATTCTCAAAGCCCAATAAACCACTTTGAACTTATCAGTGGAAGAGGCAAGAGTGGTTCGATTTCAGTTCGCGCCGTGTTGTGTTTAGTTTGGTAAATTTAAATGTAACTTGAAATTCTTCATCAAAATGTAAATTCGTTCCTTTCTCAAACAGAATAAAAACCCAGTTAGATTCCCTATCGTTAATTTGGCGGTTCGCGTGTATGTTGAAACCAAGAAATCAAGGTAAACTCACAAATGTTGACACTACCAAGGTGCACGTGCTTATGCGTTTTCTGTGCAATGGCAATTTCTTTCACAGGTTTGTGGCTACCGTCGAAGTATCCGACACATCACACCCGTACATTAGAGACCGCTCTTGACCCCACGATCTGTCTCAAGGTTTGGTTTCGGCGATACATTGGGCCGGAAGAAGGCAGCATCCGTCAATCTTGCGCCTTGGCAGGGTTAGTAGACAACCATCATCAACGCTGTTAAGTTTTCTGGTGACGATCGGAAAACTCGACGGCAGTATCCCGTCGTCGTAAGTCCACAAATCGGCGGGGGAGACCAGCGTCGCCCGTTCAGCTCGATCGAGGGAAACGCACTCGTCGCAGCACCGCGTCGCATCGTTAGCATCATCATCGTCATCATCAGTAGCACCAGTAGGAATCGCCGTCCCCCGCCAACACGTAAATCCTAGGTCGTGAGTACAATATATATTTGTTGTGAAGTCCATGCGCATGGGGTCACTATTGACGGCCTTACCCTACCGTCTAATTTGCATATCGACATATAATAATTAAAGAAATTGCCAAGTGATTTGCACATGAGATAAGAGGCAAGTGAGGTGAACAATGAACACCGAAAGCACGCACCGCAGACAATAAAAAAATCGCCAGTTAGGATAGATGAGGGAAAGGTGAACGAATGGAAATAGCTAGCTAGCACAGAATAGAGTGAACAGAGAACATGACCGGGAAAACCGATAAAGGCCAATAAATGTTGGATTTGTGATTTTGTAAAAACCTTTTTTTTGTGATTTGATGTAGTTCTCCAATTTTCAGATTGATGAAGCTTTTCAAGTCCAGAGTTCCGTCTCGTTTGTAGTTTTTTGTTGTATTTTGTTTTTACTGGGGAGGTTGGCCCTGAAACCTACCGGAACCACTCTCAAGTTTCCTGCAGATTGGTTAATTTGGGAAGTTAGACTTTGCCCATGATGATTACGACCGTGTGAGAATATCGTTTTCGGACTGAGATCGCATTGAACATTTCGGACGTGCCGTAGTTTGTATGACACGCGCGACTCGGACGCGCTTTTGGTCGACTAGCTTGCTTCCACCCTACAAAGAGGGAAACCGGAACCTTCTCCCGAGAAGTCTCAAAAGGCCGGGCAGCCACACATCTGGCGGGTGGTCTCTCATCGAGAGTGGCGCATAAATCACCCGCTTACACCCCTCGGAAGCACGTTCAGGCGGTCCAGTTACAAACTGAGTGCCGTACAAGTTGAAACCGAGGGACATCGATTTTATTTTTACATAAAATATGGACCGCCTTTGTTTAGTCTTGTATATAAAATAAATGTATTAAGAAAAATCACATGAATATAGATTCTAGAACTGCGTAACTGAAATGACTATTTGTAAAAAAAAAAACTGCGAGCGGACTCGCAGCAGCTCGAAGTATCAAATTTCGATTTATGGATGGTCCCCAATCTTTTGCCCGTAGGTAGCCGCGAAAGCTTTCTTCTTTGCTTCCATCCATTCCTCTGGATGTTTGTTTTTCTTATGCGAATACAGATTTCCGTTCGAATTACAGGTCATGCCGCATACATTGCAAGTGTACAGCACTTCCCCGGTATGCGATGCTCGGTGCTCCTTACAGTTGATACTTCGTTTGAATTTTTTTCCACAAAATTCGCATTCGAATTTTTTCTCCACATGAACTCGACCCTTGTGGACACTTAGCGATCGCTCATTCGGATACTTCAGGAAGCATATGTTACAAGCAATTTCCTGATTTTTGTCACAATGAACCGTTTTCATGTGAACCTTTAGATAGCGTTTTCCCAATATCCAACGACTGCAGATGTGACATTGCAGTCGGTCGTCAATACCCATGTGACGTTTTATGTGCTGCTCCAATGTTATTTTGCTACGGAATTCTTTGCCGCATGTATCACAAACGTATTTCATGTTTCCTGTATGCCTTAGCATATGCATTTTCAGAGATTTACTAGCCAGCATTCGGTGACAAACAGTGCATTTAATTTGAATATGAGCTTTCATATGTGCGTTTAATAGTCCCGCTTTTGAAAAACTTTTGTCACATTTGTCACAATTGAAGGGTTTATCCTCGATTTTGCTGTGCTTCTTTAGATTGTGTAACGCGAGATACTCTTTACTGTGATAATATTTTTGACAAATTTCGCAATGAAATCGTTTCGGATTTTGATGGGAATTTATGTGTTCAATTATTCTGGATTTAACATAGAAAATTCGATCACAGCATTTTACTCCTGCTTTTTGATTGTGAACATTTCGACAATGCGTCTGTAATCGACCAAAAGTTTCTGCAATCTCCGGGCAGTACTCACAAGTCATTTTGAAAAATTCAGAAATTTTTCGATTCTCATCATCGTATCTCTTCACTCTCTCTTCTTGACTTTTCGATTTACGATTCTGTTTATGCTCATCGATTCGTTTAGATGTTTTCAGTTTAACACTGCGCCTAATTTGAGTGTCGGCTTTTTTACAACTTGTACTAGTATCTGAATCGTTCAGTTCTACTTTAAATTCAAGTACAGTCTCGGAAGATTCTTGCTTAACATCTTCGGCATCATAGTCTATTTCCCGTTCCCCTATCCAAACCACGCTATTGAGTTCATTGTTTTCGAAGTTTGGAAATTCCTGTTTTATGTTTACATCCTCAAGCCTTTCATTCTTGTCTTCCTTGTCACCGATAGTCTCACTTGTTAAATGAATTTGGTTGACCCGAACTGTTTCATGATAGTCGTAGAACTCGATTACTTTGCTTCGACAGCTCGAACATACGATAGCGGGTAATAATTCATCTTCAGTTATCTACAACTCTCACTAGTTATAGTGGATGAAAACACTTAATCGAATATTTACTTACAATAAAATGGAACACAACCATACATTTCAAACGAAAATCAGCATCGTTGACTGATGTACTGCCAGAAATTCCGGAAGATTTGAGACAAAATCGACAGATTTCTTTGGATTTATCCATAGTTTCAAGCAATTATCTGCTTATTATTCACATAGATGTAAAAATATGAAAATTCTATAGGTTTTTTTCACAAATTATTGTTTCGATTTGTCAAATGTCAGGTAGGGGCAGAGATGCCAGGTCTGCAGATTTGTCTGTAAATCTGCAGATTTGGGATATAGAGCTGCAGACATATTTTGCTGTGCAGACTTTTGCAGACTTTTGAAATTCTCGGCAGACTTTTACAGACTTTTGAAATTTTCGCAGACTTTTAAAATTTCCGCGACCATTTGTTTTGCTCGCCAAGTCAAGTTTTGCGTGTCATACTTTATTGGCATATTGTCGCAAAACTGAAATGTAGAGGCGCTGCTTATTTAGAGATGATACTTTGAGCAAGAGCTGTCAAATCGGTAGGAAAATTTCTAATTACTCCACCTTTTCAACGATTTCTTATGCAAAAGGGCGAATTCATTTGAAAAATCATAGTAGAAGTTGAAGAAAAAGTTTTTGCTCTGAGGTGGTAATGTTGATCTTAGTTCATTGTGCGAAATCTATCGTTTATTCACAATAGAGCATTAAACATGGTTTGATATCATTTTTCAAATGCCTGGAAATAACAAATAAAGTATCAAAAATAAATAGTACTCAATCGCTATACATTCTAGTACTGCAGAAACAGACCCTGTCAGCTTGGAGCGATCTCAATCTTCAGTTCAGCAACGCCATCGCACGGCATCACATTCAACATATCATGTCAATTGTATGGGTGCGCAGTGCTGCTGTTTTGGCGCGCACGAATTTGACATTTCTCTCCCCTACTTCTATGTACGAGATTCGATGCGGACTCGCCTGTGGGCACCATGCTAGCATAAAAGGATGTTGCCAATGATTTGTTCGGGAAATGTGAGAGCTGGATATCTTGTTAATATGATGTCTTTGTGGAGAAATCAACATTACACTGGTTTCTGTTTAAAAAAATGTTGATCCGAAAAAACCTAACCTTACCCAATTTCACACATTTCTGAAGATTTTCCATTTTTAATCGTAGTTTACACTAAAAAAAGTAGTAGTAACCACTTTGAAATCGATTTTCTTCTACTCCGAGTGTACTTTTATTGCTGATATCTATTTGTACTCTTGAATAAACGATAAAAATGTTGCAAATCACTATTGCCGATATGAAAATTTCCGAAAGATGGTTCCATTTTTCATTGGCAGGTGTCGCTGTCGGTATTCAACTTTGCGACAATGTGCCAATAGAGAAATTGGTGCCAGCAAGACATACTTGCTGACTGCAGATTTTTTTTTTCAGATTTACAGACCCTGTCTGCAGACATTTGAAATTTTTACCTGGCATCTCTGGGTAGGGGACATCTCTTCATACGCAACAGCAGGGCTGAGACAAAAACATCATCGAATATATCACGTCGAAATCGTTACCGATGATTAAACTGATAAAAATTAGAGCAATCGATTCATATGTTAACAGCACTTCAATTTAGTAAGCTTTTTCATTTCAATACATGAACAAAGCGATTTGATTTAAGATTTCATGTGCAAATTCACTTAGATACAAGATTAGTTTATTTTTCACTTAGCTGTGATGTGTTTTTTGGATGTGATGTGTTTTGGTATTGAATCGAACTACATGTGTTAAACAGTTCGTTTTCTAGTGGAAATGAATACAGCAACAATGTATGTGCAAAACACTTGATTCGGTTTACTGTGTTTCAGTTGAAATCTGTGGGAAACAATGTGACATTCGTATTAAATTCATATAGAATCCAGAGGTAACGAGATATCTTATCGTTTTGATGTGCATTTCAGATAAATGTAGTATGATTTCCACTTAATATCAACCATTTTTTACAATAATTGTATGAGTTAAGTGTATATTTTCATGATGGTCGCGTGTTTTACAAGTAGTGATAGTTCAAGTGCTTTGCACATGATGCTAGCTAGAGATGGGCAATTCGCTCCTGAGCTGTTCCAGTGAATCGAATCATTGAAGTGAGCTGACAGCTCACAGCTCTTTTCAAAAGAACCGCAGCTCACCAGCTCACTCATTTGCTACCCAGTTCACTGCATTATGACGAAGGGAACACGCTACGAGCTGATCGGATCTTCGGCTCTTTAAGAGATTCAATTTAGTCGACATCAATTAAAGATAAGTTAATTCGCATTGCATTCATTGCATCATTGCAAATCAATGATTCAATTTCGATCATGCATATGAAAGAAAACCGGCATAAGAAAAACGGTGCACAAAATGAATCTAAGTTTAAACTAAAAGAGCTGATGAGCTGATACATCGAATCGATTCACTTTGGTGAGCTGATCGGTTCGGAGCTGTTCACCAAAATGAGCTGTTTTGCACACCTCTAATGCTAGCGTGCAAAAACAAGTGATCGGTGAGAGGGGACGGGTATAGCGTGATGGGTAAGTCGATGCCTTTCACGCAGCCCGCCTGGGTTCGATTCCCAACCCCGCACATAGGGTCAGAAAGTTTTTCTGGCCCGAAGAGGCGAATGACATTAATGTTAAAACCTCTATAATTGAAACAAAAAAAAAAGTTATCGGTATGCGAAAAAAAAGTAAACATAATTTCAGAACAATATTCATGAATGAAAATCTACTGCTATTCTTCAAAATTCTTTAAATTGCATTGAAACTGCATGTTTTCTAATTGTGTTGTAATTTTTTCGTCGAAGTGTTCACTTTAAATGTGAAAATAATGCATTTTTCGATGCATCTTCAAGAGCCTTAAAAAGGTGTTACGTGCACTGTGTTGATGAGTTTTTAGCTACGCTACCGGAGAAAACCGTTCGGATAGGTAAAGTAGATGAGATCTACAATGATGGATGTCTCGTAAAAAAAATAAACCATTGATTTTACAGCATGAAAAATTAATTCACAATTAGATATATGGGTTACAATACATTTCATTGTATCTTGATAAGATTTTTTTTCATTTCCAACGATTCAATATATTGTTTCTACGATTCTACAATTGAACTTATTGTACACTTGGTGTTTCAAACAATATGAGAAAATTTTATGATTTGAATTGTTACGATACTTAACAACCTATACATTCTATTGTAAAAAGCATATTCACAATTAATTGAATAGTGTGTAACAATACATTAAAATATTTTTCAATGGTCAAAGCAAAATTGTGGCAGGTTTTGTAACAGCAAATCGTATTGTTTTTCTACAATATTTTTTATTCGGGGTGGCTTATTTTCAACTTGTCTACAGTCATCCTCCAAGTGTCGAGTCGCACACAATTAAAGTTTGCACCAGTGAAGGCAAATGCAAACACGTGATAGCTTTTTTGAATCATTTATTGAGGTTTGTTTTTTTTAATCCATGTTCAAAATCACCAAATTATTTTTTTGATTTGTTACAGAAACTCGACTGAATATAACGATTAACATCCAAAGGAGATTAAAACGAGCGGCGGTCGGATATTCCGAACCGATAACATCATGTTTGAGGATATTTGGCATTTATTCATTAAGTATATTTTATTGTCAGATGAATAAATTTAATAAATACATAACTTTATCCGTTTACAAATTGACGACACGCATTGAACGACAATCGATAAAAATATGGCTCAGCTCCTTAGTAGGGACAGGAAGCAGCGGGTACAGAAGAAGTCCTCAGTATTACTCGCTTAGTTGGACGGCTCAAACCTTAGAACAGAATACGAATTACAGTTGTCTGAATTTAAGCTAGAACAATATTTAATACTTACTGGGGGGAACGAAATATATTGCCAGATAAAGGTGAATTGCACCCAAGCAGTTTTCGTTGACTCGATTTTGAATCGTTGAATCCATTTTATGTATCGTTCATTTTACTTGTTTAAGAAGGATTGAATCGATATACTCAATGTGGAACCGAACACACTGTTCTCATCAGTATAACAAACTGTGACAGTGTTTTTGCAAGCCCATTCGAGCAACTTTTCAGATTCATGACCTACAATATTCTGAGAAAAAAATTCTTAAATAAGTCTCAATTACCTTCCTCTGTATGGAAATGCACTGGTTTGCCGCATTGGAATAACTAAGAATAGTTGTTTGATCACAAAATTTCAAATATCGTCTTACCTACAGTGGTGGTAAATTGCGAACCGAACGCCGATGCTTCTGCAAATTTACTCAAAAATGTGCACCGAGCGTAAGCATGCGATAGGTTCGAAAATTATTTCCTCGGTTAATGCGAAGATGTTCTGTGCTCGGTGTTCGGCGAAGCAATCTGATTCGAACCGTTCGGTTGGCGGACCATCGCCGAGGGCCGAGTAAACTGCGTTCGATACGATGGTTTGTTGATTTCAATTCTCGCATCCTGGTTTTGAAATTATCAATGTACACGTGATCAGCACAAAAAAAAAGTTTTGTTCGATTGATAAATCGATCAATAGCAATTCAAATGGTATTATTTTGGACATTATCAGTATGCGTAGGGTGGCTCGATATGGAAAATAGAAAGTTTTGGATCTTTTGCAAATTTTATGGTTTTGGTTATAGAATCTATAACAATAAGATTTGAACATTTTGGAACATTTCAGCAATCGTAGAGTAGCTCAATATGAAAAGGGATTTTTTGTTTACTCTTGAAAATTCGATGTTTAATAAACTGGTGAGTCAATAGCAAAGAAAATTGAGTAATTTCAGGTATTTTCAACGAGCGTATTTAAATTTGATGTTCTATTGATTGTTGAATCAATAGCAGTTCAACTTGGATAATTTTAGACATTTTCAGAGAGCGTAGAGTGGCGAAATTTGAAAATTTGGATTTTGATTTATTGAATAGTAGAAAATCTTTGGAAATTATCTGCCACCGTAGGGCTTTTCTATTTGAAAAATTGTAAACTTTTTGTCTAATACCAATTCGATGGTTTGTTGATTGTTGGATCAATAGCAATTAAAATTAAATAATTTTGGGCATTTTCGGTGAGTGTAGGATGGCGCAATATGAAAACTTGTAAATATTTTGACTTTTGCTGATAAAATGTTTCATTTAATAGTGAATTAATATCAATTACAAATTGCTCATTTTTGAGATTTTCAGGGACCATAGGATGGTTCTATCTGTATAATGGTAAAGTTTTTGACTAATGTCAATTCGATGCTCTATTGATTGATGAATTAATAGCAGTTCAAATAAGATGATTTTCATGATGATGATAAGAACATTTTCAGCGATCGTAGGGGGGTTTAATATAAAAATTTGAAAATATTTTGAATTTTGGTATTTTAATGTTCAATAGATGAGCGAATCAGTAGCAGGTAGAATTGGATAATTTTGGACGTTTCTAGCGAGCGAGCGACGTTTGTTAATTTTGGATATTCTCAGCGAGCGCTGGATGGCCTCATATAGAAATTGTAATTTTTAAACTATTTACAATTTCATACCAGCGGTAAAGCGGGAACCGAGCACCAATGCTTTATACATATTTTTTTAGAAATGTTTTCCTAGCAAAAATATGCAAAAGCTGTTCATTCGGTTTATGGTAAAGTTCGCTTGCTGTTCGGCGGAGCAATATGTACCAAACCATTCAGTTGGTAGACCATCGGCGAAGGTCAATTGAGCTCTATTCGATGCGTAGTTTTATTATTCATGGTTCGATGAAATGTCTACCTACAGCATCAAAACTAAATTCTATTTCAATTGATGTTCAAAGCAATAGCGCGTTAAAAATTACAATCAAAATCACAGGCACCTCGACGATTTGCATGTTTAAATCCGATGGTTCACCACCACTACTATTTATATATTAATCAACACAGCATCCGATTTGGAAAAATAGTTCACAATTTCTCATATAAACCACCTTACCACCGAATAAAAATTCTAATATTCCAATTGCTATCTATTAAACATTGAATTAACAAAAGGTAAAGTATTCCCAAATTTTTAGGTATATTAAGCCATTCCACGCCCACAAGATATGTATAAAATTATTCTATTCGAATTCAATTCATTCATCAATCAATAAAGCATCGGATCTGCAAATTCAAATACTAACATTTTTCAAATAGCACCACACAACGCTCGCTGTAAATTGGAAATCCTATTGGAACTGCTATTGATTCACCAATTAATAGGCCATTGAATCGACATTAGTCAAAAATTTTAAAATTTTCCAAATAGCACCACCCTACGTTCGTCGAAAATGTCCAAAATTATCAAATTTACATTGCTCTTGATTCACTATTAAATGGAACATGAAATCAGTAAAAGTCTAAATATATGCAAATTTTCATATTGCACCACCCTACGCTCGATAAAAATGTACAAAATTATTTCCAGAATCATCGAATTAGTCTAAGATACAATTTTTGTCGATTTTTTCAAATAGAACCACCCTACGGTCACTGAAAATGTCCAAAATTGTTAAATTTTAATTGCTTTTGAATCAATATTTAATAAAACATCAAATTAGTAAAAAAAAAATTTACAAATTTTCATATTGCGCCACCCCCGCTCACTGAAAATGTAAAAAAATATCCAATTCGAACTGCTATTTATTCACTAATCAATAGAGCATCGAAATGAGATTAGTCAAAAATTTTTGTATTTTCCATATACAGGCACCCTACGCTCGTTGTAAATGCTCAAAATTACTCAATTTTAATTGCTATTGACTCACCAATTTATTCAATATCGAATTTGCAAATGTTAAAACATTTTCAATTTATCATATTGAGCCACCCAACGCTCGCTGGAAATGTACAAAATTACCATTCTCTGCTAAGCTACCCAAACACTGAAACGTCCAGCCGCAGCTGACAAAGTTCGGTTCATCCGAAGCATCAACCTATAGTACTCGAATCGGATGTTCATGAACATACTAGTAACGATAGGCTCACAAACTAAAGCATCGGTTCTTTCACCATCAGCATCGCATCTTGGTTCGGCGATGCTTGCTCGAACGATGGTATCGGCAAATTCATACTCGCGATGGTGGTTCGCTTCTTGGTTCGGAACGAACACGTTTTGCGTGATCGGAATCGATGCTTTACCACCACTGCTTACCTATGCGGATTACTAGTGCCAGAAGAGGAGTTCTTTCCCGCTTTTAACTCACGAAATACCAGCAATAATGTACCGCAAAATATGTTTTAATTACTAAATAGGAGCCGTTTAATATTTTTAGTACTTTAACGCACAAAAAATCAAATGAGCAAACGAAGAATTAACTAATTTTACTTGAGTGAAAAACTACTCTGCTTTGTTTACATTCACTTCACACACAGAATAAACTTTTATAGATAGCAGCACCGTTCCTTCTAGGATATGCTTTTTATTAACGGTTGTAAATCGTCAGTTTGAAACTAAAGAATGGGCCAGGCCAACTTGTTGCTTTCATGAACCAAAAATATTTGATGCATTTGTATGAGACTTAGGGGTATTATTATTTGTATTTGGTAGAACTGTTTGAATAAATAAAACTAAAACGGCATGTTTGTTCCAGTTTCAGTTCTATTGAAGAATCCAATCAGAGTGATCACCACGAGATAGCGTTCTGGTGATTCTTTTGACATATCCCATATATTTAGAAAAATTTTGGATGTATTTTTCAAGTTACTTGAGTTTGAACGAATGCAGATGGTAAAACCTCATAAATATAAAATGATAATGATGATTCACGTGTTGTCATCAAACATATGATTTAAAATTGTCCTATATACTTAAAAATCTCGGATGAAATCAGAAATTTGCAGTTCACATACAGATTTTATTTAAATAATAAACCATGAGTAAATAGACTAGTAATACAACTTTTGATCATAATTTATTAATTAATCTCAAAATCCAACCATAAAAACAAAGAATGTCCCAGATATGAAAACAGAACCCAACCTCACTTCTTCGAATTTGATATTTCATTTTACGATTTCACTATATATATCAATCAAACATACCACGGAAAGTTACTGAATCATTAATGATCGATTTTTTACCAAATTTTAATACGTTTTTGTATGTTAGTATTCGATTCAAAAGAAAGAAAAACCCTGCCTTTTTTCGAATCTTCAGACAAAATCTGAAAATTATCACCCTCGTTTAGTTCGAAGTTCGCCACTCGAGCAGCGCAACGATCACAGAATAGTTGGTCGGATTCCTCAATTATAAATCTGCCAATGAAACTTCCAGCTGCTGAATTTCCTTTAGGCGTGTAGATTTTTACCGACATTATAAAAACACCTGGCAACTCTGGCTGGTTGCCGATAAACCTTTAAGGGCATATTCAGGAGTGTTCTAGTTCTAGATGCATAATTTATGTCAGTTTTAAAATTTAAATCTAGAAATTATAACAAAATAAACTGGCAGCCCTAGCAGCGTTTTATCTGTGTTTCAAATATAGAAAAAATAGAACGGCAATGTATACCAGTTTTAAATTTGACAGTAGAACTGGTCGAAAAAATAAAACTAAAACGGATTGCTGGGGATACGTTTGTTTCAGTTTCATTTACATTATAGACCACCCATATGAATCTTGCAGCTGTTGAATTTGCTCTAAGAAAGTGCACAAAAACAACACAAATTTGTTGCTTCAAATTATGGACGAAAACAATGAAATCTGTCGATTTTGTCTCAAATCTACCGCACTTACTGAAAGTATTTCGATTAACAATGCTGAGTTTCGTTTAAGATTTGAGGCTGTGTTCAATTTCAACGTAAGTAAATATAGAATGGAATATTTTTTTTCCACTACAGCCAATATGACTTGTAGATAACTGCTGAAGAATTACTACCATCTCTCGTTTGTAAGAACTGCCGAAACAGATTAATCGAATTTTATAACTTTCATGAAACTGTTCGAATCAACCAAATAGAGTTGGGAAGTAAACTTGCCAATGATCACAAACAGTCAGGGATTGAAGATGTCAAAATAAAACAGGATCCAACGTGTGATCAAAACAATCTCGAAAGTGTGGTTTGGTTAATGGAACGGCAAACATATGATACAGAAGACGTAAAACAGGAGAACTCTGAGACTGTACTAGAATTTGCAGTCGAGCTGAATGATCCGGATACGAGTACAGATAGTAAAAAATCTTCTAAACATATAGACGAGAATGCAAGAATCCAAGAAGAGAGACGCGAATCCGAAAGCCAAGAAGAGAGAGTGAAGAGATACGATGATGAAAATCGAAAAATTTCAGAATTTTTCAAAATGACTTGTGAGTACTGCTCGGAGACTGCAGAAACTTTTGGTCGATTACAGACGCATTGTCGAAAAGCTCACGATAAAAGAGCAGGAGTGAAATGCTGTGATCGAACTTTTTATGTTAAATCTAGAATAATTGAACACATAAATTCCCATCAAAATCCGAAGCGATTTTACTGCGAAATTTGCCAAAAATATTATAACAGTAAAGAGTATCTCGCGTTACACAGACTAAAGAAGCACAGCAAAACTGAAGATAATTCCTTTAGATGCGACAAATGTGGCAAAAATTTTCCCCAGCAGGGACTATTAAACGCGCATCTGAAAGCTCACATTCAAACTAAATGTACCGTTTGTAATCTAACGCTGGCTAATAATTCTCTGAAAATGCATATGCTAAGGCATACTGACATGAAATATATTTGCGACACATGCGGAAAAGAATTTCGTAGTAAAATAACATTAGAACTGCACGTAAAGCGGCACATGGGTATTGATCCCGTCGACCGACTGCAGTGCCACATCTGCAGCCGCTGGATGCTGTGTAAGCGCAACCTGCAGATACACATGGAAACGGTTCATTGTGACAAGAATCGACAGTTCTCGTGTAACATATGCCCTAAGAAGTACCACAATGAGCGAGCCTTGAGGGTTCACAAAAGTACAGTTCACGTGGAGAAAAAATTCGAATGTGATTTTTGTGGAAAAAAGTTCAAACGTAGTAAACATTTAAAGGAACACCGAGCATCGCATACGGGCGAAACGCTGTACTTCTGCGATGTATGCGGTATGACTTTCAATTCAAACGGAAATTTGTACTCGCACAAGAAAAACAAACATCCAGAGGAATGGTTGAAGGCGAAGAAGAAAGCTATGGAAGCGGATTATGCTGTAATGCCATTGCTATAGACGGGTGTGCCGAGCACGACGCACGACTACAACAAATTTTTCGGCATTGTAACTTTGCTATCGTTCATATACCTTCAATGTAATAGATTATTAAAAAATGTAACCTGAACATAGATTCTCAATGGACAAACATTTGCTGATTTTCTGTATGCACCTATGTCATTTTGGACCATGTTTCTATCGTACCATTATTTTAAGCAAATATTCCATTCTTGTCTTTCTTTATCGGCCTTGATCTCCTAATGTTGCTTTTCCGTATAACCGCGGGTGCTTCCTACAATGCACAACGTGAGCCGTTATGTTTGCCAATTGCATATGAGTTCTGGGAGTTCGATCTCATCTCGTTGCCTCAGTTGTGTGCAAATCTATATACAGAAACAGAAGGTCACGCTTCTAGAGATCTCTCCCACAGCACCTTATGTATCCGAATTGCTCATAAACCATTCGAAGAACGTCTCACATCTCATCACCGACGGGCAACGTGATTCTCGATCTTTAAAAAAAATTTCTCAAATCAAAATTCGTTATATAATCCAATAAATATTTCAAGAACAGTATAAATCAAACTCTAATTAAATCAATATTTGAAGAATATACAAAGTTGGAAGAAGATCCACTTTTTTATCGGAAAACTGTGTTCAGCGACAAAGCTCATTTCTGGATGAATGGATACGTCAACAAACAAAATTGCCGCAGTGATGACCAACCAAAAGCAATGAAAGAACTACCAATGCATCCATAAACAGTCACTGTTTGGTGTGGATTTTGAGCCGGTGGCATTATCCGTGAAATAATGGCCGATATGTTGAAGAGCAAGTGCCAAAATTGGACCTTGTGTACGGGCAATCTAAAGCCGCGTCGCGGCTCCGCCAACATTTGAATGAAATTATCTTCAAACATATAATTACATTAATCGTTCTCTCGATTCCAATAAAGATTGCATCAATTTTCTCATTTTTTTTGTGTTTTTCGAAAATCACAACTTATACCTCTTAAAGAATCACCCCTTATTTTACAACGAGAAGAAACAACTATTTAATTTCCTCGATCGTTATTCAATGTTTCTTTAACATTATTTAATATCTGTGAAACCTGTATTTCTGGCCAAGAATCTATAATCTGTATCTGTGCAGAATCTTGGCCGCAAATTTATCTGAAATATCTTCGCCCTCCCCCACTAGATACGCCACAGACTGAGTAAGAAGTAAAGCAAGTACATCATTTCGTTTGGTTCAGGTCCAGAGGTCAGTTCCAGTATCAAGAATTCAGTTTAGTATTGAGTCAATTGCGGAACGTTCGCAGAGTCAGTTTTCCTTCAAAGAAGATCAATTGCATCATCCTGCTGCTGGGCGTTTGCATTGGAGCAAAGTACAACGAAAAGTGGACAACGATGGGTCATCATGCCAAATCAGGCCTTTTAATGGCTCCAAATGTTATCTAAAGAACTAAAAAAATTGCTTCATTGCAAATTGGAGATACAAACTACCAGTTGAGTACAAATCTAGAATAAATTTGTAAGCTTTGTGCACTTTTCGCAGTGCGAAATTTGCGCCATCAATGTTGTTATTTTTGTGGTCTTTGGGACCGCCCATTTGTCAAAAAGCTGCAAACGAAAGCGATTGTGTCACCCTGGTTTTGCACTAACTTTTCTCAGAGATGACAACCGGTTTTCACAAACTTAGATTCAAATGAAAGGTCTTGTGGTCCCATACAAAATTCCTGATTTTTTTTGGATCCGACTTCCGGTTCCGGAACTATGGGGTAAAATGTCCAAAAATATGTGAAAATAAGTGCACTAACTTTTTAGGGAGACAAACTTAGATTCAAATGAAAACTCCTTAAGTCCCATATTAAATTCCTGAATTTCATTTGGTTCTGACTTCCGGTTCCGGAGTTGTGGAGTAAATTGTGCAAAAATTGTGAAAATAAGTGCTCCAAATTTGTTCGGAGATAGCTCAACCGATTTTCACATTCAAATGAAATCTCTTTAGGTTCCATACTAAATTCCAGAATTTCATTTGGATCAGACCTCCGGATCCGGAAATATACGGTAAAGCCTGTTAAAAATTTTACAAAATGTTCTAAATCGCCCTGAAAACTTCTTCAATTGATAGTTTTTGTCAGAAGACGGTAAAAAATCCGATTTCGGTTATTCTTTCCAGAATCGAAGAAAAATATTTTGAAGAATACCTTAGTAATATATTATAGTATGAGTGGTATCGCCCACCGGTTGGGCGATCATACGACGTTCGACCAAGGTTCTACCCAAGTAGCAATCCGCAACTAGTTCTGATACGACAAAGTCCAAACTATGTTGCAACAAGAGCACGAATATGTGTTTTATGTTATACTGGTTAAAACATGGTGACAGCAATGTTTCATCATAACATAACTAGTTACGAAATAGTTATTTAGGTTTCCAATCATAACATCTTTGTGTCATATTGAATTAAATATAATTTATAAGCTATCGTTACTTAATCCAAACATATTTTTAATCACAACAATGCTTCTACCCACTAGTTGAAAATAAGTTTATTTGACTTCAATAGTAGCAACCCATAACTAGTTTTGATACCACTTAACCCAACTGTGTTGCAACAAGAGCACGAACATGTTTTTTTATGTTATACTGGTTAAAACAAGGTGACAGCAGCGTTTCTTTATAACGTAAACATTAAACTAACTATCATTTGTAAGTTATCGTTACTTGATTCTAACATATCTTTAATCACAGCTATGTTTTTAGCTACTAGTTGAAAAAAGGTTTATTTTCCGTTGCGAAACCATTATTAATACGTTAACGTATAAGTGAATCGGTACTGTGAATTGATATAGCAATAACTTAGATATTAGAGGATTATAACATATAATTTCTTCATTAATTCAGGTAGTTATCGTTAAGTTTTCTCAACGTTATGATAACTAAAATGCAAACAAAACAGCCTTTGTTGGCTTCAATATGGCGAACACAATATGGAGTGTCAAGAAGTGTATGAAACGTAAATAAAACCAGGATATTACTTTCTTCAAAACTACTTTTTGCCGAAAATAGTGAAAGGCAGAATAGTAATTTTTGTTCTATGCACTGTCATAAACACGAAGAAAATAATATAGGGATTGAGCATCGAATGTGATAATATTATAGTTCTCATGATATATGAATTTAAAATGATGAAAAATCAATCTACTTGGAATAAATTTGAGCATTCTGAACATAGGGTTATTTTGTTGTTTGTTTTTTATATCTTCATAAACAGATTTTGATGGAAGGCGCATAAAAAACAGTTAAGTAAAATTGAATTCCGCTCGACAATTTTTGGATCGTTGTGAAATTTGTACCTTGTATCAAGTTTGTGACTTAAAGTACTCTTCTGCTTTTTTATTGATGATAGAAAGGTATTCTGGATTCATTCAATGTTTATAATGTCGATGGTGACCAAGTTTCAACTAGTTTACTTGGAAACTAGTTATTTTCAAGTTATGAAAAGATAAGTTATTTAAGTATGGCATTACAACGTAAGGACAACATATTTTTAGCCGACTTGACAACTAGTAGAAACTGCGCTTTTTGAGTCATGCAAGTGGTTAGATGTTAGTAACAATCACTCAAATATCTGGTTGCAAACTAGTCACAAACAAGCTAGCGTAACAAAAATTGTTACTTGGGTAGTTAGAGATGTCCTGCGGTACAAGCCACCTCTAAGTCTAGATTGATTCTATAGTTTGTGGCGCCTGCGTAACAAATGCTACACGCTATAGACTTTGGAATGGGGCCCTTCGTCCAGTTAGTATTGTCCTGCGTAACAAACCGATACTAAGTCTGGTCGTGTGGTTAATCTGATTCCTCGCCTGCGTTACAAACAAGGAAGTAGATCGACCAAGAGATGCAAGGTGGAAAGCAACGATGAGCTCCGGAGTTTCGGAAACGAATGTTTGCTGAATGAGTTTTGGATTTTGACTGTGTCTTTATTGATAATTTTTGGGTTTTTATATCGAAATTTCTTAATGTCAATTATTTACAAATATATATAAGTACATTTAATATTTGAATGATTCTTTATGTTCCTATATTGCGCCGCTTATGTTATTGAATATATATCAATATATCGCGGTGCGACAATGGCATCGGCATCGAAAATGTTGACTTAGCATAATTGGTCTGTTTTATTATGTGACCGACCGGACTGAACGCCGAGTGCAGTTGATGTAATTTGATTCTTCCTTGCGGTGTGTAGTAAGTACTAGTTGTATGAATTATTGCGGTCAAAGTTTTTTTTAATCATGAATGAACGAGTGTTACGGCAATAACAGATGATTTTTGTTTGCTGAGAAAGGCTGATTTGAGTTTGTGAGAAAGGCATCATTACACAACATTTTTTATTATAAAGAACTATACAAGTTCATTCGTAATATTTAATTGTATATAATATCTATTTCTTTGCGTTTCGCCTTCGGCTCGTCAGTGCTTAAAGCAGTTCAAATTGAACTGCCATCTCGTGCCTAGCAGTTCAACTTAAACCGCTAAGCAGACGCAAAGTTTGCACTACTTATGCAACCCTCAAACAATATTGCACAAGTGCTATATTATTTCTGACGTCTCAGGCGTAAACGAGTGACGGCTTATTACTGGCCGTCGCAGAATGTGAACATTTAGGGGTTTTGTTGTGCAAACTTTGCGTCTGCTTAGCGGTTTAAGTTGAACTGCTAGGCCCGAGATGGCAGTTCAATTTGAACTGCTTTAAGCACTGACGAGCCGAAGGCGAAACGCAAAGAAATAGAAACAAAATATGTGCTTTTTGCACAAACCAACAAAACCCCTAAATGTTGTATATAGTATGTTTTATTCAACTAATCCGTACTTCAGTGTAGGTGCATCGTTTCAAATTCTAATAGTGAAGAAGAGGAAAGCTGGCACAATTCAGTCAATCGATTAACTAACTGATATTGTGATATTGTGTGAAGGAAGCGTGCCATTTTTATTCGTATTCACGTCATCCAGTTATATCTCTGACATTAGCCACCCGCCTTTTTTTCTTACAAAAGCTAACCCGTTCACAATGTTCATGTATGAATTTTAACAATGTTCATGTATGAATCCACGCGTTTTTTTAGAACGGCCAATAAGCCACCTGTCAACTTCCACTGTCGAAAGAAATTGCAAGCGAGCTATGAAAAATAGAGTATTAAATTTAACACCAGACGAAAGAGAAAACTTTTCTCTGCCTAATAGTATTAGGTTTTGCACGAACATGACATAACCTCACAAAAATGAACAGAATGAACTTTTTTTGACAGTCGACGTGTACTTGTTTACAGTTTAAAAGTTCATCAGAAGTTCATCGTTCGAATGTAAAAATTGCAAGTCGCCTCACACTCAACAGATTCATACATATATCGCTCCTTGATGCTGGAATCACATACAGGGCAATTTTTTTAGTTATTTTCACTATGGAATACGTTTTAAACAGGCACTTTTTCGTCATTTTTTCAAAACAAAACAAGTACACGGCAACTGTCAAAGATGAACTTGATTCATCGGCAGTTCATTTGTGTCGTCATCGTGCAAAACCTAATTAGGTTTTGCACGAACATGACATAACCTCACAAAAATGAACAGAATGAACTTTTTTTGACAGTCGACGTGTACTTGTTTACAGTTTAAAATTTCATCAGAACTTCATCGTTCGAATGTAAAAATTGCAAGTCGCCTCACACTCAACAGATTCATACATAAATCGCTCCTTGATGCTGGAAACACACACAGGGCAATCTTTTTAGTTATTTTCACTGTGGAATACGTTTTTAACAGGCACTTTTTCGTCATTTTTTCAATTTTTAACTTGCAGTCGCAAAACAAAACAAGTACACGGCAACTGTCAAAGATGAACTTGATTCATCGGCAGTTCATTTGTGTCGTCATCGTGCAAAACCTAATTATGACTTACTCTCAGCGAGTGCCGAGTTATTCGAAATTACTCTTCAAAGTGAATGTTGCTGGATGGGTTATTGGCCGTTCTCAAAAAAAAACGCGTGAATTTTTTTGTGATGGATACAGATATTTGAAACAAAAACTACCTGGCATCCCTGCTCCCAGCGAATATGTTTGAAAGAATAGAACACTCAAAACAAATTAGGTTTTTTATCGTGACGACACAAATGAACAAGTATTCATCCTTGACAGTTCAGCGGTACTGTTTACAAACAAGCTTAAACAAAAATCGAAGAGCACATCTAAAACAATCATCTTTACACTTTGCAACTAGTCACTTTCATTTAATAAATATCAAAAACGAACCGTATTCAATCGTGAACAAATGTTTTAAAATTTTATTTAGGCTATACTGACCGTAAATGGTCTGATCCAATTTGTCAATAAACAAACAAAAGAAATTTCTGTTTACAAACAGTACTGCTGAACTGTCAAAATGTGTTCATCCGATTGAGGTTAGCAGTGACGGTAAAAAACCTAATAGGCATAGGTAATTATTATTGATCTATATATCTTAAATTTGTGAGTTTCTTGCAATTATGTCATTTATTTTATTGCATTTAGTTTGAAACGGTCCGTATAAGCAGATTAACAACAATGTTAAGCCTTACATGCCGACTTTACTCATGAAAATAGTCTGTGATTGACTGTCACAATCCACCACGGTGAATTTTTCTAGATTCAAGAAAACACCCACAGATTGTTATGGAAAATATAACAGAGGGGTGCCGACTGTGTCTGGACCCGATCGCCGACAACATTCACTCTATTGAAAATGTTCAAATTAAGGAGCAAATCAATCAGGTTTTCCGATTTTCGGTAAGTAGAACGGACAGAACGTCGCCTACTGCTATGTTATTTTCAATGTAATGTGTTTACTTTCAGATCGAAAATAAAACTGGTTATCCCACAAACATTTGTCAAGACTGCTCACATATTATAGCCGAATTCTACCAGTATTCTGAAAAAGTTCGTTTGAATCAGCAGAGACTCGACGAACGCCAGAATTCGATTTGCGATACTGTGAAAGCTGAACTTTTGTCCGAACCAGAAGAGCAAGTGTTGTCGGTAGATTTGAACATAGAACAACCGAAAACAGAACCTGAAGAAAACGGTGACGAGCCCAGTGATGGTGAAATTTTTGTGGAATGCTATGAACCTCCGGTAAGACGCGGTAGAAAAAAGCACAAGAAAGAAATACTTCCTAGGCGAAAACGTGACAAAACTATAGAACTAGTAAAAGAGCGTACAATCAAACATTATAATATAAAATCGAAGGAACAGCTCGAAAGCGAAGACAAAATGATTAAAGAATTTTACCGAATGATATGCGAATTATGTGGAGAACCGGAGTCAAGCTTCAATAGTTTAGCTTCTCACTTCCGGAAAATTCACGGTCGAACGGGATATATAAGATGTTGTAAAAGGAAGCTTTTTAAGCGGTGTGACCTCCTGCAGCACATGGCACTGCATACAAATCCAAACGCATACCGATGCGAGCTGTGTAATAAAAGTTACAAACACAAGATGTATCTGCTGCTGCATCAGACTAAGGCACATGGTAGCGAGGAGGAACGCCCGTTCAAATGTGACCGATGCAAGCAGTCGTATACCAAGGAGTATATGCTTCGAAATCATATGATAAGTCACGAAAAGGTGCAGTGTCCACAGTGCGACAGACTGCTGGCCAATAAGGCGGCGTTGAACGTTCACATCATCAACAAGCACAGTTCAGATTTGGACCGAAAAATGATTTGCGACACGTGTGGACAAGAGTTCCTGAACAAAGTTTGCTTCGAGCGGCACGTCAAGCGTCACTTGGGAATGGAAGAAGCAGAACAGAAATTCCAATGTCACATTTGTCAGAAGTGGTTGATGGGAGAACGTGGACTTCAGAAGCATCTGCAGTTCACACATTACGAGAGGGATCAGACCCACACATGCGACATATGTCAGCAGCAGTATCCGAACTCGAGGGCTCTCTGGAGCCACAAACGAATAGTGCACATCGAGGAGAAATTCGAATGTGAGTTCTGCGGGAAGAAGTTTAAGCGAGCGATAAATCTTAAGGTAAAGTAGATTAAATGTTTTTTTTTACCTGAATAAACAATAGAAATCTGAAATGTTTTGTTTTCAGGAACATCGAACAACGCATACAGGAGAGGTGCTATATTCCTGTGATGTGTGCGGGGCAACAATGAATTCTAATGCAAATCTTTATACTCATACGAAAAAAAGTCATCCGCTTGAATGGGCCGAAAAGAGAAGAAAAGCGATAGAGGCAAACAAACCCAAACAAAAAGCAGATAATTGATGACAGAATTATCCTTCGTGCATGTAAATAAACCAGTATGCTCGTACCAGAGATGCCAGGTAAAAATTTCAAATGTCTGCAAACAGGGTCTGTAAATCTGAAAAAAAATCTGCAGTCAGCAAGTATGGCTTGCTGGCAGCAATTTCTCTATAAAGTATGACATGCAAAACTGACTTGGCGAGCAAAAAAAAAAAAAAAGGTCGCGGAAATTTCAAATTTTTCTGTAAATATAGATGAAAGTCAGCGAGAATTTCAAAAGTCTGTAAAAATCTGCGAGAATTTCAAAAGTCTGCAAAAGTCTGCACAACAAAAAATGTCTGCAGCACTATACCCCAAATCTGCAGATTTACAGACAAATCTGCAGACCTGGCATCTCTGGCTCGTACTAACATGATTGATATAGTCACATATAAGCCTATACGTAACTTCCCGTAAGCCTCTCATGTGAGCATTCCTTATTTCGAAATTATCAGCCAGTCTTTTGTGGTCAGCCAAGCGAGTAATTACGGATAGTGAGCCGATTCTTCACGGCTTTATATACTAACAGAAAAAAAACTATTAGTTTACCAGTACGAGACTGACAGATTTCCTCTTAGACGACTAAATCACGCGTTTTTTTTTTTTGAGAACGGCCAATAAGCCACCTGTCAACTTCCACTTTCGAAAGAAATTGCAAGCGAGCTATGAAAGACAGAGTATTAAATTTAACACCAGACGAAAGAGAAAACTTTTCTCTGCCGTTTACTATTATAACTTACTCTCAGCGAGTGCCGAGTCATTCGAAATTACTCTTCAAAGTGAATGTTGATGGATTATTGGCCGTTCTAAAAAAAAGGCGTGAAATTGTCCGCCAAATAATATATCCGTAAATATCTGGCAACAATGCAACAACTTTTGCCGATTATCTCTTCTACTTGGTAGTGTGAAAGCCCTGTAATTACCCTGCACTAGAGTGCCTATAACCAGAGTGACGACATCTCATCCGTAAGTATGGCAACAATTCAAAACATTCCATTAGTTTTACATTGAATTGACAGGTCGTTTGCTCGTTTGGAACTGAGAGCTGTCATTCCAAACGAACAGCTGTCGCCACTCTGATTATAGTCACTCTACCCTGCACAAAAAATTGTAATGGGCAAAAATGAAGATTGAAAATGAAAACGCCCTCTTCATATCCGATATATAAAAATTTTCCAGCTCTCGGAAAGAAAGGCAAAAACAAATTTCGATTCCAGACGTCAGTTTGGACATTTTACCTCGGTGTAATAGCATAGTGTTTTGCAAATAGCATTACGTCTGCCTAGCGGTTCATGTTGAGCCGTCAGGTTGCACTAGCTCAACATAAGCTGCTACGCACTGATGAGTCAAAGACGAAACGTAAAATAACTTTGAAACGTTCATATGATTCAGAATAACTTCCGATCAAACCAACAGATTTCAAGTAAACTTGACACAGATACTGATTGCACTTGGAAACTAGTCATAAGGGTATTTCCATGTGAGGGGGAGGAGTAGCACGTTTCCCTAGCAGGAGGATCTAAGGTGAAACTGATCGAATTTGACGAGAATTGAATCTCAATTGGCTTTTAGATGCAAAGCTCAAACCCACTCACCGCCTTCTATGTTTTACTATAAAAAACGATGATGTTAGTAAATCATCACATAGAGCACTATAGGAGTCGACATAAATCAAATAAACATAGATTTTCCATTGTACGAAGACACTAACAGCGCTTCTAGTGAGAAACGGTTGTACTTTTTTCCATTACTTAGCTTATCATGAGTTACTTTTTTGTGAACTACAGACGTTACGAAGCGTTACTTATTTGTAAGTTACAAGCATTACTATGCGCGTTAAAATCAACGTTTAGGTTTAATTACTAGGGCATCTCCCTCATTCACCTGATTTAGCTTCCTCGTACTATTATCTGTACTTAATTACTTTTTTTTAAAGATATTTTATTCAGGCCTATTTGCGTACAAGCCTTACGTGGCCGATTTAGCTGAGTTTTTAGATAATTTTTTTTTGTATTGAATCTCGTTGTCACCCTTTTTCTAGGGGGAGAGGAGCTTCCATTTTCCTCCTGCGAGGATTGAGGGGCAGTTTGTTCGTGGTTCGTCTCGTCATCCATTGCCGTGATATTGTTGTTGATTTCGTTGCTAGTTGCTGTAGATGCGCCTTGTTGTACATTGTTTGCAGTTGCTGGTTGGTTGGATGGTAAGCTGTTAACTGCAGCTGGTGTACTTTGTTCTATAGGGGTTACGTTGGATGGTTTCGTTGAAGGGGATACTTCCCTGTTGTTGGTGACTGTCACAGGTGTACTGGGGTTGCTTGGGGTTGATGTGAAGGAAGCACCGTTGTCCTTTGGTATAGGTGTCTCCTTGTCCGGTTTATCACATGGCTTACCGTAGTGAACAGCTTTTTGGCAATATTGACATGTGGCCATCTGATTGTCATAGGTAACAAGTGATTTGCACGGTATTCTTGTATCCTGACCGAATGTCACCGAATGTCAAGCGCATGCGTAACAAACGTACGCCATTTAGAATACCGGGGAAAAAATTCTTCCACTTTTCTTCTTCGATAGAGAGAATCTCTCCGTATTGGGACATGGTATGGCGAATATAAGGATCGATGACGCTTGAGGGAAGATCATGCACACGCACTTTTATAGCACCATCTTCCATATATACTGGAATGTTGTACTTGATATTTTCATGCTCCACATAGTGCACATTATTATTGTGCTTAGCGAATTGAATTGCATCCATCTCTTTATAGAACTGGATATAAACAACATTATTGGTCTTATTGCATTGAAGTAAATGCACACGTTTAATGTCAAGATGCATTTGCTCCTTAACCAAACCTTCAAGTTCTCGTATCGAAGGTCGAATTTTGCACTGTCTGAAGTCAACAATAATTGTATTCTTTCGTACAGGCGGTAGCTTTTGTTCGTTTGGTTCACTCATTTTCGAGGTCTATTGTTCACTACACAATACTGTACTTGGTTTCTTCTGTTCCCAACTTAAGCGGTTTTGTTTTATTGACTGACTTGGATGAGATGTAAACCCGAACTGACTCAATTACGTTAATTTATCTTTGATAAATGTGCTTTATAGTGTTTAGAAGGTCTTAGACATGTGTTACAGAAATAACCTGTCAGTAAACATAAACAAATGTAATACAATAATCTTCTCTCGGATATAGTTCCAAATTTTACTTGAATACTCCTTAATGACAGTTCCAAAGGGAAAGTTTAAAGTGACTGTTAAAAACGCCGATAAAAGGCACATCGAGAATTAGGTACATAAGTAATCTTCAGTAACATAATTTTTTTATCTGAGGTCACCTCCAGAAACGAAATCCTGGGTACGGGCCTGTAAGCGAGTGAATGGCGTACACCGAATGATCCGCGATGGAAAAAACACGTCGTTTCCAGTCGAAAAAGAAGGCGATGTTCACACAATTTTCATTGGTTACATGGGTGTATATTTAATATATTAAGGGGAGAGTAGGGTCCAAATTATGAAAAAAATCATCATTTTAGCGATTGTTTTTCAGAATCACTCGAGGTTTAACAAAATAAATTCAAATGAATGCATCATTCGAACAACATTTTGTAATTTTTTCGTGGAAAAATATTGAGAAATAAGTCGGTGAAGAGGTATTTTTGAGGACGCTTCTAAAAAATCATCTCAACGTAGACTGATCAGAAGTGAACAAATCAAAGCAGCATAGTTAGAGTAGAAGTTTTTCTGTTTGATTTTTTTTCAATTTTTGGTGGTTGTTCAAAGTGAAAACTACGATTTGGGGTCTGATTCTTTATGTGTAGAAGGTGTGTGCAGAATTTGAACAAAATTGGTGCGGTAGTTTTTGAATGACGATGGACACGGACTTTCAAAATCTGCTTTCGAGAAAAACGCGTGTAAATTTTTTTTGTCTATAAATTCAATGAAAAGAATTTATTACTCAAGGGAGTCCGTAGGGTCTGATATTTTTAAACAATCATATTTTTTCCTTTATAATTTGTTATAATGGAACATTTCGAGAATGTTTTGTCAAGTTTTTAAGTCAATCGAATCAGAAGTCTTGGGCCTGTGTGCCGAGCTCTTACTTCTTCGCAGTATGAGATAAGCAAAGACCATAACTTGCAGAGTTTTGTTCCGATAGACTTGAAAATTTCACAATATATTCTTGAAATGTTTCGCTATAAGAAAATAAAAAGAAAATAAAAAGATTTTTCAAAAGTGCTGGATCCTACCCGCCCCTTAACAAAATTAAATGTTAAGAACTCTGGTTGACGATTTCCTTTTAGTTGCGTGTACCACTTACCATTCACTCTTTTCAATGCGTGTATCGCATTGACTTAAAATTAACTGCACATTTACTTTTTTCACAATAAAAGTAAATGTGAAAACGAAAACTGTACATTAAATGTGCATTCTTGAAGTGATCTGCCCCATGATCTTGCACCACGATAACGCAACGTCACATAATGCCATCGTTATCCATGAATATTTGGCTAAAAACGAAATGAATTCGGTCGACTCAAGAAATGAGATTATGAAAAAATCGCAGGTGGCTCTGATGGCCATATCGAACACTGAATGTAAAAAATGTTTCGAGGATTGGATCAAACGCTGGCATAAGTGTGTTGCAGTCCATGTGGGGGGTTCTCTTTGATCAAGGTAGTATTACCAAATACAAATTATAATACGGAATGCTTCGACAAATTTTCGAGGACACGTTTTATCATATTCGGTACACTGTCAAGAGTAAACTGTCAGAGCGACAGAGTACTCTAACGTATTTTCCATATTACTAGCAACGATGAAGAAATGAAGAAACTTTTTGCCATTAAGTCCATATTCTATTATTCAAAGGTGAATAAGAAGTAGGTTTAAATGATTATTATTATTGTATCTAACGAATCAACATAATTTTTGCTACCTGCCATCGGAAATATGATCACAATTTTATGATACAATTTTCAGTTGTGTGACATTATCTCAAATAATTCAAAATTAAACTATTCTGAAATGTTTGGTATAAACGAGTATCAAAGAGGATAATTCATGAGGCGCGTTTGCCTTTGTCGTATTTTTAAAGCTCATAGCTCAATGATCTGTGGAAATCCTGTCTCATTTGACCCATGTCAACACTAGCCAATCAGAACGCGTTCTGAGGAAATGAGCAAAATATCTGCTGCTGTACAACAACTCGTACGAGAAAAATGTTCCGAACGGTGCATAATATCGTAGTGAGATCCACAATTTGATCCTTCTGAAAGGCAGGAATGTATCCCGTACAGCATCCTGATAGTTTCTTTCAAAGAAATGCGAATCCAAAATGAAACAATCGACATTAAAATTCTATATGCTGCTAGTTTTCTAGCCGTTAGGACCGCCCATTAGTGAAAAAGATACAAACGAAATCACGTAAAAAGAAACCTCTTAACAAAAATTGGATCAGTTTGGATTCTATCGCCCCTGCGAGCAGATGTATTTTATGTCGTTTGCAAAGCTAGTTTAGCTTCCGACAAGAGCGATTACGTCACAGCTGCCAGTCGTTTGCATTGGTGAAAAAACAACGAAAAGAGGACAACGATGGAGAGCATCACACAAAATCAACCGTTCTAATGGCTCTAAAAGTTTTCTATAGAACTATTAGCATTTCTTGCTCGCAAATCGAAGGTAAATATCCTCAGGTTAGTGCAAATCTAGAACAGTTTGATTAGATTTGTGGACTTTTCGCTGTGTGAAATTCACAGTAATCGAGATCAAGTGAAGCCTTCTTTGTTTTTGCGAAAAATGTGAAAAAAGGGAATGCTTGCATAATTCATACAATTGATCAACTAATTGATATTCGGAAGTGTTAAGGAACATGTCAGTTGTTTTCGTATTCACGACATCCAGTTATGTCTCTGACATTACCCACCCGCCTTTTTTTTCTACCATTTTGAACTGTCAGTTTAAATCTTAACAAAGAGGCTACGCCAACTTGTCCATTTGATGAGCAAAAAATATTCAAGCGATTTGTATGGTACCTCGGGGTATTATTATTTGTAGCATTGCTGGTATTACTGCATAAAGCACAATAATCGGTATAAATACCGATAAAACATTGTTATACAGCTGCCAACGTAGAAAGTGACCGAAATACATCCGTTACCCTACACACTTTCTAATTAAACCTTCTTATATAATAAGAAATACGATGGATTTTGCGCAGTGCATAATTGATAAAAATTGCAAACATGTGTGCGTAACGATATGTCGTTACAATGAAAAGAAAATATATGGCAATGTACCTTACGCCAAAGCCAACGAAAACTGCAGCAAGAATTACACCGATGTTTATTTTGAGTATGTTTAAATAGTGTTATATAGTATAGTAACTTGTTATTATGGAACGAATTTGTCGTTTTTGCTTAAATGATAATAATTCTACGTTAAACATATCGCTAAGTGATGATGCGATTCGGCGTAAAATCGATGTGCTGTTTACATTTCCTGTAAGACTGATTGCAGTACTCCTGCGAGAAGGGCAAAAGTAATCAAATTCTGTATTTTTATTTACAGTTGGAAAATGGATCCGATTTACCCAGTAAAATCTGTGAGAAATGTAGATCTAAGATCGATGAGTTCTATACCTTCTTGGAGATGGTTCGTAGCAACGAACAACAGCTTAAGCTCAGGGTCGATGAAGTTCCGAAAGATGAAATGGTCAAAATAGCTAAACAGGAACAACAAGTAACCAGTGATACAGAAGAACACAATGACACGAATGCCGTTGGATTGGAACATCAAGAACTGAGCACTAAAAGCGAAAATGATTCGGATCACAGGGACGAGGAAACTCCTCTCGCCATTAGGCGTCGGAAGCAAGCCAAAGAAAACCGTCTAATTAAGGAATACTATTCATTGAAGTGCAACAAGTGCCAAAAGGCTTTCGAAAGCTTCCGAGAATTGAAACGACATGCTCTGGAGGAACACGACGAATTATTTACCATCATGTGCTGCGATCGTAGTCTTCGAAGTAAGCATGAGATCTTGAGGCACATTCAACATCACCTTAATCCGAACTGTTTTCAATGTACCATCTGTGAAAAAAGTTATACCAACAAACACAACCTCGTTATGCATCACTCGAACGTGCATGTCGTTGACAACAGCAAACGTTTCAAGTGTCACCTTTGTGGTGTCCACTTTAGAAATCAATCCTTGCTCAGTTCTCACCGTAAAGTTCACGAAAAGTGGGAGTGTCAAATTTGCCACAAAGCACTGTCCAGCAAGTCGTCGCTTAAGAAACACTTGTTCGGCATGCACGAGAGTCCCGGCGAGAAATTCGTTTGCGACAGTTGTGGAAAACAGTACAATTACAAATCGTTACTCAATCGCCACATCAACAAAGTCCATCTGGGTGTTCGAGAAGACCGAGTACAGTGCTATATCTGTGATATTTGGCTTAATAGAGGAAACATGAAACCTCACATGAAAACGGTTCACAATGGGACGGACACCACAGTCGCCTGCGACATTTGCAATCAGGTGTATCCAAACCGAAAGTCTATGACTACCCACAAGTGGCGGGTTCACGTGGAGGAAAAGTTTCAGTGTGAATTTTGTGGTAAAAAGTTCAAACGAAGAGTCACTCTGAAAGAGCACCGAGCTTCCCATACCGGTCAGATGCTGTACCAGTGTGACGTCTGTGGAATGGCTACAAACTCGAATGGCAACCTGTACTCGCACAAGAAGAGTAAGCACCCGAATGAGTGGATGGAGGCCAAACGGAAATCTACCGCAGTGCTGGTTGAGAAACTAGTAGACTAGTACACAACTGAACTAAAAACCAATTCAAACGCTTACCTTCGGTGATGGAAAGTAGCCCTTCGCATTTTTCTTTCTAATTCTCCATTCAGTATTTTAGTTGTAGTACATGGGCCTATGGGAAAATGAAGAAACCAACAATAAATAATTGTACAACTAATGTATTATCTTTTTTTTTATGAAAATAGTCTACATTCTATTATTAACATGTATAATACCTTCTAATGAAATGGATGTACAGCATGCCACAGTTTCACTGGGGTGGTAGATGCTGTTGACGCTGGGCTTGCCCCTTGCTGATGCGTTCCTGGGCCCACTCGTACGGATGGGCTTTCTTTTTGTGGGCGTACATGTTCGCTTTCGAGTTAAAAGTGGTCGCACAGAATGGACACGAGTACAGAATCTCGCCGGTATGTGTCGCTCTGTGTTCCTTCAGCGTGATGGGGTTTTTGAACCGTTTCTCACAAAATTCGCACTGATATTTTTCTTCGCAGTGAACCTTACGTTTATGAGATTCCAGAGCAAACTTGTTCGGGGCCTGTTTGCCACATTCATTGCAAATAAACACCTCATCCGTTTGGGTGTGCTTCGCAATCATGTGCTTCTTCATGGTGGCTTTGTTATGCAAGATCACATGACAAATGTGACACTCGATGCTAGTGTCCTCCAGCAGACCCTTGTGTTTGCGTACGTGCTTATCGAAGCAGGGTTTCGTTTTGAACTCACGTCCGCAGGTATCGCAAATCATTCGACCCATATCACTGTGCATGTTGACCATATGCGCCGTCAGTGAACCTTTTCCCGCCAACACTTTGTCACACAACGTGCACGGGTACAACTGATGGCGGCCCATGTGAGAGGACAATTGTCCCTTTTGAATGAAACTTTTTGGACATTTGTCACATTTAAATGGCCGATCAACTTCTGATGCATGTGCTTGCATTTTGTGCAATTGAAGATACTCCTTGGAGCTGAAGCTTTTCGGACACAAATCACATCCGTATAGGTTGGGATTTAGATGAACTTGGATGTGTTCCAGCAAATGGCATCTCTTGAATAACTTCTTATTACAACATCGATGATATCCTTTCTGTCCATGCTTTTCCCGGAAGTGTCTTCTCAGTTCGATGAAAGTCACTGTCGTCTCATGGCAAAGTTCACATACAAATTTGAAATACTCCAGTATTTGTTTGTCTTCTTCTTCAATCTCTTCTTTCGGTTTACTTCTGTACTCTTTCGAAGGATCATGCCCAGATTCTTTCTTCGCTTTCTTCAACCGTCCGGAAGATCTTTTGGTATACTTTCGTTTGACTTTCACAACAGTTTCTTCCTTCTTAACTTCTTTTTCCGTGCCCTCGTGCGGTCTCCAATCTTCATCTTCATCGCTATCATCTCCATCACTGGCAGCTACTCTACCGTCATCATCATCATCATCGTCGTCATCCTCATCATCATCATCCCCGTCCAAATTTGTTCCACCTTCGGTCCAGTCAGTTTGCTCATTAATCATGACTTCCGTCTCCGGCAACTCTGGCTCAATCTTTATATCGAGGATCACGGCACTCTTATCATCCTCAGCGGTTGGATCAGGCTTCATCTCACTTTCGGGGCTCACCAACGAACGCAAATATGTCTGATTCTTCTGAACCATTTCAGAGAACTTATAAAAGTCCCCAACAATTGTGCAGCACTGCTGGCACACATGCTTCGGCAGTTGAGTCATATTATCAAACTGGAAACAAAAAACGAACGCATTTAAAACTGATAACAAGCAAATTAATACCAGAACTACTTACAGAAAAGTTGAACACTCGGCTTAACTGTTGACTGAGTGAAGTGGCTTCAATAGTGCTGTCGTTTCCAAAACCAGAACTTGAATCGAAAGTTTTGTTTACAGTCGGATCCAAACACAATCGACAGCTGTTTTGAATAGTTTCCATTGCATGCACGGGCGAACACGACCGGTGTCCAAAGTTTTCACCTACTGAATCAGTATTCACACAGTTTTAATTAAATGGATTGGCATTACTCTGGACAATAAAAAATATATTCTAAATATTATTCTAATCATCGCGTATTACACTTGGAATGTTTTGAAATTTTCATTAATTTCTGACGTTTTCAGCCCGATGAAAAAACAACGACACACCTTGAAAAAGTACAGGTGGTTACATTTTTTATGTTTGAGTTTTGCCCAGAGATGCCATTTATACAGATTTATCTGTATTATACAGATTTTCACATACGCATACAGAATACAGATTTCTTAAATTTAATACGAATCTCCCAAGAAGCAAAACAAAAACTTTTTCGTATGAGCAATCTATTAGTATTTGATTGCAGTGACGAGAAGCAAAGTCTTGGTCTCATTGGATCTACCATTCTACAGCAACAACATGCTGAAATAACATCTTTTAACATCATTTTATCAAAAATAAACTCAAGATTACAATGTCCCATACGATTCATTGAAAAATGTTGGGTCAGTAATCGTGAACCAGTTGGTTCAGTAATAATGTAATGTTATTGACCCTCCGTTAATAAGCGTGGACTAGTTCCTACAAAATGCCATGGAAACAATACATGTTAGGAATAATTCAAACATATATTTACATTCAGCACATAATGATTTCTTGTCACAACTGACTTTAATGCTTCATGGGATGAGGCAATAACAAATTAAAGAAATTCTACAGAATGGTTCTAAGTAGTTTTTACTTTCTTATTGCAAGAATTACTGGATATAAGGCAAAATTATTCAATATCGTTCATACTGTAATTTGATATTTTTCCAAACATAACCAATCATTGTCATAGCTACGGCGCATCTAGCGATCAGACGCTTGTTGCTTTGCTTCAAAATACTGAAACTGACAGTGAACCGAGCTCATCGAGGGGTCCTATTCAAATGATACATAAGAAATCGCAGACTACTCCATCTTGAGTTTATCTTTGATTTTATTGTTGAAATTTAATTTTGTTAGTGAATACAGATAAATACAGATTATTCATAGAGAGTAATACAGATCTGGCATCTCTGGTTTTGCCTACCCGTCGTTCGAATCGTGCGGGCGAATTGCAATTGCGTTTCAACTAAAGGTCTATTCGCACTAGGTCGATCAAACCCGACTTTTGTTTTTCCTCTTCGGTTTTGACCGAGCTGCCATCGTGTTCATGTATGCATACGAAAGCAGCACGGTCAAAGCCAAAATTTATCAGTAGGGTTGCAAAGTGCTAAAAAAAAATAAAATCTAGTTTTTTCGGAAGAAAATCTCTAATACAATTTGACATCATCTACATTGAGGCAACTGATCTAACGACATTCATTAAAATACTTTCTGTTTTTTTGCCACAAGAATTCAGAATGATTTTCATAAGATCGCCTTAGGAAACAAATCAGATTAAAACAATGACACATTATGACTTTCATACAACAGCCTTAAGAAATTTAAAAAGGAAGATATTGAAAAAAATCGAATAAGTGGTATGAAATTTGATATTAGGGATTATAAAATATTACTTATATAATCTTCATCTTCGATTTAAAATATTAACACAAATTTAAATTTCCAAATAATTCGATAACAATTGTAACCAAATACAAATTATAATACGTAATACTTCGAACAATTTTCAAAGACACATTTTGCATCGTGCGGTACACTGTCATGATACACTGTCAGAGTGACAATGTACTTTAACGAGTTTTCTATAAAACTAGCAACACTGAAGGGTAAGAACAAGTTCACCATAGTTACTGTTTATTATAGTGAAAAATAAATAAACAAACAGTTTTTATCTGATAATCAAGATCACAAGCGAAATGTACAATAATCTAGAATGGTTAAGCCACCATGAATATACTACTAGCTGTATTGATATTTGTAGATTCGTGGGTGTTTGTGTTCATTTTTCATCTTTTGTGCTAGTGCCGGTGATATTTAGACTGATTGTTGCAGTTTAATATAGCAACGATAAACATAAACAAACAAGTTTGTTTTGCACCGTAGCAACTAGCATAAAGCGTTGCCAGAAACGATCTCCTTCCACATTTTCAAACTATCGCAACGAAAGGGAGTAATTTGCTAGGCTTATTTGTTCAGGCTGTGAACCAAACATTGGCGGTTCGTTTGTATGGGACTTGGGGGTATTATTATTTGTATTTCATTGTAACGGTCAATAAATACGTACCAAGATGGCTAGATAAGTTACGAAATCATTTACATTACATTTTTTCAGAATGGATGTTCTGTAGACATTTTTATTTTAAACACCAGAATACTAACATTCACTTCACTTACATGTCACTTTACTTGATTTTCCCTACTACCAGTATCACGCGTAGTGAAGTGATCACTGTAGTAGAAAAAAAAACTCAGTTTTTGGTGTTGGTGGCGTATGCATGATGCTCATAATGACATCAACTTCATCCAAATAATTACTTTCGTCTTTGAAGCGACTTCCGTGCTAAGGACCTAGATTCACTTCACTCGATTTTCACCGTGAAGTGATACCGATGATAAGGGTCACAATTACTTCACTTGATTTTTACCGTGTAATGATACCGGTAATAAGGGCCATAAACTTCTAATCCTAACTGATCTTCATTCCAGGAGGTGTACTCGTAACACGACGACAGATGGTAAGAAATACAGGTAAGAAGTTTAGACTTCACTCTAATCACATCCTGCGATTCCTCTTCATTTCGTTTGCACCTTCAAGGTGGAACCAGGGGAAGATTCCGTGACTCCGCAACATTATCTGCCAAGTTTTGATCGGATATGAGAATTATAAGAACTTTATTAGAACAAAAGATGCAATTAATATTTTTACTCTAAATATTATACTGTTTAATTGCGTACATTCGATGTATTCTATCACCAAAAAATTTGTGGTATCGCTGATTGCAACAGCCTTTTTCCATTTTTCATTTCGTAATAGCAGTTCACATGAAAATGTTCCGAACAGATTCTAACTGACTTGAAATTAGTATTTTTCACCATGAAATTTCGATTTTCAGTTTTCCCAATAGCTTGTAGCCACAGGTTGCGACGGTACAGATTTATTGGAAAACGGTGTTTCGATACACAGTTCGTGTCTGATTTATTTCTATTATGAAACTTATTTCCACATGATGGAACAAAACATTTCGTGTTGTATTCGTGATAAAACGACAAAACTTTTGTGACAAATTGAGAGAAATCAATCT